>NC_138225.1:27135893-28508961 GCF_964197995.2 Scardinius erythrophthalmus
CTATAGGGCCTTTCCAACACCCAAGGTCGCTTTACAAAGATAGGTTTAAGGAACAGAACCAAATAAACATCAGCAACAAAGTACAATACACATTGTACCAAGGGCTGAAAAGTAATATACAGAGGTTGCGACTACTGTGCTCGTTGCCTCACAGGATCATATATTTAAACATTAAGGTACTAGTATGTACCCTGTAGCAGTAGATATGGCACAAATATGATGTAGGTACAATTTTGCAATTTTTTTTTCTGACAGTGCAAGCACATTGAGACACAGTGGATCAATTCTGTGATATAGACTGCTGTGCGTAAAGTGTTTTTCATGACAGGGTAAACACCACTATCTCATACCTCTCTCCCACTATACCTACATACATAATCATCACCACCCTCTTGAAATTGCTTCTTTCTGACTTTTTGACATGCCCTCAGCCTGCTGATGTCTAGACAGATAGCAGCACTTTGTTTGCTCTTTTCAATCTCTCTTCCCCCTTCCATACACAGTTATCCACACATCTCTCTGTAGTGTCATCCGATTACACCTGCCTTGTTCCCCGCTGCAACCTCTTATCTCCCATCCTAAGCAGCTTTTGACAAATGGAAGCCCTATTTCAGGGTGAACACTCTGTTTTCTGATCAATAGCACATCGTTTTTACTGGTAGCATAGCAGCAAGTTATATTGGGTAGAATCGCACGAAGGCCTCATTGAGATCTTTTGCAATCACGTAAATGTCATTGAGTGGAAAGATCAAATTACATCCACAACACAAGGCGCTAAGAGCCAAAGTCACTGATCTCAAAAGATTCGTAATGTGGATTTCTGCAATGAAGACAAAAAGGGATAAATGAGGAAGCTGACTTTCAATTAGCCTTTTGAAGAGAAGTTCTTTGGCATTTGTAGTACCTGATCCACGTAATTGGTCAGCACTGGTGAATGATCCTTGGTTTAATGTAGTCTGGAGACCTCAAATACCTGCACTATCCACACTTTGATCTCTAAATCGAGAAAAAGTTAGAGAAAGAAAGAAAATATTTCCAGGTATCAACTTCACTGTACAAGATGTTTTGTCAGGGAAAAAAGGGTTCATTTTGATGTGTAACATCAAAATTAATTGGTTGTATTCTAGTGTTATGTAATATGAATGAATCGACAGTAGTTTACTTTAAAGTCATCTTTAAGGGTCATATCAGGTAGAAATGCACTACATGAAATGCAGCAAAAATCTCATAAGGGAGAGTTTATATTTTTGACCCATGAGTGAACTCTTCCGTGAAAACCTTGCCTTATAAATCCATCCCGCTCTCAGAGAGGTGATCAGGATCAGCAGGAAGGTGGTGGAAGGGTGCCAAGGTGTTTCCTTTGTGAATCAGAGCTTTCATCTCTCCACGTCCTTGAAAGTCTTTGATTATCTGTGAAGCAGATGATCTTATTCACCACAATGAGCTCCTCAGCTAGTCTTGGGATGTTCAGAGCCCACTCAGGATCTAAAGATTCCTTGCATAGGAAGTGTAGCCTTGATGTTTCTCAATGTAAAATGCAAGGATCTTTCGGAAGGATAATGTAACACTGATGACTGGAATAATGGATGCTGAAAATTCAGCTTTGCCATCACAGGAATAAAATACATTTTAAAACATTTAAAAAGAAAACAGTTATTTTAAATTGTAATAGTATCTCACAATTTCACTGTTTTACTGTATTTTTGATCAAATAAATGCAGCCTTGGTGAACTTGTGAGATTTCTTTCAAAAACATTTGAACAGTTACTTTTGAACAGTAGTGTATAAACTATTACTTTATTACGAGGTACTTTACATGCTGTTATAAGTTGAAATAAACATACCATTAATGGTGCATTATGGCTTCTCTTTAGGTTGGATTGACTCCTCATCTGCGTTCAGTGCCTAAGACCTGGGTGAGGGAGGGAGGAATGGTGCAGCTGTCTAAAAAGTGTCTCAATGCTCAGTTCCAAGGAGCCAGTGACTCTGAAATCCTGTACACCATTTATTCTGAGAGTGGACAGCCCAAACACGGTATCATCATCATCATCATTATCATTATCGGACTCTAGAATTCCTTACTCTATGTCTGTCTTTCTTTCTGAACTCAATTCAGTGCCATGAACTGCAGTAAAATGCTTCTTTCTAAAGGAAACGTGTGTGTGTCTAGGAGAGATCGTGCTGGTGTCTATGCCCGCCGATGGTCCTGTGGAAGCATGGCAGTCTTTCCCAGATGGTCAGGACACCACACCCACCAGCTCATTTACACAGCAAGATGTTAATGAAGGAACTGTCTGGTACAGACACTATGGTTCTGGAACACAGAGAGACACTTTTCAGTTTCAGGTGAGACACACTGCGCAATAAATTTAACCCAAGGCATACTGTCAGTTCAGCAAGAGCCCTGCGGCTCAGTATGTAGAATCAAAGGTTAACATCTGCCTGGGTTCATGTTTTAATCTGTAGATGTACTGCTCTGTTACACATATTTTACACATATATAAATTAAAAATAAAAACAATTTGATATTTGATATTAATAAAATTTGGATCCAATTTTGATGCTCTTCACATACAAGAAGTAAATTTTACTGCAATCATTTATATTTGAGAGTCACTAAACAAAAGGGCACATTGTGTTGATATGAATTAAGATTGCTCAGGAGATGTTACTTTTTATGCACATTTATCCACTGCCGGTCAAAGGTTTGGATTTTTTGGGGTGGCTGGGTGTTTTTTTTTTTTTTTTAAGAAAAATTTGCAAGAATTTATTAGATTGATCAGAAGTGACCAGAAAGTCTTTTACATTGTTTCAAAAAATATATATTCAAATAAATGCTGTTCTTTTAAACTTTATGCTAGAAATTCAGCTTTGCCATCACTGGCAAATGTACATGTTAAAATATATTAAAATATAAATCTTTTAAATTGTAAAAGTAAAACTAAACTGTAATAATATTTCACGATATTACAGTTTTTACTGTATTTATTGGGTCGGGGGGATTAGCCTTGTAAGAATGATAAAAAAAAAAACTACCAACCTCTAACTTTTGAATGGTAGGGTACCTTTCTTTCTTTCTCTCTCACACACCCAATATCAGACTTTTAGATCAGCGTATCTCCTGTTACAAGTGATGCACAAAGCGAACACAAACCTCTTAGGAAGATAAACACGTTGTTCCCGTCTCTCGCACTATTGGACTATTTTCTCCATTTTACTTCAGTTCTGCTTCACACTCTTAGGCCAATTTGTCCATCTGTCCTACTTCTCCTTCACCAGCCTCACTGCATTACTTCGGTATAAATGAGCTAATTTGTCTTCAAATCCAGTTTCAAATCAGTGTAAGCAGCGTTAAAGGACATTCAATCACAGTTAATTCATCAGCTTAAACCCCTAATGACTCTTGACACAACAGTGTTTTCGTCCTCCTGCAGAAAATTGCTTTCCCGTCTTGTTTGTTCTTTTCTCTTCACATCTTGCCTGAGGCTGCACCCTGTGCCACAGACTTCATTAAACAAGATTTTAGTTTTAATGGTCCAACACGGTTTAATTTATGTCCTCAGGGATGTTTGTGTGATCATGAAGTATTTTTTCATCCTATTTGTGTGGTGTCTGCTCAAGATTTTTGAGCCCCCCCCCAATTCAACCAAATTTATTTCGGTCCACACGGACAATTTTTTCACAAAAAATTTTAAATAAATCAATTCTAGTGGAAACACACATGTGCACTGTGGTATTTGTTTAGTTCATAAATGTTTGTTCATTAGTGGGTACTTTTGTTGACAGGTTTCAAGTGAGGTTTATCCAGAGACTCTGAGTGATAAGCAGACCTTCACTATAGGAGTGATGCCTCAAAGCCCCGGCATGCCTCAGATCTCACCTGGAGCCGATCTGCAGATTACTGTAAGATTCAAACAGCAGGACTAAATTAAGACAAAATTATTCTCTGTCTAGTTAAATAGGAGTTAAAATTCAGTGTATCCAGACTTTGAAACTGCTGTTTCTTTTTTTTTTTTTTTTCTGTTCTTTTGAACTTTCTTTTCATCAAAGAATCCTAGGAGGAAAATGCATCACAAAGCTTTTCTATATTGATAATAATAAGAAATGTTTCTTGACCACCAAATCAGCATAATATAATGATTTCTGAATGATAATGTGACACTGAAGACTGGAGTAATGACTGCTGAAAATTCAGCATGAATAAATTACATTTTAAATGTAATAGAATATGGTTTTAGTTGTAAATATCAAATAAATGCAGTCTTGGTAAGCATATGACAGTTGACTGCAAACAAAGTGTCTTGATCAGTGTAAATTTTTTTGGCTGTGTGTGTGCGCAGGCTCTGGAAGATCGCGTGACTGTGATATCTCCCTCTGCTCTCTCCTTCACTGACTCTGAGACGCCCAGCGACAAGCTTGTCTACAACATCACCAAAGCACTCACCTCAGGCCATGGTAACTAAACCTCTATTATTGTCATAGGGGTGAGGGGAAGGACACTCATAGGCATAATGGAAGCCTGATAGTTTTGTTTTGTTCTCCTTTTTGTACCATTAAATAAAGAGTACATGATTTCAAAGGTGGAACTTGCCAAGGGTACGGTACTTGTGAGAAGCTTCATTTGTGGTTCTATAATATGTTTCATATCCTTTCATGGATTAGTTGTTTTATCTGGATTAAATAACAATTATTAATAGAATGGTCATGAACCTTCTCTTACGTTTAAAAAAACGGTGGAAAAAGATTGTGATGCACCCAAATGGCTTAGCTCATGGATATTAATTCAGTTTTGCATAAATAATCTTTATCCCACAATCTCTCTTTCATTGTTTCTGAGCTTCTAATATTGGATTGATTGTTATATTAATATGAACATGATGATGTCACTATCCTCTTTCAGGTGCGCTGGAGCACAGGGACAGACCTTACCATCAGGTGCGCCTCTTCACCCAGGCTGATGTAGACAGTGGCAAAATTATCTACAGACCCCCACAAGCACCGTCCCACCTTCAGGAACTTTATCAGTACTCATTTACAGGTTAGTTTTTACTTTACTACATAAAAATTATTATTATTATTTATTTATTTATAAAAAAAATCGAATACCAAATCAGTATATTTGGATGATTTATGCGTGATCATGTGACAACAAAGATGGCAGTGAATATTCAGCTTTAACATCACAGGAATAAAAAAAAAAAGAAAAAAAGAAAAAGGTGTAAATATTTCACGATATTGCTGTTATTTTTTGATCACATAAATGCAGCTTTGTTGAGCAT
This sequence comes from Scardinius erythrophthalmus, assembly GCF_964197995.2. Lineage (NCBI taxonomy): Eukaryota > Metazoa > Chordata > Actinopteri > Cypriniformes > Leuciscidae > Scardinius > Scardinius erythrophthalmus. The sequence continues at coordinate 27,141,173 of NC_138225.1, forward strand.
AAGAGACTAAACATTTTAATATGTTTAGTGTAGTGTAATAGGTTTTAATACAACTCAAATTCATTCGTTGACAGTTCTGTTATTCATTCAACTAGAAAACTGAGTCCCAAAACAGTTTTAATTGGAGAGCGGCTTTTTTTTTTTTTTTTTTTACAGTGCTCTATGAATGTAACAAGCATGCAATACTAGAATGACACGCTCATTAATTTGAAATGCGGATAGTTTGTATGGGAAGTTAATTAGCAAATATGTCAGCGCACTTTTTATTTATTAGTACTCTGATTCTAATTGGTGCTTCTGAGCAGTCAAACCCAACGGCTGAGGCATTGTTAGCGTTGCATTTGTCGTAAAACTCCCCTCTTCTGCATAACCATTTAAATATGAAATAATCTCTCACCCTGCTTGCTAATTGTTAGCAGTTGTTTGTGAAAGTAACCACTAACAATCTTTCATTCCTACAGGTCTACCAGAGTCAGTGAGCCTTCATTTCACAGGTATATTATCACTTTTGACCTCTGTAACCCCCTTGTGACTCTGACTTATTCTCCCTTTCCTTACAAGCTTCCAGCAGACCCAGAATTCATTTCTTGCTCTCAAATGCCATGTACAGATCCCTCTGTGCCTCTGATCCCACATTCGCTGGTGTGTTGCTGTTATTTATTTATGGGACCTTCTCTCCCCTAAGAGGGAGTATAATTCCCTCTCTCTTTCTGATGTCCATCCATACGCTTTATTCCACCTGACAGCAGAATACGATTGTGCATCCATCTTCTTCTTGCAGCACTCATGAATCAGAGCTGTGACTTCTCATATGCCCTTCTATGTCTGGATGGAAACAGGGCACTGTAGGGCAGACAAACTCCTTTTAGAGCTGTTAGTAATAGAGTGAAATGCATGGCGGGCAACACTAGACTGGAGAACAGCAGTGTCAGGAGTCGATGCTGAAAGAACTTTTTATTCCTCTCTTATATATGTATTCTTAACTGAAGGAAAACATCAAACGTTGTCATAAAACATAGAGACTCTTGGCTCTATGGATCTTGGATTTCTGTTTGCATCCACAGTTTAAATTCAGATATTCTGTTCGCTTTTTATTCTTCTTTTTTTCATTTCATTTCATTGACAGTTCTTTCAGCATCGACTCCTGACACTGCTGTTCTCCAGTCTAGTGTTACTCAGCATCCATTTCACTCTATTACTAACAGCTCTAAAAGGAGTTTGTCTGCCCTACATTGCCCTGTGCAAGGTCTTTGTTTTGTCTCATTTGCATTGTAAGTATGTAAATTGTGACTGTGGTTTGGGAAATGGCTTCATCGCGTCTAGCCTTACAAAAAAAAATATTTCCACCAGCATACCATAGTAACTACTAGTTTTGTTTACTGTAAAATAAAAATAAATGAATACGAGTAATCCTTTTTTGATGACAATCGTGGTTAAAACCAAATCACCACTGTTCTTGTGTGGTAACTGTATTACATAACAACAAAAAGACTTCCATTTTCTCTTTTTAAAAGATAAATTTAAAAGCTCTGTGCAGTTGTTTTGACACCCAAACCGTGTTTTGTTTGCAGTCAGATGCACACACAATCACAAAAACAATTGGAGAGGCAAGGCAGCTATAAATTATTACTGTACAAAGGTGCATGAAAGACAATACTAACCACAATTCAATATGCAAATATGACAATTTAATCATCTCTGACACTTACTACTTACAACCTGTGTCATGGCTTAAGAGAAAATTTCTTTGACTCTTTTCTGTCTGATTCATCCTCCATGTGTCTGTTGCATTCATTCATCTGAAGTGCAGAAGACAGACCTGGGTTGAAGATCAACAGTGTTTTTGTGCATGGTTCACTTATTCTGAGTCGCTCTCTTATTTCAGTGTCTGATGGAGAGCACACCACTCCAGAGATGGACTTTGCTATTCTGCTGTTGGCCAATCATCAGCAGCCGCCAGTCTTTCAGATTCTGGATCCGGTGCTGGAGGTCAGCCTTGGTGGCAGGACACCAGTGGGTAAGGAAACTAGTAATGCAACAAAGTAATTAGAGTGAATGAATAAGTATTTGAAAGGTCCAGTCAGTATGTTTTTTTTCCTCATTAAAAAGTTTTACACCTCATTAAAGTTTTGAACTGAACAGCTCCTTTGAGAAACGTTTCAAATCATGTTCACATGAAACTTCAAGTCTCAGCTATTTCATTTTTCATGAGGCGGGTCACCTCATGGGGGCCACCATTTAGAGATCACATGACTAGTTGAAAACTACAAATTTTTTCTCAGTTAAGACCCTGTTGTTGGACACCCATTGAAAAAATAATATTTTCCTGTGAATAGCACATTTCTACGATGACATTATACGCTTTTCCACTACAGTGTACCAGCTCGCCTCGCCTCGACTCGCCTTTGTTTGGTTTTCCACTGTGTAAAAGTTGTACCTGTTTCCAGGTACTTTTTTTCGTACCACCTCCGGCGAGGTTCTGAGCGAGCTGAGGCGATACTAAAATGTGACGTGAAAACACGGCAGACTGCTGATTGGTCGGAGAGAATCGTCACTATTCACTGCGCCAGCATTGCACGTGCCAGACGGAGTATCCTGAATAAAAAACAGCAAAAACAAAAACGGCATACACTCGATTTCCTTCATTGTCCTGTGTGTGTGGGTAGCGGGTGTGTGTCGCGTAGAAGATTAGAAGTGTCGCGTCACGGCAGTTTCCTGCGACGTCGCTATGACGACCAGGTACTATTGTGGAGGTACTATCTGCAATGGAAAACGGAGCGAAAAGCGAGGCGAGCCGAGACGAGTCGAGTCGAGCTGGTACTGGTAATGGAAAAGCGCCAATTGGTAACTGAAAACTTTTCCTTTCGCATGAGGCTACATCCACACCACTAGATGTCAGTAAAACGTCAGTCAGCACAATATTAACATAAAATGTGCCCCTTTTTATCTTACTGGGCTTGTTTCCATTTCGTGTAGGTGTGCGACAGTTAGCGGTGACAGATGCTGACACGGCCCCTGAAGAGCTGGAGTTTGAGCTGGTGGAGGGGCCGCTGCATGGGACCCTCCTGAGAGTGGACCTTGGCTCGCAGGTCCAGATGCTCAATGGTTGGTGCAGCAATTTTGGTTCTCTCAAAGTGTGTGATTCTTTATTGTACTTTTTGGCTTCAGTTTCTTTGGTTTATTTATCAAAATTCTCCTCCACCTCAGGAGACACCTTCACCTCCAGTGACGTCACCAGGAACGTTCTGCAGTATGAGCATGCCGGTCTCACCACAGAGGAGGACTCCATGACCTTCTCTGTGACGGATGGAATCTCACTGACCTCCATCACAGTGCAGGTCTTGGTGTCTGAGGTCAAAGGTGATGCTCCCAAACGTGACCCGAAGGCCTTGCTATCCATGGAGGTGGCGGAGAAGAGCAGCACCATCATTAGGCGTTCACATTTAGCTTATATGGTGAGGAATGGCATGTTCTTAAAATGACTGAAAATAAAAGTTAAAATTGGTAGTTTCCAGGATGCATAAAAAGCATTGTCAATGCTTTTTAGGATGATGAATCTCCAGATGAGAGAATTTTTGTGCAGTTAGTTTCTATGCCAATGTATGGGATCCTCACCAAAAACAAGGTTGAAACAGACCATGAGGAACTTAGTGAATATTCATCCTTTACAATGGAGGACATCAACAACCACAAAATCAGGTAAATGCCCTGCATCCAGTGTTATTGTAGTATCATTTTAATATATTTTATTAAATGAAATTGTATTAATATTTCATTTTAATTTTAAAGTTTTAGCAAGTTGGTTTTATTTTTGTCATTAGGTCTTGATTTCTTTATACATTTTCATTTACGTTTTAGTTATTTTAGTACATCAAGTTAAACTAAGTGAAAATGAAAATGCTAAAATAAAATCATTTAAAGTTTTTTTAAATATATTTTACAAGTATCAAAGGTTTTTTATGGTTTTAGTTTTAGTTAACTATAACCCTGCCTATTTATGTATTTTATTATTCTTAGCAGTTGTTACTCTAATATATTTTACAATAATTGAATTTAGATAGTATTTGCTTTCATTCTTACCATAATTTTACTGCATATTCATGTTGTTTTGAATATGTGGCCTGATCTTTTTATCAATGTGTTTCTCAGATCATTACCAGTATTAATGTATCATTCTTAGTTCTGCTATGTTAATAATAGACTCCATAAATGAGGCATGTAAAATGTTTGGCGAGCTGAAGTGCTTGGGGCGGCTCAACATGCATGTCAACACAAGCTGCTTTAATTGCTTTAAAATGATGAAATATAAACAATTCTCTCAGGCGATTATGTCTTTGCCCATATTTGACTGTCATCCTCTGGTGGTTAGTTTTTTAAACAGATGGAACATTTAACTTATGTTTTCAGAACATTTTCAAAACAGTTTAATATGTCCCAGCTCTCTTTCTTTCAGAATTTGAGAAGAATTTCAGAATTCAAGAAGGTTGAAAATAGTGAGAATTTTTTTTTCTTTTCAAATAGGTATGTTACTTCCTTTGAAACGGGTAACCAGCCTGTCACTGACATTTTTCACTTCGTTGTCTATGATGGTGAGAACAATCGTCTGGAAAACCAGATGTTCACTATCACCATCACCTCTACCCAGAGGCAGCCACCTGTAGTCACTGTCCGCAGCGGCATTAAGGTGAGCATAGTTCTCACTTTAATTTGAGATCTGGTTCTTTCAGCATTTTTGAAACTCTTTATGGCGTTTCCTATGGACAGGTCCAGGAAGGAGGGAGAGTCCAGCTCTCAGCCAATCACATCATTGCATCAGACCCAGACACGTCCAGAAAGGACCTGCTGGTGTGGCTGGTCAGCCCACCCAAGTACGGCTACATTGAGAACACAAAAAAAGGTGAATCACTCAGCGCTGTCTCCATGTGTAATATATAACCTAGCATTATATGTTAGTTTCCTTTTCTGAGTCACTCGGGGCGAATTTTTTATTTATTTTTTCAGTTGCTGATGGTGTAATTTTATTCATGAGCAGAGCACTCATTTGGTGTGAAAGAGATTTGTAGATGTGTGAAATTCAGATTAAAGCAGTAATCTTTATTCAGGCTTTCTGCTTGAGGAAGGAAGATGAAAGGAGGTGCAGATCATGGTGGAACATAAACACCCAACGACAGTTGTACAAAATATGTTTTTCAAAAAACAAACAAATGTTTTTCACTCAAAGCAGCACATAAGCAAAATCTGATTTCTGCTTTGATGTATTTACTTTCATTTCCATGATTTTGGATTTGTTTTTGTTCCGCACAGCTATTTATTCTTTAATATTTTACTGACAGTCACTCTCTGTTTTGTCTAGAAAGTCACTTTGTGGTTGTTTTTGTTCCATGAACAATTATTTGTTTGGATATTAGACCCAGAAATGTTGTTCCCAGTAGAATACAGTCAAGTGTTGCGGCGTTTGTTCAACACGTTGAGGTGTGCCCTTTGTCTCCAGCTTTGTTCGGTGGATCTGACGTGATCAGCCCTGACGTCCCCTTCACTATAGAAGACCTCACTTCAGACCATATCTTCTACGTCCAAAACATCCGCCAAGCCAACACCCGCCAGGATGTCTTCAGCTTTTACATCAGTGATGGATCAAGTCAAACCGAGGCTTTTGATGTCACCATAGACATCCAGGTATATTTGAAACAGCTGAATGTGTAGCCTTTCAAAGTTTGCTCTATTTGATAGTGTGCACGAACACAGGCGGTTGACACGTGCACTAGAAAGTTTCATCTTGTCCAATGTCTGCGCTATTTCTCCCCAGAAGTTATGACAGAAAAAAAATTCTTTGATTCTCTCTTGATCCCCTCGCACAGGCATTCATCAACACGTCTATTGTTATTGTTGTCTCCAGCAGTTTGTTGTTGTTTCTTATTTGACTGTGAAGTAATGGCCCAGGCCAGTTTTGCCAACTTGTGGACAAACTAATGTACGAACTGGGTACATAGATTATATATATATAGGTATACAAATTATTATTTGATGCGCTCTATGCATACACTAGTGCACGCAAAAAAACAGAATAATAATTTGAGTTTAAGACTGCACAGTGTTTCTTTGATGAATATTTTACAGAATATATTTTCAGAATCCATTTTGCTATTACTTTAAAAGACATACAGGTTCTTTGGTTTTACTTTATTTATTCATTTAGCAGCCTCTTATAATTGTTTGATGGTTGAAGCCGCTGGCTCACTGAGACGCAGATTCAAAGCTTTCTTTTCTCTCTCTCTTTCCTGATTTGTTATTCAACTTATGTTATTTGATGTTTATAGCACAGCAAGGAGGACAGAGTACCAATTATCTCAGTAAACAGCATCCAAGTGGAGGAGAACTCTGGTGTTGTCATCACTAACTCCTCCCTAAACGTGCTGGACCAGGACACACCTGAGAATGAGCTTCTCCTCACCATCACCAAGAAGCCTTCATATGGTCAGTGCCTCTCTTTCTTTCTCTATTTCTCTTCATATTCTCATCCATTCCCTAGTCTGTCGCTCATTCATGGCCATCTTTCAGCAAACATCCATTATTTGTCACATTAACGCTCCGTCCTGCTCCTGTGTGGCTGATTGATATTCTTGTCATTGTGCTTCTGCCGTTGACTAGAGAACCGATGGAAAGGCCACGACCCACAGGGCTTTATTGGTTAAACTTTTATGGATGCACGTCAAGGTGTTCAAAGCAGTTTTATTGGGAGTCGCAAGTAAGGAATGGACCTGACAGAACTGAAATAGAGTGTTATGACAGCAGTGCAGCTGTACAAAAAATGACATAGAGAGCGACCATTAGAGGTCAACAAGTGCACATTTATTTGAAAATGTGTGTTTATGCTGTGTTTGATGGAAAAAAAATGAGAAGGAACGTAGTTAATGTCCATTTCTTTGCAATGTTTCTCTGTGTGTTTGTGTCTCCATAGGGAAGCTTCGCAGGAGGCAGTTTTACTCTCAACCTTTAGAGAACGGCAAGATTCTTCAGCAGGGATCCACCTTCACCTACCAGGATGTTCTAGACGAGCTGCTGGTCTACACCCCTGACGGACGTGGCTCTGGGACCGATGAGATCCAGTTTTCAGTAACAGACGGCATCTACACAGAGATGGGCCGTCTTGAGTTCAGCATGGATATTAGGAAGAGAGAAGGCCCTAGAGTCACAATCAACAGAGGACTACAGATTGCAGCAGGTCAAGATACACTACATTACAGTGTCCTTGCACACATCCCAAGCAGGTTACTGATTAATTAGGATGCTTATTTTTAGTAGTCCTCATAATAGCGTAATTTAGTGCAGAATTATTTGTCAATCTTTAACTGCACTTTCTGAAATTAGTGTAAAAATAGACTCGACACATGGAGAGATAGTGCTGACATCACTTCTTCCTAGCATACAGTAATCTGTAAAAAACAAAAAACAGCTATTTGAAACAAGAAAAACTAATGCTGTCCCCTATACTGGCCAACCCCTCACCATGAGCAGATCTTCTATTAGTATTATTTCAAATGGTCTGTACTTAATATACTGAATTATGAAAAAATACATACAGTATATTTAAATAATTGTTTCAATTATTCATTGCTTTTGTCCAGAGCATCTTAAAAAAAAAGCAATTCAAGAAGGCGCCAGTGATATTAGTTTTTGTTGGAAAAAAAATTCTTCTCACTTTTTATTGAATGATGAAAAACAGTTTTATTGAAGAATAAAAACAATGAAAATTGCATGTGTTCTCTCTGTTTTCACTGCTTTGTTGAATAATAAAAAGTTATACTCTTCATTAAAAACTAACTTTTTTTCAGTAGGTCCACAATGTTGTTTGATTTTCTTTATGATTTTGTCACAAAACTATTTTAATTTTAGGATTACTGAATTACTGACAAAGTGATTCCACTTTCCAAAAGCAATATTTGGGGAATAGTACAGCTATTTCACTCACTCTCATATCATTTCTGTATTTTTTTTTATATGTGGAACACAAAAAGAGATGGATGAGAAGCACATAAAAGTCACATAAAATAAGCACATAAAAAGTCTTCTGAAGCCATGCAACAGCTTTGTGTGAAGACCAGACCCAAATTATGCCATTATGCAATTTTAATCTCCCTCTTCCAGACTTATTAGTGAACTAGAAAAGCGCCCCACACTCTAAGAACCACTGCAGTTTCGTTCATTATGTTGCACCAATTGAAACACTTCATGTCAATAATTGAGGTTCATACCTAGTTAGACTGAATACCTGTGTAATTTCTCTTACCATTGCTCATTCCTCCCAGCAGGTTCCTCATCTAAGATCACAGAGCAGCATCTGAAAGGAACGGACATAGATTCAGATAACCTTAAGCTGCGGTTTACCCTCACTAAAGACCTGAGCGTGGGATCTCTGTTGCTGAATACAGGCAGAAACAAGGATCAGATATCTGTCAAAGGGCCTGTCACCAGCTTCACCCAGGATGACATCAACAAAGGTTTTTCCTACATTGCTCTCTCTCTCTCTCTCTCTCTCTCTCTCTCTCTCTCTCATACATAATCATCCATAGGGAATTTCTATGCAGAGATGCATTGTCTCATGTGGTTTTGCACCTCATCTGTTAGGACATGTGGAATACATTCATGAAAAGGGAGAAAGTGGAGGCAGCTTCTCTTTTAAGTTCAACCTGGGTGATCCTGAGGGAAACAGAGTCATTGACCAGTCTTTCTTCATTAGTGTTCTGGGTGAGCCAAGAATTTATTTTGGGACATTGAAAGGTTGCATGTTCAGGAATGTTATTTTGAAACATCCCATCTCTTTTTCTCTCAGAGGACAGACTTCCTCCCACAGTGGTGGTTAATAAGGGTTTGGTTTTGGATGAGAACACATTGAAGAAGATCACAACACTGCAGCTCTCCTCTACAGATCAGGACAGTGAACCAGATGAACTTATTTATCGAATCACCAAACAGCCCCAGCTCGGCCATCTAGAACATTCCAGCAAACCAGGTACACAAAAACGGATATATATACTCCATACTTCAGTTTTGGCAGTGACTAACCAAAAGTGGTGACAGTGTTAACTGAACTATATAATTCAGTTTCAAAACTGTAGCTCAGCTTTCAAAATAATGTGGATTTTCCAGTAGCAAGCTACTTTGTCCAACAAGTAGCAGTGTAGCATAACAAAATTGTACATTGCTATTAAATGTCATATTAGAAGAATTATCCCTGAGCAAGCTAAGGAAATACTAACGCTTGTCAAAAATGTCCATGTTATTCATTCTAGTGAATGTTGTTCAGACAGTGCATGCAGTTCATTTGAAACAACTGATAGAAAACAGTAATGACATGTTTGCTGCAATATTATCAGGGAAAATGATTCTCAGGTCGGTGTATAGTAGTATCCACGTTCAGACAAGGATTTATACGTTTTTTTTATATACAGTATATTTTACTGGGGCTTGTGTCCTAGTAAAAATGTCTAGTGATGCTCTTATTTCTACATAAAAAAGACTTAAGTAGCTTCAATTCAGTTATGTCCTTTTATTTATAACTTGTGGTGTTGCTTGCTACTTTTCAAAAGAGTAGTTTAATTGAATTATGGATAGCTTGTAGCTTGGCAGTGTACAGTTTGAAAGTAGCTTCCTAAAGCTATTTATTATTTATTATTTTTATGCCTTTAGAGGGCCATGTAGTTAATCCATTGGGGGGGTTATAATGGTGGTGGATGAGTTTACATTATTATTTGATTACAAATGGAGTATATGAAGTGGTGGGAACTGCTGGTCACTGGGGAAGTTTCACTATTACATATGGTCTGTATTCACACAGTCACAAATCTGCCACATATGTACTAGACTAGACTACATACACATATACTGTAGTGCTGGTCAGAATTATTTGCCCCCTTAATAAATATGATCAAAGTTTGCTGTAAAAAATAAATCTGCATTGTTAATCCTTTTGATATTTTATTTAAAAAAAAATGCTTTTATTGATGTTAAAGAATTGAAAGTGGGGGGAACATTATGAAATAAATGTTTTTTTTTCTTCCAAAACACACTGGACACAATTATTTGCCCCCTTTTATTAAATACTTTTTGCAACCTCCTTTTTCCAAGATAACAGCTCTGAGTTTTCCCCCATAATGCCTGATGAATTTGGAGATCACCTGACAAGAGATCAGAGACCATTCCTCCATACAGAATCTCTCCAGATCCTTCAGATTTCCAGATCCACGTTGGCGCTTTTCCTCTTCAGTTCTATAGGGTTCAGGTCTGGGGACTGGGATGGCCATTGCAGATGCATTTGTGCTCAATGACCCATTTTTGTTTTGATTTTGATGTTTGTTTTTGGATCACTGTCCTGTTGGAAGATCCAAACATGGCCCGTTATAAGATTTCTAGCACATGCTTTCAGGTTTTGATTTTTTATCTGTTGGCATTTGATCGAATCCATGATGCCATGTATCTGAACAAGATGTCCTGGACCTCTGGCAGAAAATTATGCCCACAGTATTAAAGATACAGCAGAGTATTTCATTTTACACATGAGGTACTTTTTTTATCCCTGTATGCACCAAACCCATATTAAATGTTTGCTGCCAAAAAGCTCTTTTTTGTTTTTGTTTGTTTCATCTGTCCATAGAAAGTTTGAAAAGTAACTGACAATACTGGAACTTCAAACGGGACGGGTTCTATGGTCAGATGAAACAAACAAAAAATAGCTTTTTTGGCAGCAAAGGAAAAACGATGTTGCAAAACGTATTTAATAAAAGGGGGCAAATAATTGTTCCCAACGTGTTTTGGAGAAAAACATTTATTTCATAATGTGATTTTCCCCCCAGTTTCAATTATTCGATTTTTGCAAAAAAAAATTATAAAATACCAAAAGGATTAACAATGCAGATTTATTTTTTATGGCCATCTTGATCATATTTACCAAGGGGGCAAATAATTCTGACCAGCACTGTACATACCTCTGCTCATCCACAAATACACATACTAGAGCATCATTGTTATTCCAGTCTCTATCAAAGATTCAATCTGATCAGCCTGAGAGATCATAATATATATTTATAGTCTGCAGTCCTAGTGCGGTATGGACTGTTCAGCAGAGCAGTACATTTATAAAAGCTGGCCACATCTGCCAGGAAATATTTCGAAATTGCATGGAAGATATATAGTATGTTTCGTATCTAAACATCATGTTCAAATAAAGACGGAGAACTCATTAGATGGGATCGAGCCTATAGATCTCTATCAGGGTGTCATGGGTGAAGATCATTTTTCATTTTTCTTCCTGTCCTTCTCGGTGTTGCCCGGACTGCACTCAATGGGATTTCTGATGTTGTGCATGTTTTATTCATCCATTTCAGTTGACCTGTGGGATATTTTTAATGGTGGCAATTGATCTTACATTATTATTTGATACCAAGTGCGGTATATGAAGTGGTGGGCTGCTGGTAACTGGAGAGTTTTGCACTGTTTGATCCTGTTGCAGGAACAAGGATTAGCACGTTTACCCAGGCTGACCTGGCCTCCCGCAACATTCAGTATGTCCATACCAGTGAAGAGGAGACACACTCCGATGACTTCACCTTCACCGTATCTGATGTAGGAAATGAGGTGCATACACAAACACACACTCACTCAGACAGGTTTTGTGTGTTATCAGGACTCTCCATTGACATAATGTTTTTTATACTGTACAAAGTTTACATTCTATCCCCTAAACCTAACCCTTGCTGAAAACATTCAGTGTTTTTACATTTTCCAACAAAAAAAGTAATTTTTTATGATGTATAAACTTATGGGGAACAAATTTGATCCCTACAATGTAAAATATATATATATATATATCCTTGTTGGGACATTTGGTCCCCAAAATATAGGGAATATCAGGACCAAACACACACATGTAGTGGGGTCTAAACGTCTGAAACCTTATTGGGTAAAAAATCTGAACATGAGCAGAACATTTTGGGATTCTGAAACATGTAAATCAAAGAAATGTTATGTCACTAATCAAATAAGTAAATTTGTGACATTGATCATGTGATTCTTGGTACAGACAGTCAGATGTTGTTCTTCCAATAAAGCACAATATGCTCTTTGGATCATCTCAAATCACACTGGAGAACATAATTATCAGGTTTTATACTAAATTGTTGAATACCTGCAGTTTGAGTGCTGGTCAGTGTTGTTACTGTTAACTATTAACTATTAAAAACTATTATTGTTTTTGCTAATTAAAACAAGCCAAATACCCAGGGGGCAAAGGGGGTTTAGCAGACATGGGCTGCTGTAAAAGGTTGTCATATAAAAATGAAATCTATGATGTCTGAGGATCACAACCTGGGTGGCCAACCCGGTCAACAAGCTGCTGGAAACTTGTAATTAGGGTCAAAACAATGTTACCTCAAATTCGGCTTTAACTCCCAGAATCACCCAAACATGCTAAAACGGTTTAATTATATTCATGAATCGTGAGCCATATCTCCCTGATACTTTATGCTAGAAACAAACTGAGCACACCTTTAGAAAGAGTGGAAGATAAGCTTTCATCTGATGCCTTGATTGTACATGTAATTAGAATGTAAGAGTTAACAATGCCTCTTAATTCATAGGTAGGCAAAAAAAAAAAGAAAAAAATATTGAACATTCCATTTGTAATCGGTAGCATTCTTTTCCCTTTGTTGTTGTTACAATAAACAAATTACCATGTAAAGTTAACTTTTACTGGATGAAATCATATTTTGATTTTTTTTTACTAACCAGACAGTCCTCATGGCCCATAACACATTTAGAGGGAATTCAATTTCAAGCCTATAATAGCCTGTCAATTCAAACAAGATCCAAGAAAGAAGTTTACCATTAACTGGTGTTAATTGTATACTGCTCTGTTTCTGTATGTACAGTATATCGTTTGCATATTTATGCAATATCAATTATTTGTATTGCAATGTCTATTTCTAATATTCTTTCACAAGTGGGATAGCTTTATTTATTCTATTAAAATAAAAAAAGGGATTTGAGGATTTTGGGTTAGGCTGGTTAGTGTTCAATCCTGGTGTTTGGAGTGTGAGACAAAGGTACTGACAACTAAATGCTGAAAGACTAAAACACACAGGAGTCATGTGTGGAGTAGGTTTAAAAGTATTTACTGATTAAAACTGTTACATTAAGTAGCAATTTGTACCAAAAAAAAAAAAAAAAAAAAACGAAACAGACAAACAGATTACAATTCAGGGTGATAACTAATTTCTGTAATAATGTTTATACAATTTGTTTAGCTGTTTCGGAATCACCGCTGCTGTCGCTGCTCTCTAGTGTTTCAGCATGCTGTGTCCTACTACATTTGGTTGCCAACCCCTAGCAACGGCATCCTATGTAGCATGGAGCAGTTCTTCTGACAACCTTTAACCAGAGATGGGCACAAATACATCAAAAAGTATTTAATTAAAATACAAGTAATTTGTAATTTGAAAATACAAAAATATATTTTTTACAGTCTTCTGTAGTGTAAGTGTGGCGTTAGGTACATGTAAGAGTCTAGAATATTGCAATATTATTGTTTAGTGCAGAAGATGCGCTTTTAACGTACATGTTGCCACATACTGTCATAATAAAATATAATTACGCATATAACACTATATTTGTATTATTTACACAAAAACTAGTTAACGCTGCTGTGAGGGTGTTTCTAATAGCGCGGCTGTGACAAAGTTGACAACTTTCTCTCTTCCGACTGCCATTATCTATTTTTTTACTCTTTTTGAAAGTTGTGAAAACACTGTTGTGGCCTTTTTCTTTTGCTATTTGAGCAAATTGGAACACAAAAATATATATTTAATGTAGTCTTTCATTCACTGCTATAGAAGTTAACCCAACTATGATGCCTTACACTTCTGAGAAACCCAGAAATGTGAACAGGGTCAATAGGATGTGTCACATCACGTGATTTACTTGCCAAAAACTGTGATAGGCAATTTGGTTGTCCTATTTGTATTTTATGTCTATGGTCCTAGGGATAGTTCACCCAAAAAGGAAAATTAGCCCATGATTTACTCACCCTGACGTCATCCTAGGTGTATATTACTTTCTTCTTTCAGAAGAATACAATCAGAGTTATATTAAAAAGTGTCGTGGCTCTTCCAAGCTTTATAATGACAGTCAATGGGTATATTTTTCATCAAAGTGCATCTATCCATCATAAAAGTGCATCTGTCCATCATAAAAGTGCATCTGTCCATCATAAAAGTGTATCTATCCATCATAAAAGTACATCTATCCATCATAAAACTGCATCTGTCCATCATAAAAGTACATCTATCCATCATAAAAGTGCATCTATCCATCATAAAAGTGCATCTGTCCATCATAAAAGTGCATCTGTCCATCATAAAAGCATATCTATCCATCATAAAAGTACATCTATCCATCATAAAAGCATATCTATCCATCATAAAAGTACATCTATCCATCATAAAAGTGCATCTATCCATCATAAAAGTGCATCTATCCATCATAAAAGTGCACGTGTCAATCATAAAAGTGCATCTATCCATCATAAAAGTGCGTCTATCCATCATAAAAGTGCATCTGTCCATCATAAAAGTGCACCTATCCATCATAAAAGTGCATCTATCCATCACAAAAGTGCATCTATCCATCATAAAAGTGCATCTATCCATCATAAAAGTGCATGTGTCAATCATAAAAGTGCGTCTACCCATCATAAAAGTGCATCTATCCATCATAAAAGTGTATCTGTCCATCATAAAAGTGCGTCTATCCATCATAAAAGTGCATCTATCCATCATAAAAGTGCATCTATCCATCATAAAAGTGCATCTGTCCATCATAAAAGTGCATCTGTCCATCATAAAAGCAAATCTATCCATCATAAAAGTGCATGTGTCCATCATAAAAGTGCATCTATCTATCATAAAAGAGTGTCTATCCATCATAGATGTACTTTTATGCATGGATAGATGCACTTTTATGATGGATAGACGCACTTTTATGATGGATAGACGCACTTTTATGATTGACACATGCACTTTTATGATGGATAGATGCACTTTTATGATGGATAGATGTACTTTTATGATGGATAGATGCACTTTTATGATGGATAGACGCACTTTTATGATTGACACATGCACTTTTATGATGGATAGATGCACTTTTATGATGGATAGATGCACTTTTATGATGGATAGATGCACTTTTATGATGGATAGATGTACTTTTATGATGGATAGATGCACTTTTATGATGGACAGATGCACCTTTATGATGGACAGATGCACTTTTATGATGGATAGATGCACTTTTATGATGGATAGACGCACTTTTATGATGGATAGACGCACTTTTATGATGGATAGATGCACTTTTATGATGGACAGATGCACTTTTATGATGGATAGATGTACTTTTATGATGGATAGATGCACTTTATGATGGATAGATATGCTTTTATGATGGACAGATGCACTTTTATGATGGACAGATGCACTTTTATGATGGATAGATGCACTTTGATGAAAAATATACCCATTGACTGTCATTATAAAGCTTGGAAAAGCCACGACACTTTTTAATATAACTCTGATTGTATTCTTCTGAAAGAAGAAAGTAATATACACCTAGGATGACGTCAGGGTGAATAAATCATGGGCTAATTTTCCTTTTTGGGTGAACTATCCCTAGGACCATAGACATAAAATACAAATAGGACTACCAAATTGCCTATCACAGTTTTTGGCAAGTAAATCACGTGATGTGACACATCCTATTGACCCTGTTCACATTTCTGGGTTTCTCAGAAGTGTAAGGCATCATAGTTGGGTTAACTTCTATAGCAGTGAATGAAAGACTACATTAAATATATATTTTTGTGTTCCAATTTGCTCAAATAGCAAAAGAAAAAGGCCACAACAGTGTTTTCACAACTTTCAAAAAGAGTAAAAAAATAGATAATGGCAGTCGGAAGAGAGAAAGTTGTCAACTTTGTCACAGCCGCGCTATTAGAAACACCCTCACAGCAGCGTTAACTAGTTTTTGTGTAAATAATACAAATATAGTGTTATATGCGTAATTATATTTTATTATGACAGTATGTGGCAACATGTACGTTAAAAGCGCATCTTCTGCACTAAACAATAATATTGCAATATTCTAGACTCTTACATGTACCTAATGCCACACTTACACTACAGAAGACTGTAAAAAATATATTTTTGTATTTTCAAATTACAAATTACTTGTATTTTAATTAAATACTTTTTGATGTATTTGTGCCCATCTCTGGTTAAAGGTTGTCAGAAGAACTGCTCCATGCTACATAGGATGCCGTTGCTAGGGGTTGGCAACCAAATGTAGTAGGACACAGCATGCTGAAACACTAGAGAGCAGCGACAGCAGCGGTGATTCCGAAACAGCTAAACAAATTGTATAAACATTATTACAGAAATTAGTTGTCACCCTGAATTGTAATCTGTTTGTCTGTTTCGTTTTTTTTTTTTTTTTTTTTTTGTACAAATTGCTACTTAATGTAACAGTTTTAATCAGTAAATACTTTTAAACCTACTCCACACATGACTCCTGTGTGTTTTAGTCTTTCAGCATTTAGTTGTCAGTACCTTTGTCTCACACTCCAAACACCAGGATTGAACACTAACCAGCCTAACCCAAAATCCTCAAATCCCTTTTTTTATTTTAATAGAATAAATAAAGCTATCCCACTTGTGAAAGAATATTAGAAATAGACATTGCAATACAAATAATTGATATTGCATAAATATGCAAACGATATACTGTACATACAGAAACAGAGCAGTATACAATTAACACAAGTTAATGGTAAACTTCTTTCTTGGATCTTGTTTGAATTGACAGGCTATTATAGGCTTGAAATTGAATTCCCTCTAAATGTGTTATGGGCCATGAGGACTGTCTGGTTAGTAAAAAAAAATCAAAATATGATTTCATCCAGTAAAAGTTAACTTTACATGGTAATTTGTTTATTGTAACAACAACAAAGGGAAAAGAATGCTACCGATTACAAATGGAATGTTCAATATTTTTTTTTTTTTTTTTTGCCTACCTATGAATTAAGAGGCATTGTTAACTCTTACATTCTAATTACATGTACAATCAAGGCATCAGATGAAAGCTTATCTTCCACTCTTTCTAAAGGTGTGCTCAGTTTGTTTCTAGCATAAAGTATCAGGGAGATATGGCTCACGATTCATGAATATAATTAAACCGTTTTAGCATGTTTGGGTGATTCTGGGAGTTAAAGCCGAATTTGAGGTAACATTGTTTTGACCCTAATTACAAGTTTCCAGCAGCTTGTTGACCGGGTTGGCCACCCAGGTTGTGATCCTCAGACATCGTAGATTTCATTTTTATATGACAACCTTTTACAGCAGCCCATGTCTGATTTCCTAAAAAACAGGTGTTTTGCCCCCTGGGTAAAACTATTTTGTTAAATAAGCTAAAATTAAATAAAATATACAGCATTTGATGAAATTATACTTATATATATATATATATATATATATATATATATATATATATATATATATATATATATATATATATATATATATATATATATATATATATATATACATGTTGAATTGTCAACTAATTGAAATAAAATAAGTTTAAGTTACTAAAGTTATAAAAAATATAAATTGAAAATATAAATAAATGCTAAAATAATGCTGGGTGCTGCCATAAAAGCGAAAGAGGCTAAGACATTTTGAAATTCATGTGATTTTTCAATTCAACTTTTCAATCAAATTGTTGTGCTGATGATATAATTTGGTATAAAAAATTATTATACACACACTCATTTTTTCACGATAACTAATATGGATATAAACATGTTGTACATGCCCACCTTTCTCTTTCTATTTCTTATTGCACACATGCTGAGCACACTTCCTCACACAGTAATCTCAACCCTCCCTCTCGCCTTTTCATACTCTCTTCCTTTCACCTCTTTTCTTTCCATTATAAACACATACACTCCCCCACACACACTAATTAGGGCCAAAGAGCTTGAATAAACACAGGCTGCCTAGTGAGTGTCTGAAAGAGATTAACATACCGGAGCGTTCAAGTTATCCCACAATAGGGTCTTCACCCAGTAGGAAACATACTCTTCTGCCATTCTGAATGGAAAATGAAATGCAAATGCACTCTGTGTTTTTGCTGTGCTGCTTAATTAAAGATGCATTTTTTATTAATGGTGTACTATTCCATATGGCAGTCAACTTAGACTTATACTGACACCTAGTGGCATGGATGCAAAAGCAATACTGATGCCATACAGAAGTTTAGACAGTCAGCCATGATTCATTTATCCCATAAGCAAAATTCTCCAGTTATAGTATGGTTACAAAAATTAAGTTAGAAGTATTCAGCTGGTCATGTGATCTCAACATGGCGGCCCACATGAGGTGATCTGCTCCATGTAAAATACAACAGCGTTTGTTAGGCTACTGATAACTGAAGTCTTCATCTCATGTAACTTTACATTATTTTAATCATGTTTTATTATTTTTTAATTTTTAAGTATACCTCACATGCAAAGTACTTAGTACATCTTAAATTTACAAATTTTCTAGGTTTTCTTTCCAAACTTTTACGAAAGAGGAGTTTTTGCTTATCTATTTCATTTTAGCTGTCAGTGGTCTGCTTTTCTTTCTGCTTTCTCTCTTTCTGCTCTGATTTGATAATTACATAAACCTATTTAGTGGGAAATTAGATTTTGTGCTGCAGAACAATTGAGCTCATATCGAGATTCAATTACTGAGCACTGTGTGCATTTAATTATTTCATTACTGTTGTGCTGTTGTTCTCCAGATTTCACAGACATTCTACATCACCATCCGGCCGGTGGACGACTCTCTGCCCGTCCTACAGGTGCCAGGGATGAGGGTGCAGGAGGGAGTGAGGAAGACCATCACTGAGTTCGAGCTGAAGGCTACGGATGCGGACACAGAGGTATCAATGTTCACTGAAGTTTCCCCCGACTGTGCTTTCAATTATGCTGTAGTTGTGCTTTATTTATTCTTGATAAAGTGTAAAAATTTACAGTAATGCTTTACAATAAGATTTCATTTGTTTACATTAGTTAACTACATTGAACTAACAATGAACAATACTTCTACAGCATTTATTAATGTTAATTAATGTAAATCTCAGCATTTACTACTTCATTTTTAAGATCGAAAGTTTTATCTGTTAACATTTACGTACTGTGAACTAACATTCACAAAGGTTAATATATTGCTCATTGTTAGTTCATGTTAGTTAATGCATTAACTATGACAAATGAGACCTTATTGTAAAGTGTAACCAACAACAAAACTTTTTTCTTTTCTTTTACATAGGGTTTAACTGGAATATGTTAGTTTTTAAAGTGGACTTTTTGTTAAAGTTACTGTAATGGGTTTCTATGCAAATTAAATATAGTGCAGACCAGAGATTGCACCGTGGAGAAGAAGTGGAGAGTGGAATTGCATGGTTTTGCCTGGAGCATTTTTTTCCCTTTTTTTTTTTTTTTTAAGTCAGAGCATTATGTTCTCTTGCTCCATCACTAGCGTAACACATGCTACCGGCCTATAATGCAACTATTACATGTCAGAAAGAATTGCCGTGTTTAACAAACTATTGAGGGTCAAAATTATGGAATTTGTGAAATAATATTGTAAAAACAACCACCACAAATACGGAATGAGAGTGAACATGATGATATGGTGGAACAAGTCAGGCCTTCTAAATAAAAGAGCCAATCACTGATTGATAAAGTCATTGCGTCAGTGCAGCTGCCATTGGAAGCTCCGGTTGCACCATTCACTGGCTGTGTTCAAAATCGCGTACTTCCCTACTACAGTATATACTAGGCGAAAAACAGTATTCAACAAAAGAAGTATGTCCGTATTCACAGTACTCGTAAAAGAGTAGGCAAAAAGCACCCGGATGACCTACTACTTCCGGCGAGATTCTGAAGTGTGCAGTGTGCATACGATGGAACTTTTACTATCCCACGGGAGAGGATTTATGAATGGCAGTGAAGCGACACTGGTAGGTCTCATGATAATGACAACATGGTGAATGTAGTATGCCCAGATTACATTCATACTGTACTACACACATTCAAACTATATAGAACGTACTTTTTTAGCGGTCATGAAGTAATTACTTGTTCAAAATAAGTACCTACTCAAGAGAGTATGCGATTTTGTGCGCAGCCATTGTTTAGAGACGCAGGTTTAGGATTGACTGCTCCAGCCTGAAAAATAAGGCTTTTTAATACTACTTTAACATATGAAACCACATTTATTAGACAGTTGTTGTCAGATTTCATTGGTGATTTCAAATTTGAAATTTAATTGTAAACTTGGTGAACAGCTTTGGAGAATTTGATATTTCCCCATTGAAAGAGATAGGAGCTCTGCTGCACTTTCATGACTGAAATAGCTGCCCGAGAGGCGTTTCAAAGATGATCGCAGAGTGAAATGGCTTGCCTGAAAGAGAATTTTGTAATACACTACATTACCGTTCAAGCATTTGGGGTCGGTAAGATTTAAAAAAAAAAAATAATAATAATTTATCTCTTACAATATGCTCCCCAAGGTTGCAATTATTTGATCAAAAAGTTTTTTTTTTTTAATATTGTTACAATTTAAAATAACTGTTTCCTTTATATAATATATATATATATATATATATATATATATATATACAAATTAAATAAAAAAAATATATATAAATAATAATAAATAAATATTATATATATATATATATATATATATATATTTATATATATTATTTTTTATTTTATTTTTTTATGTGATTTGTTCCTATGAGGGCAAAGCTGAATTTTCTGCATCATTACTCCAGTCATCAGTGTCACATGATCCTTCAGAAATTGTTCTAATATGATGATTTTCTGCTCAAGAAACATTTCTTGATAAAATGAAGAGTTGTGCTGCTTAATATTTTTGTGAAAACTGATACATTTTTCAAGATTCTTTGATGAATAGAAATTTCAAAAGTACAGCATTTACCTGAAATAGAAATCTTTTGTAACATATTAAATATCTTTACTGTTGCTTGATCATTTTAATGCATCCTTGCTGACCTAAAACATTTGAACAGTAGTGTAACTTTCTCTGTTATTTAATATACGTAGACAAAATTATGAACAATCGTGTTTTACCAATGCGGAGAGCGAGCCAGGAGCGGATGAGGAGATGAAAATGGAAAACCCGGAGTGATTCCAGATCACTTTGAGCGAGAGAGAAATTACTGTCACCCTGCTCGACTCACATATTCCGGTGCATACAGCTGACATCCGTCGCATTAAACTTCAGCGCTCGTGTACTTCTTAGTGGCAATTTAATTTAATTTCAGACCTGTTTGACAATCTCTCTATCTAATTCTCTGTTAGGAGGACTCTGTTACATTCACTATCGTTCAGGCTCCTCGTCACGGGACCATCGAGCGCACAAGTAATGGTCAACATTACCGTCAGACCAACACCTTCACTATGGACGACATCTATCAGAACCGCATCAGTTACAACCATGACGGCAGTAACTCCCTCAAAGACCGATTCACCTTCACTGTCGGTGATGGCACCAACATGTTCTTTATCATCGAAGAGGCTGGGAAAGAGGTAGGTAGACTTTCTGTGTTTTTTGAGCTTGTCCATGTGGCCAGTTGTCGTCAGTGTTATATTAGAGGACCATATTTCTGAACATATCTTCTAAAATATTGTAAAAACTCATAGAGATGACTTATAGAGAATAATTGGACTCTTTTAGTCATGGTCACACCCATGCTCTTTTCAAGAAACACCCTGGGAATTTTTCATGACCACAGAGAGGACTCATGACCTCAGTTTAACTTGTCATCTGAAGGACAGTGCCTTTTTAAAGCATAGTGTCCCCGTCATTATACTGCAGTATTATGACCCACACAGACTTCAGGGTGAGCGCCTCCTGCTGGCCTCACTAACATCTTTTTCAACAACAACCTCAGCTTTCTTCATTTAGCTTCAGTGGGAAACCACGTGAGAGCTGCAGGGTGATCTCCCTGTGAGGATGCTCCTTACTGGTAAAAAAAAAACAAAAAAACATTATGTGTACTTGAATAAGAAAAGTCAATGGAAAGTTTACACAAATATACTCTACTGTTCAAAAGTTTGGAGTCAGTATGCTTTTATAATTGTATTTATTTTAAAGAAATTAATTCAATTCAGTCAGGATGCATTAAATTGACAATGGTGACAGTAAAGAGATAATGCCACAAAGGATTTCTATATCAAATAAATGCTGTTCTTTTGAACTTTCTATTCAAAGAATCGTGAAAAGAAAAAAAAATATTAGTTTCCATAATGATTTTTAGTAGGACAACTGTTTTCATTTCATCAAGAAATGTTTCTTGATTATAATGATTTCTGAAGGATCATTTGACACTGGAGTAATGATGCTGAAAATTCTGCTTTGCCATTACATGAATAAATTACATTTTAATATACATTTATATATAAAAACAGTTATTTTAAATTGCAATAATATTTTACAATTTTTACATTTTTACTGTATTTTGATCAAATAAATGCAGCCTTGATGAGCATGAGAGACTTACCAACAATCTTCCCAACCCCAACTATTGAACGGTAGTGTATGCACATAAACTTATGTTTTTTGGGGGGGTTTTTTGTGTGTATTGCTCATTTCTTCATATTTATAAAGACATATGGGAAAGACATAAAGGCACAAGGAATATGAATTACCATATGAATCACCTAAAGGTATCGAGTCCATTTGTTTAACGTAGCCATTTAGGGAGCATGACAGCTCTCCCTCTCTCTCTCTCTCCCTCCATCATAATAACTCCATCCATCAGCGGTGGCTTTTTCCTCTTCTAGCTGCGTCAGCTGGCTGTCAGCTGTTCTGGGAGGTAAATGGTCTCGGTAGATATTGAAGGGGCACCTCGTCTTGTCATTAGATGACAAAATAGCAGCCCTATGACATTGTTTAATCTGGAAGTCCTAGAACACCATTACTCAGCACTTTAAAATTTAAATAGGTTTTATCTAGGATTGAATGGATATTAAAGTGAGCATTGTTGGTAAATGAGAAGCAATTACTCTTATGGTAATACATGAAACAGGGTTTGTATCAGCCAGGAGGATTTGCATAGTGTCTATATGTAAAATAATATCCATTGTTTCAGGTTGTCACAGCTGCTCCACAAAAGTTTAAAATTGACATTTCACCTGTTGATGACGGGACTCCTCGTATTGTCACCAACCTGGGCTTGCACTGGCTGGAGTATATGGAAAATAAGGTCACTTTAATAACTCTATTTGTATGTATAATCAATAAGAGCTCAATTAATTAATGCGATCAATCGATGAGATGTTGACGTCTCAACTTAAAGGTGGTATCAGTGATTTCAGGCCCAAAAATATTTTTATCATATTCATCTAATCTTTCCTAACGATCCGCTAGCTGTCCGCCCCATAAGCATTCCGTCAAAAAACCGCGTCTCTGTAGGCAGCCTAGGCTCTGAGATCTGCACACAAAAACAAATGGTTTAGCCAAACACTCAAAACCAAAACAAATAGTGTTCCAACCAATCACCGACAGGGGGAGGGTGTTGTGAGGTTTTGTGCTCGTGCACGGCTGCACGCGAAGTCAGAGCTGAAGAAAAAGCTGGCGCAAAACCTCTCAACACCAACAAAGATTAGATGAATGTGATAAAAATATTTTTGGGCCTGAAATCACTGATACCACCTTTAACAGTACACTTCTGCCTCCTACTGGTTTTATCTTGCATTAGTGCTCAACCAAATTATTGAGTACAATTTTGATGTGAAATGCAATTTTAGGCCACCAATCTGATCTCCAAGAAAGAGCTTCTCACTATTGATCCGGACACAGATGATGGACAGCTGACTTATGAAGTCACTACAGAAGCTAAACACGGCTACCTGGAGAGTAAACTCAATCCTGGCAAACCCATCACCTCTTTCACGCAAGGTATTATGGACACCTCCCAAAGTCAAGAGCACACTACATGGCTGAAGCTATGCTGTTACAAAAAAACCCCTAAAGCATAGCTAACACAGACAGCCTCGTTTTAATCCTCAACCAATTAGATATGCAATTTACCCTGACTAAAGCTGCCCACATCTCCCTAACCACTGTCTTTATGTTTGTTTTTCTTTGTTCCACAAGCCTCCCACCATATTGTTCAATGACCTGTTTTCAAGAATCAACTCTGAATTAGTATGAGAACGAATTTTGGGATACTAATTACAGTTGGGGAGGAGAATGATCTTGTAATTGACACACCAAGGGCCAGATTTACTAAACAGGGCAAATTAGCGTGAGAGCGCAATTCCAAAATAGCGCAGATGGGAGTGGAAAGTTCTGCACGTGATCTACTGAAGACGTGCAAATTAAAGAACACAGAAGCAAACAGATCATTTCCATAACGACCATCGCAATCTCCCAAGAGCAGCGCAAATTAGCGTCTGGTTTTGGGCGGTAAATAATGGCGCAAATAGCCGTAAATAGACTTGTGCAAACCTTAGTAAATCACCTTGCGTAAATCTTTTAAATACTCTCCTCCCATAAATATTTGCGTCTGAAAGGGAAGGCCCAAGACTGATTAATTTTGTACGAAAACAAAATGAGTGTGCAGGCCGACAAGCTTCAGTCTTGTAGTGTGCACTTGGCGTTACATACTAAATGCGCCTGCATCAAATTCTGCTAGTGCATTTGGAGTTGTAAAATGTAATCTGACTTTATTCTGTCTTGCAGCTGACATAAACCTAGGCCTTATCCGATACGTTCTGAGTGAGGATAGGGTTCAAGAGACCATGGACAACTTCAAGTTCCTTGTGAAGGACAGCAAACCCAACATCGTCAGCGACAATGTGTTCCACATCCAGTGGTCTCTTATCAGCTTTGAGCACAAGAGGTGCGCCTGCCTCGAATTTTGTTCTAGATCAAGTCTTCATCCAACCAACCTGTTTATGTCATGAATTGAGGAAATTAATTCTTAGTAATGTTTTGTCTTCTGTCTGCAGCTACAATGTGAGTGAAAAAGATGGAACCGTGGCAGTCACAGTAAAGAGGACTGGAAATCTGAACCAGTATGCTATTGTGCTTTGTCGTACCGAACAAGGCACTGCCACCTCCACCTCCAGCATGGGCTCTCGGGTCGGACAACAGGACTACGTTGAGTATGCTGGACAGGTATGTTCTATGTTCTTTATTATTTCAAGGTATTACTATATAATATCAAATTCTCTTGATTTGATAGATGGATTATTAGTCTAGAACATTCAGAAGCTTTTTAATGTTCTTCAGGTTCAGTTTGATGAGAGAGAAGACACCAAGGTGTGCACCATTGTTATCAACGATGACCAGGTCTTTGAGAACATCGAGAGCTTTAATGTGGAGCTGAGTATGCCAGTGTACGCCCTACTGGGGTCAGTGACCCGAGCTAAAGTCAATATCAATGACACGGAGGATGAGCCCACCCTGCAGTTTGATAAGAAGACCTACCACGTCAATGAGAGCAAAGGCTTTATCTTTGCACCTATTGAGAGAAAGGGTCAGTGGAACCAATTCCTACAAAAAAAGATTTTTAGATATGCATATGTTACAAATCGTATTCCCGACAATAATGCTCAAGAATGTAACTGCATATTTAAGATTGGGCACAAAAATGTAATAATTTAAGGGCCTGTCCTAATCTGAATATTGGGGTTGTTGTGTATATCGTTTAAATTGTATGTAGAGTTACATGATATATCGGTGCTATATTGTTAATCAACTTATATTAGAGATTCGTTCATCGGTATCAGTCAGTATTGCATTTATTAACATTTTGTACTTTTTACATTAACATTTTTGTACATTGAACATTTTCGCTTCATTAAATAACTTAATAAACACTAATAATTTATTAACTATTAAATGTAATCTTAAAATAATCTCAAAATAAATAATCAAAATATAAACATTTTAATACTGCACATTATAATATTATGATCCAGTCATCCAGTATCCAGTATGGATCCTAAATCCAGTATTATAAATATTATACATTATAATATTGAGCATTTGTCGGACCATAACATGAAAATAAATGGCTTATCAACCAGAATTTATTAATTTAGTGTTTATTTAGACAAAGTAGTATAAATACTATAGATTTCAATATTGGCCATTTGTCGGTTATCAGCTTTAATATTAATTTTTAATGATTAATAAATATTGATTTATCAGCCAAAAATTTGTTCTTTTTTAATATTTATCCTGGAGTATTTCTTTAACAATGAAGAAATGGCTCAACTAAATTGCTTTTTATATGGTTAATCCATAAAAACTTGCTACTTGTTCTTAGAGGCTTTAAGTTCAATAATCAAAAATGTCTGAAGTCAAGAAGGCAATGAATATTAATGTGTACATGTGTACATTTGTAAATTATAGTCTATTGATGGTAGGACTAAAAGTATGTGAAAAATGTGTTCATTCACATCATCAGAAGTTCATCTCTTGTCTTTGATCAGGTGACACCAGCAGCACAGTCTCGGCCCTCTGCTACACTGTGCCTAAGTCAGCCCGGGGCAGCAGCCTTCACGCCCTGGAGTCTGGCTCTGACTATAAGACCCGTGGCATGAGCAGTGACAACAGAGTCATCTTTGGCCCAGGTGTGAGCATGTCCACCTGTGACGTAAAGCTGATTGATGACAGCGAGTATGAACTCTCTGAGGAGTTTCAGCTGGTGCTGTCGGACGCCTCAGACAATGCACGGATGGGTGATGTCACCGTGGCTAAAGTCATCATAGACGGGCCAAATGATGCCTCCACTGTCCTCCTGGGCAACGGGTCCTTCACCTTCAGTGAAGATGCAGGTTGGTGGAGATCATCTGCCATGGACAATATCATGGGTGTCAGTTTTGTAATCTGTCCAATACAATACCCCTATGTATTATTAATAGTCTGACATATCTTCCCACAGGCACCATTGAAATCCCTGTTCTGCGGCAGGGCAGTGACCTCTCCTCAGTAACCTCTGTGTGGTGTGCCACACGTCCTGCAGAACAAGATTCAGCAACGCCCGGTGTTGACTATATCCCAAGTTCCAAAAAGGTGGAGTTTAAACCAGGCAAGACGGAGGAGGTAATAAAACTAGACTGTTCTCACATGTGTTCTGACAAACTTTAAGACGATTGGTATTTACAGGCCTCATTTCAATAAAATCAAGTATCACGATTTTTTATTATTATTTTTTGCGTAGACATGCAGTTTGACCATAATGGATGACATCCAGAACCCTACAATTGAAGGGAAAGAGTCCTTCATTGTGTTTCTTAGCTCTCCTAACGGAGCGGTCCTGACTGAACCATATGAAGCTTCTGTCTACATCACGGACACCGCCCAAGACAGTGCGTTTACTTGTCCATTACAATGGTTATCACTGTGATTTAGCAAGCGTGTAACATCATACGCTTTCTTCTTACAGTACCTAGCATGCAGTTTGAGAAGCTGGCGTATACCATAAAGGAAAAAGATGGTGTCCTGCACATCCCCATTTTTAGGACAGGAGATCTGTCCTATAAGTCTTCCGTCCGATGTTTCACACGTACAATGTCCGCCATGGTAATGGACGACTTTGAGGAGAGGAGAAATGCAGATGATTCTAGGATCACCTTCCGAAAAGGGGAGAAGGTACGATAAATGTGTTTTGTCATTAATTCATTTATAATCACTTCAGAAATTTTTACTTTGAAACAAAAGAATGATGGACAAGGAATTTTAAAACCTCTTGCTTTCTATTGGCAGGTGAGGAATTGTACTATATTGATTCAAGATGACTCAGTGTTTGAGCCTGAAGAGGAGTTCCAGGTCCACCTTGGAAGCCCACAGGGTGACCACTGGATTGGAGCCATGATAGGAGTCAACGACATTGTGACTGTGACCATCACAAATGATGAAGATGGTGAGTAGTAAGCGTGTTGCTTGAAACACAATCTTAAACACAAAAATACTAATTTGTACCATTCAAATGTTAAAAGAAAGCTTTGGTAGAACTTGGCAACAGGAAGCCATGGATTCTATTCTCAGGGTGATGGAATGTATAGCTTGATTGCACTGTAAGGTGCATTGTATAAAAGTGTTTGCCAAATGCATATATGTAAATGTAAAAAAAGCGCACATCATGCTTTTCAGCACCTACGATTGAGTTTGAACAAGCCTCATACCAAGTTCGTGAGCCCCCTGGTCCAGATGGAATTGAGGTTTTGAATATCAAGGTAATTCGTAAAGGAGACCTTGACCGCACCTCCAAGATCCGATGCAGCACAAGGGATGGATCAGCACAATCAGGTGTAGACTATAACCCCAAGAGTCGAGTCCTTAAGTTCAGCCCTGGTAAGTCATAAATTTGTTTATTTATTTTTTAGTACTTTTATACCTTCATTCTAATCAATGATAAAAATTCTGTTGTGTCCTCAGGTGTGGACCACATCCTGTTTAAGGTAGAGATTCTGTCCAATGAGGACAGAGAGTGGCATGAGTCTTTCTCGTTGGTCCTTGGTCCAGACGACCCTGTTGAAGCTGTGCTTGGAGAGATTACCATGGCAACAGTCACAATCCTAGATCAGGAAGCTGCAGGAAGTCTCATCCTTCCAGCCCCACCCATTGTAAGAGATATACAGTAGATGCTTGTGGGACTGATATTTAGAATATCAAAATCTGAATACTTGTCAGTTCGATTAAAATGTTTAATTGAATTGCATCATATTAATTAATTAATCAAATTAATAGCACACCACCGTTCAAAAGTTATTTTATTAAGTCTCTTATGCTCACCAAGGCTGCATTTATTTGATCAAAAAACAAAACAAACAGTAGTATTGTTAAATGTTAATTATTATTTTTTTCAATTAAATATATTTTAAAATGTATTTTATTCCTGTGATGCAAAGCTGAATTTTCAGCATCACTACTCCAGTCTTCAGTGTCACATGATGCTTCGGAAATCATTCTAATATGATGATTTGGTGCTCAAGAAACATTTCATACTGTTATCATTGTTGAAAACGGTTGTAGTGCTTAATATTTTTGTGGAAATTGTAATAAATTATTTATTTATTTGTCCTTATTTTGGATTAATTGAAAAAGAAAAGCATTTATTTGAGATAGAAATATGTTGAAACATAAATACATTTACTGTCACTTCTGGTTAATTTAATGCATCCTTAAAATCAATAAAAGTTGTAATTAAAAAAATAATTATTGAACCTAAATGTTTGAATGGTAGTGTATGTATTTTTTTTTCCCCCTTACATTTTCTGCGAAAAGTCTTTTTCAGACATTTAAGACATTTGCCTACAATATTGTGACAGATACGTAAATCACTGCATAGATGTCACAAAAGTCACTTTAGAAATCGGTATATTATTTCAATATCATTGAACATTCATTTTTTATTATATTCAACTGTACTAATTTATTTAGATTTGTCTTGATCCATAAATCTAATATCATAGTTGTGAGATCTCAGAAGTCTTTTGATTTTGAGTCATGCTATTAAAGTCCGATTTCATGTAGACTTTTGGTTCTCCTCACAGGTGGTGTCTCTGTCAGACTATGACTATGTCCAGGAGGTCACTAAAGAGGGCAGTAAGAAGTCTCCATCTCCAGGATATCCGCTGGTCTGTGTGACTCCCTGCGACCCCCATTACCCCAAATACTCAGTCATGAGAGAGCGCTGTGAGGAGGCAGGCATCAACCAGACCTCTGTCCACTTCAGCTGGGAGGTCGCAACTCCTACAGACACCAGCGGAGCACGGTCACCCTTTGAGACAGTGACGGATAACACACCTTACACCACAGTCAATCACATGGTTAGTCTGTTGTTTTCTTTATAATTGTTTGTCATAGATAGAATAGTACAATTATTTTTAATCTAGCTGTTACCTAAAACTTCTAATTACTGCAATCAGTAGTCATATTTAATATGCATATGTTCAAATGTAATATCATCTGGAAGCACTTTTAAGTTCCTGAAGTTAAATAAATAACTTTGCTACACAGGTCCTGGACAGTATCTATTTCAGCAGACGCTTCCATGTGCGTTGTGTAGCTCAGGCCAGAGATAAAGCCGGGCATCTGGGAACTCCACTGAGGAGCAACATTGTCACTATTGGCACTGAGGGATCGATATGTCACACCCCCGTCACCACAGGAACCGCTCGAGGCTTCCAGGCCCAGTCCTTTATAGCCAGTCTAAAATACCTGGATGTCAAACACAAAGAGCATCCAAACAGGTCAGAAGAGGCTTTTTGTAAGCAAATGATGTTACAGACGTAACAGACAGATTCCAGTCGATTTTTTTTTTGAGAGACAGGGTTTCGATTGAAACCGCAGCTGTTAGGTTTGTAGAGCTCTGCATCATTTTTGCCTCTGGGCAAAACAAGATCAAAATGAATATATACGTTTGAAAAAATAAACCTGTCAAGACAACTGCAAATCCAAACCAATACATTTTCCAATCTATGTTCAGTACTTCAAAGAAGAAAATAGCATTTTATAAAGTTTTTCTTTTTTTTTTCTCTCTCTGAACAGGATCCATATCTCAGTGCAGATCCCTCATCAGGATGGAATGCTTCCATTGGTGTCCACCATGCCTCTGCATAACCTACACTTCCTGCTCTCCGAGTCTATTTACCGTCAGCAGCACGTCTGCTCCAACCTGGTCACACTTAAAGACCTACATGGCATTTCTGGTGAGAGTTGTCGCATACTACAGTAGACCAGATCAGATCAAAGCAGATACAAACTAATCTTATCCACCTGTTTTAATATAAGAACGGACGCAGTCGTCTTTAACTTAAACGTGCAAGGCTTCCAGTATCTGCCGCTTCCAGTTATTTTAACTGCTATGCTGCTTTATGTTGCAAACTGGTATTTGTTTTCATTTTATTTTAATTTAGTATCATAACCATAAATACCCTGGTTTGTAGTGCAATTAGTTTTACCGTTTACTGTTCTTTATTCTTCTAGTTATTTACTTATGAATCGAAAGTCTCGCTCAATGGAAATAGCTTACTTCTGTGTTGAAAAATAAGGTTAATATTCTACATGAATTAGTTGGCAAAATTGCCTTCTCCTATGACGTAGAATTATTGGAATTATCTTTACAGAAGAATGCTTTAATATGGAGTTAAATGTAAAATATAAGAATTATATATATTGAGAATGCAAACATATTTTTCAACTCTGAAAACACGTTGTTAATTCTCACCCAGAAACCGGCTTCTTGGATGACGTGTCATATGACAGCATATCCCTGGGCCCTGGATATGACCGCCCATACCAGTTCAACCCCGGTGTTCGAGAACCCAGAACCATCCAGCTATACAAGCATCTCAATCTGAAAAGCTGCATATGGACATTTGATGCATATTATGACATGACAGAGCTTATCGATGTATGTGGAGGATCAGTAACTGCTGACTTTCAGGTTCGTTTGAACACATGATTTGCATTTTGCATTACAAATTATCTACACATATTCATGTCTAGCTGAAATCTGATGTGGCAGATTAAGTCCATACAGCAATTCAAATGAGTGTGTGGTTGCATTTTTGCAGGTCAGAGATTCGGCTCAGTCGTTCCTGACTGTTCAGGTGCCGCTCTATGTGTCCTACATCTATGTGACGGCTCCTCGTGGATGGGCCTCCCTGGAGCACCACACAGAGATGGAGTTCTCCTTCTTCTACGACACAGTCTTATGGAGAACAGGTACATGTAGTTTCATCAACAGACCCAAAACCATTGGACAAACTCTGTGTTGTATTACCTGATGTCATCATCTAACTGTGTTAATGTTGCAGCTGATGCTGACTGATTGCTTATGAATGTCTCTTTACTCTAGGAATTCAGACAGACAGCGTGCTGTCAGCTAGATTACAGATCATTCGGATATTCATTAGAGACGACGGACGACTGGTGATTGAGTTCAAAACCCATGCCAAGTTCAGAGGTCTGTAGTCTGTGTTATTTGTTTGCACAGACCGCGTTTTTCTATTCCACTCCACTACTTTTCCATTGTTTTTCTAGACGGATGCGTTTGACCGAATTTTGAGTGAGTGATAAAACTTTCATGTCCCTCTAGGTCAATTTGTCCCTGAACATCATACCCTCCCTGGACAGAAGTCTCATCTGATGGCTCCAGATCACTTGGGAGGCATTGAATTTGACCTGCAGCTGGTGTGGAGCGCACAGTCCTTTGATTCACCCTACCAGCTCTGGAGAGCCACAAGCTCCTACAGCAGGTGAGCAGCGTCAAGTCTAATGCTGTCACATCAACAAAGTGTACCTACCTTAATGCCACTGACCGTGCGCTTGCTGTTGTGCTCTAGGAAAGACTACTCTGGAGAGTACACAGTCTTCCTCATCCCCTGCACAGTACAGCCAACACAGGCATGGGTTGACTCTGGGGATAAGCCTCTTTCCTGCACGGCCCATGCTCAAGAGAAGTATGTTACCATGGAGCTTTTCCATTGATAACTCCTTGAGGGCTCTTAAATGACTTTTTGTATTGAAGATGTTTTTTTCTGAGCTGAGCCAGCAGGGTTTAAAGATATTGCAGTTGTCATCCACTTTTACTGGTTTCATCAGACGCAGACTGTTTGTGTGAGTCAACAAGAGTATTCATCAACGTGCAAGGGCTTGTAACACTCTTTCAATCGATAGGTTCCTGCTGCCCATCGCCTTCCAGCAGACCAACCGCCCTGTTCCTGTGGTCTACTCGCTGAATACTGAGTTCCAGCTTTGTAATAACGAGAAAGTCTTTTTAATGGATCCTGCTCTCGCAGACATGTCCGTGGCTGAGATGGACTATAAAGGAGCCTTTTCGATGGGTAAAATTAGCAAATCAATGAAAACTGAGGATTATTGCCACCATTATGCGTTCCTTTATTCATTGTTTGATATATTACGCAGGCCAAACGCTTTATGGTAGAGTACTGTGGAATCCTGACCAGAACCTGAATTCAGCCTACAAGCTGCAGCTGGAGAAAGTATATTTGTGTACTGGGCGGGATGGCTATGTGCCCTTCTTCGACCCCACAGGCACCCTGTATAACGAAGGCCCTCAGTATGGCTGCATTCAACCGAATAAGCACCTCAAACACAGGTTCCTGCTTCTGGTATGTGTCTATTGTAACAAACCCAGACCAGTTTAACCGGTCTAACAAGATTCACTTGTTGTTATGTTTTAACTGAAATACTTTTGTCGATGGAAATGTTCAAGTGATATTTTGAAGATCAAACTCTTTTTGTATACCTTGGAATTAATATTGAGACAACAGCTGTAATACGATTTTACAGGGGAAAGTTTTAAAGATGCATCTAAAATAAGTGAAAAGGCGGACAAATGATGGCAACGATCAATTATTAACTAAAAGAAAATATACAGTTATCCATTTTCAATAAGCCCTGTGATCAGGACTCAGACGCCAAGCATATACATAACGTATGATTTAAATAACTGTATATTATATATTACACTCTATATTATTTATTACAGTGGGTAAGATTTTCTTGAAAGAAGTCTCTTATGCTCCCCATGGCTGCATTTATTTTAAATACCGAAAAAATCAGTAACATTGTGAAATTTTATTACAATTTAAAAAATCTATTTTCTATTTTAATATCTTTTAAAATGTAATTTACTCATGTGATGCAAAGCTGAATTTTCAGTAGCCATTTCTTCAGTCTTTAGTGTCACATGATCCTTCAGAAATCATACTATGCATACATTTCATGCTGATTTGCTGCTCAAGAAAGGCACTCAAAGCAAAGCTCTTGCGTCGCTACATAAAATAGAGGTTAAACCAGTGGAGTCACATGGATTACTATTATGATGTCTTTACTACCTTTTTGGGGCTTGAAAGTGGTAGTTGCGTAGCTGTCAATGGAGGGACAGAAAGCTCTTGGATTCCATTAAAAAGATATTTTTGTGATATTTGTGTTCCAAAGATTTGTGAATGAATGTCTTACAGGTTTGGAACGACATGAGGGCGAGTCATTTTTGACAGAATTTTCATTTTTGGGTGAACTAACCCTTTAAAGCTTCCACTAAGAAAGATAATCTGCCAAGACAAATATGGCAACAACATTACAATAATATTAATGTTACAATATCCTCTGAGGTAATTTTCAGTTCAGACAATAACTGTGACACAAGATGACGTCAGTTCTGGTTAAGTGGGATGATATATAGCGTTGCCATAGGTGACAGTGAATATTCTGAAATAATAGATAATAGGATGTCATGATTGACCAATCAGAATGAAGTATTCCAGAGAGCCATGTAATAATTGTAAAAAATGTATCACATAGGACCGGAAGCAGCCTGATGTTTGCGACCGCTACTTCCACGATGTTCCCTTTGAGGCCAACTTTGCATCTGACATTCCTGACCTCCAGTCCTTGTCTGCGATGCCAGGTGTAGACGGCTTCACAATGAAGGTTGATGCCCTTTATAAGGTCAGTGGCTGTAAGATTCTCCCAAAAAGTCAAACTGTTAAACAGACCTTCTCTTTGACACATACTAGAAATCTTGGCAAATGTCAGAGCCAAAGCTATTCAATTGTACCCTTCAGGGAAATGCCTTAATCTATTTGTTTAGAGAAAGTTGCCAGACTAACAGTCTGCCATGGCTATAGGGAACTTGATTAAAGTACAAGAGCTTTTTATTTTTGCGTTTATAAAAAATCCTATTTGTTGCATTTCTTCAGGTTGAGGCTGGGCACCAATGGTACCTCCAGGTCATCTACGTTATTGGACCCGATTCCATTTCTGCTCCCAGAATCCAACGCTCAGTGACCTATGAGCTCAAGCGAAGCCGGCGAGATCTGGTGGACCGTTCAGGTCGCCTAATGCTGGATGAATCCCTGATCTACGACAATGAAGGTGACCAGGTGAAGAATGGCACCAACATGAAGACCTTGAAGCTTGAAGTGGAACCATCGGGCACCTTCAATCCCCAAATGGGAGGATCCATTGGGGGTGGAGTGGCAGCCTTCGTCCTACTTTTCTTGGTCCTTCTAGCTTTCTGTCTCATGGTCAGGAAGTGCCGCAGGGTTGTAAAAAAGAGGTCTGAGAAGGAGGTGGAGGATTATCCTCTGAACACAAAGGTGGAGGTCTGCATAGAACGTCTGGAGAAAAACCTTAACAGCAAGCACTGCTCTGTAAGAAACGTCAACGTCCTAAACAAGAACACTGACACCTACAAGGTCAATGGGGTCAAGGTCAAACAGGTCAATCTGGAGGTCAAACTCCACAACAACCTGAATGACGGCACTGAAGTCTGACCTTCTAGAATATTTGAGACGAAAAAAAAATCATTTTCTATGAATATTTGTAATGACATATGATGTTAATGTATTTTTGTATGACCATGAGGACAAAAGGGAAAGTATGCTTGCCAGCTATGCAGTGTAAATCATTTCACAACTGAGCTACCTCAAACATAAATGAACAACGCATAATGGTGTCTTTAGATCTTATGTTTCCAATCTCAGTTTCAAATCACCGCTGTCTATGAGGATCATACAATGGCTCGGTGGTAGCTCAGCCACTTTGTTTAAATGAATGGAGAGTTTCTATTGCTGCATCTGCTATTTTATCAAATGTAAAAACACATGAAAGTATTAAAGGAAGGATGAGTGCCAACGCTTTGGACCGGGCGAGTGATGTAAATACGTTTATTAAGTGCAATTATCGGATGACGTGGTCATCCCTGTATTTTGATCTGGTTTTGATGCTCTGCCTCATTGTGTAATTTACTTTTGGCCTGATGATCACCGGTGTGCCATGTTGATATTTGTCAAGTGCGATTTATTTAATTCCAAATCTGAGTAGACTGCCCAAAGTGATGCATTTATTAGTTTGTGTAAACCTTCGGTACTTGCAGACAAGAAACCAAATGTTTCGATTAGCTGTATGATTATATAGATCATAGATTTGATAACCACTATTGATTTGCTGTCAGTCTGCTGACTCCATTTGCTGTAGCATCTTATATTTTCAAACACTGGACAACAAAATGTATTTTTGTTTCATATGACTGCTGTCTGTACTGATATAACCAAACACTACCAAATGTCTTTTTCTTTTTTTTTAATTATTCACCTCATGTTATCTTGGATTATTTAGTTTTGTATTAATGTCACATCATGTAAGTCACATGTTTTTGTTTTTATTCACTGTATAGTATGTAAAACAATCTGCAGTTTTGTATCAAGTCATCCAACATCACATGGTGCTAATTTGATCAAGAATATCCAGAATCTTCAAAGCACTGGGAGTGGAAAGCATGGAAAATACTATGATTATTTATTCATACTGAGTCATCTCTCTCTCTCTCTCTCTCTCTCTCTCTCTCTCTCTCTCTCTCTCTCTCTCTCTCTCTCTCTCTCTCTCTCTCTCTCTCTCTCTCTCTCTCTCTCTCTCTCTCTCTCTCTCTCTCTCTCTCTCTCTCTCTCTCTCTCTCTCTCTCTCTCTCTCTCTCTCTCTCTCTCTCTCTCTCTCTCTCTCTCGCTCTCTCTCTCTCTCGCTCTCTCTCTCTCTGTAATTTTGTTACGTTTTGTCCATTGCTAAGTGAGTGCCTATCAGACAAAGGAAAGTTTTGGAGATGTCAGTTTTTGGTGCTATCATTTATGGTGAAATAATCAACATGATGCCTGTACTTGTGCCTTTTTAGCAATAAAATAAATTAATAAACTGAATATACTGAATGATTATTGAATCTATCATCAATTTTAATTTTAGTTGGAGACTTTGATGTAAGTTTTCTTTTGAATTATGTTTAAAATTCATAGCAGCATGTTATTCACGAAGGGAGGGACCCACTAAGAATCTTTTAAACCAGACAGAGGACCATATGTCATTTGTAAGTTTGTATTACGAAGGGCAAAGGCGATTTAAAAGTATACAAAACTGTTGGTAGCACAAATTCTAAGTGTTGGTTTAATTGGCATAACTTATGATTTGGATATACAACCCATGGCCAGAAGATAAAAAAAAAAAAAAACTTATTTAAACTAATTGCTGCAGTCAATCAGGAATCAGTGATATGACAGCCTTTATTGTTGTTGAGTCTTTAAAGGAGAACTCCGGTCAATTTTAACATTGAGCTCATTTTTTTGTAAATTTGGAGTGCTTTCAATACAGAGAAAAACGACAAAAATTGAACATTGTCGAGTTCACCCGCATAGGTTTAGTTACCTATGATCACGCGCGTGAACTCGACAATCGATTACTATGGACTTTGACCGAAAACAGGATGTAAATACAGGTATGTGTGCTGGCTGAAATAACATCATTTTTATTCATATCTTTCACATCTACTGCAGTCAGATTCACCCATGTTCACTCTGAAGGAATCACTCACATTAGCATACCTGAACCAGATAATCAAGGTCTGATTATCTGGTTCAGGTGTGTTTAATTGGGGTTGGAGCTAAACTCTGCAGGACAGTGGCCCTCCAGGACTGAGTTTGGACACTCCTGCTGTAAGTGGACTACTGACTCAAAAGAGTTACTAATAGAACTTGTTACAACTTCCCCACGTGACAATTAGCCTCCAGAAGCATTTAGATTTGTTTTACTTCCGCTCCTTTTTTTAGCCAGAGGAGAGGGGTATGGTACACACACATAATATATACAGGCTATATTTAAACAAACATCGGCAATATCACTTGTGTCACTGTTGTCTTCTTTTCTGTGTTACTATATTCCATGCAAATCAAACTCGTTAATGATGACTGATAGTTTTTATCTGATTTTTTGTGGTAAAGTCCGTCCCGATTGTCTTAGTGCTTATGACTACTTGCTCTCCTTCATTTCATGAAAAATTTCCCAGCTGTCTGGGGAAATTCTGTATATTATTTATATGTAGGCCTACACAGTTTATTGCAGCTAAAATAGAAGCTACAGAGTGAAATACGTATTAATTTAAGATTCATATTTAAAACATACCTTTGGTTTTTGTCTCGGTCATAAATGTTGCAATTTGTCTTTTGAATTAAGTGGTAGATTCATATAGCAGCTCGTTGGATATTCAGGAAGGGAGAGGCTCAGTAAGAATGCAAGTCTTTTTGTGACGATGCATCATGTCGCTCGACGCCCTGAGGAAGCAGGTTAAACCAGATACGTTAAACCAGATTGAGGGCCACGTCGTTTAGTGTAAAATTGAATCGCAATTCGCAAAGGTAAGTGCAAATTGAATAAAAAGTAGACAAAAATGTAGGTAGCACTTACAAAGGTAAATCTTAATTAGATTCTGATCAATAATTTCAGCTTTCGATGTACAATCGATGTCCAGCAGATCGAGATACAGAAGTGCGTTGATGTGATAGTCACATCACAAACTCAGACTCCTAAATCATGATAATAATAGTTTTTATCCAAACGTATTTTTCTGTTTAGTCTTTACGATCTATTTCTGAAGGGAAGTCGTTTACCTGTAGCCTATTTAAAAGGAAAGTGAAAAATAATGTAGTCTAATGATTTTGAACTGTAAATGATTTTTTTTTATCACACTAGAATCCATCAAAAAAAAAAAAAAATGGCAGACTTGTGGGTAAGTAAAATCTTAAAGCTAGATTCACTCATCCCTGAAGGTGATGTTTAAGTATGAATTTGAATTTAATTTCTTATGTTACAGGAAGAATTGCAAAGTGTTGCGAATTCTGCTCCCTCTTCATTTACAGCAGCGGTAGGCTATAACAAACAAACATTTTTGCTTCAGCTATTTGTGTTATATATATATATATATATATATATATATATATATATATATATATATATATATATATATATATATATATATATATATATATATATATATATATATATATATATATATATAATTGATTGATTGATTGATTGATTACTCCTTTAGCCAGGGGAAAGGGGTACCATTAAAGCCAAAGCTAGCTTCAACGTCAGTGAAGATGTTGCAGCTCTCCGCAAAGCAATTGAAGGCATAGGTACATACTGTATACATACCTGAAGTGCATTATATACTGTATGTAATATGTACATTCATTATGTGTACATGAGTATTTATTTAGGGCGTTGTAGTCTTGTTGTTGCAATCTCTTTGTATATTGTGTATTTTATGAATGAGTTATATCACCAAAACTTACCAGGTACAACTGAGAAGACGTTGATCGAGATACTGACCCACAGGAGCAGCAGTCAAAAGCAGGCTATTTCAAAGGCATACCAAGAAACCACAAAGAGGGTAAAATCTGTCTGCTTGCTCATACTTAATTGTACGTGTGTGCCATGTTATATGACGAAAATCTATCTAATGTGTTTGTCTTGATCGTAGATTCTGGTAAATGACTTGAAAAGTGACACCCAGGGCAACTTTGAAAGGGTGCTTGTTGCGCTCGCAAGACCTCCTGCAGTCAATGATGCTAAATGGCTAATCAAAGCAATGAAAGTAAGTTATATTTCCCAGTTTTTCTTTATGAATATTTTTTGTTGTTGTTACATTTTATCAATAATCTGAGACAAATTTGAGCTGTATCTGTGAACATATTTTGCATGTTATTTTCCAATGTTTGTACATATGTTTCATTGTTTTCCTAATCCATTCATGATGTTCTCCAGGGGGCTGGAACAGATGACAGTATCCTGATAGAAATACTTTCCTCACGGACAAATAAACAAATCAAGGAGCTGTCTGCAGCATATTCTGAGGGTGAGATGAGCAATCTATTGTAGTAACAAAATATGTAAGTTACAAACAGTTGTTATAATTGCTTCTCTTCCCATTGCCCTATAGAAACAAAGAAAACACTGATACAGAACCTTACGAGTGAAGTTTCAGGACATTTTGGCAAAGCCATCCTTTTGCTTGCTGAGGTGATTAAACACACATGCATAGCAGTTTATTCTAATGAATGCAGATGATACTCTGGAAATTGAAGATATTTTATTTGTCTCTGATTGTAAGGGTGCGAGGGACGAGAGCACCAATGTGAATGCAGATCAGGCTAAAGTGGACGCAAAGGTACAGAAATATATATAAAAAAAAAAAATCCTGTTTTATATAATAACAGATCATCCTGTACTGAATTAATTCATTCAAAATACTTTTTCATTAGAATTTCATTGGGTAAAAAATCAGTCTATAGCATTGAAATATAGTATATTTTGTGCTGAATCTTGAATTAGGATTTCTCAATACAGGCTTGATATATTACAAAGTCTTGTTTTAATTTGCTATAGTCACAATGCCAAGATATATAAACAACTACGCACCTCAATATCTCACCATTTTGTCCTTATTTTTATAATTAGGCCCACCTTGATGGACAGCAAGCCAAAACTAGTTCACCTGTAGCAACGTTGAAGATTATGTTTTCTACGATTATATGTGAGATTTATCTACATGTTCTCTGTTTCCTCCAAAGGCCCTCTATCAGGCGGGCGAGAAAAAACTGGGAACCGATGAGTCCAAGTTCATTGAGATCCTCTGTAAAAGGAGCATCCCTCACCTGAGACAAAGTACCAACATAATCATCATTATATAAACATTTCATATTGGAACTGAAATGGCAGGTGTGTTTTAAATATAACTTGACATGTCCGGTTGCAGCAATATTGGAATATAAAAACATCAGTGGCAAGACTTTGCAGAAGAGCATCGAGAAGGAAATGTCTGGAAAGCTGGAGGAGCTGCTTGTTGCCATTGGTATATTTTCAATTATGAATGCAAATACATATTAGAATATTTGATAAATGTTTTACCTCTACATATTTTTTAATCATATACACGCGTTTCTTATAGTAAAGTGTGTGATGAGTACTCCTGCATATTTTGCTGAAAAACTCTACAAAAGCTTGAAGGTACTGCAAGAAACACATTATATTATATCATTGTGTTTGTACGGCACTGATGTTTGTATTGAAAATAGAACTATGTTTTAAATTTGTGAACCTGCAGGGAGCAGGTACGGATGAAATCACTTTGACCAGAGTAATGGTCAGCCGTGGAGAGATCGACATGCTGGACATCAGAGCGGAATTCAAGAAGCTCTATCAGAATTCACTCCACAAGGAAATAAATGTGCGTATTCTCTGCTGATATAAATACTTTAGCACAGGTTCAGGTCATCTGCCATCTTTCTTTGAATTGAGTAGTACCTGACCTCCTGATCCTCAGGTTTATTTAATCATCCTCTTAAGAGATACTAAAATTTATTAATAATATTTTGTCACATGACCAAGTGGAGTATTTGACACAGTCCGTTCCTCAAATCTGACAATGAAAATGCAAATGAAACACATTTATTGGTGATGACTGATAGTTTGTATCTGATGTACAGTCTGTCCTGATTGTTTTAATGTTCATGTGGGTGACTTTGCTCTCCTTCATTTCAGTCTGATGTGTCTGGCAACTATGCTGACTGCCTGAATATGATTTGTGGAGGAGAAGACTAACCCAGAAATTCCACTGAAGATGGCCTGTTTAGTTCTCTCACATTAAGTCGATCCATTGTATCATGTGTGGCAAGCCCTTCGGATGTTAAACTTTAAATCTTTAATAAAATAGTTTTATTTAATAACATTTTTAAAGCTTTTTTCAGGAAATAAATTATTTATATGTCTGGTTTACTGCAGGTAAAGGTACAGATTAAGATTCATAGTGATTCATGATTCATATTTAATGGTAGTGAATGGCAAGTAAAAAAAAAAAAACTCCCAGACAAACTGATTTTAGATTAAACCCCATTGCAATTTTGATAAATCATGAATATTCAAAAAATAAAGTACTGTGCTTATATCTGCATTTCAGTCTTTTTACCATCTTGTTCTTCATACACTACATAGTGTTTTACATGCTGTCTGGGCATAATAGTAAGATGATTTATTCCACTTAATCAATGGCCTTCTTTCCAAGTCTGTTTCTGTCTCTATTATTTAATTCAATTTACCTGCCACACTTTAATTTCTAAGTATTGATGGCACAATTTGTCAGATGTAGGCCTAAATGTCATTAAGAAAAAAATGTATTGAGTGTCTGTTAGACTCTGGTAGCCTTTCTGCTTTATATTTTACTTTCTTAATGGCCTTCCTCTGTCCACATAGCTCCTCATAGGTTTTTTTTTTTTCATTGCACATTTACTTAATATTAAATTGTAGCCAGACTTGTAGATAGTGTAAGACCTATCGGACCTCCGTTATTTAACTCAAATATGACAGTACTCACGATAATAATACTTATACAAAAATCACTGCTCCCAAAAGTTTTATTAAACATTGCAGGTCTCGACAATAAGGACTGCCCGAAGGCCCGGGGCAGCGTGAACCACACTCAGGACAGTCGACGGACATGACAGTAGAAAAAAACCTTAGCGTTGTTGAGCCCTGAACTGAAGATATATGAGTGTTCTTGTGATGTGCACATCGTTGAGTCATCTTTTTAGGGAGTTGCCGCTGATGAAACTTCGCACAGTCAGGGGAGTTGATCTGTATTGAGGTGGAGAAGTGCCTGAGGGAACAGCAGATCCTCATTAATCCCATGTAATAATCCCAGACTCCAATTCGGTCCTCTACCTCTCCATCGACCTACATATGTAGCTATTATCAGATAGCCGTCACATTTGAACAAGCTTTGTGTGCATTTCGTTTTACAGCCCTTCTAAATATCCCAATTTAAATAGCTCACGGTTTTCTTAGATGATCTGGGCACATTTTATATAGCCTATGATTGTTATCCAAAAATTAACAATATAAAAGTTGTTGATCCTCAAAATGTGAGTGGTATGAAAAGGTACAAATCTTAACATCTCATATGTAGCCTAGGCTACAGTTATTTTCTGGGATGAGGAAGTACCTGCTTATTTTGCCATGTTTGACCGTTAGAGGGCAGGCAGGACATTTTCATGAACTGTCTAACAGACGTAGGCCTACCTGAGGACCCTCAAATGGTGTTCAGTCCAGACTGGACTGTCTCAATCTGACGTAATCTTTCTAAACTTTGGAGCTCCTCCGGAGGTTGCGTTTGAAGGCTGCATACGTCATCGAGGCGGTCTCGTTTAAAAAAAAAAGTAACCAAGTATTTTACACCTCACGAGGAATAACAGTCAATTTTATTACTGTTACTTTTCTTAAGACATCCTTGATGAAGTACGCAGCCTTCGAATTGGGACACAGCTTAAATGATCTGAATCAGTCTCCTGTTTAAACATATATTAACTTGTAAATTTAATGATGAGTGTCATGTTTGAAAATTATAGGTGGGAGATACATGTATAGATTATTATACAACAATTT
Organism: Scardinius erythrophthalmus; assembly: GCF_964197995.2. Taxonomy (NCBI): domain Eukaryota; kingdom Metazoa; phylum Chordata; class Actinopteri; order Cypriniformes; family Leuciscidae; genus Scardinius; species Scardinius erythrophthalmus. The sequence continues at coordinate 27,184,609 of NC_138225.1, forward strand.
AAAAAAAAAGTCTAACTTATTTGAAAAATATTTAATGCATGCAATTCATTAATACAAGGAATACAAAAAGTGCTGCATGGGGTGTATCTTCATCTCAGTGCTCTTTGGGTGTATAGTGATGGTTCCACTTATAAGAAAAACAATCCAAGGCACTCGAGTAATTCGTTTTTAAGAAAAAATATAAAAAGCCTTTATTCTTTCATGGCTTAGATTTTAAAAACAGGTGACAAGCTACGGCACATGCTTTTTATATTTTTCTAAAAATGAATTACTTGAGTGCCTTGGATTGTTTTTTCTTAGAATGTAATCTGTAGGCAACTTACTATGCAAAACATCTGCTTCACTTTTCTTGAATAGGGTTGAAAATAGGGCATGACACTTTTTAGAAGACAAGACAGTTAAAGGCACAATATGTAGTTATTCACCGCTAGAGGTCGCCTATTCAAAACAAAGGCGTAGCTTGATGCAACCAAGATTGAGCAGGGAATCATGGGAGTTGTTGTCTTCACCTCACAGCTGGTGGAAAAGAATCCGACGGGACTCGGGCAGAAATAATATTCATGGATGAGATTATTAACATTACTGTAGTATGAAGCAGAGCAGGGCCGAGTGCTGTGGGAGCAGAATGAGGCCATGCACTGGAGCGATTTCTAATGAGAGATGAGCGCGAGACACGGCTCGAGAGCAGAGGAACTTTTATTAAGCCGCAGATGGCGCTTCCGCTTCTTCAGGTCAAGCGTATGTGGGGTAGCAGCGCTGTTTTATCATTTACATTTCATTTGTCTGTTGAAAATGATGTTATAACGTGTTGTTATAACACGTTACTGCTATGAGACACTTGTTGCACGCTGCAGTAAGCTAGATTAGAATATCATATTAATAAATGCTGGATGGCTTGTGTTGCTAAATGGCATGCAATTAATTTGAAAACATAGTGTATGATGGAGAAAATGCTGCATGTTATAGCCACTTGATAAAAAGTGTTTTTCTCTGAGGCATGTTAAAAAAAACTTGGTGAAAACTATCTAGAAAACAAGTGATTCAAACAATAAGACTAACAGTGTTGAGCTATATAACAATGATTAGTTTTCTGTCTATAAATGCATCCAGATTGTTGTTACCTGTGTCCTGGTTAAAATTTCTCTGGATTTAAACATTCTTGGAAACATCTGGGATAATGTAAGTATAAGTCAACAAAATATATAACACTGTTCTAGTGGTTTGTTTAACCACTACAATTTGTTTAATAACTGAGAAAATGTAATGAGATTTATTTGTCATGCCAGATCCCACCATGCTGTACAAAAGTCCACATAATGGACCCCTTGAACATCATTAAAAAAAAATAAAGGAACGTGGTATTTTGGTAATAGTCGATATTGATTAGTTTTCTCATTTAATCCACATTTTAAGGGCAAGCTACTTTACAAGTCAAGTTAATTGTATAATAAATAATAGTTTATCCAATAATTCTCCCAACAACAAAATGTTGGATTTGTGCATCTGATGCTTAAAGACTGTAGGACAGAAAAGTGTACAGTATTCGTGGAATGTGCCAGTTGCACTACTAGTCCAGTCGTTTTATGAAAAAAGGTTGAACAAATTGCAACAGAAGCAACTCAACTGATTTTGTATCCTCAATATGTCCTGAGTAAGGAAAAAAAAGTCCCAAAGAATCCCATTAGGGGAATTACCCTATTCATACGCCTATTCATTCTTTTTCTTACGTGAATAGGGTAAAAAATGTAACCTTTAAATATCACCATGAAAATTAGTGAGTTGATTACTTACATCAGGACAAACAAAAAATGTATTACAAGTTTTTTTAAATTGTTTGTTAACATGGACAAACATTGCATAATCTAATTATGCATGTGCTGATTTGCATAAATACCACAACAGATCTAAACATTGGGTATAGCCAGGTGAAAATGTCTTGTTGAATCTTGGTGACACATAACAGTAAAATACTTCATGTTAAGGTCTGAATGGAACAGATTTAGGCTACCCATGAGCATTAATACATAGAGGCAGGAAGAAGTACTTTAAACCAGCCTTTATTAATTATTATTGCAGAGATGGGGTTTGGGGCTGGGTCCGTGTCCGATTCAACAAGACATTTTCACCTGGCAAGACCCAGTGATTAGATCTGTTGTGGCATTTATGTAAATTAGCACATACGTAATTAGATTATGCACCGTGTCCATGTTAACAAACAATTTCAAAAAACTTGTAATACATTTTTTGTCTGTCTTGATGTAAGTAATCAACTCAATAATTTTCATGGTGATATCTAAAGGTTAACATTTTTACCCTATTCACGTAAGAAAAAGAATTCGGCGTATGAATAGGCTATATTTGGGTCTTTTTCGAAACTTTCCCCTAATGGGATTCTTCGGGACTTTTTTTTTTCTTACTCAGGACATATTGAGGATACAAAATCAGTTGAGTTTGCTTCTGTTGCAATTTGTTCCAGGTTGACCCCCATTTTGGCTTAAAATGACTGGACTATACATCAGCACCTCACACACTCCCAATCCATTCACATCTTTCAACGGACTAACACATTGGTTAATATCTTTATCAAGCAAACTGATAAATAAAGCGCAGGCACAGACAGTCATCCGTGCCATCCCATCAGAGAAGAGCATCCACAGAACGCGTCACGCTCACACCAATCGTGACAATAGGAAGAAATCGGACAAAACAAGTTAGGTTGTCAGACAGTCGGATTGGGCGATAACAAACCTCCCACCAATTCTCCGGCGAGTCACGAGAGTTCGAACTTTATCAGTGTGACTGGGGACTTCCAGAGCACGAGGAGGAACCGCTCTGCCGTTTAAAAAGAAACAACAGACGCTGTTCACAACACCAGAAACGTTCGGCCGCACGGAGGTTTTCGGGATTCTTTTCTAGTAACGTTAGTACTTTTTACTATGATACACGGTGTCCTCTTCAAGCAGATAGAGGAAGCCAATCAGCTAGCGAGCTGGCTAACTAAACTATCCAAAGGGGAAGTGGCAGCAGTAATCGTTTAATAGTTTCGCTAGCGTAGCCTCCGCCTAACACACCCACTTTCTGCCTATTTGTTGTTCACATTGGTGTCCGATAACCTGGACTTCAACCAATTTAAGCTTTCGACTGAACACAAAAGCATGCTTTGGCTAAACAGAGCGTTTCGTCGTTGTTAGCCAGTTAGCGAGGCGAATGGTCTCTCCAGCTCCCGCACAGGCTCGCTAGCCAGCCGAAACTGGAGTCGGCCTGAAAACACAGCAGCGTGGACGTTATCACTCGTGCTGTTGTCACTCATTAACGACGAAACGCTTGCCCTGACGGTTTACTTCTATGCAGTTTCTTCATCGGGCTTTGGGGGAAATAAGGAAGCATTCAGCTACGCCTTTCTGCGTCCCTCGAGCACTGAAGTGCCTGGCGCATCTCGGGAGAGCAGCTCTCTCAGCATGCTGGACAGAAGAGCGGAGATGAGCAGATTGGCGTTTTAATCGTCTTTGGTTTGATTGGAACTGTCCGTTTGGGGAAGACGGGAACACAAGAGGCAAGAATGAAGAAGTTTTCGCGTATGCCGAAGTCAGAGAGCGGAAGTCTCGGGGGTGGGTCTGGATCTGGTACTGGAAGCAGCAACTACATCGGGAAGGTGTTTGCTGTCGGTCGATACCAAGTGACGGTGGAGGAGCTGATCGCTGAAGGTAATGGATGCATTTGTTTAGGCCAATACAAATGAATGGCAAAACCTACTGGTGGAGTGTATAAGAGCCCCCCAAACCCCACACACATTTGTTTTATATAGAGCAATGAGCAGTTCAGAAAGGATGGTCTGGACTGGCTGTTTACTTCAGGTTGTACTTCGCCATCAACGCTTTAAACAGTAATGCAACGTTAGCTCCTTGCCATGAAAAGAGGAAGTAGTTTGGTGCTTGTCCTTCCCAGAAATTGATAGAGAGATTATGCTTCCATATAATCTAATGTAATTTCTTGGCTATGTCGCGGTTACTGATCACATGGTTTTGGATCAGGAGGTCTGGCCTGGGGCTGGGCTGATCCAAATCTTGTCCTAATGTTTGTCACTGCAAACCAAACAAAAAGAGTAAATGGCCTTCTTAATAATATTGTCCTTGTTAAACTTTAAGCACAAGAGTTTAGTGAAGAGCTCAGGACCAAACTTTAAATTGTTTTATTGCCACACAATTACTACACTTTGCCATGGCACAAACATATATTGAGATAGTAAAACAAAGTTTATCATACTGTTATTTTACCCTCTCTCTACAGGGCACAGCTTTTTAGAATTAAGTTTTTCTCACTTAAGAGATTTAAGTAGTCTGATGTTATAAACATTGTATTGTTGCACTCTTATCTTTCTCAGTTGTTGCACATTAGTTAATGGCATGTTCAACTGCTAAGTTCAGTATATCCCAGTGGTTAGTCTGTTTTAGTGTTTTGCTCAGCTTTATCTAAAATGTAAAATACTTCATCGTTCTCACAGTTCTGTCATGTAATGTGACTAATACTAGAGCAAGCGTGTTTGTTTCCCATGTATATGTTGTCAGTTCTGTGAGTTTCACTGAACAGCAACTTGGCAGCCCTGAACTTGCTGACTGGACACAATTATTTAATTTGCCTTAAGTGCAAAAGTTCACTCTCACAAACAACAACTGTTGAGTTTGAAGTGCTTTTATTCTTACTTTCTCATTGATTTGTTTTATTTCATGTTGTTTTTTAAATATAAACTTCCATTTGCACAAAATGACAACACAAGCTCAAGCCTATAGACTTTCTTCTATGGAGCTCAAAAGGAGATTATGACAGTCTCAGTCACTTCCCACTTTTATTTAATGGAAAAGGATGTGGTAAAAATGGATGAAAACTGAGAGATTCTGCATAACATCTTTTGTATTCCACAAAACAAATTCATGTGCTTCTAAAAATGACAGAATTTGTATTTTTATGGAAAATCACATCCACATTATCGGCATGCTGTTCAAGTGATGGATAGGGGGTTTGTGGCCCTTCTGTTGTTGTTTGACCACCTGTTAAAAGTATGTTGGCAGACTTGGCACAATGCAGATCACCGTCCTGTGATGGAAGTTGTTTCTTTTGTGTTTGCTTATTGATCCTGACCCTCTTGAATGACCACCATGCTCCCTTTTTATTATTTCAATAAATTATTTCAAGCAGCTCATTAGAGACAGCTGGGGAGTTGGCTAAGGAGGGGTTGGCATTTGGGCGAGGCAGGGCCTATGATTCTGGATGGGTGGTTAATTCTGTCATTTGCTCCCTGTATAGTAGCTCTCAAAGAGCCTGTCCATGTGATTGTAGTGCAATGAGATGTTTTATGAGGCTTGAACAGAAGTCTGTAATGCAGTAAAACAGCGGATTTTTCATCTGTCGGAACAGAATACAAATCTTTTGTCTTACATTCTCAGAGTAAATTAGTGGCCGTTCATGGTTTTCATTTGTATTAAATGCAAAATGAGCCAACAAGCTTTGCCTTTGTGTCAATATATCCAGCCACCTGCTCACCTCTGTCAACAAACCCTGTAAGAACTGCTTTCTTTTGTCAACAAACTGCTCATGACTTCTGTATTTTCCCCAGTTTCACTTCTTCAATATGTGACTGGTAGAATCTGCTTTGGTCTTTGATCTTTTTTTAAAGACAAAACCTATCACTTGACACCAAACCGGTTCAGAGCGGTTCCTAATGTAAGGAGCAGTAACATTCTACTGCACTTTCGATAGGAGCCTTACTGGACTGACCTTGAATGAGTCGTGTACAGAGTTGTTGCCCCACTCACTGAGCATGTGCTGGCAGAATTGCTGTGCTAAGAGCCACTCTGGTTTCGTTATCTCCTTTACTACTCTGCTATGGGCCTGTATGTCCAATTGACAGTTGAAGGTGTGCGTAAGTGTATGTGTGAAGGAGGGTTGAGTCATTTTGTCACCCAGTAATTTAAGTCTTTTGACATGTGTTTGTTATGGCCTCTATTCTGTTTAATTATTGGAAAGCATTCTTTTTGTTTCCCAGCATCAAATGCATGTTTTGTCACATGCATGAATATCTTTCAGTATCAATACAGGTCTAAACTTCTACTTTTCTTCTTTTTGTCATCCTGCATGGCAAAAAGGCCTTTGGGTTGCACTAAAGACGTTACCGCTAAAGACTGAGATGAGATTTTGAACTTTGCCTTTAAACTTGAATTTAATCTTGCAGCTCTTGTGACTGTGGAAATTTAATTTGTTTGGGCCCAGTTGCATGAAAGCCTTTATATTAAGAAAACCCTTAGTTCTGGTTAATGAAGGGCACCCTTAGTGAAACATGGACTGCAAAAACATAAAAAGGTCCATTTAAGAAACTTTAAGGCTGTCATTAAGTATTTTCCCTTAATTACTTGAGAGTTCCCTTAAAGGAGAACTCCGGTCAATTTTAACATTGAGCTCATTTTTTTGTACATTTGGAGTGCTGTCAATACAGAGAACAACGACAAAAATCGGTGTTGCCTACACCGAGTTATTCTATTTTTAAAATTTGCACCCTGTTGACTTAAATGGGGCAAGTACTAAACCTGCTTTTAGCCTCTTAACATCCTTGATGTGTCATTACAAGTGCACAGAAAATGTGAGTGATTCCTTCAGAGTGAACACGAGTGAATCTGACTGCAGTAGATGTGAAAGAAATGTATAAAAATGATGTTATTTAAGCCAGCGCAAATACCTCTGTTTACATCCTGCTTTCGGGTGAAGTCGAAATTAATCGATTGCCGAGTTCACGCGCGTGATCATAGGTACTAAACCTATGCGCGTGAACTAGGGATGGGCATAATTAATCGACGATCGTTAAGAATTTCATCGATCACGTTTATTTGTTATCGATTAATCATGCAGGTTGCGTTGCGTAGTGTGAGTCTTGAAGCAATGGAATTGATTTTAGCGCGGAGGTACCTGTGCTGTGCATCCCGGCAACGTCAGTCCCCTCAGAACGGGTGTTTTCGGCGGCTGGACTGGCTGTCACCAGGTTGCGGTCGCATCTGATCCCAGATCATGTCAACATGCTTATCTTTCTCAACAGAAATCAGTGGACTGGTGCAGAAGTTCTATGGGAACTTCATGCGTTTTCTCAGATCGGATAGCTATCTGATTTATCAAAACGATTCCATTTACACCCGGTCATATAAATGTGTTTTTGCAAAACGGATATAAATCCGATCTTGAATTCCCGCGCTACATATTTAAATTGTTGCACGTCCGAAAGCAACTGATATGAGCTGCATTTTATTGATCATCAGCGATAATTTCTAAATCAAAGACTGCAACAATATTGTGGCAACAGCCCTGGTAAGATCATTTCGGTTCTTTACTTTTAATGAAGATGATTGTGTGTTGATGAATGACTTTCACTTTGATTTGCGATAGTTTGCACGTTGGCTTGATGAATAGATGCTCATCTGTGGTGATGCGTGTTCCACTAACGCCGTCATATCTGGCTATAACATGACATATAGCCTAGGCCTATAAAACGCTCTCACATGTTTATTTCTTAGCATTTTTGGGATAAGTCAAATTTACATAGGGTAAACGTACCTATTAAGCTCAAGTACCCATTAAGCACACTACCATCTTGGAGCTCAGATTATAAAAAGAAACAGCAATGTATTATCCTATTTGATGTATTAACCAATTGATGTGTTTGTTACTATATACCTCCTGTAATTTTAAACCAATCAGACCTTTGCACACTGAGATATGTGTGTCCATGTGTTCACACTGTCTGGCGGCTATTTTCAAAGCTGTCTGAAAACTTTCACCAGAAGAGGAGCCCCTCAGATGTGCATTTTTTATATGTTTAAGCCTTTATTTTGAAGAAGTACATCTTCTTATTGCAAAATTAAGAGATTAATGTTTAGACTTTTGAATATTATAACCTGGAACCTGGATGTGGGAAATAATTACAGTTAGATCTAAAAGATAGTTTTAGCAACATAGCCCAGATGCTACGAACATAGCTAGCTTACTAGCTGTATAAGATTGTGTGCTACATTAATATATTACTTCACAGGAATTAATGGCTTGTACTTTTAAATCCATAATATTATAATTTTACATTTTATTGATAGTCTGTGGTTTTAAACTGCTGTAATTTTTAAAGAATTCATATTATTGTTAGGTGAGCTTAAAGGGTGCACTACTATGACAATCACACAGCTTCAGTGTGACATCAATTAGAAAAAGCATAATTTCATAGATATTGTCTATAATAGTTGTTCATATTAAAATTGGTATAAACTTAATACATTACCTAGATTATTAATTTAGCTAAATATTTTCCTTTAAATTTTTATTTAATATTTATTAATTAAAAAATGTTTTTGCTCCAATTAAGCACAGTGTGTGCTCCCTTTAAGCTCACCCACATTAAACGTCTATGTAAATACTTAATAATCAGAATTTAAATATTAACTGATGGTTGTCACTATGTTAATCTTCAAAAAAATGATTAATAAACTTATTTTCACAGTCTTAAGACGACAAAAGCTAGACGAAACTATAGTGTATGCCCAAAGATGAAAGAGGCATGTCATACAAAGAAGGAGCCATCAGAAACCTGTCGTATCTGTCCAAGAAGTTTGGAGTAGACAGGAAAGCTCTGACCCAGAGAGTTAAAGGGATACTCCACTTTTTTTGGAAATAAGCTCATTTTACAACTCCGCCAGAGTTAAACAGTTGAGTTTTACCGTTTTCGAATCCATTCAGCCGATCTCCGGGTCTGGCGGTACCACTTTTAGCATAGCTTAGCATAATGAATTGAACCGGACAAGACCATTAGCATCTCTCTCAAAAAAATTACCAAAGAGTTTCGATATTTTTCCTATTTAAAACTTGACTCTTCTGTAGTTACATCGTGTACTAAGACGGACGGAAAATGAAAAGGTGCGATTTTGAGAGTATAGTTCCTAGCCATATCAGCCTAGAAAATTTAAACTTTACATTTTCCGTCGGTCTTATTACACGATGTAACTACAGAAGAGTCGAGTTTTAAATAGGAAAAATATCGAAACTCTTTGGTCATTTTTTTGAGAGAGATGCTAATGGTCTTGTCCGGTTCAATTCATTATGCTAAGCTATGCTAAAAGTGGTACCGCCAGACCCGGAGATCGGCTGAATGGATTCGAAAACGGTAAAACTCAACTGTTTAACTCTGGGGGAGTTGTAAAATGAGCCAATTTCCAAAAAAAGTGGAGTATCCCTTTAAGGAGCACATTGGTTTGTTTTGTTATTTGATTTTTCAATATGGGTTACATAGCTGAACGTGGACTAGTCTAGATGTTGCAATGAGTTTGAATGACACATCACTATGAATAGGATAGGCTACCTGATCAAATTGAATGCCTTGTTGCTTGATTTTAGTGTTCTGTTTTTTTGTGATTGACTCTGTACCTTCAAATAAAACTTTTTTCAATTATTCCTTAAAAAGGTTGTTTAAAATAAACAAGATTTTTTAATAAAACTTGTTGTGAGCTTATTGGGAACAGGGGTGTGCTTAAAGGGTACAAAATGTACCCATTAAGCACAGCCAGACTTTTTATATTTAATGATGTACATCTTAATTGAAATACTTTTGTCATTTAAAATAAAATGAAATATTATAGTGTGAGAGATTAATATTTTATTTTAAAATAACTTCTTGTACTAAAACCAATATCTTGTGCACTAAAAATGTCTCAATGTAGATTTTGGTGAGCTTAATAGGTACGTTTACCCTATGTAGTTTCAACAACCAGATGCATTTACTCTTGTCCAGTTTCGTCTGGAATGCGTCTCAGATCTCCTCCTGAAGTGGTTTGAGCGATCGGGTTTAAATCCGTCTCGAATGCGTTTCGGAGGGCATTTACACCTGGTCTTTTCACGATCGGATAGCTATCCGATCACAGAAAACGGATGAAGTGGCCATGCATGGGTCTCTGTTCAAGAACGCCGGCTCGCAGCTGCAGGTTCCGCTGTTTTAGAGCACCGCAGGGCATATCTTCAAGTCTACCGAACGTCCAGTTTCACTGCCACAAGTTGATCTTCTTGTAATAAAGATCTCATCGAGGACAAACAAACTGTATTTTTGTATTTTCATTGCATTTTTAATTTATAAAAAGTTGAAGAAATAATGAATTTCAATATAAAAATATTAATGATTAATCGATAGTCAATCGTTAATTCTCCCGACGATCGACTAAGAAAATTTAATCGAATGCCCATCCCTAGCGTGAACTCGGCAATCGACTACTTTGGACTTCACCCGAAAGCAGGATGTAAACAGAGGTATTTGCGCTGGCTTAAATAACATCATTTTTATACATTTCTTTCACATCTACTGCAGTCAGATTCACTCGTGTTCACTCAGAAGGAATCACTCACATTTTCTGTGCACTTGTAATGACACATCAAGGATGTTAAGAGGCTAAAAGCAGGTTTAGTACTTGCCCCATTGAAGTCAACAGGGTGCAAATTTTAAAAATAGAATAACTCGGTGTAGGCAACACCGATTTTTGTCGTTGTTCTCTGTATTGACAGCACTCCAAATGTACAAAAAAATGAGCTCAATGTTAAAATTGACTGGAGTTCTCCTTTAAGTTCTGTTATGCTTTGCAACAAAGTCCTTAAACATTTAGCCCTAAAAGTGTGTGTGTGTATGTGTATATATATATATATATATATATATGTATGACATGAAACAGTGTGAATTGTCAAAAAAAAAAAAAAAAAATTTTTCATCGCTTCCACTGCATGCTTAAGTTAATTATCTCAGGCCAGGCTTTTGTCTTGTGCGCAAGAGTGACTGATTATAGCGGCAGGCTTGGGTGTTTTTCCCCCATCTTTAAAAAAAAAAAAAAAAGGGTTTGGTTTAGATTTTGAGTAGCCTACTTTAAAGCCGGTTAGCAGACAGGACTAGCCATCGAGGCACGCCATGTCTTGGTCACCGAACGCGTCATTCTGTACTTTTGTGCTCAAGTAAAAAAAAAAATCAGTGAATATAATTGCCAAACAGGCAAGGTGACATTGATGCATGAGTAAAATAACAACGAGTTATATATATAATTTAATGTATTTAATGGATAACTATGTGAGTGGCATGGTGGGATTTAGAGAATCATCCGGTGTCGTACCTGGACTCCTAGAAACAATGTGCTTGAATTTTAGGACGCTCTGTGTCGTCCGTCAGACCGCCTTTAATAATCTCCATAACTCAAATATTGTAATACAGCTGTGTAGTTTAGTAAATGTTGAACTTGTTTAAAAGTCAGTGGTCCATTAGACAATGTTTTGTTTAGCCTATTGTGTGAGATTTCTAAGTTGTTAATACATTTGAGACTTCTTTTTTTTTTTTTTTATTGGCTGCAACTAGTATATCACAATCTGTGGCACATGCAGGGCACAATGCTATGCATCTTTTCTACAGATAACCAAATTACAAGTAATAGCGAGCGACACAAAGTAAAACAAAGACACAACTGAAATAAACTGGTTTTTCAGGTAGGTCTAACAGAAGTTTTCAGGTTGCCTATAGAAATCGAATGTAAAAGACACTGTATAGTCATCACTGTATAAATTAAATAGTTTAATCCTTAAAGTTACAAAAATTATTCATTCAAGAGCAGTGAGATCTTTGTGTTTTGTTATTTGACACAGACAGCAGTAGGAATATCAGGCTGCTGTCACTTTAAGACCGAATGCATCTATCCAATGTACTGTTTATATGCGTTATCTTTCTCAAATGTTTACTTTCTCGAGGATTCTTGCCAAGATGGGCATTTTGACATACTTTTGTCTTGATTTGTCCATTCAAGCACAAAGAATTGAAAGAGAACTAGCCCTGTGTGTGCGCATGCTAAGGATGTGTGCGCACAGAAAACTTCTTACACAGTGCACAAGTACTGAAATTAGTTATTTTGCGTCTTTTTGCACTTGAATGCTTAAATTGGCAAGACTTAAAACGTGCAACTGATAATGATTTGTGATGATTTGCACTGGCCCGATCGTCTTTCATGCTGGCCCCGACTCATTGGGAGGTCCTTTTTGTCAAGCCCTGACAGGTGAGTTTAAACGAGAATGCACACTTTGGCAGGAATGCAAAGACGCACATTGTGTGACTGTGAAGATGTGGAGAGTGTCTTGTCAGTCATCTCTCCCTACTCTTGTCACGTGATAAGTGAAATCTGACTCCTGCACTGTGCTGTGACTCACTTTTAGTTAATTGAAGCATCTGTTGTCCAACTGAACTAAATGTTTTTTATTTCTATGGTGTGGGGGCGGTGCCATGTTCACCAAATAATGTAATGGTGTATAGCCTATCCGAACACTTGTCTCACATCGGTAACACTGACTTCTACAGCAAGCCTGGTCTATTGTAAATGTCTTTATGGTAACAAATGATTTACTTGAAAAATACCTTGAAATTAAGTTCATTCAGCGCTTTATTGTAAAATCTCCTCTTTTCACACCTCATCCCTGTGCTGTTTGTCAATGTGTCTGTTATCTTATGGTTTCTCTTTGGTGTGTCACCTCCCATTTTTTATATCTGTGTTATCTTCAGATGACATAACATTTAGCACAGTCCTCCAGTGGCAGTATGCCAGTGAATTAAAACAATCATTCAAAGGAACCTGCCGAGATAAAGGTTTGAAACCAGAAGTGTGGCCTCTTTACCTATTAAAACACCCTTTGCTTAATTTTACTAATCTAAAAATTATCGAAACTTCTTTGGTCTGACTGCATTGGCCAAAGCCGACATTCTTCTAGTGGCACTTGTGAGAGATGACAAAGACATGATTGTCAGGTTTTCCTCACTCTTCTGTGAGGACCCATTTCTGCTTTTAACATTTCAGCTGTACCTCACACACACATTTCTTACACTGCTCTGAGAAAATAGGTCACTCAAGCTTTGTGAGCCAGAGTGGGGTTGGCATCTCGCACAGTGTGTTGGCTCAAAAGAGTTCCTTAAGCAATTCTCTGTCAAAACACTAGTACTCTAAGATTATCTAACTGTGATTTAGCTTTAATCCCTTTGTCTAAATCAGTATGTTGCTGGTTGCATGTGGTGAATCGTCTTTGGCAACTGTTTTGTGTTTTGTCTGGCTTCTGACCAGATCCACTTGTTGTCCTGAACAATGTAGATTGTTTAGACGGCAGAGTGAGGCTTATTAGATGTCTTTTACATTGATATTGATGGGGAGTTAGAGCAGACTGTCGTACCATAAAGTAAATGAATTGTTAATAGCATGCACTTAAAATAAGCTTTTGCTAAAAATATAAACATTGTTTTGTTGTATTCATCAAGTCTGTGAGAAAGAAAATGAAGACCATCTGTAATGTTCCAAAAAAGAATGAGAAGTCAACCTCATGTTGCCATCAAGGAGGTTGTCGCAAAGTGCAGAATCTCTAAGCTTCTCTCCAAAAGCAGACATGTCTCTATTTTTAGAGGGTCAGCCTGTGCCAGAGATAAATTTGTGAGCATCATTGTGGTGTAAGTTGGAGGACTCAAGGGAAACTGATTAGGCAGTGTTCAGGGTCCCCGCGGGTCCTTAAAAAGTCTTAAAACGTCTTAAATAAAATATACGTTTTTTAAGGTCTTAAAATGTATTAAATTTCACTAATTTTTGAAGAGTGGCATTAAATTTCATCTGGGCGGCATTAAATTTCATCTGGCGGAGTTTCTCCTTTTGTCGGGAGAAACTACCGGTATTTTCCATTTCACCAGCGCACGTCCCTGTCTAAAGACAGTAAAAAGTAGCGTGTGCCTAGCACAGGCATCACACACCATTTAGGGGGCAGTACGTGTTTTCCGTAGGCCTGTCATAGAAACAGACGAAGAAGTTTAGTGGCAGACGCGAGCTAAGATAGGGAAGTGCAAATTTAATGATAACTGGCTCAATGATGAGAAATATAGCGGCTGGTTACAAAAAAACGACGGTATACGAAGTGCGGTGGGCTGCAAAGCCCTTGACGCGCATATGAAAGGGGAGAAGCACAAGCGCGACAGTCAGGCAACAACTGTCCCCATTCAGCTGTTTGCCTACATCGAGATTTTTTATCCAAAAAGTCAAGGATAGTCTATCTACATACGTGACTTTCACGTTTCCATGGTAATCAGTCACTCGTGCATCACGCCCAAATGCACGCAACCGCGTGGCCGCGCCGAATAATTTTCATAGAGGTCGCAATGAGTTCAAAACGGCAAAAAAACTCTTCACTCCTTATTCACAAAAAAGTCAAGCACTGCAAGTAAGTTGTCATCTATAATTCATGTGGTATTCGAATTGTGTTGCACAATGCGGATAACTCAGCCTATTTCTCTTGTTGAATAATTAACAAGTTTTGTTGTAAATTTAAAATATTCACTAACTGTTTTTATTCGTAATATCTTTTGAAGTAGTTTTAAAAGGTTTGCAATTGGAAAGTTTTAGTAAGACTCTGCTAGGCTATTAAGGAAATGTAATTTTGCCCAAAATAACAACTTTTATTTTAAGTAAATGTTATTTTTTAAATCAGCTTAATCCAGTGTGATTTTACCATATTATCATGCTTAACACTGATCATTTAAATAATTGTAATGCAATGATCAGATGCAGATATCTAAATCAGAGAATATAACGTTAGGTTTGGGTGGTTGGCCGGTGGATTATTTATTTTTAACAGTGGATTCGAGTGACTCAAAGTGCACCAGATTAATGAATTTATCTTTAAAATGTACAAAATTTTCTTTTTATTAGCTTACTTTATTAACTAGTAAAATACATGATCAGGATTTTACCATAAGTATATGAAGTATAAGTATACTTTTTTTATAGCCTATAAAGTATACGGTATACTGAACATCTGCATTTCTTTTTTTCTGTTGTATTGCTTTAAAAATAAATAGCATTTTAAGCCAATTAAAGGTGCTGTATGTAGCTTTTCAACCAAAACGAATCATTTTTTTATTGCCTGTGTGTGAAGGGGTTGTAATCTCACATTAAAATTATCCACTTTGCGGGTTTTGCTATTACCTCTGAAAGCAAGTATTCTTATTTTTATTTGAAGGTCCCGGGTCAGATTTACTGCCAGTGACGTCACCTGCATGCGCGCTCCAGAGCCTCTCGCCTCGTCTAGCCTACTGACTTTACACTCAACAGCGACGACACTGCAACTTATGACATGGACTTATGACTTATGCAACGTATGACATGTCTGATAACACTAAGAAACGACCTGCGCCCAGCAAAACACAGACTCCAACACAAACTCCACATATTGATAAAAAACAACAAAAAAACGTTTTTTTCTGCTGAAGCTCGTAAGGCGCCAGACGTGAATCGGATGAACTTCGGGTAAAAAACACGGATCAACATCGGCAGGGCATTTGAATAATGGAGAAACCTTATCTACAAACCTAGAATGTACATTTCCTGAAGAAAATGTGAAGTAGTGCTTGCAGCACGGCAAAATTCGGCACGGTTGATATGATCCATACTTATCATGGTAGGAGCATGGAGCATTAGTTCAATGTCAAGCTGATAAAAGTAGCCTATTATTGTAACGTTGCAGTGGGAGTTTACCTGAGTTTCCAGCATGTTGTGGGATGCTTTGTGTGTTACGTCCGGTTGTGTCTCAGTCTGGCCGGTTCCCACAGTGCTCGCTCATAAATTCGAGCACGCGTAAGAGCACGCGCTTGTAAACGTATTGGTTGCAATCTGAAACATCACAGCTAGAGGCCGCTAAAAACTACATACAGCACCTTTAAGGAAAAACCTGTCAACAAGCCTGAAAAAAGAATTGGTAGTTATTCTGTCCCCCTCACTTTTGAAGTGATGGCTAGGCTACGGCCCTGAGGCTAACATTACAGCCGCATTGGTGTCTTTGGGGCACCATTTTGCATTCTCCCCAACTAATACACTGAAGGCTGAAATGCTGTGGGTTTTGCACACGGTTAGCCGACATCACTCCTATACATCCAACGAAGACATAAGCACTTCAGGGCAATGTTCCCTGAGGAATGTGCAAAAACATTTAGTTGTGGCAGGGACAAAACCTCTTCTCTTACTCGATTTGGACTTGTTCAGTACATAAAAAGGGGACTTCTGTCAAGTGTGAATCAAGGCAGCTTCGTTGTCATGTTTGACGAAAGCATGAATTGGACCACCAAAGGCTATTAAGACTATTTGCACTGTTGCTCAAATACAAATGTGCTTTGTTAACCTGAACACCCTAGAGTGTCATTTTTATATATATATTTTTTCCATGGTAATGGTCTTAATTTTTATTCTTGAAGGTCTTAAAAAGGTCTTAAAAGTCATTAAATTTGTTGATCAAAAATGTGCAGATACCCTGGTGTTCTTTAACAGATATTTGTAGGGATGCACCGAAATGAAAATTCTGGGCCAAAACCAAAAATTCAGGATATATTTGGCCGAAAACCGAAAATAAATAAATAAATTAACAACCAATCAATCAAACTTATTTAATAATCAGCACTCAAATAGCTAAAACTAAGTTGTACAAACTTTTAAATTGCACCTGAGGCAGTTTTTATATTAACCTTTTAATAACAGAATTGCTTCTACCTCAGTTTTGTTGGTGAAATTTTATTTAAACATTTAAATTACAATAAACTGTAATCACCTGTTTTTATGACATATTTATTTAAACATACTTTAAATAACGAAGACATCACTAAAAGGTTAAGTAAAAATATAGTGAATTTGTAATGCAGTGCATAGCCTATATTTAGCAAAATGCTCTTTAGTGTTATTTATTATAGAGTTAGAATAGGCTAGCTTTCTTGAGGTAAATGTAACGTTAGGCTGAGTGACGTATAGCCAACAATCTCAACAATTTTTACTTTTTTTTTTTTTATGTCTTTCCCCTGTTGAAACAACGATTGAGTGATTAATTTCAGTAGCTTAAATGAATATTAAATGCATATTTATTTGATATACCTCGTTTCAGTGGCTGTTTGATATAAATGTTGGCTCATCTGATTGAAAAGAAAAAAAAAGAAAAGAAAAAAGATTTCAGACCAGTACATAAATATCAAGATTTAAAAAAAATCAAGATTCTTTTTTTTTTTCAAACACCACAAATGTTTTTAAGCTTTATTTCCAGCTCTAATTTGGAGTCATCTGTATTTTCAGAGCTGTAGGAATGACCCAGAACAGCCAGGCAAATGTCCTCTGTTTGCCCTCTTATACACAGCAGAATCAACATTTGTGATCGTCAGCACATCAGGCCACTGGCGGGGGGGATTTCAATTCTGGCTCCATTACTGGAGAGGAGAAGGTCTAAACTTGGGCTAGATCTGCTGGAAACATCCCTGTGGACAATTCCATTTGCTAGGGTACCTATCATTTCTCCATATTTGTGAATCCTCTAAATTATTCCGAGAGGATGGCGTGTAGAGGAGTAATAAATAGAATGTAAAAGTAATGTTTCTCAGAGATTCAGCATGCCGTTAATTTAGTGAAGTGGGCCATTTCTTTGTCATATGGTTGGTCTCACTCTCAAACGTTTCATGCTGTTCGATTCAAATTAAAGATACCTACACAATATAATATTGTCAAGATTTCAAAAGATAGTCTTGAAGTTGACACCCTCACACTTCTATTAACTCTCAAATCCTCACTGAGCCATGGGAAGTTTAGCTTTTTATTTGCATCCTGTTGGGTTTCATCCAGTTCAGCATCCTGTTCTTTTCTTCATTTCCATTCTGTTAAGTTTCATCCTGTTCATTGTTTTGCCAAACATATAATTAAATTGCCTGAGCTTAAACAGAGCATATTTCTCAGACTATGTTTACATGTGCACCAACAATGCGATTATTTCTAATAATCAGAGTAAGGTCTTAATCGCAGTAAGATCACTCCAGTTTACATGCAATTTTCATTATTCTGATTATTCGCTAATGAGTATGGAGGTAGGCATACAGTATGCATGTTACCGGCCATTGTTTTAATCTACTCTCATCAAATTCAAAATACATTTTTATAGACGTTCTGGATATTATTTGGCGCAGTGATGAACATTGCAATGGTGGGTTTGCCTACGCTGCCGCCGCGTTCTTCGCGCTGTCTGGATGAAGATATGGAGCAGAGACTGCGCAGCAAGTTGTTGACACAGTTTAGCGATTTGGAGAAGAGATAACTTCAGAGTAATGTCATGTAGATCATTCATGAATTTGTGTGAACAACACACGTCATCCGTGTACGTCCGCACTCCGCACACATGCACACTTTGGTCAGAACGGTAATAATGCGATTAAGGTGTTTACATGCCTGTTTATTGCAATTAAAATCGGCATACGCCACACAGTTTAATGCGAATATGGTTACTACGATTGAGCTTAATCGCATTAGTTTGATCGACCTATTGTGTTTACATGAGGTAAAGTTTAATCGCAATATTGCCGAAATCCCATTAGCCTATAATCGCATTGAGGGTGCATGTAAACGTACTGATAGGTATACCATTCCCATAGCATCAGCCACGCAGCATCTTGTTCCCTATTCAGGGAACCAAGGTTACATAATAGGCTATTGTTATGTAAACGGTTAAATGAAAATTAGCATAATTTACTTTCATGTTCCAAACCTGTATAATATTTTTCTTCTGTGGAACAAAAATAAGTTATTTAGAGAATTCTCTGTGTTTTATATCTATACAACCAACCTAGACTGCTCCAGTTTTCAGAAGTTTCATTTTTGGGTGAAAAATACACAAGAACATTTGCTCAAAGCATAACACTTCAATCGCATAATCTCGCAGGTGAACTTCACCTTCTCTGCCAGATAATGAGCCATGACATGAAGCTAATGCTGACATTCCACCAAAAGAGAGGAAGCTAAACCTCTGGCCTGATTTAAGAACTTCAGGCCGTACCATATGGGCACCATCAGCGGACATCAACACCACTGACACTTCCAACATTTTGGATTTGTTAAATCGCTTGCCTTGGGCCCTCGTGTGAGGAATTAGGGGCCGCCTTCATTCTTTGCCTGATGTCCCTTAGGTTAACAAAATGGTTAACAAAATGATGTGTAACCAATCTCTTGCTACTGTTCTAGATCACTGGAAGAAATAAGTGACAGAATATGTCAATATGACAGTGAAAGTAAGTCAGAATAGCGCCTGACCTATATCATAATCCAGTGTTCAGTGTTACGAATATTTTATGGCCTGACTACACTTCCTGTTTATCGTAAAAAAAAAACTGCCGCCTTGCACAACATGTCTTGTCTTGTGATTCCAGACACTTTCTATCAGTGTCAGTGTCTTTACTTTATTGTCCTGCTTGCACAAAAGATAGCGGTGTATGGGTCTGTAGTTCACCCAAAAATGTGATTGTGTACTCAACCTCATGTTGTTCTGAACCGGTATGACTTCTGAAGAACACAAAAGAAGATATTTTGGATAATGTTTCAGCTATTTTTGTCCATACAATGAAAATCAGTAGTGTCCAAAACAACATTGGACCTCACTGACTTTTATTGTGTATATACCAAAAACATGTTTCTAAACATTCTTTTTGTGCGTGTGTCTTCCAAAGAAGAAAGTCACATAGCTTTTGATCAACATTGGCTGAGTGAATGATGACAGAGTTGTCATTTTTCGATGAAGACTCCAATAAACAACAAAGTTTGTGTGTGCATTTCTGCACCTCTGGAAGCACTTGGGCTTAGTAATGAGAAGCATGTTAGTGTGACACTGAACTATTATTTGTCTATATTAGTCATCAGCTGCATGCAACTGCTTTCCTTGCTCAACGACAGGGTGAACCATGGCACACTTTCTGAGCTGCGTCTGAGTTCTCTATTCTGTGCACTTTGTTCATTCTTTGTGCTTCCACATGGTTAGTGGAACTGTTGTGGGATGTCATGCTGTATATGCAACTCATTGTGAACAGGCAGGAATTGCTTTTAAGCTCTTTTTTTTTTGCATTCATGTAGCCTACTGAGATGAGTTATCTTTTTAGTAGCAGCCTGGCTAAGTATTCTTTGTATCTGGATGTGGTTGTGGAGCACAATACGGATACGGATTAGATGCCCATCATGTGTTGCCTAGAAAGCTTTGTCGTGCCCCTCCCTTTTGCTGCCCACAGTCATGAACCTGTGTCATTTTCCAAATGATGTACTATAAACTGTGCACTTATACTATATGAACTATAGTATGTACTAGGGCTGCACGATTAATCGAAATGAAACCGCATGTGATTTGGCAAAGACACACCTCTGAATGTAGGTCAGTGATTGTGATAGGTGATATGGCAATATAGCATTACCCTGCCCCTCCAGTGTTATAACACTGTATGTTAAATTGTTTTCTTTAAGTGCCAACAAAAGGGCATTACTACAATTTGGGTTCTAAGGTCATGGAAAACCTGGATGGTTTTAAAATTGTGATTTCTATTTTTATTTTTATTTTATTTTTACAGGTGTGTCAAAGTCAGGGAAATTAATAATCTTCAAAAATATAGGCTATATCATTCCAGTTATGCTCAGCTCTAAAATATTTTGTCAAGGAGAGATTGCTCTTTGTGAATGCAGTTGCTTTGATTTTATCCAGTAGGGTAATCATACAGTAAAAATCATTGTTGTACACCTGTGCAACATGGTTTAAGTAGCAGTGTAACATAAATATCTTCAGGTCATTTGTTATATCCGAGTTAAACGAATTATTGAAAAAGAAAAAAATGGAGGGCGGAGGCTTGGTTCTGTCGATCAGTTGTTGATTAAATGGAGGCGTAGGCTATATGAAGGTGAGCTTTAGGGTGGTTGCAAGAAAGAGGCGAAGTTTAAGCAGATTAAATAATTGAAGTCTAGCATGTCACTAGATAGAAGTCTGTCTTTTTACCAGAAGATCAAGGTATGACGTAAAACAAAAAAATGTATGCATGATGAATATTTCACAATAAGATATTCAACATGTTTACACAATAAATGAATTTAATTTTCATGTCAACTTTAATTATTTTGTAGTCTTTAAACATATTCCAAGTTTATGTTGAGATTTCTCTGTTTTTCTTTACATTTTCAAGGTCCTTATTAGTGGTTCTCCATACAAATTTATTTTCAATTCATGGTGGCTAAACAAGCATGAGTTTGTTAGGCAACAAGTGCGGCATTGTGGGTCCTCCTTTGTGCCAGGGCACTCTCTTTCTGCGGACCGCTCCGTGACTCAGCATGCTGTTAATGAGAAAATGCTCACCAGTCATACGTTGCCAGGATTCATTCACCCTGGAACTGATGGGAGAAGTGTTGCGGAGGCATGGCGTCCCTCTTTGCTGCATGTTGGTTCAGAGCCCCTCACCACTGTGTAGGCGGTCAGTACTCGCATTCATTGAGTTTCACTGAATCACAGAGGCTTAAGCAAGGTGGCTAGATATTAAAATGGTGTTTTTTTTGTTTAGTTTTTTAACTTATTGGCATTATTTTTAATAAGCATTTTTACAATTTAAATTGACTCTCACCATTTAAATTCAAGCTGCTGTTGTTGTGTCCCATATGGAATCAGTTTATTAACCCTCATTGCTTTTTACAGTTTACTTCCATGTTTTTTAGTATCTCCGTGACCTTTACTGGAACTTGACTGTATTTTCCTTATGCAAAGATAATATTTGGCTTCAGAAGAGTTGGAATTTACCACACAAGTTGTACGATCTACTTTTATAGAAGTTATAAGTGCCTTTTTCATTTTTGAGGCTTGACAGCCGTGTAACGGAAAAAAGCACTGTCATCTTTTTTTGTCAGAATGTCAGAATTTCAGGTGAACTAACCTTATAAGGTTGTCTTTCTCCTAAGGCTAACTTTGTTCACAAGCAACTGCCAACAGTGAGCCCATCCCTAACTTGGCTTAAGACTGCCTCACTCTATTATAATTTCCTCCTGAAAATACATTTTATGTATTGAGCAACTGAGCAACTAAGCAATATCAGAGGACTTGCACTGGGAGGACATCTTGAGCTCTCTGTCTCATACCTGCATTTAATATGAGCCAGACTGACAGAAGGTCACAATGATCCCTGAACTCATCTTGGGTTGATATTAGGGGAAAAATCGATTCTGAAATTGATAGAAACTTGTTGCTTAAAATAATGCATTTATCGATTACATTGTTTCGCCACTAAATGGCGACAAGTGACTGTTAAAAAATGTATTTGTTATTAAATCATTTATTCAAGAGAATGTAGTATTGTATGATGCTTCTGAAGCAAAAGTCATGCTTCTGAAATGTGATGATTTGTTTTTGTAAATATGACTCATATACGTACAGTCTGTATAAGTGTATGATTTAACTATTCCCGATGGTTTTGTTTTAAAAAAAATTGCAATATCGCAATACTTGTAGAATCACAATTCTTAAAAAAAATACATAGCGTATTGGCACCCAAGTATCGTGATAGTATCGAATCGGGAGATGGGTGTATCGTCCCAGCCCTAGTTGATATAAAGTTTAGCCTTTTCTGTCCTTCTGTCCACTCATTCAGCAGGGAGCATACGTCTTCCAGTTTTAGATGAGAGAAAAAGCAGAATGAAAGAACTCTCTTACAAACGATGTCTTCCATGTTCTTCAAAAATTAGACGTGGGCTGTTGTAATGGGTTTTAAATTATTCTGTTCCGACTCTCATTTCTGGTGCACAGTGCTACCCACACCTGTCTCTGTTTAAATGGCAGTGTAGTTGCTGCCAGTGATATCAAACATTTAGCTTATTTCAGCCACACACCATCTCTCCAAAACCCTACCCTCCAAACCAAAGACATTTCAGCAATCGGTCATTTCCAAAAGCATTTCAGCATTTTATTGTTTTGTTTTAATTTATTCCTTTTTTATAAAATTTATAAACAATGGGGTTGTGCCGATAGACGACGATATTGTGTAGTGACGACAGCCAGAGATATCATCAAAAGCATTAGCTATCAGCGATATCAAGAGGATTTGGCATTTCCAATTAATGTATTAAATTCTTCTTCTTCTTTTTCTTATTATTATTTGCCTATGATTATTATTAAATTAATATTAAAATGAATTTGCATCACTGCATTACTGACGCTCTGCTAGGAGAATAAAAAGATAGATTCGCTTATTCATTGAAAATGTTTTAGAAAACCTTTAGGTCTGTTATACAATTATTATACAATTACTTGTGTGTGATTTATTGAACTGTTTAATGGCTATTACTGGTCAAACTGCTCATTAAGATGTGTTGAGTTCGCTGACCAGATAAACATCTGAACTAACCTCCTGTATATGTGTGTTCGTGTATCCAGGAGGTTTTTCCATGGTGTTTTTGGCCCGCACGCACAGTGGAGTAAGATGTGCCCTGAAAAGGATGTACGTGAACAACATCCACGATCTGAACATCTTCAAGCGGGAGATCACAATCATGGTGAGTCAAGCCACAAGCCATGTTTTTGGGTTAGTACATCAGTACATCACCTATATAAATAATTTTTTCTTATGTCCCCACAGAAAGAGTTGTCGGGCCACAAGAACATTGTGCGGTATCTGGACTCAACCACCAATGCAGTGGGAGACAGTG
Source organism: Scardinius erythrophthalmus (assembly GCF_964197995.2). Classification (NCBI taxonomy): domain Eukaryota; kingdom Metazoa; phylum Chordata; class Actinopteri; order Cypriniformes; family Leuciscidae; genus Scardinius; species Scardinius erythrophthalmus. The sequence continues at coordinate 27,208,176 of NC_138225.1, forward strand.
TATGGGAGGTTCTGATTCTGATGGAGTATTGCAAGGGTAATACAGCTTTGATGCAAACAAAACTATGGTCTAAAATTATGCAATCTAAAGTGTGTCCTTGTGTGATTTAAAATTTCCTGAAATACAAGTTCATGCTTGCATCACAGTTCATCCCTCTGACTTCTGTTCGACTTTCATTATAATCTTAATGTTAAATACCATTACAAAGGGAATAACTTGAAGAGTGCAACTGTAAATATGAACAAATAAATACATGTTTAAATTTGTTTACCTTTTCTGATTTTTTTTTTTTCATTTTTACATCCTGTTTTAGAGAACTGTTAACAGAACTGAACGTCCTGAAATTTATGGTATTTCTGAATAAGAGCCAGTTCTTGGTTCCCAAATTGATGTTCTAATCTAGAAGAGTATAACTGGTTTCTGCAGGCAACTGAAGTTGGACAACAAATCCATTGTTGCTATTGTTAACCAAAACTATTAAAAATAATCATAATTGTTGATTGAAATAAAATGTTAATGGGAAACTTAAACTAATACCACTAGTTTAAGTTTAACGGCCATTTTTTAGTCTAATAAAAACTAAAATGGCAATCACATAACAAAATTGCTCTAAAATTAAAATAAAATAAAATACATTGAAAATAAATAAAAGCAAATTATAAAATGTAATAAATACTCTAATGGTATATAAATAATTCTAAAATAACACTGAACAAATCTGGATTTAATGGATTATATCGAGGCCTTGGTTTTCCTTAACCCCCCTCCTTTGTTGACTGAAATATTGTGTGCCATCTAGCTGGTCAGGTGGTGAAGCAGATGAACCAACGGCTGAGCGTAGGATTCACTGAAGAGGAGGTGCTCAACATATTCTGTGATGCCTGTGAAGCTGTTGCCAGACTCCACCAGTGTAAAACTCCAATCATCCACAGAGACCTGAAGGTACAGCACAGAAACTGCTTTAGTAAGGGATACTACAGGATATTTCTAAGCAATTCCAGATGGATAAAAATGATTTGCATACAGTTCATTCGCAGCTATTTAAATGAGTTCACTGCAGGTGTAAAGCTGTAGACACAAACACTGACGTTTCTGCACTTTCATTTATGTGATTTCATTAATCTTGAATAGCAAGTATAAGGCAGTCTGGCTGATCACTGATTCTCTTTTGTCTGGCTGTGTTTAACTAGCTGAAAGGGTAAATTTATGACACTCCTTATCAGTTTAGGGAACCATGTCCTGACCAGACCAGTTCAACAGTGATACCAGACATGATCTTCCAAACCTATTAGTCTGCTCACAAACATTATTAGTGGCAAGCATTAGTTAAACCCAGGCAAAGACTATACTGTGTCTGTGAAAAACAGCTTGAAAGAAACAAGTCCGCCCTTTTGGCAGAAAAGTGTGGGAACAGGCCAATGGTGCCATTCAAACAAACACTTTTTCCCACCAGTCAAAACCAATCAGTCTAAAATAATTGGGAAATTATTGAACACTGAAGTGGAAGAAATGCATTTGTTTACTCGTTTGTCATGCAGGGCTGTTGTTTTTCATGTAAAATAAGGAGATGAGGACCACTGCTGGTCGAGCTCCAAAAAAGACATTAAAGTACTATAAGAAAAGTCCATTCAAGTATTCATTCAAGACATATGATTTGTATGAGAAACTTATGATGTTGTTTTTGTTCATTAAGGCCTGGTTTCACAGACAGAGCTTAGATTTAGCCAGGATTAGGCCTTAGTAGCTTTTGTAAATGCGCCTTAGAAAACAACATTACTGGTGTGCATCTTGAGAAAAAACATTTTAAGATATGTCAGTGCAAGTTGCGTTCAGTTAAAACAGCTCAATGCATTTTAGTCTGGAACTAGGCTTAAGCCTTGTCTGTCTTTTTTTGCAGTGTAACCATGTTGAAAAACAAATATAAGGCAGGATCTCATGATTGTCCACTCCAAGAAGCATTTATGTTCATGGAGTACGTTCTCAAGATGTTCCAAATGAAGTAGTTGCAACCTCCTTAATACTACTTTTTGATTAAATTTGAACATTTGGGTGGTGTAAGTAGCCACATGATTAGAGCTGTTTAATTAAAGATTGCTCCTTTAAAAGCTGGCAAAAAGTCGTTGACTTGTTGAATATTGGTATGCAGAATATGCTGAGAAAGGTTATTGTGCTTAAAAAAACATCAGTAGCAATATTAACACTGAATAGGACTTCATTGGACATGGCCTAAATGTCCTTCTTCCTCTCCTGCCTTTGTCTCTTGACTGTTGGAATTTACAGTAGTTGGACCTATTAACAAAGATCACTAACAAATGTGTGTGCTCGCAGGTAGAAAACCTCCTCTTGAATGACCAGGGAAACTACGTCTTGTGTGATTTTGGAAGTGCCACACACAAAGTTTTGCTTCCACATAAAGATGGTATAGCTGCTGTGGAGGATGAGATCAAGAAGTAAGACTTTTTACAGTACAGTGGAGAGTTCTGAATTACAGTGGGATTTACAACTAGTACTTTCCCTTTTTTTCTGAGCATGGTAGAATTTTTGGTTTGGTATGTGTTTTTTTTTACTTGCACTGAATTTGGGAAAACACCAAGCTTGAGGAATTATTATTATTATTATTATTACACAGGCAGTTACATGTATTACGTAATTATTGATTGCTTTTCATCTCCTTGCTAAACTAGTATCTATTAAAGTAATGTTAATTGTTATATTAACACCATAAGATCAGAGTTACTGCTTAAAGGAGAACTCCGGTCAATTTTAACATTGAGCTCATTTTATTGTACATTTGGAGTGCTGTCAATACAGAGAACAACGACAAAAATCGGTGTTGCCTACACCGAGTTATTCTATTTTTAAAATTTGCACCCTGTTGACTTCAATGGGGCAAGTACTAAACCTGCTTTTAGCCTCTTAACATCCTTGATGTGTCATTACAAGTGCACAGAAAATGTGAGTGATTCCTTCTGAGTGAACACGAGTGGATCTGACTGCAGTAGATGTGAAAGATATGAATAAAAATGATGTTATTTAAGTCAGCGCAAATACCTGTTTACATCCTGTTTTTCGGTTGAAGTCCAAAGTAGGACCCATTGAAGTCAACAGGGTGCAAATTTTAAAAATAGAATAACTCGGTGTAGGCAACACCGATTTTTGTCGTTGTTCTCTGTATTGACAGCACTCCAAATGTACAATAAAATTAGCTCAATGTTAAAATTGACCGGAGTTCTCCTTTAAGTGATATTACTTTATAGTTAATTTAATGACAAATTAAATTGAAACCCTTCCCTTCCCTGTCCAGAAATGGGGTATTATACAAGCTATTGTACGCTACCGTTCAAAATTTTGGGGTTGGTAAGAACTTTTTATAAGTCTCTTATGGTCACCAAGGCTGCCTATTTTTTATTTTTTTTATACAGTAAAAACGGTAATATTGAAATATTACAATTTAAAATAACAGTTTATTTTAATATATTTTTAAATGTAAATTATTTCTGTGACAGCAAAGCTGAATTTTCAGCATCATTACTCCAGTCTTAAGTGTCACATGATCCTTTAGAAATTATTCTAATATGTTGATTTGTCCCTCGAGAAATATTTCTAATTATCAATATTAAAATCATGTGTTGCTTAACATTTTTGTTGAAACTGTGATAAAAAAAAAATTCAGGATTGAATAGAAAGTAAAAAAAAAACAGTAAAAAAAAACAGCATTGATTTGAAATAAAAATCATCTGTAACATTATAAATGCCTTTAAAAAATGTTCTTTAAAAAACTGTGTGTGTGTGTGTGTGTGTGTGTGTGTGTGTGTGTGTGTGTGTGTGTGTGTGTGTGTGTGTGTGTGTGTGTGTGTGTGTGTGTGTGTGTGTGTGTGTGTGTGTGTGTGTGTGTGTGTGTGTGTGTGTGTGTGTGTGTGTGTGTGTGTGTGTGAGATGAGCATTGTAGTTCTAGAGAGTGTATCTGGCTTATGCATATTGTAGTAGACAAAATAACAGAATATGGGCTTTTCCTCCGAGCAGTGTTCGATTTGCTCTGTCTCGAAGCTTGTATGTGCAGCAAATTTGCATTTTGTCCATGAAATATAAAGGAATTTACAAAATGTGTTAAGCTTGTCTAGATGATGTAATTTCTTGTTGCTTGTTCTGGTGCCAGAAAGTTAGTGCTTTTAAACCTTCCATTGTTTTCATTATTCTCTGCTTAGGTACACGACTCTGTCATACCGCGCCCCAGAGATGATTAACTTGTACCAAGGGAAAGCCATCACCACAAAGGCCGATATCTGGGTAGGCAGTGGACACCCTCACACTCACTCTCTCTCTCTCCCTCACCTCCACCCAGTCATTCTCGTTCACTCCCTCCCATGTCAATCTCCAACACAGAAACAAGCTGGAGAGCTGGTTTGGTCAGACTGACACAGCAGACACAATGAGAAACCGCTTTCCTCCATAAACAAGGGCTCTCAGGGGTGTGCTTTTACAGCTATCCTTGAAATCCTGGCTTTGTTTCAAAGTTGATCCTTTTTTGCGTCATGAAACATTTAGGCATGTATCAAGGTGCACTGGTGTAGAAATGAGTAGATTTTGTTCAAGTTATACTGTTACAAGATGCAGTCAGACATATTTTAGACATGTTTACTAGAGCTGAGGAGCGGTGTTATGTGCATGTGGGCCTGATGGAAAGCAGTAAAGAAAAGAGTTTCCAGTGTTGTAAAGACAGGAATGAGGGCCTCATGAAGGTAAACTTCCTCTTTAACTTGAAATGCTGTAAAAGGTAAATAGCTTAGCCTTATTTCACAGCTCTTCCTTCCAAACAAATGCTGGACTGAGTAGAAAAGAAAGGGCCAGTTCCCATGAAGCTCCTTCAGTGGAAAGCTCACATTGTGATAAATTTCACCAGTGCAGATGGTAGCAGTTCATGGTCATCGTGTCAGAACTTGCTTTGGTAGGAAGAGGAAATGTATGACAATACTTCCTGCCCATTTGCTCCGTCTGAAAATAGAAAAAATTCTCAGAATTCATCCTTTCTGAAACAGAGCAGCTGTCAGCCATTATAAGTGTTGTCACAGTGCAGAATTTAATTATTAGAGCAGTGAAACCTGATGTATTGAATGTCTTTGTGTGGAATTACAGTTTCTTGTTTCCTCTCTTTCCCAGGCGCTTGGATGCTTGTTGTACAAGCTGTGTTTCTTCACACTTCCATTTGGGGAGAGTCAAGTTGCCATATGTGACGGAACCTTTGCTGTTCCGGACGGTTCAAAATTCTCCTCTAAATTGCACTGTTTAATAAGTAAGCAGCTTTCAAATATTCCCAAGAGATTTGAAATGATTTTGTGTATGGTTTAACGTGGGTGTGTGTACACAGGCTGTGGTGGAGTTTTGAAATTAAGCTAAACAATAGCTCCACCCCCTGGTATTATTGTGGTACTGCACACTTGTCACAACTCCTCTTGACTTAGAGATAATTCACCCGAAAATTAACATTCTGTAATTTCCCCACCCTTAGGTCATTCCAAACTTGTATGACTTCCTTAATTTTTTTTAGAAAGGTTCCCATTGCTTGGCATATGATTGGGCTGGTTAGAATCTGAGTGTATATGATTGTTTATATATTTCTACATAAAGGGGTAGTTCATCCAAAAATGACAATTCTGTAATCATTTTCCAGGCACCGTGAAAGTATTATAAGTGTTCATATGTGCTGTTTTCCATTTGATATGAATGACTGAATTTAGTTTTTTGCTCCTGTTCCTGATCATGCATTTATTTTGAAGTTGAATACAAGCACCCTCATCTGATAAATGATAACGGCCATTTTCTTTCATTCACACAGGATACATGTTAGAGCCTGATCAAGAAAAGAGACCTGACATCTATCAAGTTTCTTACTTTGCCTTTCGGTTAGCTGGAAAGGAGTGTCCAGTGCCAAATCTTTTTGTAAGTTACTCACACATAAGCCATGTTCAGACTGTCAGTCCAAATTCGATTTTTGTGCATATCCGACTGTAATCCAATTCTATTTAGAATTTAGAAAAATACATGAAATACAATTTTTAAAAATCCATTCTAAGGTACAATCATGTGTTTTGAAATCCTGTTCAAATCACATGTCCGACTGCTCAGATTTCAATGCTTTCTCATGCCACATAAAATGTAAACATGTCAGGTGTTGTTGTAGGAAACATGCTGAAAGTTGTTGCAGAAACAAGGTTGTGTTGCAAAGTGCAGGTTGAGCAGAAAATTACAGTATATTGCTAGTCAGCCTGGTCTACACAACTCTTTGAATTGATGGCAGCAGTGAATAAAGCTGCACATTCCAGCCTCCTATGAGACCACATGTTGACATGACAACTACTATACTGCAAACTGTATTGTTGTTGGTTTTTTTTGGCATTGACACACCTACACAACATCATTGCCATAGAGACCAATACAGATATTATAAAAAACCAAAGAGCACCACGACAAACACACAAATCAGATCTGAACAGTTGCGATACACAGTAAGGATAATCAATCATATAGATCAGATTAAGTTATTTTTGTTATTACCCTAGTATGATTCGGAATTTAGAGGTTTTTCTTTTTCTGCCACACAGAACTCTCCCCTTCCCACCTCATTGCCGGATCCACTTACTGCTAGTGATATTGCTGCTAAGAAGAGCCTGACAAAAGCCAGGTAACATATTAGAGCTTTGAGTGTTGCTTTCAGATTATTTGAATTCAACAAACCATTTAAGTAACATGTTTTCATTTCTTTTTCATTAGAATAACAGATTCAGTTGGACCAACAGAAACATCAATCGCACCCAGGCAAAGACCCAAAGCTGCAAATACTAATGTTTTGCCCTTGTCCAGCTCTGTAACTCCTGTGAAAATGACTGTATCCTCAGATACGGTTGGCAACGGCCAGAAAGGTGAACAATATATTCCATGTTTTCTTAAATATGGTCTGTGTTCTGTATTTTTTTTTTCCTCTGGAGAATCAAGCTTTGACTGTATACTGTATGTGTGCCTATCTCAGCTCCTGGAAATGGGCAGCAGTCAGTGGCGCAGATGCAGAGTAACAGTCAACAGAACAGAGTGTTACAGCAACTGCAGCCTGGTGACCTTCGACTGCAACAGCTACATCATCAACAACAACAGCAGCAGCAACAGCACAATATCCACCACCAACAGCAAGTCACTGCGCAGCAGCTGCAGTACATGCAACAGGTAATGAGTGCCTCAGGAGGTCAAGACCAGTGTTCAGGAAGGTTTTTTTGTAGATATGTTTAATCCAATTTCCTGCAGATCTTTAAAAATGACCATTTAGGCACAAGCGCAGATTCCAGGATTCATATCTGCTTCAGATTCATACGTTTTGTTTTTATTGACCCAGTTAAGTAATTGCGGAAAATCCCAGTGGCATAAATAGTTTTGTTGTGACCTTCTATGACAGTCAGTTGGTTATTTTTTGGATTAAACATTGTGGTCTTCTGATGAGCACATGATGTTTACACATGAGAAACCACCAAGAATATGGTGGAACAGTTTACGTTCAGCAATTTTAGTTGTCTGATCGCATCTCTCTACGTCACAATGAAACAAGTAGATCTTTTCGGCCGTGTTATGACGTACATACTGTTGTAAAGTTTTTCTTTCATCGAAGCAGAGATCTATACGATAAATGGATTATCAAGAAAAAAAGAATGTAGGGTGGGGATTGGTTCTGTCCTTCGTTTTTTGATTGGATGAAAGATTACAGTCGATTTGTAGGAAATGGGCAGGGTTAAAGTCGGTTAAATTATTGGAGAAGTCCGGCATATGTTACCAGATAGAAGTCTTTTGTTTTACCGGAACAAGAAGTTATGACATTTTGATGTATAATTACAAAAAAATAATGGGGGCATCCAATAGAATGGGTGAAGGTCTTTCCGCGTGGCAAAGTAATTTAATTCCATTTAAGCTTTTATCTGACTCCATTTTATATCTGACTCCATTTTATCACAACCTCGAATTTAGGTTAGATTGCCAATTGGTTATTGGTCAATTACGTATATAACAGTTTAGCAATACATTTGATTGTTCTATTTAACTCTTTACTTGTATTTTACCCGTTCATATTAGGAAGCTATGTCGCTCTGAGGTCCTCACGCCTTCTGCTTAACGCGAGTCTCACGATCACAAGCTCGTCAGTTTTGGTCACCAAACAGAGGTAATTCGCTATATACCTGAGATTGGTCGCATTCACGCTTACACAATCAAAGATACTTTGATATAGCCCCCGTGATTGTATACACTTGAAATTAAAGTAATGTTTACTTCAGGCAGAGGTATGGCCACTATTACAGATAAAAGTTGACCAACATTACTTATCTTATAATAGCTTTGGATTGGCCATGCTGTGGTTTCCTACATATACTTAAATTAAAACAGAGGTAAGACACACCCAAATTTAGATTGGTCAAGCATTGGTTCAAGCGAACCACAGACACTTGAATTAGTGCCAAATACTAGTCGTCACTAATCTGACGCAAAACTTGCGGTAACATACAAATCTGTTTAATCTACTTGGGAAAACAATTTCAGAGTCAGTTGGAATAAAATCAAATGTAACAATTTATTATGTCAGGTAAATGTATCATGCCAATGATTCAAAGATAATCAATACAATAACATCAAATGCTCAGAGATAAAGAGTAAAAGATGTAGGTTAAACCCGACATTTAGAAAAATACATAGTGCTGATGTCTTCGAGATCCTTCAACATTATGGGCTGATCTGAGTTACAGAATCGCCCTGAGCCTCTTGTTGCATTTCTTTCGTGGCAGAAACTTCTTTCACATGGAAACATTTGCTAACAATGGGAATTTGCATTCAGAGTTTACACCTTTTAGGAGCAGAATGCCATTTGCCTGGAAGACACACCCTCCTCTGTGTGCAAGTTATCTCTAAACTTTTAAGAACTTTATTACCTTTTGGTTTACTTCTTTGAGACATTTGTACCAGACATTTCAAATGATACCAAACATCTATAAAACTGTATGATAATTATTCACATTAAACCATATAGATTTTTGGGTGAATATCTGGTGATCTCAGAGTGTGAGAGAGAGACAACATGGGGAGATGATTGACTCGGGGATGCTAGTTTCTCAAGAGAGAGTCAAATGTTGATTTCGAGAAAGGTGCTTTGTCTTTTCTGGGAGTGGTTGTTCCTCAACCAGACTGCCTGGCATTTTCTAATTTCTCAATTCTTACATCAGCATCGGGGAATAACGTTATAATCTTGTTCACGGTAGAGAAAGCTGCTTACATGTACAAAAGTAACTGTGAAGACTTAAATGTAAACACAGCTTTTGTGTCTTTATCAGCTTTTCCGTATATATACTGGCCCTGATAATCATCACAAATACTGACCGATTGCTCCATTTCTGTATTTATGAATGAATGACTCTCTCACCCGTTGCTCTAGTCTTCGTCGATTACAAGCAATTGGAGATTATGAATCAGCAATCTATTGATATTCCCTCCAGTTCCTGGATGTGCCATGTTGAATTTGAGCCACTGAATTTATGGAACCGAATTGTAAAGCAAAATAAAATGGACTGAAAATTGTCTGTCAAATATTATAGGTTGTATTTTTAAACAGAATGAACATTTTGGAAGTGAAATCTGAAAGGTGAATATGGATTATTGAATTTTTAATAATGAAAATGTGTGAAATGTTTTGAATTTAAATATTTTACAGCTTAAATATACAACCATGTTGAATTTCAGCCCATAAAAATGCAAGCCCTAAAAATACAATCCATTAAAATGCAAGCATGGTTAATGCAATACATATTTTTTTCAAGTAGTGCAATTCAACAAGCTTTTTTGTTTCAAAACATTTGTCATTATTTTACTTACATACACATCCCTTTTTCTCTAGTGATTTAGCACAGATTAATTTGTTCCCCATGTTTCTACTGCATAGATAGCCAAGTATTATTAAAATCACATCTTCCCATCAGTGAATTGCACCTTTTAGTCCACGTGAACTGGAAGTTGCTTGCACCTTTTAGTCCACGTGAACTGGAAGTTGCAACCGATTAAACTACTATTTTAGTAGCGTGAGGTATTTCCAGTTGAAATAGAATATTGAATAGAAGGCGGGGGTTTATTTTAGCGCACTTCCTCTCCATCTCTTGCTCATTCAGAATGACAGGTGGAGGGGACTTGTTAAGGATATTCTACCCAAGTCGTCAAACTGGGGTCATCACAAAAGGGAACACCATTCTAGACCGGAAGCAAATTTTCAGATTTTGATGAAAGATTACCATGACAAAAAAAATGTCTGTGCACGGGTTGTTATTAATCAGGGTAGCCGCGGGGTCTTAAAAGTCTTAAAAAGGTCTTAAATGTCATGTTCCTAAATTAAGGCCTTAAAAAAGGTCTCATATTCCGTTGTCCAACTCTTAATTTTTTAAATGAAGGTCTTAAATTTCATTATACTATTTATTCAAAGTCAACCAGACTGCAACGCAAAGTGAAAAGGGGGAAAAAACAACAACGTGAAAATTCTATCTCTCTTATCTATCTCTGATTGTGTGTCTCTTTCTATCCCTCCCTCCCTTGTTTTTAAGGTGTATTTACATTTCTTTTTATTCTTGAAAATGTAAAATGGTTGAAGCAATGGTTAAAGCAATTTGAATGCTGAGAAACTTTACTAAGACGATTTGAAAAGTTAGTTTATCTGTTTATTGTTATGAATGTTTGATATTTACCAAAAACATCACTTTGCAGTGTATTGTTAAATGAGTTTTTTTATAATAAATGTATTTTTAATTCACGTTTACTATATTTGTTAGTAATAGTCATTATTGGGATTTGATCTGGTGTTTTACGACTGCATAATGGGTGCGATGTAGGTCTTAATTTTCATTAAAGTGGTCTTAAAGTCTTAAATTTGAGGTGATCAAACCTGGGGAAACCCTGTTAATAGACTAAGGTAAATGTCCACAAGACTAATAATGTGCACTTAACAAAGTAAATAGTGTCAAATTTTATTTCTTGCTGAATTTATTAAATTAATCAGTGCTTTCTTATTCACTGCAAAATGCTGTTTAAAGGAAACATTTGCATATTGAATCACTCTCTGCCAGTCTAGTGCTCATTCCAATTGCAAAGAAATTGGCAGTGTTGTGATCACTCTGTGTTAAATGTCATGTTGTCTTGAGTTCAAGCCTGCTGCCCTGATTTTTAAATGTATGATGTTGTAGGTTTGTACCGTGTGATGGTATAAACCCTATGATAGCACTGTGTTAGTGAACATATTGAGAAGCATAAATTAAACTCCCACGCTCATCACGACTGTCCACTGTCTGTGTCTCTCTCTCTGTCTCTCTCTCTCTCCCTCTCCCTCTCCCTCTCCCTCTCCCTCTCCCTCTCCCTCTCCCTCTCCCTCTCCCTCTGGCAGTATCATCAGGCCATGCAACAGAGTCTTCAGATGCAGCAGCAGCAGCATATGCTTCAGCAGCAGATGATGATGCAGCAGCAGCCCATATATCAATCCCAGCAGCAACAGCAGGCTCACTACACTGCCCTGGTGAGACAGATACACCCGCAACATTAGTGGCAGGGCCATTTGTTCGCTTTTTAATGAGGAATTTTGCCACATTTTAAATAGATGCAGTTCTAATATAGGAGAGATTTATGCATAAATGAATGTCATGAAGGAATGTAAACTGCATTGAGAAGGATGGTGCTGCTTTTTTAAATGTAAATTTATCCACTATGCGTATGTCAGTAGGTTATGTTTTATATTGTATTTAATAAATTTTCTTTGAAGTCTGAAATTAGACTGTCTTTGCCTTACTCATTTGGCCCCACTCACTCACTGAAGCGGTGCCAAACTGTTTCTCCATCCAAGTGAATGTTGCCCAATCATAACCGTCAATAATTCCTTTGAATTGTATTTACGCTAAAAGAGGAAATGTTGCTAACTGACTTTTGCTAAATACATAATGTTAAGGCGGAGCAATTTTTAGCTCATTTTCCACCGAATGGTTACCATCTGTTTAATTTCAGATGCAATCTGCTCCATGCAAAACCATCAGGGGATTGAATGGTGTGGTGAAATCCACCGATTCTCTGTGTTAAATTGTAACATATGAGGCAATTACACTGTAGAGAAATTCAAAGGCCTCTGTGGCGCTCTTTCTGTCTGTGTTTCTCTTTCCCTGTGTCCTCATGGTCATTTCATATGGAGAAAGCACACTTTTATGTTAAGTATAAAGTTAAGTAAGTGATGATGAACAGCTATTATCACAAAATGAACATGAAATCGATTTGAGTTACTTGAGTTTATCTTAAAGCTTCCTCTAGGATAGTCCATTGCAACAATTATCCTAGCAACACAACAAATTCTGCAATAATATTATAACTGCGGTGTGATATTCGTTCTACTTTCATGTCCCTTGTATATTGTCAAAGTGAAGTTCTGAGCACTAGCACACAACAGCAGGCCTATGCCGTAGGTTAGTAGTTTGACGAAGTTCTTTTGCCTGTCTTCTTACAGATGCATCAGTACCAGCAGGCCTTTGTTCAGCAGCAGCAGTGTGCTCCAGTCCAGCAGTTGCCCTTTATCTCCCCACTGGAGTTCCAGGCCCCGCTGAGCTCCTATAACCCTGCCGCACCTTTTCCAGTAGAGACCCCCTTCACTAACATCAGGCAAGCACCTTGGACATTATTACTGATGTAGATTTTTGTCTTAGTTCGCCATTTTGTTCCTGTCATAGGTAGGGTTGAGTATAATTGGTACTTAAATTCAAACATCCAAAGCATGTGCACCGAAAGCCACCTCTCAGACTGTGCGATACTGAACTGAGTTCTCTTCCGTGTCTTTTTGCACTTGAATGGACAAATACATTCAAAAAAATGTCAAAATATCCTCGTAAACACAGTCGGTTACGTCATAAGTGAACGTAAAAAGATGACAAAGAAAACTTATGTGTAACAGTATGCTGGATCTGTGCAGCTCTTAAAATGACAGCAGTCACTGTAACAATATAACAAAACAATAGTTATAATAAAACAATAAAAGACAAAGAGAAAATTCGCTCTCTGTTCTTGACCGAATATCTTTTGTAACTATATTTGACATGTATATTTTATTTATAAAGTGTAGTGTTATTTTACATTTGATTACAGTTTCTGTACCTGAATAACTGAAAAATTACAACACTTTTTTTTTATTGTATTCAAATTTGTTTATTTGTTCTTTTTAAATTCATCTTAGTTCGTGCTAGTTTTTGCTATGGTATATTTAAACCATAGGCAAAACTTCCTTGTGTAAGTGTTCTTTAGCCTGTTGAATTTTGTGTATGGTATTTAGCTAAAATGAAATGTTTTGCAATAAGAATAAACGTGAATGATATCTAAGTTTTTTTATTTTATTTTATTTTTTACCTTATTGGAATCGAAATCAGGAATCGATAAGCAGTCGGAATTGTTTAAATTCCAAGCGATATCCAATCCTAGTCATACAACTTTGCAGCAGAATGAATATTACACTACCATTCAAAAGTTTGGGGCGAGTAAGATTTTTTTTTATTATTAATTTTTTTAATCTCTTATGCTAACCCAGAATACATTTATTTGCTAAAAAAAACTGTAAAAATATTATTATTGTGAAGTATTCATACAATTTAAAATAACTGTTCTATTTGAACACATTTTAAAATGTAATTTACTCATGTGATGGCAAAGCTGAGTTTTCAGCAGTCATTACTCCAGTCTTCAGCGTCACATGATCCTTATTTTTTTAAAATGGCATTTTTTATTTATTTTTTATTCTGAAAAAGAACAGCATTTATTTGAAATGGCAATCTTTTGTTTGTCTATTACTGTCACTTTTTCTTAATACTTTTATTCAGCTAAGACACATTAAATTAAGTAAGGGATAATGTACATCCAGCTGGTTGTAACCAACAGGGTGATTAGGGGTTTATTCTAAGATAACAGCCGGCTGGATGCACATTATCCCGATTATTACACGGCTACTTGCCACATAAGTAAGTAATTAGAGACAAAATATTGATCTGAGTCTAAATATTTTATTGGGTCTTTAAATGCAAAGCTTCCACAAAGAAAGCATAAAATATGTATAAGTATGTTTGACCATGTACAACTATTTACATGTCTGTCATTTTTCCTTTTTCTGTTGTAGTAGAAACCCAGTGTCCACTGTGGAGGTCCTGAGCCCTTCTCCTCAGACTGTCAATAACCCTCCTGATATGTCTGGATGGAACCCATTTGGAGAAGACAATTTCTCCAAACTCACAGAAGAAGAACTTCTCGATCGAGAATTTGACCTTCTAAGAGCAAGCAAGTGTCTCTGTGTGTCTTTTTGTAGATCATGAGCATTTTAAATGTCACAGTGGCTTTCAGTGCAGTTCTCTCCATCTCTTTCTTTGAGTCTGTTTTAGAACTGCATCCGTACATGTATCCTCTTTTTGTATTCTACACCCTCTCCAGCAGAGGGCATACGCATCCTGCTTTATTGCTACAATAACACTTTCTGTGTGTCTGCTACTGTTGTTCCCCACAGAAAAGCCAGTAGAGCGATCTGTCAGCATGGAGGCCAGCAGCATAGACAGACAGCAGCCGGTACTGCAGCCCTCACTCCCTGAGGATCCATTTGGCTCTGTGCCCTTCCTGGCCAACGCAGGCAAGTTCTAGCAGCCGGCTCAAAAAGGACCCTCACCAAAGTTCCCTGTTTAACGTCCTCCTCCTCTCTCCTCATATCTGTGCTCCCCTATTCCTGCTCTTCCCGAACCTCTTTCTGTCTCTCTGCTCGCTGGATGTGGCGCCTCTACACCACATATCACTGTCACATCTGGAGACAAACAGAGACAAACAGAATCAATGTTACCATTTATTCCTTTAACCACTTTAAATATATACAGTACATTTAGACAGTTACAAGCTTGTCATTTCAACAAACTTAGAAAACTGTTTTTGATTCTATTTCTCACTGTTCATAAGATAAGAATTTAATAAGACACTATATATCTGGTGCATACATAGATTTAGATATTATATATAGATAAGACAGGCTGGAAATAGTCAATAGTAAAATGCAAGCATAGAAATAGAGAGAATTTGCAGATTATAAAATAATGCAAATAATACATTTGAAACTATAAGACATAAGAAATATAGACTCGCATGATACGGTGGTTTGAAGTTTTTTTTTTCTTCTTCTAGGGATTTATTTATACTGTACTTCACAAAACCACAGCTTTATGCTTTTTGCTGATGCCATGTTTTTTTTCTTTTATTATTTGTATTTGTTTTTTAAGCTTTAACTTTTGTTTGTCTGTGCACTTGCAATATTATAGTTGTAAATCTCCTCACATCTGCATCTTTTTTTTAATCATTTGAATAATTTAGTTTTAATAGTTTGGGCTAACTCTTATATAGTGGTGCAGTTTTACTACAGTATGTATGTGCAAGTCTAATCTTATCAATGTGGATTGTACTCTAGACTTTATTTGCTTTGTCAGTTTAGATTTTGTTTCTCTCTCAGGACCCACATTTTTATGTTAATATTTTTATATTGAACAGAGCAGAAAAAGTAGTGTTCCTTAGTTAGGAAAAGACAATGTATGAGTTTAAGGGAATTTTCTTTTCCCTTCTCCCCCCCATTTAGGCATCAGGTTGGCATGATAGAATAGATTTTCAGATTCTTGAGCAACCTAATTTTCCACTTACTCATTTTTTTTCTTTCTTTTTTTCTTTTCTTCAGATCAGTTAGCTACATTATGTGCTTGATAGCAAGTTGTTGATAGCAACTAACAGTGAGTGCCAAAAGTTCTCAGGTACAATTTCTATGGACCTCAGATCATAGAAAATTTCCAGCTATCCTCATATTCACTTTGTTTACTTGTAAAAATGCCAATTTTTCATGGATTTGAACACAAGTCTCTCTCTTCCAGTGTTAAGAGTTGGCTTTAAATTCCTCATTGAGACTTATTTTTTCCTTTCTGTAATTTACTGTGAAGATACTTTAAGTTGCCAATTTAGGGAACATTGGCAGGTTAACTTGAGGGAGGTTAGCGGAATAATCAGAAACTGTTGCATCTACAGAAGCATCTAAGAGTTGGCAGCCCTTTTTTTCATTCTTTTGCATAATGTGATGTCTTATTATTATGTAGCCTATGCTAGAACTCTTTTCTGGTCACAGATTATTTTTTAGAAAACGCTATGTCTTATAATGTTTGAGCCTTTTTACATGTTAGCACTGGTAACCACACCACAGAGATATAACATGCCATTTGTTGCTGTCTCGCTCATGTTGGCAGCATTGAGCCTTAATTAATGGCAATTGTCACATGTATTCCTTGTCAGCACATATTGGTACTTTTTCAATGCATTTAGTAATAGTTTACATAAGGGCTTACCATAATGTTTACTGAACCTTTGTTTTCCCAACGGTAAGTTGACCATAAAGTTTAGCGAATCTGTGTGCTGAATTCCTAATTTGATGTTCACATTCATCTCATTACCCACTCAAGTTACTTTGCTTTATCACAACATTTTTGGTAACATTGTTTTATTTTTAAGCTTAATGTGTTTGTTACCATTTTGTGTTAGATAAAGACAGCCATTTTCAGAGACATCTTGATTGAGTGGGATATTGGTGGACAGTTAAAACTGACTTGTGAACTTGTATTAAAAGTATTGAGCCATATTGTTAACTATTGGGCGAGTGTAAGCAGAACATCTGTTGAGAATGACTAAATCCACTTGCATATTGGAGTTGTAGGATACTGTTGTTATTAGTTTTGTTGACGCTAATACAAAAAGTTTCTCCTATAACAGCTTTCAATTCATGCCTTATGTTGCCCCAGACATCATGGTACAGGTGTCCAAGCTGTGTAACACACTGTTTGTTTTCTTGCATATGTTCCTGTAGATGACAAAAGTTCATAGCCCCACCATTCCTCAGTGACCTCTCATCTGTACATACTTGCATACATACAGCATCAGTTGCATAAGCTGTTAATGTTCAGTTGACAAACTGATGTAAATACTCATGTATCATAATGTATGTTTCTTTATACAATGCTAATTATAAATAAAGCTTATTTAAAAGCAATGTTATATTTGTTGATTTTTCTCGTCTAATGCTTTGAGTTTAAGAAGTTCTGATGTCTTCCACCTTTATACCACTAGAGCAAGATGTTCCTCCTATTATATAATAGCATGGCTGTCTTTGTCTAACAATTTTATTCTAAACTGAATAACATTGATCGGTTTCATTTTTTACTTTGGAAAAGCATAATGTTAAGACCTTTTTCATATTAAATTTGATATATAAGGGATAAAGTCTTTGATGTCCCCAGAGTGTGTATGTGAAGTTTTAGCTCAAAATACCTTCCAGATATTTTTTATATAGCATGTCAAAGTTGTCACTTTTTGAGAGTGAGCAAAAACACACCTTTTTTGCGTCTGTTCCTTTAAATGCAAATGAGCTGCTGCTCCCAGCACAGAGGGCGGAGCTTCAAGAGCTTGTGGGGTTTATGTACATTTTTGGTGTTGGTGATGTCACTAACCCAGAAGGAATGTCGTGTAGTCCCTACCAGCCGTTTGTTGTATTCCTTAAAAAACGATTTCTTTAAAAGCAAATATCTCCCTTTGCTTTGAACTTTGAGCATTGTAACTGCAGATGTTTATGCTCAAACAGCAACATTACACTTTTGGGGGGTCAACAGTATCTCCAGCAAATCGCAGGTTTTAATTTCAATTTTAATGCTAACATTTAAATGTACATAAATATAAATTATATATAATTTAAAGTCCCCTGTAGTCAATAATTATATCCCTTAAAACTCATCTTTGATCACCAAAATGACACATTTAAATGATTTTTCCTGTGGAAAAAAAGTGTTCATTCCTTAAAATAGATTGAATGTAACTCTACACCCTTGCTTCATTTAGTATGCGCGTTCCATTACGCAAATGAAAATGAGCCTCGCCTCCACTCACTCATACAGGCTCGTCTACAAATCGATGTATCAGAATGGTAATGCGTTTTATGTATCGCTCTCTACAACGTCGAACTCATAACTGTAATTAATATGATTAATGGTTTGATTAATGGTTTGATTAACTACGTTATCAAACTGCTAATAATGTGTTGTTAATGTTACACAAACCATGTTCCTGTTCGCCATCTCAGCCTGCCTTTTAAAAATCAGCATTCCTACTTTGAACAACTTGCATCAGTGGAGAAAGGCATTCATCATAACATCATAATTCACCCGCCATATTGCTAAATGTACCCAATTATTCATATCAACAGAAAAATATACCGGGATAACCTTGCTTCTCTTGAGATGATAAAGCCCGCCCTCACGTTGACGTGAATGGTTACAAGGTAGTTTCTGACGTAAGAAACGCCAGCGATTTCAAACCGCGTTTTTTAAAACTGTCTTTTTTTCCCACTGCAGTTTTAAAGAAAAAATACTCAGCAACGGTGTTGACTTGATTTTGCGCATGGTTTGTCTTAAATCAAATTAAAAACACCACATAGACATATAAACAACATTAAAAACTTGATTTTTACCTCAAGGGGGCTTTAATATAAAATGTGTTAAGAACATTTACAATACTCCCTTGGACTATGAATAATGAATCTGTTTGCAAGACTTCACAACCCCCCCTTAACACGGTAAAACAAAGCTTGCATGCACTGGAGCCTTTTTGGAACAATGGTTGAATGGGACCCTATTGGAGTACCTCGTTTTAAATTTGATTTTGAAAACGTCCTCAAGTCTAATATATGCTAAACTTATGATTATGTTTAAGACCAATTATGTGCTGTGGCTGTCCTGTTGATTTGTAAGCTTTATCCCTTAAATCTTGACTAAGCAGTTAACTGGTCATCGGTGGGGGAAACATTAAAATGGCTCTTAAACAATAGAATAAACAATATCTCTTTATGAACTCAATTCAGATATTGTGATTGCCTGGTAAAGTTGCATGTACAACAGAGGCATTTGGACATAATGAGGTAAGAGACAATGAACTATTGAAGCATATCCAACTGTGTCTGCAAATCGTTTG
This sequence comes from Scardinius erythrophthalmus, assembly GCF_964197995.2. Lineage (NCBI taxonomy): Eukaryota > Metazoa > Chordata > Actinopteri > Cypriniformes > Leuciscidae > Scardinius > Scardinius erythrophthalmus. The sequence continues at coordinate 27,227,274 of NC_138225.1, forward strand.
CATATATTGAGAAGACAAAAAGACAATCAGCTTAGCATCTGCTGAGCTGGATGAAGGGAGGTCTGGGTAATCCACTGGATGGATATGTGGCTTTCATATGACATTTCCATTATGTTCCTGATTCAAGCAAAGCAGGGAGAGGTCTGGACATCCACATGCTTAGATATTACTTGCTCTGGCCGTTTTTACTTGAGCTGTCATCAGCGTGTAATCGCATGGGCCTGGAAAAGAACACTCAATATTCTTCTTCTGGTTACGATCTTCTTATATGATTAAGGATGTTCCATTATGCTGTGCTGTGGATTGTTGTATTCCAGGAGGTAGGCGTGATTAGATGTGTTGTAATCCGGACAGCCTAAACAGTCTGCTTGTTTATTTTTTCTTCTAAGCTTCAGATTTCTTCGAAAATCACCACAATTTTTTTCCTCCCATGCTGTTCTTGCGCTTCTCTTTACCCCTTCCCCCAGCCACTAGTAACTATAATAATTGTAGTAGAAGTAGTTGTTGTTATTTAATTAGTTATTTAACTTAGATTTATTTATATATTTCTGGACTTCATATACATAGAACTGGGTTTGGCTAATTCTGAGTCTTGCTCTGCCAGTTTGGATGGATTTGATGATAACAGATCCGCAGCTCTGCCTGCTCAGCAGGGGGAGGATGGCAATGTCTAAGCATGTTGAGAAATTCAGTCTTTTGAAATTAGACAAATATCTCAATAATTATACATGTTGACAAATATTGTGATGCACTGTAGTAAGATATACCAGCTTAAACTAATTACATGAGGAACAAGTAATAAATAGTCTAAAATAAACTAAAAACAAGTAATTTTAGTTTCAATGTCTCGGACAATCAGTTTCAATGTTTTTTTTTTTGTTTTTTTTTACCAAATAAGAATCAAAAATGTCCAAAATCTTGCCTGAGGGTAATTTATCTTTGGAGCACTGAACACTGCGTCAGGCGAGACTGCAGTAGAAGTACAGATTTGCGATTAAATGTAATAGTTTTTCAACTCCATTTTTAAATCAAAGTAGCTGAAATTAGCTTTGTCCTAAAATTTGTAATTGTAAAATTACTTCACACACAAATGATATAAAACATCAGAATAAAATTACAATGATGTCTCTTGTTTTGTTTTAGTTTTTTTTTTTTTTTTTTGGACAGGGTTGATATAGTTTAGAATTAATTTTTGTTTGTCTTTTCAATTGCTATTAGTTCTAATTTTTCCTTCTATCATTGTCAGTTTAAAGTCTTCTAGTTTCACTTTATTTTTTATTTAAGGTTTTTGTATTTTTTAAAGCTGTCATATTGAATGCACTGGTTTAGTGTTATTGCTATCTAGTGGCATGCTTGATACATTGTGTAATAGATTTCCAGTTTTGTAATATACATTACCATTTTTGGAGTTATGAAAATGTATTACTTGGCTTGGTTGAATTCTAATGTAGAATGCGGTCTGTTATTTCTTGTTATACCATGGTCTGGGTGAATACTTGATTCTGATTGGCTGCAGGGTGTCCATTAAAAAGTGATAATGTACACCTAGGAAAGGCGTCCCGTCAATTTGCCTGATGACAGTTCTAAATGATTGCGCTGGCTCAAACTCACTGATCAACTGCTGCGGTCGGGTCGCTGTGGTCACGTTGCTTGGCAACGCCTGTATACGGGAGATATTAAATAGTGCGCTCGACTTAATAAATAAAAACCCTCACGATTTTTACTCTAAAACACATTAAAGTATTATTAATTGATTAAATATTTCTTTCTTTCGTAAGTGACCATGGTATAAGCGGGTTAATGCCCTTCGAGGTTTCACGTCGGGGTCCTGTTCAGCCTGTCGGGGTTGTTATTCGCTATAACGACCGCCTCTATACATTATCTCTTACGTATATATTTCAGTTTTACCAGTTACTTTTCAGTTTTTAATAAAAAATGTTCTCTTAGTGTCAGCTTTTAACAAAAAACACTTTTGTTCAACCATTTAATTTATTGTTATATTTAAACCTTCTGCTGTAGGCTTGTAGGTCTCTTTCTTTTAAAAGCTCTCAGTGATTTTATGTGACGCTTCTCTGTAAGGGTGGAATAAAGTATGTGCATTTTCTATGTGAGATCTACAGTATAGGCTGAGAGCATATTAAATGTACATGCTGTGTACATTAGACATTCACTGTCAACTTTGTGTGTTCATTAAGCAGGAGCTGGTGTGCTGACAGCGGAGCATCCAGTTGAGAAGCCCAGTGTTGCTGTGGCTGTTCCAGCCATGCAAGATGCAACCCTGCCATCGGTCAAGGAACACAAAACGACAAAAAAAAGTAGCTCCACTAGTTCACTGCCTCAGAAAGCAGGTGAGGAATCGGACAGTGATTTTGAGTCCGACCCGCCCTCTCCCAAAAGTAGCGAAGACGAGGAGGTGGAAGAGGAGGAAGGTCTCAACAGTGAACACGAAGACACCGAACCTGAGAACCTGGGTCAGAGACCGTTGCTCATGGACTCTGAGGAAGAGATAGAGGAAGAGGAAGACAAACACAGCTCAGACTCAGATTGTGAGTCTAGGACAGCGAAACTTGTGCCGTCAAAGGAGAAGGCTGCGGTTTTTCCTCCGGGAACTGTGAAAGCTGAATCTGGTGCCAGTGTGATCACCCCTCCCAATTCGCCAAGTGTCGCCATGCCTGCCGCGAGCATTGTGGATGTGTTTGGTGCTGTTCCTTTTGTTGGCAGTGGTCAGCCCAGAGTGTCACCAGAGAACGTAGATATTTTTGCCAAAGCCCCTTTTAGGCAGGTGAGCCAGGAGAACGCTGCGGAAGATATTGACGTATTCACCAAAGCTCCTTTCAACAGAAACCTATCCAGGTCCAGCAGGAGTGGCGATGGACCCAGCGGCCAGACGCCACCCATTTCTCCAGAAAGCGTGGATGTATTCGGATTCTCGCCTTTCCAGCCCGGCCACGAAATACACACCTCCGGTAACCAGGACGACGTTTTTGGCCAAACACTTTTCGATGAAGCATCTAGTCCCCAACAGAGGCAGAAGCAACGCAGCCTTCAAAAACTCTCCTCACGTCAGAGGCGCACCAAGCAAGAGGCCAGTGGCAGCAATGGGAAGCGGCACCATAGCACACCCACTGGCGGCAGGAAGAGCAACAAGCCCAGTTTCCGTACCCCCGAGCGGGTGCGAAGGCACAAGAAGGTAGGCAGACGGGACTCGCAGAGCAGCAACGAGTTCCTCAGCGCGTCAGACTCCAAAGAGAACATCAGTATTTCCCTGGGTGAGGTGATGGAAAAAGGAGCTGCGCTGCCCCCAGAGGAGGTCTTGTTGGATCCGTTTGGAGCCAAGCCTTTTCATCCGCAAGATGGCACTCGACACCAGAGCTTGGGAGACAGCAAAAGTGAGATGAACTCCACCAATGGCAGGCAGAGGACCAGCTCCCTGCACAGTGTGTTTGACGGAAATAAGATCGATGACTTTGGAGCTGTACCCTTCACAGAAATGGTGGTCCAAAGCGGAGCTCCGCAAACCCCACAAATGGATCTCGACCCTTTCGGAGCAGCACCTTTCCCCTCAAAGCAGTGAATGTCTTGTCTTCCAGCACACACACACACACAGAAATGATACACACACACTGCTACATTATGCAAAGTCCTAGCAGCCTTTGAAATGTCTTTAACGGATGGCAGCTTTGTGCTGTGATTTCTATGTATGTGCAAGCCCATTGGGACGCAGGCCTTTAAATTAGATAAAATTCAACTTTTGTAGTTTTTCAAGAGTTTTAATACCTAACTGGACCATTATAACACCTCTTTTACTTTTGGGGTCTTAAACCTGTGGTTTATTGAGGATTTTGAAGCATATTCTTTTGCCTTTGTGTGCTAGAAAGCCTTCTATGCTGCATTACAATAAGCGCTCTGAGCTCAGTAAAATAAAGAAAAAAAAAAAAACATTGGAGATGGGTGTAAATCCTTCATTTGAATAGGATTAAGAGGAAAAAATGCCAATTTAGTACAGCATTTTGATCAAGTTTGTACTCCATTGTTGACCACTGAGTTGGTAAAACTCCAATCTACCAACATGAACACCATGAAGCCTTATCTGGGTATTCCCCGCCCTGCTTAACAGTACCTCAAATGCACAATGGCTGTAGCCGGTTTGTGTCAATGGAATAATCTGAGTGTAGGCATTCTCCATTTTAAAGTGTTTCACATAGACAATTTTATGCATATTTTCTTTGAAATTTTTATGTGCATTCAGTGTTTTAAATTCTTACATTGTGACAATGTCCTGTCTTCATACAGTAAAAGGGACTTAATAGTTTTTTCCCTCTTTTATAAATTGACCACACCAGAGAAGTTGCAGTTTATTGGACAATATTGTTATAACTGTCGTTGTTTGTATTAATTATGATTTTGTAGAAATAATTCCCCAAGCTAAACCTAACTTCTTTGGTTATCAATAATCAGATGTTCCACTCCGTCTGTATGTACTCACCGGTAACCTACAATCATGAACAATTAGAGCTCTCATAGAAAGGGAAAAGAATGTGCTAAAAGCAGTTTCGTGTATTTATATACCAGTCATTTGTTTGAAGCAAATATTGAAATTCAATTTGTCACCAAAGGTATGACGCATGAAGGGTATCACAATTTAACTGAATTTAAAAGGGCCATTTAGATACATTTACAATGTTATTGAATGTCTGCAGTTGGAACATTTCAAGACCAAAAACAGCATTTTATTTTCAAACAATGCAAGATTTGTTCTCTTTTTTTTTTTTCTTACATAGTACTACACTCTAACAATGCAATAAAAGCTTCTTTTGGAGATCACGAGTCCATGTGTTTTTGTTGTTTTTTTTTCTCACTCAGACAACGTCATTAAAATAACTGTCATTACAACTTCAGTTGAAAAAAAACAAAGTGAAAGTTTATTCAGCTGTACTGTAGAAATGCATATCCCAACATGTTACCAATGTGGTAAAAAAAATGAAGTTAAAAGTGTTACATTGTGCAGCATCATGAAAAACACCACGTCACCCTACCATTAAGCACTGAAGACACATTGTTCTATGGTTAAAAAACAAACACAATTGCATGGCTGTACAGTTCACTGTTGTAAGGCAGAAAATGTACTGAAACCATGTAACTATTTTAATTATAGTGACTTGATCAACTGAGATTACAAACCACTGAAATGCAATATACAGAGTAGTGTTAAATGCATTAATTGCAAGAGAGAATTTTTAAATTAGTAATGATAAACTAAACAGTTAAATAAAAAGTCATCAGCCTACATCGATACAAATAATCCTGATGCATGTATTTACAACATGGCAATGCTGTGCGGCAACCTGCAAAATATCATTTTCACCATTTTAAGACCTTTGCTTATTTCAATATGGAACAAATCTCTTTGGTTTATCCAATGTTGTAAACAAGACCATATAACAAAGTCTCATTTAGACTTGTATACATTTATTTAAAAATTCACACAAACTCAAAAACAAATCAAAATGTGAAACTATTAAGCTTGTGAATCGTTGAATTTCAGGTTCAAATACAAACAGTAAACAACAAATACTATTGGGCAGACATAATACTGAATGCTTTGCCCCACAGAACTCAAGTACATTTGTAGATGTAGAAGCCCACGCATGCAGATGCTGTAAAATGGTGCTTCACCTTGATTTTTAAAAGTGCCTAACACTGCTTACCTTATCAAGTGCCTATTTATTTCTATTTAGACTGAAACATCTAGGCACTTAAACAAAATGTATAAAAAATGTCAAAATAGCTCACAGTCAAACATACAAATCCATACACCACGCACTCATATTTAATAAACACTGAATGTGTTCAAGCTTAAAGATCATTTAAAATACAGCCATCTTCAGTGGTGTTCCCCCGATCCCACATTCTTCTAGGAATGAAGATGGTAGTCTGGGCAAGGGTGAGAGTGACGGTAACTGGTTATGAAAAGTGCAGACTGATGCCACCAGTAGAACATGAGCACCACCAGTATGTGCCAGACCTGATGGCTGGAGCCCAAGTAGTTCAGCTGACCTACAGATTACAAAAATAGCATCAAACCATTAATTACCTCGTCTGAGGTTGGTTCTCGATTAATTAAGGCAGGTGTGGTCTTTGGTTTAGTCCATCACTCTGAACAACTTCTTTCTTTTACATTTGACAAGTGAGACACAGCCCTGCTTTCATGAAAGCTGAAAAAATTAGAAATATGAAATTTTACAGTACCTGGAAAATAACGCTCTGGAATTTTGGACATGTAGAAGATGATAGCAGCTACAGCAAGTACATACATTATCAGCACTCTGGGAATAAATTCCTAAAAAAAAAAAAAATGAAAAAATTTTGGTAGGTGTATTTATATATGAAAAAATGGGTAAATGGGAAAAAATTAGTCTGGCAAACATACATTTAATGATTTTATATATATATATATATATATATTATAATTAGCCTATTATTACAGCTGTTATTCATGAATGAATAATATAAAAACAAATGGGGGAAATGTTCTATACATTTAATAATAATATTAACCTGCTGTGAGGACTCTTACCTGGACTATGTCTGAGCTGAAACCCCCACTGAGCCAGATCCAATGAAAGGTAGGGATTAGGCCGTATCCCGCTACAGCACAGAATATAACAGAGCGAAGCTTGTGCCACTTCTTGGTCAAGTAATGAGGGTGTATCTGGGCAAAGAACACTGCCAGCATCATGGCCAGAACGGTTACCAGGTACACCTGCCGCCAGTACTGCACATAGAAACAAAAACCAGACAAAACAACATGAACCAAACACACAAAAGTCATCTTAATGTGCACAACACACACATACACACACACACACAAAAAAAAAAAACGGTGCAAAAAAAAAAAGCAATGGAGAAATCAGTCTCTCTTTCTCTTGGGGCGCTTGGCTGATTGAGTAGTCATCCAAAAAGCAAAGCTAAACACTTGGCAGGGGGAGAGTGGAGATGGCTCACCCACGTGTGAATGTCATATGGTGGGGAACAGGAGTGACGGAGTGGGTCCACGAACACGGCCATCTGCTTTGAGCTGGAGCAGATTTCTGCCGCATTCTGGGGCACAATAAGCCAGCACTTCCAATATGTGGGGAGAACCATGTGGAGCAGCGTGGCCAAAAGCGCTGGTGCTCGGCAAACAGCAAGTGGGAGTAGAGGGGACGAGAGCAATCAGCTTGCTCAGGATATCCAAGATCCAAGCTTTCAGAAAACTGCACCAAAATCTTGAAACAAAGAAGATTTCACGCCAAGCAGCACCTCGTCGTTTTTATACGGGCAGTACAAAGCCGCTCCACAGGGGGTCCATTGTGCAAACTAACAGGAAGGGAGGAATAAACTATCGTACAACATAATCAAAGATACTCTATCAGTGTTACAGTAATCTCACGGGAAAAGTCAACATGCGACAGCTCTCAGTGTGTGCACTTCCAACTTTCTTATTAAATCGTTCATACTATTCCTCGTTTTTAAAGGAATAGTTCATTTACTCACCCTCATGTTGTTCCAAATCTATCTGACTCTCTTCTGTGGAACACAAAAGAAGATATTTTGAAAAATGTTTTTGTTTGTATAATAAAAGTCAGTGGGGTCCGATGTTGTTTGAATTCCAATCTTCTTTAAAATATCTTCTTTTGAAGGAAAGAGAAAGTCATATGTTTAGAACGGCATGGGTGTGAGTAAATGATGACAAGGGTCCTTTTCGGGTGAGTGACTCTGTATAAAAGCATCATCTAAAGGAGTAAATGTTAATGTGCACTCCAATAGAATAATGGTCTTTACTAAACACATATAAACAGTCTCTCCATGTAGTATTCACAAGGCACACACACACACCAGACTGTTTTCCCCAGGTATAGGTGAACTCTTGCTCTGTATCTGTTGCACAGGTAACATATGCCCAGAAAAAAAGCAGGCCAACCATCTGCTAGAGACCACAGTGAGACGATGCACCTCAAGCCACCTAATTAATCTACCCTTGTCCACATTGGGCATGACCGTCGATCGCACAGTGTAGAGACTCTCCATGCCATTCTTATGGAACCCTATGTGTCCTACTTGGATCCGACTCCACCAATAAACACTTACTTCATTTATGAAGTTATGGGAAGCCTACGTCCAGTGCCACCTTCACCTCCCCAAGTTCACTTCAGTTCACTTTATTTTGCCCAAAGGGAAATTTGTCTTGACTAATGGCACTAACATACACACTGACCAATGACCATACACAACACATACACAACGGCTAGAACACATTGACTTTTTCATCAGTAAGCACTAAGTAGGCAACAGAATCGCAAGTCTATAGCATTATTAGACAACGCAAAAATACATCCTAAAAAATTCTATTACACTCACTTATTTAGTATTCTGACTGAGGAAGGTATAAAGGATTTCTTAAGGCCCGGGTATACTTAATTTTCCGCGTTCCTATACTTTGGACTTTCAACTGATTGTACCTGCACACAGGTAACCTATATTGTTTACCAGAGGGCAATTATGTGAATGATCAGATAGCATTTGACTGGAGCAGCACGTACGTTATTGCAGTAGAATGCATAGAACACTCCTGGAATGTAACAGCCTATGATTCCGATGGAGATCCCGGCGTAGTCAAGCGCCATCCATCGGCGGGTGTTTTTTTCGGATCGGTGGCAGCAGAATAGGTGAAAGCCCACAGAACACAGCATGCACACCTAAGCAGAAGATGTGAAGTATTCAGATACAGATGATTTTGTAGGCCATATATGCAGATTGAAATCACAATACAAAAGCTCAAACTCACATGATGAACCTATACAGCCAAACAAAGATGCTATAATTATGTCTTCATGAGAGAATATGCAAGGGTGGTGTAGAGGCACTTTGCCTAATCCTGATGCTTTAGAGAATAGCTGCCAAGGATAGAAGCTGCCATTTTTGTCTATTACGATGGCACTAGAGCAGCCGATAACGGATCTAGAATTAGGCGGGACTGGGTTTAGGTGATAAAATCATAAGTTTTAACTCTAATCCTTGGCAACAGTGAATGTGGAAAGCCTGCTATCAAAGGCCTTCAACAGTCCAAGGATCATATGAAGACTATTTGATTGAGAGTGCTGATCTAAGATCAGTTTTTATTGAAAAGGATGGAGCTGATCCAAACAAGCAACCATGGTTAGAGACAATTTGTTTGTCATGCCAAAAAACTGAAACACTTTATCCACTGCTAACTACTGTTTTAACTATTCAAGTTTATACAGAGACTATTAAATTCACCTCTGAACTGCTTAGGTTTTTTTTCTCCTTTTGAATTACCTAAACATGATATTGTGATGGCATGATGCAACAGCATGGACATACCTGGAAGCAGAAGAGACCTATGGAGTAGATGACATAGTCTTCTCTGGAAGCTCCTAACATCGGCAACACCGCCAACAAGTCATAAACTCCCAGCGTGAAGAACAGGAAGAACCCCAACAGATGACTCCAGATGTTTACTGTCTCATTGGACAGAATGAAAAGGCTACAAAACATAGAGATAACAGGCGTCTATATTACCATTTCTTCCAATAGCTAAGGTCATGTTATTCTCTCAAGAGGTTGAGCAATGCATCTATATTACATAATTAAAATTACGCAAAAATATTGCTATTGAAGAAATACACTCTGCATAAATACACAGTGGATACATATAAGACACGCACATACCTTTTAATGCACAGTCTAGAGGTCAGATAGGCTCTGTAGCCATCAGTGATATAAGGATTTTCCCGTAGGAATCCTGGCACCTGCTCGTAAGTGTACAGGCGGATTCCTCTGGGCACCAGAACAGGCCAGTACTGGTAACTGCCCAGTTCAATGTACTGGGCATTCTTCAGCACCTTCGCTGACGGCATGATGATAATGTCACCCAGTCTCACACTCAAAGTCCTACAGACACACAAAATTGAATGGATATATGTTTCCATAAATATCTGACAATGTTGACAAAAAGTGGACAGCTGTGTAGTGGAATTGTATAAAATATCATAGTTTTAATTGTGTTTTAGTAGCGTTTCATTATTTATTTCGTGAAGTATTGAGCTATGATCTGAGGGCAGACGGTTTTAGGGGTAGTGAATGATAATGTAATGCCATAATAGCAGTGTTGTTATTATTAACTAACATTATTAAAAATGGTTTTCATTAATTGAAATAAAGCCAACTTAGAAATGCTGCCTTGGCAACTAACTGAAATAAAATAAGCTAAAGTACTAAAATTAACAGAAAAATAAAACTGAAATTGAAATAAAGCTATAAAAGAAAATAAATAAATAAAAAATGACAAAAGCTCAAAACAAAAGTACTAAAATGTAAACAATATAGCACTAAAACCTCAAAAATATAAAAATTGAACAATTCAAAATATTTTCTAAATACACCAAATATAAAAGTATATAATACTAAAATAACACCGCATGACACTGACTAACAAAATAAAATGTGATGTAATAATACATTTGTGTAAAGAAAGAACATTGTAGTGATTTATTTCTGATTCATTTAAAAGTTAATATTTTAAAAGGCAATAGCAAGGAAAAATTGTGGGGTTTTGTCCTGCGCGAGTAACGTTACTGCTCGTATTCATGGCTACACTGTTTGAAAAACAAAGCATCAGGACTGTATGTATATAATACAAATGTCACACCTTATTTAGAACGAAAACTATAACGTTAGTCAAATAACATGAAACGAAGAAAATCGAGCTGCAGAAACAGACGTCACTGTCCAACAAGTTGCCAACGCGTATGGCAAAATACTTAAAGATACAAACAGCGTATAAACCTGCTGAGCTATCAAACTATTTACTTCAATAAAATCAATACCTTAACTAGCCATAATTACCTTTATCACTAAATTAGCTATCAAATTCACAGTAGCCTGCTGTCTAAATGGGTAAACGGCTAAATGCTAATCACATCTACTGTATAGTGGGTTTATTTCAGAAACAGATTAAAGTGTTCGCTTAATCCTAAACTTACCATTGATCAGATAAATATCTGCATCGAAGAATCCGCGTTTGTGTCTATAAGTCTCATGGGTAACATTAATACCCCACGTCCAGACTCATGTTAGCCCGGTGAGAGCAGCAGGAAGTTGTACCGTCTGTCGCTAGCTGCTAACAGGCTAATAAAGAGATTATTTCATGTCGCATGTAACCTCAGGCATAAATCCGTCTTCTATCCAATGATTATTTTTATCAATGATCTCACATTCAATATAATAACATTTTATAATCATTTACATTTTAATAAAATTGTAATTTTTTCCTATTTGACCTTACAAACTAAGAAAGCTTTGTCACACTCTGTTCTTTGTTCTCTGTTGATCAATTCTCTATGAATTGAATCGTCTCTTCCGAAATGATTCCTTCCTGCTGAATGTTTATTGGAAGTGTTTATCCATTGAAAATACCACCAGCCACAATAGCATTCGTATTTCGTCGACTGAATTGAGACCTGTAGGTGGCAGACTGCTGTCAACACGTTTTGAAGAAGACTTTCTCTTTTTCATAAACATCTCAGGTGTAATCTTGTGTGATACTCCTCTGGGGCTAGAATCACACTAAATCTTCCCTCAGCTATTACACCCAAGATAATTACCTCCTCAAGTGGGAGTGTGTTCTTCATTAGCACTCCTAATTCACCTTTCAGCACTTCACTCTAAAACAGGCTGTCAACAGCACTGCCAAGACAATTTGCCTGACTGCAGCAAATCCACCCTTTCAGCAACAGAGCATAATTTCGACTTAGTTTTGTCATGGCCTTTTTATGTCATAATTATATATTTTTTGGGGTCAGAATTTAAATTTAAGTCATAATTTTGACTTTTTTGGTGTTGTAATTATGAATTTCTTAGTCATAATTTCAACTAGTTTGTCATCATTTCTTCTTTTTATGTCATTGATTTTTAAGTCATAATTTCATAATTTTTACCCCCGGTTTCACAGACAAGGCTTAAGCTAAAAAAAAGTCCCAGACTAAAATGCATGTTTGAGTTGTTTTAACTAAAAGCAACTTGCATTGACATTTTAAGATAATGTTTTGTTTTGTCTCAAGATGCACGTTTTTTTTTTTGTTTTGTTTTTTTCTAAGGCACGTTTATTAAAGCTACTTTATTTAAACTAAGGCCTAATCCTGGCTTAATCTAAACTTCATCTCATAACTACAACTTGGTCTTGTCATAATTAGGATTTAGAAAAGCATGATTTTTTATGTTTGCTTTTTATGTGGCAGAAATACATTTGACGTATCTTTTAATTGAACCTTTTTGGGGGAAATGGAGAAGACATTTAGAAGTGCATGATTTGATCTTAAAAACAGGTTGCATATCTGTCTTGACCTTACTGACTGGATTTAGAATTGACTTTACTGTCACCGAGGAGACACCAAAACTGTATACAGCTGGACCTTTTTCAACCTCTCTACACTTGATCATTTTTCCATTACGATTCACCCTCTCAACCTCGTGTTTCTTGTACAAGCCAGCCGCCACACACGGTTCTCCACCGGTGCCCATGATATTGCCCCCAACCAAGAGCAGGCATCAAGTCCAATAACAAGGACACAGTCATTGTTAGAAGAGGTTGGCCAAGTGTCTTGCTGAGAAACGATCCAGCGAGTAAAAGACATTGCCACCGTGACAGCGGCTTCGCTAAGGCCCGTCAGTGCTCCTCTGCTCTGATCGCTTTTATTTATAATCTCCGCCACGAGACATCTGCTGCCGCCGTGCCTCTGTCCTTGCCGTCCACACAGAGGGTGCACATCAACGTTTCCACCGCAACATGCACCGAAGTCCAGCTCGCAGGCGGGAGACACCACACTTTGCTCCAATAGGATGTGTGTCGTGTCCGATCCCGCTCCCTGGAGACTGATTAACACGATACGGGGAACGGAGGGAGGCTTCGGGAGCACTCAGACTGATACTTACACGATCAGAGTGCCTTTGTTTGTTTGGTGTCTGTAGTCTGGTCACAAGACTATTTTGGGGAGCTGACACTTTGAGAGAGCTCAGGAGCCATCTGACGAGGCCTTTGCCGCCGGTTCCTGAACAGTGGGAAGTCAAGCAGGCCACTGCACCGGCCTTGATGCAAAATGGCACAGGCAGTTTTGTGTTTTTGAGCAAAAACAAGACCACATGCAGTTTCAAATGTCACTTGGCACGCTTTTCCTCAAAGGAATAACTAGACTAATTCAATTTTTTTAACCCCTTTTTACCTATGCTCAGATTGCACCTATATTTGTGTGAATAGTGGAAGAGAAATAGTCATAATTTCATAAAACCAAAAAGAGGCCCTTGTCCAGATCTACTAGATTTCACATGAACATAAATCTTAATTACAATGCAGGTAAATGACTAATACTAACATATACGAACATATACGGTTGTTACCTATAAGCATCAATTGGGTTACACATTAATATGTCTGTGTTACGATGTAATTAAACATTTAAATACTGAGTAAAAAAGTGTTAGGAATAGGGGTTGGTTTAGGGTTAGTTGCATGTAATCATGCCTAATTTATAGCCTATAACCCAATGTCATATGAAATAATAATTCTGACTTCATCAAAATCAGTTAATTGGCATGTTACCACATGAAATACATATGTACTAACAGTCTTTTATTGTGTTCATCATTTTTTTCCTGCTTCACAGAAGTTCAATTGAGGCAATGATCAGAGATTTTAGCTTAGTGAAAGTTCCATCTGCATAACAATATTGGGAGGAATTGAGCTTTAATATAAAGGCATCCTCTTTTTTCACTCACAATTATCTCTTCAATAAGATGTACATCTGGCCCCAAGACTATAATTCCCCAGAGGCCAAAAGAAAGGGAAAACAATTTCCAAAATAAGCAAGAGATTAGGTGAGACAATACTATTGTTCTTCTGCATTTAGCATTTGATGGAACGAGATTAATATCTTGTGATATTAATGACTGTTTGCTGTGTGTCACTTTTTCTGTCAGCATAAAATACTCTAAATCCTCATTTATGGGGAAATCTTAAGCCTGGCTATGGGACTCAAGCAGACATGCTAAGCTTTTTGGCTCTGGGTACTTATTATTAGTTTTTTTTTTTAACCCCTCTAACAATGGCAAATACGCACTTCGTTATAAAAATTATTATTATTACATATTGCCATTACAAAGCCCTTTTTTTCTTTGATGACGTAAAATAAATAGAATATTCAGGGATTTAAAGACCAGCTGTTGAGGGGGAATTGGTTGACCAAAAAAGTTTTTTTTTACGTTTATTATTAGAAATGTATTTTGAGATGGACCATGGTATGATACAAAAAAAAAAAAAAAAAAAAAAAACATCACATTATAGAACAATATGATTTTCAATCATCTTTTTTTTTTTTACTAAAAATGCTCGACAAATGCTGAACTTTGCTTAATGTACATTTTTAATGATTAAAATGGGTATTTTAGCGTAAAAGCTAGAATTTGCAAATAGGGACTACTGAGTGAAATCATATTTCCTCCTGTAGGTGTCACCCTGTAACTATTTTCTGCTACACAACAGTTTTTTTTTTTTACATTCAATGTAGGCTACCAAACAGTTCGTAATTGTAAAATAAATTCACGGAGAACATAAACTACATTTAAGCAGTTATTAGTCTACGTTAAAAGCTAAAAGCATACAAGTCTGAATGAATTGCTGACATTGATAATTTAATATTTGAATCACTTTAAATTGAATTATTTAATAAAATTTTATAAAATTAAATTAACACATTATGCTAAAACTGATTTTTTTTTTAAAGTGTCTCAAAAGATGACGGTTCCCGGGTGCCGACCTGAAGTGTTCACTGTGGATCTGTAGATCTAAGAATATCCACTAGATGGTACTGTGGTAACTCATTTACTTACCGTCACCCCTCATCTATGCTATTTAAATGGCCTAGAATCTTTCCTTCACTTTTGAATAGAACATTCCATACAATCAGAGTCCTGTGGAAACATTATCAAACACAATGGGGAATCTGAAACTAAATGTATTAATTAGTTTGTAATAAAACAAGTGTGAGTAAGAACTAGCTCAGACAAGCTCAATGCAACGAGAGTCAATTGTCAAACACATTTTGAGGCATTTAATACTTATGAATAGAAATACATTTCTTATTTGAGAGCTTTGACCCTTATCACAGAAATGCGAAATGTGTTTTGTCATTCTGGCTTCCAACACTATACGACTGAATTATTGTTTTTATTCTAGGGGTCATTTCATTGCAAAGATTAGCATTAGCTGGCAACCCCACAGTAATGGATTTCTCCCATCACGGGGCATAAATGATGATTCTTTTTTCATTTGTGGACGGTAACTCCATCTAGCACAGATGCCAATGAAATTATACAGACTTCTCTTGAGCGACCGAATTACGCTGATGTTGTTGATGCATCCTTGCACGTGGACGGCCGTGATTGAGGTAGACTGTCTAGGACCTGCTGCTTTTCCCTGATATGGAGGGGAGAGCAAGAGACAGTGCGGCGGAGGAGAGGGGAGGGAGGGAGGGCCGTCTGCCCTCCACGGCCCTGTTTCTCCTCCCGCCACAGGACTACCTCACGCCCAGGCTTGTTTGCGGGATTGGCACTAATTCAGCAGCGCCAGCGTCTGACCTCAGCGGCAGCAGCGCTCCGAGCTCCGAGAAGACCCAAGGCGATGCGAGGGATTCACCTCAACCGGGGAGGGGAGGGATGGCTGGGTAGGTGGGGGTGTCTCAAGGTCAGTTAGGGGGGTCTGGGAATTGGGGTGGAAGGAGAGACTAATGAGATTTTCATTCTCTCTTTCTCTCCAGCGCTGGTGGCATCACCTTGCAACCCCCTGTCAATCTACCACCTTTCATCAGCTGAGAAGGACAGAGGGGTGTAGGCGGAAGAAAACGGAGGAAAAATACTGTTTATTTTTTAACAGGACTGTTAATCTATTTGGACTGGGGTAATAGAACATTTGCCTGGCACCTGCAGAGAGCCGTCTGTGGGAACGCGGGGTTGCGACATTCCCCCTAAATATGCTGAGCTTTCTCTCACCTCTCATCAAACAGTGTGATCTTTATGGACTGTATCATATTGTGCCGTAATGTGCTTTATTGTCCACAGAATAAGCTTTTCTTAAAGGTAATTGGAAACCTGGAAATGGCTGCTATCGGCTGATTTTTAAATACATTATTTCTGAAATGTGGCCTGGGTAATGACCCTGTCGGTGTAAAATGTAAGATTTATCTTGGCAGACAAAATTGATCCATTTCACCTTTGTCTAATGGAATTTTTTATCAGGGATTATCTGTTTATGTAAATGAGCGTTGCCTTGGAACAGGGAAATAAAAGGAGCTTGAGAGGGCAGTTAATCTAACACTTGACACGTCAATGTGGACATAACGCATACAGAGTACTCTCTCTCTCTCTCTCTCTCTCTCTCTCTCTCTCTCTCTCTCTCTCTCTCTCTCTCTCTCTCTCTCTCTCTCTCTCTCTCTCTCTCTCTCTCTGTTGGGGTTGAAAGGAGAGGGATTCTGTCCCAGACCTTACCAGGCATTCGAATTGGGACCTTCATTTCCAACACACAATGGCTAGATGCATTGAGATAATATCTAGGAACACTATGGCATCATTGATTAAAATAAAATGCAATTGAAATCTAATTAGGATTTTATCATAATATAAGACATCAAAATTCAAATGTTTGTGGGTTTTTATATATAGTTGTATTGTGTATAAATATATATCTAAATTTATCTACATTTAGATCTATGAATCAAACTGTCTAAATAAAAAACATACATTTGCTTTATTAATCAGTATATAGGCTATATATGATTGGTTGGTGCCAATTAATAGATTAATGGATCGGTTAGATGCGAAATATGAATAGCCCTAATATTTTTTTAGTCACATAAAAATCAAAATGGACCATTCTTGCTTTTTTTTTTTTTTTTTTTTTTATAAAATTGTAGTGTTTATTATAAATGACACTGTTAGAAAAAAAAAAACTGGATGGCTTCAATTTTTAAGGACAATCAAGTCAAGTCAAGTCACCTTCATTTATATAGCGCTTTTAATAATATAGATTGTTTCAAATAGCTTTACAGTGATAATAGGAAATTAAAGTAACATAGATTGTTTTGGCTTTATAGAATCTAGAATATAACTCTAGAATAAAGTTACTGTCCAGCTAAAGTTAGTTTTGATTGATTCACTCTAGTTCTTAACTTAGGGGCTGCTAAAACGACACCGTTCTAACAGAAAACCCTTAATGCGATCTGGCCGCTCATTTGCACAAAACAGTGCCTGGTGGCTCGAGAACGCAAACCATGAAATAGGTTCCAAGGTACAAGCCTTGAAAAATGTATAATACAGTATTTTTTCTCTTCTCTGATGATGCGTGTACCCAGAAGAAAAAGAAAAAAAGACAATAGCAATTTATTATTTCATCCCAAAATCAGACAAATATGTCTTCGTTTTGCATAGTTTTACCTTACAACTTGGGCTCACGCCCCACATTTCTTTAGACACATTTGAAATGTTTAGTAATGGCCTTTGGCCACAAGGACGACTTGAAATCAACATAATGTAGGACTGCATTTACAGCTCTATTACCCTCTGTGCAGCTTGTATCGTGGTCCATGTTGTGTTTTCAACAGGGCAACCTATCATTTCACCCTGAATGTGTTTATGTGGTGGCTGTCCATTCTCTGACAGAGAAGTCACTTACAAGAAAGCCGTTTGGATTGACAAGGCCTCCTCGGCCGTATCTGCGGCACTTCTTCGGATATGATGTTTTATGAGGGGCCTCGTGTTGTTGGTAGCATCTCGGTATGACAGCGATGCTATGTTTTGAAATACAGCCCAGGATCTCCACTGAGAGAGACAAATGGAAATTTAGCATGTGCACGGCTAGTCCCAGGGCGGCCACATTGTCAGCTTTACTAAGGCAAGCATTGCCCTGATGGAGTGTCAGATATGCCAGTGTACTGTAAGCTATGGGGAACTCCATCACTGTTCCAACTACTGACTGGTGTCAAGGGGCCCTGAGACAGACCCTCGTCCCTAAGCCTCTCTAAGCCCATCCATGAAGGGCCAACAATTATTGAACAGGCAGCAGATGCATAGCAGTGCTTGAGGAGCCACAGTGATGATCTGAAATGCATCCTGTACTCTGAATTTTTTAGACTGACTGACTGATAGAGTGATTTTTTTTAGATTGGTCAGATCTGATTTTTTGTTTTGTTACATGTACTGTAGTTGCTTGTCTTAGTAAAGATGAAAACTCATGTGGTTCATCATGAGTGAGACTTTAGCAATGGATGCTTCGCCATTTTTCATAAAGGCAGGATTCAAATTCTTCGTACTCAGTACTGAAAAGGCCGATATGTTATCTTTTATTGAGGCATTTGCATTTTTGAGTGATGATAAAACGGTAAATATAATCTGATTAATTAGATTTACATTTTTATACAAACTGACTTACATCGCATTCGATGCATTTTTTTTTTTTTATGCATGCATGCATGGCATGGGAATTGAACCCATGACCTTTGGCATTGTAATTGCTATACTCTACTGTTTGAGCTACAGCTAGAGAAATTCAAAACTCTTTCTGTACAAAGGTGGTTTGGATCAGGCTTGTAAAAACAGAATTTTCTCTCCATTCACAAGTTCACACTTACATATAATTAGATAGAGTGCGTATTTGGTGCGCTGTCTGGGAGGGATCCGAGCTCGGAATTTGGCCCAAACCCAGAGTACTCCTCCCCGTGCTAGGAATAGTTAGAACTAAAAGTGTGGAGATGGGATGGTGGAGGAATGCTGATAAAATCGAACAGAGGTAAGTCTGCTGTATATACCTCTTATCATTAATTGGATTGATTGCCTGAATGCTCTCCACTCGTGTTAATTGTGTTAATTATCTCAACGTGCTCCTCCCGAACTTTGTTAATAAAACATAATTTCAGAAAACATCAGATAAACTTTTTTTTTTTTTTAAAAAGACCTAATAAAGTTAAAATCATGGTGGTGAGAAAGAATAATAAAAAAAAGTAAGTTCATATATAGTTCAGAGTTAACACAGAGTCCATATTTGTCTTTATTTCAGCTATATACCAGTTTTTAATAACTGGGAGCTCAAGTCAAGGGATTTTGCTTTTACAGATAAAGCAGTTGGTTGGTGGGTATGCAAGCACACTGCAACAGTGAAGTGTCTTCGTGGGCTTCAAATAGGACAGAAAATCACCATCAAGGTACTTCAATCACTTCAGCTCAGATTCTGAAAGTAAGATGAAAAGGGAAATGCACTTCTCCACTCTAGGTGCAATGGGAGCTTTGTACAATTAAAAGAGTTTCAGATCACCAGAGGCATTAAAAATGAATCCCAGCCACTAAATGGACTATCTCCACTCATCAGAGATCATACGGCTCCTAGAGGAAATCTTTGACAGCTGTTAAGAAAAGACCTCACTAATACACTCGAGCAAAAATGCACGCATAAGCATATGAATGCAGAAGTGATCCTGTCTTTACTACATGTGGAATTTGTATGTATTTCAACAAAGTGCTGAACATACTGGATGGATAATGATTTATTGAAATTGTCCCCTGACTCTCCTGATGAAGCTTCAAACAGTGAGACAGAACACTGACAAATCTTTTTTTGACTGTCTTCTTTTTATACTATTTGTAAATTGTGTCTCTCGCCAGTGATCTGCAATACATACCAACTACACTTTAACAACAGCAGCATTGCTCTTTCTGTAAACAAACAACATTATCATAAGATTAATGACGAATACAACACCTACCGCTGCAACCCAGACGCGGCCTATTACTTCAGACTGTTTCTCGACTGCTTTGTTCCCCCCTGGATGTCAGAGCGCCGTCCTGATGGTAATTTGTTGCTAATCAGCTGTCAGCTCACAAGTGATGATGAGGCGATCATTTTGCAGTGGCGGTAGGTAATGGCCTTAAAAGTCACAGAGTCAATGTCAATGGGATCTCTCAGATTTAATCAGGAAGAAGCCTTGACGGATGGCCCCTGCTGACATAACCACTCATTTTGAGCCCAAGCATCTGGGCCCTAGTAAATAACCATCAGAGGGTGGGTCCAAGGGACAGGTCATTAGCCATGAGAAAAATAAATATCTCTTCTCTATGAAGGCTGCAAGTCATTTAGCACAGACTAGGAAATTTTACTCAAGATTAAGTATGATGAGCTAATATGAATCAGAGGAGGCTGCACCGCATAGCGCTGTGATGAGACAGAGAGGAAATTCATTCGCAGGATCTGGCTGGTGAATATGATTTCAAAGATCTGACATGTTGGTTTAGGAGTTGTACAAAAATCCATGCATTACTCAGACCCTGAAGTATAAGCTTTTAAAAAGGGACGGAGGCTCCTACGCCCCAGAAAATTCCTTGTTAAGCAACTACGTGTGGGATTACTGGCAGTTAATAATGTCGGCGGACATCTGTGAAACACCAACCACTCTATCTCTATTCCTTTCTCATTTTGTTTAATGAAGAAGAACTTTAATTAGCTAATTAAGCTTTTCTGAGACAGAAACTCCTACCCAGCAGGTTAAACAAATTTTAGTAACTTTGAACTATCCCAGCACTGAGAGCTGAGCAAGGTCATTGATCAAATTCTTGCAGAGAGGACCTAAATTTAGCATTATATTCAGGAGGAATGCACCGCTGTTCTCAAAATAAACTGCAGTTATTCTATTTTTTTTACAGGTCTCACTGGAATACTGGATTTTGATTGGTCAATCATGGCATTCTGAGCTCAGATGTTTCCTAAGGGACCTTTTTCACATTTCCGTGTTTGGAACGCAAAAGTAAACTATAGTAGGGTAAACTTCTATAAAGAAATGGAGATTCTAGCAGACAGAGTTTGTGAATAGCACTATTGCGTTTCCACAACTTTGCAAGAATGGGGCAACAATGAAGAAAGATCAGCAGTCAGGCGAGAGAAAGATGTCAAAATTGCTGTTCTGTGAAAATGGTCCATTGTGCCTGTCAATGCTTTAGACATTCTAACTCCAATCCAGCTGATGATTTGAATCAGGTGTTTTAATTTGTGAGACATCAGATGGGTCCAGGACTGGAGCTAAAAAACATTGATCTAAAGTCTGAAATATACTAAATGACTTTTACCTCATCGCCATCTTTAACTCACAGCAGACTGGCAGTTAGAATGGTTAAGGATATTCTTCCAAAGCCGTCAAACTGACGTCACCAGAGAAGGAACGCCGTTCCAGAGCGGAAGCAAATTTTCTGATTTTGACTAAAGACTATGAAGACAAACAATTTTTTTGTGTGTGTGGCTTAATAGTTATGTGGATTAATTACAGATTAAGGTTCACACTTCATTTTAAGGAGATATAGTTACACTTTCCTACAGTACATGTAGGCCTATTTACTATAGTAATAACAGTGAAGTATGCATAAGTAACCATCACTAAACCACCCTAAACCTAACTGTAACCATTAATATTAGTTTTACTCAGTACTTATTTGAGTAAGTACAATGTAACTACGTCACCTTAAAATAAAGGGGGTTAGGTTACACTTTATTTTAAGGTGTCATTGTTACAGTGTAATTATATATGTAAGTACTGAGTACTTGTATATGAATTAACTACATGTACTTACTTACTAGGATTAGGGTTTGGTTGAGGGTTACCAAAAGTGTTACCAAATAAAGTGTAACCTAGATTAATTGTGCATCACAAGACTAGTAATGTGTGTATACAAAGTAAATAGGGCCCATTTTGATTTAGTGCTGACTTTAAGTATTTGTTTAATTTTTAATTACATTTTTTAATTTTCTTTCTTGGTGGAAGCTTTAAGATAATAGGAACAATTATTAAAAAAATGATTAGCTCAAATTAAAAAAGTCCACCTATTTACTTATTTGGTGAGAAGCTGTGTAATACAATACTGACATACAGCATAGTAGGCTACATTCTAACATACAAAGACAAAATGACCCTCATGTCTCTGTTCTGTCATTAATTCAATTAATAGTAATGACTTGTATCCATCACGCCATACTCAATATAAACATTATCATATTAACCTCCAAAAATCTATTCTCGTTCTATCAACATAATTAATTTAGCCTGCAAGTGGGGGTTATCTGAATAATTGACACCAACTCTAAGATATGAAATATTCATATTCTCACCGTGTGCCTGCAATATGATTGCGAATAGCAGGTGTCTCCTTCCAAATGACTTTTGGACCGGGCAGGAGGGTGGCATGTCTGCAGTACTGCGGGACCTCCGGGGTTGAGCACTGACCTTCATGCAGTGGTCCATCTTCACAGTTGAGTTCATGCATCATCTCGGTAACACAGACACGCTGGTCATATATCTCTGTTTCACGCCAGGTCTCACACTCAGCAACTCTGAGGGAAGCACCATTAGGTATAATGCTTTCTCTCTCGCCCTCATTTTGGCAGCCAATATCCAATGGATATTTAGAGAGGAGCACGATGGTGCTGGAGGCAGGGGAGAAATAAATTGGTTTCCTGTTGTCCAGTATAAGAAAGGTTAGTGAATATCTGAGTAATATCTGAGAAAAAAGGAGATGAAATTTATTGCAAAATATAATTAATATCAGTGCTGGTAAGAATTATTTGCCCCCTTGGTAAATATGATGAAAGATGGCTGTAAAAAATGGGGGGGGGGGGGGGGGGGGCATGTTTTGTTCCCAACAAAACATGTTGGGAACATTTATTTCATAATGTGATTTCCCCCCCCAATCCCCCCCCCCCTGAGGTTGGATTTTTGCAATTTTTTTAATTAAATATCAAAAGGATTAACAATGCAGATTTATTTTTTACAGCCATCTTTGATCATATTTAACAAGGGGGCAAATCATTCTGACCAGCACTGCATATATATAAAAACATTTTTAATGAAAACATTACATTGCGTCAGGGTTTCCCTAACTAGGGTTGGTGAAGGAACTACAGGGGGTTCACAAGTTTTTGAAAAGTTAATAATTAAATCTTAAAAAAGTACAATTCTAATTAATAAATATTTTGAAAATAAAAACATTTAAGTAAAGCACTAACTAAAAAAAGATGAAATGTTTTATTTGTTTATGCTGGGCGGCCTCTCAATTTTCCAGTATAGTCACCTGACTAGTGTCCGTGTTTGCAATTCCACAAAACAATCATTTTCTGAGTATATTAAAAAGTAAGATAATCTTATAACAAGTAGTCACTTTTTGGAATCTGATTACTTTATCAAGATTGCATATAATCAGTTACTACCATTCCAGGTTAAAAATCCACATGCAGGGCCTCAACGACATTACTTCCTCAGACAGTGCATTTTGGTTTCCATCTCATTAATTTGGACCCTGCAAAACTTCTCCAAATAACAACAGCCGAAACAAAACTAATCCTCTCATTTTTAATTGGATATTGTTAGTGAATAATTAATTAATAAGCATTTTGAGCTGATGTTCCCCGATACTTTGCCAAAGACCAAAGCATCTCACGTCCAAAAGCCAGACACACTGGTGGAAATAATGGTGGATATTTATCTGTGTTTCAGCAGTAGCCAAATTCCTGCTACAACCTGTCAATGGCTTAAAAACGCCTCAGGTGGTGAAATGTTTCTTTCTGTCCCATGAAATGATTACAAAAATAAAACTTAAAAATAACTCAAGTAGTAGAATAAGAAATAATTAATGAAAAACTTTCTGAGTTGACAGATTTAATTAAGAGATGCATTTGTGATATTTCAAATGCAATACAACACATTTCAGGGACTCCCACTCTTCTTTCCACAGTCCATCAGCATGATGCAGAGTTGTTGTAGCTCCATCTGCTAGCGTTAATGCTGTCCATATAACAAGCGCTTGTCAATTTAAGCTGTTTTATTGACTCATCTGTTGAGTTCGGCTTCAAACACAATAATCGTTCTCTCTCTCTTTTTTCATCTTCTGCTCTTTTTTTTTTTAATAAATGCATTTTCATGAATATATCTCACCCATGTGGTGGGGTGTTGTTTCTCACAGTTAATCACTGGGCAGATAAATCATGCACATATTTGGTGTCCATCTGCTGGGAAGGTACTGCAGCCTTTCCTCCTTTTCATTCGGCCTGATGGACAATAACACCAATGGAAGGCAATGAGATTCAGTGCCAGTATGCTACACCTCTGCACTGGAACATGTTTTCACTGGGCCAGGATGTAGTGATGCGGGTGCTGTGGGGGCTGATTGGTGTGATAGAGCAAAATGTTCTTTTATTTGCCTATTTTGGCCCCATTCGTTCATTCATTCATTTGTTCATCCGTTCATTTGTGTTGTTATTATTATTTTTTTAGTCAATCATATTTTTTTGTGCTAATTGCATGTCATGGTTCTTACATCAAAGTATTCCTCTGTTCTGTAATTTTTTTTTAAAGAAATCCAGAAGTTATTTTTGAACGAGCTTGGTATTGTTGGTAGTTCACATCTAACCTGATACCAAAAAGTGTATCAGTCAATTTAAATAGGTCAATTTATTATGAGCATAATTCATAATTATCTTGTGGCACGGAACAAACCCATTATTGTGTGTAGATGCTCACAACATCATTCCTTTTTTAGGCTAAATTTGAGGGAATGCATCAGTGGCTGATTAGCGAGGGATCTCTGTTATTCTGTCACGGCCTTTATGACTCACTAAAGAGTGAATCACGCGTCACATTAGAACTGCTCCTTCAGTGGATGCTTAACGGCTCCTCGCCTTAAAAAATCCCAAGCACCCCATCAATTATTTCCTAAGCAGGCATACTGAAGACATCACTTAGAACAGTGTGAGGGGCCGGAACTGTCACCATCATGACAGATGCACTGGAGGCAGAAGGGTCCCTGTAGAATGCACTTTGGACCATTTGAGACGTGGCACTTACGTGGGATTGAAGAAGAGGAAATGATAAGATTGTAAGCCATCCTGAACTGATGCCCGTTTAAGCTTGACAGTGCGAAATTTTGCACAGATGCTGAAAGTCTTCAATGCATTTTTGATTTCAGCACTAAGAGAAAAAGAGGTCAGAGTGGTCATTTTGGACGTCTGCAGCTGTGTATATGCACAGAGAGAGCGTCCATTCAGTCCAGTGTCTCTGGGGTTACATGGGGACAAGAGCCAAGTTCAAGTGCAATGGCAGTGTACAGAACTGGATTAACTTTGTCCTGCATCTGTCCCTGAAGATCAAACAGCACCTGATGACTGATAGCCCACCGTGAAGTTATATGCAGACAAATAATTGATTTAATGGTTACTGAATGAAGACAGATTGAAAACTAATTGTGCTTTTCAGGTACGACCAAAATGACAGGACAGTTTTTAAAAATTGTTTTATTGGTGGTGATTTATTTTCTTCTTTAAGAAGCTTTAGCTTATATTACTACATTTTTTGCTTTCTTTTCCCTTGTGTGTAAAATATAATTGAATTTTTAATGCTATTTTATGTCCAACATTTCGAATGACTGAAAAAGCCTTGTGTCACTAATTATACAACCGGTACTTTGATGTCCAGTAGTCATTAAAGACTCATTTGAGTCTGCAGAAAATTAATAGTGCATTAATCAATATGAACTAATTAGCTGATAACATGTTAATTAAATATCTTATTTAAGGTTCTGAGGCATGAAATGCTTAGTCTTCCGTGCAAGCCTCAGTCTTCAGGCAGCGTAAAGGCATTCTTGCTGTTGTCTAGTATAGTATGAGAGAGAGGAGGAGATTCTTTGAAGTATTCTCTTCCTCTCATTTACTCCCATTATGTTAAACACGACGTTCCTTCCTCTGAAGTGTGTCGCCTGATTTCCTCAGCTCTGATCAATCATAGTGTGTTAACAAAGCAAAGTGGTAATAAATGAAGATTTGATCAGTCCTGCAGATGGGCATTTAAACCACCATATGCTTCCTGCTCCTTTTTGACACAGAGATCTAAACACATAGTGTTGAGCAGGATCAAGAATGGCAGAAAGCCAATACAAACTCATGTCTGGAGTCCCAGATCAGTGAGTTATTTTACTGTGGGCCATTATTGTTCCTTAATGTGAAATCAATAGGCCTCTGTGGAATAAAACGCTTGACCTGAAGATATGCTTTCTTGCTCCCTTCGCTATTTTAGGTGGAGGAGCATCATAAGCCACAGGCATTTAGGTAAGATACAAGTTGATAATATATATATATTTTTTTTTTTCTTATCAATATAATTACATATATTATACATATATAATTTCGCCTGTTTTTTTTTTCTTTTTTCTTTTTTTTTACCTTTTGACAATTCCTGTGAGCTATCATCGAGGTCTGGGGCCAGAGATCAATACTTTTGATGGAAAGTTATAATCAGCCCTATTAAGTGACAAAGGTTCACTCTGTAACAGCTGGGCTGGCGAGAGACTGGAGCTTGTCTGACTAATGAATCGTGAAACAATCAGGCAGTAGCCATTTGTGTTTAGATCTGTAAATATGGCACGGAACAAGTGCCAGACCATTGCCGGAGCTCCAGCTGGGGCCACAGATGGTCTGGATTCAGAGCAGCAAAGGAGCCGTTAGCTCCTCCGTCCCACACTGCACCTCTGCTGTCGCTGAGTGACAACTTCACTTTCGCACTAACTTACCCGTTTGCCCTGCATTGGGGCGCCAAGCATTCTTAAAGTGGCTGACAGGTTCTCTGAGTGGGGGCTCCCCGAGCTCTGGCATTGGCCACGGGAAGGAAGAAGAATGGAGGAGAGGGAAGGAGACGGGTGAGAGAGGGAGAAAGGAGCTATGACGAAGAGCAATGTGATCTTGCTATTTAAAGACATGATCACCTAATTAACCTTGTAGGGCAATGACTAATTCTGACACCTCACCCACTACAACCGTGGCAAGGTCTACAATAAATCTCATTAAGTGGCTCTTTTTCAGATATGAACACCGAGGCCAGACACAGATTCACTTGTGCTTTTGTGTTATTTGTGCTATAGTTTTTTAAAATATGCACTCTGATTATCAGCACATCCGTGAAAACGGGCTTGTCATTTGACTCTGTGCCTGACAGCTGAATAAATATACTGTAACATTAAAACAGAAAAACAGTGGCTCTTCTCAAAGGCTTCTTGACATTCATCTGTGCAAATGATAGGAAAGGAGACAGAATGCATTTAATCTGAGAGGCAAAGGAGACGTCCTTGAGGATAGAGCCGTGAAAAGAGATGAAAGGTTTATTTAATCTATTTCCAAGGTAAATGATCCCGTGTCACTGCTCCTCTCCCCTGTGAGCCACTGATTTTGACTGAAAGCTGTGCCATGCCATTACATCTTCCCAAACGATAACAGTAATGTTAAGGGGACTATATCTGAGAAGCACATAATAGGTGTAATTCTTTATGGTTTGTTAAAATAAAAATTATTTTAAAATGTTTCCAAAAGTTTGTTAGTATTGCTGTGTTCCAAGGGCTGGTACCATGAGAGTAGTTGAACAAACTCAGTGTTGCAGAATTATTTTTGAGTTGACAAAACCAAGCCAATCCAATCAGGCTTTGTTGGTACCATAACGCTGATCATCCTCTCTCTCTGCCAACTCAGGTTTAGATCCTGAGTTTAGGTGTGACACCAATAGCAAACAGCCAATCACATGCCATGGGACAGTAAAAAGTGCGATTCACTTCTCGAGAGAGAAGCAGCACGATTTTCTTTTCTGCAGAATATTACGAGATATTCCTAAAAATATTAGGAATTTAAACAAATTTACACAGCAAGAAGAAAATAACTGCCTGTGAAAGAGAACAACTAAAAGAAAACAATCTTGCTACATCAGTGCAAGTAAAAGTTAGTTTAAATAGTTGATAAAGGTATAGAGTGTCACGGTTAAGTGGCTGAAGAGAAGCACACAACGAAGAAGGATTCAATTCCAATAATCTTTCATCTAAAAGCATAAAAGAACATATATTGGGAAACAGCACGCTCTAACACAGAAACCATGAACATTAATACAGGACAAAGACAAGACGCAAACTGAAGGCTTATATACAAAGCAAAAAAGGGAGCAAATTAGATCATTAACAAGATGATTGACAAGGCACAGGTGAATGGGATTAACTTAAGAGGAAAACTGGGTCAAACGGAAAACACAGAAAACAAATCCAAAAACAAAGGCAAACACACATAGGCTATCCCTGACAGAGAGAGAATTGCACATTTAACCTCATAGTCATTTTTATGGCATTATCTATTGATCTAAAGCGTATTTACATCACTTTTATATAGTTATATTCATTTAAACTAAGTGCTTAATAATAATTGGTCAACTAAAATTGTACATGTGTAATTGATTAAAGGTATAATAGTTACATAATATCTAAATCATACAAAATTATTTCTGTTAGGACCACTATCATCAAAGATGATTGACAATTAGCATACTGTTTTGATTGGTGGTATGATTCCGCTCTGGGCAAAAACTCCCTGCCCATCCATGGAGCCTAGCATGGATAAGAGCAGGGAGAGCAGCGATGTATAATCATGGTATACCCCAAGTCTACAATGAGACCCCAAGTCTACAATGAATTGATCTAATTATATAAAGGTTACTTTACCACATGTTACTTTGTGACATGTACCTTCCAGGGAGAAAACCCAAGACTACAATTGAGGCGTTTCAGGGAGTTCAAAAACATTCTCTGATATAGAGAATAACTGCCTTTAGAGTGGACTTTGTGCTTTGTTATTTTGCAGATCTTTTTCAAAATTACACTGTTCCATCAAGCAAACAGACCAGCCTGACAGAAACACTGGCACAAATAATGCTGTGAATAAAAAAATATATATATTTATTTTTGCATTTGTTATGATGGGACAGTAAGCAGACAGGAAGTGAAGTGGGAGAGAGAGAAGGGGACAGGATCAGGAAAGGTCCGAAAGCCTGGACTCGAACTCGGGTCGCCCGAAGCGCAACGGCACTATATGTTGTCGCACTGCCCACAAAGCCATGGGTGCCGATTGTTGTGATTTAAGGGTGGGACTATCTCTTTGTCTGGCCAATGAAAGATAGAGGCCGTGTCCAGGAAACCATTATGAAAACAATCATTTTGGCAGCTCTGTTTGGTAATACTAATGCTACAGAAATCACATGCTTTAGATTTAATCTAACACGCGCACACACACACGTGCACACAAGCACACACACACACACGCACGCACACACACAGCTGCAGACGAGAGCAAGCATCAGGTGAAGATGAAAGGCTACATTTATTGGCATCTAAATGAATATGACCAGGTCAGGCAGCGCCTTCAGCCTATATCAGTAATAATAGAGAGTCGGGACGTCGTCCTTGCCTTTTTCACTCTCTCTCCAAACCTCAATGAATACCAAACCTGGCCAGTGAAACTTTTCGCAACGTTAACTGTCATGACCCTGCACAGCCAGGCAAAACGGCTTAACTAAGCTGTCATCTCTAATCAAGCTAATAAAAGGATCAGATAAATGTTTATTACATTGTGGGAAAAGATCATTTCTATACTGAAATTGAGGATGACCTTTCCAGATAATTCCTAGTTGGCTTTTTTAAATGGTGGATAAATCACCGTCCCTTTGTTTGAGGCTGATGTGGTGGAACCTCACTGACAGAGGGTATAAAACATTGTAGCCAGTACTTGCTCTAATCTGAGGCCCAATTTAGTCATACAATCAAAACTGTTATCTCAGCAAAGTTAATGGTGAGTCAGGGACACATTACATAAACAGTAGGTCACTCTGTTCAGTGTAGCTTACACTGTCGCTGAGCTGGTACTTTAGGAGATTTGACTAGCTCCCCAGGCAACAGCAACACCTGATTGACTGAAATGTACCTTGGGCATATAAGAATGAACTTTTACAAAAATCAACCTTTTCACTCTATTGACTATATGGCTTTTATACTCTATTTTCATATTTGGCAAATGAGAAACCAATAATAATAAAACATACTTTTCAACCTAAACTAAATATCATATGTGATGTATTTTTCCCTATTCATTTTATAAATTTGAAATGTTTGCAGCCCTATTACCCAAAAATGGGACATGTCTAGTTTGAAATCCTGATTTGTGTGTTGGTTTGCAGACAAATGTATTTGTTTGATACATTTATATATGCAATAAATAAATTAAAAGTTTGATCATTTTTCCAAACAATAACTGTTAGCAATAACTTTACCAGGGTTAAATAGTTAGTAGAGCTTGACAAATGTATTCAACATTATAATTTATGTACACAATTGAGAACATTTAATTAAATTTACTACAAATTCCTACTTGTAAAGTTTAACAAACATTGTATAATAGATCTCACACCAAAACACATAAAAATGTTTAAAAAGTATATAAAGTGATGAGACACAAATGTGTACTCAAATCATAGAAAATGCCATTTATTTTATTAGTCCTAAACTAGGAAACTGCAGAGACCCTCAACCATAAAGAGAAACTGAAATCTAAATACAGAAAATTCAGAATGTGAGGAAGAGGGACTTCAGTGTGTCACACAGACCATTAGATGTGTGCAGTGGTCTGTGAGATGTTGTATCACTTTAATTAGTAGGAGACTGAAGGGCATGCTGATGTGGGAGGAAGCGGAGAGGTTGATTGTGTTTAGTCGCACCTCACAGCAGGAGTTCTCCTCCAAGTGGCTTTTGTCAAGCTTGACTTGCTCTCTGGCTATAAGATGAACTGAAATGAAATAAGATCTAGTGTGTCTCTGTTTGTCAAAATGTCAGTTTTCTGATTATTTTTCATTGCTACACACACACGGTTATACACACACTTGGTTATACATATACATATGGTCTCAAACATATTTGGATTGAGATACCTTGTGTATTTATTAGATTAGATAATATTCAGCCTCTTGCACTGAAGACCATGACTGTTGACAATATAATGGTCGACATCTTGTTTAATGTGTTTCTAGTAAAGTGACACCAACCTTCATGCTCTTAATGCATATATATTTATATTACAGCTCACATATGCGATGGATGGAACCTCCGCATGCTGAAATGGAAACACATTAACCCACGCTATAGAAAGTCGTCTGTAATAGAGTAGGGAAAATAAAGACTTATGGAAAATCAAATGAGGTATGAACTTCCATAAGCACAAAGAAAATGATTCCCTTTGGAAAATCATGTATTTGCAGAAGATAATTTCTTCTGTTTCTCAATGCACTTGACCCTCTGTGATTATCTCCTCTATGCTTGAACTCTCCTTGAACTTACAATAACCATCACACAAGTGGGATATGGCCATCTCCTTTGCATCTGGTTATTCTAGCTCCAATTTGCTGCCTAATACAGCAATTACTTTGATCTATGGCTGAAGTCACCCTTTCATGTATTAGTATTGGAATCAGCACATTTACTGAAAGAAGCACCTGAC
Organism: Scardinius erythrophthalmus; assembly: GCF_964197995.2. Lineage (NCBI taxonomy): Eukaryota > Metazoa > Chordata > Actinopteri > Cypriniformes > Leuciscidae > Scardinius > Scardinius erythrophthalmus. The sequence continues at coordinate 27,258,748 of NC_138225.1, forward strand.
TGTGACCCTGCTTTTGCTTTTTAATGTCCTGATTAATTTGAATAGTAATTAATTGACTTTCCAGGTCGGACATTTCAAGTGGACAACCCCTGATGCTTAATCTTCTCATGTGGAAAAAGGAGTTTTGTGAGGGATGACAAGCTCATAATGTTCTCAGGTTCATCCGAAATCTAGTATATGCTGATTTATTAGGACATAGAAGAGAATACAGAATTTGATTAAAGCTAATAACACATTTGAACATTTGAAACATGTTATTTTATTATAAGTAAAGATTATTAAGAAGATTATAAAGATTATTATTAAGTAAAGAAGATTAAAACAGGAAACAGAACCTAGAATCACATTTAAGCTATTGAAAATATAGTAGGGACATGTATAAAATATATCACAGTTGTAGTTTTTTTCATGTATTCATGTGTTTTATGTATTTTTAAACTATCCCATGCAATAAAAGGCAGATAGACCAACAAATAAACAATAGCTTTGTCATCTATGTAAGAAAACGTGAAGCTGTGTGCTAACAATGTCCTCATAACCTGAAAGACAGTGAGAAATTAAAAAGAGAGAGAGACAAACACTTTGAGAGAGCATACAGATTCAGTTTCACCAGGAGATGAAAAAACAGATGGCCACCCTCAGCAAGACGTGAACAGAGGAGATCTGAAAACATCTTGGGCCCCAGCAGCTAGTAGCTTCTCAGTCTGCAGAGCTTCCACAAGGGCAAGAAGAACAATCACACACAGCAGTTTTCACTGCATAAATAGCCTGTAGACAAAGGACCTAATGTCCAAAATGCATAAACCACTGTTATTCAACGAATTGTTCTACAAGTATATGTTAAGATTTACATAGTTTAGGTGGTGTCGTGAACATGGTGGCTCTTGAACATATTATTTGCATGTAAACAAAAGTTGTCTGATCAGATATGAGTTGAATATGAAATAAGGAAACTATTGAAAGTTACTGCTTGTAAGAAATACCTTCTGCCTTTATCTAAACATTTTCTGTTTTGATAGGAATTGTGACTTCGGACAACTGGGGTTACTAGAGGTCAAGTAAGGACATATCCTATGCACTTTAAAGAAATTAAACAAAACTCTTTAGAAGTGAAATGCAAAAAAAAAATATATATATATATATATTTAAAGAGAATCTTAAGACAAGATGTGCTGTGTGAAGATATTGCTGTTCTATAAAGCTGAACACAATGACTCTTTCTTGAGTGTCAGTGTTACATATTGCTGGGATGTTTGGACCATGTTTTACCAATCATAGCCTGCACCTCCAGGGGGAGGGATGAAATTCAGTGTCAGCAATAACACAAAAGACCTTGGTTTAACATTTCGCCCAAGCCATGTCCCCACTTACAGCCTAAAGCTTGCACTTGCTATTCTGGCAAGCTGCTTCAGTCCACAGACTGACAATCTCTCCTCCGGCAGTGTTTGACCATCTGAGACTCAAGCTCACACACACGCACACACACGCGCACACACACGCGCGCACACACACACACACACACACACACACACACACACACACACACACACACACACACACACTGGCTTATATTCATTCAGTCTTTAATTGATAGTTGTTGCAGTGATTAAACTGATGTTTGTCAAAATAATTTTCAGCTTTAATATTACAAGAAAGACAAAACAAGAAAGTAGATTTGGATCAGATCAAACATTCTTATAGAATACTGCATACTGCACAGAACATCACTCATTTCAAAATGAATTCAGCTATATTCAAAGTATCATAAGCGCTGTCAAACACACATGCAAGCATTTGCTTTGTCTCATTTTGCAGCTCGCCAGTCCAGCAGATCTGCACATTTAAACACCCACACACTTCTCCCTCTTTTTCCACAGCTCTTCACAAGCAAACTGTTCGAGCCTCTTGCCTGCCAGCCAGTCAAGATGGCCCCCAGCCCTGCAGCCAATCCCACGGTCTGGCACGCTGAAGAAAACCGCAGGCCAGCTGATCCTCTCCCCGGCTACCTTCATCTGCTCCTTTGGAAACTTTTGGACATGCATGAATTTTTGAGAGCTTCATGGTCTACTGGGCCGGAGCGTTTCGGGAAGGAAGTTGTGGGGAGAAAGCCCTTGAGTCAAATACAGGCTTCAGAAATCTGTTACTTGATAACCCTGCTACAACAGATCAGTGCTTGTGCAAAAGGCAGAAGCTGTGGCTTGAAATGAGGGAAAAGGCCACGTTTAAGCAGTGTTTGGCAGCTAGCGCCTGTGTTTTTGTCTGTCGCAGTCAGACTGTGGTTGGAGATTTCACGCGATTTAGCCCTAGTCGGCATGGTGAACGTAGCCCTGGAAAGATGTTAATGCGACTGTAAACAATGCACCTTACACAGGCTAATGCTAAACAGCATCTTATTAGCAAATCATTTGACTTTTATTTCAGATTCTTTTTGTAGAGATCAACTGTCCCAGGAAGTGTCATGCTTACCTGACGGCTAGCACGCTAATGACTGAAACCTCCGACCTCCCATTCCTAGAAAGAGGAATAACTAGCTGTGTGCAAATAGATTATGATGAACTGCTTGAACTGCAATTAAGGCAGAAGGAAGGGAAGGAGACGACAGCAGTTTAGACAACAATTTGGGTGACTGCAGCTGCAGCTGCTCTGTGGTTTAATGCAGTAATTGATAGACTCTGTCTGTGGATCAGAATGAAAACTTAAATTACCATCATTAGGGCTCTCCTAATTGCGGCATCCCATGCAAAGCCTGTTTTTGTTTGTTATTATAAAATGACTCTTCTGTTATTTAATTTGTTCGGGCATATCTTCCCTTCCTTTGATACAGGAACGAATTAGAATTTGGATTTGGCACTCTATGGTAAATCCAGACAGGGACCGCTTTACGAATCGTAGCCATAATATGAACAAAATCACCGCTAAGCATTATTTCATTAAACAGGTGCAGTGATTATGCATCTTAAAGTGTTTGTTTGCAAATTTGCATCAATCAAATGGATCCATTGAGAGCATCTTGATCTGTTTCCTGATTATTCGACTGCAAATTCAATAGAGGCGTAATCATCAACTTATTCTCACGTGCAATGAAACATCTCATTATTTTAGCATCGTTGCGACACGTTGAATGATGTGGGAATGATTGAATATCTAGCGCTGTATATAAATCCATTCATTCAAGGACAAGTTAGTGTGATTTCTGTATGTATATGTGTGTGTGGCCAGTTTTTCTCATTGCCCCAAGCTCTGTCTCATTAAGAGGTCAAATATAAAATACAAAGGTAAAACAAATGCTGAGACTGCACATTGGTGTAATTCTCCCACTAAAACTGACAAGGTCTCTGGGTGCAGGGAAGATCTTTGCCCTTGTACTGAATCACCACTCACCATGGACCAACACACACACCAGCCTCACTGAATCTTCCAGATGAAAAACCAGAAAGCAACAACATAAGATGAACTGTATTGTGCCTCTAAGCTAAACTGTACATGTACACCCACCAGCGACATTCAGAGATCAGTACCAATAATCAAGTATTAATGATTATTAAATGTGCATATGTTGGAGTTGCGTAATTGGAAGGTTAATCGACGGGCAGCGTTAGTAGAGTCACATTTATCAGTTTCTATTTATCTCTTCTGGGGAGGTGGCAGGTTTACAGTAAATACCTTCTGTCCCCCTAATTTCCTAATGATGGGGATAATGATGGAGAATGGAGCAGCCATTAGCAGGGACAGGCTCTCTGCATCACTCTGTCAGCTCTGTCTCTCTGAGGCCCACATTGAGAAGTGATGGGACCCAGCTACTCGGAAACCCACCCAACGGATAATCATCCACAAAGCTACATAGCTCTGACTATTTACTTGATAAAAGCTTGGTGATAAACATGTGCCTAATGTCATACAAAAGTTAGTCTGTTTCTCTAATTTGATTGGCTGAGCAGTGTTCCAGGAGAACTGATATTTAATCCAATAGCACTGGGACTGTTTGTATCACTCTATTTGTCTGTGTTTGTGCAATCCACACAGACTGTTAGTCTGTGCATTAGTGGTGAGGATTTTACAGTAACTCTTTCTGCAGGTTAAATCGATAAGCCAGTAGGAGGCGACAAGTGTCTTTGTAAATGAGGCATTAATTCATTCACTCAACCGATTTGTTCAAAAAACGCAATGCACTGAGGAATGAAACAAGTGACTGTCTTTATGAGTTAATGAGTCATTGAATCATTCATTCAACTAATTTGTTCAAAACACAGAATCAATCAGGACAAAATGCCACTATGTTGTGTTGCTGGAGATTGAACGAAATTTTGTTTAGAACTGGGAATTGCCACTCAATGCAGATAGGGACCAGTTTCCGAATCGTGGCCATAGAACATAAACACTGTTAAAGCAATAGTATTTATTAAACAGGTTAGGTAATTATGCATGTTGAAGTGCTTGTTTGCAAATTTGCATCAATCAAATGGAACTACTTACCACAGAGCCCTGCACATGACATGAGGACAAATATATAAATATTTATGTGTGTGTGTGTGTGTGTGTGTGTGTGTGTGTGTGTGTGTGTGTGTGTGTGTGTGTGTGTGTGTGTGTGTGTGTGTGTGTGTGTGTGTGTGTGTGTGTGTGTGTGTTTGCGTCGTGGCCACAAATTAAAAATTAGTTAGTTAAGTAAACCGTGTGCACTATATAATAATTTGTTCCCCCGTTTTACGAAATTATGTCAGGGTTCTGTCACTTCAGTCTGGTTTATTCTTGGTTTTGTGCAGAGGTGGATAAAAGAACACAACTTCCTTACTTGAGTGAAAGTACAGATACTACTGTCAAATATTACTCCGTTACAAGTAAATGCTGTAAAGACTGATTTTTACTTAAGTAAAAGTGCAGAAGTACTCGTTTTTAAAAGTACTTAAGTATCAAAAGTAAAAAGTAAATGTCAATGCATTGTTTTATTGTTGCATTGTTGTATGCAATACTTACAGTACCTTATGCCTCTAAATCTATGCCTGCCTACCCTCATATCAATATCAAATTTATTTCTAGAACACAGTTCCAGTAGTGGGATTGAATGTGAGATTGAATAAATGCACGTCCACAATATCGGACACCCAAATGGCTGTTCCCTCAAATTGTGCCCTATTTAAAGTTTTTGGCTTTTAGTATGAATATGTTAACCTTAATGTTATCTATAAGCTAGTGTGCTCCAAAACAATGACAAAATTCGCATTTAGAAGACCAAACCCAACGTTGAAAATGAAAATCAGATTGATGTCAAAATCCAACGTCAGATTAACTTTAATCTCCAACATTGGATAGACGTTGTATTGTGGTTGAAAATTAAAATCGTGTTGATGTCAGAAACCAACATCAGTCGGGTTCTGACGTCAACTCAACTTTCATTTCCAACCAAAATGTAACCCCTGCAACCAAAATCGTCCCCTGACTGACGTTACTACTTTCTACTCAAGGACCTTGACAGAAATGTAGTGGAGTAAAAAGTATAATATTGTCTTTCAAATAGTGAAGTTAAAGTAAAAAGTTTCCAGAAAAATAATACTCAAGTAAAGTACAGATACTCAAAAAGTGTTCTTACAGTACAGTAAAAGTGAGTGAATGCACTTTGATACTGTCCACCTCTTGTCTTTGTGTGAGCGTGTGGTTTCGAGTGTGCTCTAGTTTACTCATGTCTAGTTTAGATTTGGTTCAGATTCGGTCAGTGCCACTCACAGAGCTGTGTGTTAGTGTCTTGTTTTGTTTAAGCACATGGCTTGTGATTGTGTTCACTAGCCATATGCTTGTGTTTTTGTGTTGTTTGGTGTGAGCACATGGCTTATCATATCGTTTGTTTCTATGGCTATGTTCAGACTCAAATCAGATTTTTGTGCATATTCGAGTGAAATCCGATCAGATTTAGCTAGTGTGAATGGCCAGAAATCACAATGCGAGCATTTCAAGCTACATTTATATGTGGTTTGAAATCCAATTCGCATTTCCGGAAATCTCTATCAGATGCTCAGATCAGATTTCACGTGGTTTATGTGACTTTCTCACGCCATGTAAAATGTAGAACGTCAGACCTTATAGGAAACATGCTGAAAGTCGCTGCAGAAACAATGCTGTGTTGTTGCAAAGTGCCAGACGAGTAGGAAATGACAATATATAGGAGCCATGTTTTGAAACTGGCAGATGACAGCGTGGAAGAAAGCCTCTCATGCTAGCTTCGTTTCTGCCGCTGCCTTAGAAGACACAGAAGGCTAGTCCAGCGTGAGGCTACACATTTCCATGTTGCAATATGTAAATAAGACAACAAATCTCTATTGCAAACCCGTCCATGTTGTGGTTTTTGTTGTTGTTTTTGCCGTATGCCTACGCAACGCCATTGCCATAAAACCAATGCAGATATTCTGGAAAAAAAAAGAGCAGCATGGACACACAAATTGGATCTGAACAGTTACAATAGGCTACACAGTGTGGACATCAATCATTTTAGATCAGATTCCAATCGGATACACAAATAATTGGATATGACAGTCTGAAAGTAGCCTACAGTAAGTGACGTGCTCTCCAGTCTATTGTCTAACCCCACCCTTTTTGTTATCTGATTATTGGTTTATTTGCCCTCTCTGTTTGCTCTCCCTGTATTTACTCTCCTTGTGTTTGCCGTTCATGTGTGAGTTCGTCATCTAAGGTACCCTCATCTGTCCTAATCATTCCAAGTCTGGCTTTCCCCCACAGGGTAGTTTTTGTTATATTTATATTATTAATAAAAAGCCCATTGCTCTCCATTGTCCTCACCTCATCCCTTACCAAACCCTGACAAATTGTGTGCATGATATTATAATAATCGGAAAGTGGGGTTGAAAATAATCATAAGTAGGCTAATAATCATAAATAATAAGATATTTGAAAATGAACAAAGACATTTGCTTTACTGTTTCAACATCCCAGGAGAGAGAGAGAGAGCTCCTTACCACAAGGGCCATTTGCAGTTCAGAAAGACAAAGAGGTGTTGATAGTGCTCAAAAAGTGCTGTAATTATCTGATTGGTCAGTTTGAATGTCTCATTCTGCCCAGCTAACAGGGAACGTTCTCAGAACATTGGCTAACGTTCTCTGAAAGTTCTCTAAAAGTTATCAAAAAACATTCTTGCTGTAACAATCTTATAACCAAGCAAGAACGTTAATATAACGTCTAAAAAACTGGACGCTTTGAACGTTCCTAGAACATTGAGAAATAACGTTTTTATAACTTAATGGGAAAGTTATGGAAACGTTCTTATAACCTAAAATTGTTAGCTGGGTGGGTTTCAGTCACATGGTCAAGGAAGGGCTAAAAGAAGATTGAACTGTTGTTCTTGGGTTTTTTCTCTCTCTCTCCTTTTTGCTGGCTCTCCTTTTCTCTGGCTCTTTCTCTCTCCAAAAGCATTCTCTCTCTCTCTCTCTCTCTCTCTCTCTCTCTCTCTCTCTCTCTCTCTCTCTCTCTCTCTCTCTCTCTCTCTCTCTCTCTCTCTCTCTCTCTCTCTCTCTCTCTCTCTCTCTCTCTCTCACCCCTTCCAATCTCTCAGGTAACATTTTACATATATGCTGGATACAATTAATGGTATAAATTTTGATCATCGACTCATACATCTATTTTGTAACTAGTTGAAGTATAACCATAACCAGATATTGTCATTAAACCCCCTCAAAGGATGTGCTTACAAAGGATGTGCTAGTTTGATTTGGTATTAACAATAATGTTGCAATATCAATACAATAATCGTCACACTATAACAATGCTCTCTCACATATTTTGCTATTGTAATGCGCTTATGTCCGTTGTTGGTATAAATATAAGTGGGTGGTAATAGATAAGAAATGTACAGTTTTCTACCATCTTGCTGATAACGTTTCTTTAATCATTTGGCAACCCTGCAGCCTGAACCACTGTAGGAAAACAACCATTACAGAACTAATTATTACAATGTGGTCACGATTTACTAAAACGAGGGAGTAATTTAATATATATTGCGTTTTATTGATTTTAATATATTCATACTTAAGGTATGTTTACACAACACTGTATTCAACTGTGTTTTGGCCATTTATTTACACATCAACTGCATTTTGGGGGCCTTAAAACATAAGCTTTTGAAAACGGGGTTCAAAGTGCAAGGTTTTGAAAGCAATGCCTTTACCGCCTCCATGTAAACAACAAAAACGTGAATTTGTGAGAAACGGTGACGTCATGCGCATGCGTATTACATGCTCTCACATGTGTATTACGTGTTTGTGGGGTGTTTCTTGACAAAGTGACATCGCCAATGCATAAAACAGCCTTTTTAGTCATTTTCGCAGATCCCTATGAGCAGGGATCATTTTGACAATGTTGTCATCTGTTTTATGTACATTGCTGCTTTTAAAAATACACTCAGTCTGTTGGTCTGAGCACTATACAGCTGGTTACAGTGTATTATTTCTCTTTCACAGCTTTTTTTTCCTTTCTGGACTCTGGATCTGCTGACATCTCTATAACCTCTCTTTTTCCATCTAAAGTTCTCATCACTTTCTTCCTCCCTTCTCTATTTCTGCGCATTTGTCTGGCGCCCTCTTTATAGTCAGCACCACATGTAGCCTACTGCTGTCAGTCTTGCAGAACATGTTACAGTTAGAGTTGATAAGGATTCAGGCCTCCTTTCCAAAAGATTAATTTGAGGAGAATCCTATTAGAAGACCTTCCTTTCTCATTTATACATTTGGAAAATGCTTTTCTCCAAAGCGATTGCATTCAAGGTACAAACAACGTGTGGTAATGTAAGTGCTGTTTGATAAAACCACCCCAAGACTCAATCTCTGCAGTTCTCCATCTGTGATCCTTAGAGAGTATTTGGCCACTTATAGATATACATTTACATTTTGTGATTTTTTAAAAATAAAAAAATTAAAATTAAAAAAATTTATTAAAAGCCCCCCCCCCCCACACACACACACACACACACACTTTCAAAAAAAATTCTTCAATGAAAGGTTACATTTTTTTTTTTTACTTTTGTTGTAATGAAAGATCAAAAGGATAAACAATGCAGATTTATTTTTACAACCATCTTTGATCATATGTACCAGCGGTGCCAATAATTCTGACCACAACTGTATATGACATTCGTCCTAAATGATCTAATGATAGGCAGACATTGGTAGATGAGTACTTGCAATAATCAAGCGTAGCGTCAGTTCTGGCAGGTCACGTTATCAAGCTCGCATCAGCTGACTCTCAGCTGATCCACGTCTACCTATAGGAATACAACGCCTATCACTGTATACATATAAGCTCCTTCAGTAGCAGCTACTACGTTTCTCAGGAGCTAATTACCCTCCTCCATCCCTAGCTCCTCCTCTCATCAGTCAGGATTTGGCATTCTGATTCCCCTTGAATCAGAATAAATTCTTGAATTATGTTGTACTTTAAAATCCTGAATTAATGATATCTGCAATACATTCATGTTGGTTCTGTGCTGTTTACCCCAAGGGGGGTCAATCTTGCACTCCCTGCTCTTATCCATGCTAGGCTGCATGGATGCGCAAGGAGTTCTCGTCCAGATCTTAATTATACGGCAATCCAAACTGTATGCTAATTGTCAATCGTATTCGACGATAGTGGTCCTGACAGAAATGAGGTTACTGCTTACTTCTTGAGTGTTCATTTGCAGCTGGTTTGCAGAAACTTTTGATTGCGGTTGACATCATACATGGCCAACTAATTTGTTTTCCTTCAGTGAAATAAAACATCTTTAAAATATAATGATTATATTAGGTGCTACCCCTGGTCAGTATTGTTTTATTTGTAGTCAGAAGGCTGCAGAAATACTATTACTTCTGCTAACACAGAGAAGAGAAGGGATTCAGTTCTGTGTATGCTTGATTTGCGAGTTTTCTGAGTTTTAATAGATCTATTAAACAAACAGCTTCAAAAACTGTCATCAGAACTAGTCCTACACTATATTACTCACCATAGCAAACCCTTTCTAAACGCCACACAAAAACATGCTCTATGAATGTTGCTTTTGGCAAAATGTGACTGCTGACACTGTAAAGCTGTCATGATGATTTTCTTCCCATCCATCGGCCTTGCGTTGGTCTCACACCTGACCGTTTCGACCAGCCGTGATTGACACTTCAGCCTCCTGGAAACACCTAGGGATCATGGCACCTCTTGCCATGATGATGAAGATAGCAAGCGAGAAACTGTATCTTTAATCCTCAGGCCTTGGCTCAGCCTACAAGATCTGTCTCAGACTGGGATCTGTCTTGTCAGCGCAGTAACGAGATCCTGAGTGACTTAAGTCCTCTGGTGATGTCAGACCTGAAGCTAGAGAACTGTGTCTTGCTGATTTTCTCAATGTGAGATCTTTGGCCACCATAGCAGAAGTTCAGCTTTCTGGTCAGAGACAAATAGAAGACTAAAGTTGAGGTGTTGTACTGTTTCCTTCCCTCATTCCTTGCTTCATAATTATATATATTATACAAACACACAAATATATATAGGCCTGTACATACACATACATATACAGCATGATTCAGTTCTTCATATTTACATAGCCTTTTGAATTTCATTATGCAACTACATGTACGCCTCTACTCTGCAACAACTATAGAATGATTGACTTGCTTAATAGCAATTGCTGACTGATTATAGCAACCTCAACCTAAACAAAATCTCCACTCTCCACCACAATGGAACTAGTATAAACAAAACAGAAACTGTTCTCAAAATAACTGAATATTAACAGTAATCAAGTCTCTCACTTTTCTCAACTTGTTAAAAAAACTCATAAATAACTCATATTTTTTTTTCCATCAAGTCCCATGCAAAGCATGCTGGGAACTAAAAATGTCCCTGACCAGTTTCAGTTTACAAATTTAAGTAGACTGTAATTAAATTTGAATTTAATAAGAATTTTGTTGCATTAGCTAACATCTTAAACTCATTTTAATTTTAACAGTGCAACAAAGTCTGTAAAGCAATTCAAAGTTTAAAAAACATATTTCGAAAAAGCTCAAAGCATGATGATATAAATGGGGAAATTTAATGATCTGTTTACTCTTGTCTTACAGATGTTCACAGCGCCACACTGACTTTTGATTTAGTGAGTACTCTCCCACTCACAGAGGCACATGCATCTTACTTTAATCAAGAACGTCCTTTCCATTCTCCCACCCCATCCTCCTCATCTCAGCAACGCTCACTCTGTTTTTCCCTACAACTCAAATTAACTGCAGAAATATAATCAGTTTTCTGACAGATTATATACTTTATGGGTGATGGGTTAGGTAGATATTTGGAAAATTGAGCATTCAAAGCAAAACTCAATAGACCATGTAAAAGCTCTTAGTGAGAGGTCTTCAATATATGTTAAAATGGTAAGATACTCTCATGAGGGGAAACCAAGGAATCGTTTAATGCAAGATTTCTGCTCTCTGAACCCAACATGCATACTCTATGTCTTTATTGGGAGTGCAGATTGAGCAGTAAATCGAGTGATATTTTTTCTCCAGCAAAAGGTTCCAGCTCAGTGAATTTTTGGTAACATCATATGGTTGGCTACATTATGTTTTGTGTACAAATGAGCAAAGCTTACAGATCAAATAAGGGATGTGTGTTTTTTAACTAAGTTCTCAGATTCAGGCCACAGGATATTAAGGGAAACAAATATTGTGACGGCAGCCAAAATCTACCAGGAATTGGTGACAAAAAGAACACCTCATTGCCAGTTTCTTTGCCTGTTGGCTGCAAACTGATTTATTTAATATATATTTACCATTACAAATTAAACTTAAAAGCTAAGAAAACAATTAAAAAGTCAGTTTACTGTCTAAAACTAAATTTATGACACATTAATCTAAAACCCTAATTTTGGTTTAAAATGATGTTGTTGTATGTAGCTTCGATGTGCCTGTGTATCTGCTCAGCCATCACCAGAGGGCTTGAAGACACAGGTTCCACAGATTAAGTCGAGGGAGTTCTCTTGACCTTTCCATGAAATGCCACACAGTTTGAGGTGTACAAGCATAATTAAACTCCACAGTTTTGCCGCCGTCTCATCTTTGCGTGCCAATCGCGCACCCCATCACTGCTGTTCATTAGCCAAGTTTAAGATGTTAGGGCCATAGGTTAATGACAGCAACCACCGAGGCCTGAATAATATTGTTTATCTTCTCCTTTGCTTTTTTTCCTGCTGCATGTTCACAACTGTTGCTGTTGCTTGCGACAACATCGGTAATGAGGAGATGTTGACATTGGGTCTTGTTAGTTGTGTACATTGTCAGGAAAATTAAGCTCTCTCCAGGCTAACGTAGCTTGCAATTCGCAGTGACATTTAGCCATTAGCTCCATGCTGAATTGGACAAACGAACAAAAGCAGAAGCACAAAACGCAAATCATATCCAATTAAGCGAGGCATGAAACGGTGAAACCCTAGCAGGAGATTTTACAGGCAGTGCACGAGGAAAGGTCAAGCTCAGACAGAACAGGGCACAGTTAGACAACTGATTGCGACTAACGAGCCCTTTGCTTTAGTCAAAATTAGCTGGATTACACAAAGACCCCCCCCCCCACCACCACCACCCCAAGTCAATACAGCATCCACACCATTTATTATCTAGGAAGAAAATTAAGTTTTATTCCATCTATTTCATACATATAATGTGAAACACGGTTTATATACTATGTTCATTAATATAACATGTCTATTTCAACTGTAAATCTGTCTTTTTGAAATCTACAATTGCAAACAATTGTAATGTACATAGAAAAAAAAAATTTAATGAGGCTTTTTTTCTGAATTATTGTCTTCAGCCAAAAATTTAAATTCTATCATCATGTACTCACCCTCATGTCATTCTAAACCTGTATTTCTGTTTGGTTACCAGCCTTCTTTAAAATATTTTCTTTTATATTCTGCCGAAGAAAGAAATGCATACAGGTTTAAAATGACATGAGGGTGAATAAATTATGACTGAACTTCTATTTTTGGGTGGACAATCCCCTTAAAGGAGAACTTGGTAACTTTTTTAACTTAATAAAACTGTCTAGAAATCATTTGGATGGTTAAACAACCTGTTCTGGTGATATTGGTGACTTTCCCCGCTCCCCCCAGCGTTCCCAGGCGGAAAACCAACCTTGCAACTTGGGGACTACCGTCCCGGCAAAATAGAAATTGGAAGTCTCGTGAGAAGCGAGAACTAGAACGAGAACGAGCGCGAAACACATTGCTTTACGGCAATTCGACATAAACACACGCATGTATGATGTATTACCAGATTACCCACCATCGGTAGCTCCAAGCGATACAGTTGGCTTGCTCTGATCAAAACAAACGCACATGAGCAGCGGTAGAGAGGGGGAGGAGGCCGCCGCAAGTGAGTTTTTTTACGACTGTGCTGTGAAATATACGCCCCACAGCTGTAGGGGGAGCTCGTGGGGAAAACATGCGACAACAAAAGGGAAAATCAGCGAAGAAGTGACTAGAGTTCGCTAGAGTTACTGAGTTCTCCTTTAAGACAGTTCCCTTTCGAGGGAACTCCACAGTCCACACTGCGTCTGTTGAGTGGTCTGACCATTGCGGTGGTGGCTCAAGGCCAAGCCGTTTTCCCCAAGGGGCAAACCATTTCGCATGATCAGGGTTACGCACAAGTGTCTTCACACCCTGGTGATGTGGTGGAAGAACCCTTCGTTCTTGTCCTAGGTTCTTGTGTTGGGGTGCCTTGTCGTCGCAGGCCGCTTATGACAGACTTATTCACGGACTTGGAAGTGATCCTAGAGGGTCACTCAATGCAAGAGTTGTAGAGGGGTCATCATCTCTCTTGGCACATAAATTGTCTGGAAATCAGGCAATCCTAGATCAAGGAGCCAAGCGGACATCCTGTCGAGGCAGAGGCTGAGGCCTGGGGAATGGAAACTCCACTCCGAGGTGGTGGAGTTGATTTCGAGGAAGTTTGGCCAGGTGGAAGAGGACCTATTTGCGTCTTAAGAAATTACCCACTGTCCCCTTTGGTTAACCCCCACGTGTTCAGACCCGAGGCAACCCCTGTATGCATTTCTAAAAAGGGTTCCCCTGGACGTGGTTAGTCTATTATTAGTAGGCCCATTCTGACCAGCCCGAGTGTGGTTATTGGACCTGATGTCTCTCCTCGATAGCTCTCCATGGGAGATTCCCATCAGGAGTGACCTTCTGTCTTAGGCAGGGGGCACAATCTTTCAACCCCGCCCAGACCTGCAGAAACTGTGGATTTGGCACCTGAGGGCAACCAACTCCTGAACTCTGTTCTCTCAAATGAGGTTGTTGAGACCATCCTTAACTCTAGAGCTCCCTCCATGAGGGAACTATATGCCTTGAAGTGGAGAGTTTTTCGTGTTCAATTTCAACCAAAAGAAAGAAGGGTAAAAAAAAGAAAGAAAAATAAGTAATCAAACAAGCGTTTGGTGTGTGGGTGAGTGCGTGTGTAATGAGCGTGTCTGCGTGAGAAGCAGTCTGTGTAGCGGTCGCAAATTCAGGGCCGGGGAAAGAGTTTGGAGACTTGGCGTGGGGTTAAAAGATGATTGACACAAAGACTAATACCTGAGGCAGGCGAACCAGGCTGGATTATGTTGCACCAGGCAGGCGAACCATGCAGAGCTCAATTTCTCTGTCACTTTGGCGATCGCACCCAGTCAGCACATGCACAGAGACTCCAGCAACAAATAGCAACGACTGCCTTCAGGTAGCGTGTGTCCCACTCAGATAACCTACACATTTGTTTGTTTTTTCCGCTCCTCCTCTTCCGTTTCTCTCTCTCTTTTATATAAAATTTCCTCTTAACTTCCTCATTGGTTTCCGCCCATTTGGAAAAGTGAAAAAGCCGGTATGGATTTCTTCCATATCGCCACAACTTCATGGTGCAGAGATTATCGGTTGGACCGAGTTAACTGCCCGGCTGGTTAAGTGGTGGAGTTTCTTCAGGATTGATTTTCTATAGGGCTATTCCCCTCCACTCTGAAGGTGTACATGGCGGCTAAAGCAGCTTACCACGCACCTTTGGGCGGTTAGTCATTGGGGAGAAACCAACTGGTCTCGTTTCCTACGTGGTGCTATGAGGCTGAGGCCTGCAAACCATGGAGGAGTTCCGACTTGGTATTTGGCTGAAGTACTAGAGGGTCTATCTATGGAGCCGTTTGAGCCTATTGAGTCTATCGCAGAAACGTTTCTGACTCTAAAAATAGCTTTCTTGCTGGCTATTACATCTCTTAAGAGAGTAGAAGATGTTCAGACTCTGTCGATATCCCCTTCAGGTCTACGATTTACCCCCGGCATGGTAAAAGCTTTTTTGCAGCCTAGACTGGGTTAATATGGCTTAGTGGGTATTAACGTTCCCATAGCATCTACATCATACGCAGTGTGGAGTTCCCTCAAAAGGGAACATCTCAGGTTATGATTCCATAAGAAGGGAAAGAGATGCTGTGTCACCCTGCCATACTTCCTGCATGCCTGTGATCGACTTGCTTCCTCCAATCAGAAGCTGACATTGTTTGGTCCAGGTGCGCTTAATAGCTTGGTCATGATGTAACAGGCTACAGGATGACGTCCCGCCATGCCATTGGACTGATTTCACACATGCTTCAAGACACAAACCATAGCGTCTACATCAGACAGCGTCTGGCTATCGACCCTTCTCAGGGAACCATGGTAACAGACATAACCTGAGACGTTGTTTTGCTTTGACATTTTTTTATTTTGTATAAAATTTTGTAATTAAAACTACACTACTGTTATTAAGATTATTGGAATATGTAAAATAATATTTTAACTTAATTTCATGTTTACCTTAATGTGTTACTTTTTACATTTAAAAAATGTTTCTTCAGTTCAGTGCAATCCATACACTGACAATCTAAACTCTGAAAAATGTGTGTGATGCTCCTTTAACTGGTCCCCTGGGCTTGGTCACGTTTCAGGGGGTAAAGCAGCTGGGACCTCTCCCCCCAGATGCTCCTACGTGACTCTATCTGTGTTTGTTTATGGAGTAGAAGAGCCGAGATTGCCTGTGACAGTGGCGAAATGAGGCTAACAAACAGTCTAATGAGGATGTGCCAGCAACACACCTCCATTTGTGCATGTGTGTGCTGAGAGGGTACATGTGCCCTCCCATCTGCAATAATCCATTTAATGGGACTCTGTACACAGAGCTGCTCAGTCGGTTTCATCACGGAAGGGTGTGAGGTTGTGAGTAATCCAACAAACCCAAAAATGAAAGTGAAAGTTGCCCAAAAATGAAAATTACGTCATCATTTACTCACCCTCCCAAGCATCCCATGGCCCTACAGTACATAGGAACAAAGCCATATGACTTTCTTCTGTGAAACACAAATGAAGAAATTGTTGAGTATGTTTTACTTGTTTTTGTCCATACAATGGAATCCCTCAGACTTTCTTTGTGTGGAGAAAAACCACTGAGACAGTAAATGATGACAGAATTTTCATTTTTGAGTGAACTATCCCTTTAAGTGACAGGTACATAAGGTAATAAAGGTCAAAGGCAGTTTTGGGAGCCAATAAGATCAACAGGAAGCTAAAGAGGAACACTGGACATGACATATAAGCACAGCTTATGTACAGTACATAAAACTGGGCTTTAAAATGATTTGCCAGGGAACATGTTTCAGCATCCAGTATAGGTGTGAATACCATGGAAACAATTTTAAATATTTAGCAAAAAACCAAGACATAAACCTGACAGTAACGTTTAAAGTTGACATTTATGTGACAACTATGAGCACTCTTTCCGATCACAATGCAACAGAGATGAAATGTACTCCATCAGGATGGCCTTGTTTGAAGAGACACCCTCTTATTTTGGAAGGACCCTTTATCTCTCTTACTCGTCCTCCTTCACTCTTTTTCTCTCTTTTTCTCTCTTGTTCTCTTGCCCTCCCTTTCTCCCATTCTCCTGGCAGGCTGGCCAGCCATAAGGTGGGGTGGTGCCTGAGGATAATGGCAGCAGAAGGCAGAGGAAGCGGACATCTGGCAAATGCTGCCCCAATATGTTTCTATGAAAGAGGCGAGGAATTTTCAGAAGACATGACGCTTACCCGAACGACACGCTCGGCGGCAAAAAGAGGAAGATTAAAAATAAAATTAGTTAACATCTTGCCCATTTCACCCTGCGATGCACATTTCAGGGTGCAAGAACTGATTGCAGCTGCCATTTACATTACAAAAATGTAGCGGGAGAATGTGTATCGTTAATTAGGAGAAATCATGTGTTGCCACCTAAAGCTAATTCAGTAAGCACAGATGTGGTCCAGAATTATTTAACCCACTCTCTAGATTTCTGTCTTCCCCGTCACTGTGGCAAACTCACTTGCTGCGTTTCTTTCTTTCCATTTAATTTTTTTTTTCATAGGAAACGTATTGTTAATTTGAAATGCAAATGTGTTTCCCCTCCCCGTCCAATCATGTTAGTTCTAATGAGGTGTAAAATATGTACATTAATGACAGAGAGTTATTTAGTTCTAGGGGTGAAGAAATTGCTCCTAATCATTGCCTACATTGTTGAGACAACAAACCACTTCATTCTGCTGGCTCATTAGGTTTAGAGAGAATCATGTTAAGGAAAAAAGGCGGCCAACATTTAAAGGTGTATTATTGTTTGTCCGCTACCGTCGTGATATACTATAACAATAGGAAACACATTATTAGGATGAAGGTCCAGTAAATTTAAAGCTTAAAGTGTATGCATCAAATTAACACACTACATTTTTTTTTCTTAAACACTTTATATTTAATCATAATTATTGTAACTATTCTTGAGTACTGTATTATTATTCTAATATTTATAATATAATCCTAATTTTAAGAAAAAAATAGTGTTTAAAAAAAATAATGCAAAATAAATAGTCATTAGTATTGATTCGTTCTGCTTTTAAAAACTGGTGATAAATCATTAGATTGGTTGAAAATTATTATTATTATTTTTTTTCTTTAATGGCATTATAAAATTTAATTATTTAATCTTGGAAACAACATGTTAGATACACAATACCACACTTTTGTTTTTCCTCAAAAAGGCTCTTGAAAATACACATGAAAATATATAACTTTTTATATTATAAGGAAGGTGGTCCATTGATAGGAGATCATCATATTTGGGGCACTACTTGGAATCAACAAGTTAAAATAACTGGTCTAAATACATATATACAGCAGTAACAATAAAGGAAGAATCAATCAAAGTGGTTTATAATATGGTTTATAGGAATGATATGACTTTATAGGAGTGCAGACCATGCTATTATGTATAGTGAGTAAATATGGTTTAATACAAGACATAAATAACAGATCTGGAAGAGGCAATTTTGTGAGATTAACACATTCCAAACCACAGCTCAAACCATTAATCACATACTGCATGTCTGTTTTTTCATGTCTGCATGTCTCGTGTTATTAGTAGGGCAATGGCAACATCCTAAACACATGGAACTGTCAAAGAGTCTCCTGTTAGCATTACGCATGCCATAAATGTTCTTCAACCTACAGGCTTCCGGTTCATAAGTCACAGCTCATGTGCTCGTTATAAGCTTGAGTAGAGGCAATACGGATGTGTGGACATGGTCACACATCAGCAGATGGAGATGAGTTCAGTGGAGAATGAGTGGGCTTTGTGTGACTGGCAGCTCTGCCAATGCGCTCTGTCTTTGTTTGAGATGGACGGTCTAAGAAAACTGAGGAAACATGGAGAAGATCGTTGAAGTTCAGAAACTACAGTGTTTGTTCACTTTTGAATATATAGTATATAAAATTATACTCATAGAAAATGATCAAACATAGATGTAAAAAAAAATTGAATTAAAATAAATAAATAAATAATGCTGCATTACATTTTTTTGACACTTTAAAATGTGGACAAGACAATAGTAATAATCTAAACTGACATCTCACCTCTTTAAAGGGGGGGGGGGGGGGGGGGTAGAAAACTTTTGCTGTATTAGCAATTTTCATGCAACAGCACATGGCTTGAAGGCACCATTGTTGTTTATTTAAAGTAACATTTTTGCTTACTGTATATGAAGCATATCAACAACAGAACTAAAGCCCTTTTTGAGCATTTTAGTTTGGAGCTAATAAATGTCATAAAATTATTCTCATTAAATATTTTAAATCATATTTAAACGTGTTTTTCACCTTGATGCCAGTTTTTCTTTTGCCATTCTTGTTTAGCCTAAAACAAATCATTTTGCTTTCTACATCTTATTTGGTAAGTTACAATAGTTGTGCACATTAAATTAAAAAGCATGGTTAACATTATCTTAAAAGAATCAAGGATATAGATTTTGTTTTAAAGCTTGTAGGGACATTTCAAAATGATCATGAGGCACCATGTTTTGACAATGAAACCTGTTAAAGCTAGTGGGTTAATCTTGTTTAGAAGTATAATAATTTGTCCGCTCCAACTGGATTTTTATTATTTTATCAAGAGAAAAAAAAAAAAAACTTTGCTCATGTGCGCTCAGTTTTGCTGCTTTTGTAATGTGACTGATCACTCATCTAAAAGCGGCAGCATATTATTTTCATGCTCTTATTTTCATCTATTATTTATTTTCATGATTTCAAGAGCTCTATAAAAACTGTCACAGGTAAAACATCTACAATAGGATAGCTTGGTTGCTTGGGAAAAAAATGTATTCATGGTTACTTATGGCCAGTAGGGGAAACACTTTTTGCTATCATAATGGTGTAGTTCCAACATCAACCAGCAGGTTGCTAATCAGATGATGCTAACACATCAATTCCTGGTCTCAGCCTCAGACAACATACCCACGAACCATTCACTGACCGTCTAAAAACAAACTGGACTCTGGCTGGTCATTTCACATGTTAAGCAGATGGTCTCTTCCTAAGTGGGTGGTTCTTGGCCATAATAAAACACAGTATGCTCCTTTACATATAGTCAAAGTCTGTCTACACAGGTCCAGGTCAAACTATTCATTTAATCCATAAAGGGATCCATACTACATACACAATAAATATGCTGTCAATTATATCAGAAAATATTTTCAGCCAAATAGTTTAAATGTATTTAAAAAATATATTTTTTTTAAGAATTAACATGTTATTTATCTGTGGAGGTCTATGACATTTTGTTTTTTTTATTGAAATAAATGCATTGTTCACCAGATTCTTTCTCTCAAATCTATTTTCATACCATGACAAACCACAGGTACAGTGAGCTCCTCCTCCAAATTTCTACATATGTTCTTATGCATTTTTTTTATGTCAAAAGGGAACCATTCATATTGTATATATTTTCCCTGTGTAATCCTGCACCCAGCATATATTTTCTGGCAAACGCTATGAGCTAGCCAGTGACCGGCACACTCTGGAGCTCTACATCTGTTTAGTCTCATTACTATGCGTAGTGCCCAGAGCTACACATTCCCCAGTCACCCAAAGACTCAGATTGAGGCTAGGCTAGCCAGCACTGACAGCTTACATTCCCTCTTACTGTTTAGTCTGAGCCATCGGGCTAATCCCTCTAGCAACAGCTGTCCTTTAGCATCATAGATGCTAACTTCCCTTTTGACAAAAACAAAACAGGATCATCTGTGTCAACAATGATTTACCAACAGTCACGGCTAACATCTTCTAACTTTTCATATCTACGACCACTTCAGGCTGATACTTTAAATCAACAAAAGCCACAGTGCACTCATATGTATGCTAATAAAGTTTTTTTTTTTTTCTCTGCATCAATATTCCTCTTGATCAGCGCACGAGAGGAAGAGAGAATGGGAAACAATGCAGATGAGGCATGAGGAGAGAAAAGAAAATAAATCTGTTAATTAATACATTCTGGCTAAAAAGGGCTGTGAGGATTATCTGAAAGGGCCTGAAGAGTCATCAACAGGCACCAGGACACCTTCTGAGAGTCGAAAGTGCTGTGTATGGCCAATCCACAGTCTTCTTTAGCCACTTAATGCATCTATCACAAAGCGCTTGAGAGCCGCCCGGGCTGTGAAGGGCTGGGACTCATGGAGTGACCTATGTGGCCTACATCTACCCCAACACATGAGTGCTCAGCTAAGTTCAACAGCCACTCCGAAAAGCTGGCTGGCTGAAAGAAGACACTAATTAGGGTGGGGAACATGGATGACAGAGTCCCTCAAGAGCTGGCACACAGTATGAGTGTATACTGAACCTTGTCATGTAGGTCAGTTTAAAGCTTTTAGCAAAGCCATGCATATTAATGGGCCTTTTTCCTCTCTTGCACACAATCACAGGAGGCTATCCCCTGAATTATGGCCCTAGAGGCTTGGGATGAATTAACTGTGGACTGGTTCTAAAAACATATGCATTGTAAATTGAGATTAGTGCTAGGTACCTGTAGCATTAGTATGCTGGTGCCCAAAAATAGGTCCATTTACTTTTTCAGTGCGTTTTTTGCAATTGCTTTTAACCAGCTGGTTTCTTCACTAATGTTTAGAGGATGTTCTGCATGTTTACACAGGTGTGTGTGCGATTCCACATGTTTGAAAACCATGAGGGTTCCAAATATTATTAGTACTGTCACGGGTTGCTCCACAAAGATTTAAGACAAAGAAGACTGCGTGCAAATAATGTTTTTAACTTGAATAAAACCAAACAAAAGCAGTAATCCAATGAGAAGGTACAACATAACAGTGTGAACGATACACAAACAACACCAGACCATGACCAGAATGAACTGAAGTGCTTAAATACATAAGATTGTACACATAAGAACTAAATGCAGACACGTGTGATCGAATGAATCATATAATGAATTGTCATGGCAACCAAGGAACAAGCAGGAACATGGAACAAAGGAAACAAGAACAAAGAGAAACATACTAAAAGTCCTTAAAAACTAAACCAAAACAGACTAAACGAAGCAAATTTGTGACAGATTTCCAAATACTATCTAATTTTCTTTATATAATTTAAAACCCAACAAACATAAGTTTGGGATCAGTAATACTTTTATTCAGCAAGGATGCATTAAGTGACAGTAAAGGCATTTATAATGTTACAAAATCTCTATTTTAAATAAATGCTGTTCTTTTGAACTACTAAATGCTGTTCTTTGAACTAAATAGAGATATTTGCACTACGTGCAAATAGAGACAGATGATTTTTACACTAAGTGTAAATAGCAACACATAGTATTTTCTTTGCACTAAGCGTAAATAGTTGTCAGATGCTATTTATATTTGCTTAAATGGGACATTACCTGCACTTAACCCTACAAAACACTATATTCCCACTATTAAATACCCATTAGGCACTTTATTTCCACTTTTTGAATATTTTCGTATTTTATTTAACATAATCGCTACTTCGAGTTAATATGCGATAGGAAAAGGGAGAAGAATGAGTTTGGTAAAAGGCGTATTCAAACTAGGGTGGCCGAGTCAAAAGCTAAAGCCACCTGCCTAAGTCCCCTTATGAAAATAAAATATATTTCCCTATATATGAATGATCAATATTTAATGGTTTAACAGTATATTTGAAAATATACAGAATAATATATTGTGTTATATAATGTATGTAATTTTATATTCAGTAATACACTTCATAATATATAGATGTATATGTGATCAGATATGGTACTGCATGTGTAATATATTGCAGATATATTTACTCATGCAGCATAAACACATATATAGAGAAATATATAACGTAATATATTTCGTATATATTTGTATTATTTACATTATAAATGTTTCATATTTTCAAGCTAGTTAACAAAAGCTCAAGCACACCTGCATGTACTAAAGTATTTAGGCAAGAGATTATCATTGTGCTGAGGAGCGCAAATCCTTTACTTTTAAAATATAGTAATTATAGTCTTAATGATGTTTGGCCAATCGTCAAACTAACCACAGGCTCTACTCTTTGGCACAATGGGAACCCCAAAAAACTCAGACATACCAGAAAACCTTTTAAATTTCAAAATAATAGAACAGTAAACACTAACAGATCTCCCCCTATATTAATATTGAGCAAAACACATTAAATAACCCTTAATTTTAGCATTTGCTTTCGTTTAACAGTCAGAAGCAACGCATGCTGGGAACTAGAAATCTGTTGTAACTCATTCCGTTAATGTGTGTGTGTGTGTGTGTGAAAATACATTCACATTTATAGAGGAACGTGTATGTGGAATATATGTACTCAATAAAGGATACAACTTTGTGAATATTACACATAATGCTATTTTTGTCTTCATTTATAAATATTTTATATGTATATAGCCATACATGGTCAATGCATATTTTGCAGTATTGAAAAATATAAGCACTAGTTTCCCATATATGTAAATGTATTATGTAATATATTGCATTATATTTTGCAGTATATTTAAACAAAAAGAGAAAAGAAGCAAAAAATACGCCACATGTGGGATTTGGGGCACAGTTTGCTTTTAGTTTAGAGGCACTAAAACAGAGAGTGTTACCCAAGTGATCATTGTCCAAGAAGGTTTGCTCACTGCATGTTCACGTCCTCTCTGATTTCCTTGCATGGACAGTGGGATGTGGTTGGCATGGATCTTCAGCTAGGCCTCACGCATCGTATGGTCTGCTGTCACTCACCAACAGTCTTGTTTACTCCAAAACGCAGATCTTCCCTTCTCTCCGACTTTCCTGCGTTCTCCCCTCTTTCTGATCCCACTGATATGTGTCTCTTTGAAAGTTGCACCCCGGGACGTGTGATGTACATCGGTGGTAATCAGATAAGTTGGGCAGCATCCTCCTGCTATCTTTCCAAAACAACATCTCCACTCAACTGAGCGCCAGAGTGCAACTGTCACATTACAAGCCAAGGAAATGTGTTCCACAGCTCTGAGCTGTAAACACAAATTGGAGGAAATAAAAGGAAGAAAATATCTAGTAAGCCGAAAGATGTTTTGCATGACAGAAAATCACTAACGCTTTCAGGCGAGGCCAGGACTGAGAGGTGGTGGGGGGGTGGGGGACAAATCGGCATTCTGTTGTCTGTTTGAACTCTTTAACCAATTAAAATGGCAGAGCAGAGTGCATATTTTAATATGCATGACAGAATGGCAGATTAGGAGGGGGAAAAATACTACGGCTAATTATGTGGTCAACAGTCTGCCATGATGCCATTGTACCTTCCGTTTAATTTGCACATAAAACCTCGCCTTTATGATGGCAACATGCGTTTTTGATCTTGCAGTGAAAACCTTAGGCTTTCAAGTGCATTGTTTTAATGAGGCACAGAACGTTTGGAGTTCTTCTCTGGGCTAGAAGAGCACTGGGGAATTTACAAAGCACCATTTTTTCAGCATTATTTGTTATTTCATAATGAGCAAACTAGCATGCATTTCTATATTTCTATTAATTGAGTAGGTCATTATTGTTTAGCTATCACCCCATAGCCATGTTATCTTATGTGCAATATGCGCTAATTTTATAATAATATGATATGGCTTCTAGCATGCTTCTGAATTTTTACCAATTATTTCAAATGCATGAACATTGAAAAACATTTAAATACAGGAGTTTATCTGCTGAAGTGTAAAATGCTACAAATTTAATCTAATAACTTCCTCAGAAACAACTTTTATTTTCCGCTGACATCACTTAGGTCAAGAGTTCCAATGATTACCAATAGCCAAATAGCTTTTTAGGCCTTGTTTTAGCAATTCAATCTGGGTCTATTCTGGTACACAACAGCCTTTTATTACAAACCAATTCTGTTCACTCAGGACAAATAGCCTTTTCAACTGGAAATAGATTAAATTGTGAAAGTAAAATGGTTGCAATTTACCTTGATTTTACTTGACTTCACATGCCTATAGGACATATAAAGACCATTAAAACAGCAAAAAAGAAAAAAAGAAAAGACAAAGCTGAATATAAGACAAATTTCACTGTGGAAAAACACTTTTCTAATATAAACAGAATCATGAATGCTGGTAAAGCTGTTTGTCATCTCCATCCTAGAACATTCTAGGCCTTCATCACTTCTTTGCCCATAAGGTTCAGTAAGTGATTCATATCTGATCCAGCCAATAGAGAAAAAGACAAATATATATATATATCCCTCCCTCCATCTTTTTTTATTTATAAATATTGCTGCCGATTCTGCAGAGCTTGCCAGAAGTGCAGCTCATCCAAAGTCATTTGCAGCAAAGTCCATTATCATCATCACTTC
Source organism: Scardinius erythrophthalmus (assembly GCF_964197995.2). NCBI lineage: Eukaryota > Metazoa > Chordata > Actinopteri > Cypriniformes > Leuciscidae > Scardinius > Scardinius erythrophthalmus. Next base: position 27,283,943 of record NC_138225.1, read on the forward strand.
TGGTGATGAATTCCCTGTGATGGTGGCACAGTTCGCTGCAGCCTGCACACATAATGACATTCTGCTCTCTCTGGCAGGGCTCCTATGCAGATAGCTCACTCTAAACCATCTGAGTGACAGACAATGCACCACTGAATATAGTGAAGGGCTTATCTGTCTGTAAAACAGGAAAGTTATTAACATGTTCCTGCTGCTTCTCATTTTATTTGAGAGAAAATAATAATATTCTAGTCACAGCTGTGTCATTTGGACACATGTGGACACTGAACAGTGGTGCTCATTTGGGCAATGGTAGTTTGAACCTGGCTTGCAACACCGCCCCCCCCCCCCCTTCCCATCTTAACTTACCTTTCAATAAAAGTGCCAAAATTAAAATATTTACTTAACAACAACAATAATAATAATTCAATTTGGGAAATTTTTTGAGAGGAAAATTAATCATTTCATTATTAACATTTCTATCATTATTATTATTATTTAAGAAAACATTTTAATTTGAGAACTTTGGGGATTTTGTTACTGTGCCCAAAATGCATTGTTAGCACCACACAGCACAGATGTGTTGGCACCCACTGTGGTTCAGTCATTGCAGCATGCTCAGCTTTAAGCCTAAGGCCTCGGCTTCACGGTAATGGAAGAAGACATCTCACTGCAGTATTGTGAACATGAAGTAGGAGAACTGACTTCATCTCTGTGAAAGAAAAAAGCGATAGTGAGGAAAAACAGCTTCATAAGCATCAGGCTGTCAGCGATGGAAGAAATTAAGGTTGATGCCCCATGAAAAGAAATGTATGAGGAAGAGCGAAGCCAATAACTTCCAAAAGGCTGTAGGACAGAGTCATTCGCTGTGAAATAAAACAGTCTGTGGACAATGAAAGTCTGTCCTGTCCACTCCTGCCTAGCTCAGCAGAACATGGTCCTTACTTGCAAGGAACTTGACCAGCTGCCTGCTATCAGGGCTTTATCCTCTGAAGGAGGTTTCATGCCTTTAAAAGAGATCTGAATTATTATCTAATACAGTATGTTGAGAATTTCAGAAATTATAAAGAATAGGCATGGCAATAATTAACTTGACTGAAAATTATGAATACAGGCATTTTCATGAACACAGTGTCCTAAAGTTTTGGGTGTTTCTCACCTTAAGATATCATATAACTTCAGAAAATGTGGAATTCCCTTTCAAGGGAACTTGCGCTGCATCGACTGACTCTAAGGGAACACTTCGCTACATGTCTTTAAGCACATGTAAAATCAGTCCAATGGTGTGACGGAACGTCAGAGGCGGGTGACATCATGAACCAGGAAACTATAAAGCCTGCCCAAAACAGAGCCACGCTAGCTTCTGTGTCTTCAGTAGCGCTCATTGTGAAACTGTCCTTGTCTATTTGGTGTTGATTTGTCTTTATATCTTTATATAAAGTCATGGCGAGCAAGCAGCAGTTCAGGATGTGTGTGCACCTCTGCCCGCGTTGTTTAACGGGTGGGGACACACACATTCTTTGTGTAGCTTGTTTGGGTGAGGACCATGCACAGTCAGCGCTTGAGGGTGCTGGCTGTGAGCACTGTGATGTGCTTCCAATGCGGACACTCTGATCCCGCCTGGCGTTCTTTTGCGAGGATGCTCAGGCTCGTATTCCCCAGGGCTCTGGTCCCACTGCTGCCAAGGCACAGCGGCGATCACAGACATGGGGTTTGCAAATGTATGAGCGGGGTTAGCCCAGCCTTCACCTGATAGATCCAATGCCTTCTCTCAGGGTTTGGAAGCAAGCGCTGTGATTCCTTCCGCCCCGATTGAGGCACAGAAACTGCAACTATCTACTTACCATGAGGAACTGGACGTTGTCAGTGTTGATGCAAGAGATTCTGAGGATTCGCCACCTCAGTCCGATGCATTTGAAGAGCTGCTTGAGGTTTTGACAAGAGTGGATGAAAGACTGAGTATTGACTGGCCAGCAGATAAACAGGACGTTTGTTTCAAAAGTAAACAGGGGGCGAAAGCTTCCTACCATCACGGTCACAACCTCAACGCCGGGTCCTACCGTTTTTCCCCGATCTCCACACCGAGGTGTCGTGATCGTGAGAGAAACTGGTTTCATATAGAGTGCATAGTGCACAAACATCCAATTATTCCTCTATATCTAACTATAAAGAGCACGGTTATGGGGAGATGCCAAAAGTGGAAGAGACGCTTGCGAGCTATCTCTCCGTCATTACCCACTAAGCCAGTCAGAACCACATCATAACTAGTGGGTAAAGCTTATTCAGCCGCTGGTCAGGCTGCAGCATACCTTCACACAATGTCGCTGCTGCAGGCCTACCAAGCTGAATTGTTAAGAGACATGGATGAGGGAATTTGTGAACTACATCGAGCCACAGATTTATCTCTCAGGGCCACCAAGGAGACGGCTAAATCCATTGGCCGCTCTATGGCAGCCCTGGTGGCCACTGAGAGGCATCTGTGGCTCAATCTGAGTAATTTAAAAGAAAAGGACAAGAATTTTCTGCCAACCCTGCTACCTCATGTGCTCCAGGGCACAGCGGTCTCCAGCGAGCACATATCTCAAGGACCACCTGGAAATGTAGTGGTCTTGGGATACCCGCCCCCTCCGAGGAGAGCTCCAGAGCAGTCAGTTCGGTCGTTCCCTGCTGGTTGCAGGGCGTCGGGCTGATTGCACAACAAAAACCAGAAGCCAGTCACGAGAGGCTGAGTTAAAGTTCAAAATGTTAACACTGAGACAAATCGTGCCTCAGATCAGATCCGAGGACTGGTTTGTCACAATAGATCTCAAGGACGCATACTTCCATATATCCATCCTTCCATATCACAGGAAGCTCCTGAGGTTCGCTTTCGGGGCAAAGCTTACCAATATCGAGTTCTTCCATTTGGCCAAGCACTATCACCCCGCACTTTCACGAAATGTGTAGTTGCAGCTCTGGTGCCTCTGCGCCTGCAGGGTATTCGCATCTTGAACTACATCGATGATTGGTTGATTCTGGCTTGAATCAGTTGGCGGTTCGGCATCGAGATGCCATTCTTGCCCACATAAAAGAGTTGGGGTTACGGCTAAACGCCAAAAGAGTGTGCTTTCTCCACTACAGAGGACCACTTTTCTAGGCGTGGTATGGTACTCAATGTTGATGCAGGCACGCCTGTCGCAGGCATAAAGCTAGGCCAGTCACTCACTGTCAAACAGTTTCAGAGGCTGTTGGGTCTGATGGCAGCAGGGTCCTTCTGGACTGTTGTACATGAGACCCCTGCAGTGATGGCTCAGGACCAAAGGGTTTTCCCAGAGGGGCAACCCCTTTTGCAAGATCAGGGTTACGCGGCGATGCTTACGTGCCCTGGTTATGTGGAAGAAACCTTGGTTCCTGTCCCAGGGTCCTGTGTTGGGAGCTTCTTTTCGTTGCAAGATGCTAACAACAGATGCCTCTCTCACAGGCTGGGGAGCGATCCTAGAAGGATACTCCACTCGGGGTCTGTGGAGGGACCACCATCTCTCATGGCACATCAACCGTCTGGAGATGTTGGCTGTATTTCTTGCTCTAATATAAAGAATTTCCTTGCAGATCTCAGGGGCCATCATGTGCTTGTCCGCACAGACAACACATCTGTGGTCGCCTATATAAATCACCAGGGGGGTTTGTGCTAGCGTCCACTCTGCAAACTAGCGCACCAAATCCTCCTGTGGCTTACATCCCAAGGCCCAGAATATAGGAGCAGACATCCTGTCGAGACAGGAGCTGAGGCCCAGGGAATGGAGGCTCCACCCCGTGGTGGTGGAGCAGATATGGAGGGTGTTTGGCCAGGCACAAGTGGATCTGTTTGCGTCCCGAGAGACGTCTCACTGTCAACCCTCGGAGCTCCTCTCGGACTGGATGTACAAACGTGGCCAGGTTTGCCTACTTCTTATAGCTCCACTGTGGCCAGGCCGAGTATGGTTCCCCGATCTAGTGTCTCTCCTTGGCGGGCCTCCACTGGAGTTACCTATCAGGAGGGACCTTCTGTCCCAAGCAGGGGGCTTGATTGTTCACCCCCATCCAGAACTGTGGAACCTGTGGGCTTGGCCTCTGAGGGGGCCCTTCTACATTCCAGAGCTCCCTCCATGAGGAAACCTTATGCCTTGAAGTGGAGAGTTTTCACTTCATGGTGTAGTGACCATCAATTGGACCCAGTTAACTGCCCGGTTGTTACAGTGCTGGAGTTCCTGCAGGAGAGGTTCACTGCAGGTCTATCCCCGTCCACTTTGAAGGTTTATGTGGTGGCCACAGGTGCTTACCACATTCCTTTGGGTGGAATGTCTTTGGTTAAAGATCCGTTGGTATCTCGTTTCCTCCGTGGTACTCTGAGGCTGAGGCCTGCAGCTCGTACCAAGGTGCCGACATGGGATCTGGCCATTGTCCTTCAAGGCCTTTCCCTGGCTCCCTTCGAGCCACTGAAGGAGGTTCTGCTATATGCCTATGTCCACAGAGTTGCCCTGTGGCGTAAATCTGAACAGCTGTTCGTATGTTTTGGGCCCCCTAACAAAGGGTCCCCTGCATCTAAGCTGAGAATGAGCAAGTGGGTGGTTGAGGCTATCTCACTTGCTTATGAATCGGTCGGACAGCCTTCACCTATGGCTGTCCGTTCCCATTCTACTAGGTGTATGGCGGCCTCCAAGGCCCTTATGACAGGAGTTACTCTCCAAGATGATGCAGGTTGGTCCTCTCCGCACACATTTGTAAGGTTCTACTCTTTGAACTTGGACTCTACACCAGGGTCCCAGGTGCTGCTCCTCACGATTTCCCACTGGACAGACACTTGTCGCTATGGTGGCGTTGGTATAGACGTTCCGTACGACTGTAATCTCGGTTCCCTGATGAGGAACCTTGCCATATATCCTATGTGCCTGTCAGCGACTACTTCAGTTTTTTTTCGAAGCTGACGCGGCTCTTTTTTGGGCAGGCTTTATTGTTTCCTGGTTCATGACGTTACCCGCCTCTGATGTTCCGTTACACCATTGGACTGATTTTACATGTGCTTCAAGACATCATCTTGCGAAGCATTCCCTTAGTGTCAATTGACGCAGCATCTCGTTCCTTCTTCAGGGAACCCTGGTTACAGTTGTAACCAAGGCGTTTAGTCATATAGACATTTAATGACTGTGGTGGATTTTAATTAATCAACTTAAATTAATCAACTAACATTTGTTTTTCTTGCAGGAATAACATTCATATGCTTTTAATGTGTCCAAACTCTTTGGGAAAAAACTTGTGACTTTGAGTCAGTGTCTATGGGTAAAAATAACATAGTTATGGGAAGTAAAACTAGACAGTCTGTTAGAATCTTATGATTAACGAATTAAGTCATCGTTAAAACCTTGTGATAAGTAATCACAAGATTAGAGTTTTCTTTACCTAGTAACAGAGGGGTTTGCATATGAAGAACCAATCAAATAGTGGAGAAATTATGTAATGCAGCATGAAATTTATGCCATACCCTGATTCTATAAAAACTGTTGTATATGTGTTTTACGGTGGGATTCTCAATGGAATTTGTCTGAGATCCTCCGGCCTTGCTTCTTGGGAGAGATTCCCTGAGAACTGCTCGGGAAGATCTCCTGGCCGTGATTAAAGCATTTAAAGGACAATTGCAGGTCTGTTTGTCAATTTATTCCTGCGCAGGAAGCTAGTTTAGTTAAGAAAACTAGTGAGGAAATCGAGTCAGAAAAGCTGGTGATCTATAGAGTGGGGACGTCGGGGACGGGAACCAATAAATAGAGCCAGGTAGTCCGGTGATCTATAGAGTGGGGACGTCGCGGACGGGAACCAATAAATAGAGCCGAAAAGTTAGATTAGGTAAGATATCCAAGTGAGGACGTCGCCAGGAGACGAGACTCAGATATCAGGTACCCAAGTGGGGACGTCGCCAGGAGACGAGACCCAGGTACAGATAGTTAGGTTTAGGGAAAAATATCCACGACATGACGCATTTACTTTTTAGTAGCTTTAAATCTTAAGTCTCCTTTCGTTACATAGTTGAATGGAAACGAGTGCATTCTTCCAAATACCTTCATTTGTGTTTCACTGAAGAAATCAGTCATATAGCTTTTTAATAGGGGAGAGTAAATGATGACAGAATTTTCAGTTTTGGATGAAGTGTCCCTTTAAGAGCTGCTACTACGACCTAAAAACATTTCGAAATAAGTGGAATAAAATGGCTGAAGGTGACACTACCAATAGCTCATCAGCAGCACTTTCTAACAAAGGCATGGCAAAGTGTCCTTCTCCTAAAGCTGACAACTGGTGATGGTCACCAGGTGGGATATGTTATCCTAACAGTCTGGAACTCCGCTGAATTATTTGCTGATAGATATAAACAGCTGTTATTCTTGGTAATGGAAAGCAATTAGAAACATCTGCACACTTGGCGGTGAGCGATGCCTTCCTAAGCTGCCCTGTTCCCAGGTGCCACTGGGAAATAATTACATCATCAGAACAGCACCGGGCCTCCAGGACTGGTACTGATCTGTGAAGAACATGAATGCAGCCCCTCCCATGCTAAATGAGTACAGGAGAAAGGCAGAGAAGAGGACAGCCACAAATTCAGCTCCCCTTCTTTCACTGACTTCAGTCAAACATTTATTTAATATGATTTTGTTTACAACTGCAATTGTTATAATATTTTACAGTAATACAATTTAATAATTTTTACCTTAGTACTTAAAGAGACTGTTTACCCCAAATTTTTAATTCTGCCATTATTTACTCACACTCATGTCACCCCAAACTTGGAACACAACATGAGAAATTCGTTTCAATGCAATACGAATTAAGTATTGCATTGACTAAGGCTCACCCTCACTAAGGCTTTTAAAGAAAGAAGGCAAAAACACCATAAAAAGTAGTCCATGTGACACTCTGCGCTATATTCCAAGTCTTCTTGGAGATTGAATTTTAATTCATTGTTCACTTAAAATCTTGCCCGTGCACTTCTTTGGTGAGAATTTTTTTGTGAGAAACAAAGAAATATCCTATTTTTAAATTAATTGTTTATTTGAGTAGGATTTTTTCAATGAATCAGTTGATCAAATCAGATTGATTCTTTAATGAATCAGACTAATTCTCAATGACTCAAAGATCTGGTTGCAGCAGTTAACAGCTCACTAGTAAAGAACGGAATAAAGAAAGTCTTGCTTTGAAATAAAATGTCGGGGAGTAAATGGTCACAGCATTTTAATTCTGAGAGGAAATTTTCCTATAAGAAATTATGGAATTTCAAAGGAATTTCAAATCTTTGTTTATGTCTTGTCTCAGCCTCCACTTTAATAAATACCTTTGTGTTCTTGAAGCTCAGGTAAGGGAGGGCTGTGTCATTGACCTTTACACACAGCCCCCTCACCTCAGAGATAGGAGGACCCCACTGCGTGGAGTCTGTTGAATTACTCTTACTGATGCACGCTTGTGGCTTCCCCTGGATATTATCAGCAGCCCCCCATTGAGAGCGCTCCTCAGCTGTAAATATCATCAGTCTCTGCCACCCTGGAGAGAGCCAGAAGACGGCGTTCTGGAGGGTCACAGTTCAGGAGACACAGACACGGCTGTTTTGGTAGCAGGGAAACGTCTGCTTGCTTTTCATGATCTGTGTATGTTAAATAGGGAGTGTGAGAGAGCACTATTTGCATTGAAATATTTTTTTTATAGATTTTGTGCAGGCTGCCACATTGCCTTATGCATAAACTTTACTGTACTGTTTAAAAGTTTGGGGTCAGTAAGATTTTGAAAAAAGAATAATTAATTATTTTATTCAGCAAGGGCACATTAAATTGATGATTGTGTTTTTTGTAATATTATAAAAGTATTTAATTCAAAATAAATTTATAGTCAAATGCCAAACACTTTATAGTAATCAAAGAATCCTGAAAAAAATCGTACATGGTTTCCACAAACATATTAAGCAGCACTGCTGTTTTCAGCATTGATAATAATAAGAAATGTTTTCCAAATCAGCATATTAGAATGATTTCTGAAGGATCATGTGACTCTGAAGACTGGAGTAATGATGCTAAAAATTCAGCTTTGCCATAACCAGAGGTGGACAAAGTACAAAACTTCCTTACTTGAGTGAAAGTACAGATACTACTGGTCAAATATTACTCCATTACAAGTAAAAGTTGTAAAGACAATTTTTTACTTAAGTTAAAGTACAGAAGTACTTGTTTTACTTAGTTTTACAGAAGTACTTAAGTATCAAAAAATAAAAAGTAAATGTCAATGCATTGTTTTATCATTGTTGCATTGTTGTATGTAATACTTACAGTATCTTATGCCTCTGAATCTATGCCTACCTACCCTCATTTCAATATCAAATTTATTTCTAGAACACAGTTCCAGTAGTGGGATTGAATGTGAGATTGAATAAATGCACTCAATAACGTCCACAATATCGGACACCCAAATGGCTGTTCCCTCAAATAGTGCCCTATTTAAAGTTTTTTGGCTTTTAGTATGAATATGTGTGCTCCAAAACAATGACAAAATTCACATTTAGAAGAACAAACCCAACGTTGAAAATGAAAACCAGGTTGATGTCAGAATCCAACGCCAGATTGACAGTAATCTCCAAAGTTGGACAGACTTTGTATTGTGGTTGAAAATTAAAATCGGGTTGACGTCAGAAACCAACATCAGTCTGGTTCTGACGTCAACCCGTCTGTCCGAATTTGGATGCTGACGTCAATCCGACATCGTCAATCCAACATCGATCTGATGTCGGGTTCTGACGTCAAACTGACTTTATTTTCCAACCAAAATCCAATGTCTATCCGACGTTTTGTCTTTTAAATGAAGTGAATTTAAAGTAAAAAGTTTCCAGAAAAAATAATACTAAAGTAAAATACTCAAAAAGTGTACTTAAGTACTGTACTCAAGTAAATGTACTGTCCACTTCTGTCCATAACAGGAAAATACTGCATTTTAAAATATATTAAATTGTATTTATGATTAAATAAATGCAGCATTGGTGAGAATAAGAGACTTCTTTCAAAAACATTAAGAAACTTTATCAACATCAAACTTTTGATTGGTAGTGAATGTATCTAATGTATGTAATATATGTTTACAAACATACAAAAAACTTTTGTGTAATTTACGTAAAATAATAAGTAAATGCTGACTGTCCTGTGATATCTAACAAAGAATTAGCAAAGATTCATTCCAAAAAAAAAAAAAAAGGATTTACTGTACTGTAATGGCAATTCCATTGTCTCTATAGAAACAGCATTACATATTCTACCTCTCTATGCCTTTGGACAGGAGATACAAACTGCTGTAGCACTAAACATTATGCTTGTTACTTTGTTCTATCCACACTGTAATCCCTCAGGCAACAAGCAGAAAATGTCCGTCAGGACAGATGAGTCCAGAGGAAGCCTGATGAGACACCCAGGCTGGATGTGTTGATTTTGGCTGGCATACCTGTCATGGAAAGTTGCAGCTGCAGTTAAAAAATGAGGGGGCTAGTGCCACATGAGGCCATATGGTGACATGGTGAAGAGCGTGCATGCACACACACACACACACACACACACACACACACACACGCACGCACACACACGTCTGGTTCACTATCTTTGTGGGGACTCTTGTCCATGTTGTTTTGAGAATGTCATTTCTGTTTCAAGAAATGAGCCAAACCAATTTCCCTCGTGGGGACCGCTGGCTGGTCCCCACAGTGGAGGTGATCTCAGGATTTACTATCCTTGTGGGGACATTTGGTTTTTCAGCTTTTCAGCATTTTGTTTGTGGCATAGTAGATATGTAGTAAATAAGTTAAGTGGGGACATTAGGTCATGTAGATGAAAGTGTATCCATCTTCAGAACATCCTTGTACTGTCTTCAACTGTGGAGAGCGAAAAAGGCAGAAAGTGATTGCACAACTCATTCAATTTTACACAAAAATAATATTACTTTAATTCCAATGGTCTGATGTAATTACTTGAGGCTACAGTTTATCTTTTTATACACATGTTCAGAGTGTATCAGACATAATTCATTTGACCACTTCACAATTCCCCTGTAGCAGAACATCTGACTTGATGAAAAGTAGAATTGCGAGTTGTTGGGATGTAATGCATTACAAGCAAAAAAAGTATTCCAGCACAGATGGTACATTCAGCCTTTTAATAATAAAATCTGCTTCTGTGTTATTTAAAAAATTACAATAACCTTTCCACTAATCCCCTGACTTTGGGTCTGGTACACCTGAACGACTGCATCACAATCCCTACCCCTTGATAACATATTAGGATTACGGCTTAGATTTTATATCTCAGTTCTGGCCTCCATCTTTCTCATAAATACGTTAGATAAGCATATCTGTTTAATTTCATTCTCTTTGATCACAGGATTACACAGAAACAGTTGATTGTCAATGCAGACACACAGCCAAACATCTGCGTAAGAATTTATACATCTGCATCAGATGTAATTTTATGTTTGAACATCATACATTTATTTTTGTGAGCACACACTGTTAAGCCCATATGTGAGTCAGGTAGATGTATGTTACAAAATCAGGCCTGCATGTCCATCGGAATGAAATTTTAATCCAAGGAATCATGGTATGTCCAACATATCCAATATGTACTTTTCTTTTTTTTTTTTTTACTGACCAGAATAGATGGATAGATAGATTTTTGGAACAATGTACAAGTCTTTACTGTCACGTTCTATCAATTTAAAGCATCCTTGCTGAATAAAAGTATTAGTTTAAAAAATACTGACTATATGTATTTATATTATAGCTCCATTTACATTGCATGCTGTGCAAAATATTGCAGCACCTGCATGTTGTATTGGTTTCCTCAAACTTGGCAGATGGTCCTTCGTCTCCCCCTCACGCTCACCCTCACCCTCGCCCACCGGCCTCCCATTACCCAGTATCTGGCACCTGAGTCTACAGGGAATACTGCCATGCGATGCCCGACTAGAACAGCCTCAACAGAGCAACAAAAAAACACACATCTCCGGGCTTGACCTCTCAAAGCGAATCACACGCATCTGAATCACAGGAGCCAGATCCCTTGTGAAGAGCAAGAGATGTTTCTCTCCCCAAGACTAATGCGAAAATATGCCCTGGAACTTATTGCTATATGTGTAATTTAGTGGCATGACTGCTAGCGAAACACATAACACAAAGGTCCTTATGGCAACCATAGCCTCGCTTAGCGCTGATTTAATTATAAAGCTCTTGTCTTTTGAACACTATGAGGGACATTAATGGGTAAACTAATAGCTTATGTATAACATGTCTATATCAGTGACATCTTGCATGTCCCTATTTGCCTGCTGTGAGGGAAAAGTTCATTGCACATTTCTACGCTGTCAAAGTGTGCAGTCTAAACAATGTCTATTTTGTCTTACAGTAATATAGTTTAATGTGATGTACTCTGCTTGACAAAATGAAATATTATGACAAAGTGCAATCTCTACTAAAAAGAAACGAAGGCTGAACAAGCAGGCTGGCCTCCAGGGCTTCTGTTTGCTGTGCACGTTTACCACATACCACTGTATATAATAAAGAATAAAGAGGTGACATAGATTTTACATAGACTGAATTTTACGTACACTGAGATGAAGATCAGTATATTAACTACATTTAGAAAAACGTAATAGGGTGGTAGCTTATGCAAAATTGTCTATCACAACGCTAGCGTACTGTGGATGATTGCCAGGGTGTTGCTATGCAGCTAGTCGATGTTTTGAGTGTTTTTCAGCACATTGCTATGGGATTTTAGAAGTGATCTGTGAATACCTTTTAAATGCCAATTTAATACCTGTATTTGAATGGTAAGAAATGGAATGAATAACAGCAATTAAAATTCTAATTTAACAAGGAAGCAAAATTAAAATAAATTGAATTTTTTTAACAAATGTATAAATGTTATTCTGCCATGACAACTCTCAGAGTATGACAATGTTGTATTTTTGGTCTTGCCAGAATAGATCTGCTACACTGCTGCTGCTTTTATTGCTGCTGCTGCGGCAGAGCAAGTACGGGATTTGTTGCTGCCAGTACATACACGACACGCTGCTGTGAACAAGTAAGGCATGCTGCTGCTGTATAGTATAGCATACATGAAGTACCCATAGCAGATCTATACAGGTGGAGCTGGGGAGGGTGGAGGGTTTCTGAAAGCACGCTGCATTGCTAAGGCAAATGCTACCCAAGTATTTGAAGGTTGAGCAACGAGCTCATTGGCTACCGATACAGCAGGAACCAATCAGCTGCGCCCTATAGATAATGATGTGATTATGAGCAGGTGAGTAAAAGGACCTATTAGCCTGCACCATCTAGAGTTTCATGCCAAAACTTTGTGCTTGTTACATTTAAAAAAATAAGTTTTTCAAGACCTATTTGAAACTACTGAAAAAATTTAAAGTTTGAAAGTTTATAGATACAGATGGGCAGACAGATAGACAGTCCGGCTGATGGACGGGCGGACAAACAGAAAGACAGGGGAGAGTATGATAGTCAGACAGACCGATCGATTGATGAGTGGATGGACAGACAGACAGACAGACAGACAGACAGACAGACAGGCAAACAGACAGACGAACATGGACGGACAGAGGAAAAGACAGACAGACAGATCAGAATCATGGCTTTCAATTATTCAAGAAACAAAATATATGATAAAATATATACTAAGCAGGTAAATGAAAACCTTGTGTAGCTTAGGGCAAAGTCAAGGAAGCAGGGCATTAAATCACCCTTAGAAAAGATAACATGGCCTTCTATTTCATTTCAATAGCTTTACGCACAGTCATTCTCTCACTCTTTGATGGAAAGACGGATCACAAGGCACTCTGAGCTTTAGACCTTCACTGTCTGCTGATATAAATCTTACAGATATTTTAATTACCCAACTGGATTCTTATCATACAGAATGTATTAAAATTGCTCCAAGCCTTTGGAACACCACTCGACAAAGTGTTACGTGAAGAAAAGACACTATGTGAACACATTGGGCCCTATTTTAACGATCTGAAACGCAAGTGTCAAAGCGCAAAGCGCAAGTAACTTTGTGGGCGGGTCTTGGGCGCTGTTGCTATTTTCCCGGCGGGATAAATGACTCTTGCGCCCGGCGCAAATCTAAAATGGGTTGGTCTGAAGTAGCGTCATTATACATAGGTGTGGTTTGGGCGTAACGTGAAATAAACCAATCAGAGCGTCATCTCACATTCCCTTTAAGAGCAGACGCACTTTTTCTAAAGCGGATTCCTATTATAACGGCGGATTTGCCAGGCGCACGCCAGGAGCGGTTCACAGCCGAAGAGACCGACGTTCTCGTCAGGGACGTTGGGGATGGAGAAACCCACCCAAATTAACTTCGGTTAAACAGGCGTATGATAATTTGGGTAAATGTGTAAGCTAGATGTATGCTTTTATAATCTATCTATCTATCTATCTATCTATCTATCTATCTATCTATCTATCTATCTATCTATCTATCTATCTATCTATCTATCTATCTATCTATCTATCTATCTATCTATCTATCTATCTATCTATCTATCTATCTATCTATCGTAATAATGTATGATTTGCAAAAATGAAAACTGCTGCTTCTGTGTAGATGAGAGAATCAAAGTGTATGCGCGTTGTGCACACGCTACATTGATTATGGCCAAGCATGCGCCCTTAAAATAGCATATGAATAACATGCGCAACGCGCCACTGACTTTAAACAATTTTTTCCTGGTTAGTGGCGCAATTGTTTTCTAAACCTGCAAAATAGCATTAAGGAACGTTTGCGCCGGAACACGCCTCCTCTTTGCGCTGAACCGCCCAGGGAGCGCAAGTTCATTCCCTAGTTTACCGACGTGCTTCTGTGGAGGGAAAAGCGTGCTTTGCGCGGGTGCAAAATAGGAATGATACATGCGTCGGTGTACAAAGTCAATTGCGCTGGGTGCAAGATAGGGCCCATTGTGTGAATTGTGTAAATTAATTTGTGTATAGTTATAGCAACAGTAGGCTAGTTGGTGTAAAATACCACATTTCTAGCTGAACCTAATTTCTCTTAATAGACTAAAGTATAGGGAGGCCTGAAACAGTAGCATGCGCTCTGGCTGTGGTCTATGCTGATCCGTGGACCAATGGCAAAAAGCTGAGTCTGAAAATAGCCTGGCAGAAACAGCAGTCCCAAATGGAGAAATAGCCTGCTAAGTTATCGCTATTAGCAAAGTGAAAAGGACAGTGCTGACTGCAAAGCTAAAATTACCCTCTTTTGGATTCAAACGTGTCCCAAATGTCCAATTGTACCATGTTACAAAACTGTATATGAGTCTTGTTTAGTATGTTGTCGATAGTCTTCAAAATACTTTATGCCTCTCTTAAACTTATGATATTCCATATCCATTTAGTTGGAATTAAATATATAGTTTCAAGACACAGACTTTAAGCCTGTGGATTTGACCTCACAAGATCCATCTTCTAAATGTATTTACAGTTCTGAGGCATAATAATCCCTATCATGTATTTTAGAAATATGTTCATGTTGGTGTTTAAGTAAGCACGTCATTATTCCCCACAGATTTCTTCAATCTTGTTTCAGGTCAATTCTGTTTCAATCTAGTCCTGATCTGAACTGGCGTTTAGAGTGGATTAAATCATGTTCCATGCTTCAGGACTTCTGCTGATCTTATATCTGGTTGGTTGTTTTGTTCAATAACATATTTTTGTTTTGATTCTGGTGCCAAAAATCGTAATATAACCAATAATAGTTTGTTCTTTACTTTAGAGTTATGACATCACACACAAAAATTCAAATAGTTCACCCAAAAATTAAAATTCTGTCATCATTTACTCACCCTCATGTTGTTCCAACCCTGTATGAATTTCTTTCCTCTGTTGAACACAAAATAAGATATTTTGAAGAATGACGGTAACCAGTTTCTGGTCCCCATTGACTTCCATAGTAGGTAATAAAAATACTATGGAAGTCAATGGTGCCCCAAAACTGTTTGGTTACCAACATTCTTCAAAATATCTTCTTTTGTGTTCAACAGAGGAAAGAAATTCATACAGGTTTGGGACAACATGAGGGTGAGTAAATTATGACAATTTTCTTTTTTGGGTGAACTATCACTATAAGAAGGTTGGAATAAACTATTTTTTTATACTACTCAGTTCATCAGTTTTGCCCAAAATAATGTCTTGATATTTAAGGTATCTAAATTAATTTGACTCACAGTGACACTAAAAGAAATTCTAAAAGCACACGATAGTATAGATAAATCAGCAGTTTTGTTTTTATCATATATTTTTATAATTAAGAATTTCTGTGAAAATGCACCAGCACAGTTAACAATGCCTACAGAGAAACATACAGTTAAATTGTTTAGCATGGATGATTCCATTAATTATCCAATATATTTTTTAATTATCAGCACAAAAAATGAAAACCACACTTGTTATGATCTTTCCAAATTTACAGTGAAATTCAGTTACACGTAAGCACCATTCTCAGGTGTTTATTGCTTGCGATTTTAGATGACAGTCAACAGTGATTTTGTTTTTATAAAACAAATAAACCAACAGACCATAACTGGTAATCCACCTGTGAGGCCTGCAAAAGCTAGGACTAGGTTTATAGTTCATACATACATTTTTAATTGCATCTCATATTTAGCTTCATCATTAAATTCCTGAACTGATCTCAAATGTGGCTAGCATTTCGTTCAAACGTCTGTTCCGTGATCTGACCAGAGTAAAGAACCACAACAGCTCTCCTACTCTCCCAATCTGTCATGTCTCTCCCACATCGGGAGCATGATGAGGAGGTCAGTGAAGACTAACTGAGAGCAATGTGATTCGGAGAGGACGTCCTCACGGGCTTTGACTCTCCACTGTTCCGACATTAAGCTCATAAGAGTGCGACATATTGAAAATGGGCTCAAGAAAACACGAACATTTTCATTGGACAGATTATACACAGAGTAGACAGATGTTTACAGGGCTTCATAATATTTAAAAAAAATATATAAATAAACAGACCAACACATGGTGTGTGGTAATGGGGGATTTTCCTGAAGGGCCCTGAGGCTGTCGCTGAAAAGGAGATTAGATCGTAGGAGAGGAGAGGCCTCATCAGCAAGTTTACGTGCATGATAATCAAGTGAAAATATATGAGACTCTCATAGACTTTCTGAATTATGCATAATCAGATAAGGTGCATCTTGGGGCAGCATTATTTCTGCAGCATATGGTGCAGGGCGCTTTAGGATATTCCCTGCGGAAGCTTTGTATTAAGCGCAATGTGTGGTGCTTTATTTAACCAGTACTGTTTAAGCTCTTATCTCTTCCTAATGTAAAAATGTTTATTTAGGTTAACTTTCCCTTATTCACAGAATGGGCTTTTAAATACATGGGTGTGGAATATTCTGCTCTGGCAGATGCCAGCAAATCCAAACAAGGACTGAGTATGTATATCTACTTTAAAGCCTGATGTTGCAATATGGTGTTATAATGCCCTTTCTTTTTGCCGCTTTATATATAGTTCAAGTCATATTACATTAAAGGAATATTTCTGGTTCAGTGCAAGTGAAGCTCAATCAACAGTGTATGCGGCATAATCTTAATTATTACAAAAATAATTTCATCTTGTCCCTCTTTTTCTTAAAAAAAAAAGAGCAAATATCTGTGTGACAGAGAAGCAATGACAAAGTTACAAAGATGGGAATGGGGCCAATCTGTACAAGTTAAAATACTCTGTTTTAACAGTATAGACACAAGATGTAAACATTATGTGTGTTAACATGTGTTGAGTATAAAAAAATCATTACCTTTTTCTGTGTAAAGTTATATCCAATTTTACATCTTTGTCAGGGCCGTAACCATCATAAATGCTTCATTTCCCAAAACAAAACTGTTTAAAAGTAAAAAAAAAAATAAAAAATTAGGATGCTTCGGTGTCAAAATGTTAAAGATGATTAATCAAATTAAAGAAGGTGGGCTTTACTGTAATATTGGACAACTGTTTGATAGTAATATCCAGAGATTCAAACTACTCAACTTATTGTCAAATATGTTGTTTTGAATTGAAAAGCTATTTTTAAAGTGATACATGTAATTCGTAATTGAATGTGATGAGAAAAGAAACATGAACAGAGCCGTTTTTGCCCCTTTGGCATACGATTCATGTGTGCATATTGTAGATGCATATCTGTGCATATGTAAATATTTGCTATTTACAAAATTTGCTAGTAATACAAAATTACTTTCCGATAAATTTTAGTTTACCATTTCATTATTTAATTCCTTTATTGTTGTTATTGTTATTAATAATATAGTTATTATATTATTTTAGTTGTAATCAACATTATGCCACCAATGCTGTCGACGGAGCTTACTTACACCAAATCTCAACAGTTGCGATAAATACTCATCTTCAAGAGTGAATATGAATATTGACCAACAACCTGCTTGCTGATAGGGGTGTGTAATATTGCTAAAATAAGTCCATTCTTTCTGAAAGTCCCAAAGCAGTAAACTATAAACAAAGGGCAAAGCAAACAGTAAGTTTATCAGCAGCTTTAATGATAGATGAAGCTCATTTCTGCTTTATGTGGGGGCCAGCAAGTCAGGCACATTTCATTTGTAACCATAATGACATAAACATCAATCTGTCTCAACTGCTGCTTAAACGACTGTGTAACCTTTACAGCCCTGTTAAAGAAAGATATATAACTTCTATAAAAGAAAGACCATCTATGATAACATAAATCGCGTAACTTTTCTTTAGCTGGCTTGCCACCGCTTTTATGTTGGGTCAAAGGTGTAAGCGCACATCCTCAGAGAAAAAGAAGCTACCGGCATTCTGAAGAGAGGCATTAAAGTAATCGGTGAAATTTTAACAGATTCCAAAATTGCCATGAACAACAACAGATTGAGACTCATAAAAGCTGTATAAAGCCTTTACTACCTACTGACATTCTGGCATAATGGAAATATTTTACAATGCTTTCCCTTTATGGACCTCCATCCACTATAAATTATATTATGCAAAAAACATCATCATCAGGGATGGCATTAACAGTCCTCGCTTAACAGGTTCTGTGAAAAACGAGTTAGTTTGCTACATGTACCCTGGAACAAAATTCAATTCGCCACCATATTTAATGCTACATTTTTTATTAACTTGCGAGCATATGCTGAAACGGCTACAGATGATGGAGGTAGCTGCTGGGCACAGTGATCATCATGACTTTCCATCTATATTTGAATAATAGAATTGGACAAAGAGTTTGTGACCTTAGTCAAGGGCTTTGCTGGCAGTGAGGAAAAAACTAGCAGCAAACCGCAAACAGTGTTGCGCCCGCCAGCACCGAGCTGTGAATATGCAAAGCTCTCTTGTTCTTCATGCAGGCTTTCAAAACAAAATCAGGAAATTGTTTGAAAACCTTTTGCCTCTTAGGGGCATCACTGGGCAGTGTCGCAGACTGCTTAGCTTTGCAAAAATGTTTGATGCCTCTGTTTTAGTGGAGCATATGCTAAAATCTGCAAAATATGCAGAACAGTATTGTTTTTAGTGTCCTTTTATAGTGATGTCATTGAGGACACAGAAAAAACAAACAGCAGTGCAAAACAGAATCATCTGTGACTCATAGTCCAGATGCCTTTGATACAGTCTGATACTAAAAGATATCACAACAATGCCAAGTGGATGGATACATCGGGGGGGAAAATCAATGAAACAAACATTTTCACTTTTTATTGCCACCGTTGTATCAGTGATGTAATTCTTGTAACTATTGTTATGTAAAATGTACTGTAATTATTTCAAGATATGTTAGTACTAGGGCTGTCAAAAGATTAATCGCGATTAATCGCATCCAAAATAAAAGTTTGTGTTTAAATAATATATGTGTGTGTACTGTGTATAATTAAATTTGTATATATACACACACATGCTTGTATATATTTAAGAAAAATGTGTAATTTATATATAAAAAAATTATATTTATATATAGTATAAATTATATATAAATATATACAGTATATGTATGCAAATATTTCTTAAATATATACATGCATGTGTGTGTATTTACAGTATATATACAAAATAATTATACACAGTACACACACATATATTATGTAAACACAAACTTTTATTTTGGATGCGATTAATCGCGATTAATCTTTTGACAGCCCTAGTTAGTACTGACTTTGCCTCACAACTAAATCCAAATCTTATTGATGCAAAAGGCCACAGTCACAGTCACACTACACTTGGAGGCGCAAAATCTCAGACTTTAAAGTTTGTGTTCTTTTAAAGAGGTCACATTATGATGTATCAGTCTTCAATTGGTCAACTTCTTTGCATGAGCTCCCATATTTGCATATGTTTGAATGAAATCAATAGTACAAAAAGTGTAGTGATCGCCCCTTAAGTAGGAGGATGTGCCAACAAAAGACAGGTGCAAATGGAGGCGGGACTTACAAGGGCTTAAACGAACACTGAGGAGGTACTGACGGATTTATTCCATGCAATGTCACGGCAGGATCATTGGACATAATTACAGAAGGATCAGCATGATCGGCTGTCACTGATTTTGCTGACATCTGTCTGTGGCCTGCAAACACATGATGGCCAAGGCTTGAATAGCCAAACAGATTTATTTATTTACAAAAAAAAGGAGAGCTTGATACGTCTTAATTTAGAAGGGGTTTGTAGACTCTTTGGAAAACATAAATGGGCACAGAAATGACATTGTGAACAGAATCTATTCTTTATTATTTCCTGTAAAAGATGAAATACTGTAGTCCACCTGACCAATTCAGTTTTATTATGCAGTTGACCTGTCATACATTTATGATGATAAATGTAATAAAGCTAATTTGATGCAGTTGTCAATAAGACCTTTTTCTAGCATGAGCTGTCATAAGCTGTTTGTTTGTACATGTTATCCTTTACTAAAGCCAATATCAATGAGGTCTCACAAGATGGATTATTTATTTCGGGATATAACTGCATAGCTCATAACAGCCAGTTTGAGATTAAGAAAATTCATTTCAGCTTTGCAGCAGTGGACAGCTTGTATACAATTACAGAAATCAGACTGGGAGGTAAAAAAACCTAAATACGAAACGCTGGAATACATTGATTCAACCTTCATCTGAGAGGCTCAGATATTATCTCTTAGCTAAATCCTTTCTTCATTTCATCTTGGAGATCTGAACAAAATGCTTAAACATATGGCCCTAAATTACTGGCAATAACCTGGTAACATAAGTCATTCAGATTAACACACCAGCTTGCATCATTTTTCTTCCTTTTCTTTTCAAGCTGTCTTCATACATGATTAAATGTCAGATTTTTACAATCCTGTGTTTGAGAAAAGTATCGATCCCCTTGGGATTTTTTTTTTAATGAAGCTCAAACTTATGAAAATAATACAAATCTGCCCCTTTGAGACTACATAATGTATTCCTTTCACTTAGACTGAAGATTATAATACAAGCACATGATAAACTGCATTCTTTCTTGTTAAACGTGTCGTATTGCATCTTACTAGTAGGGCATAATATCTATATAAACATGAAACATGATATAAATATGCCCACAAAAAAAAGGTATTTAATTCTAAACATACAGTACAATGGTACATTTGACATTCAACATTTAACGATTAATTGTGCAAGTCTAATACACATAACAACACGTTCCGGTTTGACTGTAAAATTGTGACATAATTGAAGAAAAAAAAAAAAAAACAATTATTCAGTACATGAAAAAATGCTCAAATTTGACAGTCAAATATCAATCATTATTTTTATTGTCGTCATAATGTTTTTTTAATGTCTAAGCATAAATCTAAATGAAAAACTTGTGAAAAGATGTATACCTGTGTAGAAATGGCAAATGAGCCATTCTGCAGCCAGAGTGCCTATAGTAATTTTAATTTAAAAAGTGTTTGTTTTTCAGTAGATGGCAGCAATCTTCCACTAAATCATGGCACATTTTTCATGTAATCCCCATGAACCCCCTGTGGAGAAAATCAAGTTTTTAATGTTGTTTATAATGCCTATGTGGTGTTTTTAATATTATGCGCAAATTCATCAGTCAACACAATTGCTGAGTATTTTCTCTTTAAAACTGAAGTGTACCAAAGACAGTCTCAAAAACATGGTTTGAAACTGCCCATTTCCTGTCATCACAAACATTTAAGCCAATCCAGTCAACGTGCTGGCTGGGGCTTTTCTCCACTGAATTTCTATGATGTTCAAACCAAGTGGTGCTGTTCAAATCATTTCTTTGGTTACAATTGCTTGTGCCATTACTGGATGTGTTGTTATTCAGGTAAGTTTAACTCTCTACCTTGACAGTAGTTGATCCGAAAGAATACCACTTTTAAACCATCCGTAAAAGATGGAATGTCGACTTTACTGCTACTTGCAGCAAACGCTAAAAATGCAACATTTTTTTAATTTACTTTTTTTACTTTTTTTTATGCAAACAAACGTCACTGCATTAACAGAAGACAAAACAAATACCCAATAAAATTAAAAAGAGTCAATAGACACATTAAGAGACAATGCACATCCAGCCAGTTGTTATCGCAGAATAAACCCTGACAGGGTGATCAGGACCCCACCGCGAAGCTCATTGAGTTGAACTATTTTATTTTATTATTTCAACCAGTTCAGGTCATCCTGGAATCACAGCTACAACCCATCTACTCAGAAACCACTTCTGGTGGCCAACCCTGCTGACCGATACCATCAAGTAGAGGTCTGCATTCCCGCGGCTGTCCCGCGGGACCCGCGGGACCCGACCAGATATTTTGCGCCGCGGGATTAAATTTCCGACTAAAAAACGGTAGCGGTCGGTAACTCTGGTGTAATTTGAACGGGAGCGGTCGGTCATTCAATATCACGTTCCCGACGCCGACGTTCTTTCAGAACAGCATATCTTCGCTTTACCTAATCTTAATATTATCGACCACCCGGTATAGGCTACAGTCTGCTCTGCACTCAGGACCGTTATGCACGCGCTGCACGCACGGACCAGTAACGGTTCTTTCTGTCATGCATTGATTGTATTTGCCGGATCTGTGCGCGCGCGCAGCATAGTTCATAACGGTCCGACTCAGGGCAGACTGTATGTTATAAACGGCCCTCAAAAGAAAAAAATGGCAGAACAAAGTGTGGAGCAAAGTGTGGATGCGCTGTCCTTGAAGGACGTTCAACTTGGACTGGACAATGGTCAGTTTACTGCTAAGAAACCCACGTCAGGCAAGTCTAATGTATGGGAGTCTTTTTCATGCATCATAGACGCAGATGGGAAAAAAATACCCTTTGCGCAATGTGATAAATGCCTAAAAGTGTTCCCGTTCAGCAGTCACAAGACTGGAACCTCGGGTTTAAGGCGGCACTCATGCATCATCACAAAGGGTCAAACTAAACTGGCATTTACAAAGTCTAGGCCGGTGCCAGAGCAGTTTAAAAAAGAGACCACAGAAAAATGTGTTGACTTTGTTTGCCAAGACATTCGACCGTATGATACTGTGTCCGGAAAAGGTTTTAATCAGCTGGCCCAACATTTGGTCGACACAGCAGCAAAAATTGGAAAGTTTAATGTCAGTGAGATACTTCCACATCCAACAACAGTGTCAAGAAATGTTGAAAATAGGGCTCAGAGTCTGCGTAGACATGTTGTTGACGCAATCACTGCAGTAATACACAAATTCGGATGTGCAGTTACAACAGACATATGGACAGAAACTTATCGCAAAACGTCATTTTTGTCGGCAACCATCCATTATGTTAATGAGCAATCTGAGCTACATTCTAGAGTGCTTTTTGCTGTCCCCTTTGACCCAAGCACCTCAAAGACGGGTGAAAATATTCGAATCCACCTGCTGCAGAATCTCAGAATATTTGGCATTGATGCGACAGAAATGGGCAGAAAGATAGTTTTTGTGACAGATCGTGGAGCTAACATGATCAGTGCCTTACGAGGATACACGAGACTAAACTGCACAGCGCACATACTAAATGTGACTCTGTCCAGTGCGTTTGGTCCTGCCGTAATGGAAATGTCTCCAGAGATCGCTGGGCTTCTAACTGATGTTAAAAAATTGGTCACATTTTTCAAACACTCAGGACAGCAGGCCAAGCTAAAAATGTCACTGAAACAATCCGTAGAGACACGGTGGAACTCAAATTTTGACATGCTGAATTCCGTTTTGGAACAGTACGAAGACATCGCATCTGTGCTGACTGAGAGCAAAAATCATGACAAGATCTTACGCATCAACGCCAGCACGCTCAAGTTACTAGTATCATTCCTAAAACCCTTTAAAGAGGCAACTGACGACTTGGAAACCGACAACTCAACTCCAAGTGCCTCACTAGTTCTTCCGTGGTCTGTGCGATTAATTGAGCACTGTACATCAGCCACAAAAGACCCTCTGCTCTCTGAAATCGCAACAGTCTGTGTGAAACGGCTGAAAGAACTACTGTCAACAGACACCACTTTGCCAAATTCAGTTCACATGCTTTATAGAATAGCAACCTTTCTTACGCCAAATCTGCGAAGTTTGAAAATGTTGGATGAAAGAGGGCGTCAGGAGGTGATACAGGGTGTCAAGGAGATAATAGAAGATTTAAAGTTTGATACCCATGGTGAGGAGGATGTTGAGCCAACACCTGCCAAAAGGCCTACTGTTCTCTCAAAATTTTTTGATTGGGAGGACAATGAAGAATCAGTTGGATCGAAATCACTAGATATTCAGATTCAGGAGTACATGACCATGAGACTTGAATTATCAAGTCAACAAAAAGTTTTGCAGTGGTGGGATTCACATCAGTCCCAGTTTCCTGCTCTGAGCAACCTTGCGAGATACGTCCTCTGCATCCCAGCCACGAGTGCACCTTCCGAGAGAGCATTCAGCCTTTGCGGTCGGATTTTGGAAGAAAGACGTACGGTATTGAAACCGTCATCAGTCAATGACATTCTTTTCTTGCATGGATATTTAAAATAGTCTGGAAAAAGCTGATTTTTCCAAGTAAGTAAACGGCTTTCGTTCATTTCATATATTGCCTACAATTTTGAGATGTTAATTTATTAGTTATTGTTGAATTTAATTTATGTTTTGTTTGTAGGAGATACGTTGAAACCGATGTCGGCACATTCCCAGGGATGTTAAATTGTTTTAAAGTGTTTTAATTTTGCGATGGAAGGCCTACAATTTTGAGTTGTTAATTTATTATTAGTTATTGTTGAATTTATTTCGTTTGTAGGGGAGACGTTGAAATCGATGTCGGCATATTCTTTTCTTAAATTGTTTGGTTAAAAAGTGATTTAATTTCGCGATGGAAGGCCTACATATTTTGGCTACAATTTTGAGTTGTTATTTTTTTTTTAAGTTATTGTTGAATTTATATATTTTGTTGGAGAGACGTACGTCAGCACATTCTTCTCAGGGATGAGAAGGTTAAGGCCTACATATTGTTCGGTTAAGGCCTACATATTTTGCTTAATGACATGTCATATTTTCTTTCTTTCTCTGACACTTTTCCTGTGTTGACAGCAAAATTTACGAATTTTGATAATACGAATAAAAATAATAGCCTACTACACTTCTTTTTTTTTTTCACTGCGACATTTTTCCCCCTACTGTCTGCAGCAAAATGTTAAATTTTGTATATTGACAAGGCGAATAAAATAATAATAAAATAATAGTAAAAAAAATGTTTGTGCAGACTACATTTTTATTTTCTCTGTGAAAATGTACATGTGAAATTATGGGAGATCTATATTAAGCGGGATGGTCGGGTCGGGAAGAAAATTATTCTAAGCAGACAGCGGGTGAACAAATAGTGTATATATAGCGGGAACGGGTGGGTGCGGGATATAACCCCAGCGGGAGCGGGCGGGAGCGGGACTTAAAAAACAGTCCCGCGCAGACCTCTACCATCAAGCACATTCAGAACTGCGCCAACTGCAACACCTCCAAATCTCTTAGACAACGACTTGCTGGTCCCTTAACTCCATTGCCGACACCTCATCGACCTTGGTCCCACATCGCCATAGACTTCATCACTGACCTGCCTAACTCACAAAGACACACCACAATCCTCACCATTGTGGATCGATTCACTAAGGCTTGTCGGTTAATCCCATTGCCTAAGCTTCCCACAGCGCTTGAAACGGCCGAGCTCCTCTGTAATCACGTGTTTCGTTTCTATGGCTTATACGAGGATATCGTTTCAGACCGGGGACCTCAGTTTACTTCCAGGGTTTGGGCCGCGTTCTTCAAACATCTCAATGTTAACATCAACCTCACCTCTGGGTATCACTCCGAATCCAATGGACAAACTGAATGTCTGAACCAGGACACCATTCGATTCCTTCGTTCATACTGTCAACAACAGCAATCGGAGTGGAGCAGATACCTGTTTTGGGCCGAATACGCCTTCGAGACCCCCTTCAAATGTGTTCTAGGTGCATCCGTCACTGAATGGCTGCAAAAGAGCGAGGAAGTTTAGGACCAGGCTCACACTCACCTTCTTCATGCAGTCAGATGCCAGGAACAACAAGCCAACCGTCACCGCCGCCCTGCTCCTGAGTACAACCCCGGCCAATGGGTGTGGCTTTCCACCAGAGATCTAAGACTCTGACTTCCATGCCGCAAACTCAGTCCCAGGTATGTTGGTCCGTTCCAAATTATTAGACAGATTTCTCCTGTATCATTTCGATTAGACCTACCTACTAATTATCGTATTTCTCCCACATTCCATGTTTCCCTTCTGAAACCTGCCGGTGGTCAGAGAGGAGTGCTGGAGGGGGGAGCCACATCACAGATTCCCCCACCTATCCTGGTTGATGGCGAGGAGGCGTATTGTGTGCACAAGTTGCTCAACTCCAGACGCGGGGCAACACTCTCTAGTACCTGGTCGACTGGGAGGAGTTTGGTCCGGAGGAGCGATCCTGGGTCAACTCTGGGGATATCCTTGACCCCACACTCACTGAGGAGTTTCACCGGACGCACCTGGAGAAACCGGCCCCTCGACCTCGTGGATTACCCTGGCGTCGTCAGCCGCCTCGCGTCAGGAGCCGCTCGAAGGGGGAGGGCTCTGTTACAGAGGAGGCTCCCGTACCACCTCCTCCGCACCACTGGAGGGATCCGTCTCTGGAATATTAATCATCCTTACCGAACTCAAATTCCCATCATGCCTCTCACCTGGGACTGATTGCGCAACACACCTGCACCTCATTCACACACACAGACATAAAAGCCACTTCCACACATCACTTCAAATGCAAATGCACTGCAAATGGATCTCCCTGAGTTTGATGATTCGCAACAGCATCTGAGTTACCAAAGAGTACATTAAGATATATAATACATTGTGAAAACTCATTTGCTAATAGTTACAGATGAGAAGTTAAGTCACATGCTTGTTTTGGAATTGTTTATGCTTTGTCCCACTGCTTGATCTCCACTTTCAATGTACCATCAGAAGTGTTTATGACAGATCAGATGTGAGGCTGCAACTGCATTTCATTCAAGTTATTTTTGTTTTAATGTATCTGTGAGTCAATTAATTGTGTCGTAAAAGGCCACCGTAAACTGTGTGCTGAAGTTAATGAGTCTGACATTATCACATCATTACACCAGCTGGCATAATGGAGCATGTGTTGTTTGTCATAATATGCCATGCCACGCTTAGCAGTTATTGGCTGTTTACATTAGCAACTTTCAGAAGAACTTCAGAACAGTGAATTTGAATTTCTCAGCAAAATCTTCATGCGTCAGATTTTGTGCCACGTCTAGTGCTGTAAGAGATTTTGAGTTCTGTAACCATTTTGCATGATCTAGGTACTTGTAACAACAGAAATGTTACATTGCGTTTAAGGTATGCTATCCTGTTTGAGCTTCAGCAATGTAATTCAGTCATTTTGAGCTGTATTAGATATAGATTCATGGTAGTCTTTTGAAATAGCAATACAAGCAGCTCATATGAAAAAACTGTCCAGTTCAGATGAGTAAATCCTACAGTAAATATCACAGCTTGTACAGCCCTTTTTTCTCATAAGACAAAGTGTAGCCCTCTATACTCACCATCATTCTTGCAGCAGAGCACAGCTACACCCAGCACGGCGCACCACCCCACACCATCTCAAGGTCACTTCCTCCTTCAGCTTTGAAGGATGATGGGCAAGCCCAGAGTCTGCCTCAGCCTGGCCTCTCTGCCTTGAAAGATGGTGGGAAAGGGCGAGGCGAACCCCTGCCGCTCAATAACTGGTACCAAATGTTGCCTTCTAACAAAGGTGTTGACCCTTGAGCAGGCAAAGTCCCAGGGCACCTCACTGCAGAGCTGGAGGACAGGCAGACAGCTGTCTTCTGTCAGCCAGCTCCAGCTGAAGATCCCCCACCACCCTGCTAACAGTCAGGAAACTTCCGGGAATAAAAGGGGGGGTTTGACTTCGTTCAAGACCCGGACAAACTTTTATGAACACGTTGAAGGGTTCCAACCCCCTCATCCTTAAGGCTTGTTATATTTGTACAGGTGACTGGTTTGGATAAAATTAAGAAAATATTCTATAATAGCTAGACATTAGAGCAAAGCAGGCACATAAATGATGTTTCAAAGTTTAAAAGTTTTGTTTGCCTGAATGAGAATGACTGTTTAATATCATATTATTCTCTCAGTATAAAATCCACAATCTTTATCAGGCTGTCTCGTGCCATTTTTTCCCCACTGGCCAAAAAAACTCACAGACTGAGCGCTATCATTCTTCAGGGAAGAAGCCGCATAATTAATTTGTATGTTCCGCAGTGACAGATGTTTAATTTTGGCCGTAAAAGTAATTAATAAGGGGAGTCAAGAGAGGCAGATTGTTTGAAGATTATTTATGAAGACCTCCCTCTCCCCCTGGTGGCTGGGGGAGTGTCACCTCTCCTTCACGGCCTCCTGTCTTCACCTGCTTCCTGAGACACAGATGTTTGTCTGAAGCAGATGACCCCAAACACACGTTTAGTATCTGTCCCTCAAGGGAATGGCCATGCGGCAGCACGGAGAGAGAGAGGACTGTGCAAGGATTGCACTTCTGTCTAACCACAGGCATTACATAGGGCTTAAAGGGTTTAATTCATATTACAATGGCACTACCTCTGCTTTTATTTGATCTGGAGGACCTCCTGATTACTGGGAACAGAGTGGCTTAAGGTTTCAGAGAAATGTGGGACAGCTGTTGAAGGGAGCCTTGTTGCGTGTGTCTGTGTAGGGGCTGCAGCTCAAAATGATGAATGAATAGAGGTGTGAAACTTGAGTGCAGAAGGTACTGAAGACAGATGAATGAATTGGTAGTCTAAGTCTCAGAACCACCAATAATATGTACAGCACTTCCTTGATCTGGCAAGTGTAATGGATGTAGGCCTGTAAACCTCACTCCCCTGGCCTCAAGAGGTGCGCTAGGGACTGACGCAAGCGAATGTGGTCTTTAGCGTCCTTGTTAACGAGCCCGCCTCCCACGCCAGAGACCCTGGTTCGAATCCCGGTTTAATTTGGTGCCGTCCCCTGGATGGAAGTGAGGTTGAGGGGGTGGGTGTAATAGGCCAGTAAGAGCTGTGTGTAAACCTCACTCCCCTGGCCTCAAGAGACACAAACGTCCTTGTTAGTGCGCTCACCTTCCCCGCTGGAGACCCCGGTTCGAATCCCGCTCAAAGCCGGTGACATGTCATGAACCCCTTGATCCATGTCTATTTAAATCATTATTCACTGACCACCTATGTGCTGTTAATTTATTTAAATTTTTATTTGTTATTATATAAACTGGATCTGATGATCTATATGTTTTCATAGGTGTATATTTTCTCTGAGACTGTTAAATGTAGTTTATCTTTATTGTTTTGATTTTTGTGTTATACTGAAAAGTGATAAACAATTTAAAAACATTGTTGTTACTTGAAATTAAGCTGAAACAAAATATAATTATTGAATAAAAATGTTAAACAAACATTATTAAGTGGAAACACTAAAGTTACAAACTGGAAATGAATTACTGAAACTGAACTAAACTAGAATGGCAAATAATCCTAAATAGCAATATTTAAAAAATAATAATAATAAGTTAATCATTCAAAGTATGAATAAAAATAATAATGGCACACAAATAATACTAAAATACTATTGTTTTAACAACACAACTGATAATCATCAAGTGGATCATGATTAAATATGAGAGACCGCACACACATGCTCGGAGTAAAGGCAAGTCTAATCAAATTCAGATCACTGTTTTGCAACAGCATGGTGGCCATAATTTATGCCTCAATCTCGGCTGGAACTTCTGCTTTTCTTTGCCTTTATTTTTGTATGGCTGGCTGTGTGTGTGCGTGTGTGGCAGGGATAATAATAAACTATAATGGATTCCAAACAGAGAGGACAGCGAGTGAATGTAATTTCCTCAATGTGGGGATAAATCAGGAGGCTGAGGGTTTTACTGGAAAGTTCTTGTGGCTATTCAAATCTGCTGCCGTGATTGAAGCAATCAGAGTGGATCGCTGGGCCGTAATTCGACAGAAGGTTAGCGCAGGTGACCCGCCACAATATGATCTTGTTTATAGGCGGAAATTGCGGCAAGATTACTCTCTGGGGTCTTATTAGTCGGGGTGTGATTAAAGATGAAGCTTTGGTGTCTGACGTGGTGGGAAGCAGTGTCTGGAATTTCGATCATTGTTTTATATGTAATGTGCTGGCATAAATTTTCTCTGACAACAACCCAGGTGGGTATTGTTAGCTGGTTAGGCCTTCAGTAGGAGTTAGGGGCTTACATTAATTCAGAGTAGGGCTTCCATGCAGGATTATGAGCATTAGACAGTATCTAAATGATAATAGAGATAGCAGAGACCATGCATAGACAGATATTCCAGGATTAAGAGTCTACTGATCCCTCTCAATAATGACTCCTTTGGATGAGAGGGAACCCCCCCCAGCTCCACAGGCAGCGGGCCATGGCATATCAAGGTGTCATGGAGCCTAAGAGAGGCGCTGGCCTACATTCACTGCCATGACACAGATAGACTGGAATCTTCACTGAATCATTGACTTCAAGGTTAAAGAAGTTCCTGATTAATTTTTATGCCATTATATAAAAAAATACATTGTGACAGGTGCACACATTAGAACATTAAAACCATTGTAGATTTAAAAGTAGAGTCATATACAACTGTACAGAACTGTACAATTAACCAGAAATGCAGATGAAATTAATTGACTGGCGATAAATTACATCACACTTGTACGTACATGAATTCAATCTATCAGATAAATAGAGAGATTAAATATAATGAAGAAGGTGATCATAAAAGGATACATTTGCATACTAATTAACCCAGCGTAATACATTTGCCAATATTCTTTAAACATGTCTAAGAAAAGGCATTGGGGTAATTTATTGAAGAATGATATAATAATAATAATTTAGCCAGGACTGTGTGGTTTGATGTTAACATGCACATGTTTTCAGCAAAGTACTTTTTGACTTTTAAAGTTGTGCTGAATTGTGCTTCATAACTCACTTTAATGTGGAGCTCAGGCACTTCATTCTGCACTAATTTTGTGGAACGATGCATTAACTTTTAATCAGAACTTCAGTAAGACATTGCGCATTCTTCATTTTTTTTTTTGGACTTAATGATAATGAAAAAAATATTGCGATGACATGCCACTAAATAAAATTCCAAACCTGCCTAATAATAATGTGAAGTTCAGTAAATTGTCACCACCAAGATTTCGAGTCCTGAATCTTGTGCAAGCCACTTCATATGGTCAGTCTAGTCTATGTTATCTGCAGTATGTATCTGATAAGACTGTTAGGACGATGTGGAAACAACCAACAACAAAAAAAGCAAGACAGAAATGTCCTTTGATTGTAGCAGATGCACCGTCTTAAGCGAACCAGCAATCTTCGTGTTTAATATGAGGAATACATCTGTTCTGGTTCAAGCCTCCTGCTCTATATCTGCAACTGCGTGTTTCTCAGTAGCATAACATTAAACCTCTCTACAGCAATATGTAATTAAACTCAGGCAGCATATTTCTAATCCTGAAGGCTATTATAGATTTACTTAGGCTGGGACATTGTCTGACCCTACAATAGCATTTTTTTTTTTTATTCTTTCCATGCTCACGACAAACCTCTGTGTAGTTAAATGGGTGGATAAAGAGTTTTAAATAGACGAGAGCTTGGGTGCCGGCCTTCGGTTTTGTATTTGGTCCAAAGAGGATAGAGCTTATCTCTCCACCCTGAAGAGTGTAATTATTCACAATACTTAGCGTCTATAGCAAATGACATATCTGTGAACCTGTCTCCAGTCACATTATAGAAAGTCAAAATGTAGAATATGTGTATATGAGGCTTTAATTACTGGATAGTCGCTTTGCACCCCTGGAGGATTAAAGTACTGAGGATATGTAATTATTAAGTGCTCTACATTTTGAGCAGGGCTGTATCTGTGATTAAAACTGACCTATCCCTCAGACAAATTGCTTTGAAATTCGGTGAATACTTAAGTTAATTGGTACTTGTGTTTTCTGGCCCTTGTCGCTCGGCTGTGCGCGCATGTCCATACGTACGCAGAGAGTCGGGGAGGGATGATGTAACATTTAGCCTGCTTTTGACAGGCGGACCCTTTTCAGCTGGATTCATGTCTGGTATTGCATGTCGCACTGAGCAGTTGGACTCTCTGTCCTTCTCTGTCACGCGGCAAAAGGGAGAATCATCCGATTCTGGTCTCAATGTTAATGTATTCCCCCTTATTTGACTTTTTAATAGGCTTTTACCTAATTATCATCACATGGTCCAGAGCAGGGGAAGAGAGAGGAGACACAAAAGGAGGTCATCTTTGGCAGTGTTGGCAAGCAGCCTACACCCAAGCACCGTTACAGCGGCCATCGCTCCGGCCCATGATAAATTTTCCCCTTGAACACGATGTCAATATGTTGATGTGCCTGCCTTTATTAAGACACCATCCAACTGATAACAAGTCCTGCTGCGTGTTACCAACATAAATAATTAGTGCAGAGACCAAGGAACGGCAGGTGGCTTTTGGCACAAAGAAATAATCATACTTGATGTGGAAAATAAAGTAAAAGGAGCCATCTGTTCCCAGCAGGGGTACAGGGAGAAAAAAACACGTTAACATATTGTCTCTAACGTTATGAAATACACAGTTAATAATTCAGTCATGCTTCCGACTCTGGCCACTTGTTTAAAGAATATGAAATGAGTGAAGGTGCCCATCTTGATGCCTGAATTAACCTCAGTGTTCAGTGCTATTGGCTCTTCCGGCTATTTTATTACTTAGCTAAACAGATGTAGGGAGGTCATGTCTGGTAAATATTATGATGTAAACAGCAGATCTGATAGCAGCAGCATGTGGAAAAAAAAACATTGAAATGGACTAGGAAGTTAGTAGTAGTGCAGGCAATGGATGGGAAGTGACTCAGGTCACATGATGCAACCTGGGGTCAACTACCTGCATGTGAAGAAGTTGCACCTGGATTGCGAACCATGTCTTTATTTGTTTGCTTGCAGCTGAAAACTTTCTTATTCCACATGACAATGCAACAGTCAATATGGCGTTTTTGATTGAGGCATCCCTGGTTATTGCATTAGCTGGACCAATACTTTTTTTTTTTTTTTTTTTGGGGTTTGTCATTTCTGAAACATAGTTTGTCAAACAGTACTTGCATCATGCATAAAGAATAGTGTTACATAGTTGGCCATTACGTGAACTGACTTTTGTCATCATACTGTATTGAGAAATAGTTCATAGAATTGAGTTTTGCTCACTAAATGAAGTGCTGACTTTACATTTCCATTGATGAAATGCAGTTATATGTCGTCAGACATTAAAATGTAGCTGCATTTTTCCTATAATTACTTAATTCCTTGTGACAAGTAATTCATTCAGCCCACATAATTAGCCCTATTTTTGAAGGCAGCCATCCATTCGACATCCTCATTCACTCAAATGACAATCCAGTACTGTGTTTTACTGCGGATCAAGACAGAATGGTTGATTTTGGTGCAGAAAACAGCAGGGACATCTTTCCTAACAATGCTGTGACATATCGCAGGTCCTCTGAGGCGTCTTGGAAACCAAAAGGAAACACTCCTTTGCCCAGGAGTAAAAAAGCCATTACAGCATGTAGTTGAAGATTTAATAGGTGTCATAATTTATCACGTAAATCCGAAAACTGTTTCTTAATTAAGTACGTGCGTTAATGAATTTTTTAATTTGCTCCCTGTAAGTACTTTGCTATGCTAATTGCAATATTATTCACATTAGTTATCGGCTGTTGCCCTTGGCTATTTGCTGTAGTAGGAGAGGGACCTTTTTCGTCCTCCTATCTAAAGTTCATTAACTCATCAAACATGAACAATTTTCAATTCAGGACAACGGTCTCTTCTGGAAAATTCTGCTCCTGAAGATTACATTTCTTACAGTACAGCTACATGCAGGACTCACTTTGGACCATAGATTAAAATTTGACAAAGGTTGAATGTTTCAAATTGCAATATGGGTGTTAGTGTGAATAACCATAATCATAATCCTCCAAGTAACCCATATTCAAGTCTTTAATGTAGTGACCGACTAATATCGCAACTGTGCTTCTGTGTCAAATCCTCCTAAAGTAATGTATTAAATAAGGCTTTGTCCCCAACATAGTGTGTTTCATCCACTGACACAGCTTGCACTGGAAAGCCCTATATGTTTTCTGTCATGGCTCCACACACAAGTGCATCACTCAGTGAGAAAACCTGCCCCACTAATGCTGATACCAAGATGCTCCAACCACATGGCAGTATTAGGAATGAAAAAAAAAAATCTGTGAACATTACCCGATAATGTCGTAGAACCATCTGCAGAGAAATGTATTTAATATTCAGTGGGGATCCTACTCACTGACATTAGGAGACCCATAATCCCTTGTAGATTAAATTAAATGTAAGCTCTGAGTATTTATCTCAAGCTATTGTTTTCATCAGCACTAAAGATATTGTTCCCCGCCTCATAATACCGAACGAGACTGTTGTCATCCACAGCCTCTCGCTGAAACGCAATTTTATTCCAGCTTTAATCTCTCAACAACATGTTAGTATTATGATTTTTAACTACACTTCACTTAATGGTGGAAAATAATATGCATTTTTTGGTATTAAAATAAAGCTTCTGTTACATTAATCTAAAAGCAGAAGGAACATTATACGTAACACTCATAACACATAACAGCAATTTGTCATCTCTCAGTATGATAATGGAATAACTTTTATTTATTACTATGACTCTTGTGTTAAATTGCAGTTGTTTTTATTTAAAAGTAATGCCGTTGTTTTAATTTCACAAAATGCATTTCTGACATCTGCAAACATCACTCAATGCGAGAAGATACTAGTTGCCATTAGAATTTTTCATTCATCAAGATTATGTCTCTAACTATTAAGATGAAAGTAAACTTTTGGTTATGTTTTATTGATTAAATGTATTAATTCAGAACATGACCTTACTTGGCCCATAGTCTATTTCATATAATACAATGTATTGCACTATACATTCTATGAAAGTGACATTCTATGAAAGTATGGTTCCAAGAACTTCTAAATAAAAAAATGTCAAAAAAACAACAACACCTAAATGTAACCCTGGAAGCATCTAGCACAAGGGTTGAACAGCATAACTTTACATTACAAAAATCATCCACAGTGCTTGAAGTATCATTTGGTGTGTGTGTGTGTGTGTGTGTGTGTGTGTGTGTGTGTGTGTGTGTGTGTGTGTGTGTGTGTGTGTGTGTGTGTGTGTGTGTGTGTGTGTGTGTGTGTGTGTGTGTGTGTGTGTGTGTGTGTGTGTGTGTGTGTGTGTGTGTGTGTGTGTGTGTGTGTGTGTGTGTGTGTGTGTGTGTTTCATCACTGCTGCTCTATTGCTTCTCAAATCGTCTCTCAGTGAAGCCCAGTGTGGCTGATCAAGCCGTTCTAACAACTGGAAGACATCACAAGTTAAACACTCATTATTTTAATTTGATGCTAATCATGTGTTAATGAGACTAATCCTTGCAATGATTCAGGTAATTTGCTTAATGGCTGCCCAGAGTACAGATTACGGTAATCAGTCACGTTTGATAAGACGTCTGTTGCAGAGAGGGGAAATTCTCAGGTATGAATGTTATTCAGCTGTGATAAGATTTATGAAAAGAAAACTTATTATGTTCCTTCTGTCAGTTGAAGTTTGACCATCACCATTGTCACTTCACTATGCAACCACAACTGTATGATGTCAACAAAATGAGACAATGATTTTGATAAATATAGTGCACATTTAAATAGATAATGCCTCTTTGCATAGTTAAACGGCCTTACAATTCATATGTACTGTGATTAATCAACCGTGGAAGAATGGTGATACCTATTCATTAATATGTACCTGTGGTGTCATCATGTAAGTGTCATATTTCCTTACCATTTGTTACCATTTACTATTTCAACTCTGATATTAAGGTGTTAAGGATCAAACTTTAATTTCCAGATTTTTTTGGGACTTGGCGATTCATAAGGAGGCCAAAGACAAGTGCTTAAGCAGAATAGATGGTTGTTCATAATGGAGACCCTGTTGTAGTGAGCATTGCCTCTCTGGAGATCCCGAGGAGTAAACACCCCCGTGCTGACAAATGACAGCAGCATAATGACCCATAAGCGCTAACAAATATAAATAGGTTCTGCTTACATTTAACTGTCATCAAAACAAATGCTTGTTAGGCGTTTATGACTTCCCATTTGAATGATAAATATCTTAATTATCTCATCACAGTTGCAAATCTGAATATTTTCCAGACTTTTCCAGTTTTATCTATTTGCAGGATTTTGTTTTCTTCGTTTTGATGACAAAACGGATACAGAACAGGAGAAATTAGTCTATTTTGTTCAAAATGGATTAAACACATTTTACAAAATATGTATTTTATACATCTTCTAATTAATAACTGTTATATTATATAACGTAATGGATGATGCACATGACAATTTTAATTGCTCCCATTACAAGACATTTGTGAGAACAAGGGCATATGCAAATTTGTCCCCAAACAAACAAACAAACAAACATAGAAACAAAAGGGTTTTGTAATAGTATTTTAACCATCTACATAGAGCATACATAAGACTAATAAAAGGTGACAATGAAGAGCATTTGTCACATAAATTGAGGGATAACCTACATTTCCCTTTTTAATCCTGCCTCAAATCTGTAAATACCCATATAGGGTCTTAAGGATCCTTTTCAACCCGATATCTCACTGTAATGCTAGTCTATTGTGCCGGCCTGAGGCTTACACTTCTTAGCATGCTGAGTGACAATGGACTTATGTGGCGTTCAGATCTGGCAAAGAAGCTTTGGTGTCACAGATTGCCACGCAGCTCTAATATCTCACTGTGGCCGATACGCTTTGAAGCCTTACATGCTTTCAGCGGCGCTCTAGCATGAACCGTGTCCAAGCTGCCCACTCTGATAATGGAAACAGCACCAATATCCTCTCATTGACTAACGGAGCAAACACTAACACTTGCTATTATGGAGATTACAAAAGTGAACCCTAAGCCTGTAGTTTTAATTCACATTATTGTTAGACAGCTAGATCTCTACTTAGAGGTGCATGTAGATTATAAAAGAGCTATATCCATTAAGTGGATCAGTACAATTTGTAATATTACACTCTAAAAAATGCTGGGTTAAAAACGACCATTGCAGGGTTATTTGGCAATTCAGTGATGCATGGGTAAATATTAGACAGAACACATGCTGGGTTATTTGCATTTGCAACGCTATCTCACGACCAATTCGTATGTATTTTACGAGGTGGCTAATTCCGTAGGAATTACGATTTGTATAAAAACCCCAGTGAAGGGTAAGTTTAGGGGCGGGGTCAGACATAGGTCATCTGTATGAATTCCTACAAAATGGTCAACTCGTAAAATATGTAAGATTGTGCAAAAATCATTCGTAAGAGGTCGTACGAATTAGCCACCTCATAAAATACGTACGTGAAATCGGGTTGCTTATTTTCACTGAACTTGTTGGGTTTAATATTAATATTGGGTTGGGTTGTTTTTTGGTGGTTATTAATTTAAATAATAATAATCAAAAACATTTAGAAATCGTTTCAGGAAGAGGCAATAGCCTCTGTGAATCTGTGGGAAGAAAACTTTTATCAGTAGGCTGTATGTCTGTTCCAGTTCATTAAATGACAATCTCATGAGTCATGCTTATACTGTATGTTTTTATGCAATATTCAAGTTACATCAAAAACAGCTTTACTTTGTGTCATCTCGTAGCCTATAGCGGACATTTAGCCTAAATTTCACCTCATTAAACGAATAGCGCGACCACAGCATTTTCTCTGCAAAAGTAAAGTAGAAAATGTAAGTTATTTGTAGCATTTGTAAATTTATTGAGGTTGTGTGGACATTTGAATAGGCTATGTGAAAATGTAAGAATGATTTACTGAAATAACAGTCTTGCCATTTGGTCCTTGTTGCTCCAGAGAAAATGAATAAATGAAATTGAGACTTGTGTTAGTGGGCAACAACTTTAACTACACAGAGTGCACAAAATGAGATACACACACATAGTGTTACAGTATATCTAAGTCTTCCAGTATTCATAAGTTTATATTTAAATGCAAATGTTGTGTTTTTCTTTGCTAAAACACATTTATATGTAAAATATGGATTTAGATGAAAGTTTAATGTATTTATATGAAAAATAAGGATTATATGCACGAAATGAAACATCTCTTGAGTGCAAGTACATTGTTTTGGATGAAACATCTAGGAAATGAAAAATAACTACGCATTAGCCATCCCCTGATGAACCTAAATGTGCATGTAAACATTTTAACAAGCAGAAAATCTGAGAACTGTGGGCTGAGAAAATGCTGAATAACAATGTGACATGCTAGTTTGTTTTCTGATGATTAAACGGCCACCATAACAATGCTAATCTGTGAGAGGGTTAAATTCAGATTTAACAGAACATATTTGGGTTCTGTAAAATTATAGGTTAAGCTATGACATTAGCACAAGCCAAGGCGACATTTAATTGTGTTTTCTCTCACAAACAAAACATATCATTTTTGTAGTGTTTAGGCTAGGCTGTTTTAGCTATTGTGGTAAAGAAAAAAGAAACAAAATACAGCAAAGCATGTTAAATGTTGCTCTTTTGAATACGTTGAATTGATCTTGATATCTTGTAATGTCAGTGTCTTATCCTAGATTGACATTATGTCTACAAGGGAAATATTCAGCATGACAGAGAGTTTAGACTGTCAACAAAGGCACTACATTTATCATATTCACTGTGCCAACTGTGTGAATGCATCCACGCTGGCCCTTCCATTGAATGACTCGCAGTCGTAGTGCCTCCCTCAGACTGCAGTAGTTTATGAAGCCATCTACTGAATGGAGTTGGTATTACACCAGCATTTTTTGTATCAGTTTGACTCTGCCCTGTGTAGTGCACTTGTATTAACAAGAGCTCTTGGAATAACATGCATCATATTAATCTGCAACATATTCCCTTCATAATCTAAAAAAAAAAAACACCTAAAGAGGATGAATATGAACCTCTTCTTTAAGCTGCTTTCATTCAGGCAGCTGAATGAAAATGGAACAATTACTATATTGAGGTCATGATGGTAAGAAGTGGATCATATTCCTTTGAGAGGCCTATCTTTAAATATAGGGACACAGGAAAATTGCGGACTTAATGTTTTGAATGATTATTAAAAAAATACTCTGAAAACCAATTCCGGTCTATGTTTAGAAGATGTGAGGCCAGTGGCATTTTAATACATTTAGAACACGTATGTTTCAAGAACTACTACTGCTACTACTACTACTGAATATATAGAAACGAGATATATATATATATATATACCTATATATATATATATATATATATATATATATAGGCCTAATGATTATATAATTATATATATATTTAATGAATAAAAAATGAAATTAACATGTTAAGACAAACAATTTGTAGTTAGGAGGACTGTAGTATTAGGAGTAACACAGGTAACTTGTACTTTTTCTTTCAAATAAAGGTTTAATAAAACATGGCAATCACAACACACAAACTGATTCTTTTTTTGAACACGTCAATTTCCTTCACAGCATTAATTTTAGAATTAAAATAATGCTCATTCTCAATCAACACGTTTTATGTAAACCTGTTATGAAATTTAGTTTTATAGGTAGGATTCATTAAAATAGACATGATCTATCTATCTATCTATCTATCTATCTATCTATCTATCTATCTATCTATCTATCTATCTATCTATCTATCTATCTATCTATCTATCTATCTATCTATCTGTTCAATATACAAAAAAGTGTGCGTCTTTGCTCAGGCTAAGGAATTAGAAAAGCAGAATTTTACGGCTCATTTTCATACACAGCGTACATATCATTTGATCACATATTCACGCTAAAGAAATATTCCCGTATTTTATATGAAACATTTTAATGTAATATAGGAATTGAAAATCATAAAATATGGGGACTTTGACAACTTTTAGGATGTAATAAATCGTGACATTATAGCATAAACAATGACTTTTCAAACAAATGCCACAGCAACTTGTGAATCTTATCCATCATCCTTGTACCCATAAAGATTCTAGCTCACGTAACTCAGAGTTGAATGGATGTCTTACTTTGTCCTGTATTGCGCAATCAGAGTTGAAACTCTATGGACTGCATGCTCTTAACAGGGCTTCAGTACTCCTCTGAGTCTGCTCAAGAAATATTGCTGTGCATCAGAGTAGTGAAGGCTGGAAGAGAAAAGCCTTGAGGGGAAACGGGAGTCTGTTTGTCAGAGAAAGTACCAGAGCCTCAACCTGCGTCACTTTGGATTCCTCCACACGCTACATGATCCTCCCCATTCCCCGCTAGCCTGGAGACAAAAATCCGGGCGGAGAGGCCCGCAACAACACATAGACGTGACAAATGATTGATTCCTTCCTAATTCTCTCAAATAAGATGTGTGGGGATGAGAAGAACGATAAAGGGCAGGGAGAAGCGGAGAACGGGCTGAAGTGGAGAGTGATTAGTAATGCCACCCTGTGTCAGGTAAACTCCCTGCTTGTAGCTAACTGGACATGTCAGGCAAGCTAAATGTTATACTGTCAGCCTATGACAATGGGGTTAAAGATGTGGCCTAGAAATGTTGGGCTTGGATGGGATGAGGGGGAACAAGTCATTGTTCTGTGAAACATCATGCTAATTGTCGTAAGGGAAGATCCTAGTCGTGAACACGAGGAAGGATAGGCTAGAACTTTGAAACAAAGTAAGAAAGAAGAGCACTGGCCCCTTGTTTTCCCACAATCTGAATAATGGATTAGTGAAGGAGCTGAACTGGTTTAGCAGCAAGAGCTAGTTTTTACTGTGACATTGGTATAGAATGTCATTTTAGGCACTAATTGTCAAATAAGAAGATTTAGCTAATCATATTAGGCCATAATCCCCATAATTAACACTGATAATAAGATGATTTTAACTGAGTTGTTATCAAATATTACCTAGCATTATCATACCTTTAGGCCTTACAAAGAACTGCATCAGGACGTCAGCAAGCTACCCACAGTTGAGTGTGAATCCCAGGACGGGTTGCCTTATTCTGGTACGAAGTGCAAAATCGCTGATAACAGCCATCCCACACAACACTTGACCAGTCCAAACATGTCTGCTAAGATGCTTATTTAAGTGATTTTTATAGAGTCTGACAAAGGAGTATACATTTCCCCAAGGGTTTTGAGCCATTCAAATTTATATATGTTTTTAACAGATCATACCAAACGAGCTTCGGTGCTTTAAAATCCACAGCAAGCAAGTCAAAGGTGACAGTGGCAAGAAAAACTTCTTAACCAGAAGGCCGAGGTACACAGGCATTTATTATTTAAAATCATATTCGTAGTAGTCATGTTAAAATATTCTTAATTACCTAGTTCTGGCATGAAACTCAACATTCAAACAAACAACAATAGTGTTGTTGTTAGCAGACTGCAGCGTGCTTTCAGAAACCCCGCACCTTCCCCAGCTCCACCTGTATAGATCTGCTATGAGGGTTATTTCATTTATGTTACATGCGCAGCAGCAGCAGCAGTATGTCTAGGCCTGTCACGATAACAAATTTTGCTGGACGATAAATTGTCCAAGAAATTATCGCGATAAACGATAATATTGTCGTTCTGAGACCATTTTCATTTAATATAATTATAATGGCATAATAATGCAGGTACACCTTTTCAACGATCTATAAACTTTTATTTCTAAAGAATATTAAACATTGAAAACGGAAAACATTTTAAATATCCAAAAAAATGAACAAAACAACCAAAAACAATGAAAGCAATGGACTCTTAGTGTCTGTTAACAAAATAAATGTCTGTTAATATATAAAATGAAACAAAATTGCACTTCAAAAAATATTAAACATTAGGCTTTAGACATTATTAAATGGTGATACATTCCATAACAGGCAAAACTGACAGTTAGGACCTTTGTAAACAAATAAAAAAAAGCCTCAACAAGCCATATCGCACAATTTTGCACTGTTACTTTGTCCTCCTGTTACTTTGTCAAGTGATTGTGTACTGTCGGGAAGACGGAGACGCACTTTATTGCGTGTGTATGCTACGCACTGAAAATACTTGGTTAGGATTAGGGGTGAGGAGTGCGTGCGTATTACACGCCATAAAGAGCGTATCATATGCACGCAAAAAATATTTTTGGCGTATAAATGGCACGAGAAATAACATTCGTGGTATAGATATGCATTTTCATGTGATCGGGCTCGCTGTCGCAACTCACAACTAGCGTCTTCTCTCTCTCCCGGCAGTAGCCGCAAACAGTCCCGCCTTTCCCACACAAAGACCATGTGACTGACAAGTGCCGCGCCGCCGCCTCCCCACACAAAGACCATGCAACTGACAACAAGAGGGTTCACTCCTCCTATACGCTAAAGAACCGAGAGTGGTCATCCAGTCTCTTTGGTAGAGAGAGAGAGAGACGAGGAAAACAAACAAGCATGCAAATGGAATTATCGCGGCCGGAAAAATTATCGAGCTCATTTTTTTTATCGTGCGATTAATCGACTTATCGACTATCGCGACAGGCCTAAGTATGTCTTGCATGCTCACAGCAGCATGTCTGTGAATGTACTGACAGTAGCAAGTCTCAGTATTTGCTCTGCAGTAGCAGCAGATATGTTCCGCAAAAACCAAAACATTCACATTGTCATATCCATTAACATGCCAATCTATCTATATTACCATACCAATCTCCCGAGAGTTGTCATGACAGAACTTTAGTAGAATGCTTGCAATATTACGGAGCCCTAAAGGGACATGGTGGCAAAAATATGAGTTGGAAGGAAAAATAATAAGTCACAAATGTTTTGCGTTCCCCCGGGAAACTTTGCGTTCGCTCACAAAATGTTTGCAAGAAAACGTAAAAACACTGACAAATAATTTTTCCTCCCGTCTCATATTTTTTTCCTTCACCATGGCGGGCTCCGTACAATATATAATTACAAATATATATATATATGAAGAGTTCAGATGCAAAAGCCTCTAAGTGCCATCTGAAATTTTCTTCTAGAATGATCATTTTTATCAAGCTTGCATATTTAAGTTCAATAATTTCACTTAAATGGCAATGTAAATGACCAATTAATTGTCATTAAAGTGAAATTACTTAACTTAATTATACAAGCTTTATAAAAAATTATCATTCTAGAAGAAAATTTCAGATAGCACTTAGAGGCTTTTGCATCTGAACTCTTCATATACTTCTGCACTTTGTGGAAATACACTTTGGACAATACTGTATTTGATTTAGTCTGTTTAATCTGTAGACTGCTGTACTCCTTTTACTCGCCATCTTGAATAAGATGCACCTTATAATGGACAGAAAAACTTGAGACCTTTTTCATTATCTGTCATTATATGTCAGACATTGTTATGACATTATGTCAGACATTATGTTTGTGTTCACATTTTAAAGGGACTGACATATAAAACTAAAGCTTTGCCTGCTCAAAACTGAAACATCAGGTGTCCAGTCCTTTTTAACATATCCAGAGAGAGAGAGAGGGAAAGAAAGATGCATATATTACTTAATTGTATATTTTTAATGTTTGGTCCAGCTATATTTCATAAAAATGTCTAATTTGATATAAGCTCACAAATAACTAGTAAACTTGTATTCACTCCAGCTCTCACAGAAGCCACTTGGGTTCCAGTGTCTTCTTGGCTTATAATAGTGGTGTTAGGGAGGTCAGGTGTTTGAAAAACACAACAAAACATTACACATTAATGGAATGTTGTTAAATGAAATAATCAAAAATGCATACTTTTCTTTGAAAATGCAACTTCAATATATATCTAAATTGTGAAGGCAGCGTGAGACCTAAAGCTTTTTAACCTTCACCTAACAAGTGTCTCCACTGGTAAACCACAGTCAGTGTTTACAAATTAACATAATTTAGGTGATGCCAAGTTCAATTCTTTGTTTGCGGCACTATTTCTGAATCGTTTAAATATCCAGTCATTCGAGCGAGCTGGAGAGAAGGAGTGAACTAATAGTTCATTTCTGGAGTCTTTTAGCGGCGGCCATTGGCTGGGCAAACAGCAGATGTGATGGACTGGTTTCAAATTGCAGATGATAGATGCAAATTGCTGCCTTTGACCACTTTCCAGTGTCCAATCTGACTGCGAGAGAGGTCTTGATTTCCTCTCTTAGCATTGGAAGGGCTCATACTGCACAGAATGCAACGACGTTGAAACTTTTTTTAACAAGTCACGTGATTGACCCTTCTGGTGATGAAGTTGTTGTTTGTGGGATACTTATGCAACATTTAGTGAAAAGATTGAAATTGCAAGATGACCTGTCATGGACATCTAGTTTGAGGTTGATTAATTTTAAATGTTGTATACATTATCATAGTTGATGCTCAATTATTTGAGGGTCCTTATAAACTGAATGTACTGATTTTTAACAACAAAACTCCTGGAACAAAAGAAGCACGCAGGTCAAAACCTGATTGAGGAAATTGTCAATCATAATATGTAAAGACTTGTTAATATGTTCTGAAGGCTTTGTTAAATCCAGCTAGTAGCCACGAAAATAAAAGCTATTGTATGTGGTGTAACCGTCATTTGTTGCCGATCCCCTTCACTGAATCCCATTCTGATGAATCCCTCTATATCCATTTTAAGCCTGACTCCTCTGATTAAACTCCTTTACATGATGAGTGTGTGGGGGTGTGCAGGGGAGGTGATTTTATAAAATGGTGATAAGTGTAATTACTCCTGTTGCTAATTGTTCTTGTAAAATTGATGCACTCCCCGTCATTAGCAAGTCGCTGCGCTACCGCTTCCGCTAGCCCCCACCTGATCAATTATTCAGGCCCATTTGCCTTTGAATCTGTCACTGACACTTTACATTGTGGGCGCTAGCTTGTAGCAGCACTTGGATACATGGTAGACAGGGGCGGCCCCCCTGAGACAGCTACTCTCTAGAAGCCTATTTCCTGTACAGCGCTACTTTTGACATGTCACTTAAAATCAGGAGGAACCTCTTCAGCGAGTCCATGTTCCCTTGTCTTAAATAAATAAACGCATATCTGTTTAAATCATATTACACCCACAGGTCTTTTAAAATACAACTTTGTCTGACTGCAGGCGGCATGTGAAATACAAAAGCAGTTTGGAGACAGATTATATAGTGAGACTCTGAAAGTTCAATGTTTTTTAAGCATTCCATCTGACTACATTCGGGCAGGTTATATCTCTTTTTTGAAATAA
Organism: Scardinius erythrophthalmus; assembly: GCF_964197995.2. Taxonomy (NCBI): domain Eukaryota; kingdom Metazoa; phylum Chordata; class Actinopteri; order Cypriniformes; family Leuciscidae; genus Scardinius; species Scardinius erythrophthalmus. Next base: position 27,328,866 of record NC_138225.1, read on the forward strand.
AACCAGGGCAACCATTGTTCGTCTATTTACTGTATCACTCAAAGTTGGTCGTGGTCAACATGTTTTCTAGCATAAACACAAGGACATTTTAAATATTGTGTACCTGCACTGTCAGAAAAAAAGGTACAAAAGCTGTCACTGTGGCGGTACCTTTTCAATAAAATGGTGTAAATGGCCAGTGGTGCGTTTCGTTTGATCGTACAGACCATTGGTTGGCAATTGTACTTACGATGCTTTTTGAAAACGCTGCCCAGGTTAATATAAAGTATTAAAGGGATAGTTTAACCAAAAATAAAAATTATGTTAAACATTTACTCATAGTGGTGCAACGGATCATCATTGATCCGTGATCCGTTCGGATCAATATCTTCGGTTCGGCACACACGTGATCCGCGGATTAATTTATGAAAAAAAAAAAGTTGTGCGCATGTTCAGTCCACACACAGCGTGGTCATGGCGAGCGAAGGAACGGAGGAGCTTGAACGCCCCGCGTCATTTAAATCCCCTGTATGGGAGCATTTTGGCTTCCCTGGAACACGCGTCTATTTCGCTTCAAACGCTCGCTTTATCATTATACGCGCGCGGCGCGTCCTATTCGCTTTGGACGCGCGAAAGGATTCAAACTGTTCAAGCATCAACTAGACGCGAATTTGACTCTCTATTCGCGTTTGGTGTGAACCATAGACTGTAAAAAAATATGAACGCAGCAAAATGAACAGGCTGCGATCAGTGCGATGTATGCTGGAATGTGTGTGTGTGTGTGTGTGTGTCAGACAGAGAGAGAGAGGCACGGGCGCGATCGAACAATCACACACGCACACGCACACACACACACACACACACACAGACACATGCTGTTTAAAAGCAAAAATTATCTCATCTTATTCATTATATTGCATTGGTTTTCATTTCTTGTCCTCAAACAGAGTAATCTGTTTATTTTGAAGTTACACATTCTACATTGATTAAAAAAGAAAATCAAATGTGTTTTTAATGGTAGTATCATTTTATACAGAAATAAATGATTTATAATTCAGATGAGAATAACGTTAAAGTTAATTAAAATTTTAAGGAAACAAATATATTGATCTGAAATATAGCAAATTGATTTTAAATTCATTCAGGTAGCCTACAATTACCAAACATATCTCAAGGTCTTTTGAATAAAGGGTGACAGTCTTTCATTATCAACTGTTGTTGTGGACTATATACTGGAGAAGTATTTGTTCTCCATTTGAGTAAGATGTTTTTATGTGGCTAATTGAGCAAAGTGCTTCCATATATTTTATTAGTAGTAGTATTAGTTCAAGAATAAAATAAAAATATCGGATTGATATCGGTATGGGCAAATAGCCGATATGCTGCGGCATCGGTATCGTATCGGAAGTGAAAAAGTGGTATCGGGACATCCGTGGAAACACATCAAGCATGGCCACGCATTTGAAGCGACATCACCCCGGTGTTTCGCTGACAGGAGTGAAAACGAAGGCTGCTCAACGTTGCACAATCAGACCGGGCTAAAGCCATCACAAATGCAATCAGTGTGTTTATAGTCACGCTTCATGGAATGAACCCGTCGCGCACCCACTGTTGTTTTTATATATTTTAATTTAATATTTTAAAAATGTTAATAAACAAAAAGACAAAACTTGTGTTTATTTGTCTTGTGTTGTCTTTTTTTTTTTTTTTTTTGCTGATCCGAAAAATGATCCGATCCGTGACTCTGATCCGAGAAACGATCCGAACCGTGAGTTTTTTGATCCGTTGCACCCCTATTTACTCAGCCTTATATCATTCCAAACCTGTATGACTTTCTTACTTCTGTGGAACTTAAAATAAGATATTTTTCGAAATGTCTCAGTGTGGTGTGGTGTTTTTTTTTTTTTTTTGTTTGTTTTTTTTTTATAGAATGCATTCAGCAAAACTTTTTTTTTTTACCAACATTCTTCAAACTTGTTTTTCTGTTTTGCAGAAGAAAGGAAGTCTTACGGATTTGGAATGACATGAAAAATGATAGATAAAATTTGTATTTTTGGGTGAACTATCCCTTTGAGAAAACATAAAAAACTGAGTATACTATATTAATCAAGTAACTTTTACCAGTAGCAACTAAATAATTAACTTTGCGTCATAAACAGAAAAATGTCATGAGGTCTGAGAGAATCCTGGCAAATATTTCTGGTAGGTTCCAATCATTTTTCTTTTTTTTGGGTGACCTTTTCTGAACAGCTCTGAATATAGAACATTTTACCGCTCTTTTGAGTGTGGTGTGGCATACTGGCTAAAGCTCAGGATGGGTAAATGATTGCTGGTTTGATCCCAGTCAGAAGAGAGCTATCGCCATTGTGCCTTTGAGCAAGCCAATCAACACAAGGACTAAAAGTGTTAAGTACTTTATAACTCTCCTTCTCAAATCCAGAGGTTCAACTGAACTGAAGTATCAGATCAATACGATTTGTTAAAGTGCCCTTATTATGCTATTTTAAAGTTTCCTAATGTTGTTTTGGAGACTCCTACGACAGGTTTACATGTATCAAAGGTCACAAAAACGGTTTAATTTTCTCATAATATACATTTGTACATCACCACATTTTGAATGATCCTCAAACGACTCGTCAGATAAATCCCTCCTTTCTCTCTAAATCCCTCCTTTCCGCGAGCTACTCTGCTCTGATTGGCCTGACAGCTCAATCTGTTGTGATTGGTTTACCGCGTACAGCGCGTGTGTCGAAAACAAAAACGTCCTTTGCCATTACAACGTCAGCTGTCCTGAGGCATCCTACACCGTAAACTAAATACAGTAACGAACAATGAGGTCGATTTTACCATATCAATGCGAGCATGATCCGATGATGAAACACTGGAAGAACTAGTTATTCAACCCGAACCTCCATCGCAAGCCTAAAAGGACTTTGACACTACTCAGTTTGAGGTACATTATGAGATGTTGCAACTGTAATTCCTCACCATCAGCATTAAAGGAACACTTCGACTTTTTGGGACTTTAGCTTATTCACCGTATCCCCCAGAGTTAGATAAGTCCATACATACCTTTTTCATCTCCGTGCGTGCTGTAAGTCTGTTTGACGCACCCACCGCTAGCCTAGCTTAGCACAAAGACTGGATGTAAATGGCTACAGCTAGCATACTAATCCCAATAAGTGACAAAATAACGCCAACATTTTCATATTTACATGTTGTGATTTGTATAGTCACAGTGTGTACAAATAATAAGGTCATATGAGACACAGACATTTTTTAAACGTTTAAATACTGGGAACTATTTTCTCAGAAGGCGAAGCACTGCTACTTTGGCGGAGTGATTAGCGCAGCAACCGAGAAGCGCCGTGGTGAGGAGCAGAGAGTTCGCTCAGAGTTGGAGTAATAGAGTCAGCAATTACTAGATAGTAAATGCAAAGTTTACAATCATGAGTATTCGCTGTATTGTAAAGAGCTGCGACAATAAACAGGGGAGACCAGGTAATACCATGATGTTTCATAGAATTCCAACCAAAAACGCTGACCTGATGACTCAATGGCTCTGGATATAGATCCAAACAAACCTGTAGACATCATCAAGGAAGGACTATCGCGTTTGCACAGAACATTTCACTGAGGACGACTATTTTGAAAAAATGGAATTCGCCATGAAACGTGTGCTGAAGGATACGGCCATCCCATCGATAGTAAAGACAGGACAAAGTGGATCACCTGCGGCTGCGGTATGTGTTCCGTTATGTTTTTAGATGACTAGCCTATTGTTACAGTGCCATTAGCTAGATGTAATGTAACCTTAGTGACTCTATTACATGAATAGGGTGCTCACTAGGGCTGTCACTTTTGTGAAAAAATCCTGTTCGATTTTTGAGACATAAGTGTTCATTGAATCGATTGTAAAATCGATTATCCAAAAGACGTTTACATTTTAAACGCCAAATATGGTCAAATCCACGGACAACTAACAGGCATTAGGACGAACGTAAAGAGGGCGCTTGAGACGCGTACAAGTCAGCAATATTCCTGATGATTTATTGGCGTGAAGTTTCGTGCACAATGACAAACAGGAGAGCAACATTCTCGAAAAACAATAAGCAGAGTGGACTGCCATAACATCAATGACAAACATTACTGCAGGCTTTAACATGGCTGTGTTTACCATTAGAAATGTCAAACAAATTTCGCCTATGTAGGCGATTGTAGACCGTTGCCCGAATCTGTATCTGTATGCATGAGACTGTCTGAATACCGGCAGAATTCACATTTTTGTTGTAAAAAGAGACACATTAGTATAATTTGCAGAAGTATAATTTGCTGTTATGTGTGTTTGTCAGAGCCTGCAGTTGCTGTGTGACGCGTGTTCGCTGCGGGCGAATCGTGACGAGCTGGACGCGCTCTGACGCGCTCTGAGAGAATCGATTCCCTATTTTCGTTTTCGAAACTTGTGTTGGTTGGTCCGATCGATTGTGCAATCGATTTTCGAACGTAAAGTGACAGCCCTAGTGCTCACTACTATTACTGTACGTTCACATCGCCGCCGACTTGAGCTGCAAAGAAGCTCTGGCCGCCCTGTCAAGGACGCTTGTCAAAAAGTACGGGGAAGCTTGTTGACGCTTTGGCCGCTCTGAAGTCTGTGTCACACCATGAAATGTAAACAGAAAAAAACAAGCAATATATTGACACTAGAAACCTTTTATAATGACAGCATTTTTATAACCGTTTTGGTCACATTTGTACATAGTACAAATATAGCTTTTATTTTTCATTTTTCATTTTCATTTTTGAGAAATAGGGACCTTGTTTGTGAAATAGTAGGCTACTCCCGTTCCGATTCTCCCCTCGACCTCAGTCTGTTCGGCATCTTGTCTATCAGCTTCCAAAGTTTGTAACTCCTCGTCTGTGTATTCTGGCTCAAAACGATATGGTTCTGGATCTTGGTTTGATACCAAATAAAAATCCTCTGACAATTCCTCAAAGTCAGCCATGATCACGAATCACGTTCGCTACTAGCTAGTTAGTCAGGTTGGTTTTGTTGACGGAACGACGCTTCTCGGGTGCTGCGCTAATCACTCCGCCAAAGTAGCAGTGCTTCGCCTTTTGAGAAAATAGTTCCCAGTATTTAAACGTTTAAAAAATGTCTGTGTCTCATATGACCTTGTTATTTGTACACACTGTGGCTATACAAATCACAACATGTAAATATGAAAATGTTGGCGTTATTTTGTCACTTATTGGGATTAGTATGCTAGCTGTAGCCATTTACATCCAGTCTTTGTGCTAAGCTAGGCTAGCGGTGGGTGCGTCAAACAGACTTACATCACACACGGAGATGAAAAAGGTATGTATGGACTTATCTAACTCTGGGGGATACGGTGAATAAGCTAAAGTCCCAAAAAGTCGAAGTGTTCCTTTAACAAGTACATGTTGTAACGAACTAAACTAAAGCGTTACAATGTCCATCAGCAAACCCATTATTTTACTTATAGGCCTACTTATTTATTTACCGAATATTTTTCTAATTTATTGCGGTGAACACGTGGAAACTGTATCAATAACAGTGCATGTATGCAATGTATAGGCCTACATTAGCCGAGCTCTGGCGTGAACATAAACGTTGGTAAAACAAATCTTGCCTCAAATCTGTCTATCTCTTTTCTCAAAGTAGTGAGAATGACAGACGATCTGCATTAATAGACACAGTTATTGGTAATAGTGGCCCACAACTGATCAGCAGAAGTATTTCAGTAAGACAGTGATAACGTGAGTTAGCCAGTTAGCAGGAGACCTACACAACATAAAACTCAAAACTAAGTATTTCGAACACTATCTTTCAAGAGCAAGCGGTTTGCGAATCCTGCATTGAACTTTGAGAAGCAGTCGTCAGTGGAATAAAGGAAACACAGCAAAAGTTTAGGATTATACTGAGTGATAATGGTAAATATGAACTTTAACCACTGATTCTTCACATGCTCGTCCTTGGGCAGTGAAAAGAAACTGGCTTTACCTTCACATTGTAGAGCACAGCGTCTTCTCGACATGATTCTCTCCAGTATCCACAGGAATCAGCTGCCGGTTTGAGGTTCAAGTTTTCCCTGGTGTCTGCCTGCGCAATATGCAAAAGTTTCGTCTTGATGTCACAACGAAACGGCTCATGACTCGTTTGAAAAACGATTCTTTTAATTGATTCAGAGTCGACTCTTACTTTTGAAAGACAATCATTTTATATACGCTGCACTTTCAGATTTAAAATTTTGCAGGATGTTTTTATTCACTTAGAGCTATGTTACACACTGCATGAAAGGTCATTTTCAAAAATCCATAATAGGGGCACTTTAAATAATATTTTTAAGCTTTTTTTATCTTCTAGTGAACTAGTTGATTCAGTTTACAGTTCAGATGAGTGGTTGCCAAGGTGTTTGTATGCAGTTAGAAAGGTGATCTGAGTAGTTTTTTCAAAATGTTGCTATGTGGTTGCTAAGGTGTTCTTGGTGGTTGGAAGATGGTTATTTACTAGCCCAAGTACATATGATGAGGATGAGGGACGACATAAAGAAAGGATTCCTATGGTACACTTCTAAATTTTCTACAGGTTTCTACATTTATTACAATAGCTTCAATATAATAATAAAAAAATGGCTAACAGCACATTATATGTATCTGAATCGCATATGGTTCTATATAGATTATATACAGTAGCTGCCTTTATATATCAGGAAGGGGATCATCATATTTTTGGGTCATTAGCATAAAAAAGAAAAGCTCTGATTTAATCACCATAAAACTTAGAAACAGATTTGGACATTGGTCAAAGTGCTTCAATAATGTTTCTTGCCAATGCCTTTTCTATACCTTCTGCAGGTTTATTTATTTTTGTGCCATACTGGGTTGAAAAGGAACTGGGTTAATATTTAAATGCTACTGATCCTGATCTGAATTCTGACTTGTGATGCAGCCTGAATCATTATCACACCGTGTTTGTGTTTTGGCCAGAGGAGAACTGCCCCCCCTGACTGAGTTTGGTTTCTCCCAAGGTTTTTTTTTTCTCCATTCTGTCACCTGATGGAGTTTGAGTTTCTTGCAACTGTCGCCTCTGGCTAGGGGACATTTAATATTCAACAGTGTTATTGATCTGACTGTTCTGATGTTGTTGTATGATAACTGAACTGAGCTGGGCGATGACATCAGTTTTTTGCAGAATTGCTTTATAGATGAAATGAACTAATTTAATAACTGATGATCTTTACAATGGAACTGAACCAACACTAAACTGACTTCAGCTGAACAACAGCCGAAATCCATCATTTCCTGTTATCACCGTAAAGCTGCTTAAAAACAAGCTGTATTGCATAAAGCTATATAAAGATGATGACTTTTTCACTAAAACTAAAACCATAAAAAAAATGTGTGACTTGAAATAAACATTAAGTGAAAAAATAAAACTGAAAAAAACTGAAAATCTAAAAATAAAATCTAATTCAAAATATTAACAAAAACTATAAAAGTTTATAAATGATACTAAAATATAACAAAGTGATATCTCCACTGAATGCACTTTTATTATATGCCATCTCTCAGATTTAAACGCCATGCCGTCGTAGACCTTTCTGCAGAGTCAGAGGGTATTACCGGAACCTTCTAGACCTTTCAGTATTCTCGACTGTGACACTGACCTTTTCCAATTCAGCTTTCTAAGTGAGCTTGGTCCAGTGTGTGTGTTTGTGTCTGTTTGTGTATGCGTGTGTGTTTTCGCTCCGCACTAACAGACAGCGCAAGCTGGCAGGACGGCAGTGGATCCATGGCAGCTGTTTTGTTCAATGTTTCATGCTCTCAGCCACAGCTGCTCCAAATGAGAGTTAATATTGCAGGGGGCCCTTCCACTCCGGACTGGCCTTGTCACATACACTGAGTGTCAGCCCCTCTCCCTATGACACTGGCTGAGAGGACACTTCTCTCCCTCTCTTTCCCTCCATCTCTGGGAGACAGTCAAGGAGTCTGTCTGTCCTCTCCGATCTGGTCTAGGAGACAGAGTGAGTGTGAATGTTGTCCTCCAGAGGAAGAAAAAGAATAGGCCCGGAAAATATGCAGACTGCTGACATAGGCTTCTTTGCATCTACTGGTCAGCTTCGGTGTTTGTGTGAAGTGAAAATATGCCTTCTGGCTGATGGGCCGCACAACAAACAGCTGTGCCGCAATGGTGCTTGGTAAAAGTACTGTATGCAGTAGACACTATTAGAGGCAGTTCTAGAGATCATTTTAATATGTTTGCACGCAGTGAACCTTGCTGGTCTATTGGACAACAATTAAACCAGTTCTGATTGCACATGCTCATCAATATGAAAGCAAAACATACCATTTAAATGTTTTGAATTGACATTTTGGAATCTAAAAAAAATCCAAGCGTGCTCTCTTTTGTTTTACAGCAGTGCTCCGTTTAATGTAACATCACATTTTGAATTATGCAGAGTCTACATAACAGATATAAATATCTGCTCACACACACACACACACACACACACACACACACACACACACACACACACACACACAGAGTCTAAATGAGTAAATACTATAGAATTATGCTCTAGGTTATACTATAGGTTATGCTCACCAAATGCAGTAAAAACAGTAATATTTTGAAATAATATTATAATTTAAAATAACCATTTTCTCTTTTTATATAAAATGTAATTTATTCCTGTAATGGCAAGGCTGAATTTTCAGCATCATCACTAGTTTTCAGTGTCACAAGGTCCTTCAGAAATCATCTTAATATGGTCCGATTTGGTGCTCAAGAAACATTTCTTATTATTATCAATAATGTTGAAAAGAGTTGTGCTGCTTAAAGGAGAACTCCGGTCAATTTTAACATTGAGCTAATTTTTTTGTAAATGTGGAGTGCTGTCAGTACAGAGAACAACGACAAAAATCGGTGTTGCCTCTTTTTAAAATTTGCACCCTGTTGACTTCAATGGGGCAAGTTTTAAACCTGCTTTTAGCCTCTTAACATCCTTGATGTGTCATTACAAGTGCACAGCTAATGTGAGTGATTCCTTCAGAGTGATCACGGGTGAATCTGACTGCAGTAGATGTGAAAGATATGAATAAAAATGAAGTCAATTCGGCCAGCGCTCATACCTGTATTTACATCCTGTTTTCGGTCGAAGTCCATAGTAGTCGATTGTCGAGTTCTCCACTGTTGCTTAGTTACCTATGATCACGCACGTGAACCCGACAATCGACTACTATGGACTTCGCCTGAAAACAGGATGTAAATACAGGTATGTGTGCTGGCTGAATTAACATCATTTTTATTAATATCTTTCACATCTACTGCAGTCTGTGCACTTGTAATGACACATCAAGGATGTTAAGAGGCTAAAAGCAGGTTTAAAACTTGCCCCATTGAAGTCAACAGGGTGCACATTTTAAAAAGAGGATAACACGGTGTAGGCAACACCGATTTTTGTCGTTGTTCTCTGTACTGACAGCACTCCACATTTACAAAAAAATTAGCTCAATGTTAAAATTGACCGGAGTTCTCCTTTAATATTTCTGTGGAAACAATGATACATTTATCTTTTCAGGATTCTTTGATGAATAGACAGTCCAAAAAAAAAAAAAAAAGCATTTATTTGAAATATATTTTTTTGTAAGAGTATGTGAAGTTATTAACGTAATTTCCTGTGTAATAGGGGGCAATCGGAGCTTGAGTAGAATATTCTCTCGGAGCCCCTCTATAGCAGACAGCCAGCCAAATCCGTTTACTACTTACGCTAAAATTATATGGGCACACAAACTCGTGAACAAAGTCTATACTGTCAAGTTTGATCAATTTAATGCATCTTTGCTCAATAAAAGCATTATAAAAAAATAAAAAAATTAAAATATTACTACCTCCACAGTTTTGGATGGTAGTGTATATTAAGTAGTTTAATTTTATGTTTCTTATTTTTATGTTTGATGTATTTTATAATGTTTTGTCTCACCACACAAACATACACACAGTGAGTGGGTGTGTATAAATGGAAGTGTTCCATCCACGTTGGTGCAGCTGCATAAGAAAAACAGATGCTGAACTCTCCCAAACACCCAGTGTGTCTCATGCTATCTATCAGGGGGAAAGAGAGTAGCCATCTCAGCCTGTAGAGTCACCACAGCGATGCTTTGACAAAGACATCTGTAAGATGGCACGGACACACAACGCCATCGCACACACTCTGCTGTGGCCGTTGCCAGGCATCAGAAGCTGTTGTGTTTGTCGTTCAGATGTTGTGATGAGAAATACAGGATGTTTGTTTGTCAGGATAAATATTGCTTTGAATTTCTACAGATGTGTTATGATAAAAAAAGAAGATAAAAAGACTAAATTGACTAAATAAGGGACATTTTTTATAGGGAATCTTGTCAATATTGTTACAAATAATACTCACCTCTCACTCCTTGCGACTCATATTCTATATGACCACCTAAAACACTCACAAATCATTGTATATCATCTCAGTCTCTAAAAGTCCAAACCAAATGTCATGGAATGTTAATTTGCAGCGATGTTTTTCTACCACTAACACAATGGATTTCTATTAAAGAGGACTTCAAGCAGCTCATACAATGAGCTCTGTGGTTTCACCGTGCATAAATTATTGCTTTTCACTCATTTTTTTTTCGCAAAGCCAGACGGTCGTTGTGTTTCAGAGAACAATTTGTCTTGTGTGGGAATGTCTTCCCGCTGCATGCCCCATATGGCCAATCTCAAGGAGAAACATTTCTTTCACTGCTAGTTTCCTGTCCGGCAACGTCAAGCACTCATTTATTCTTCTCTCAGCAGCATTTCAAAAGTGTCAAAAAATGTAGGCAAAAGGCATTTTTAGAACCTAAAATAAATGTCAGCAGATCATACATATCTAATAATGTAAGGAGAAGCATTGTAAATGACAGCATCATTTTTTGGTTAATATATTAGTTATTTTTTAATTAAGAAATCATTTAAACATGGTGCCTCACAAAGAATAAAAAAAAAAATTAATACTTGTCATTTAAGCAGATAGTATTAACGCAATATGTTTTCAGCAAAATATGAATGCGTTTAATCATACAGGTTTATTACACAAAAAGTGATCATTTGACTTAACTTAAAAAAAGTTGAGGAAACCCATTGCCTTAAAATAATAAGTAAATAAGCTTCATGCTTAATCGAAAAAAATAAGTAATGTGGAATTTTCAAGTAATTTTTTGTCAATTAAGCATTATGTTTATTTACTTAATTTACAATTTACAGGTTTACAATTTGTTTTAAAGTAAGTGAACTGAACACTTTTTAAAGTATTCAGTTCAGCAATGTAAAATAATTTACTACACAATTTACAGCATTTTAGTAAATAGTTTAAGCATTTAGTAGGATGATTCCTAAATATCTAAAAACATAATCCTGTCCTAATCTTTTTTTTTTATTGCCCATATCATGTTTTGCTTATATAACAAACGAAAAAGCTTGTATGCAGATATAAGGACAGTACATAGCAAAAATCTGAGAAAAATATTTATTATTGTGGTGTAAATTGTTATGTAAATATTTTTTTTTTACTGTGTTTCTACAGTAGATGCTCATTAGGCATCTAATTATAGGTTGACTATTTAAAATGCAGTTAATGTAATCATATTTGTTATGAAAAATAATAATTAGAAAAAATATAAAAAGAAATACTGAGATTTTAAATACTGAGATTAAGCTTACTGTATATACACATAAAACTATCTAAAAATATATCTTCAAATTTGTACATCGTAGAAATTTATGGCGTGGAGATTTATAATACCCTTGATTCTACACATTTCACAAGCATGAATATATCTACTGAAGCCTTCTTTTGCAGTATATGTAAGCCCTGCATTTGTTTTTATTGCTAATTCTGAGCATCTGTTTGCAGAGATCCACGCTGCGCCTGCAGTGAGTCGTGACCCAACGCAGATCTGGTGGATGGATGCGTTTTATGGCCTGAGAGACACAAGGATGAAATATACATGCTGAGGCAGAAAAGAGCATATTCAAAATTATGACTCTAAATTATGCATCACATAGTGGTTGCCAATAAAACAATCATTGCCAGTAAACACTGTATTGGGCAGTCTGTGTTATGGGCAGTCTGTAAATATATGCCTTGTTATTTCGGAACTTGTAAAAGTGGATAATGTAAAATACAGCTGTTGATTTTTCTAAAACATGAACCTGTAACTTGTGTAGTTCTGTCTTAAGCAGGATAAATACTTCAAGTGTATTGCACAATCTGGGGAGTTTCTGATATTGTTGGTCATCGTTCAAATCATATGCAGCATATACACACCTAAAAACATATGACTTCACTGGTGGCAGTAGTGAACAGTAATAGTGCTTCAGTCAACAACAGCGCTCTTGTTCTAAATGCAGTATGTAGACAGTTAATTAAGCAGCCTTTGGTTTTAGAGTTAATTAATTGTCACAGTGCATCAATTAGAATGTAATTAGGTTACATGCCTAGATCCTGAGGAGCAGTCACTGAAGAATAAAGATACCACTGTCCTCTTTAGTTTATGATGTGCAGACCCTGCATGTTGCCCTCATTTATAGTTTACATTGGATGTTTGAGCATGCGACAGTGCTCAAATGTATGATGTCTGAGTTTGTTTGTGTCATTTAGTTGAAAAAATGGGGCTTTTTTCTTTTTTTTACGACTTGTTGTAGAAAAATATACAAAAATGATGATCAACACAATAATATTGGCATCATGTAATTCTCTTTTGGTTTCCTGACTGCTGTTTACTCCTCTTGACCATCAAATGGGGTCCAGCAGATTGGTTGGGACAGACTTTAACATGTCACTGGGTTTTCGTCGTATGCAAAAGGATGACCTTCAAATAATGAGATGTGCCTGCAGGGCCCTCTCGCCTGCCTGTAAAGCACTCCACAGCTGTGTGTCTCTCTTTCTCCCCTTTTCACTCTCTCTTTCTCTCCACCTCTCACCTGGTGTGCCCTGGGGTAGAGGGTGAGAGCGACCGTCAGTGATCTCTACCCCCAACCTCCAGCCCCTGTCTATCTTCAACAGCAAACAACAGAGTGCATAAAAAACACAACATACTGGACTCGGCCCTATATAAGAACAGGCAGCTTGAAACTACACGTATCAAGGGATTCTCTCTGCTTCATATAAAGTATGTAGGATATTATTGCTGATATAATCTCATTGTACATATCTGAGGATTTAAAAAATATATATTTTTCCTAATCTTGGCTTATGTTATGAGTGCAATCTCAGGATAATCAAAAAAACGTAATATTACTTTACAGTATCTATCTATCTATCTATCTATCTATCTATCTATCTATCTATCTATCTATCTATCTATCTATCTATCTATCTATCTATCTATCTATCTATCTATCTATCTATCCATCCATCCATCCATCCATCCATCCATCCATCCATCCATCCATCCATCCATCCATCCATCCATCCATCCATCCATCCATCCATCCATCCATCCATCCATCCATCCATCCATCCATCAGTTTGTCTATCTGATTGATTGTTTTTCAATTTAAGGAAAATTGTGGTGTAATTAAGATTTGTAGGGGTTTACAGCTTTTGATTAATATTGAATTATAGAAGATAATATGGATAGGCTTAGACTAGATTAATAAATAACAGATTATTTGATTCTGACAAAATAGGATCTAAATGCAAAACACAAAAGGATTTATTCAATGAATTATCACATGAGATGAAGGTGACGTTGAAAACAACAGGTGTGCTTTATTTTTGAGAAGCTGACACTATAAACAGGTTTAGTAAAAATAAATGTAGTGGTCTAAAATGATATCGTGACAAATAGAGCTGCTAAAAGCGGTCTGTCCAGTTTTTAATTTAATTTTCCTGATGCAGCCGTAGATCAGCACATAGCTGGCTTTACTAATGAACTTTTAGAAGAGATGTGGTTCATAAAACTGAAATTCATGGCTTGATCACTTCTATTCAGGGCTTGGAGTCTGTGAACCTACAGTATGTAATATTGATTGATGAAGAAATCTATCACATTGATCGTGAACATTTTCCACAATGAAAATGATTGAATTACAGCGGTTCGGCCTTTAATGGATCTTTGGCTCGTAAAAGGTAAGACATAAAGTCTGCTTCAGACCTGCTCAATTAAAACTGGGAGGGTAGTGGTCAGCCTTCTGCCGTTTGGGACATGAGTTATGGATGGCAGTGCAGCTTTGTAGAGCGAAGGAGTTGAAGTAGTTCAGGAAACCAGATCAATGAAGGCAACAAGTTCTTTGAGCTTGTTATGTTATATAATATTAGTTATTATAACATATATCTAAATGTTACTATCAAAGATTCTTAATCTAGTGGAGTGCTGCTTTAACAAATCAAGTTAGAGAAAAACATACCAAAGAAGGAGATCTGTGATACTGTAGCTATATACTGTATACGTTGTGCAGCAAGCTTATCTCGCCTAGTTTGGAGAAACACTGACCACCTGGGGTATGACTAATCCACACACACACAGACACACAAAAACAAACAGTTAGCTGGTGCGGATGCTTCAAAGGCTGTTTTTGTGAACATCATAATCACATAACACATTGCAGCTGTTGGCTGTTAAGGATTATGGCGAAGGTGACGTTAGCCGGGGGATTACCGTATTTTCATTTCACCAGCATTTTGTCATAATAAATGAAACAGATTTGTAGGGTAAATTAATGATTGTTAGGTTTTTACAGTTGTTCAGGATTTCTTCAGTAAACAATAGATAAGGGTTAAGGCGTCACTTTTGAAAATATTTCAACATACTCGTTTACATACAATAAAAGTGAATGGTGACATGAGGACACCATAAACACCATAACATTAGTCCATATGACTCAGTCTTCTGAAGCAATTTGACAGCTTTGTTTAAAAAAACTTGTATGCTTCAGAAACTGGAATACAGAACAAGGCTGCAAGTGTCATAGATTGCTGTTACAGTACTTTCGGTTGCACTTGCTTTTACAGTATTAAGAAAATACTGGGTAATACAAGGTAACTACAGGGGTTACGTTTAGCATTAGGCGTAGGTAAATGGTCTTCTTACCAAGTTATTGTAATTATTGTAGTAAGTGCATAGTATGTAGAAATTAAGTGCTATACTTATAGTGCCTTTTGTCTTTTTTGGCCATTCACATTCAAAAACTTGGGGTCTGTTAGATTTTGAAATGTTTGCTGGATGAATAGACATTTCAAAAAGAATAGCATTTTTTTTTTACTATTTAATGCACCCTTGAGTTTGTTTCATCATAATTTCTGTGTCCACAAATAATTCAAATTGAATTATTGAAAAAAGAAATCATAATTCAGATTATTCTTTTATTTGTATGTTTGTCCTAAAGCTTTGACATTAAACGGAGGTGATAAACATGTTATCACTGAACCGTTTGTTTGTTTTCATTGAGGATTAACCAAAGTAAAGGTAGCAGGTTGATACTGCTATATCTTTGCTTTTTTCCCCCGCTGCTCACTGACCCAATTCATTAGATAAGATGGCTCGCGTTCACCCCACCTTGTGCCTCTACCATTCACTGAGGATCAGGCATTTATAATCCCTGGATTTTATATCCACCAAAACAGCTTGGTCCCATCAGCAAATTGCGATGGCATATGGTATAGGTTTATGATTCATCTGGCACTTGCATAGCAATGAGGCCCCATCATCCGTCAAAAAAACACAGGGAAAATATCGTAATGTTAAATGATGCCAGCGACTGGGAGAGGTGCTGCTGGGAGCGTGGGCGGCCCGTGTTTGTGCTTAGAGAACTTGGAGCATCTGAGGTAGTAAAGCGCCTCCTCTCAGTGCATCTCTGCGGTGGGCAGGCTGGATTATGGGCGGTGTTGGCTGAGCCGGGCCCAACTGGAACGGTCTGCGTTCTTCCAACGGCCCTAATAAATGACAATTAGAGCATTGTCCGACATGTGTCGCTGACCGCTTTACAGCTGATTTGACAGCGAATCACCTTTTGATCCCTAACACACTGCTAATGTTTAGTAACATCCTGCAAATGGGAAATAAAAGGAAATCTTTAAGCATTTTTCTGTTGCGGCCTGAAATACTATTGCAAATTGCTCAAACATCTGCTGTAAAATTTTAAAAGCTGTTCTGGGCTTCAGATGACACAAAGGTTCTGAAAACAGCAGAAAAATCACCTCCGGTCATTGTTTCTTTCCATGTCCATTAACTGAACTTTTCTGACCAGTGGCAAGGTGACTTCTGTTAGCTGCTGCAGGCTCCGCCCTCGTTCGTTTGTTTCTCGTTTGGGATTGGGTAAAAGACATGCCAGTCATTTCTTGTAGCAAGCTGTGCAGAGAGCAATATTTTCGCTCTCATGCTGGAGTCAAAAGTGAAGTGACACTCGTATGTTGGTTTTTAGCATTAACAGACGGAGCGATTCGCCCACCCCTAACCCTCCCAGCACTGAGGTGAGTGTGCAGGCGTCAGTGTCAGCAAATGCCTCATGGTTGGTTTGCTTTGCTTTTTTGAGCTACGCGGCATAACATCATTTATAAGGGGGGGGGGGGGGGAATCACTTAAACTCCATGTAATTGTTTTAAGCATGTAATTATTTTAACATTGAGTAAAATACCATAACACACTAATCCCCCACCTGCACTTTCCACATGTTGCATTGTGCAGTTCAACTTTTCACTGCATGAGCAGGATTTGGTTTTATTCACTTTGAAATGCATTGCATAAAATCGAGTGTCAAGTCTAACAAGACTGTCTTAAAAGAAACCAGCTGATTCCAGCTGTCTCTCTTTGAAAGGTTAGTATTTCTGCAGGGTTTAATTACCGTAACCCACAATTCTTTGATAACTGTGAAAACTGGTATAACCTGTAAACTCAGACCAGCTTAAACAGAGAACAGCTGCATTAATCTGCTCTTTTCCATGGGGAAAAAAATCGAGGAAGTGAGGATTCTGTTTTATGGCCATCGTTAGGTGAGAAAATGCTGTCTGATTTTGTTCACAAAGCACATCCTGCTCTTTTAGAACAATATAAACATTATATAATTATAAAAATTATGTAATAATATAACAAGTTTTATAATATAACAAGAGGGCATAAAATAACCAAACACCAAACTATTTGGCCAAAAAAAAAAAAGAAAAAGAAAAAAGATTCATGCAGTCGCTCTAAACGGTTAGTTCACCCAAAAATGGCATTCCAAACCCGTAAGACCTTCGGGTTCGGAACAACATGAAGGTAAATAATTAATGACAGAATTTTCATTTTTGGGTGAACTATCCCTTTAATTCCAATTCCAACAAGTCTTTGAAGGAAGTTTGAAGTTACACTTCATCAAACATGGAAGATGAATTAAAATTTTTATAATTCAGCATTTACAGCCCATAAAACATCTTTCAGACAGTGTGAACCTGTGATAATGAGCCATGCCACTCAACTCAAAGCGTTTTCTTAGCTTAAGTGGAACATCTCCTTTTGAGACCTAATGTTGTGTTAAAGGCACAAGTTCTGACTCTAAAAGAAGTGGTTTTATGGTCATAACCAGGTGCATGAAACGTCTCTTACGACTCATTTCAAGGGGAAATTATGAGCAGGACTGAACACTATAAAGCTTTTGGTCACGCATTACTGGGGTATGAGGCACAGCTTGAGAGCAGGGTTAGGTGGGAATCCTGTAGGTTTAATGGCGGTTGACAAGGGCCTTGTATGACTAGCAGGACTGAGAACAATGAGTTAAGTGTGTAACCTATCACAGCCTAAAATTAAGATATAGACCTACATGAGAGCACGTGCAATGAACCAAACTAAGTAAACTGTGTATTCAAAATAATGTTAGCTACAGGAGAGATGTGTATTTAAAAGAGTTCAACACATCAAGTCAGTCCGCTAATAGTCAGATAAGACAGATAAGCAGATGTTTTGGTTTAGAGCAGTTTATCATATGAAAATATGGCTTTTAATAATTCACTATTACTGAGTGTAAGCTGTGCAGAATCATTTACAGTAATCTGCTTAAGTGTGATGCCTGATGAATCATTAAAGTGCTTAGAATGGACACAGGATCATTTAAAAACAACGTGCCATTTATTTGATACAAAAAGCAAATACAAAAATGTTTGAAACTTCAATAATGGCTGAATAAGGAAAATGAGAACATGAGATGTGCTAAATGCTTTTGTGTGTATGGTGTGTATTACTTCAGCGCAAGACAACAACTGCAGAAAAACAGATGACTAACATTGTGAACATAGTCTAATTGTTTATGGTGAATCTGAGTGTCTCCAGCTTTCTGCAACGGATCAAACTATTTTTAGTAGCATTTTATATGGGGAAGAAACAAATCAGCAAGTCAATGTGAATTTTGTAAAAAATGATGTAAAATGCAGTGTGTAGAGTGTGCTGCCAATTGTGAGGGCAAATTTTCTGCCCACTTCTTTTCCTTGTCTGTTTCTTTTCATTTCTGTACATTTTACTCAAATTATTTCTGTACACTACTACTGTTTTAAAAGTAGTTTTTAATCAGTGCACTAGTGAAGTTTATATCTGCAGACCCACTGTTTTCAGGGAAAAAAGAATCATGAAATATTACATTGTCAAAAAAAAAAAAAAAAGGATCTCAAACAAAAACACAATGATAATTAGCCTTGTGTATACTAGAAAAAAAGAATAAGTTACTATTGAAATTACATTCATTGGCCGGACTGCAGTGGGACATGAGGCACTATATTCACAAGGGCTGCAAGTACTAATATATAAAAAAAACCTGACCTGGTTTTCAGTTCAAATAAAAAATGATCATTACTAATACATTGTTTCTTTACATTTTAAAAATAGTGCACAATTGTCATCACTGAGTTGCTTAAAAACAATTTTTTTTTAAATCCAAAAAAAAAAAAAAAAATCACTAAAACAGGAGTAATTATCCTATTCTAAATTATTCCTATTTTTTAAGTTATTAATAATATATATATATATATATATATATATATACATATATATATATATATATATATATATATACATATATATATATATATATATATATATATATATATATGAAGACTTCAGATGCAAAAGCCTCTAAGTGCCATCTGAAATTTCGTTCTAGAATGATCTTTTTTTTCATACAAACATACATTTGTATGTTTATGTTCAGTAATTTCACTTTAATGGCAATAAAAATTACCTATTAATTGTCATTAAAGTAAAATTACTGAACCTATGTATGTATATATATATATATGTATATATATATGTTTATGTATGTGTATATATATATATATATATATATATTTTTTTTTTTTTTTTTTTTTTTGCTGGAGCTTAATTCAACATTTAAGAGAATAAATCCAAGGTTTACAATCAGTTTCTCTTTCCACAGGCATTAATGGGTCCCAAAACGTAAATATATATATAAAAAAAAAATACACACACACGAACCACAATCAATATGAAAATATAAATATAACAATGTAAAATGCATAAAAGACGACGTAAAAATAAAAGCTAAATAAAACAAGCAAAAACAACAAATAAGAGAAAACAAAGCAGAAGCTCTTGTGAGGTTGAGGTGGAAAAATAGCATGTAAGGAGCCGGTAAACATATCAAGCCATGTTGCAACTAGTATGTAAATACCTAACCAAATTTTTACTAAAACTTAATTGACATTCTGTGATCTGTGACATATAAAAAGAAATAAAAGCTGAATTACACTCACCTATCTATGCATGAAGTGCATTAGCTAAACTTGTACAGAAAGTGCCTCTGAGAATGATTCCAAATGTTTCAACTTTTCTGTATTTATTCTGCCGGGTTTTTTTTTTTTTTTTTTGGGGGGGGGGGGGGGGGGCAATAATGAACGTCCCTACAATTATGACGATAGAAACAAAGAAATAATTAAACGAGGGCTTTTTCCCCCAATGGTCCTGCCATCTTGCACACTTGCATGCCCACCGAATGTGAGCGACTGCGCCCCATTCTGTTCCCCCCTCAAACTTGATGGTTGTTGAACTTATTTTTAGTGTCATTTGATAAGCTTCCCTGCTTGCACCGAGACATCCCACTGACCCAGCCACTGGTCATTGTCTATACCACTTCCCGTCAAAGCCGGCACGCTTTGTCAGATTTCGACTCGAATATCCATTTTGCATCTGAAGTAGCGTATCGAAAGTGACTGGATCGTTCGAGCCTTTTTCTTCAGCTGCCGCCCCCTTCCTCCCCCACAGTGTTTCCACTGACACTGACATCATTCACGATCGTCGTCATGACAGCGCGTTAAAGAAATCTAAAATAAATATATATTGCTCGCTTTTCTGTGTGCAAGTGGAAGGGGGGGTGCGACGTGGATAATTTCTGGAAATGAACAATACTTATCCGTCCGTCGCCCCTTTCGGTTTGATCTTCCGAGTATATTGGATGAGAGTGCCATGTTAGCACAGCTAAGGAACTCCTTAATTTTACAAAAAAAAAAAAATCTAGAGTGGTCAGACCTCATACAAAAGATAAATCTCTAAAGTTGCCTATACATTAATCAAAGTTTGATATTCCTGTCCCAAGAGAATATATTCTATATTGAATATATAGAACAAATTTTTTGGAGATCGGATGGATGGACAGTTGTATTGATGCTTTAAACCCTTTAACTGAGGGGCATGTTTCTGAATTGTGACGGTCTATGCATTACTGAGCACAGAACAGACTGCCAAATAAGTGGGGAGGAAGCACCAACCACCAGAGTTAAATCTGTCCCTCAAAACCTTGCCGGAGAGCTTTGGTCACAGGGTGTCTTGCGGTGCAATAACGCTCTATTAATTTCTCTGTGCTGTCCTCGCATTGATAGAAAGGTGTCTTCACAAACTAAAGGGCAAAGTCTTACTGCGTCCAATACCTTAGGGCATTCTGTCTACAATTTGTCATGCGTGTGCACTTCTCAGTGTTAAAATGACAAGATCTCCAGTCAAAGAAGCCCCGCTAGGCATCCGACGATAGTGGGCTTGGAGAGATTTTTGTGAAGAGACATTGCCAAGAGGCAAAGTACTTCTGCACTCCATGAGCCTACTGGGATTAGTTCTACTTCCCAGCCAACGGCAAAGAGCCTCATCTCATTCTGTTTTTTTCTTTTTTTTCTCTCTCTCTCTGAAATAGCCTCCGTCTGTGTCCATAAGATTAGTTTTTTTCCTCAGAAGGCACAATATGGTCAGAACATGAAAAAGCCTTTGCTGTGCATTAAAGCTAACCAGATCGGCTGCAAAATCAGACACTTTTTTTGGGGTTAATCTATTTAGTCATCTGCTTGCCATTCAGTAGCTTGAAAGATACCAGAATTATAAGTTTTTGAAAGCCAATACACAAGCATTGAACCAAGATACTCTTAAGTGGCCAAAGAAGCTATGTCATCTCGAGGAAATTATGCTTTTTTTCTGTTGTCCCATCTGATATACTTGGAAGTCAAAGTATTTCAGAGACTGGAGACTGTCGTCTATTGATGCTGCGTCCGATTGAAATTTATACAGCGTCCCTAGAAGAAAAAGAAAAGGTCAGGAGAAGATTTAATTAATTAATTGACTGATTAATTCATGTATTTGTAGCAATTCATGTATTCACAATAATTGTTATTAACATATGTTTTTGTGCCTATTTAAGACATCATGTCAGGGTGGTAAAATTATAAAATAAAGTATATAATATAAAACATAAAATGTGAATATATATATATATATATAAATTCTTTATAAAATAACTGGATTCATGAGTGAGATCAGGGAATTGAGAAAGCTGGAACTTGGAAAGTATTCCAATTCCTTCTCAGGACCATATTATACTATGGAATGAAAAGCTTCTTTATTACCCCCCCAAATATAATATAACAATATATTTATTGTTACAACAATAAATATATATACAACAATATACCCCCCCCCCCCCAAAGTATAACAGTATAACATGAATCATCATGGCTTTTTTCTTCTTCTTTTTTTTTTCAAATTGGCCCTCATATTACTTTTCCATATATCTGATTCCCTTAAAAAAGTAAATTATTATAATACATAAATAATAAAAAATTTATATGTATATTATGTTAAATTATTTAAATAATAACACATCAAGATTGGAAACAAAAATATAAAAAATATTTTCTTAATAAAATGACATGTGAATTTTTCCTTAAAAAATAACAAGTGATTTACACCCTGTACCCAGACACAAACAAATATAAAAACAACAAAGTTCTCTATTTTTACTTTCCAAAAGTATACATCTTGAGTATTTCTGTTCAGTGATTAAATTAATCATAAAAATGTGGTGTTTGCTCCTGTTTTCACTATAGCACAAAGTGTCAGTGTCTCATCAGCTAGAGAAACTGGGTGCAATGGCACCAAGAGGGAGCTCTCGCATAGCGTATAACCACCATACACACTCCCAAGCACTCACTCCCACACACACACACACAACTATGTGTGGTGCAGGATTTATTAATGCTCTACTGAACCCAGGCACTTTTATCATTGAGAGTTAATATATTTTCCCCATCATTTATGATTGATAACTAGTGTGTAACAACCAACAATGAAAAACTAACATCACAGTCGCCTGCCCTAGTTTCAAGTCGCAATTGGCATTAGATATTGGAAGAAACCCAGCGTCTTCATAGACTAACCACGAATAAAGGGCTTTACGTTGTCCCTGCATTGTAAGCCATGTGAGGCGCACCCTCTGCGATAGATCTCACTCCGTCAACAAATAAGGCGCATCAGATGCTGTTTTGGCCACAGCCGATTGTGTGGCTAAGTTTACTGGATTTTGCAGGCTTTGAAGCAGGAACTCTGAAAAGCTGTCCGCCTCCACCACAATAGCTATGAAGGGGCTCTGCTGTAAGTTTCGACCAGGTGCAGAGCAATACGGTCAAATCCAAACCCACGGTCAGACCCATTTTAACTCCATCGCTCCTGGGCAAGAGCACTTGGGGTTGGATATATGTGAGCAATGTCACACTGAGACAGACAGAGCCCACCTGTGCCATGAGAATAGAAGGACCATGGGCTAGATATTAAGGTGATATTATTGGATAGGGTGTTGTGGGTAAAAGAGTATGCTGAAGAGACATTTTTATGTGTTTTTCTCACTCGAGACATGCAAAATGTCATATTAAAATGCAACATTCCTCTTGTGTTTGATATTTTTATATTGTATAAATAATATTGTGTTTCACTGTGAATTTTGGTTTATCTTTACAAAATGATCCTGACTCCAAGCTTCCGAGTCTCTGTGTGTAGTCTTTGTGCTAAATTGGTCAATTATGCAGCTCAATTATCCCGAATGATACCATGAAGAGACAAATATCAAACAAGTTCAGCTGAAAGTTGTTGAATGCATAAAAGCAGAAATAATTACACCACTCAGTGTTTATTAAAAACTGGAAAGACACTTGATTGGACTGATCAGAGATTTCTCATGGTTTCATGCCATCTTTAAGAGATCACACAAGGCTCAGTTCATCAAGAGCTTCACCTCTGTGACCCCACACATATGCTACACCTATACAGATCAGTCAAACACAGCCAGCCTGTTGGGGGGCCATCATTACCCCTCCATCTCTGCTCTTTGGAGCGCTCTCCGAGCCGCACCATTCTGACGGCCACCAGACTTTACAGAAAGATGTCTGCTGCTCTGATTAGCCGTGTGCTTGGGCACCTGTCCAAAAGAGTCTGCATGTGTTTTTGCATCTCATCTTCTGCTAGCCACTGTCTGGAACAGCTTGATTCCCCCAACCCTGGAACTCCCAGAGGAGACGTCTTGCACTTTCTGTTCTTTGAAGGAGTGAGATCCAGGAATCGAGAAAGGTGGAACTTGGAAAGTAGCCCATGTCCTTTTCAGGACCATCCCATATTCCTCCCAAAAAATGTATAATACTACGTACAGACGTGAATCATTGTGGCCGTTTGTCAAAATGGCCTTTTCGTTACTAGTTCACATAGCTGATTCCCTTAAAAAGTAAAAGCAAAATTATATTACAAAAAACGAATAAATATGTATAATTTAAATAATGTACATACATACATACAGTACTGTATATACATACTTTTATTAAGCAAGAATGCGTTAATTAATCAAAGGTTACACTAAAACTTGTTAAATAATATGTATAATTTAAATTATATATAATGTAAATGTATAATTTAAATAATATACATACATACTTATATTAAGCAAGAATGCATTAAATTAATCAACACCAAAACTTGTTCAAAATATATATTTCAAATAAATGCTGCTCTTTTGAACTTTCTATTCATCAAAGAATCCTGAAAAACTAAAATATTAAGCAGCACAACAGTTTTTTTTCCCGTTTTGTTGATAATAAAGAAAAAAAGTTTCTTAAGCAGCAAATCAGAATGATATCTGAAGGATCATGTGACACTGAAGACTGGAGTAATGATGCTGAAAATTCAGCTTTGCCATCACAGGAGTAAAATATCTATTCAAATACAAAACAGTTCTTTTAAATTGTAATAATATTTCACAATATTACTGCATTTTAAAGGGTTTGCAAAACCATTTCTATTTTCTTTTTCAAATCTTTTTCTGTCAATTACGCCTTGTTTGTAAAAATTACTGTGACATTACACAGATTAAGCTCTGTCTTCTAAACCCTATCTGCATATTGAAAATTTTAGAAGATCAAAATGGGACAGGAAGTGCAGCTGCAAACAGGCCTGGGAAATGCCAGAATGTGAGCAATCCTGCACTCTAGAGCTGGCCCCCACTATTTCCACACCCATGGTCCACATACGGCCCACATAGCACCGCCATCTGGTCTGGTGGAGATTCAGAACCAAGCCAAGAGAGCCTAAAATCTAATGCCTGCTGACAACTTGGATAAATATTCCAGTTATTAAAAAGTGATATAGGCACTGAAACAGTGAATACATTAAAAGCCAAAAAAAAGTGATACAGAAAAAAGTGAAGAAGCTCTCAATTTTACGGTTCTGAAACTGTAGCTGTCACGGGTGAATCAAAACGGATCCTCTGACAAGCATTAAATTTAGAAAAAATCATGTCAGCATGAGTCTCATGAGGCTCTGGAGGGCCTAATAATGCTCTACCCGCAGCTTGCTTTGAAAGTGAGAGTTGACAGCATGATGGTGATCCCTGTAATTTAAGTCCACAGCCACAATGTCTTTTGGAAGCACATAGACACCATAAATTACAAGGGTATAAAATACCCTCTCCTGCTGACACAATATTTACAGCAAGTCCTGCTGGCTCAAATCAAGTCTTCTGGGTAAATAAAGTGGCATATGATCAGCAATCAAGAGCTGATGACTACCGGATTGACCCACGAGACAGAAGGAGAATGATGGTTTTTAATCTCGAGACACCGGTAAAAAACCCAACACTGACATTAGGTGTCATGATGTTTACAAATTGGTCATTACTGGCTCACATTTTTAGCATAACATTAGAGACAAAGTTGATGGTAAAAAATAAATAAATAAATAATTAAAAAAATGACCTCCAAGCCATTAACCTCTACTATCTACCTCAGGACAGTCTTTACATTTACAGTTCCAGAAAATCCATGCAGGCTTTGAAATCCTTCAAGTCCTGTACATTGTGAGGTGGAGCTGCAGTGGATCGGGCTTGTTGGTTCAGCACATCCTACAGATGCTCAATCAGATTGAGAACCTGGAGGCCAGGGCAACACCGTGATCTCATGATCCTCAAACCATTTCTGAACAATGTTTGCAGTGTGGCAGGCCACTTCCACCAGGGAACACCATTGTCATGAAGGGTTGTACCTGGTCTTCAACAATGTTTAGGTAGGTAGCACCGTAGCACGTGTCAAATTTACGTCAACATGAATAGCCAGACCCAGGGTTTCCCAGCAAGGGTACTGCCCAGAGCATCACACCCTCTCCACCAGCTTGTCGTCATCGCATTCTGGTGCCATCACATGCCCAGGTAAATGGTGCGCACGTACACGGCCATCCATGTGATGCCTTCATTGCTCTTGTGCATCGATGAGCCTTGGATACCCAACACCCTTTTGCCAGTTTGTGGTTTGTTCCTCCTGGACCACTGTTGGTAAATTCACACCAAGCCTGGCCTTTTCAGAGATACTCTGACCCAGGAGTCTTGCTATAAAATTTTGCCCCTGTTAAAGTTGCTCAGACTTTAATTCCTGCCCATCTCTTCTGCATCCAACATGTTGATTATGAACACTGATTATTTGTTTACCATGTAATCTACCCAGACCTTAATACATAGCCTTGTTAGGAGATGACCAACGATATTCGCTTCACCTGTGACTGGTCATTATGTTTTGGCTCATCAGTGTATACTGCTGTATACTGCTGTATAGTAGTATATAGTATATTAAACATGGCTGTATCTAGTTATGTTTACTTATGTTCACTGTAGGTCTATTTACAGAGCTGGCTCTATACAATAACATTTTAAAGACAAATGTTAGTAGAGTGTTTGACTTTGTTGTCAGTCGCAAAATGGAACAACATAATAAAAATGCTAGCAAAAATTATTTATTGAAAAAATAAAAAAATAGAAAAACAATCAGGGTGGCTGGAACAGTGTGGCTTTGTGCACCTAATCAGTTGACCCACAGACTACATTACATCCGTAGAGTGATACCTAAACAGGTCAGACTTAGCTATCACTATTTAGTTGTTATTAAATATTGTTGATGGTTCAACCAAAAATAAAATTGTGTGCCACCCCTTGTGTTGTTGCAAACCTGAATTTCTTTCTTTCTTTTGCAGAACACAAAAGAATTTTGAGAAATGTCTTAGTGTTTTATTTTTTTGTCTGTATAATAGAAGTCACCAAAATGTGTTGGTTTGATCGCAAACATTATTCAAAATCTGTTTTGTGTTCCACAAAAGAAAGTCATTCAGGTTTTAAATGAGACGGGCTGAGTAAATGAGGACACATTTAACTTCACATTTAATTTTTTTAACTATCCCTTTATGTGACACATAGAATCTACATATTTACAGCAATTGCCTCATTCAGAGATGCAGACAAAATAAAGACACGCTACAATACAAGCAGGTGGATTGTATCTTTAATCTAGGGATGGGAAATCTAATGATTCAGTTTTGACTAATCAGTTAGTTCAATAAATTCTGTCATCATTTACCCTAATTTCGTTCCAAACCTGACTTTATTTCTTGTGTAGACCTCCAAAGATATTTAGAATTTTATTAAACAGCATTAGTAAATGATGACAGAACTTTTTTAGTAAAGAACAAATTTCTGTCAAATGTGCATCTTTCAAAAACTTGTTCTCGATTCACAAACCTACGTAAATCCAATGTAAATTCGGTACCAATGAAGACTTATTGCAAAGGTTGCTGATCATCTGATATCTGGAGATGACTTGCTCTGAGGAACCAGTGTGTTGGGAGAGCTCAAGTTTACAAAGCTTGGTTTAGCTGCATGGTCACCAGAAAAGTCTTTCCCTGTGAAAGTAGCTTAAGCAAAGCTGCACTACATGTGCAGATGTTTTCTGCTCCCCATCCTGCCTTTCTTTTCCCGGGTTTGTCAGAAAAAGTGCACATCATTGCCAGCTCGCAGCTCTGGGCACCATCCCCTGGTTGTTTGAGAGAAAATGCCAGTCATTTTGGCGGAGCGCAGGCGCTCACAGACGGCACAGGCGGGCACAGATGGCACTAATGGACAAGCAGAATCCAACAGAGGGAGCAGGAACGAGCCACCGAGGAGAGCTATTCCAAATAGCAGCAGTGAAAGCCAGGCCCTGATCAGCTTTAGCAAGGTTACCACTGCAGCGTTTCATCATAAAGAATTTAAAGTGATAAAATAATCATAAGGGTGCAGAAATCTGTTTGGCCGGATGCCAGTGGATCAGATGGGAGGAGATTGTTCCTAGTTAATTACATGTTCCAGTGTAGCAAAACTTGAGACAGCAGGTATATGCTTCAGCTTGCCAGTTGATGAGCAGGAATTGTTTTTTGTGAATGCTTTATGCTTCCAAGGTTGCACGCTTAAAATGATGTTCATTTTAGTGATTCATTTACTGTTCATGATCATTTTTAGGCAAGATAAAAAATACAACTGAAAAGTCTGCAAAAGGTACCAGAATAAAGATGTTTACTGCATGGCATTAGAATCACTTTGCTTAGGAATTTCATTAAAAATAAAATAAAATATTAATTGGTTATATATTACAAAATAAAACACTTCCCTCTCTGTGAAAGTTCTTTTTCCTCTAACAGTTGTTTTGAAAGTGTATGCCGCAAAGTACATGAGCATTAGTTTTTTTTAACTGTATTTTAGAAAAGAGACAGATGCAAATTGTGAGAGTTGTAATGCGCAAGTTCTTGTGTTTAATCACTGAAACCCCTGAAGCCACTTAAAACTCCACTTTCTCACTTCCATACTTGTATGCGACTATTTCCCTTCTTCCCCTCCTCAGAGAAATCT
This sequence comes from Scardinius erythrophthalmus, assembly GCF_964197995.2. Taxonomy (NCBI): domain Eukaryota; kingdom Metazoa; phylum Chordata; class Actinopteri; order Cypriniformes; family Leuciscidae; genus Scardinius; species Scardinius erythrophthalmus. The sequence continues at coordinate 27,357,355 of NC_138225.1, forward strand.
CACGACACTGCAAATGAGCATCCAAACAAAGCTGTTGGGCTCATCTGTACTTTTTCATTTCTGGCCTGTCTCTGCAGCTTCAACTGGCCTGCAGTCAGGCCCCTAGACACGATAAACATTCAGCTGCACAAAAACCATAAGCTTGCATACAAGCTCACAGTCCAAGAGAAAACACACTAACTACAATTTAAAAAGTAGGGCTGTTAAAATTAGCATGTTAACACATGCAATTAAATATGTGTTAAAAAGTGAATATGTTGAAAAAGTCTGTTAATTCATATCTTCAATCTGACACTATGACTTGCTTTTTGTTAACCATAAACTCTCTTAGAAACAGCTTATATATAGGGGTGAATTGGGACTATTGAGATGACTAGGAAAAAAATGTCCCAAGTATCCTGAATTAACCCTACATTTATACAGTATATATAGGATAAAACTATATATATAGGATAAAACTATATATGAAGAGTTCAGATGCAAACGCCTCTAAGTGCCATCTGAAATTTTCTTCTAGAATGATAATTTTTATCAAGCTTGTATATTTAAGTTCAGTAATTTCACTTAAATGGCAATGAAAATTACCTATTAATTATCATTTAAGTGAAATTACTGAACTTAAATATACAAGCTTGATAAAAATGATCATTCTAGAAGAAAATTTCAGATGGCACTTAGAGGCGTTTGCATCTGAACTCTTCATATATAGGCTAAAACTAAATATAGGCTAAAATTACTTCTGTCAACAGAAGCGATAATATTATCAATATTGTGCAAATATAAATGTAAAAACAAAGCCTTATTAAAAAACATGTTTCTTTATAAACATTTACGGTAATCAATATTTTAGTTCACGTTACGCCTTTAAAAAAAAAATGTTTTTGTTAAATCTACTAAATGTGTTAACGCATTAGCTTCAAAAGAAATGAATCATGAGTAAATATTTTAATGGATTTACAACCCTACCACAGAAAAAGAAAATAAACCCCACAGAGTAGTTGCTGAGAAGAGGAATGTGCAAAAAGCAGAAGAAGTATCTGAGTGTATGTTTGTGTGAGCCTCCCTTTCCCCTTGGACTCCTCTGTCTCCCCTTTCGCTTCCACCAGCGTGGCAGCAGGCGGGGTCACATGCGATCTGGGCCAGAGAGAGATGGGAGGTATGCGACAGGAGTGGCGGTAATTGGAGGGAGCTGTCAGGATGGAGCAGTGTTGCGTCCATGTGAAATTCCTGCCATTTGGATAGGACCACACACACGTGCCAGGGCGCCTACCATCCCGTGGGGTGGCATGCATTAAAGCTAGTGATGAGGCTAATGTGTGTGGAATCGCTTTTGGCACCCAGCCCACAAAGGGGTCAATGGGTGACCTGTTAGAGAAACTGCAATGAAAAGGAACATATACAACAATTTAAAATACTACATTTTAAGGGGTCTTGGACTCTTACTCTAACTCTAAATGCAGCTTGTTATTTTATCTTTTTTGTCTTGCCAGTGATAAAAAAGATCAATGACTATTTATATGTTTATAATAATCATATATCTCTATACACTATTCCTCTGAATAAGGAGAAAACCTAACTAAACTGATATACAGTTGTTGTTGTTTTTTCTTAAATACAGCTATTTTAATTAAAATAGTCTTCAAATAGTCTTTCTACATCCTGTGGGTTAAGATATGAAATTAAAACAATAATATTAAAATAAAATAAAAGTTTTCATATACAATTTTTATTTGTATACACTTTATCATTTACTCAAAAAAGTTTCCAAAGAGTTGAGTCTGCACATATTCTCTTTTATTTTGATTTATGACCTCATGATGCTTTTACGAGCAAGTTCCCCTCATTATTTAACGCAAAAAATTCAGCTTTAAATTACAGTAGAGAAAAGGTTTATTTATGTGGTGCTATAAAGCACAGGAGTGTAAATACGCACTGGATGCACACCCTGCTATATTCAGTAGTAACCCTGGTGATAAACCATCTTGTTATGTCTACTGGGGAAAATATGCTTATCAAGCCACATGGTAATGTAAGCAGTAAATAACTTGATCATTTCACAGCAACAGTGGAAATCTAACAGCATGAAGCAGCTTCAGGCCACACTACATTACTAAGGAGAGCTGAATGTGTGCGTGTTTTTTTCCCTTCTAGACCATAACTGTGAGAACTGGGTTAATGTGACCTGAGTTGGTCAGACAACAACTGGTCAAGAGGAGAGCACACACACACACACACACACACACACACACACACACACACACATACACACACACACACACACACACACACACACACACACACACACACACACACACACACAAAAAAAACCAAATGTATACATACTATCTGAAAGATTCCACTTATCCAAAGACAAGACAATTGCAGTACAGGTGTAACACAATGATTCAAGCCAATAATCACAATGAATAGCTAGACTTAATCCCATTGCGTCAGCCTCTTGATCACTATTGTTCAGGACTCCACACAAGACAACCCGTGACCTTTCCTCTAGCGTCTGCCCCAGCCTCCCATGGAGACCAGACACAAGTCACTACGTCACACCTTACATCTACTTCTCTTCAGACATTTTGTTCATCTCCTCTTCAGGTTCCATTAACTCACAGCTGCATTTCTATAGCAGATTCTTCAATTTCAATATAGTTTACTGTGATCAGCAGGGAATGGCCAATAAACGCATCTTTTAAAAATGTACCTGGACTAAACTGGCAAGAAAACAATCACCGCAAAATCTCTGATAATACTCACTGACCACTAAGCTCAAGAATTTTTGAATTCACTATTCAGTGACTATAACAAATCAGGCCCCTATGAATTGTGCACGCACATATTTCCAGCATTAATTACACTTAAATATGTTGAAACCTATTCCATAATTATTATTATTATTATTTTTTAATCTGCAGATTCGAGCTAGGCCTGCCAATGGGATATTTTACAAAGGAAATGTTATGGAGAGCTGTGTAGTAACTGATTACATGTAATCTGGATTACATAATCAGATTCCAAAAAAATAAGTACTTGTAATAAAAGTACAATACGTTTTAAAATACTTTTAATCAGACTATTGATCAGACATTTTTATTGATTACATGCTATTCTCACAATGAGAGTAGTAATTAATAATTCATTGATTCTAGTACAACTTTCTAAAGAGATCAATACTTTTATTTAGCAAGGATGCATTAAATTGATCAAAAGTGACAGTAAAGACAATTATGTAACAAAAGATTTCTATTTAAAATAAATGCTGTTCTTTTGAAGTTTCTATTCATCAGAGAATACTATCCTTTTATCAATGTTGCAAACATCTCTAGCTCATCTTGTTTAAATTAATAAACAAAATTTCCCATGTTCTGTCATCTATTATTCAATTACTTTTCCTGTTGTTTCAGGTTTTTGCTGTGGTATTGGTATCTGTATTGATATTTATCGTAGTACCGGTTCAGATATATTTTAGTCGGATATCGTATCAAAATCATACATGTATGCGAGACTTCTTTTTTTTTTTTACATTTAAAAATTGTACTGACCCCAAACTTTTGAAAAGTATTATATATACACTTTAAGTGCAGAAGCTGAGATAAGCTTCAGAATAAACACTACCTCAAGGATGTGAGTAGCCTTAATTATCTGCTCAGATCAATATACAACAGTATACATTATATATAATTTCAGAAACAACTGCAAAATTGTGGTCTGTACAGATCCAAAATGGATCAGGTACCATGACAAATCATATCAATATCTTATCAAATCATAACCAACAAGTGAGATTCAGGAAGAAAAGGTCTGTGCCCTGAGAGAAAGAGGCTGTGCCACAGCTCTGTTCCCACTGTTTTAGGAGGAGGAGTCTCTTTTCAACTATGCAGATGTCATGATAATAGACCTTTCTCACAATAACCGGAAATACGTAATCGTTGTGGAAGCGGAGTTCCTGTCAAGCGTCAACACACCAGAAAAACATAAACGCGGGCAAGTTTAAAATGGATCAAAGAGTCTACACAACTTCATTAACGGATTTGCCAAATATTACATTTGCTGATGTGACGACTCGTAGAGGAAAACTCCATCACCAAAAAGAAAAAATGAAATAAAGGGTAAAAAAATTTCCACACGGAATTTGTCCATAAATGTCAAGGTAAGTAGAGGGCGAGGCTAACTGTTACTGAATTGTTAACTAAAATGACACATCATTAGCGTGTCAATAGCTCTTGCTAGTTGCTTGCACCATTTGTTTATGTTGCCTTGACTGCGGAGGAAGTAGATTACCACGACGATTGCGTATTTCCGGTCACAAATACGGAAGTTGTGAGAAAGGTCTATAAGCTGCATGCTCAGGCTGGACGTATTGTGACTGCATGTCTCTATCTGTGTGCAAGAGCATGTTTTTCTCCCACTAAAACCAAACAATTGGGCAGTGGCGTCAGCCGGTTTCCCAGTCATTCTCTTTACATGAAGTTTGCAAATACTATTGAATTGCCTAAAAGGGGTTGGGGGGAGTGTGTGCGCTCTTCACTTTGATGGTCCAACCAGTGACAGCATTTAAGGCTGAGTATGTGTGTTAGGCCCTGTGGATGAGTGTGGGTATATTTGGACGGGGGGGGGGGGGGGGGGACTGGCTATTAAATGGAGGATGACAGGGAGTAATTATTCTAATGCGCTACTTTGCAGTGTGGCTGGGTTAAGGTGTCAGCTGCGAGTCATTAGGCCTGACATGCGCTGGATAGCGACGAGACAGCTGTCTCCCTCCCAGGTGGGCTGACCCACACCGCTGCCACCGCGCTAACCGGCCACCATCAGGGTGCCTCTAGAACCGGTTAGTCCAGTCCTGGTAGCAGCCATGTTGTACCCTGGCTAATGAACACAACCTCTTCAATTGTACTGCCCTAACACTAGTTAACTTTCTGTCTCTTCAGAGGAGGAAAACATTAGTAGAAAGAATTTAAATTCCTAGCAAGTCAAAAAGATAAAGAGAAAAGTCAGTAAAATAAAATTATTATTCATTTTCGTTGTTTTGCCAAACGAACCTGGAATAAGTCATCCCATATCCCAGAGCAGAACAAAACAGTTTTACGCTACATTGAAACCCCCCAAAATGTAAGTCAAAGAAAACTAATAAGGGAATTCATCAAGAATGATAGCAGCGTTCATTTGCACACGCTGTCTTTTACGGCTGTTTCAGTGAATTATTCAAATCAGGTAGTGGTACAAATACACCCAAAAAAGCAATTTGCACAGTGCATTTCCCCAGTTTGCAGACCAAGTACTAGGTTAAGGAGTAAGGACTCCACTGCATATCTGGATAGAAGTCTGATTATAACACTCTTCTCTGCCATTGGATCATATGATAAATCACTGCCATCATTGCTAGAAAATGTACACAAATATCTAATTTTCTTCAATTTACATTCTACATTCTGCAGTCAGTAATAAGCCTAATTGATATAGATTGTGGTTATTTTGACTTAATATAAATACTTAAAATGCAGTGCTATTTCAGTGCATTTAGCACTTGTTTAATATAATATAATATAATGAGCGTTGCCTGCTCGCCACACCGGTCTCGAGTCCCGCGGAGGAGTTTAGTAAGGAAAAAAAGAGGAGTGACGACAGTGAAGGACGAGAGAGGACCAGGACTGGACTTTATGTTGTGTTTATATGCAGCTGTCTTCCGTAAGGGGCTACCGTTTTACTTTCATTTTGTTGTTTGTTTATTTTGTCATTAAAAGTTATGTTTAAAGTTATTTTTAATGTTTTGCTGGAATAATTATAATATAATGTAATTATAATATAATATGATTTTATTATAATATATTATAATTTGTAAAAATGCTATTTCAAAAAGGCAATAAAATGCATTTTTTTTCAGTTATTGCTGTAAATGAGGCAATAAAAGCTGCCTGCCAGCATAATAATTTAAAAACATTTAATCAAAATGCTGTTTAAAATTGTTTTAGACGTAGCATAGCATCTCACACCACAGGAAGTCAATTTTCCAAAAGTATTTCATGTCAACTATCTTACAGTAAGAAAAGATCAAATCTATCTGGTCTAATTTTTTTTTTTTTTGTCTTCATTAAAAATGTTAAGCGACAACCTAGGTATTAGACAAAATAAAGATCCAGTCTGTGACAACACACGTAACTCTGTGTACAGTATAAATATATATAAATATGATTTATTTGCATATGTTCTGATTCTGGAGAGTCAGTGCCCCCGAGCCAAGCCTTGGACGGCAAAGACAGAATTAGTGCTAATATATGCAACCATAACAAAGAGCAGAACTTTCCATATTCTTATGTTACAGAGGATCATATCAACCCATACCCGATGGCCTTACTTATGAAAAGTCATGAGTCTGTGCATATGTACCTTAGAGCAAAGTTCACAGAAAAGACCTACGAAGGCAAAACAGTGTTAAACTAACCAAAATGAGACCGCAACATCCCACAGACAGAGACGAAAACAGAAAATGAAATGTTCACAGAAAATGTTAATGCTTCTGCTCTTCTCCATATTCTTTAAATTTGAACTTATCAATGTAAAGCAACATGTTTATGAAAGAAGGATCTGCGTAGTTTTATTTTCAAACCATTTTGTGTTAGAAAAATCCTCAAAAATCTTTCACTTAAATCCTGAATTTCTGTTCTGTTTTCAGTTTTCAGAGTCAGATGCAGGTCTTCTCAGCTGGTGGGTCGTGACCCAAAAAAATGGTCATAGGCCTGCTCTGACAGAATTGTAGCAGGGAAAAACAATGCTAAAAGCAAATAATGAAATGCATACAATCATAACCATAAAGTTAGAATATCAAAATATTGGCCTATTAGGAGTGCAGATTCATTGTTGACATTGTTTTTTTTTTGTTTGGTTTTTTTTTACGTCAAATCCTGTAACGCCAATCGATCTCTACAGGTCCCAACAAGAATAGATTAAATGAAATGCAAATGATTTATTTTAAGGATATTTTTGCTTACTTTTATACATTACACAAGTCTGCTTCTTTGTTGGGTTACCACTTGTTTTGTCCAAAAAATCTGAATACTGAAGCAAGTTGAGAACCACTTCACATAAATTCACCAACAAATAATACCTAGATCAAACCTAAAGTCAGACTTCCTGCATGAATCAGAGTTGTTTCACAATGTATTATTAAACTTTACGGGAAAACCCCTCAGTCCTTAAATGTCGTAAGGCAAATGTGTCAATATGAGACAATGACTATATTACTCACATGCATGCCAAAGTGAACATCCATTATACCAAAAAAATGCTCCATGAATGCCCCATGATCCCACTGGGTCCAAAACTAGAAACACACAAGACCTTCTGCTTCTAATCAGGATGACCAGTGGAGGCCAAACACACATATGTTGGGTTTTCATGTTTTATGAGGACTTTTCATAGACATAATGATTTTTATACTGTACAAAATGCATATTGTATCACCTAATCCTAAATCTACCCCTAAACCTACCCATCACAGAAAACTTTCTGCCTTTTTACATTTTCAAAAAACATCACTTAGTATGATTCATAATCATAAGCTGTTTTCCTCATGGGGACCAAAAAATGTAGCCACATTGACAAGGATCTAAGATATTGCAACCCCCCATGTGTAGCCAAACATGTTTTGACTGATTTATAAGCCTTTTTAACTAGTGAGGATCAATAAAATGTCCTCACTAGCTGGTTGTCATAATATTTCAATATACAAGTAAGGAGATTAGACCCTCACAAGTACAGCCAAATATGCACACACACACACACACACACACACGCACACACACACACACACACACACACACACACACACACACACACACACACACACACACACACACACACACACACACACACACACACACACACACACACACACACACACACACACACACACACACACACACACACACACACACACACTTCATCCTGAATCCCTGCCTTTCATTAGATCTTCACATCAGACCTCTAGAGATCATCACATGTCATCAGTGGCTTGATAGTTCCTCACTTTCCTAACTATCTCCTATTACAACTGACCACAGTTTATGTCTTTTTAGTCCTAATGTCGCTATACTAAAAATAATAAACATAAAAAAGACAGCTTGTGACTATGAATTCCTTCTTCGTAGTGATTCTAGAGTATAGAATAATATAAATATATATAATTCAGAATTTATATAAGTATATAAAATTGTATGCATTGGAACAAAATGAGCAGCATTCTGAGATTTATACTGTGTAAAGCATTCGTGTTGGACAGATAGATGGGTAAAATATGCAAAACTTCTTGGGGTAGGAAATTTATGCGACTGCCACTTCGGAAGGGTTTGGGCCATCTGATGGGTTAAAACTATTAAGACCACAAGAGCAGTTCTGCATCTGTGCACACAAAAATCAGGATTCAGAACTACTTAAATGCATTTGTTTTGAGACCCACAGATACATAACCAGATTATTGTGATCAAAACAAAGTAAACAAGCCATTTCTCATAGATCTGCTCTCTTTATGTCAAAATCTCTCTGCTGCAACAAACCCAGAGACCTTCGTTTCTACTTGATTTGATGATATATGATGTATGGGACAGAATGACCTATAACTCATTAAGGTTGACATCATCATTAAAGTTACTATGTTAGATTATAAACTATTATGATGATGTATTATGATGATGAATGTCATATGGATTGTGATTCACATTTCTTTAATTTTGATAAACCGTGAGATCGGCGAACAGAAGTTTCGGAGTGACTCTAGAGAACAGAAGCATGACTTTTTGATTTCCTTTTTTGAGGGCACTATAGCTTTCCTCCTCTGAGAGAATGTTTGACTGACAGGAGGGAGCAAATACATAAATGAATAAACCAATCTTTTCAACAGCTGCACTATAATTGTCACATCTGTGTCCTTTCTTCCAATCAATAATGAACCACAAGTTGTAATTTATTTATGGGCAATTCAAGCTCTAGTGATGAAATGTTAAAGACACTCCAAACACAAAGTGATATAGGGATGCCAAACTTGCCATCTTAAAAAATACATCTGCTCAAAATTACATGCTGCATTGCATCAGACCTGTACGAAAGTGACTTTCTGCCCAAATTGAGGGACCATGAGTCTTATCTATAATATGATGTGATACAAGATCTAGGGGGAGATCCCGGGGTGCTGTTTCACAGTGTCTAGCCAAACACTGAGTTTCAGTGGTAACAAAAATCAAGCCAAAGTGTTAAAGTCCTGCGTTTTAACACTATTAAAGTCATGCTTTTATGAGCACAATTAATTACTGTCTAATAAAGATTAGAACTGCATTTAATATTGCTTGGGCCAACGGTTTAAAATAAAGAGGGCTCCCACATTTGCATATTAAAACTAATTAGCATAATCAAGCCGCTGAAATCCCATGCATGGTATTCAGAGAGCTGAAAATGTGCAGCACAAGCTTAAATGGTCCATTATGTATTATAAGCCTTAAATATACAGTTTATAAAAATATACAGGATTGGTACTGCTGGTATACCTTTAAAATCGAAATATTTAATTTATTTCAATATTAAATTCATTTTATCTAAATTTGTGTAAACATGTTATAAGTGTCTCTTTTTCATTTTAATAAGTGGATATACTGAATTACACATTTGAATGCCACCGTTCTCAATTACTCTTCTATTATCATACCGTATTTTAATATGACCATAGTTGCAAAATGTGCATATTTAAAAACAAACCACTAAAACAAATGTACACAAATTGCCTTTCAAATAGTCATGCACTGTATTCATCACTTTAAATATTCAAATTGATCAGACGAGGGAAGGAGTGAATTACAATACATTACCGATTCCCTGTATGATTTCCATAGGTCTGTCACACTTAAGGAGAAAAATCAATGCGACAAAGCAGCCCAGGGAATGTCTGACACTAACAGTAATGCTGCTTAATTAAAGCCAAGATTCCAGCTCTCATTGCAACGAGGCTTTGATTTTAATAGACGATGAAGAAATGGCCCCGCACATTGACGCGAGCACATTTGTAGCCAGTCTGGCCAAGGGAAAAAGAACACACACACACACACACACACACAGACAAACGCGGCAGGACATCAGCTCGGATAGAATCGGGGTTAAGGGGAAGTACACAGAAGCTTGCGCCTGTGTTAAACAGTCTGCTAAAGGGGGCAGGTACCAGCCCACCCAGCTAATCAGCAGAATGTGCTCCGATACAGGAGGAAAGAGATTTCTGAGCACATGCCTCTGTCACATACATCACTAATATAAAAACCTCTGTAGGCTAAAACGCTTGGCCTCAATATGGAAATAAATTACAATGCAAACAAAAAGGATGGAAAAAAAATTTAACTGTTAATGGATTGCATTTTGTTTTACTCGGATCAAGCCTTCAATTCAGAAAGAAAGTTGTAAGTCAAATTAAGCCATGCTGATAAGATTATAAAAAAAGGATTGAAAGCATATAGAGAAATCATAATAATGACAAAAAAAGGTTACATTTTTTGTTAAATGTTTGTTTTTTTCCAATTTAAACCATGTTAAAAAAAAAAAAAAAACATTTTAATTTTGCATAAATTTAAATTTTCCATTTCAAACCGTTTTCTATTTATTTTTATTTTTATATATATTTTGAAGTGAATGGAAATTTATTTGCACTGCTGAGGATTGAAAGATTACACTAATGGCAATTTAATAGTGCTTAATGTACTGGAGACAATGGCTAGAGCCTCATCAAAAAAGGAAAACGCTATTTATCTACATTTGTGGACATGTTAGTTCCTCTCCAAACCCATCTAGTGCATACACTACTCCAACCCAAAAGCTCTGTCATGATTTTTGGCACTCCCCACCCCCACTTTCTAGTTCCCAGTGCCACCCTCCAAACCAGCTCATTGGGGTCCCCAATCTAATCCTGTTACCAGGAGGACTGGCTGTTTGAGGAGGCTCATAGATTAACACGGCAGACATTGTCGAATTTACAACCAGCCACGTGGACATCTGCCCTACTTTCTGCATTACACATACCCCCCCCCACCAAAAAAAAAAACAAAAAAACAAGAGAGACCAGGTTCAAAGAGCAAGGGGCCATTTCATGAAATCGGCAAGCCAGTCATTGTTAAAGCTGTCATTTCTCCTCTGGGGCCGGTGCGCTTTAACTGAACTGTCAGCCTTCTACTTAATGCTTGTTAAGGGTAACAGGCCAGTCTGCTGATAGCACTAATGAGGACCAGAAAAAAGACACAAGCATGTTTAAAGGATGCACACCGATTGTCATAACAAACACAATGGTGTCGTAATGGCTACAAAAATCAGCTTTTCAAGGAAAATTATGAAGATGTGAAGATTTACAGCAGATGGTGAAAGACTCATACTTCTATAAATATGATAATGTTTTGTTACACGGTCAGCTCTCCGCTTCCATAAACAAGTGCTTTCCTCTGCTTTATTATTTGTGACGCTTTGATTTAATTCCAATTACACCATTAATTAGAAATCTTGTGCCCTCTGATCTAGGGTATGTTTCAACTTAATAACATTTGCCAGGTTTTATTTGTTCATGGAAACCGGCGCTTGCTTGTATCTGTTCACAGAACAGAGTGTTGTTTTTTTTCCTAGAGCCCAAAAAAAAAAAAAAAATTCTGCATTTGTCACATAACATCATGTGATAACACAATCAGAGAGAGATTAAATCATTAAATACTATTAAGCACTCTTATCTCCTGTAATTTTTCTTGAGATGTGAGTACACAATTTGTGTTCTTGTTTAATCAGCACATTGATTATACGAAATCTGCATATCAATGGGATTCATGACAAAAGGATTTTTTTGGCGAGAAATTAAGTCATTTAAATGCAACCAAAAACAATAGTGCCTTAAAGCTGAAGTGATTCATGTCTGCACACAGCATCACTAACTGGAATTGCAGTTATAATTGTTAAATCAGATTAAACAGATTCCCCTGCCTCAAACTAACACCACTGGTTGAGTCAATGTTGTTGTGTTGAGCCTGTCGAGATGCTTAAAAAACATAATAATCACTGGAAAATAAAAATGAGTGCAATCACTGCAAAAATAACATAAAAATCTGTATTTTCAGTATCTTAATCTTGTTATCAAGTCAAATTATAAAAAAATCCCCTAAAAAGACGTAAATTTTACATCTGAGATGTAAAATTTGTTCCTAAAATGTAAAAATGTTTCATTTTGAATGAAGTTTTTCTCCCCTCATTCTTGTCTTTCTTTTTTAAGCATAAACCTCGCTAAATGTTGTTCGATGTATGCTTAAAACACAAAAACAACCATTTGGTAATGGGGTAATAATTCAAGATATATTCTTTGAAAACATCTCGAAGAATATTTAGATATTAATTTTTAAAAAAGATGGCAAAAAAAATAACAAAATGCTTTTTTTGCAATGATATTTTGATAACCAAAGAGCAACAGTGTTTTACGCATTTTAGGGAAATCAGCCTAGAAATGGCTTAGTCTCTAGAATAGGAGAAAGTATTTTAACATTGCAAAAAATCTCATAAAGGAACATGAAAGGCAACACATACTGCATATCTAAATGAGGCTGCTTCTACCTAGTGCCAAGCAAACCACATTTTCTGACAGTTGTTGCATCGCTGATTTGTTCAGCGCAGCTCAGTTCTGCTCATTAGGCAGTTGTCCCTCACTACAGCAGCCAGACCCACTTCATACTGGCCTTGCTAGTTCATTAGGACACTGTTCACTCTCTTGGCTCCCGGGGTAAAACACAAACAGTTCGCGGTCTGCCGCTCTGCGCCCTAATCCAGTCATGAGACTGGGCTCTTAAACACTATTGCGGCTAAGCCTGGCCATGTGTGCCTCCGACCTGAGGGACCCGGCCCGCCAGCCTAGAGCCTTAATTTTCCCCCGCTCTCTCTCTTGTTCTCACTCTCTCCTTCGTCCTCTACCCCGTCGCTGTTTCTCCATGCCAGCGTTGCCTCCCTCTCTTCCTCTCTCCTGCTTCTATAATGGCATTCTTCAAGAGCTGGCCCCGCCGTGCCGCCCGCTTGCAGTCTCTTAATTAAAATGCTCCCACCGCTCTGTTTATGTGACCGATGACTGTTAAATTAAGATGCTGTCACACTGGGCCGCAACAGTACATTTTTATTTATTTATTTTTGCCGGGGAAAGTTCCGCCACGAGCACCATGCCTCGGGACTGCGAGCTGACATGTTTTCTTTGTCTGAGGTCGGAATTTACACCATTTAAAAATACACTCCACCTCATTACAGCACTGCCCTAAGGAGGCAAGCAGTCGGCATGGGCTAATAAGGTATGTGTTATACAGAGGATGATTTTAATAGGGTTTAATATATGCAGAGGCAATGCTAAAGTGACATTATACGTCTTGAACAATGCTTTCTGGGGGTGTGGGGGCTGCAATCTGCAAATCTTGTGTGTGCACCATGTCTGTATTACACATTGAGCTTGCCTTGGCTTCAAAACATCTGACAATATCAGCTCAGCCTGAGTAAGAGAGTGTGGGAGTTGAAACCAGAGAGAAAATGAGGATTGATTTCCTCAAAATATAAAAAATCCTGCGGAACGACGTCTTGAAAATGAATATTGTAAAATCACCCCATCTATAATCACCATCAGTTATCATCATTTCTCCCATACCACCCCCAAAAAATGCAATAAAAAATAAATTCTGTCATCATTTACCCTCTCATGGCGTTCTTTTGAGAAACACAATTTGAACTGTTTTTGTCCATATAATGTAAGTCAATGAAGTACAAATCAACACTGTACCCCACCTGACTTTCACTGTAAGGAGACATTTTTTAAACTATCATCTTATGTGTTCCACAAAACAAAGTCATAGAGGTTTGGAATGACATAAGCAAATGATCATAGAACTGTCACTTTTGGGTGAACTATCATTTAATTTTAAAACAACCCCAAACAAAATGGTGCCCTATTTTGGAAGATAAAAATTTAAATCATAGTGTGCAAGTAAACAGCATGAAGTCTATTTACTTCAAGGTTAATTTTGTAGGATGATACACTTGATTAAAGTAAAGTTCACTTCATATTTACCCATACAGTTCAAAAGTGTGGAGTCAATAAGTTTTTTTTATTTTTTTTTTAAGAAATTAATACTTCAACAAGGATGCAATTAATTGACCAGAGTGACATTTATAATGATAAAAATAAGATTGTTTTTCAAATAAATACGGTTCTTTTTAACTTTCGATTCAACAAATAGTCCTGGGGAAAAAAATTATAAATGACTGCTGAAAATTTAGTTTTGCCATCACATTAATACATTACATACGAATGTATTTTTATTGTATTTTTGATCAAACAAAAAATGCAGCCTTGGTGGACATAAGAGACTGCTTTCAAACACATAAAAAAATCTTACTGTCCCCAAACGTTTGAATGGTAGAGTAAATGATGACAATATTGTAATTTTTGAGTGAACAATCCTTTTAAGACCCACAGCAGCAGGAGAAACAAAAGCCTTTTCTGCAGGTCCCATCTCGAATTTGACTTTGTGTGGCAGCTCTCTGGGGTTAATGTATGTTAATGTATCATTTATAAAGGTGCTTATTAGTGTGTTTTGCAGACTGCTGCTTTGTAAAACAATACCGAGCCCTGCCGAGACTGTTAGTTAGAGGTGGGAGCGAGAAAGAGAGAGAAACACAGGGGCGGGCGGGCGGGCGTGCGTTCAAAAGAGCCCCGCCAGTAATAGGCCAGCCCTTGACGCGCTGCCACCTTCTCTACCTGCTGTCCCCTGCCGCTCTTTCCGGAAACTTGACGGCAGATGTTGCAGCGCTAAGCTGGCTCTGAAGTGCCTCTCTGGCTCCCCGGTCTCCCTAACAACACAGTCAAACCACATTAGATCTCTTTATTTGTGCCCCAGGCAAGTTCGGCAGTGCAGCTGTGTCCACCCTCCGCTCTACCTTTGGTGTTGGAGCCCCTCAGGCGGTAAATGGGAGAGCAGAAAGTGTTCAGGCTGTCTTGAAAAAACTACATCTGCTGACAATCCAGCAGTCTGTCTGTGGGCGGAGTGGGGGGAGGGGCCGGGAGGGGTCTCCGAGCTGAACAGATGTCTGTGACAACCTGCTTCCTTACACCTGTATGAGTCCTCGTAACCCCACGGATCCAACGCTGAAAAATTCATGACCCCCGAGGGTTCCTGTCGGGCATCAAAGCCCCCCTCTCTCTAGCTGAGAGTACGCGGCCCACCTTGGCTCTGGCGAGGGACTCCTCGGGCTTTGATAACTCATCCCTGCACCCAGTGCACTTGATCAAGGGCTTGAAAGTCTGCACGATCGAGCTGTGGCCTCACTGAAGTGTGCCAGGGTCCCGCTCGGAGGCTCCAGACCCTCATCTCAGATGTATTGAGTTACAAAGGTTTTAACAGTTCTTTTGAAGAAAGTAAAACAGAACAAGTGGCTCAAGCGTGACTGGGATATTTCAGCTAATGGGAGCACTAGCACCGCGGATGCAGTGAGGACTTTTTCCAAGATGAAACAAACCCAAACAAATGCTTCAAACTGTGCACTACTTTGAATTTTTTTTTTTTCAATTCTAGTGCACACGTAGTCAGCACAGACTTGTGAAGCCTGTTTACTTCATTGCTAATTTTCTCTTGTCTCACAAGAGGATGATGCACTTGAAGTACACTTCATATTTAATATACACTACCGTTCAAAATATTGGAGTCAATTCATACTTTTATTCACCAAGGATGCATTAAATTGATGAAAAGTAAACAGTAAAGACATTTATAATGTCGCATAAGATTTCTATTTCCAATAAATTCTAGTCGTTTGAAAGTTTTATTTATCAAAATATCGTGACAAATATTCCTAAAAAAATATTAAACAGTGCTACTACTCCTTCTACATCAGCTGAAAAAAGCTGAAAATTCAGCTTTGCCAGCACAGAAATACATTATAAATTATATAAATTATTAAATTATTAAATAGAGAAGTTATTTGTAATTGTAATAAAACTTCACAATATTACTATTTTACTATATTTTTGATCAAATAAAGGCAGCCTTGGTAAGCATAAGAAACTTTTCTATGGTGTGGTAATCTATACAACAATGAAAACAAAACAGCACATTCTGTTCTTAAATTGAATGCCTCTGAATGTTGTTTTTGCACATTCTTAGGACTTTTTGTGCACATTTATTATTGCACTACAAAAGTTACAAAAGAGGAAGTGTCTGCAGCACAAGTTCATGACAGTCACATCCTGTTGTGAGTCTTTGCAACTGAGGTTTGTGAAACTTGCACGCATTTAATACACACAAACTCACAGACTCATAAATATCCCCTGAACGGTTACACCACACACTGACACCCATGCTTTATGTACAAAAACTGATTGTCTCTACTTTGGTAGTATGCAATTTTTCCAAATTTTGTATTGGGGTAAACCATCTGTGGCTTACCTTATCTGCGGTCGTTGGGCGCATGAGTGAAACTCGGTCATACTGCCGCCGCAGAAGAGCCCAAAGTGCCTCAAGGCGGCCCTATGATGAAACAAGAAATACCAATATGTGGCTTAGCTTGGTTTCTTTTTCCACTCATCTCAAGCAAAGGCTTCAAAAATGATAGAGTGAAACTTTCAGGAGGACTTAGACAAACTCAAAATAAGGAAAGGGAGGAGACAGAAAGATGGTTATGGCCTCAACTGCAACAGGAAGTGACTCACCCTGATTGGAGTATACCACTTGGATTCAGGTTGATTGTATGTGGGTGGGTATGTGGGTGCAGTTGGCTTTTTGATCATGGGTTCATCGGCCTCCTCTTGTATTGATATCACTGCATTCTTGGCTTTCTCTAGCCGTGCGCCCTCCTCTGTGGACCCTTTCTCTCCCCAACGGACCTACACAGATATTTGAAAAAAAAAAAAAAAGGTATTATATTATAAAAAGGTATTAAATTATAAAAATTATATTATATTATATTACATTGTATAACTAAAAAGTATACATAAAATATATATATACAATAAAGTACTTTTTCTTAGTTTGCGGCCTGTCCCTCACTGAAAAGGGCTTAATTAAAAGTGCACTTCTCAAGCTGTAGATTAAGTCACATCAATATAGAACAGCTTTTCAATAGAATCCCTGGACATTCCAATCTGCAACAACTCTCAATTAATAAAACATTCTTTGCATCCCATGTTTTCCTCTTCACACGTCAGCATGTGTTTTAAGTAAAGAGGAAGTAGGCATACTTAGGTAAACCTCCTCCCCAGGTCCAGAGATAGCTTCAGAAATGGAGATAGGTTGTCTGGATGAATGAAAGCTTTCGAAACATTAAAAGATAGTTGTGCCTCAGTAAGCCCTGAGCCCTCTCATTCCCTTGCACACTCATGGGAAAGGTTAGTAGAAACGGTTTCCAAAGCTTTCAGAAGGAACTTCAGTGATGTCTTCTTTACATGGGAGACTGGAGGAGGTGTGGCTGAACATGAAACAAATATCCCTTTTAAAACCAGCTTTGAGATGGATACAGTGCCAAGTAGCACATTTCAGCTGAACAAAAGTTGAATGACAGAATGGAAGTAAGCAAGAGGAATTAATCTCGTCACAGCAGTTCTCAATCCTTTAGCGTCAACATGACTTAAGACAGCGGGACATCATTGAGGCCGAACTGGCAGGGCCCTGTCACGTCAAAACCATCAGTCAGGGGCTGTGCTACATTCTATCAGAAACTTTGAGGTGTGCTGAGCTTGACAACACAGACACAATGGCTTTCATACAGGACAGAAGAACAAGTGCTCTTGTGTGGATCAAAAGACAACAATATGCTTTCTTAGTTCAATTTTTGTTTCTACAACAATATATCCAAGTAATGCAAAGACTGGAACAGAGCAGGTGACTAGGGATGATACCGATATTTATTTTCATGTTATATCCGATAACACATGAATGGCTTATATTAAAATGACAGAAATCTCTAATATCAGCCAATAACTTATATGGTTTCAATATATTGTGCAAGTGACCCCAATCAAAGCACTTTAAAATTACTCTGCTCAAAGTCCACTCCAGATTTTCAATTTCCTGCTCAACTCTCAGTTCATGGTCACTGGTAAGAGAAAGCCAAAGAAAACAAGAATGGTCCAAGTTTCCTAAAACCCACTTGCTTGAAGAGTCATGAACACTCTGAGAGAGAGAAAGTGGTGGTGGTAGACAACTGGAAAATGCTTAAAACCTTTTCTGTCATCAGGGGGCTGCACATCATTATAGGCGTCATTAAAATGTAACGTTCACCTCCATGCGTTTGATTCCACCAGCTCCTCTTCCTCCATAGTAAGATGCATCCACAGTTGGCCACTTATTCTTGGGTAGTGGGTCTGGCTCTGGTATCTGAAAAAATAAATATGGACAGAAAATAAATCAAATTGAGACTTAAAGCCTCAAAGAAATATGTGCATTGCAAATACAAGAGCAGATACGTAATTGCAATCTTTATGTACACTTCCTTTCAAAAGTTTGGGGTCGGTAAGATTTTTTATGTTATTAAAAGAAGTCACTTTTGCTCACCAAGGCTGCAATAGAGTGGTGCAGTTATGACATTACTTTGTAGGCCAAAACGTGGAAGCGTTCAAAGAGTCTTTGAATGGGGTTTTGGTTAAATGGCTCAAATAAGGTCTGTGGTGAACACAAGCTCAATACACTTTCACGTTTTATTCTACAACATAATATACATCAGTATTACCCTATTTTTTTACAGTCTATGGTATTACCCAATTCGTGATTTTTTTTAAGCTGTTTGCTAAATGGGACTACAGAGGCTGTCGAGGAGATTCAACGTCATCACGCCGAACAGGCTCAGTCCACTTTTAAAGCCTTGTTATGTTTATAATTGTGATCTCATAAACTATCTAACTCAAACGTTCTGGAAAAATGTTTCTAGATAAAAAGAGTTGTCAGAAGGTTAGTGATGGTGACGTTGAATTTGTGGGACCGTGGTGTAGTTCGTTTGTAGCCTACCTTTAGCTTTTTACTTCAGGCGACTACATTTAGGCTTCAAAATTCATAAAAGTTGTGTTCATCTGTGATAATTATCTTGATGGACAAAACGCGCAAGTATCATAAACTTTTGTTGATCACAGAGCTTGCTTTAAGTGATAATCCAAAAGCCTATGGGAAAATCCTATTGGGTTTTTGTCAAGGGAAACAATGTGATTCTAACAGCCGGTTAGCCTACTAAGTGACGTCACACCTGCACTACTCTATTGATAAAAAAATACATTAAAAACAGTAATACTGTCAAATATTAATTCAAATTAATATATTTTAAAATGTAATTTTTTCCAGAGATGGCAAAGCTGAATTTTCAGCATCATTACTCCAGTCTTCAGTGTCACATGATCTTCCAGAAATCGTTCTAATATGCAGATTTTTTCAGGATTCCTTGATGAATTAAAAAAGTACTGACCCAAAACTTTTGAACTTTCATGTATATTTAAAATATTTTAAAAATAATACCTTCAAATTAACAGTAAATAAACATTGTATGTATTCTATAAAATAATTATATGTATTTTATATCAAAAGTATATACATTCAAAAAACACTGATTACAAATTTTTTTTATTAAAAAACATTTATATTTTATACAAAAAAGAATCTTACGGGTGGAGGTGGAGATCGACGAGTTATTTGAGGGGGTGGGTCTTTAATAACCTGAGAAGAGAGAGGAAAAAATTCAAAGTTAATTAAGCAAAGTTAGTTATCGCTGTCTACGGATGTTATTCACAATTGAACAACTGAAGCCTGAGACCACCACAATTGATTACAGGGTCTGCTTGTAAACTAACGCTGTAGGCCCCTGGTGCAAAATAAAGAAGGCCCAAAAATCAACTTGTTGACAGGGGAGTCTTTGGGGTGAGCATGGTGGTCCGTTTATCTCTTAATTAATTGGATGAGGTTCAATCCCCTGCATTCCCCCAATCATAAAGTCCTGAGGAATTAATTAGCTGCAATGAAATGCAGAAGGGAAACTTGGGCTTCACTCCAGGTCAATCCCTAGTGCAAAGGAGAGGAGCATTAACAGGATGAAATGTCTTCCTGTAGCACTTTCTGTGACAGCGTATCTGTCATGAGAAACACTACGCTGGATTCAGCAGGTGACTTCTCTCACAGACAAGATGTCTTCCTCACTGGGAATGTCTTTGGCATCCTCTGACTCTGGTGTTGTCAGAGTAGTGACTGCTCAGCAAACTGCTTATCAACTGACCTGACATCTAACCACTCTTGGATGTGATGGGTAAATGTGTTAATAGACAAATGTGAGTTTGGGTCATGTTAAAAGGGCATCATGTTAAAATACTGCAATGTAATGGCTACATATGCAATTTGAAAACTTGAACCTCTGTAACAGAATAGACTCCAACAATCTAGATAAAACGCCTTGGATGTGACCATGTTTCACTTGTCAACCATGTAACACCTTCCATTGCAGCTGCTTTCCAAAATGGAAGCAAGCCTTGTCTCATTAAACATGAAAGATGCATACAGTGCCATTGCAGGTTAAGCATTTACTAAATTAGTTTTCAGGAAAAAATGCCTTTTAATCATCACATATCATGGGCAGAACAGCTGTTTCATTCACATTAAAGTGTACTGATACCATTTCGCCATTGTTACCATTATAATGATGGAAAATGATCTATTAGAGTTAATTAATTGCTCTTTGACTCATAACTGACTGTTGGAAAATCCAGTCCTATCCGTCCGTGGGGCCCCAGTGTGTTATGATTAACATAACTTTGGACAGAACCTTGTGCTAAAGGATTAGCTTCTTTTTTTTTTTACAGAGTAATTAAAGAGCAGATTTATATTTGCCAGCCATATTGTGGGATAAATAAGGCATTACACAAATGACATGCTGGGCTGTTAGGTTCTCAAACTACCTGACAGACAGATGTGAAGCCGGGACAACCCTTTAAATGTGGTTCAGGCGATGAAGAGCTGATAATTAAATCCAAAATGTCAGTGTACTTAGCCATCTGACACTCGCACGAGGGGCTAAGAACTAGTGGCACAGCTGTGGAATCAACCAATCACAGTCCAGCGGTGCAACATCCCCATATGGCTTTTGGGATAATTGTCCAATTGGAGTTTATAATCTGTCCATTTCACCCCTCTGAACACACTGTTGTGTCAAGCTGTTTTCCAGGCTTAACATGATCATGGACAAGTAGCAGGCAGCATATTTGCAAATTAAAATGGTGCATTTTCATTAACATAAAATTAACCTGTTTGCAGTAAAACAACAAATTAATGACCTAAGAATGTATTATCAAAACATAATTAAACAGATGCCTTTATCCAACAGTAATGATTTTTTTAATATTATATATTATGTACTGCACATACTCTATATATACTGTATATATATATATACACTCACCTAAAGGATTATTAGGAACACCATACTAATACTGTGTTTGACCCCCTTTCGCCTTCAGAACTGCCTTAATTCTACGTGGCATTGATTCAACAAGGGGCTGAAAGCATTCTTTAGAAATGAAATGTTGGCCCATATTGATAGGATAGCATCTTGCAGTTGATGGAGATTTGTGGGATGCACATCCAGGGCACGAAGCTCCCGTTCCACCACATCCCAAAGATGCTCTACTGGGTTGAGATCTGGTGACTGTGGGGACCATTTTAGTACAGTGAACTCATTGTCATGTTCAAGAAACCAATTTGAAATGATTCGAGCTTTGTGACATGGTGCATTATCCTGCTGGAAGTAGCCATCAGAGGATGGGTACATGGTGGTCATAAAGGGATGGACATGGTCAGAAACAATGCTCAGGTAGGCCGTGGCATTTAAACGATGCCCAATTGGCACTAAGGGGCCTAAAGTGTGCCAAGAAAACATCCCCACACCATTACACCACCACCACCAGCATGCACAGTGGTAACAAGGCATGATGGATCCATGTTCTCATTCTGTTTACGCCAAATTTTGACTCTACCATCTGAATGTCTCAACAGAAATCGAGACTCATCAGACCAGGCAACATTTTTCCAGTCTTCAATTGTCCAATTTTGAACTCGTGCAAATTGTAGCCTCTTTTTCCTATTTGTAGTGGAGATGAGTGGTACCCGGTGGGGTCTTCTGCTGTTGTAGCCCATCCGCCTCAAGGTTGTGCGTGTTGTGTCTTCACAAATGCTTTGCTGCATACCTCGGTTGTAACGAGTGGTTATTTCAGTCAAAGTTGCTCTTCTATCAGCTTGAATCAGTCGGCCCATTCTCCTCTGACCTCTGGCATCAACAAGGCATTTTCGCCCACAGGACTGCCGCATACTGTCACACCATTCTTTGTAAACCCTAGAAATGGTTGTGCGTGAAAATCCCAGTAACTGAGCAGATTGTGAAATACTCAGACCGGCCCGTCTGGCACCAACAACCATGCCACGCTCAAAATTTCTTAAATCACCTTTCTTTCCCATTCTGACATTCAGTTTGGAGTTCAGGAGATTGTCTTGACCAGGACCACACCCCTAAATGCATTGAAGCAACTGCCATGTGATTGGTTGATTAGATAATTGCATTAATGAGAAATTGAACAGGTGTTCCTAATAATCCTTTAGGTGAGTGATATATATATATATATATATATATATATATATATATATATATATATATACTGGTGGTGGTGGTGGTGGTGGTGGTGGGGGGGGGGGATGAGGTGCTTCTGTATTTCTCTGATTGCTGAAAACTGGCAAGGCTGAGTTTAAATATTAACAAAGCACACATGGCCCTTCTCTTGTGCCGGGGTCCCTGATGGAGAGGAACAGCAGCTCCTCCACCAAGACAAACAGGGCCGAGTCCAGACATGCTGCGGGGGGTTTACATTTTAATGCCTTTGTTGGTTTTCCAAAATATGCTTCCATCTCATCCTGGAATGGCTCCCACCAGGTTCTCAAAGAGAGGTGGCGCATATCATTTGGTTGTGCAGCGTGACTGCCATAGTGATACTCGCCAGCTTCACAAATTCTAGATCTTATCTCTAGAGCTTCTAGTGCATCTATATATACAGTACAAGTGCATGAGAGCCTGAGAAGTGTTGCTGCTTTTTAATTATTAGTATAGGAGAGCGAACTTTTCATTTTTAGTCTGCAGCCAAACTTGGGTAAAAAAAAATTTTTTTCACAAAGTAGGAAAAATAACTTCTGTTTTTTTTTTTTTTTTGCACATTTTAAATACTATATTTGTATAGTCAGGATGTGGTATGGTCGGTTTCTATGCACTGTGCTTCCTTAGAAGGCTGATTTCTTATTTTACTGTAACCAGATTATGTAAAACAAAAGATAATTTACAGTGAAAGTGTTATATAGGAAATTATAAATATGGAAGATAAACATGTTAATCTCAATTCCAGTATCCACCCAATCAATCCAGATTCTGTGTGAGAAAAGGGACAAAATCTTGAGATTTGGCACTGAGAGCAGGAAGACATGTGACACTTACGACAGTGCAGCAGAGAGGCCAGAACCACCACATCAGAGCCAAAGCCAACAGGAGAAAGAGCACCAAGAACACAATGGCCACCACTGTGCCGTCCGACTAATGAGAGAGAGGGAATATTTACAATTACTGCATGTGAAATAAATTATATTCCAAAGACTTTACTTATAGTCCAATTTTTTTAGTTCTAAATTATTTTATAGGATAAGGAGACATTATGGATGTTTTCTTTCCGATCTCATGTTTGACTTACACATGTGGAGGCAGTTATGGTGTAAGGTGTGGCGAGGTACGATGTGCCACTGTTCAAACTGATCAGGACCTCCATTTGTCTGTAGGAAGAGAACATAAACACAATGGGATGGTGTGTTTAGGGTCATATTGAGTCACACTGGCTTTGAATAAATGGTGAAAATAAAACAACAGTAAATTCAGCTATAGATGAAGAGATCTGTCCATGAATATGGCAGCGTGATGATAGTTACAGCAGAAATGAGGAAGCTAAAATAGGGAAGAGTCTAGTTAGGGATTATTTGGAGTATAATTTCTGATAAAACAAGTGTCAAAATAGGCAGTGTTGGATAATTTTTATGCAAAAAGGGAAGAAAACTAAAAATCTATACCGAAACTAAATAAAAATACTTTGTTTTTAATTAATTTAAAAAAAAAACAGAAATTAAAATAAATTCATGCAAAATTAAAACTAACAGAAGCTAAACTGAATTGGGGAAAAAACATACTAGTGATGCTCACTGGTGTCATGAGAATTATTTGAAGTTTAATTCCTACAGAATTTGTTGGAAATTCTCTCTTATTTACTGTGGAGGGAGTTGAAGGTGGCTCGCAATTAAAGCACTAATGATGAACGGCATTGTAATTTCCATATGTCTATTATGCAGGAGACAATTACCATGGGGCTAATGAGAATCCTCAAGCAGGAAATCGACTGACTGAACGCCTGAGATCCCTCCCAAAATGAGAGAATATGTAAAAAAGACAGGCTACTGTCTGCAGAGCCGATGATGATGCAGTAGAGACACAGGAGAGAAAGAGTTACCAACAGCAAACAACAAAGATTCCACTAACGTTTGGGTCTTGCGCAAAGCATTCCCACTAATGAGACCAGCAAGGTTCCTTCACAAACACCACCAAATGAAGAACTAACTTTCTAAAAGGTGTTTCCTGTTACAGCGCAAACCACAATCTCTTCCTGCACTGTAATGTAGCGTTTTTGGTCTCTTGAGGACTTTTAGATTATATTAGCTTGAACTGTCATTACCTTTAGAAATACCTAGTCTTGAGGCAGGAGGAAGCTTGTAAAGGGTTTTTTGCATGTTAACTAGGTCCGTGTGCTGAATGGATGAAAAGAGAGGCTAATTCAGCTGACATACTCAATACATGCAAATGGCAGGCAGGTTGTTAATCAAGCTGGATATATGTATGTTTGGTGAAGGATGAAAAGTGATCTAAGACTAAATTATTTTATTTCCTTGCACTTGACTGGATGGTCTAAAATTCCACAGATCATTTTTGTGCAGTTTGTAGTGGACACAAAGCATTTCTGGAGAAATATTTATGTGATGCTTTGTGAGACTTGACAACATTCAATCGGTATTCTTGGACATTGCAATTGGCAACAAACATCACAAACAATGAAGGCTGATTTATTTAACTTCAGAGGTACTCTGAAACCACAATGCGTGACAGAACATTGCATATCAGAGGAAACTTGGTGGTACACTCTAAAAGGCATTCCCAAAAGCCTCCAGATTATGTTTATACTGAAAACAGGTGAATCCTGTGCTAAACATACAAAGCTGTTCCTGAAACTGATTGCCTCATTGAACGGTATTCTTTCGTCTAGAAATGCAGAGAAGAAGAAAATGTGACAGAAGTTTAGCAGAATAACTAAAGCACATGGACACAAGTGCTCTTGCCATCACAAAAGGCCCCTCATGGCACCACAAGAGACTGAGAGTGGTGTGCGAGTTCGATTCCTTGTCACAAAGCACATGCTGATGGAAAGTGAACGTGACTTAGCTAGCTGAATGGGATGACAAGGGTGTCACTAAGAGCTTTCTAACTTCCCTTTCAAATAAAAGCGAACAACCTGCATTATTGAAGGCCTAACATATGCATCAGCACCGACGACACGCATGTCTGACTTAACTTTCCGAAGTTAAATCTGTTAGATTCACATAGTTTTAAATCCGTCTGTGGGCGATATACTGATATACAATTTCTACTACTACTTTTCATTTCATTTTCGAATTGTTTTTGTGTCTGCTCTGATTAGAAAAATAAATTATATTAACTGATATCAGTTACAATAATTAAAAACATTTGCCGCTTCAATTTGGCAAGCCATTTGTTAGTAGCTTGTAGCATGCACTACCAATCAAAAGTTTGGGGTGAGTAAGACTTTCTAAAATAAATGAATACTTTTATTTAGAAATAATGCATTAAATTGATCAAAAATTACAGTAAACACATTTATAATGTTACGAATATTTTACATTTCAAACTAAAGCTGCTCTTTTGAATTTTATATTCATCAAATAATACTTAAACAAAAGTATCACAGTTTCGGCAAAAAATATTAAGCAGCCTCAAATCAGTATTTCTGAATATCTGAAGGATCATTTGACACTGAAGACTGGAGTAATGGCTGCTGAAAATTCAGCTTTTAATTTTAAATTATATACAAATAGCACATTGTAAACAACAATTTTTCACTTTTTTTTTTTATCAAATAAATGCAGCCGTGAGAGCAAAAGACACTTCTTGGAAAAACATTACAAAATCTTACCGACCCCAAACTTTGAATGGTAGTAGAACTACTTTTCCAAAAAGAATGGACTGAATCTAGATTAGCTAATTCGAATTATGACTGGTTTGTAGCTTGGCAAGTAGCTTCCAAGCACTAGTGAAAAATCCAATGTGACATATCCAGATATGAAAACATCACACTTTGATTCAAAAATAAATAAACCAATTCAGTACAACATTGCCTTTCATTTTGGAAAGAGTAACCATCTTTTAATCATCTAGCAGAGTGAGAGTAGGAGCTCCTGTGGAGGCAGCGCTGCCATGTTAACTGGCTGCATCTCCCACCCCCTACACAGATGGAACTAAAATGGCGGCCTGACAGATCAGATTGATTATTGATGAGGCACGTTCCACCACTCGCGCTGCAGGCAGGTGTCAGGTCTGTCCCTCAGTTATTTTTCTCACTCCGCTGTTGTTGTGAAAACGCAGGTGAGGACATGCTGCTGCCAGACAAAAGTTCCTCACCCCCTCCAGCCAATGACTCGAAGGGACGGGGCCGGCCAGCGCTAATGGGCAGGCTGACAGATGCCCTTGATCCTGGTTTGACGAACCAACAGCTGTCGCTGCAGATGAGACCCTGATATCTGGCGATACGTCACTGAATCACAAAGACCCTTTGAATCCCAAAATGCCTCAGAAAAGACACTTTCTGATATTCCCTAGTGGTCTGTTCCAGGAAGGATTGTTCAGGACAATTCATATACAGTATGTCTGCAAATATGATATAAATGGCATTAACAACTGGTTTTCTAGGTGGCATTCCTCAAAATGCTAGAAATTGGCAGTTTTCTCAATGCAAACTGGACAGAGAGGTAGAAAGAGAGGGGAAGAAAAAGATAGAGAGAGAAATTTCTAGCGCTCAGACATGATGCAGGTGTTATGTGGTTGCCTATTGTCAATGCATCGTGAATTATTTAAATGGGAGCATGGAAAAGGGAATCAGTGCATCTGTCGCACATCCTTTTAAAGCCCTCCACCAGATGTGTTTACTAGCCGTTCATAGCAGCAAACTACTTAATGGGTCACAATTGCCAGCCAAGAGTTAATTAAGCAAGCCTTTTGAACGGCGACCACGTATAGGGGATCAAACGTCCCAGGTAAGTCGGACCATAATTTCACACAAGCTGCTCACAGTTAATCCCAGATCTACACAGGGTGCTGCGTCTCAGTCAATTCAATAACATAATGCTGTAACATGACATTTTAGGCTGGCATATCACATGATAATTTAATGGGTCATAATGTTGCAGCTCAAAGTATGCACGATAGGCTGTAACAGTCTGTTCAAGTGGGGTTGAAATTATGCAAGATACATTTAATTGATTTCAATGCATGCTTTCTGTACATTTGGAGATCTTA
Organism: Scardinius erythrophthalmus; assembly: GCF_964197995.2. Classification (NCBI taxonomy): domain Eukaryota; kingdom Metazoa; phylum Chordata; class Actinopteri; order Cypriniformes; family Leuciscidae; genus Scardinius; species Scardinius erythrophthalmus. The sequence goes on from NC_138225.1 coordinate 27,385,066, forward strand.
ATGACACTTGCTGCTTTATGAAACATAAATACTCACTGTTCCACTGAATACAGCACTGGAGCAGGACACAGGACATAGTTATCCTTCACCTTGCTTGGCTTTTCCTCTGCAAAATGAATAGAAAGTTGATTTTGTTATGATCCGTTGCCAAACTAGGTTTTTTTCATCCCACTTGAAAATGATTCCTTTGCCGCATCACTGCTGAAGGCACCCAGAATTCAACGTTTATGTATTTCCTGTCTGGTTACAATAGCAGTGAGCAAACATGTGGATCCCATATGGGGATCTGTCGTCTAATGGTTTTGCACTCTTAAAGGAAACACCATTCCGTGTCTGATAGGGACAGCACTAAAGAGCAGAGTATAGTGAACTTACAGCATATGACTGTTATACACATTTAAAGGAACAATTCACACACACAAAAATGAAGATAATTTACTCACCCTTGTGTCGTTCCAAACCTGTATGACTTTCTTTATTCTGTTAAACACAAATGAAGATGTATTGAAAAATGTCTTGATACAATGAAAGTCAGTGGTGTCAAATATAGTTTTGGACCCCCTTGGCTTTCACTGTATGGACAACAAATAAAGCAAAGAAACATTTTTCAAAACATCTTCATTTGTGTTTCATAGAATAAAGAAAGTCATACAGGTTTGGAACGACGTTAAATGAGTAAATGACAGAATTTTTCAATTTTGGGGAAAAATTTTCAATCCCTTTGAGAAAATTTAGCACGAAAATATTGTTGCTTTAGATGAGAGGTTCTCAACATTTTTGATATATAATATAAAAATTATGAGTATCAATGATTTTGTCTTTCCATCATAAACAGAGCATTTTAGTTAAGTTAGATTGTTTGAATTTATTAATAATAGCAATTATATTAATATTAATTTAAATAATTTTATGTCATCCTGCAGCTCTTTTGGAAGTTTGCTATGGTCCCCAGTGGACCCCTGGTTAAGAACCACTGCTTTAAATATTTGTTGGTCTAGTTGAGTATCTTATTCTGTCTTTAGTAACCTAAAGTGACAGTTAAGCCACAAAACGTCTTGCAACTTAGGTGCATTGCATCCTAGGTGTGACCAGCGTGTCAGTTCCTGTATGATACAACTGACTCTCACAGACACAACATCTCTCTTTTATCATTTGGCTTTGTCTATGCAATATCATATCAAGCTTGAGGGTAAGACTAAGGACAATATATGTGGCATAATCATACTTACTGTAAGTAACCCCATCCACTATGAAACTGCAGACAACTCCTTCTGGTTGTCTCCCCAATGTGAACCCGTTCCCTCTTAAAACAATGTCAAAGGACTCTGTGGTATGTAAACCAGATGAGGACATAATGAGAAGCACTCCTGGGCGTTCACCCAAATCAACGACCACGTACACACACACACACACACACACACACACACACACACACAAAGGCAATTTCATCCACCCTGATAGCTGTAAAAGCCCTTGAAATGCTTACGGTTCACGCAGACGCTGGATGGCTCCACTGTTAGGATCTCTGTGCATGATTGCTTGAGGATCTGAACGATAAAAAAATATTTATTCAAATCAGTACTTGTCACTGCTGAATCACTATATCAGCTATCACAGTGTCCGGGTCTTTAGCATTCACGCCGGAGATGTTTGCTATGCCAAATCAAGCTCAATGAGACGAGCATCACATACAGTGCGGTGTGGGATAGACCCGTGTCAGCCGTTATGGGGAAATTATGCGGTGCCATTTTCCCTCTTCAGCTCTATTAGAGATTGCAGGCTGACATTATCATATAAACAGGCCTGTGAGAGGCCACCATCGCCTCTCCCATCATCCACATAAATCAACAGAGGACAAACTATGCAAATCTCTGTACACAACGGGCAAAAAGACAACATTAACAGAAAGATATGGTCCTCCGAATCACCTGCAGCGGAGATGAGGCTTCAGACTGAAGTGGAGGACACGTATAAAACAGGCTGATTGAATATGACACCTGATAAACTCTGCTATCATTAAAGGGGAGAAGGAACACTGAATAAACGTCAAGGCTGAAAAATACTCAGGATGGTCTTTATGGCTCTTTAATGAGTTATGAGACGGCATGATACAAGGGAGGTTCATCGCAAGACGTTTCAACTTATTTTCTCTGACAGGTATCTATACACAGGAATAGACTTAAAGCATCAGAGCATCCATCCAACCAACCATCTATCTATCTATTTGGATAGACAGATAGATTTAAAGCATTAGAGCATCCATCTATCTATCCATCTATCCATCTATATAGACTTAAAGCATCAGAGTATTCATCTATCCATCCATCTATCCATCCATCCATCCATTTATCTAGATAGACAAATCTATCTATCTATCTATCTATCTATCTATCTATCTATCTATCTATCTATCTATCTATCTATCTATCTATCTATCTATCTATATATCTATCTATCTATCTATATAGATAGATAAATAGATTTAAAGCATTAGAACATCCATCCATCCATCCATCCATCTATATAGACAAATAGATTTAAAGCATTAGAGCACCAATCCATCCATCCATCCATCCATCCATCCATCCATCCATCCATCCATATAGAGATTTAAAGCATTAGAGCATCCATCTATCTATCAATCTATCAATCTTTCCATCCATCCATCCATCCATCCATCCATCCATCCATCACATTCTTGCAGTGCCACAAATTCTCAAATGGATTGACCTTTTTTCACTTGGACTTGTGTTTGTATCACCATCCTGCTGAAAGAGTTTTTTTTTTTTTCTCTAAGCTTCAGTTTTCTCCAGTGTTTTGCTTTGACGTTCCTCTCTAACGGCTCCACAGCATGATACTGCCATGACTTCACTGTATGATGTATAGGAGCCGAGATGTCAGCGGTGTGAGAATTAGCACTACAAATTTGGCTGAAAATATTCTTGACCTCATCTGACCGCAGAATCTTTCCCTTTCACATCACCACTGGGTCAACATTATGTATTTTACTGAGAAAAACATGCTTAGTTCTTTCTGTCTCTTTGAGCAATAGTAAGTTTCTTTAAAAAAAAAAAAAAATTCTTACTGACCCCAAATGTTTGAACAGTAGAGTAGATATGCACCAATCAACCATATCATGCAATATTATGATATGGCCACAAAATATATAAAAAACTGCCATCAATCAAAACATTCTTGGAATATTAAAATAGGCCTGAATAAATCTATTCTTTAGGCTTTTGCTTTTTGCAAAATCTCTGTTAAGTCTACTTTAGCCCCGGACTGCAAAGCTGCACAGATGATCTCAAATCCTGGAAATCTGAGCAGAGAGCAACATGAGGCCAACTAGCCCAGCCTCCAAGATTACTAATCACTAGAGAATGCCTATGTTTTGCTGGGCCTGAAACTCCATTTGGCCAAACAAGCTAACTAAGTAACGAGATGATAGGTCCTTTTCAATATCTCTTCTCTGAACAAAACAATAAATTACAAGGAGGTCCTGTCTTTTGTCTTGCATGACTTAACCTGAAAAATATCCCAGAAACTGATTCCTGTGGTCACAAAACAACACGCCCATGTTCAACAACACTGACCTCAGCTGTTGATGGTTTACTGATGGCAGATGATGTTCAGTCTTCAAACCATGTTTACAATGTTAAACCGCATCATCGGTAAATGCCATGACAAGGAACACTTCAAAGCATCATGAAGCAAATGGAAAGTATCACAAATGAATTGTCAACAGACTTGTGTAAGATGAATCCGCTTCACAAACACATTATTGCAGAGTCCTTTATAACCAAAAGCTTTCAAAAGCTATATTTTATAAAGTTGCTTTGCAAAACAGCATTTTTAAAAACTTTACTTTAGTCAAATAACAAATCTGGACTGCTTTAGCATCATACATCTGTCTGAAGCCAATTTTTAATTGCAAAAATATGTCCATATCGAAGAACACAAGATATATATACAGTAAAATGGTCTACTTTAGTTCAGTACTCGGGTGGCTTAAGGGTTAAAACATGGGCTTGTTGTAGTTTCTCTCAGCATTTTTCCCATCAGTAAGGCACTTAACCCCTTTTTGCTCCAGGAGGCTGTTCACATGATAAGTCTAGTGCAAGTCTCTTTAAAGAAATTGTCGGGTAAATGATTGCTTAAGAAAGGATCTGTCTTAGTCGACTAAAACAGGGGCTCTCAAACTTTTTGGGGCCAGGGACCCCTTACATTTTCCAAAGACCCCCCCATAATTATAACAGTGATTTTAATACAAATTTATTGTCAAAAAGGCAATAATGAAATGAAGGCTAATATTTCAAAGATTTAATCTTTTAAAAATGTGTTCAAATGAAAAAGTAATACTTCATTTTATATTTTGGCAAAGGGCCGCATTTCTAAAATTAAATTAAAACATGGACGAAAAATTGTGATTATTCCTTAATTTTTATTTATTATTACTGTGAGAAGTACATTATACGGTGCAATAACAATATATTTCTGATATCATTTCTTCAAGTTAAACCGAACCCTTTATTTTGACGGGTTGTCGTGAATACCTTGTGCATATGATATGATGATAGTTTTATCAAATGAAATGTTGAAATGCTGAAGTGACTCTCAGAACAGTTCTGGAAATGAAGCGCATGTGTTCAAGTCCTTATATAGTGAGACGGCAGACGCTAAAAACACCAAGAGCATCTTGCGTGCTTGAGTATGTGAAAATGCTTGCCTGTGGCGCTCATTCACACAGAGAACGTGAACAAGACGTGCAGAACAGAGCAGAACAGAACATGCAGACTTCATATTTAAATAGCAGTCTTTTTGAGCTTAAATATTTACAGACGCTAATACATATCACAATTTAATTAAAGGGTTAGTTCAACAAAAATGAAAATTCTGTCATCATTTGATTACCATCATGTCGTTCCAAACCCGTAATACTTTTGTTCATCTTTGTCACACAAATGAAGATCTGAAATCTGAGAGCTTTCTGTCCCTCCATTGACGGCTATGCAACTACCACTTTGACGCTTCAAAAAGTTCATAAAGAGATTGCAAAACTAATTTATATGAATTGAGCTGTTTAGTCAAAACTTTCTGATGAGACAAAATCGCTTTATACGCAGAACAGATTTTTTAAATCTTACGGGTTTGGAATGACATGAGGGTGAGTAATTAACCCCTTAAACCCTAAGCGTCCCGCCGGCGGGACGGCACCCCATGAAAAAAATTCATAATCAAATTACTAAGCAACCACTGAATGATATGATACAAAATAGGTATCATTTTAAAGCTTAGAATCTCAGCTTTTCAATGCACCTATACATTTTATCCAACTATTAAAAGGTGCTGAGTTATTCCTTTAGAACGGATTATACCGCCGGAGGGCGCCCCCTAGCTATGGAAAAAATTAATTGTCATATTTTTCAAAACTACTGCATTGATCAACACAAAATAGGCATCATTTGAAAGCTTAGAGTCTAAACTTTACAATGAATGTAGCCATTATGATTATCTCCAAAGTAGTGCTGAGTTATTTGCTGATAAAATGATTTTTTTTTAATACATAATTTATGAGGAAGAGGAAATTATTATGTACTGCAATGTGTCAAAAACATCATACTGCTCAGATAGTCTTGTGTCATATGTCATTTGAAAGGTCTCAATGAGTAGAATACAACAAGCATAATTGTTTCAGGGTTTTACTAAACTTGAGCAAGGTTTTTGTAAAATAAGCCCCTCAAGAGACCCATGGGTAAACCATATATGGATGCTGAATTTTAGACACATTTCCGCTTGTAACTTCATGAAACATGCTCCGATTGTGGAAAATGACACATCATTATTTACAGCAGATGCTTACAATTAAAATGAGTCCAAACTCAACGTAATCCATCACTCAGAACTAAAGATATTCCTCATGGAGTTCTAATTCACAAAAAATACACAAACGCACGTAGCCAAGCGAGGTAGCTTAGACTTGGCCTTTTTACTCGTATCTTCATGAAACATACATCGATCATGAAAAATGACACATCGTTATTTACAGCAGGAGCTCATGATTAAGACGAGCCCAAACTCATCAGTCAGATCTAAAGATATTCTTCATGGCGTTCTAACACAGAAAATACCAAAGACGTACCTAGCCAAATATATACTCATGAAGCACTCGCGTTTGGTCTTTACTTATAACTTCACGAAGCATGCACATATCGTAGAAAAATGCACATCATTATTTTCAGCAGACTCTCACGATTAAAAAGAGCCCAAACTCAGCATAATCCATCACTCATATCTAAAGTTATGCCTCGTGGAGTTGTAACACAAATGCGCACATAGATCTTTATTATAGATGTAGCACTTATGTCGCGTTCTAACTCATAACTCAATGAAGCATGCATCAATTGTGGAAAATGGCACATCATTATTTACAGCAGAATGTTACGATTAAAAAGAGCCCAAACACACCATAATCCATCACTCAGGTCTAAAGATTTTCCTTATAGCGTTCTGACACAAAAAAATACCAGAGGCGCACCTATGAAGTAGCAATAGCAGTGATGCTATGTTGTTTTGATGTGACGTTTCAGCTCATAACTCAATGAAACATGCATAGATTGTGAAAAATCGAACATCTTTATTGACAACAGATTCTCACGATTACAAAGAGCCCACACACAACAGAATCCATTGCTTTGATCACGAGATATTCCTCACGAAGTAATGCATACTTGGCTAAAAAACAAGTCTCTCATCCTTCTGGGGAGCAAAGTGTTTTCCAATTTTCCCGGAACCGTCCGCGCTCGTTTTCAAACGTGGAATAACACAAAATATGTATCATTTTAAAGCTTAGAATCTCAGCTTTTTAAAGAATCTAACCACTTCGATCAACTCTGAACGAGTGCTGACTAGTCTCTCTAAACCGGAGTGTACCGCCCGTGTGCGCCACCCATGGCGCCCCCTAGCTGCGAAAATATTCATTATCATATTTTTCAAAAATATTGCCTTGATTCAAACAAAATTGGTGTCATTTGAAACCTTAGAGTCTGAACTTTACAGTGAATGTAGCCTATTTGAAAAACTCCAAAGTATTGCTGAGTTATTTGCTGATAAAGATATAAAAAAAAATTCATAATCTATAAAATACTTTTTTGTACTATGTACTGCAATGTGCCAAAAACATCATACATCTCACGAAACATTCAAAAATCGTTGAAAATGGCACTTCATTTTTTACAGCATATTCATACAATTAAAATGAGCCCAAAATTAACTTTATCTATTGCTTTTATGACAAGATATTCTTCATGGTGAAACACTATAAAAAATGCCCATGAGGGGGCGTCAAGGTCTCAACAAAAATGCTATCTTGGTTCCAAAGGCTGTAACGTTTGATTACTTTATCCAATCACCACAAATTTTTATCCAGATGCAGCTCATATGTAGAGGGACTTCCCCAAAAAAGAATTTTCCTCCTACCTTATTTCCTTCCTGAGTTATTCCATGTCAAATAAGAAAGATATGCATTATCATTATAAAAATTATATTTATTTTTTGTCTTTTATCAGCAGTTTCTCGGCAGAAGAATGTCCAAATGTAATTTAATTTATATTTTCAAAAAATGTGAAAAGTGTTCTTTCAAACGATACCTACCTTTTGACTCTCCTTGCTATAGTTTTGAAGTTATGAGTCTTTAGTTTTGTGTATGTCACTCAGAAAACTCTTTTTTTTTATTGCTTTCCTAATGTGTGAGGACTAAAAAAAAAGGCTACCTTTGTTCCAAATGCTGTAACTTTTGAGTACTTTATGCGATCACCACAAAATTTGATTCAGATGCAGCTCACATTTAGGGGTACTTCCCCAAAAAAGAAAATTTGTGCTACCATATTTCCTCCCCGAGTTATTGCATGTCAAACAAGAGAGATATGCAAAATCATAAAAAAAATATGTTTTTTTTTTTGTATTTATCAGCAGTTTCTCGGCAGGAGAATATCCAAATGTAATGTAATTTATATTTTCAAAAAATTTGAAAAGAGTTCTATCAAACGATACCTACCTTTTGACTCTCCTTGTTATAGTTTTGAAGTTATGAGTCTTTACTTTTTTGTGTGTCACTCAGACAAAAAAACTCCAAAAATGGCTCAGGGTTTAAGGGGTTAATGACAGAATTTTCCTTTTTGGGTGAACTAACCCTTTAAGTGTACATTTGATGTATTAATCCAAAATTTGCCAGATTATGTGACATTCCACATTATACATTTCTGCATTGTGGAAATCATAGGGACCTACATTTTTTAGCCCACTTTTAGAACTCCTGGACTAAAACCACAGAGGCATTTATCACACCTTTTGGGATGGGAGCACCTGGCATGAAGAACTTACCGAATTAACGATGCCTTTGAGAGCATAAAAGCCTTCTTTGACTGGGAACACTTGCTCCTTATTATCAGCCACATCGGCGAGCTGTTGGCAGGCAAATAGAAAGATAATAATAACAGGGCTGATAGCCAAGCAAGAAAAAAAAAGTGCTGACATTTCCTCTCCTTTAACTCCTCCTCTCCTCCGTTTGTCATTGCTACAGAAACAGGAAAAGAGCAGCAGTCCTGCAGTTACAGGCAACTCTGCAAAACCCCTGCACTTGGTGGAGCTTTAGAGAGCATTTGAAGTGTTATTTGCAAATAGATTCTGTGCATGCATGTAGTATGTACATTATTTTAAAATCTGCAGGAATGCCAACATTACCTGTTCTTCATCAAAGTCCTTTACGCCAACACAGTACACACGAGCTCCATAATTCCTCGCTATATCAGCCTATAAACACAACATACAGTCATAACGACGAAATCATTTGTTGCTATAAAAGTATAAAAATATGTAAAGTGTCAGATAACAGCTCACCTCGTCCTTAGTGAGTTGATAGATATATGGATCAAGCTTTCCATCAGTTAAGGCCACAATGATACTAGAGGACTTTTTAAGTTGTTCTTTCATTTGTTCAGATGCCTGGAAAGAAGAAGGGGTTATAAAGTTGTATTGGTAGAAACCTAATTTTCTCAAAAACTGCAGGGATAAAAATGCACAGTAATTTATATAAATATATAAAAATATATAATGTATCTATCATTGTAATAAAGAACTCAACTTGAGCCCAGATTCAGGACACTGAATGTGGTGTGTTTATTTATATACAGTAGATGTAATTATGCCTTATCATGGTCACGAGGGGAACCAATCAGTTTACAGATTTATTTTGTTTATTCTAGTCTAGTAAAAGACTGAAGTACAGGAAATACAGTCAGTCAAGCTGATTTGAGTCTTTCAGTCACTCCTCAAAACATGAAAAAAAGCTTCTTCTTTTTTAGATAAATTAATTATAAAAATGCACATTTCATTCCACTGTTCATATATTTGAGTCTGTTCATATATTTACCAATTTCATTCCTTCATGCATATAGGTTTCTCCTGCTGGATTGACCTCACTTAAAATCCTCAGGCCCTCATTAATTTTTCCCCTGATAATGAAAAGCAAGAAATATTCTGATAAGTGTGAGTGTATGTGCATGTGCATGCAATATGATGTCATGGTCATGTTAAAGAGTCATTGAACCCCATCTACATATGAAGGAAACCTTTACACTATAAATATGTACTCGTCTTTAATGTACTATACAACACAAACACATGGCGTGTTACTAGCTTTCTTACACTAGGGACTGCAAATAATTCATGCAAGCCTGATTCCATACCTGTCTCCAGTGAGCCGTAACACAAACTCTGCTCTTGATGAAAACACTATGAAGGACACTCGCATATTTGGACTGGAATGAAAAAATATGAGAAAAATGGAAAAACGCTGTAGATGAGTGACAAATGGAAAATCAAGTACAGCTGCACATTCTAGTTATACACATCTCTTTTTTGTACCAAAGTAAAAAAGCTCTTCAGAAGTGACTTATATATGTATACTTTAATAATAAAGCTAAATACAAGCATTGGTGCAAATGATGCTATCAGAGAAATCCTGTGATGTTGAAAGTCTTGCTGTCCTCATGTTCCTTTCACAATCATCAGAGTTGGTTTATGAGTAAGATAGCCAATGTGACAAGCTAATAAAAGCTTGTGACTGGGAAAAAACCCCTCTTCTGCTTGGACCAAGGAAGTGATTAATTGATATATAGACAGGAAACAGGTTGTCATGTGTGATTCATGCATACATCCTGTTGGTGATTATATTTATACCTGTCACTTCCTATATTTATTCCTCCTACCTTTCGTAATACGAATAGGACAAACAAGCAGCCACACGACATTTCTGAAAAACAGTGATGCAATAAAGATTTGCATTTTTTGGACCTCTGTCAATTTTCAAAAAGTACAACAATGACATTAATTACGGTATGTTTCTTTGTTCATGCGATTCAAAATGTATTCCAGTTTTGTATGTTTGTTTTTCTATTTGTCTTTTTTTTTCAGCTTTAGCTTTAGTCATTTTAACAATTCAACTTCTCATTTCAGTTAGTTGCCAAAGAAACAACATTTTATTTTATTTCAGTTATTTCAATAGTTTAACACTAATGCTATCATGCATTTACAAAACTGCTAGTTTACAAAAAACAGGGATTTTGTTTCTTAATGATATTGGAATAACATTTTTTTTTTTTTTCAGAGGAAACTGATACATAATCTGACAAAAAAATGTATAGCTGATAATGACAAGTACATTTCAATTAAGCAGTTGGTCTTTTTCACAACATTCTGTCATGAAATCTGATACAGCATAGGAACATGTTGGGTTTCTCTACACATTTGAAGTCAGGTCTCAGGACTAAGCATAAGGAGAGGTGCTGCTTTTTCTCACTCAGAATGACATCCAATCCACAACCATCCCCCACATGAGATACTCAGGGAGAACATCCAAATGTGTTCAAGCAGCCCCATTTTGGTAGCAAAAAAAAACAAATGAAGAACAGGCAGAAGGACTGAACATTTCACAGGCTGATTGAGTGATAAATATAACAATGAATCGCCAAATGGTATTACGATCCCCTCGTGAACAAATAATTGCCCTGAAAAGGAACTGACCTTGAATGTTCCTGAAAATATAAAGACGTGTTGTAAACTACTTGTGTCATCTTTCGGGTTGGTCCCTTATTACACCATTAAACAACACGGGAACCCTTTGCACAGCTTTTCGAGATAATTCTCAAAGATATTATACACCAGGTCCATTCAACGCTTAAAAACAGACCACATGGCACAACAGAAGACCATCAAAGTCTATGGCAGACTGCACTGGTCTTCCTGCACTCATGACTTAAAGTACATTGGCTGCGTCTTCTCCTTTCATGTGTGAGGGATAAGTGTGCTGTTGGATGGTTGCAGTGCAAATGGCCATTCTCACAGCCCAGAAGACTGAGCCTCCTTGCCACCCACTCCCACCTGCTCCCTTTGCTATTTTCTCAAGCAGACTGCTTTCTTCTGGCTAGGTCGCTACCGTCTGTACTGGCACATACATTGAGTCAACGTTACATAAGTTCACATTCATCTGGCGATTTTTTTTTAAATACATTTAGTCCCCCCACTGTAGGGCCATCTCAGAACCAGATGTGTAGCTGCTGTGTAGCCAAGTTAGCATTTAGCTTTGATTCAGGTTGTTATGGCTGACTTCCTTTGATGTGGTGGATTGGGAATTACATTCAGAATCATTAGGCTACTGTACAACTGACTTGACATAAAACAATAAAAGAAAATAAAGCAATAATATTTACCTCACAAATCTCTCTGTAAGATTTTTGACGAAGCCATAGATCTGACCCCAGTGTTCCCCCACGCTTGAAGATCTGTAACGAAGCATGAAAAACAATGTCAGCAAAAAAAAAAAAAAAAAAGAAACAGCTTTGAGGCAATTATACTTAAATATTTAAGTCAAATGTCTTCATGTGGTTACTGCAAGAGTTGTGCTGTTGATTACACTGTGGCAAAGAGGCTGAGTCAGCTACACTTCAGTGTTAATCCTTGTGTATCTCAGAGAAATTATGGAGTCTGTCTACATCCAACACACAACACAAACGTCACGGCACTTTATTACAACTGTAACCACTTCAGTTCCCAGCAGCACTCAGTCCTAAAACCACTGCATCACTCCAACACCAAACATCAAGCTACCAGTCAGTGGCCGATGTCCATGCTAACATATTTGCTATTATATAAGTCTATCATGCTCACTAAGGCTACATTTATTTTATGAAAAATACAGTAATATTGTGAAATATTTTCAATATTTAAAAAAATATTTACACACATTCACACAACTTTTGCCAAGCTAGGACTCAAAAGCCAGAGCAAATCAACACCACACAACCACACACCACACCACACAAATCGACATAAATTCAAGCAGAGCTATAAATGAACGCAAAGCCAAAATGCAACTGTAGATATACGGAGATGCTTTCATAATAATTTCTCACTAATTATTGAGAAATCTGTACATTTCACCACATAAAATCCATGAAAGTGGACTTCTGCGACATTAACCTCAACGCAATGCAGTGTCTTTAATGAAAAAAGGTGTGTAAAATGTGCCCTTGATGTAATAGCTACAAGGTAATGAACTAATAATTATAGTCCACTCTGCATGTGCTGAGAACATAAAACACAAGCGATAGGTAATTAGAAAATAATTTTTTATGCATTGTCTTCTTTGTATCAAGCCAAGGTCAGAGAATCTAGATACGCTGTAGTGGGACCATCAGAGAACATCAAACCACATTTAATATAAGGAATGATCTGGAGGTGTGAAGGCAAGTTTCATTCCGGGCACAGACACTGAAGGCCGGATCTTTATGCCTGCCTATTTCTGTGCTGCTCACAGTTCTTTAAAACGAGCAAAGAGCATATCAGTGCCATCATCCTGTGGACTGCACAGAGGCCAACAATTATTCTCAAAAGGGTGTAACTGTAATTTAATATCAAACATTACAGATAAAGATGACAGGCAGACAGACAAGCAGATATCCAGTTAGTCTTTTTGAACTTGTGTACATTAAACATACAGATAGATAGATAGATAGATAGATAGATAGATAGATAGATAGATAGATAGATAGATAGATAGATAGATAGATAGATAGATAGATAGATAGACTTCTTGAACTAGTGTACATCTCTTACAGAAAGACAAATGAATAGTCACAATCAAGACCTTAGAAACAGAAGATGACAGCGATTCTCCTTTGCACACAGCTTTTACAATCATCAATTCCCCTGTACCAATCAAAACTGTGTAAGCCAAGTGTCTTGCTGTGTGGCCCCTGGATGGTGCTGGTCGCCAGTAGTGACTGACACACATGTAAAATTAGGTCAAACTGTGAAATAGCTGACACGGACCGTTATTGGACATTATTCACACCTTTACCAACAAACACGAGTCTATGTATTGTGTAAACAATATGCAACCCTATAAACAGCAAGTCTGAGCACCATAAGTAGATATATTTTGTCTTGAAATACATTAAAATTTCCGAGTAACGTTACTTACCGGTCTAAAACAAAGTAAAGGTCGTAGGCGCCGTGGCAAGAAGGGATGTCTGCTTTAAAAGATGAAAAACATAAACAGAAGAAAAGCGTCGCCGTGGTTGCCACGGTCCTGAGAGTTGCCTTTGTCATGGTGAGTTATACATCCGCGGGATAAAAATCATAAGAATGGTCCTAAACCCGACTTGAATGACGTTTTCTTATATAAAGAGGCATACAAGCAATGTCAGTTTCAAAACAAAAGCGCTGTGTCCGCCGGTCTGGAGCAACATAACGTTACTCCACTTTATAGCGTTGCAGAAAAGTTCAACTTCTTCCTGTGAAATGGCATATGCAACGTCACTATCTGATTTCTTCACTTATCCGTTTTACGCCACCCCTAAACTGAATGGCTGCTGTCACCTTTTTTTCAACAGGAAAAAGGCAGAGCAACGTAATTGTTTGAAAAGTTGCTTGCGAGTTCGAGTGCTTCACCTAATTTTAGATGCGCATGCGCGTCCGCCCAGATGTTCAACAGTGTTCTGAGGTCAAAATGCTGTTTGGCAGCTGTGATCCTCAAACAGGATGTGTATTTGAATAGGACTATAAAAGACACGTTGCTTTCTTCTTCTGTGGGATACTCTGATTGTATTTAGTAGGGATAGGCCTACTCTATGTAACAGTGATTTCATTTTTGATTGCAGGCAGTAAACAGACTGTTGACTCCTGTATGTGGCAATATATGGCCTTGAGTCATGTTTTGTGTAATCTGCCTGGGGAAATTTTTATGTGAATAAAATAAGCCCTGAAGATAATGTATTCACATCAAATTTGGTAATTATTATCAAAAGAGGTTGTGCTTGAAGAAACCAAGCAGATAAGCTAAAATATTTGATACCATAGGCTACTGAAATTGAAAACCACTTCCATAAAAACCACATCCTGATTTGTATCTCTACCATTTTTTTTTTTCACAACATCTGTGGCTTTGCGTAAAATTAGCCTTGTATGAAGAAAAAATGAAATGTATTCATTGTTTCTCTATAATTAACTAATTATTATCTATTATTAACATAATAAGATAAGAAAAGTCTCCAGGTCATAAAAGCTTTTTTTCTTCTTTTCTTCTAATTATTATTATTATTATTATTATTATTATTAAAAATAATAATAATTCGGATTATCTATTTATGAATTCCTCATTTGCAAACTGCTTTAAATGAAAGTGTCTGCTAAATCAATAAATGTAATAATATTAATAATAATATAGGCTTTTGAGAACATTTATTTGGAGGTCTGTTAGTGGGGTAGAGAACTGTTTTACAAGTCTGCTTTTCCACTGTGCCATGACAGGACTTAAGTTTCATTCACTTTTTTAAATGCCCTAATTACCAGCGTCGATGGATTTTTTATTTGCATTTACTTTGTTTTCAAGATTACAACTCTTGAAAACAAATGTAATTTAATGACGGAGTTATGCAAAGTGCAATACATATCATGCTTTGAGTTGCAGAAACCATCATAAACCATGAATTTTTAATAAGGCCATGAATCAAACACAGTCAAATCTTCATAATTAACTTGGATTATATCGATAATTGTAATATATCCAGATGATGGATCTAAAGTGGTATGGTAGTGTAAACACTGTTTGTGTTTTACATGCTTGATTATGGTGATGTACTGACAATTTCATAAAAGTTCTATTCCGTTGGTTTGTCATGGACATTTTAGTGGTAAGAATAATTGGAAATGACAGGGAAAACAATTCAACTAATTGTGAAATGCACTGAGGTGTTGAAACTCATTATCAGAGCAGTCCATAACAAAAAAACAACGGGATCCATAATTTCAGGCAACATTTTCTTCTCCCGTGAAACGGTAAACAACAGCCAAAAACAATAGGTATAGATTCACACACACACACAAAAGAAACATCTTTTTGGTATGAAACCCTCTGTTTCTTTGCTATGTGCATGAAGGATTTGTGCTCATGTTAATATTTAGTCATTTTAATGTAATTTAAAATTTTGAAAGAGTAGTGCAATGTATGGTGCAATATGATCATATAAGTCTAAATAATTCATAATTAGGAATTTTCAATAAATAGGTACTGAGAGCAAATTTTAATTGATTAATTTGACCCGTACAGTATGGGACTGTTGATGGGGTCTTTATCTTGCCTTAAAATCTTTCAAATCTATAAAATCTATAATTTGTACTTAGTATATAATTTGTTTTGACAACACATAAGTTGAACGGACCACCAGGAAGTCCCAGTGCACCCCATGAGTCAGTTCATCCTGGATATCCTGGATGTGCTGCAGACAGACCTCCATCAGTGTCATTCATACCATCAGTACCTCAGATAATCTTTCCCCGAGTGAGGCTAACACGCAGCTAAGTCTGACCTGCATGTCTCCTCTCATCTCTTCTCTGTACCCTGAAAAGAGGGATGAATTGTGGCTTAATGGAGTTAATTGTTGCCATGGTTGGGCCTGTCATCTTAATGAGAGGATTCTGCAGAGTGCCTGCTCGTCCTTCCTCTTCTACGTGGAGCAGGCGTCCGTGAACATGCCCAAGTAGGACTGAACAGGAGGAAATCAAAGCAGACAGGGCTGGGTTCATGAGGATTGACCTGTAAGAAAGACTCAATCAGAGCAGGTAAAAGATGTCGGAAGAGGAGAGCGCTCGGACGTGCATGACAAGAGTGAGATACCACAACACATCCTGATCTGGCTATGGCATTTTATTGATTTTCTCTGTTAAAAGACTGGATAAATTGCAGTGTAAAACAAATTGTTTATATAATTTGGTAGACCGGAGCAAACTGTCACATACACTACCGTTCAAAAGCCTAGGGTCGGTAAGAATTTTTGTACGTTTTTGAAAGAAGTCTAAGCTCACCAAGGCTTTATTTATTTGATAAAAAATACAGTAATACTGTAAAATATTATTACATTTAACACAACTGTTTCCTATTTTTTAATAGACCTATATATTTTAAAATGTAATTTGGTCATGTTGGCAAAGCTAGATTTTGCCATTACTTCATTCTAATCATTCTTCATTTCCGTGATAGGCCTAAACAATTTTCAGGATTCTTTGATGAATGGAAAGCATTTATTTGAAACGTTTTGATATTTTGAAGTCATTTGTAACATTATAAATGTCTTTACTGTTGTTAAATGTAAAATTTTCTCTCTGAAAAAAAATATTTCTTTCAAAACATTTGTAAAATTTTAATATTTTTTACTTTCATTTTTAATTTAAATATAATTTCAGTCCATACTTGTTTTACTGCTTATATGTAATTTAAAAAAAGTCTACAATAGGCTTTTAATGGCAGCTTCCGCATAGTGCGATCAATTATAGAATTAGAATTAGCCTTTATTTTCATGGCATCGGGATACAACAGAATATTAAAGACTGCTCAGCGGTGCTACAATACACATGTAATCAACACAATAACATTCAATTTATAAACTTAAGTGCAGCAGGTAAGACACAAAAGTGCAAGTTAAAGGTTTCAAACATATTGCACATTCCACAGTAAATATACTGTATAAATAGTGCAAGATAGCCCATAGTTTAGGGACTGGATGGCTTTTGGATAAAAACTGTTCAAGAATCTGGCAGTGTGCATTTGACTTGCCCTGTATCGCCTTCTTGAGG
Organism: Scardinius erythrophthalmus; assembly: GCF_964197995.2. Taxonomy (NCBI): domain Eukaryota; kingdom Metazoa; phylum Chordata; class Actinopteri; order Cypriniformes; family Leuciscidae; genus Scardinius; species Scardinius erythrophthalmus. Next base: position 27,402,253 of record NC_138225.1, read on the forward strand.
GCAGGAGGGTAAACAGGTGGTGACCGGGGTGAGTTCCTTAATAATGTTTTTTTGCTCTGCATAGGTACCGGGTGTTGTTTACAATGTCCTCTAGTAATGGGATAGAGCAGCAAATGATATTTTGCCCTGTGTCTATGACTCTATGTAGAGCTTTTTTTTTTTTTCTTCAGTTCCTGAGGCAGTATGTTAAGACACTCTCTATGGAAGAGCGGTAGAAGGCCACCAGTAGCTTTGAACACAGATGTTTTTTCTTTAGGACTCGCAGGAAGTGCAGACGCTGATGTGCCTTTTTAACAGCAGCTGTTGAGTTTGTGGACCAGTAGAGACTAGATAAATGGATTCCCAGCAATTTAAAACTGCATACTCTTTCCACACAGTCTCCATTTATAAAGATGGAGGGAGGGGGAATTAGCTTTGCACTTCCTGAAGTCCAAGATGAGTTACAGTGAGGAAAATAAGTATTTGAACACCCTGCTATTTTGCAAGTTCTCCCACTTGGAAATCATGGAAGGGTCTGAAATTGTCATCGTAGGCGCATGTCCACTGTGAGAGACATAATCAAAAAAAAAAATCCAGAAATCACAATATATGATTTTTTAACTATTTATTTGTATGATACAGCTGCAAATAAGTATTTGAACACCTGTCTATCAGCTAGAATTCTGACCCTCAAAGACCTGTTAGTCTGCCTTTAAAATGTCCACCTCCACTCCATTTATTATCCTAAATTAGATGCACCTGTTTGAGGTCGTTAGCTGCATCATACAATCAGTAAGAATCCAACTACTAACATGGCCAAGACCAAAGAGCTGTCCAAAGACACTAGAGACAAAATTGTAAACCTCCACAAGGCTGGAAAGGGCTACGGGGAAATTGCCAAGCAGCTTGGTGAAAAAAGGTCCACTGTTGGAGCAATCGTTAGAAAATGGAAGAAGCTAAACATGACTGTCAATCTCTCTCGGACTGGGGCTCCATGCAAGATCTCACCTCGTGGGGTCTCAATGATCCTAAGAAAGGTGAGAAATCAGCCCAGAACTACACGGGAGGAGATGGTCAATGACCTGAAAAGAGCTGGGACCACCGTTTCCAAGGTTACTGTTGGTAATACACTAAGACGTCATGGTTTGAAATCATGCATGGCACAGAAGGTTCCCCTGCTTAAACCAGCACGTCAAAGCCCGTCTTAAGTTTGCCAATGACCATTTGAATGATCCAGAGGAGTCATGGGAGAAAGTCATGTGGTCAGATGAGATTTAAACTGTCTATAACAGGCTTCTTTGGGACCGGGATGATAATGGCTAATTTAAGGCAGGTGGAACGATGGCTTGTGACAGGGACAGATTAAAAATGTTTGTAAAGACAGCAGCAGGTTCGTAAGCACAAGCCCTGAGTACCTTTCCAAGCACTCCATCAGGGCCTGCAGGCTTCCTCGGACTCACTAACTTAAACGCCTGTCTCACCTTGTGTTCCTGTACAGTCAGTGTCTGGGTGCCTGTATCAGTGTATCAGGAGGAGATGTATGTTGGAGTGGAGACTTTGTTTCAAAATGAGCAAAGAAACAGTTTAACTCCTCTGCCAGTGATGTGCTGGTGTTACAGCCAGTGGTGGCGTTGCCCTTGAAATTTGTAATATGCTGCACTTCCTGCCACATCCGCCTTTTGTTGTTGCCGGTAAAGTGTTCCTCTATCTTCCTCTTGTGAACCAGCTTATTATCTTTGATGCCTTTTTTTAGTATTGCTCTCATGGTACTGTAAAGAGCCCTGTCACCTGATTAGTAGGCCATATCACGAACTCCGAAGAGAGTATAGTATTCTGACGTCATCAGGGTTTCTGGTTTGAAAAGACCCGGAGACAAAGCCTTAATGAAAAGTGTAGATTGATGTGGGGGGGGGGGGGGATTAAAGTTGTTTAACATAAGGCAGAACCATGAAGGGGTATGAATACTTTCACAAGGCACTGTATACAGTATTTGGACTTTACAAAGTTACACAAATCCATTTCAGCTCCTATTAAATAATTTGGTGAACCACACCAGCACCAGATCTGTCACCTCTCTGCCCAGTGAACAGCATTTGAAAGGAGTCAGAGAACAAGCAAATTAAAAACCTGTCTCTCAGCACAATTTGAATATGTCATTTCTTCTCTCTCTGTCTCTCTCTTTATTTACCCTCTTGACAAGCAGCCTGTGCTGGCAGCTTTGTCCATCAAATGACACCTGCTTCTCCTGATTGTTTGTTCAACTTCCTGTCTGAAGCTCTGTAGATAAAAGTCAGTGTTCTACTACAGCTGTCTTTACTTTTTCCATCTCCATCACATCACAACATGTCTCCAAGACACTAGTGGATAAACAACACATAAAATGTACTCACATTTCCTTCACAAGGCACTTGAAAATAATTATGTGTTCTTGTAAAATAGCCTTCATGATTAAATATGTAACACTATGTTCTTTAGCAGATGTGGATGCCCAATCAATAAACAATGAATAAAATCCAATTAATAATACAGCTTCAGTCACACCAATAAGTAATTTGAACGGGGTTACAAAATGTGAAAAAGAGAATTCTCACAGTCATACAGTAAGTAAATGTTGCAATGAAATATCCCTTTGTGGAAATACACTTGCAAAGAAATAAGTTTATGACTTAAGACTAGTCATAAGACTAGTTGACGCAATACAAAAACAAACCGCTATATTGAGAAATCGACTGAACTCTTAAGCCTTTTCTCTGCTTTTTCAAATTGAACCAATCATATTGATAGAAGTTGACGTGTTAAGTCATGAGTTAGTCACGATAATCTTATTGTTGTGTCTGTCTTTATCCTATAAAACCTGATGTATTCTTCTTTTTGGGGGGCATTCTCTCTGAAATTTGTCTGAGATCCTCCGGCTGTGATTTCTGTCGGTTATTATTGCTGCGCAGCAAGTTAGGGTTAGGGAACTCGAGTTGTCGACTGTAGACGCGCTAGAGTATAAAGATTATTAAGTGTCGACTGTAGACGCTTGGGTGTCGATTGGAGACTAGGGTTCCAGGTACGTAGGAAAAATCTACCACAGTACACTGTGAGACCCCTTTGTCACTAATTCAACTCCATTCATGTGTGACTTCTACAGGGCATCTGAACTTCTATGTATAATACACATACACAAATATATAACCGTATATAAATGCAATTTTAAAAACACTGCAGAATAATGCAAACAAAGATTCCCTTAACAGTAGCACAAACTGGAAAAGAAAATCCTCCCTTGCAAATGCAATTACTTAGGTGGTCACACATGAGTTCACATGTTGGGGAAATAGCTCCTTAATAAATATGACAAGCTTGCCACCACGCATCTCCTCTGAACTCCTTGAGGTTTCTACTGCAATGTGACAAAGTCTTCAGACAGCAAGGGCCTGCGCTAGTTCCTCTCCCTGTCAGCTTGCCTTGACAGCTGCCATTTTCAGTGGCCCAGCGTTCCTCCCACCGCCTGCACAATCACGCTCTGCGTTTGTTATTTTTTCCACCTCATCCTTCTCAGGAGTACGGAACAGAGATTACAACAGCCAGAAAAACAGCAGCGTCACTTTCGATTAGAGGAAAGTAGAAAGTGAGTTTCTGAAAGCCGCATCTAACTTTATGACACGGTTGAGAAGGTACATTTTGTGTTGTGCATGTTGGGACCTCCCAGTCGGATCACAGGGAAGGCCTTCTTTATCTTTGTTTAAGCTCATCTCTCTCTATGCTTATGGATATTAGGAAATAGAGACAGGCAAACAAAATGTTCTGCTTTCATTTAGCACATCAAGACAACCTGAGTGATTCTGAACCAGCATGAGCAACTCATCACCTGCCATTATGGCTCGATGTGAGGCTTTCTCATTCTCTCATTCATTGGAGAGAGCTGTCTGCCATGTCAGTGCACATCGCAGATGATTATATCAGTCATTTCAGCCAAGCAGAACACAAATGGCCAAAACGAGTGAGAGGCAGTCGCAGCTGCAATGGCCTTTTCTAGCACATCCTTCCATGTGGAGTCTGGACTGACACCCAGTGCAGCACATTTTCAGACAGATGGACATGCACACCTTTTTGTTTTCCCTTTTTTGAAATGCCAACGATATACTGGATATATTTGTATGCACAAGCAACCTCGTGTGCTCCATCAAGGAATGCATCAAAACACAAACCATTGTTGCCTTGCTAGATGTGCATGTAGAAACATGAGGCTGAGGGAGGAATGCACTGCAAAAAAACATAATATTCTGAAAAACAATTTAAATGATCTGATTATTATAAAAATTATTTGAATATTATAAAATATTTCTGTAATGGCAAAGCTGAATTTTCAGCAGCCACACTCCAGTCTTCAGTGTTACATTATCATTCAGAAATCATTCTAATATGTTGATTTGACGCTCAAGATTTTTATCAGTTAAAAATGGTTGTGGAATGGTGATACATAGTTTGTGTGGTAACTGTGATGCATGGTTTCAGGGATTTTTTTTTTTTTTTTTTTTTTTTTTTTATGAATAGAAAGTTCAAAAGTACAGAATTTATTTAAGGGTTTTTTGTAATAATATACAAGTCTCAACTGTCTTACTTAAAGACAGCAAAGTTTTACTGACCCCAAACTTTTAAATGGTAGTGTATATGTATACAAAATGTGATTAAACGGCATAACAGCCTAATTATCAAATTCTGGCTTCTTTCATGTCTTTAAGCCATCTCAGTCATCCTATGTTTACGGCAGAACACCAATAAGAGAGGTTGTAATTGCTTTAAAATTATTTCATAAAGAACCAAAAAACAAAATCAGAACCTCTAAATTCTAATGCAAGCAGAGATGGACTATCTGATTGTCTAGCAATGTCTTTCTAATTTTCTCCCAGGTTTTTAACAGCCCACTTAGAGCACGTGTCTCCCTTCTATGAGGTCAGTTATCATTCATTAAATGACTCTAATAGACACCACGGATGTGGTACCTAAACAAGATTAAATATGAACACTTACGATACCAGTAAGCTCAGGCCAATCTCTGCAATATTTAGCAGGACATTGAGCTGCACAGCCTCAACCCAAATTAACCTAATATAAAGCGCCACACTCTCTTCCGCTCTCTCATGGATGGTAGAATGGATGTCATGCTTCAGTTGAACTTTTATAAGGCTCAGGACCAATCATTGACAAACACTCAAGTCAGTTACAGCTCGAGGAGCGTGGCACTGTTCCTCATTCTTGTTAAATCATGCTTCTTCTTTCAGGCTAAATTTATAGGAATTATTATTAGAGGTTGAGAGTTGGGTCTGCAATTGATTCTTTTACTGTGCAGTTAGTAATACATTGGGTCTGCAATTGATTCTAGCCAGTACATGTTCTGGCCCTTAAAGCTAGAATAAAAATCGTTTTTATAATATATATATATATTTTTTTACTTTGCAATTACTAATACACTTTAGTTTTTACCAGTGTGCAAACTATTCCGTGACTTTGACCGAGGTGTGTATCCACAGACCCCTCACATATCCTCTGCTCATTGATATTTCGCCAGTTTGATGAACTTTTTTTCCTCAGTGCCACAATCTACTCCCAGAGCTGGGAAACAGAAATACAGAACACTGCCTCTGTGCCGTAAAACTCCCTCATAAACACTGGTGATCTGGGGGCCAGCCCGCAGAGTCCCACCATTCCGTGGGTTTGCTGATGGTCTTTGATTCACTCTGCTACGGTCGGCTCAGGCCACCAGGGTTTCAGAGGTAACCGGCTGTGCTGACAGCTTCTCCTCAAGGCATTTGCCATCAACTTACCATCTCACCCCTCTTCTGTAACATCAAACACACCTTCCTAACACACACACACACACACACACACACACACACACACACACACACACACACACACACACACACACACACACACACACACACACACACACACACACACACACACACACACACACAACAACAACAACAACAACATCAAATGTCAATACTCCTGAGTGTGCTGCTGTTATCATGGCAGAGTTTCATTTATGGAGAACAACAGCTGCATTCCAGCCTTTAGTAGGCTCATAGGAAAATAGAAAAACAGTCCAAAATCACATAGCAATTAAGTAATATCACATGAGCTAGTGCTGTTGTTTTATATGCTTCCTCAAAAATCTCTTCGATATAGGAACATGCACACCGATAGTATATATAGGCCCATATATGAGAGTGTGTGTGTGTGTGTGTGTGTGTGTGTGTGTGTGTGTGTGTGTGTGTGTGTGTGTGTGTGTGTGTGTGTGTGTGTGTGTGTGTGTGTGTGTGTGTGTGTGAGTGTGTGTGTGGATGGATGGATGTCACACACAGAAAGCCAAAAAAAATAAAAAATAAAACAACACCTACATCACCACGTTGTTTAGGGGGGTTTCAAGAAAAATCCTCCTCGCTCATCCATAAACAAACTCCAGCATATTGTTATGGATTTTTTAATGAATAAAATAGTAAACCATCTTTTACACTAACCATGTTTCTAACATCTAACCCTTACTTCCCCTTTTAGGCCTAACAGTCCAACACTTTGAACAACAATCTGTTCTTGTGTTATGGGGAATTCTGAAGTGCTGACAATGACAATAATGCATTAAGTCATGAATTAGTCACAATGATCTTATTTGTTGTGACTGTCTTTATCCTAAACCTGATGTATTATTCATTTTGGGTGAGATTTTCTGAGGAAATGCTCGAGAACTCCCCTGACCACGGTTAAATACACCGCTTGATCTTTAATGTTGTGGATCTATTTCTTTGTTGGAGGTCCAGGACTTCTTGTTCAGATACATGGTATCATGGATTCTAGCAAATACCAACAGATAAAAAATCAAAACCTGACAGCCTCTGCTAGAAATCTTATAATGGGTTGTGGGTGGATCTTCCATCTGGACACTGATCCAAATCAAACATCAAAATCAACACAAAAATGTGTCACTGAGAACAAATTGTAGCTTCTGCCATGGCCGCAGTTCCCTGACCTGATGAGTTGAGTGAACTCAAGAGAAGAAGCACCAAAATGGATCTGGGAATCTGAAGGATCTGGAGATATTCTGTATGGAGGAATGGTCTCCGATCTCTTGTCAGGTGATTTCCCAACTCATCAGGCATTATAGGAGAAAACTCAGAGCTGTTATCTTGGCAAAAGGTATTTAATAAAAGGGTGCTAATAATTATGGCCAGTGTGTTTTGGAGAAAAACATTTATTTCATGATGCAATTTCTCTTCACCAACAATCTTTTATTGGTTCTATTAATATTAGTTTACATATCAGACTCACCCTACACAAGTTAATATTGAGTTACTTACATTTTCACCTATTACTATATTTATGTTTTTCTCTGCAAAGAGTTTGACACAAAGCCACAACAGTGTAGTTCCTGAATGAATCAGTGTATTTGAATTAATTGTGTGACTCAATGATTCAATAACTAACTCAAGAAGTCACTTTTCTCCACATACTGGCATATCAATGTAACTTGCGGAAAGAATCATTAAAAAGTCCCAACTGCTGACACAAGAATAAAACAATGAAAAGTTCTAGCGCTGTTGGACTGTATGTCAGAACTCTTGGAACACAATATGCTAGTAAAATTTTAAAGGGAATATATGTGTGAAATAACAAATAACAGTCAAGACTTTATGACATGATATATACTGTATAGCATCACTCTGTTATCCTGTCCATGATGGAGTGGCATGTGAAAGGCCTGTGTAAGAGAGAATCTGAAGGACTGCTGGGGCCAGGCCCAGTCCTTCGCCGCCAGACGTGAGCTTTCCTCTTAGCGAAGGGAGGGTGAGCATATGCCCTGGGGCCGTCCAAAACCTGGAACATTAAAACTTGCCATGGTGGCTCAGCTCAGCCGTGAACCCTGAGCTAGTCTGGCAGCTTGGCTGCAAGGAAGGATCTGAAGCCTGGACGACTGGACCTGCGGTCAGAGCCAGGGCTGGTCTCACTGTCTTCTTGCACTATGAACAGGTATCATCGATTACAAACGGAATGTCCAAATCTCCTTGAATTCTGGAGTGGCTAGACAGAGGTTTTTAGCAGGGGCCATGGTGCAGATGATTTCAGCGTGGGAACACACACATTAGAGGGAAATTATCGAAAACTAACTTCTTGACATTCAACATTAGATTATTTTTTTCAATTAAAAAAAAAAGAAGAATATTAAAAATACGAATATAAAAATATACAAATTATTGATGTCAAAATTCCATGTTCAATTGTGCATGCTCATTTTCATTATTTTTATAAATAGATTTCCTGTATCAGCATCATCATAATCATACATTTTAAAAACACTCATTTTAAAAACAGTTAAATGTAATCTTTAGCAGATCTTTAAAAAAAATAAGTATCCATTTTTCAAACTTTACAATATAACATTGTGATGCATAAATGCATTTGTAGCATTTAAAATAATCGATTTTAGTAGTGTTTTATTGTCAATCTATCTTGACAAAAAAATGAACAAAAAAAAATATTATATGCCGTGCCATTTATCAGTTAACATATAGATAAATATTGGTTTATCAGTATCTGAAAGTATTTAATTGTCAATGAATCCCAAAACTTTCTGTACATGGAAAAGCAAAACTTCATAATTTATATGCACACTACTCCTTTGGTTGTCAGAGCAAAACAGTCTCATGAAAAGACATAAAAAGTCATTGATTTTGCCATCTCATACAAATTATTACAAGTTGTAATGAGAGTGTGGGACTACATACTATAACAAATGTCATGCTCCGAATGCCAAAGCGATGTTTTCCCCTCAATTTCTCCTCCACTTCACAGCGAAGCTGAATGAACACAAAGGCTGAAGGGTCTAAACATTGAAAGGGAGGGTGAGTAAAATATGATTCCCCAGCACCAGTTTCTCCTCTTGCCCAAATCTTCTCTCCTCTAACACTTGCTAACTCACTCTTGATTGTGCTGTGGGAGATGCAGGAGGACATCAGTGCACTTGTCTGAGGAAATGAAGTCCCCCCCTCCCCTCCCCCCTCTTCATCTCGCTCTCTCTGCACAGCCCTCGCTGTGTTTTTGGCAGTCACAACTGACCATCATGAGCCGTGGTGCCAATTTCAGTGAAAACTGGCACATATGGCAGCTGAAGTGCCATATGCCATAACAGAATATTTTTGGCGGTTTCCTCCATTTGTATAATCACTGGATCCGATATAAAAGTGGCTCATTATTAATTATTCCTTTTACCATTTTGTACCCCTTTAAAAGAACCATTTTATGCAAGTGCAGCTCTGAGAGTTCAGATAAATTGGAGTATTTGGTCATTTACAAAGAGATTAAAGGAGATGGATTTGGGATTCTACCTGTGAGTCTTCTGTAAGCCCTGGAAAAGCACCTGTGTGCGCATGATGAGAAAGAGACAGACAGAAAATGCTCAAATCTTCTTTCCCTCTGCTCTAAACACTCACATACCAAGACCATTGTTTTGTCTTCCTCTTTGCAGGGTTTAGACTCCTTCCTTTTCCTCTTCTGCCCTCCATTGGAAAGACCATGTTAAGTCTTCAGCTCAGTGCACTGGCCCAATAAACTTTCTTTATATCTACTTACCTACCCATCTATGTTTCGATCTATGTATGTATCGAACTATGTATGTATCTATGTATCTATGTATCTATGCATCTATCTGTCCGTCCATCTATTTATCTTTTAATCTCTTGGTCTACATGTAAGTAACAACCTTTATACATTTTTGCATTATTTTTGATAACGTATACCTGCATTAAACGTACTTTCACTGACACTGCAGTAGAAATGAACAATCGGGAGCTTTGTATTTATATTGTAAAATATTGTAAGTAATATAGTTTAAATCTGTGTTCTCTTCAATATGATAATGTCACTGGATAAATATGAGTCTTGTCCCTCCATCAGCTGATCCCTATTGTTATCATGATGCATGCAGTATGTTGTCATCCTTAAGCTCCTGCAAGAAAAGCAGCACAACAGCTGAATTGCTAAATAAAAAAAACAGACCCCTGTAAATTTTAATTATGCTGTGACTTACATCTGTTTGTAGTATGTTAATTTTTCTCCTTCTAATAAAATCATATCATTCTAGGTTAGTGCACGGCTTGTCTGAATGTCCAGAATAGAGTTGTTCTTAATCCCTCAGCAGCTTATAGTTCAAGACCACAATCTTTCTTTTCTCCTTCTTAAACACTGGATTATTTTCTTATAATCAGATAGACTGTTAATACAAAAGAATATCTTAAACGCTTTCAAGTCCCAGTTAATATATAATAAAACGTCTTTGTTGCAAAAACCTTGTTTAACATCAGGGTCATGTTGCGCTGACAAATGGCATTAAAGCGCTACAATTAGCCTCCGTACGAGCACGCCACCGAGAAATCTGCTCCGCCTTGTACTGAGACGGTAAAGCAAGTAAAGCAATGCTATTAACAGGGGCTATATGTTTTAGGACAATAAAGGAGGAGAAAGGGAGATTAATTCTGTCCACCGAACAGCCTCGGCCAGCCACCATGAACCTGCAGTTCATGAGCTAAGCAGATGGCTACTGATTGAGCAAGCTTTCAGAACACTCTATGGGAAAAAAAAAGTCCTTATCATGCTTGGCTGGACAAGTGTTTGGGGCAAGAACAGATTTAAGGTTAATACTGTGTAAATCTCTATATGTCAAAGGCCTCAGCATAAAATAAAAATTGCACAGGGAAGGGTGGGACAAGTCCCATCATTTGAAATGTATTATGTAAATTGCACTAAATATTTTATCTGTGGTAAAGAGCCTGGAAAATAATCATATATGTGAAAGAAATACAAAGAAAGTAATTATTATGAAAAAAAAAAAAAAAAAAACATTTTACAAGAAAAACTGTGCTTTGTGTAATGCAAAAACAATTTACCATATCAATCTGAATCGGATACACTTGATGCACTGGTGATATTTGAGTTATTCTTTTGTAATTTGCCATGAAGATCTCTAAATTGGGAGAGAATGGTGTTACAATAACATGTTATTTCCGTTTAGTCCTCTCTTTATCAGTGTAAAGGACAACATATGCTAAAATAGCCTAGTAATAATAATTCACTCAGTTGTAAATTACATATGGAGATTTATTTAAAAGAACTTACTTGTTCTTTCAAGTAAACAAAACAATACTTGTTTGATGGCCAAAAACAGGTAGACATCTTCAGTTAAAGAAACTGTTACATTCTAGAAATGCATTGAGATGATTTAAAACTCAAGCCTTCTGGACCCAGAACAAGCTGAAGAATCAGTTAAATCAGTTACACTTTCTTGATTCTGTCATCCACTTAAGCAGGTTACCTGCCCAAAACTGAAAGATTGTATGTAGGTTATTAGTAACTGCACTTTGGTGGTTATTTGCCATTGTATTTCACAAAGACCTCCTTCATATGGCAGCAACACATGCATTTATCTTCTGATAAAAGAGATTAGATGTACAAACCACAAGCTAAATCTGTTTTATGAGACAATTTATTCATTCTCTCAATCAAGGTTTTGAGTTGGACGCCATCCAATGTCAAAAAAACGACAAATCTATTGATTTGTTGAGCTTATTAAATCTTCAGACTGATTAACGTTATGTCGCCATATCGGTTAAAAACCTATAGCATACCGGCTCAATGTGTTGACAGAAACTCTAGTGTGTGCGTTTGGCTGGCTGAAATACTCACTGCTGTCTCCCACAGATGCTAATACAGACATCAGAATGAAGTCGTGCTGAGGTCAGGTTGAGCACGCGGAGCTCTCGCGCTGCTCTCCTTGAGATGGAGCGCCACAGCAGGTGAGCACGCGACAAGCCTCCGCGCTCATGAGCCGCATCTATCTCCACACATGCCGATAAGTATCAATCGAGTATTTTGCTAACTGTCAGTAGGCGAACCATCACTGAGAAAAGTAATAGTAGTTAGCCTAATACAACGACATAATTTAGAGCTGGATCACGTTGCAAGCGGCGACAAGTTGCATGGCTCTATTTAAACGTCCAAGCGAAGACAGCAGTCCCTGCATATTAAGGAAGCTGTGTGACAAAACGACTCAATGAACATCAACAGCAACTCAGAGTTACACGAAGAAACTTTTTCTTGGTCATTTTGGTATTGGCACGTTCATGAAATCAGCAGGCCTGTAGGTAAAGCAGAGCAAACGAAATTAGGCTATTTATTCTAACCGTCTTAAAAAGTAGCTATTTTAACAGAAAAACGTATAACTTATAATGTTTTAAAAGAAATACATGCTTTTATTTTATTTATTTTTTGACAATTTAAATATAAATAAAAGACATAGGCTACATGTACAATAACATGTAGGGCTAATGTTACTGTAAAATACAGTTGGATTTTGCTTAGGAGACAGATTATATTTATTAAAGCAAAGCATATTTTTACAGTAAAATGTTGTTAAAATTGTGTCTTAGCCTATAATTTGCGGAAAGTGCTCGAACCATAACATTTGTTTTGGATTTTATTTTAAAAGTTATTGGAGTTGAAGCGTTTTATGTGTTGATTAGTTCTTCTTTACTGCTTTATTTTACCCTGATGGTGTTTGTGTGGGTAGCCTAATACTCTGTCTTTGTTGTTATTGGCCACAGTAGAAGTCATCATGTGACCTTCCTTTGTGTTATTATCAGTAGCCTACATGTAACAGTAACAAACATAGGTTTGTAGCCTAGGCTACATCATGCCATTTAACGACTTAGCTACTGGGCTTAAGTACAATCATCAAAATGCTATCCCGCGTAATGCATAACATTGCTACTGTACTTTAACAGGAAAGGTCTGCAACGACAATTTCCATTTTTGACCATAAATGTAACAACATTTTACAATGTAGGCTACATGTAAAAACAGCATAATAAGCGTTATCTATTGAATATTATTCAAACATTAAAATGCATTTAAAAAATATGTGAGTGTTCTTTGTTTGAAAATATAACAGAATAATGAAATATTCAGCAAATTTGCATCTGACAGCAGTGCACTTGACAACGTTTCAGCATAAGCACTCTGCATGTACTAACTGTCGGCGACCGAAGAGTTAAAGGGAGGAGACGAAGCGTGTCACGCCTCATTGGGCAGATTATGTGCAGCAAACAAAAAGTGTGTATGTGGGTGCCACTCAGTCAGTCTATCGGCCCCATCTGCACGCCTCTCTGCGCTCGCGAATCATAAGACGGTCGGCAACACTGTCACTTTCAACCGACGGGGAAATGTACTGACTGCACGGACTTCACTGGACACGCTGAATAGCCTACTTGAAGATATATTGACGGCAATTTCAAAACCTTGTGGATTATTTTCCCCTAGAACCATGGTGAGTAATGACAATTTTGCAATAAAAACAACCGGAGGCTAGTAGTCTAATAGCCTACATGGGGGCTACGCAGAGCCCAAACAGCATCCTCGCAACCGAAAGCTCGCAGATGGTAGACGGAAAGTCATTGAATCAGGGAAACTGGTTACACATCATAAAGTCGTAAAGTTGGAAAGACAACAAGACCGTAGATAAAAAGCGCAATAAATTTCAGCCTGAAACATGAGGTCAATGGGTTCCGTCTCCTCTATTTTGGAAATGCGCATATATTCGTGGGTCTATTATAGTATTTAGTTGAAATGCATATTCAGTGGATCCTTTGTGTGATTCTCAGGAGAGTGAGAGTGGGACCTCACAGCTACAAAAGGAGAGAATCGTGAAAGGAAGGGCAAAATTCACACTAAAGGCTTTTTATGGATGAAGGGAACTTTTAGCATTTGTGTCCTGATAATACAACCAAGAGCCGGACGTGACCGTTTGAAATAGCATCTTCATAATAAATAAAAATGGTAATTTAAACGTTTTGCAGAAATATAGCTTATATGCTACGACATATTTCATATAGACTAACGTTTTTATACTATTTTTGTATTACGCGCACCAGTGTCAGCGTATGTGCGCTATAGCCTAAATGTAGCCTATGTAAAATAAAATAAAATAAAATAAAAAATATTAAAAAGAAACCGCTTTTTTATAACAGCACCCTGTACCTCTCATCTGAAAATCTGTAAACGAATTTGTAAATTGTGATTTATAAAGATGTTTTTTTTTAATAAACGTAAAGAGTTGCAATATTTAACACATTTCGTGCTCACCGTAGTTTAGTTTTACCTTCAGCTTTACTGCAGTAGCAACATTTTCCTTCACTCTTGTCGTTATAAAGAATTTTTCATTGTATTTTAAAAACATATATTTTTAACCTCATCAAAAACTGATGAATCATGGAAAATCACAGGAATATGCCGTTAAAATTATAATACACGTTTTAAAAAGACACGAACAAAATGTAAATGGAATATAGACAAATATAGCTAATATTAACACACTTTTTTTAAGTAGCCTACTGCTAAAACCCCTCTTGTATACAAATTACAAGAGTAAACTGCAATTCACTAGTAAAATACTGTACTACAGATTTACCTCATTTGTAAGTGCATTAAGGGTTTGGAGAAGAAAAATAATTAACTCCGCGTGCTGCCTTAATTAAAGTCTCAGAAGGAAAGTGGTGGATTATGGTAATGAGACATACGTTCATTCTTGTAAAAAGGAGCTAAAGGTTAGCTGACACGAAAACAGTGATGTTGACAGTGCCACTGAATCCATTCGATATGGTCACCGATTGTAAATAGACCAACCGGTCTCATAAGGCCAGATTTTCCTTGTCAAAGCCATGTAAAATATTTTCGAATACGCATTGAGAGTTATTAATAAAACGGTCACAGTCATGCGTTTAAATCGAATTAATGCATTGTAAGAAATATACATCCTCCCCCTTTTCTTGGATTAGCTACTTATATTTTCTGTCTTCTTTTACAGAATTAATTAAAAACTGCTTTAATTCTACATGCTTACATTTTATAAAACGCATTAGGCTAAATGACATACAATGTATTAGGCTACATCATATCAACAAAATATAGGCCTACTTTAAGCTTCTTTTTTTTCAGACACATAGGTCCATATCAGTAAATTTATATTTATTTATAAATCGAATAGAATTAACTTTAAAAAAGAAAGAAAGAAAAAAGACACTGGCCTAAATGTAAAGTAAAGCCAACTGCGTGTTGAAACTCCAAATCAGAAATGGAAAATAAAATATTTAAAACAATTCGCAAACCTTATATAATACAAATATAATATCTGTTGGATTTATTCCCGTTTAATTCACTGACATTTTGTCTTACAGCAAATGATGGAGGAATCCAGTTCGCACAGACTGGCCTGGGATGGAGACGCGAAAGCGATGCAGCAGTGTTTAACGGATATATTTACCAGCGTCTACACAACCTGTGACATTCCGGAAAATGCCATTTTTGGCCCATGTGTTCTGAGTCACACTTCACTGTATGACAGCATCGCCTTTATCGCTCTGAAGTCCACAGACAAACGAACGGCGCCTTACATCTTCAGGGTACAGTCACTGTTTATTTCAATTCCAACAAGTCGAGTGTTTGAAATGTACATTTATGTAGGCTAAGCCATATAGTTTGCTAACTTTCGCTACACCAATTACTACTACACTATTTATTTCGCCTTTACTAAATTGGGTTAGAGGAATTGTATTCTTTGCAATTAATTACCGATTGGCTATATTTGAACGATTGGTCCGATGTTCTAAGCGCTTTACTGGTACCGGACACAGGTGGACACGTCAGCTGCCAACAGCTCCTCAGAAGGCCTGATGTGGCTGAGGCTGGTCCAGTCGGCGAGAGACAGAGATGAACAGAACCTAGAGGCCTATGTGAAGAACGGGCAACTATTCTACAGGTCACTGAGGAGAATAGAGAAAGACGAAGAGCTGCTGGTGTGGTATGGCAAGGATCTCATTGAGCTGCTGCTCCTGAGCTCAGGCAGAAATCAAGTGAAAAATAAAGGTACACTTTGAAGATCAATTGTGCTATATTTTGGTTAAAAATAGAAGTTGGTGTTTGGATAATTAATATAGAGTTATGAAAGGTTTTTTAAAATGTATAGCCTACTTGTCAATCACTTATAAAAAAAAAAAAAAAATTCTAAATGATGTCTTAATAAAATTATGTATTACAAAATTCATATCATCATCATTAAGGACGCTTTTTCTAAAAATGTCTCTTTTCTTTTTCTCTTCTCCCCCCACAAATTATGTGTTTCAGGAACGTCACCCTTTTTGTGCCCGGACTGTAGCCAGCGTTTCCAGTTCGAATTTCCCTTTTTGGCTCATCTGAGATTCCGCTGCACTAAGAGACTACAAGGCATGGCCAGCCCAGAAGAGGAGGCCAAGGATGCCAGTGACCAGGCTAGTCTACCCCCTGCCAGGTCCAGTCCCAAACTGGGCCGATCTGATGGCTTCTCAAATCCACAGGACGGAAAGCCATCCACAGACTTCCATAATCTGGCCAGGGACATGGAGAAAAACAGAACCAGTCCGCCGAGCGACAAAGAGGCCGAGATCCTGAGCGAGAACTCTGGAAAGCGCAAGTTCTCTGACATGGAGGACAGCAGGAAAAGTGGATTACCTCAGCCTCTCAAATCCAAAGAGGAGTTGGCCAACTCGGCTCAGCAGTACCGTGGAGCGTACGGTCTGGACGAGAGCAGGCGGGCTTTTTCTCCCTCTGTTTCAGAGTCGACAGAAACCAAGAGGAGCGCCTTTACAGAGGTCAAGAAGTCACCTCAGGGCTTGAAGCACAACGGCAAAAACTCCAGCTCCAACTCAGAGAACAAGGAGGCTGGCCGGCCCAGCAGCAACCCGGCTGAAAAGCACCTGAACATCAGACAGGTTCTCAGCGAGACTCAACCCCCACAGTCCCGAATGGAGACCTCGTCAATTGGCAGTGCTTTCACTTCGGTGCCCCAGCAGGGTGGTGGAGGCTCGGAGAGAAAGAGTGCCTTTAGCCAGCCGTCTCGCACCTTCTCGCAGATATCACCTCTCGTCATGGCACCCAAGCTTCTGCCGGCGGTGGACTGCCATCCTGTAGTGGGCGACACCGTCTCCTCCAGTAGACTCTACCAGGCGGACCACCTTGCTGCGAAGCTCCATGGCTCAGAACTAGGCAGCAACTGCCCCGTGCCGGGTGGCATTGCCAAACAGAACCCTTTCCTGTACACCACAGCTTTCTGGCCCAAGACCTCAGGCCCCATCCAGCTGCAAATGCCCTCTGCTCTCACACTCCTGCCCCCTTCATTCACTTCCCTTTGTCTGCCTGCCCAGAACTGGTGTGCCAAATGCAATGCCTCCTTCCGCATGACCTCTGACCTGGTCTACCACATGCGCTCGCACCACAAAAAGGAGTTTGCCATGGAACCTCTTATTAAAAGAAGGAGAGAAGAAAAGTTAAAGTGTCCAATCTGTAATGAGTCTTTCAGGGAGCGGCACCACCTTTCCCGGCACATGACCTCTCACAACTGAATTTTTGAGGATTTATTCTTTTCTTTCTTTCTTTCTTTCTTTCCTCCTTTATTTATTTTTTTCCTTGCAACTTTTAAATCAAAATGGAATATGGTTAATCTGGAGGAGTAATGCCAACACGTTTGCTCTCATTTTAAAAAAAGACATTACTGTTTTGATTTCTCCAAATGTCATGTTTTTGTGTATGACGATGCATTTTCACTTAAAAACCTAAAATCTATTTATTATATGAAGCACTTATTATTTGAAAAAAAGGGACAGTAATAATGTAAGTGTACTTTGAATTTTGTATATATTTAATGTATAATGTATATAAATTAATTAAGAAGCAGATCATTTCATTGAGAGTTATTCAATGACATGTTATGTCTATATGCATAAGGATATTGAACATTGGGAACATGATGTTGAAGTGTATTTAAGAGTGCATGTAAATTATAGTTATTGGTATAAGATGCAGTCTATTCGAAACAATGTAAATACTTGTTTTGTTTGAATACAAAGTGTAATATTTTGTGTCTGTGAGGAATAGATTCAGTGTTTCTTCCTTTTGCTGAAATTTACTATTTGATAGTTTATCTAATCATGTTGAATGCTTTGACAATAAAATAGCTTTATTTTCACCTGACTATGTGATCAATTCTGCCTGTCTGTAAAATGACAGAAAAAACATTGCAAATACATAAAAGAGTAGGCTGACCCTCTAAAAAAAAAGAGGAGTGCAGAGGGATGCTGTTTACAGTTCTGGGTAGTTTCCTTTCAAACGAGCCATAATTCACACACACTAGCCTATACTATCGCCTATACGCACATGTCCTGGTTAGGCTTCTACTGTTTCGACACTCATCCTGAAAGTGAGTTTGTTTGTTTTTCACAAAGAACTGGTCTTGAATAAATTAGCAACTTTGTAGAATAAGCGGCATTCTAACGCTTATATCGTGGGCCTATAATCACCTGTAATAGCCTACTCTAAAGGAATTAGTGTAGCCTAGTCTGATTCGACACTCAAAATATTTGTGGGGAAATCCACAAAAAAGAACAAAATACAAATAAAAACATAAAATACATTTTAAAAAATACATTTGTCTAAAAAATTTCTAAGAAACATAAAGTGACACTGCGAGTAGTCTATATAGGCTACTATAGGCTAAGGTAAACCAAACTTTGATATAGTTTATTATAATAACAATACCAGCAACAACAGTGATGATGATGATGATAATGATGATGATAATAATAATAACAAAATGTGCATAATAATAATAATTTAAATCAAGTAACATTTTCAGTAAAACTATGCATTGAATTAAAATCTAAAATAGCGTGACACCTCCGAGAAACCCGATCTTCGTGGTATTTTAATTCTTATACAATAGGCTACATAGCAAACTAAATAAATAAATAAACGGAAAAACGGCTGCTATGTTAAACAAGCGCGCTCTTTGTTTTCAAACGACTTGCGGTTTGTGACCGCGACAATAGCATAAATTAAAAGTGTTAATTGTTTCGCTAAATTCACATTTGTGCTCATCGTTCTGTAAAGTGCGCGCTTCAGGAAATTAAGATAAGAGTATAGGCTAAACAGTACTAGCCTACTAATTCCATTAGCTCATATTAAAAGCACTATAGTCTTAAGAAACGACAGAAATGGACTCAGTTCAACAAATAGCCTACAATGAAACAAGAGCCTCGAATGTTATTTTACATAGGTCTAATGGATAAAAGAAAAAATACAAACGCGCTCTAATGAAACCATATCATCTCGATTTAGAAATGTATTACATATCTATCAAATGGGCAACAAGTATGACAATATAAAACATAAGGATTACAAAGCAATGCCAATTTATAGTCTACCTGTTACAATCAACTTGATTTGCAATTATTATTTTTCCTTAATAGACAATAAAACACCATATGATTGTTTCTTAGATTTATATGTAGGCTATATGTATATGTCTTTGTCAAATATATATTAATATTAGAACTTGTATTGGGGCTTGAAACCAAGGAGCTAAGAGGGAGATACAATAAAAAATAGCTCAACAGTGACACCAAGCTCTTATAATGAACATTTCAACCAAATCAGGATTTTTTTTTACAAATGAATTGTGCATTGCAGAGTCTTAGGCTGCCACCTAATGGTCGACAGAGTTCAATCATGTCCAAATCAATGTTATTTTAAAATAACTGATAATATAATTAGAATAAAATAATAAAATAAAATAATGTATATAAAGTGGCCTTCAGATTAAAAAAAAAAAAAAAAAAACCACACACACAAACAAAATAAACAAACTATTAGCAGGCGCTGAACTTTGATTCAGTGTGATTGCAATTTAATAGTTGGACCTAAAAAAACGAACCTTTCCCAATCATAAAACATCAAGGAATAAAGTCCAGAAAATGAGGTAATGGCCTGGGAGATGATGATAGGCACTTATATTTGGTGAAGATATTTATTGCCTGACCCATGTTTTGTGACTGGAGTCATCTGTTACGTCATAATCTCCAGTTACATTTGTCACGGTATCACTCAGCACCTCTCGGTCAGGCTCAGTTTATACCCCTCTCACATGTGGCCAATGTGGTCACCCTTGGCTAACCTAGCTGGCCCGCTTCTCATACTTGACGTGTGATTGTGTCCTATGCTAAACTGCTCTTCTCTGCATCTGTCTCTTCCCTTCATCTTCCTGTTGTTCTGTAATATCTTGGCAAAGGGGCCCTTGCATCAAAATAGATCTGTGTGAAACACACCGATCTCAAACAGTATGCGAGTGATGTATTTATAGATTATTCACACTAACGATGCAGTGATATCCGAGATCATGACGAGAAAGCAAAATGCATGATTTATAACTGCTGATTTCCTGTTTGCATTCCTCTAAAGAATAACTGATAGGCCACCCTGTGTAATTTGGCAAATCTTACCAAATAAATATCTTTTTATCTAAAATTATCTTGCTGCAAAAAAATATTAGTGTACAAAATAATAAGCCTAACAACAAGAACACTGCAACAATATTATGAAATACTTTTTTTATGGAATATTACAGCGTTGAAAACAAATGGTGTAAACAATTGCTAGTAAATTTCACAAATAATTACAAAGAAATAGCAAGTAACTCATTAAATTAACCTTGAAAAGTAGAAAGACTGAAACAGTATTTTACAATCCAATTATCTTTATTTTATTTACTTTTTTTTTTTTTTACAATGAAAGTTTATTAGAAATTCCCAATCTCGTCCTATATTTTTTTCTTGTTCGAGAAGCTGTTTTACTCAAATATATAGGAAGAAAAGTTGATTGCATTATTTGTTTCATGCAGACTTTAATACTTTCATAAATGAGTCAGTGGTTTGACACGAGAAGTGTGAAAGTTTACGAGTGATCTGATAGTCAATGTTGCCATAGAAGACGGTGAATATTGGGAAATATTAGACCGCTGAATGCTATGATCAAGTAAGAGTCATATATATATATATATATATATATATATATATATATATATATAGTTCAGATGCAAAAGCCTCTAAGTGCCATCTGAAATTTTCTTCTAGAATGATCATTTTTATCAAGCTTGTATATTTAAGTTCAGTAATTTCACTTAAATGACAATTAATAGGTAATCTTCATTGCCATTTAAGTGAAATTATTGCATTTAAATATACAAGCTTGATAAAAATGGACATTCTAGAAGAAAATTTCAGATGGCATTTAGAGGCTTTTGCATCTGAACTCTTCATATATATATATATATATATTTGTTTATTTGTTTGTTTGTTTGAACATCTAATTTGTCTTTAACAGTTTATTCTATTTTAAAAAGCCTGTTTAGTCCATGGATTGTGTCATAGGCCTATACCGTTGGTTGAATCTATCTAAATGAACAAGCACTACACAACAGCTTGCTTAAGTTATTTTGAAGCAGCACACATTCAATCTTCCTCCGCGCTGACATGGACAAATTTACACTTAGCGTTCACTTCAAAGATGAACAGATTCACTTTATAGACATGCTTTTGCACTTAGCATGATCTCTGTCCTCCTCAACTGTTTGTACCTGTCTTCTGTGTGTCTGCCCTACAAATTCTAAGCATTGCTGAGAGTAATAGAAAATCTGAGAGCAGGCGAGTATTTAAACTGCACCTGTCTCTCCTCTTCAAACTTCTGTCCTTCATGGGTCATACACTAAATCTACAAGTAAAGAGAAACAGATTATCAATTGATTTAAGGCATCTCGAGATCTTCTGCTGATTCTTTTCTTGCTTATATACCTTAAATATTTAGTTTTAGGGTATTTTAACCAACAATCGTATAATATCAAACACAGTTTTTGATATTAATGGATGATTCATTCACAAATATATTTCATGAAAAAATCATTGTAATACTTTTCAATAAAGCTCCCTTAGTTAACGTTAGTTCATGCATTAACTAGGATTAGGATTACAAGTTCATTTAATTTGTCACACTTTAGATTAGGGTCCGATTCTCACTATTAACTATGACTTTTGCCTCAAACTCCTAATTACTGCTTATTAATAGTTAGTAAGGTAGTTGTTAAGTTTAGGTAATGGGTAGGATTAAGGGACGTAGATATGGTCATGCAGAAAAAGGCGTTTTATAAGTACTAATAAACAGCCAATATCCTAGTAATATACATGCTAATAAGAAACTTTATTTGTGAGAATTGGACCCTAATCTAAAGTGTTACCCATTTTTTGCCTTACACAGAGAAAGAAAGTCAGGTCAACAACATGACTTAACAATGACAGAATTTTCATTTTGGGGCGAACTATTTCTTTAAGTGCATTGCTTATGTCTTTGACGCTTATGGGCCAAAAACCTTTTTTTAGAAGTAGATTTTGCATGCATGAAATCAAAGCAAACCGCTCTTGTTCACATTCCATAGTTACAGTTATACTGAGCACACAGGTGTCAGTCGCTAACAATGTCAGACACAGCTGTTGTTCACTCTGCTAAGGCTACGGGGTGAACCGCAATCAAACATAAATTATGCAACCGGACAAAAGATGTACCAGTCATTCATGCACTGTTAATGCAGACACCAGCACCATCACGTTGTCCTTGTTGGGTCATGCCAGGTCATTAACTGGAACAAGCTGTATGCTTTACTAAAGCAGTGTACAGGTCACACATTTTATCTTGACTACCACCAGGTTTGTTGTTGTTTCTTGCTCTGGACCATTTGTCACGGTGAGCGCACATGGGTGCTGTTCTCAGAGAGAGGCCGCTTTAAGCACGGAGGTAAAATATAGGCCTTCGGAAAGCCACTGTAAACCTATACGGAACTAATCTTTCAACGCTGTGCAGACATTTTGAGTGTCCAGCTCTGATTACTGTGCCTTGAGCCAGAGCAGTCAGGTAGGCCCGAAGGTGGATTGATGCCACGGGAAGTGCACAGGAAACTCCATGTTGATTGGTGAGAGGGAGAAAATGGTAACTGTTTGTTGGTTTTACTAGATAGGAATAAGAACGAGAGAGGGAAAAGAAGGGGGAGTATGGGAAGACTTCAAAAGATGCATTTCTCTAGTCCACAAGAGGGATATGAGACTACATCAGAGAGTCCAGCAATTTCCATAGCCCCAACTATGACCTGGAGGAATGGAGGCTGGAGCAAAAGCCTGGCACTCAAAGGAAGATGCAGAGTCTAGAGAGAGAAGCAGATTTTGTATAATAGTAGTAATAATGTATTGCAAAAGGGCTGTTGTTGAACATTTTAGGTTTTTCAGAGACTACACAGTTGGTGGTAAATAAGAGACAAGCTCAAAGATCAGGTGAAGTGTATTAGCTCACATCAGTGCACACGTGTTACTAAAAACTAAATTGGTATTTTTGTTAAAAAAGACAAATAGAATGTGATTCATTCATGTTATACTGTTCAAATTTTCTGACCTCCAGATAAAAAGGATAAATTATGTTTGTTTTTTTTCTTGTGCGAAAAAGTTATACACTCACCGGTAACTTTATTAGGTACTAGTACCAGGTTGGACCTCCTTTGCCTTCAGAGCTGCCCTAACTCTTTGAGGCATAGATTCAACAATGTGCTGGAAACATTCCACAGAGATTTGATCCATTTTGACATGCATCAAGCAGTCGCTGCAGGTTTGTCAGCTGCACATCCATAATGTGAATCTACCGTTTTTTTAGATCTGGTGACTGTGGAGGACATTGAGTATAGTGAACTCATTGTCATGTTCAAACTATTAGTTTGATGATGATTGAGCCTTGTGACATGGTGCATTATCCTGCTGGAAGTAGCCATCAGAAGATGGACATGGTCAGCAACAATACTCAGTTAGGCTGTGGCGTTTAAACAATGCTCAGTTGGTACTAAGAGACCAAAGAAAATATCTCCCACACCATTACACCAACACCAGCCTGAACCGTTGATAAAGGGCAGGATGGATCCATGTTTTCATGTTGTTTACGCCAAATTCTGACCTTGCCATCTGAATGTTGCAGCAGAAATCGAGACAGCGTTTTTCCAATCTTCTAAAAAACCCAGAGAAATTGTTCAAAATATCTTCTTTTGTGATTCATAGGACAATAGAAGATTGGAAAAACGAACAATATTTTGGTGAGCCTGTGCCTCATTTCCCCGTTCATAGCTAACAGGAGTTGCACCTGGTGTGGTCTTCTGCTGCTGTAGCCCATCTGTTCGATGTGTTGTGCGTTCAGAGATGCTCTTCTGCATACCTCTGTTGTAACGCATGGTTATTTGAGCTATACTGTTGCTTTTCTATCAGCTCGAACCAGTCTGGACATTCTCCAGATACATTTTTTAAGGACAAAATTTATTGTGTGTAAGTAAAGTATATACAGTATATATATATATATATATATATATATATATATATATATATATATATATATATATATATATATATATATATGCAAATCCATTTCCAGAATTTTTTTTTGTAAAATGCAATAAAATCCATAATCTGTGATTTGTTAATTCTCTTGAACCTGTGTTTAACTGACAAAAGAACAAAGAAAAGTTTTCTAATGTTTTCACGGACCAACATAATTGTAGTTTTTAAATATAAACAAATTTTGAATTTGATGGCTGCAACACATCACATTTTTTAAACAGTCCACAATTTGCAGGTGAATGGGTGAGGGTATTGTGCTTGGTGTAAAAGGAGCTTCTCTGTCTTTCAAATTTCTCGATGCAAGATTGCAAAGAATGTATGTCTTCCACCATCTACCATACATAATATTGTGAAAAGATAAATGGAATCCAGAGAAATCTCAGTACATGTATGGCAAGGCAGGAGACCTCCACTGAATGTGTGTCACCTTTGAGCCCTCAGATAAGACTGCATGAGAAACCATCATGATAATACTTTGTGAAATATAGCCACATGTACTCAGGAGTATACTTTGGAAAACTGTTTTCACTCAGCACAGTCTGATGCTGCATCAAGAAATGCAACTTGAATCTGTTACTCAAGGAGAAAGCTATAAAAAAGCTGGTCATATGAGTCCATGGTTCAGCTTGTTTTTGGGAAAAACAGACATTGGAGTTCTCAGTCCCAAAGACGAAAGGGACCATCCTGACTTTTATCTGCGACAGGTGTAAAAGCAAACATCTGTCCTGGTATTGCAGGGCATCAGTGCAAACGGCATAGGTGACTTGCATATGTGTAAAGGTGCCATCGATGTGGAGGCATATATTGGGATTCTACAGAGAGAGACATAAACTGACATCAAGATGATCTTTTCTGGGAAGCAAGACAATGCCAGGCTTCATTCTGCACATGCTACAAGGTTTCTCTACACCAGAGTGGTAAACATGCCCCTGTCCTAACTTTTTTGCAGTGTGTTACATTTGTCAGTTAAATAAAGGTTCAAGAGAATTAACAAATCACATCATATTTCTATATTTTAATATTAATTATCCATAATCAGATGCTGCAGTAACAGATCAAACATAAAGGTAAACTTCACTGATGATTCTCACTGACACCTTTTAAACGTATATTGGTTTAATTTACCTCTGACTGGTGTTTCTAGATGGAGCTTAGCCTGCTCGCTTAGCTTAGCCTGCTCGCTTTTATCTTGCCAAATCTGTCAGTAGGTACTGATCGCTCTCCACTGACAGCGTCACGTCAGCGATTTCAGTGCACTGACAGGCAGCTCTGTCTGTAACAAGTGAACAGGTGCTTCTTTGTTCCACACCAAATGCCCTCGGACACTTTGCAAAAACACAGCGCTGGCTTTATCATAAATGGATGAGGGCCTACTTTGTCCAAAGCAAATGTTTAGATCTACTACAGATTAAATGCTTGGCTGATCTGTGGGCTGTTTTGAAAGGACGTGTTTGAAATGTGTGGCCATTTTCACGTCGCCTCATGCTCCAACTCTCAGGAATGGGAGGAGGGAATAGGGTGAAAATCTTTGACCCTTAGAGTACAGCTTAAAGATATGTCTTTGGTTTGAGGAAACCTCAAGACGGAGAGTAAAAACCTTCTCTCCTGTTCCGCCTTGCTGCGGTGGAATGTTTCAGAAGACTGTGGGCACGTTTGCAAAGGACTAAGGTTGAGAAAGTGGTTCTGGGGTCACAACACATACTTAACTTGATTGTTATTTCAATAGGAAATCTACATAAATCATCAGAGAAACACCCTCAAGCAAATGGAAATTCCCTTGTCACTTTGTGACTTAAAAATAATAGTGATTCCCAAATCAGCGTGCTGTAAAAGAGCTTGTAAAACAACACAAAGCACACGTAGCAGGAAATTAGGAAACAACTTTCTATTTTAGTGAAGTTTTCATCTCTTAACTGTTAATACTGTTAACGCACTATAAAAAAGTTGTTCCCTATTTACACATATTATAGCTTCCATGTTATATGATAAAATACAGCAAGTCATAGAATGAATTTAATATTTGACTGCTTATAAAAAACTTTTGCAGTTACATTTACTGTAAATTTAATACATAACAAAACATGTGAGCTAACCACCATCAGCCAACAGACAAAATCATTGAGTAGCAATCTTTAAATGGGTCAGAAAGTCTTAATACTGTCCAGACGCTGTCATTTGTGGCAGTACCTGACAACTCATCTCCTCTCGTTACTCAAAAGCTTAATTCACAGATAATGATCACTTGTGCCAAAACAGTAACAAATGACTCTTCCCCAGGAGAGAAAAACCTGAATGATACTACAAAGTTGTTAAAAGCCAGGATCATTGATGAATCAATCAGGATCATTGGTGTTTATACTCATCTGGGGGTAATTCCTCATTGCAGTTACTGGAGGGTCCAACACAAACAAATGGCCTTTACAATTTGGGAGGTAAACAGTTCTGCACTGTTTACATTAAAGTGATCAATCCATGTTGTGTAGCAAGCGAAACAAAGAGGAGACTACATTACAGACCTCCATGTCTCAGTCATTTATCTAGTGATTAAGTTTGTAATGTTTTCAGAACACATTCCTTTCAAATTACTGAAGGCTGCCATCACATCTTAAAGGTAACTTAAGATTCATGTGAGCAAAATCTACAAATGCTCAAGGCCTCATGCATATAAGAGAACAGCAGCATATACATATGAGCCTTCCTGTCTATGCAACAAATTGCTCGACTAGTTCAGAACGAAATGCAAGTATTCTAAATATTAATGGCTTCAATTGCCATGATATTAATAAAAAATGCTAAATTGTACCATATAACACTATTTAAGTGAGTATTTATATACCTTAAAACCTCAGTGATCTTGTATTTAGATGGTCTGCTCTCACTTTTCAAATAGGCATAAAGGGCCATTTTGAATTGTGCTATTTATAGTGTTCCATTAAAGGTGCAAACATTTTTTTTTTTGGAATGTGAATCTTGGAATTATACTAATACCTACTGACAGAAATTAAGCATCATGCAAAAAGCAAATGTTTTTGGTAACTGATAAAACTGCAAAGACGAACTTTCCAGGTTTTGAACAGGCATGTATGTTGAAATTAAGCTCATGTTTAACTATCCAACACAGTATTGTGTATAGATGATTAAAATTCATGTTTCAGATTTGAACAGTGAAATTCCCACTGTGTGGTACTTTAAACAGAAAATGCTGCTTTTCTCTCAGCAGGTATAGCTGTATTAAAACAACTGGCCTCGACATCACTATTGTTTAATTATTAGAGGGCCAATGAAAAGAAACTGAGAGGCTTTCAAAGGCTCTAATGAAATTGTAACATACTGTTCATTTAAATAATACATTTTGAATAATTATGTGTTGTCGTTAACATGTGCTACATAAAATTAATCCATGTAACAGCTTAGCATTGTGCCAATTACCAAAGAGTACAAACATACAATTTACCTTTTCAAAGAGATTCTTGAAAAATTCCCATAGAATTTTAAAGGAACACTCCGACTTTTTGGGACTTTAGCTTATTCACAGTATCCCCCAGAGTTAGATAAGTCCATACATACCTTTTTCATTTCTGTGCGTTCTGTAAGTGTTATTTGATGCACCCACCGCTAGCCTAGCTTAGCACAAAGACTGGATGTAAATGGATAAGGTAGCATACTAATCCCAATAAGTGACAAAATAATGCAAACATTTTCCTATTTACATGTTGTGATCTGTATAGTCACAGCGTGTACAAATAACAAGGCTATATGAGACAGACCATTTTTAATCGTACAAATACTGGGAACTATATTCTCACTAGGCGTAGGAGCACAGCTACTTGGGCGGAGTGATTAGCGCAGCACATGAGACGCCCTGTGGTGAGGAGCAGAGAGTTCGCTCAGAGTTGGAGTAATAGAGTCAGCAATTACTAGATAGTAAATTTATAGTTTACAATCATGGGTGTTCGCTGTATCTTGTCTTACAGCTTCCAAAGTTTGTAACTCCTCGTCTGTGTATTCTGGCTCAAAACTATATGGTTCTGGATCTTGGTTTGATACCCAGTAAAATTCATCTGACAATTCCTCAAAGTCAGCCATGATCATGAGTCACGTTCGCTACTAGCTAGTTAGTCACGTTTGTTTTGTTTATGGAACCATCAACAGGGCGGGATTAGTATTAGGATTAGTATGCTACCTTATCCATTTACATCCAGTCTTTGTGCTAAGCTAGGCTAGCGGCGGGTGCGTCAAATAACACTCACAGAACGCACAGAAATGAAAAAGGTATGTATGGACTTATCTAACTCTGGGGGATACTGTGAATAAGCTATAAGTCCCAAAAAGTCGGAGTGTTCCTTTAAGAGATGCTGACAATTTTACCTGCCACTCATTTTTAAAATATCAATATTTTCACTTTGAAAACTAATTGTCCAAGTTTACAATGACAGGCCTGAGGGTCCTCTTTACATATTTCACCTGCTATTTCACCTGCAGTTCATACATATGGCTACAACATGAATGTTATAGTTTTATATTTTAAGTTTGTTGCTTGCTTGTCCCAGTAAGAATCAGTGCTCATAATTTCCAGTAATAACGTTTGTGACATGTTCACGAGGCTTGTGTGCAAAACTACAGAGCTGCCCGTAAGCATTCTTGATAGACAGCTTCGACAATTGCTTCTCATAATAAATGATTTGCTTGTCCACCCAATGGTATACATGTTCCCTTGTTCTTAAAATGCAGAAAGAGTAGACTATGTATGTGGGGCATTCAGGTGAAGTGACGCAGAAATACATAAAGGCCTATAAAAATTCCAATTCATAGGCTATAGCCTAACCGACTTCTTATATAAGCATGTTTGCAAAATTAAAAATCATTTAGATTTTATGTGGGGTAACTATAAGCAAATTGTATCAGTCTAATATTCAGTCACAAAGTACTTGATTAATATTATAAAATTTTATAAAAAAAAAAAAAGCAATGGAGAGATTTCATTATATAACATTATCATTTTTGAAAACATGTGTACAGCAAATCAAAATCAACACGCATGAGGCCACCCTTTAACACTGAATGTCAAGGTCATTAAGTTTATATATATATATACACACACACACACATACACACGCACACACACACACACACACACACACACACACACACACACACACACACACACATATACACACACATATTATATAAATAAAAAAATGAAGAAACCAGACCAATTGTAAAAAAGAAAAGAAAAAGAAAAGAGTATTTGTCTAAATTCCTACCTTGAAAAAATATGTGCAAAAGCTAACTTGAAAAGTTATGTACACTCATGTGTATGTTCTGTATTTCGCAGGCTACTTTTTACTTCATGGTTACACTATACTTGACATTAAATAGCCTACATTTATGTGGCTCTACTGATATAAACGTAGGCCTATTTCAAAATCATAAACGATTACAAAACACGAACACACAACACATTTCTCAAAACTTGTCACGTGTTTTAAACTAGATTTCTAAAATAACTATGTTTTTTATTATCGCGAATAAATCTCATTTTCATTGAAGCACTAATTAAAGTATGTATTTCTATATGTTTATTCCCGTTCCTGGTCACAGACATCATTAAGGTTGGATCTACATCTCCAACAAACAATGTATAGATTTCAGGGCGGTTTGAATGTTTCGTCCGATATAAATTGAAGATGAGAGAGAGCGTCCCGCACATCTCAGGCACGCATCAAGCAGTGAGATCATTTGTGATATAAATATCTCTATGCCAGCAGATCTGCTCCAGCTCCTGCAGCCGAGGGTAATGCCCACCAGTGAAACGGCGAGTTACCTCAGAGCGCTGGAACAACAGCAAAATGCTGGAAGTGGCCTAGCACTCGCACAGACAGCTCTCTGGAAAGAATGAACGTTCCTCTCCTGCTTTTACTCCTCTTTCAGTTGCCTCGCTCTGCAGTGCTGACTGGATCTGAACGCGCGTATTTGGAGCACCAACTTGTCGAAGAAGGGCGCGTATCAGGGCGCAGGACTGGCAGACTGTACTGTAGAGTTGGAATAGGTTTCCACCTTCAGATTCACCTCGATGGAAGAGTCAACGGGAGTCACGAACCTAATCCGTTAAGTATGTTATCATTTACCATATCTTTATAGACTTAAAGACGTTTGGTTATATGGAGAACGCAGTTCAAATTAGTGACTGAGTGATTTATTTCTGATACAATATTCAATGCGAATGACACTCTGCTAATTTACATCCAAAACACTGATAAATGATTACAATGACCCAATGTAATTATAGACTTGCAATGTTCAAACAGCAAGAGAAGCTCCATACAGACAGAATCTTAGCAGGTTATTTTCATGAGCTGTTCAAAAATACTTTTTAGGCACAAGTACATTAACTGTTATTGCAGATTGTCCTGGCTGAATGAATGATAAACTGTAGTGCTTCCTCTCTGGAGTCTCTTGTTTTGGAGCGGCTTGTTTATTTACAGGTATGGGGAACAGGTGCAGTGGCTGAGATCAGAATGCTAGTGAGTTGAAAGCTGGAGTGAGTGGCATCATTAACATGCCATGCACTAGATTTCTGTTAATGGTTGAATAGCTTGGTGCACATGCCGTAGTATGGTCTATTTAGAGGGTCTACTGTAAAACAGATGATGAAAATTAGATTAAAGCAAAAAGGATTGTTATAAGTTTGGCTGTGGGTGTTAAGCCCATATGGCAGACAGAATATTTCGAAAGCAAAAATTATTGACCTGAAACATCTCTCTGAAAGAATACAGCCTAGCCTAGACTGGCACAAGGAAGTCACATTTATTTGGTGCTTGTTTTCAGTGTGTTTTACAGTATGTGTTGCTGGGTATTCTCTATTCTTTATACTCTATAAAGACATCTAATAAAAATACAAAAACACTTGACAAATAGGTTATCTTCAATGAATTAACATGGAGCTGACTTGAGCTGAATAATGACACTATTATCTTGCTAACAGTTGCTTTAAAGCAGAATTTGAATTTGTCTTATTAATTCTGTTACTTTCCTGTTTATTATTGTGAAGCATTAGTGAACAATTTCCATTGTATAAAGGGCTATAAAAGTAAATGTGACTTGACCTCACACAATCAGTGTTTGGAATTAAATGAACAGATGTGACTCAAATTGTTGAGTACATTCAGCAGCAGACAGGAGTGTATAGAACAATGTCTGTGTATGAACAGGTACTCAATCCTCTTCTTTAACCTGTGATAGCCTTGAATGATGACAGAATATAATATAAACATTTCATATTGTCTTTAAGAATTTTTAGCTATTCTCTGTGAAACACCACCTACTTTAATCTTGCCAGATATACAGCTAAAAACTGTAGTTAATTTTTTTCTTTCTTCTCTGGCCAAAAACTTAACTTTGCCATTTTTATTGCATGAGAGAGGTTGATAGACCTAACGGTAGTGATGACAGCATTTAATAACAGTGCTCGCCTTATGCCATTCATTGACACAACAACCTGCACATATCACATGAACTCGCTTTCAAAATGCGGTTATGACACTTGAGAATTGAAGGGAGGCACTTTGGTTAGAATGCGTTTGTCACTCTCTTTCATAATTATAACCAAACTGTGCATGAACGGAGCAGTATGTATCACTCCAAACAGGAATTACAACTGTATTCTCCTGCTGTGTGAACATTGCTATTGTTTGACCTTTGACTTTTAGGACATAAAGGTCATCAGTCATCACTGCAATCAATGTGTTTTTCTCAATCTGTAGGTGTGCTGGAGCTTTTTGCCGTGTCTCAAGGGGTTATAGGGATCCGAGGGGTTTTCAGCAACCGATTTCTAGCCATGAACAAGAGGGGGAGGCTTCATGCAACCGTGAGTCTGATCCAACTAACACAATATAAACTCATACATCCACAAAAAGAAATAAAGTGGATGTAAACCAACCCAAATGTGCTGAACAAACTCCCCATACACACTTTTGAGGGAAATCTCGGCTTACTGTGATGTTTGTGAGCCTCTGCAAATTCTGTCTACAAAGACTTGTGTAGCACAAAGCAGTGGATAGAGACACTGCAGTTTCAGAGCAATCTGGCTTTGCAGGGGTCTGGGCTGTCTGATAGAAGGCAGAGCTTATTAGCATGTGTTAATGGGAAGAGCAGATTAAAACGAGTCTGGGGTAGTTGATAATCTTGCAAGAAAGAGGAAGGGAATCAATATGTGTGTAAACAAAGTTGGGCAAAGTAAGGACACTTTGTATGCACACAGCAAGAATAGGGATTTATGCATACAAATGAAATTATATATGTTCCTTCTTAGCTTTAAAACTCTTGCATAAAAAGAACTGCCTTTTTTTTTTTCTTGAATTTCAGAGAGAGAAAAAATCATCATAAAGGATCGGTCTAGGGGACACTACAAACCCTAAACTCAATCTATCCCATCTATTCAACCAATCTATCATTATCATTATTCAGCTTTCACCTTCACATGTTATATATTTTTTTCTAAGCAGTAATACTTGGTCAGTTGGTAAGAAAGTATGTCGCAACTACACAAAATTATACATATAGCCCACGCTGCCAAAACCCTGGGTTCAGTAAGATTTTTTTAATGTTTTTGAAAGTCTCTTGTGGTCATCAAAAGCACAGTTAAACAGTAATATTGTTCAATGGTATTACAATTTAAAATAGCCTAACTGTTTTCTATTTTAAAGGCACAATATGTAAGATTTTTTTAATTAAAATATCCAAAAAACAGTAGAATATAATTATATATATTTATATATTTTGTTGACTTGTGTACTTACATGATACCAGGCGTTTCCAAGAATGTTTAAATCCAGAGAAATAAGCAATTTTAACCAGGACACAGACAGTGTCACTGCGTCGCCTATCAGTGACGCCATACCTGCGTTACCCTCGATATCCGGTTTTATCTTGCAGAAACCATGGAAAAACCAAAGACGCTTTAATATATTATATGTGTTATTAGTCAAGGGAACAACTGTTTGGATACATTTATAGACAGAAAACTAATCACTGTTATATAGCTCAACTCGATTTTCCACGAGTACCATGTACCATGCCACTATTTTGTCAAGTGGCTAGCATAAAATCAGATGCAGCTTAATTTTAGTAACAGTAATGCAGCATTTTCTCCATCATTGAATATGTTTTAAAATTAATTGCATGCCATTTAGCAATATAAGCCACCCTGAAGAAGCAGCATCTGCAACATAATAAAAGTTCCGCTGCTCTCGAGCCGTGAATCACTCCTGCTCTGCTTCATACTACAGTAATGTTAATAATCTCATCCATGAATATTATTTCTGCCCGAGTCCCGTCGGATTCTTTTCCACCGACTGTGAGGCGAAGACAACAACTCCCATGATTTCGCGCTCAATCTTGGCGTCATCAAGCTACGCCTTTGTTTTGAATAGGCGACCTCTAGCGGCAAAAAACAACATATTGTGCCTTTAATATATTTTAAAATGTATCATTTATTCTTGTGATGGCAAAGCTGAATTTTCAGCATCATTACTTATTTGGTGCTCAATAAACATTTATTATCATGATGGTTGAAAACTGTGTTGTGCTGATTAATATTTTTGTGGAAACCGTGATCTTTTTTTGTATTATATGATGAACCGAAAGTTTAAAAGAATAGTATTTATTAGAAATAGAAATCTTTTGTAACATTATAAATGTCTTTACTGTCAAAAAAAGAATTGAATGAATCCTTGCTGAATAAAAGAATTAAGTTATTTTTGCTCTGTATTTATGTGTACCCTACTTCGAAATAAATGTTTTACAATTTTAGAAAAACCTCGTAAGGGATGGATAATAAAGCAGTCTTATAAATCTGAGGATTAGCCTCCAAACTGCCGCAGACATCATCTGTAATTAAAGCAGCTGCAGCGGCTCCGTCAGACTTGAATTGGGTTTCATTTCCTCAGACCAGCTACAGTTGCACAGGCTTATTTAATAGCTGTCAGCTTGGGTTTTAAACCCCAAGCACTTCACTCCGTAGACAAGTCGGCCTAACCAAAGGAGTATCAAATGACTTAGCGTCTGATTTTTGTTGCACTGTCTGTCATATTTAATATTTTGATGTTTTCATAGTGGCAATTTATTGCTGTGATAATGGCAAGGAAGACAGATGTACATTATGCCGTGTGACCTACCCAGCAAGCCATTACTAACATAATCTTTGCAAAGCTTAAGAGGTCACTGCATTCATTGAGAAAACAAGAGGGAAACGGAGATGCAAACGTCTCCCATTCCATGAAAATCAATTGCTTAAGAACGAGAGGCGTGTCTCAAATTTGATTTTGCTCACATGCTCTAAAGGTAAAAAAAAAAAAAAAAAACCTCTGAATAATACAACAACAATTATGAATGGGATTAAATCTGCCAAGATGTAATGACTTATGTCTGTGTCTACAAAAATATAACTCTGCTGTATGGGAAATCTTGAGAGAGGATTGTTTGTGGATAATATTCGGAAAGAAAGCTGTCAGAAAACAGACACAGGTCAAGCAGCTGTAAAGTTCATGACTTGATAATAAAATGTCTTCTGCTCTCAGATACCGAACAACAGACATATGGGATGTCTTGTATCTCCTGAAACATAGATTGAAATTTCCCCCATAAAAAAAATGTCATAAAAGGATGTATCCTCAACAGCTGGCTGCTGTTTAAAATGAAGGTCATAAGGCACTTCCAGAAGACAAAAAACATGTACCCTAATCAAACAAACGTTCAGATGTTTTGGGGCAAATTACCACATTTAGGGGAGAGAGCCCCTGTGAAGCTGTGGTGGGTCAAGTTATGACTGGCATGTTTAGAAAATATTGTAATGGCACCATTTTCTGCTTTGCTGCACTCTTCAGCAAACCAGAACAGTTTTATTATTTCAGAGTTTGGGAATTATGCAAGACCTCTTACTTGGGACTGACCCTCATTAAAGTCATGATATAGTTTCCCACCACATTTATTTTTAGAGAGTGAGGCCACAATTCTTAATATTGGTGGTTGTGTACAGTTGTTGGGATAAGCTGCTGTTTACAAAATACTTAACAACGTTCCCAAAAAAATAATTTGGACACTTAGTTCAGACTATGAAATGTATGAAATTCATTGCATTAACCCCCAGGGGTCGGGCCTAAAATATAAAAACCAAGTTGCATCTGAAATCAAATGATGCTATAGCTTAAATTGATGGTTTACCCAAAAATGAACATTTGCCCAAGATTTACTCACCCTGAAGTCATCCTAGGTGTATATGACATTCTTCTTTCAGACGAACACAATCGGAGTTATATTAAAAAATGTACTGTATATTTAAAGGGATACTCCACCATTTTTTCATGTTAAACTATGTTATTCCCTTAACTAAGACGAGTTGATACATATCTATCTCGTCTCAGTGCGTGCACTCAATCGCACGGTGCGCGGCGACACTTTGATAGCACTTAGCTTAGCCTATAGTTCATTCATTAGGAACCAAACAGAGATGAAGCTAGAAGCGACCAAACACCTCCACATTTTCCCTATTTAAATACAGTTACACGAGTAGTTACACGACCAAGTATGGTGACACAAAATGAAACGAGGCGCTGTTAACTACTCGTGTAACTGTATTTAAATAGGGAAAATGTGGAGGTGTTTGGTCGCTTCTACAGTAGCTTCATCTCTGTTTGGTTCCTAATGAATGAACTAGGCTAAGCTAAGTGCTATCAAAGTGTCGCCGCGCGCCAGAGCAATTGAGTGCACGCACTGACACGAGAGAGGTATGTATCAACTCGTCTTAGTAAAGGGAATAACATAGTTTAATATGAAAAAATGGCCGTATGCATCGATTTACGCAAAAAGAGTAACCCCAGAGAATGTCTAATAGGAAGAGAATTGGCACTCTCTGCTTACTTCCGGTTTCTGGACTAGCTGCAGTAACACGTCTCTGTCCATGCGGGGGCGCTCGCAGGCGAGTGCAGAATGAATGGAGGTCTATGGCGCTATACCCATCAAAATCCACTTTTCTCAGGATATAATTTTTTGTCTAGTAATTTGAATATTGTATTCGAAAGGAGATGTAAAGAAATTACACATTGCTGGGTGTTAGATTTTTTAGAGTCACTTATTTTTAAAATGTCAATGATGTCATACACATCGTACGACCAGAGATACTGCTTTACGGTAATCCTTCAGTCGCTTTGGTGATTTCGCGCTCTGCACTTTCTTTTCTCTTGAGGCATCGACAACACAGCTGACACAGGTAAATACACGTGCTAGAAGAGTTTTTGTTTTGTTTGTTTCTGGTCCCGCTTCGGATGCCATGATGCCATCAAGCATACGTTATCTCTGGTCGTAATCAGTCCTTCACTGACCAATCAGCGTTCATTAGCAGAATGCTAGCGTGTTATGGGCAACAACAACTCAACCTGTAAGAAATCGAAAGGACATAAGTACTCATTCATTCAATTTTCGACCTATAACCCATGTTGAACTTGCAAAACCTACAATAATATTTGAGATTTCTCAACGGCAATCGAGTAAAAGAGACACATTTAGCCGTCTAGCCCCATAGACTCCCATTCAGTCTGCACTCGCCCGCGATCACCTCCAGTGGTATTCTAATGGAACTGCAACCAAGATCGAAACAGTGGGGCTAATAGGAAGTGCCAAGGCTCTCCGTAGACGGGCTCTGGTAACCCTTGAACTTGACGCACAATGTAATGACGGCAATTGACGCCTCTCATGGTTCAAACAAACAGGGATGGGCAACTGCGTTCGTCATTACGTTGTGCGTCTAGTTCAAGGGTTACTCTTTTTGGGTAAATCGATGCATACGGCCGTCTGCCGGAAGTTTTAGTCGATAAAGTTTTAAATATGGATATTTTTCTTAAACGAATGCATAGCTTCACTTCAGAAGGCCTTTATTAACCCCTGGAGATGCGTGGAGCACTTTAATATAGAATAGATGCGCTTTGATGGACTTCCAAAGACATACAGCCATTCACTGCCATTATGAAGCTTGGAAGAGCCAGGACATTTTTTATGTAACTCAGATTGTATTCGTCTGAAAGAGGAATGTCATGTACACCTAGGATGACTTCAAGGTGAATAAATCATGGGCTAATTTTCATTTTTGGGTGAACTATCCCTTTAAAAAAATGCTTTAAATGATTTATTTATTTATTTATTGGATATATGAAGTCATGCAGTTTCCCTTACATTTAAAGGTGTCCTAGCAAAATAACTAATGGTGTTGTTCATCACAATAACTACAAATATGATCAACAAACACTGATAACCAGAAAGTGACCAAATTCTATGTCTTGATTTTGAACAATATTTTTAACAATATGCTTAACAAATTTCCTTTTGTGAAATGTTCTTGAAACGTGTTTGTGTCAATAAAAGCTGTTTGATTTAATATAATGCAAACACGTTCACACAATTTTAGGTAAGGCTTATGTGTTGTAATACTTTTCGGGACACACACAAGTATAGGTATTCAGTGTGTCAGACCAGAAGAAAGTCATGTTGAAGTCAAGTTCTAGTCCTTATGGTCTCAGACTTAAATGAGCTGGTCTCAACGACAACGCTGGGTATCAGATATACCTACAGAGAAGTCTAAAGTCACATTTGACAAAGAGCCATCAGCTTGAAGGAACAATTACAGACAAAACATCTTTAAAAAAAATAATAATAATCAAACAGACCAAATGCTTCATGCCTGCTATCTAGTGTTGATTTGGTCAAATTCATGTGATTAAACATCTGACCAAAGCTCAGATAGTTCAAAAACATTTAGAGATCTAATGGATGTCAGGCCATGTCAGGCTATGGCTGCATTTCTGAAACCCTACCCAATTTTGCACAGTATACATAACCATACATTGCCTATGAAAAAGCATGTGTCCTGCTTTCCTCTGCCTTGGAAGGATAAAGTTATTTCATAGCCTAATGAGTTTTCAGCCCACACAAACAAAGCTCTGCTTCTGTCAGTCACCACAGTGTTTGATTGGAAAGTCGGTTTTGATGACTTTGAGCTGGGAGATAAAAGCAAGACTTGCAATTATTCTGTAACCCCCTCAATGCTTCTTTCTGGGGCTCAGTGTCTATAATCTGCTTGCTGCTTTTCATTAGCTCTCTTTATGAGGGGCTAACTCAATCAGGCCACAAAGTGTTCTCTCTCCAGCAGCTGCTAATGTGGCATCCTACAAAGTGTGTGCTCAGTAATTACTTATTGTGTGCCCAAAGTGTTAAAGCTTTATTGATGTGCTCTGGCTCTGTCTATTAAAATCGAAGCATGATAAGTAAGCTGATCACTTACATATATATATAGTCTATACAGTCTGATAAGTGTATATTCCCTTTGCTGAATCTGTTAAATATTTGTCAATAATAACCATAATAGTACAGCCTTGATGAAGCTAAAGTATTTGAGATAACTGATATTAACATATATTCAACAAGACAGCATAATGCATGAATTTGGCTGTTGTCTCCACAAACATCAATGACTGTTTGTTGCCTGTTGTGATAGCTGTGCGTTAGTCTCTGGTCCTGCAATTTCTTTGATTTCCTAGCATTCTCTGCACACATATGTTTTCCCCACAATGTCTACAGTACTGTACATGATGTTGACATCCAGTTTGCACTCACACTCAGGACAATAGGGGGACTCATACACAAATACATAAGATGTAATTAATGCTCAATGAGGATATATTAATGAATTAAATACATTTCTTGACAGGATAATTTTGTAAATTATTATATCAAATATTTTTGTGGGATATTTGAAAGAAAGAAAAAACCTCTTGTGCAGCCTGATCTTATTTTTAAGATTTTTAAAATTATTTGTTCAATAATAAATATTCTGCAAAGGGTATGTAAACTTTTGAGCACAGCTGTAATGGTTCAGCTTGCTTATTCGTTTTAGCTTGTACTGTATATTTAAAACAGTATACAGTATGAACATGGTACATTTGGTACATTTTTATTTTATTTTATTTTTTTAGAGGTGTCGATACCATCTCTATCCTTGCAATACAGAAAAACAAAGCCCAAACCAGTACAGAATCCATACAAATATTAAATATTAGAATAGGCATTTTTTCTGTTTCTCAGTCTGTGCAATTATCTCAGAACTGATGATGACAGTCAAGATGGAGAAGAACTATGCCTTGTACGCTGAACATGTCCTCTGGTGTTTTGTGGTATCTACTATAATACAAACTGCTAGTCTGAATTAAGAAGAGTGATTTATTTCCATGGTGAATTATGCAATCATACTTGATTTGATTTTATCTGCTTGCACACACTCAAAAATATACTGGATAGCTTACAGAAAAAGGCCAGAAAAGGTAGTATAAGTGTAAAAGTTATCTAATTTGAAAGTAAGATCTACACATATTAGAGGAAACTTTACACTAAATAAACACCATTGCAGCTGGACTCCAGCTGAAGAACAAACAAAGATCATCAGAGGGATCTAGTATCACTCACTGTCTATGTTAAATGCCAAGATTCGAGATAAATTCACATGACCATTAACATGCACAGGCGTATCAGTGTCAGGCTGAACAACTTGTTGATTTTCTATCTTTGTATCATTTTCCCCCCTTTTCCTGTCCTTTTCCCCAGGAGAGCTTTACAGATGACTGTAAGTTCAGGGAGCGGTTTCAGGAGAACAGCTACAACACGTACGCCTCAGTGATCCACAGGAACCATCGCACTGGCAGAGAGTGGTTTGTGGCACTTAATAAGAGAGGTAAAGCAAAAATGGGGTCCAGTCCGAGAGTGAAGTCACAACACATGTCTACACATTTTCTGCCGAGGATGAACCTAAATGAAAAGACTGAACAAGGATTCTCAATAACAGACAAAGAGCAGGAAAAACAACCACCTCCACATCCATCAAAGCCCTCTATACCAAAAGTCGCAGTCAACACTGGAAAGATGAATCGACCAATAGTCAAGTACTGGCCGAAGTTTCGATTCGGATAGACCAGTAACTGTCTTAAACATGGACTAATCTTGCAAAAAAGACAAGCTGGGAAAAAGCTGGTTTGCTGAAATAACAAGTTTTCTCTTTGACTTTGACGAGCATTCCAGTCATCATGTACATCACATGGGCTGAATGAGCCAATCACAAGACATTTTCAGGACGTCTGAAGTCTGGTGTGGATTTCATAAAGATATTTGTACTAAAATTGCTTCACAAAAGGATTTGCATAATTATCCTCAGTGATTTTACAAAATAGCTACATTTTTTTATATTATACCTCACAGTATTTATACAACATATTTATGTGTCTATGTACAAGCTTTTTTTGCACAAACAGTTATCCAGCTCCTAAGATTATGTTTGTGATGGTAATTTGCGAATATATTTTTTAAAAAGGTGAACAACAATACAAGCAAAAGAATGAATATTTTGAATGCTTCTGGATTTAGTTATGCACATCCATATTTCTATAGTTTGAACAACTAGATGTCTGTCCATCAAAACTCTCAGTCTAACTGCTGACTGTCATGGAAATGATATCCTTTAATGACCAGTGCATTCCACAGAAGAGCGATGTCTCACAAGGATAAACATGTCTTGAGACTGTTCTGTGTTTTATGAGCTCTGCTCATAGGTGTATCAAATGGCAGACAGTCATGGTATGACCCTTAACAAAATATCCCAATAACTGTCAAGCAGGACACACTGAAACGGTGTGGAACTTATCTTTTGGTGTTTACAGGTGAAAGCAACGATATTAATTCATTTCTACAAACATTTCACAATAATTCATTTCTAATAAACATTTCACCATAGTGTCATTAAAAACATCCTGTTTACAAGTCTCACATTTATTCTGAGGCCATTGTTTGTTTCACACAAAAAATAATAATAATGTGGAATGGGAAATTTATTTGGATATTGCAAAATAATAGAAATCCTAAAGAACTTAAAGATTTTGTTTACTTTAATCACAACAATAATTATAGCACACTTTGTTATTTCTGCATTAGATGCTCCTGAAATCAACAATGTGGCCAAAACCCATATTGGGTATGCAAGGTGGGTAGTGGATGTCTATGTCTGCAAACGTACCCATTACAACTGACATAACAGCTGTCTTGTGCCATTATCCTGCTGGGCTGATCCGAGGGGTAAAGCCAGGGTTTGGTGGAGGTCAGACATTCCACTGGAAAATGGTTTACAACAGTGTCTCATTAAATAGGTTGAAATACAGGGGTCAAGACATCAAGGAACCCACATCAAATGGTGTCTGCAATGCATAAGCCATAATCCTGAACAGTGCTATGAAGGTTTCTTCATACTACTTGAATATATGCCAAGACTATGAACATTGTCTGGGGATACAATCTTTGCCATTCAAATTCCTTAAGACAATGATGGCAAAATGCACAGAACATTTCCACACTGAGAATGGTTTGGTAAAAGTTTAATGAGCTCTGCCACCTAGTGGTTCAGGATGAATAACGTCTTGTTCATAAAGTTCATAAACATATTGGTATTTTTTTCTACATTTGAATTACATCTTACACAACCTTTCAAATAAATGTATTTATTGGATCATTAGGTGTATCAGTTTAAAAAAAGCAGACTAGATTTTATTGGGGGAAGAAATGCCCCCCAAATACTATTAAAGGACAAGAAAAAAAGCTCTTTCCTAGAAAAAATATAACAGATTACGTAAAGTAACTCTTAAAAATTAATAATTTATGTTTCCTGTTAATAATGAATCAGTCACACTGTCTCTATACACAACAATGACTCGAGATGAATTTGCATGAAAAATCTGAATGCTTTCATATCTGAGCATCTTTTATGAGTAACAAAGTGATGCGGTTTATCTAAATAACAACAATTATAATAATATTCAAACTATATAATATTGTATTAGATTACGTTTAGCTATAAAGCTAAGCTACTACGACTGCAAGAAATCATTACGTTATACCTACTTATGTTATAGTAGCCTACAAATGATAGGCCTATTTAAATAATTGTAATTTATAGATCATTGTATGAGAGGTTACATCAGCTGATACAACAAGGAAGGGGCTTTTTTTTTTTTTTTTCTACAAGGAAGTAGGCTAACATAAACATACATTCACCTGCCATTTGGAATGTTTTCACATAAATAATTTGAATACAGCAGTTTGCATAGTCTACTAACCAACCTCTCTGCTGCTCTCATCCTAGCGGAATTTAGTAGTTTGTTATTGTTTTGTGCAGCTTGGAGCTCTGAGAAACAGCACATGTAGACACACTTTAACAAACTTACACTGATGATAAGTTGTTGTGGCTTGAAATCGTTTAACTTTCCAGCGATTGTTTTATTGGGCGGAGCTTGCCAATTTTCATTGGTTCATGATTGGTTTAACGTTACTACCGGAAAACACAGCTAACAAATTATATAAAAAATTCACAAACAACATATGTTCACATTCATGGCACAATTCAAACGGGACCAGAAAATAATTATTTTCTCCCATTCACTTGCATTGACGATTTTTCAACCTAGAGGTCCACTTGGGGTTTTACGGATGGGCGGGACTTACCAGCTCTATCCCAGTACCACTACAGCTCGATCGGTTTCCATGGGAATATTTCAAGGTAAACAACATGGAGGACAACAACGGCGCCTTTGCTGGTGACCCCGTAGAGAAGTTTCGCACCTATGAGGACTTCTTAGATTCTCGGATTAGACCTTTGGATCTGTTTTACCTTAAGGTGACGTATTAAAATGCACGCTGTTCGGTACCAGGGCGCAAATCAGATGGTTGATCGACATACAACTAACGTTAATCATTTTTAATTCACCGACTGTAAGTTAAACCGTATGAGCCGTGATGTTGTGAAACTCACAAACACTGTGGGATCGGAAGAATCTAGAAAACAATTGCCTTTTGTTCAACTTCTAATTTAACTTTTTAATGAATCAATATGAATAGTCTGGCAGCGTATCCCAGTCATTTCTCATTATGGCCTGTGAAATTTTAGCAGTGTAACGATAGATGGCGACATGGTATTTCTGTCCTGCATATCATGCCAGGTGTTTTTGTGCAATGAATTACATTTATGTCGTCTTTCCGAACTTAATTAACTGTATCATGGTCTTCAAAAATAGTGCACTTAGCCATTTAAGTAAATTAATTATAGTTGATTGATTCATATTAACTCAATTATAATCATCATTATTATATTGCAATTTAAGTCTGATTTAGTCCGTTTAAAAAAAGAGCTCCTCAATATTTAAGTATGCACTGTGGGCTAAACACACTGATGTGGCACTTCAACACACAGTTTAACATGTTGATCAGATCAAAGATGAAATGTGATATTTTATAATTGATCACTTTTGGTTGCTGTTCATTTAAATTTCTTGATTTTTTTTTCCCCAGCCAAATCAAGTAATGTAGAGATACAGTATTTGGCTTACAGAACATGATATGTATAATAATGTTAATAATTAGGACAGCTTAATTGTTTTTAACATTTGGGCCTTAAAATGTGATCTACATTTTTTTAGACCATTTTTAGAACTTTGGATATAATTAAACAAATAATGAATTTGGTAATAAGACAGTGTTATTTAGAGTGAGGTAATGTAATTGAATACTACATATTTGACACTTAATGTAAGCTCACAGAAACCGACTTTGACCCCACATGGACTGAAGTTAACATTTTTTCCATCTGATTTACTTGATTTAAAGTGCTTGGTAGATGATGTTTAGAAATAATTCAAACTTGAGAACTGTGGGAACTGTCAGTAACAGTATAAATGCCAATGTGTGGTTTAGGCCTTAGTTGAATTTGTACATTTAAGTAACCTTCATAAACATGCTTTAGAAAAAAACATTACTGGTGTGCATCTTCAGACAAAACAATGGCACTGACATATTTTAAGATATGTTAAAACAGCTTCAACATGCATTTTAGTCTAGGACTAAGTTTAAGCCTTGTCTGTGAAATTGGGGGAATATGGATTTGTTTCATATGCGTGTAAGCAAACGGTTTGCAGCAATAATCGCACGGCTCAGGAAATGCAGCAAAAAAAAGTTTTTATTAATTAATAAATCCAAATGGAGAAGGAGCCTAATACAAAACCTCATTAAACACAAATGACACAGAACAATGAACAGACAGAACAGGCTGTACAGAAGGGTTTAAATGGCTATGAGCTTTGCCATCACAGGAAATAAAATCTAAAATAGAAAATAATTATTTGATATAGGCCTATATATATTAGGGTGGCCCTTATTTTTGGACTTTTAAAATCTTCTGCTCTCACCCTCCCAATCAACTCTCCCATCATGAGAAATGGAAACAAACCAAGTTTTGCTGAGATTGGACTATGTTTAGGGTGTGCTCAATGAAATTGAAATTCCGTCTTAATGTCGCAAACAGTTCTACCAGAGCCCGTCTACGGGCCATATTAGACATTCTCTGGTTCTACTTAGAAGAGTATATTCCTGAAGAACCCTTTATATGCTGTAATGGTTCTTCCTGTTAAGAGTTTAGGGTTCTTTATTCCCGCCTTTTTGTGT
Organism: Scardinius erythrophthalmus; assembly: GCF_964197995.2. NCBI lineage: Eukaryota > Metazoa > Chordata > Actinopteri > Cypriniformes > Leuciscidae > Scardinius > Scardinius erythrophthalmus. The sequence goes on from NC_138225.1 coordinate 27,447,177, forward strand.
TTCAAATCTGTAACTGTCAAAGCCTCCTCATACTGATTTTCTGGAGCTCAGCTATACACTGACTGTCAACATACTCTCAACAGGTAAATGATTTCTTTCTTAAAATGTCTTTACATTATAACTTTAAAAATTGTAACTGGTTTCCTACCAATCAAGTCTCTTTCTCTTTTTAGTTTAACAGAACATGCAATTGAATAGCTCTGTTCAGTTAAGGATATTCATCTTCTCTTCTCCACACAGTAAGTAACAGAGGTATTGAATTTATGATCCATATTGTTCGATTTTTTTATTTTATTTTTATTTTTAAACTCAATTGTGTATTTTTTTCAGATCAATTTCAGATGCTTTCATGTACCATAACCTCATCATCTGCAGAGGCAAACTGCCATTAAGAATACACATAATGAAGGACATAAAGAAGATTGTGAAGATACTTCACTGGAGCTTTGTCTTCATTACATCTATATAATGTTCAATGTAAATTGTTATTTATTACTGTATTCAGCTAAAAACTGTTGTTAGAGCACTGTCATTTTTTGATACAATTTGCCATGTACATAAAAAATAAAAGTACCTAATTGGCACCACATGCTGTTTTGTTTGTTTGTTGATGTAAAACCCAAATAGAGGTAACAAGATACATGACAGGTAGATAAAGAGTATCTAAAATAAATAAAAAAGACAAAAAAAAACAATATTAATATATAATATTAATTATATAAATATACTAATATTAATGAAAATAAACTATTATTTAAAAGGTTATTTATAGGGGCCCTATAACACTTTAAAAGCATGTTCTTTATGGAACCTAATAAAAAGAGTTCTATTGAGCAGCAAAAAGGGTTCTGCTATTTTTACAACCCAAAGAACCCTAATTTGGTACTGTTTAGAACGGTTGATAAAAAAGATGCATTGAGCATACCCTAAATGACAAATCTGGATGGTATTAAAGAGGTTAACATTCCAATAAAAAAAAAAAATACCCCCCAATAAGGGCCACCCTAATATATATATATATCGCAAAATATCTGTTACTTTATTTTTGATTAAATAAATGCAAAGTAAACCTCAAACTTTTAAATGATAGTGTATACAATGTTACATGATTAAGTATAATATGTTTCTATTATCTATCTTTGGTCTTTGTTTTAAATTGTAATTTAGACTAGATTCTTTGTTTTTTTCTGAAAATTTCATGTTACAAAAATATATATCTTTGTTTGGCGTATTAAGCAAACCCATGGTGTCCGTTTCAACCTTACAGGGAAAAAAAATTATATATATATATATTTTTTACTTATTTTTACCTGATATTTTTAGAGTATTGTATAAATGCAGTCATTTTAACTGCGAGTTTAACCCTTCACAAATGGATTTTGCCAGCTTTCCAGGTTTTTCCTTGGCAGCAGCTCTCTACAATCTCAATGCCCTATAACCACATGAAAGCCGCTCCTCCTTTTGAGGGTATTAGGAATTTCACTAAATCATATTTAAATTATACTGCCCACTTTTAACTAGGCTGCAGTGACATGTGGCAAAAATCCTTGATCCTGGCAGCTATGAAACTGTCAGCACAGCTCATGTAATTTTGTCATATAAATATCATATGTACTAAAATTAGATTGATATAAATAGCACTTGAGCACAAAACTAGCACAAATGTGTCATAAATACACTGGCCTCAGCAGATTGGTGAATTGCATGATTTTTATTTTATTTTTCTCTCATATTAATCAGTCAGCTTCATCCATCCCCAGCTCAGCAGATCTGTGTTTTTGCTCCTCTATAGGATCAGGAACTGGCCCGCCAGCTGGTGGAGCTGGGCCACAAGGATAGCAGTTTGGAAAGGGAGGAATTTGAGACAAGGAAAGCAGCTGCCGAGGCCTCCAGGCTTGCTTCAGGGAGCCAACAGAAGTAAGGTTTTTGTGTAGTGACCTTGAAAAGGGGACAGATTTCACACCAGTATGTGACCTCGATGAAAATATATTTTCCAGTAAATGTATTGGGCTTCATTCATGAAACACAAGCAGAATGAATTTCTGCGTAAACCATTTGTTAAACCATTCTGACGTAAATTGTCACATTCAATTTAATGTTGAATTCTACGTACGAATGGTTTTACGAACAATCTATACAGTGATTCATTCTGCTCAAGTTTCATGAATGAGGCCCATTGACTTTGAAGAATTATTTAATTAATGACGCACATTCATTGTAAATATCAAAGTCATCAAATGACAGTAAGATGGTAACAAATAATCTTGGATTATAGGATCTAAAAGTCCAAGGACACAACAGCCTCTTTTTAGAGCAATTTTGGCTAAAAGCACTATGGACTGACGTGAATGCTCTTTATAGATGCACCTGATGGCTCATGTGTTTCTTAAACGCAGATCTTTCATCCCTTCACTGTAAGAGAGGCAAAAGTTGTGTTTATGTATGTTTGTGGGAGTTTTTGGGATGCTGTAAACTCAGACTCTGACTTGGACGAGGATTGCATAGTTGGTGTGGTGAGGCTTCAGGAAACATTTTTGGAGAACTATATTTGTGTTTTCTCTGGCTGCTTGTGGCAGACGTGTCTTTGTGGCATTCAATGCTTGTCAAAATGCTCAGAAATTCTGCGTCTCAGTTCAAGTAAAATAATACGTCAAAAGAAAGAAACGTCTATTTCAGATGAAATTGCAGTCAAATAAGAAAATAACTCTATAGGCATATAATTTGATACAGCCTTTTGCAATGGAAAGCACTATCAGAGATTGTGTTTAATTGAAGCCAATAAACTTTCTCAGAAAGAAGCTCATATAGCCAGTGACAGCAGGCCTCAAAGATTTAAAAGATTAATTGACTCAGTAGTTCTCAACATAACATAACCGCAAATACATGAAAACAGTCAAATAGTGTATATTTGATTTGTTTTAGTTAACTGTGGCTCTTGGTTAGCAAGTTGATGCTAGTAAAGAGTAATGTTAATGTGGTTGACATTAACATTTCTCACTGCCTATGTCCTCCACACGAGGGCCCCATCACTTCAGTTCCTATGCCTATCAAGTCCAGCTCTCTTAAGTTTAGTTGTATGCTGCAAAGTTACTTTACTTGAATTCTGAATAGTCTCCTGTCATTTAGATATGGTTAGAATTGAGGTTGTATTAGTGACTAGGATCACAATGCACATGACCCATTACTCTGATTGGGAAGAAAAATCAACCACTTGTAATGAAAGACCAAATGGCATTTTTGCACCCTTGAAAGGTACTGTGGGGAGGGGACGTGACTTTGTCAAATGAAAGCAAGCAATATAATTATCTTCCACTGTGTTGTTAGTGTACAAACAATAGTCTTTTAAGGAAATAATTTAACTGTTTTGATCACATGATCCTGGATAGCAGTTAGCTATTACGCCATGATCAGGTGTTTTGCCTCAAGGTTAGGCATCATGAAAAGATAAATGACTATATAATGGCTGAAATAAGTGTTGACAGATTAGTATTATTATTATTATGCATTTAGTTTTTGGTACTGATATGTTGATATAGATATCAACTGTATCTTGTTGAGATTTTTCTCACTTTTATACTATATTTTATATGTTTTTTTGTTTGTTTTTTTTGCACTAAAAGTGAGAAAAATCCAGTCAAAAGTTTGGGGATGGTACAATTTTTTTATGTTTATGTTGAAAGAAAAAAGCTTTGTGCTCAGTCAAAACAGTAATATTATTAAGATTTAAAATATCTTTTTCCATTTTTATATATTTTCAAATGTAATTTATTCCTGTGATGGTACAGCTGAATTTTCATGGTCCTTCAGAAATCATTCTAATATGCTGATTTTGTGCTCAAGAAAAAAAAATTATACATTTTTGCTGGTTAATGCTTTTGTAAAAAAAAAAAAAAAAAGGATTCTCTAATGAATAGAAAGTTCAAAGGACAGCATTTATTTGAAATAGAAATATTTTGTAACATGCAGTATCACCTATGATCAATTTACTGCATCCTTACTGAATAAAACAATCAATTTCTTTTTAACGGTAATGTTACATACATAAGTAAATGATAAGTGAATATTTTTTTATTATTAAAATTTGATTGTGGTTACCTATAATTAAAAAAAAAAAAAACGTTATCCTTTTGTGACCCCTTCTCAATTGCAACCTTCCAGTGTGTGTTTTCTCTCTCTTTTCGTTCCACTCTTTCTAACTGCCTTTTCAGGCCTCTTTTTGCTCTTGGAGACCTTTAGTGCCTGCAGGTGTATAAATAGAGATGTTTTCAATTAAGACGTGCTTTTTGCCTGTAGCGTGCATCTGATCAATGAATGCCCCTGCACCTGTGGTAATAAAATACTAAAGGACGAGGGAGACTGTGCTATGAATGCTAATCAGATGTTGCCCTTTTGTTGCTCTGTTATAGGCTAGTACATAACATGCTTCATTTGACAGATAGGCATTGTGGTATCCTGCCAACAAATCACAATTGAACAAACGAAGGGATTTCACCCTGAGAAACTCAATACTTGACGCAATGGGAAAAGCTTGAATGGAAGAGATGGTTGACTGAAAGATGGCTATTGGTGAAAAGGTTCCACAATAGCTTATGACTGCATTGAAATAATGGACAACAGTAAACGCTAGTCTCTTTATGTGATTAAAAGTAGACAAGGGGTTGACTGAATGCCTTACTCCTTCATCACCGTCTCTCATGCTCTTTCTTTCTCTCTGCATCTGTGACTTCTTCAAGATGAATGTGAATTAAGCAGATGAGTGAAAGCATTACTTATTTCCACTAATAAATCAGGTCCATACAGAGGGAATGGGAGCGATTGTGAGTTTGGCTCAGATCTGAGCAAATGAATCGTGCAAAAAAAACACACACAAAAAACACCATAGTCGCATAATCCATTTCTCCTGTACTGGCATTTAGCGCAGAGACCATGTTGAAAACCAGCTCATGCCCTCTCAGCAAGTTTACAATTCACAGTGTCCTCATAAATGCTGCACCACTAGGTCTGGATCAAAAGCATAAGGTCACGCAGGTTCCGAGCATTCTGGTGCGAGTTTCAGAGGCGAGGGAGCATGGTGGTTTTACGCAGGCCTGATATGAGGCCCTGGCAGGAGCCCTGAAACCTGCAGCCTGGCCCGGGCCCAGCAGTAAATGTCAGCAGATGTCCTGACCTCGCGTGCTCATGACAGGCTGTGGAGACTCGAGCTTGAACCCTCCCCCCAAACCCCCAGCACAACCACAGCCATGCTCTTTGTCCATTGTTTGGCTTCTTCGAAAAAATGTCACTCTACACAAATTCACCCCTTTCGAAATTGATGGTTGGAGCCATCGCTTACTAGCCAAGTAAAACCCTGCTGCGAACACAGACTGTACATATGCACCGCAGTGTTAATCCCTCACACACATAGGCTGAAATAAGACCTTCAGCCCTGTTTTTCAGGGCACGGTCAGGAGGATAGCTTGGCCTGTGCTGGTTGTCCCACAACGACCCAGCATATGAGGTGCTAAATGAAGCTGATTGGAAAGTTCTTCCATACACGAGTCGTGCCAATCAGACACGACAGAATACAGTAAAACTGTAAGCCTATAACAATACCTAAGATTTATAAATTGAGATTTGCATCAGTCAGCATAAGCATAGTGAACATTCACTTTAAAGGAAATGGTTTGTCTAGGCGTCATTTATGTTGGGATGTCAACACCACTTTTTCCCATGGTACTAACGTTTTGTAATTGTCTTTTTTTTTTCTGTTGGAAAGAGAAGAATAGCTTGCGGCAGTGATATCTAATACAGAAGAATTGTAAAGCAGATATCTTTTCTATTCTCTGCTCTCTATTCAAGTGCTTCAATTGATTGATTGTATCCACAAACCACTATGTAAAGAGAATTTATGCTTTAATTTAAAAAGTTGATATTAGTTGAAACATATCATACGCTTTCCAAGGGCCGAGCATTCCTCTTCATTTACTAATACTCACATTATCACCTTTTGTGTTCTGTAGAAGATAGAAATGCACACAGGTCTGCAACAACATGAGGGAGAGTATGATGACAGAGATTTCATTTTTGGGAGGATACTAATAAGGTTGTTTGCAACTATTTCCTTTCTGCATCTACACAGGGTTCAACACTGCATTTATTTCTACTTTGTTTCCGGCAACCTTCCTTCAGCAGTGACTTAAAACAGATGTTTATTAGGGTCTGTCCTCTCCTGGAGGACTAACCCTTTCCTAAGGTCTCTGTGGCAGTAAATGAGACTTAACAAGACACATGATGTGCACTAACATATGAGGCTATTCTTAGGAGGTAGTTGTAGTCTCCACTGTTCCCACATTTGCTTTATAGAAATACTTTTCAGACCACAGAAAACCTAAAAGTGATGAGCCATCAATTTCATTTACGAAATGTTTGCTGAGTGGGAATTTGACCTGTCTGTGTTCCAGCAATCTGTCGTAGCTGATCATTCATCTACCTGAGAGTCCAGAAGAGCAACAAATAGGCCTAACTGTTAAAGGGATAGTTCACCCAAAAAAAACAGTTGACCATTTACAATTAGTCGGGGAGCCAAAGTCTCAAAAGCTCAATAAAATGGGTTGAACCTGACATGGTCTGTCATACTTTTTATTTGTGTTTTTTCTGTTAACTTTGACCCTAAGAACCAATAATTGGAGGGTCTGCTCTGCCGGAAATATCGCGAAAAAAAATTGTGGCCATTTTAGTGTATGCACCCTTTATTTTTTATCAGAAAAATGTGAAAAATGATTTTTTTCCTCAAATCCTCAGTGGGTTTGGTAGGCTGTCAATAAATGCATTCCAGATACAAAGAACACATTTGCTGACAACATCCACTGAAAAAATAACTCTTAAAACACATTTCTACATGATTTTGCATCAATTTAATGCAAAAAAATTGGCGTTTTCTCACTTTTTTCCAATATTTTCATCTTTACTTCATTGGCAATCAACTATTCCCCCAAGTTATGACATCAGTCAATATGTCATTTTTTTCACCAAACAGTATACTCATTCCACAGAAAAAATCATAAAAATCCAACCAAAATCAATGGATCTGTGATGATTTCACTAGTAGTTGATCAGCAGACTCAGAACCTCAATAGAATTGTAGGCTACTCTCAAAATTCCGAAAGACATATAGTCCATGAGCCAGGGGGGTTGATCGGTATCATCGGGGGGAAAAATGCTATCATTGTTATTTGGCAAGGTATACACCCCTAGTATTAGAAAAATCATGATAGCAGTGCAGGGGTAGTGGCGAAGTCACTTTTTTCAGCTCATGAACTTACTAACCCCCTAAGATAAATTCCGTTTTTGAAATCTGGTGTATTTCTGGTTTAGGCTCATGCTAGGGATATTGTCAATATTCTATAATATGGTGCTTGGTATCGCTGGAAAGGGGACCTTTTAGGCTTTCATTTAAGCCCAGTACTGAATCTGTCTGACAAACACAGAGGTCACATGACTTCTTCAAACCAAAAATAACACACATTTTTTCACAATTTCCGCCTAAACTGTATGCTTTATTTTATCCCTGTGGCATGAAAGAACACCACGGATACAAAAGTCAACAACTTCAATACTCAAGGCACTCTGATGACTCAGAAAATGTATAATATACCCATACTATTTATTTGTTAGAGCCTTAAATTGTGCTGGCTGCACAAGTCTTCAAAATAGAATAGAGCAAATAGAATGGACAAATAGAATACCCTAGTCCAGGGCCAAATGTTGTAATAAAAACACTTGTAATTGGTGTAACAAAGTGTTTCTATCATGTATTTTGATATTCACCCACTTTCAGTTAGAATTTCAGAAAGTAGCTCATGCACTGAATGTTGATGGATTTTGACAAGGTTTTGTCAGTTTTGTGAAAAGATTGTTGGTTCAGTTGACTGGTTATAACAACACCAACTATAACATCTTCAATCAACTTCCATTGAGTTCCAGGGGTATTAAATGTAAGTACAAAATACTTTTTCTCTTGTGCTTGTGAATTGGTGGGGAATAGTAGCAGTAGCTAATGTAAGCTTGGTGTTTTTCACACTTAGTATACTTCTTTTAAACTTAAAATAAGAAAGTATACTTTCAGTCTACATTTTATGTACTCAGAAATATACTTAAAATTACACTTCAGTGTACTTGATTTATACTGAGAGAAAAGTCCAGGGCCCGTATTCATAAAGATTCTAAGAATCCTCTCAGAAAACTCTTAATTAAGCTTAAAGGAGAACTCCGGTCAATTTTAACATTGAGCTCATTTTTTGTAAATTTGGAGTGCTGTCAATACAGAGAACAACGACAAAAATTGGTGTTGCCTACATGATGTTATCCTCTTTTTAAAATTTGCACCCTGTTGACTTCAATGGGGCAAGTTTTAAACCTGCTTTTAGCCTCTTAACATCCTTGATGTGTCATTACAAGTGCACAGCCATGCGAGCGCTGGCTGAATTATTATCATTTTTATCCATATCTTAACAGCACTCCAAATTTACAAAAAAATTAGCTCCTTTAAAAACTTTTACATAGGAGTCTTAGCTTAAGAGCGATTCGGGGCCGATCTGAGAGCAACTCTGAGCAAGGAAAAGACAAAAACTTTCATCTTAGTGAGGAGGCGGGGCTGACCCCGTTGCTATGTATGACACAATCTTTTGAAGACTGTGATTGGCTGGTAGTCCAAGCAGGAAAAAAATAGTGATTTTAAGTATAGTGTCTATTCTAAGCCTTCACTTTGAAATTACATGCGACTGTGTACATTACACACTGCTGCATTGTTGCATTTTCCCAGTTGCCAAATATCGTAATGTAGTGATTACTTTCATTTCTGGCGCAATTGCATTTCTGTGCTGTCGGAGATGTTAGCGCGTCTCTACGATCAGTCACAAACATGATCCCTGCATGATCTAATCTATAGCGTCTTATTAACTCACTGTCATCCATTGTCTGCAACACATTTCTTCTCCTTCGTCTTTCTGCCATGTTCTCCTCTGCTGAAGAAAATCTTCAGCCTCTTAAAAGTCCTCGTCCGTGCTCCTAACAATTTTGACCTTAAGACCTCTTTTAAGGGTTAAGATGCTTTCTGAATTACTTTTTTCTTTAGTGGGATTTTTGCTTTAATTTTAAGAGTAAACGGCCACATGTCTAAGAATTTTCTTAGAATTTTGTCACTAGGAGCTACTCTTTGCATTAAGATTCTTTATGAATACGGGCCCAGGTATATTTGGCCTGTACTTGAACTCAATCTTTTGATCCAGATATAAAATAATAATTAAGAATTCAAAGTATACTTGTCTTGTAGTTGTGTTAACTCTTTTGATTGAGTAGTCAACTAAATATACTTTTTTTGCATAGTTTTTTTCATATACATACAGTCTTATGAAACTTACATTGTTTGAAAATATTGATTAGCAAATTGATATAAAACAGATATGTTTCTAATTCTGCATATCTGAATTTTTGTGTAGGCTAGTCTACTGGTAGTGTATATCAATTTACTCTAATTTTACTTTTTTGTTTAAAATGTTGCCTTTCTTTATGAAACTTACTGACATTCAAGTGTTAAGATTAAAAAAAGGATGCATGAAGCTAATAACATGTTTTTAATATTAAAGTACAGTTAAAGGTATTTTTCAAGTGCAAAAATAATAATGTTACATGTTAAGTGCAAAGTATAATGTTATGTTTACTTAAAGAAAACGTACAAGTACACTTGTAGTATAAACTACGAAACTAGTAGTTTACTGAGAGTACACATCAGTGTGTACTTTCATAAACTAAAAAATGTACTACTTGTATTAAAACAGTAAACTACTAGTATACTTATAAGTTCACTTGTAGTACAGATGCATTACAAATGAGAAACCTAGTTGTGTACTTAGTTTACTACTCTTACAAATACTAAAAATACGAAAAGTGAGCCAATTTAGTTCCAAGCAGTATTGAAATAGTACACAATTTTACTACTAGTACACATTGATATTAGTATACTTACTACATAAAGAATACTTAAAAATATACTTGAAAATTACTTAAGTATACTTCATAAAATGAACATGAAGAGATGCACTTTTATGATGAAGAGATGCACTTTTATGATGGAGAGATGCACTTTTATGATGGAGAGATGCTCTTTTATAATGGATAGATGGACTTTTATAATGGATAGATGGACTTTTATAATGGACAGATGGACTTTTATAATGGATAGATGGACTTTTATAATGGACAGATGCACTTTTATGATGGATATATGCACTTTTATAATGGATAAATGCACTTTTATGATGGATAGATGCACTTTTATAATGGATAAATGCACTTTTATGATGGATAGATGCACTTTTATAATGGATAAATGCACTTTTATGATGGATAGATGCACTTTTATAATGGAGAGATGGACTTTTAGAATGGATAGATGGACTTTTATGATGGAGAGATGGACTTTTATAATGGATAAATGCACTTTTATGATGGATAGATGCACTTTTATAATGGAGAGATGGACTTTTAGAATGGATAGATGGACTTTTATGATGGAGAGATGGACTTTTATGATGGAGAGATGGACTTTTATAATGGACAGATGCACTTTTATAATGGATAGATGGACTTTTATGATGGATAGATGCACTTTTATAATGGATAGATGGACTTTTAGAATGGATAGATGGACTTTTATGATGGATAGATGCACTTTTATAATGGATAGATGGACTTTTAGAATGGATAGATGGACTTTTATGATGGAGAGATGGACTTTTATAATGGATAAATGCACTTTTATGATGGATAGATGCACTTTTATAATGGATAGATGGACTTTTAGAATGGATAGATGGACTTTTATGATGGAGAGATGGACTTTTAAAATGGATAGATGGACTTTTATGATGGATAGATGCACTTTTATAATGGATAGATGGACTTTTATAATGGATAGATGGACTTTTATGATGGAGAGATGGACTTTTATAATGGACAGATGCACTTTTATAATGGATAGATGCACTTTTGTGATGGATAGATGCACTTTTATAATGGATAGATGCACTTTTATGATGGATAGATGCACTTTTATAATGGATAGATGGACTTTTAGAATGGATAGACAATAATAGATTTTTACAGCGATTGATTCCAACAATCTTTTCACAAAACTGACAAAACCTTGTCAAAATCCATCAACATTCAGTGCATGAGCTACTTTCTGACATTCTAACTGAAAGTGGATAAATATCAAAATACATGATAGAAATATTTTGTTACACCAATTACAAGTGTTTTTATTACAACATTTGGCCCTGGACTAGGGTATTCTATTTGTCCATTCTATTGGCTCTATTCTATTTTGAAGACTTGTGCTGGCTGCACAAGTCTAATTTAAGGCTCTAACAAATAAATAGTATGGGTATATTATACATTTTCTGAGTCATCAGAGTGCCTTGAGTATTGAAGTTGTTGACTTTTGTATCCGTGGTGTTCTTTCATGCCACAGGGATAAAATAAAGCATACAGTTTAGGCGGAAATTGTGAAAAAATGTGTGTTATTTTTGGTTTGAAGAAGTCATGTGACCTCTGTGTTTGTCAGACAGATTCAGTACTGGGCTTAAATGAAAGCCTAAAAGGTCCCCTTTCCAGCGATACCAAGCACCATATTATAGAATATTGACAATATCCCTAGCATGAGCCTAAACCAGAAATACACCAGATTTCAAAAACGGAATTTATCTTAGGGGGTTAGTAAGTTCATGAGCTGAAAAAAGTGACTTCGCCCCTACCCCTGCACTGCTATCATGATTTTTCTAATACTAGGGGTGTATACCTTGCCAAATAACAATGATAGCATTTTTCCCCCCGATGATACCGATCAACCCCCCTGGCTCATGGACTATATGTCTTTCGGAATTTTGAGAGTAGCCTACAATTCTATTGAGGTTCTGAGTCTGCTGATCAACTACTAGTGAAATCATCACAGATCCATTGATTTTGGTTGGATTTTTATGATTTTTTCTGTGGAATGAGTATACTGTTTGGTGAAAAAGATGACATATTGACTGATGTCATAACTTGGGGGAATAGTTGATTGCCAATGAAGTAAAGATGAAAATATTGGAAAAAAGTGAGAAAACGCAAATTTTTTTGCATTAAATTGATGCAAAATCATGTAAAAATGTGTTTTAAGAGTTATTTTTTCAGTGGATGTTGTCAGCAAATGTGTTCTTTGTATCTGGAATGCATTTATTGACAGCCTACCAAACCCACTGAGGATTTGAGGAAAAAAATCATTTTTCACATTTTTCTGATAAAAAATAAAGGGTGCATACACTAAAATGGCCACAATTTTTTTTCGCGATATTTCCGGCAGAGCAGACCCTCTAATTATTGGTTCTTAGGGTCAAAGTTAACAGAAAAAACACAAATAAAAAGTATGACAGACCATGTCAGGTTCAACCCATTTTTGAGACTTTGGCTCCCCGACTAAATGGTAGGAAAAAAATTCCATGGAAGTCATTGGCTACCGTCAACTATCTGGGTAACAACATTCTTTAAAATATCTTTGTTTGTGTTCAGCAGAAGAAAGAAACTCATACAGGCTTGGTACAACTTGAGTAAGTGATGACAAAATCTTTTTGTCTCTACTTTACATGAATAGGCCTACATTGTATTTGTTAGCTAACTACGCGATTTGTTTATGTACATTTCTGAAATACATTACTTGGACACAGTCACCTCTGATAAAAGATCACACTAAATGTTTATAGACATGCATTTTCTGTAAAGCTGCTTCAAAATGATATGTATAGTGAAAAGCGCTATTCACCTTATTTTTCACGCAAGAGCGGGCGCCCGCCATTTTTTAAATATAATGTGTTAGATTTCCGGTAAGCCACTTCCGCTAATCGTAGTTGTATTGTGAACCCGTAGTTTTGCGTTGACTGTGTAGTTTTGACTGGCTAGCTACATGCTGTGTGAACACGCTGGCAATGCGATAGAAATGTTGAAGCCACTGTAATTTCTTGAACAATAACATGTGGACATCAAAACACGCACACTCATGAGGGGTTTAAACTTTTATTTTGAAGTCGCGATGAATTAAAGGTGCTCTAAACAATGTCACGTGTTTTTTAGGCCAAAACATTTTTTGTCACATACAGCAAACATCTCCTCCCCATCCGCTAGCTGCCTGTCCCCTGAACACACTGGAAAAAAACGCGGTCTCTGTAGACAGGCCAGGCTCCACAAACGTCAACAAAAACAAACTGGACTAACCCGCACCACAAAACATAACAAACTGTTCCAGCCAATAACCGACAAGAAGGATTTGGGGGTGGGGTTTGGGGGGTTAGTGCGCGGATGAGGAGGAGGGAAGGTCTAGCTAGCCTCCGTTTTGTTTGACAATACTTCGAACGTCAACAAGAAGTGACGTCACCCAACATCACTTTAGAGCACCTTTAACAGTTTGCATAGAAACATATTGATATATTCTCCTGTGTTGGCATAGATTTATAGATTATTTACGTTACAAATCTGGTGAAATGGCGCATATTGCATTCCCATATGAACGTCATGAGCAAGCCAAACTCAGAGCATATGCAGATATGGCATTTGTTAAACGAGTTGCTGAGACGCGAAGACCCGTCTACTCCGAGTCACAACACAAATTAAATGAAAATATTCTCATAAGATGTCAGCCCACTTCTTCATTTCGTCCCCCCACCGCGGGTGTGATAAATATTAACCATCACAGTGTTTAATAGTGTTTTGTGTGCGTGCTACCATAGCATGGCTTCTTACCTACCGACTAGCGAAACGACCATAGACACAGCAACCCCATAGACTTCAACAGAGAAAAGTTAACTCAATTAGAAGTACTCACTTACTGGCTGAGCGTACTGCGCAGCCGCAAACTGAGCTTGACGACGTAGATGTGACGTGAGCAACCTGTCTGACAGTTGTAAGTCTTCTAGTAGCTGTGCCAAGAGAAATCTGAATTATTCCCTTCCGAATCTTGCAGAGACAGAGAGCAGGAGAAGGAGCTGTCCATGAGCTAGGAGCAGGAGCAACTTTATGACTCTCTATGGGCTTCTCCCTTGACTTAATCGGACTTACTGCCTCCACGTCCCCCCGATTGCCTGCGAACTTCTCCTTCTGTCTACAGTAATTTATCTACTGTGCGACAGAGAGTTGCGTGTTTATGACGCAATCGTTAGCCTATTTTTTTTTTTTTAAACGCTTCTACGGGGCCATAGTGTAAGATACAAGGTAATGGAGCCTTTTATACGTCTTTAGAAATAAACAATGGACAAATGGAGTCTTTAAACGCCTCAGATGTAAAGTTATTCGCTGTCAAAGTGACGCCAAAATGAATGTGAGTCAATGAAATGCTAACAGCAGGTGATGGCTTGTTAGCCAATGGATGCCCCCATAGAAGGTAAGCTTTCCGGGTGCTGGATTACCCCCTTGGAAATGACACATTAAAAGGAAGTACTCCATCGTATTTACTTCCGCGTTGCAAAATAAGGTGTACCTCGTAAGCAAGTAACTCGTGGCCTGATTGGAGGTAGCTCGCCAAGGGCAATTCACAAATCGCGACTTTTGCGCGCTCAAGTTCGTTATTTAAAATGTAGGCGTGAGGTAAACATGCTCATAATAGAAGCAATGCGCTCGTTTTTCAAGGCGCAGCGAGAACTTGAAAACTTTTCATAATGCCGCAAGCGCACCGCAGGTCATGTGACAAGAACCAGCCAATCAGCTTCACCATTCCGTAACAACATTGAAGGCCCTTGCACACTGAGTCCGAAATTCGCATCCGAATTTTTCGCACGTTAAAAAATAAATACGACCTCACGTTATGTCAATCACGCTTGCACACTGCCTCCGAAACTTTCGTCCGTCGAAAAAAAAATCTAATCAGGTTAGATTTTCTGCGTTTTTCGCGTCCGTAGCAAGCATTTTGAATGGTGTTTTGACAATTTAGAGCCACTGAATCACGAATATTCACGAATACGAAAAAACGCATGCGAAAATTTCGGACTTCAGTGTGCAAGGACCTTGAAAGCTCAGTCAACACGAAGGATGGGGGTGCACCCAAAAACTACGGGTTTTTTCTCTTCTCTGTAAATAAATCTTGTAGCAGAGCTACTGAAAGCGTTTTTCGGTGGTGGAAATCCATTACTAAAACTTTTTTGTCGTTGTGGAGAGCACGGTTCATGGTTGCATAGCAACGACACACGCCACGGGAGCGCAATCGCTTTGGCAAGAAGAAAGCGGCGCGGCCCTATTAGGCCCCGATCCCACCTGACGCGTTTTTTGCAGTGAGGCCGTGTGTCCACCAAAGCGTTTTTACTCGCGGCTGGCGTGTTTTTTCAATTGTTTTCAATGGGAGCGCCGCGTTTTTAAAACGCCATGAGTGTAACGAGGCGCTGAGCGTCTTTTTCACGCTGAAGCGCTGAGCGTTCGGCGTTTTTTACTGGTCGCCGAGAGTTGAAAAATGTTCAACTTTGGGTAAAACGCAGCGCTCATCACTGTCACTTTTGACATAAGCACCACCTACTGATGGAGAGTGGATTTACATTTTCATTCAGCCTTTTGTTCAGACTGAAAATCAGACCGAATTTTTACTATTAATTCTAAAAGATAAGCGTGTATTCTAAATGTCAGTCCTGACTCATCATTTTTATAAAAATGATTTAAAGGCTGAAATATGTGAGGTATATCTTTTTATAAAACCTTTTTTGTCAAAACTTTATTTGAACTTGTACATGTTAGTAAATAACATGTTATTATTTGAATGTTTATATAAATAAAAGTGCATATTGATGCTTATTTTATTTGTTATTTGTTGGTTTGCAACATAAAATTGATTTCATTGTGTAGTATTAGTACTTTTTGAACAGGATTCTCTGATAACCATGATCATTTTGGTCACTATAATCATGAAGTTTCCATACCATTTCATTATGATGCACTATAAAAACTATAGTTATGTGTTTTTACAGTATAATATGCAAAGTACTATTTTCCATAAAAAACTGTAATCTCTGATTCTGTTCTTTTCTGACATTAAAGGGTGACATATAGGCCTTCAAAAACTCTTAGGTCTAAAACTGTTTGGATAGTTGTTAATATGAGAGTTATGAGACATTATTTAAGATATTTAAGTATTGTATAACATGAGTAGCTCTCAGCCACTTTCATTTTTAAAAAGTAGCTCTCAAATGAAAAAAGGTTGGAGACCCCTGCGCTATACAAATAAATGTGAACTGAGTTGAATTGAACTATCCCTTTTACAGTTATTTGTTGCTCTTCTGGACTCTCCTGTTGAGGGAGATGGATGAACAACATGAGGGTGAGTAAATGAGCATTTTCATTTTTGGGTGAACTATCCCTTCAATGACACAATATATCTACCATCATAATTATAGGGAGAAATAGAAGTTTTCTTGACATAGATAGGTTTTTGTTCCCACCATCCACTCCAAAATCTAAGCTTAGATTAGTTGATTTTAACTTGTACTAAATGAATTTTGGGTTATATTCAAATCAACTGAGCAAATATTCTCACTCACCAGAATTAAAAGTCAACTTCCTTGCTCAGCATGTTAGTATTGAAAAGGAATGGGATTTGTCAGGAATAACAAGCTCTTATTTCAGTTTCCTTTAAAGAGCTTTGCGATGGATTTATACAGTCTGGTATTAATGTTCTATTTCACTGACTTGTCACGTTACTTTTTCACATCTTTATTACTTGTCTTAAAGCAGGCAAACTTTTGGATTTGCTACGGATGTTGTTTTGAGTAAAATAAGGTTTTTAAAAAATTAGTTGGGCACATGTGGAGTCAATTTAATAGTGTGGATCTTGTTACGAAGCTGGTGTTGAATTGTGCTCTGAATGATTGAGACCAGGGAAGACTATTGCACAAAATCTACAGTGCTGATATGGATTAGGACTCAGTTACAGCACTAAAAAACTAAAAACAATGAACAGTCGCAGTCAGTCTATTCCCAAAAGACTTTCTTTCATTTCAAGTGTCTAGGTGGTTATTGGATATTTTTAAAGTCCCCCAGTTGTCAATAATGTTATCCCTTAAAACTCATCTTTGATCACCAAAATTGCATATTTAAAAGTTATTTTTTTCCTGTAAAAATTCATGCCTTAAAAGAGGTTGAATGTAACTCTACACCCTTGCTTTATTTAGTATACGCGGTTAGGGTATACTATATGCAAATGGATATGCTAGTGAGGATATGCAAATGAGCCCCGCCTCCACTCACTCATACAGGCTTTTCTATAAGTTGATGTATCAGAATGGTAATGCGTTTTATGTATCGCTCTCTACAACGTCGAGCACATAACTGTAATTAATATGATTCGCCTTTGGCTTGACGAGGTTATCAAACAGCTAATAATGTGTTGTTAATGTTACACAAACCATGTTCCTGTTCGCCATCTCAGTCTGCTTTCTAAAAATCAGCATCCTTACAAATGCTTTGAATAACTTAGAATGTCAGTGGAGAAAGGCATATAGTTCATCATAATATCTTAATATAAATCATACATAATTCACCCGGTTTATTGCTAAATGTACCCAATTTTTCATATCAACAGAAAAATATAGCGGGATAACCTGGCTTCTCTTGAGACTCCCCTGCTTCAGAGCATATTAGATTTAATATCATTAACTATTAACCCCCACCCCCACCCCACAAACCCATTTCAAACCGATTTTGAAATGTCTTTTTTTCACTGCAGTTTTAAGGAGAAAATACTCAGCAGTGGTGTTGAATTATGAATTTGCTCATGGTTTGTCTTAAAGCATAATCAAAACACCACATAGACACATAAATAACATTAAAAACTTGATTTTCTCCACAGGAGGTCTTTAAATTTTACAACATAGCCTACCACAGAGGTGCCCAAACTTTTTACTACAAAGGGCTAAAAATTTACCTTGGATTGAGGCCAGCAGGCTGCATTATATCCAACTCCTTTTAATCAAAGGTCATCACTAGGGTTGTGAATCAAAATAGATTCCAGTTCTGGAAACAAATACTTAGGGGTCAGGAATTGGATACTTTTTAAACCATTCAAAAGCAAGAAGACGTGAAAGACAATGTCTCGGTTATGTATGTAACCCTTATTCCATGAAGGACTCAACGGAGACGTCACGTCAGACGTGATCTGACGAATTGGGATCTCGCCTGAGGGGCCCAATCACCTTTGATTGTAAACTAAATGAGCCAATGCACATTGGCGTGCAAGATTTGCATCACGCACCCCGCCACGAATGGAAGCGCACTTGCATTGCACATTCATGTTTTTGCTGAGGAGCCGAGCCGGTGACCTGGCCACTCAGCGGTGGTACAGTAATTGTGGCGACGGGACGTAACGTCTCTGTTTCCTCCTTCAGGGAACGAGGTTTACATACATAATCGAGACGTTCCCTATCAGTCAGTCACTTTCGACGTTACGTCAGACGTGATCTGATGAATTGGGATCCCTACCAGTGCGCCACTATTGCTGCCTCTTCCAGCCCTCCGCGTAAGCCACCTGATCCCCCCGCACTTACTGGGGCGGAAGATGGGACAGGGCTTTACGCCAAGACAGTCAATCACTGCTGTTCCGCATGACCCATACAGTGAGATTATTGGATAATACTGGGAAAGGGGGAAAGGGGTGCTACAGAATCCACATCCTACCTGTAGTGAGGTTTCGTGTGGAAATTACACATATGGACTGGCCATTAGGGCAGTGCAACATAGAGAATTTCGCTGAGGTAGCTCCAGCCTAGTTAGGGGGGAGTCAACACCGGCAGGGACCACAGAGCGGACTCTGCCAAGGGAAAGACATGGGCTCGCCGACAGGGGAATCATACCATAGAAGAATACACATATGGGATCACCGTAAGGATCACAAAATATGGCACCTAGCCTAGCACAGGGGTCAACCATTGGTCGTATTTACTAGTGTTAGGTCTGGCTTTTGACACTCTGCCACGTCTGACTGCTGAGGGTGGTGGAGGAACTCAACAGGGTTCGTCAGCTGGGGAACTCAACGGAGGAGCAAGCTAAGCGCACGTATCCGGTCCATAGGAGGGGAATGGCGCAGCAAGCGAGACACCGAGTGGGATTCGATTCGAATTCTAGGCATCATGCCTGATCCCTGATCACACTCTTGATAGAAGCCAGCACAGTCAGGAGCACTGTCTTTATTGACAGAATTTTCAGCTCAATTGACTGCAGCGGTTTGAAGGGGGCTCTCTGTAATGCCGTAAGCACCAATGAGAGATCCCAAGAGGGTACAGGGTGAGGAGATAGAATTAAATAGAATAGAAAATTTGCCGACATCTCGCACCTCTGCAAGGTTTAGCTAGGGGGCACTTTTGGACCACCAAGGTGGACATCTTCTGGCCGAGGGCCTGCGCTGTGACTTTCATTACGGTCAGTCACCATGAACAGTTCCTTCATCAACCCCGGCTCAGAAATACCCTCGTGCATTGAGTACTTTGGCCTCATAGACTTGCAGGGTGGCCATCGCATGCAGGGCAGAGGCGGCCTGTCCAGCAGCACTGTAAGCCCCAGCTGCTGTTGTCTCACAGGTGCTGGATGGGTTTGCGGATGACCCCACCAGGTTGACAGCACTCTGCAGCACAGCAACCGCACACTCCATCTGGGGAATCCCTATGAACCCCTGACCCCTCCCCACCATCGAGGGTAGAGAGAGGAAAAAGATTTTATGCAGATTTTGGCATTTTTGGCGTTCCATTTTGGCGCCAATATGCTTCCATACTGACAAAGTTCTTCATGCACATCCAGAAAGAAAGTGAGAACATGCGCACCGGGGAAATGGCCGCAGCATAGCTTGCAGGAACTAGTGCAACCTGCGGTGTGCTAGGAATGCTCTTTTAGGCTGCTATTGAAACAGCAGGAAATGCTCTTTGAAGATCGCGACCACCGCTGCAGCGCTGTCACACCAACACTGGTAAGCAGAGCTTTTCCCTGACTCGTAGTAAATCACTTGAACAGATGATTGCAACAGGACAACACAAGTGCTCTGCTCCAAAACCAAAAGCTGAATGTGCGATGCAAGCGCACTTCCATTCAAATGCGCTTTGCGGGGTGGGGTGCGCAATGCAAATCTCACACACCAATGTGCATTGGCTTGTTTAGTTTACAATCAGGCGAGATCCCAATTCGCAGATTATGTCTGACATAATGTCAAACGTGACTGATAGGGAACTCAGTTTGTTACTTGCACGCTTTTTTCTGTTCTGCACACACATCCAAAGTGCATGCACAGAAACGAGCACTTGAACGAGCAAATTCACACAAAATTCTATCTGAATATCCTCGTAAACATAGTCGGTTTTGTCTTACATAAACATACAGTTGAGAAAGAAAATGCATGTGTATCAGACAGTACGTAGTATTTTCAGAGTTATGTATTGTTTCGGAGTTATGTATATGTATTCCCTGTTTTTTTATTCCTTTTTCAGTTCTCGCTTCAGATAATGTTGTTTACGTTTTCTCCTGTTTAGCTGTTTAGATATCTCCTGAGTGTTTATTATTCTAATTAAAGAATTATTCTAATTATGTTTTTTATTCTTTGTTTGTGGAACTCCTTTGTTGTGCGATTTATGTAAACCATAGCGTTACAAGTATATTGTGTATCAGTATATCAGTGTATCAGTACATAGGATATTGAGTCCATTCGGTCTTAAAGGAGAACTCCGGTCAATTTTAACATTGAGCTCATTTTTTTGTACATTTGGAGTGCTGTCAATACAGAGAAGAATGTTCTAAAATGAGAAGAATATAAAAATGATGTTATTTAAGCCAGCGCAAATACCTGTTTACATCCTGTTTTTCGGTTGAAGTCCAAAGTAGTCGATTGCCGAGTTCACGCGCATAGGTTTATCACGCGCGTGAACTCGGCAATCGACTACTTTGGACTTCAACCGAAAAACAGGATGTAAACAGGTATTTGCGCTGGCTTAAATAACATCATTTTTATACATATCTTTTACATCTACTGCAGTCAGATCCACTCGTGTTCACTCAGAAGGAATCACTCACAATTTCTGTGCACTTGTAATGACACATCAAGGATGTTAAGAGGCTAAAAGCAGGTTTAGTACTTGCCCCATTGAAGTCAACAGGGTGCAAATTTTAAAAATAGAATAACTCGGTGTAGGCAACACCGATTTTTGTAGCTGTTCTCTGTATTGACAGCACTCCAAATGTACAATAAAATGAGCTCAATGTTAAAATTGACCAGAGTTCTCCTTTAAAGTGACAGCAGCCTAATATAACTTCTGTGTCTGTCATTAATGTTAATCAAAGCAGAGCTGGCGCCAGCGGAGCACTGCAGAAGGGGTGTCTGAAGTAACGAAAGGGGGCAATGATGTAACGCAAACTATCCCCAGCTAGAAAAACATATTTGGCCCATTCAAGTATTTGTCAGACCATAAATAAACCTGTTGCTACTTCAACTAAGAAACTAAAAGCTACTGAGCAAATACAGATGGCTGAGCATTGATTAATATTACTACATAAAACAAAGGAAAATTGCCTAGGCCAATGTATTCGAAAATGTGACTAATACCTGTATGCTTGAAATAAACACGTTTTAGTCCACCAGATATAAATAAGTCTGAGAGACACAATTTCAGCGAATTTGTCATGAATATAGACAGACACTCATTGCAACCCGTTTAACAGATGCATCATTTTATGGTAAGTTAGAACAGCCTTAACTCCAAAAATTGTGCTGTAAAATACAGTAAGCTACTGGCAGCTGTGGTTGCCAGCAGTGTACTGTGCATTTACAGCCCTTTACCGTTAATTTACAGCTCTCCTTTTGCTTCATACAGTTTGAGTTCAAAAACTAGTATTTATACTGAAAGTACTGTGAACTGACTTCATTTGAGTCCACTGAAAATTAATATCTCTTAATATAAAACTGCAAACACATAATGTGTAATAGTGAATTCATTAAAAACATGACTTTAACTCAAATCTTTGCAGTTCGTATTTAGCGAACAATAGCATGCATGCATGTGCTAAAGTAGCAAGGAGATTGTCACTGCATCAGCAACTACACAGTTACTGCTTTTAAACAGCAACCAGCAGCATAACATCAGTATTTCTCTGCTCATCTTTGACTGAAGCACAGGCTCTACTCTCCAGCACAGTGGTGACCCACAAAACTAATTAAGTAAACTAACAGATCTCTCCTATCATCTTTTGCAAAAACACATAAAACACTTCAGTTCAATATTTACTCTCCTTATCAGTTATTGACTTCGCATAACTTTTTTCTATGAACTTTCACTAATATTTCAGTGAAATTAACTTCTTTTGTTTAATAAATGACTGTTACATTTTACAGTATATTACTGTTTTTACTTGATTTTACAGTAATCTACGGTAATCTACTGGTTGCTTGGTTGCTAGTAAATTGCTGTTTTTCGTAAATTAATTTACAGTTGATTACTGTTAAATTACGCTTCACTCTGTTTTTTTATTTATTTAAAACTTTTAATCCTTTTAACCCCACTGCAATATCTTTAGAAAAAAATTAACTCTTCGATCTAAAATCCATATCTAACTGTTTGCTATCAGTCTCTCCTCGCCTATGTATGATATTTAACATAGCCTACATGAGCAACAGTATATTTTGAGTGGGCAGGCAACACTGTAAAGATAGAGAAACCAAGTGTCCAATAAAATGTAGTGCAGCTTAATTGTTGCAGTGGCTGTTTGGCCAAAAACATGAGCGAGATACTTTCCTTGGCTTGTTACTGGCTTTATTACACAGCATCTTGTTGTATGGCACGATGCTAATCTGACTGATTTTTTTTAATTACTGCAAATGTTAGGTTTGGTCATGCAATCACTAATGTTTATACTCTTGTGATTATTCTCACCACCACATGTTACGACTGTGTGGTCAAACCTTAAGTAGATACGCATGAATTGGATGATTTAGTCTTCTTTGGATCTGATTTATATTGATATCAGTAGCAAATTAAACGATTTGTCAGAGTTACAGTCACACTAGATATTTCCGGATAATCAACAACAGTGGAATATCAAATAAATCCTTGTTTACAGGGCTCAGTTTTGGTCTTAATGAAAGCATTGTTTTGTTATGTTCTACTTTTAGCCATTTCCTCTCTGTATGATGTTTCTCATGCAAGTAGCATTTTTAGTCGAGAGGTGCTCTTTGTTCAGTCCGGCTCTGTTCTTCTTTGAAAAACACTTTTATTATGAGCTGTTACAGTGGTTAGTGACTTTGCGGAGGTACGTATGAGTTCACCTTTTCCCCCTACATCCTTTACCTTGGGCTCTAAGGCCTGTGATGTTTCATGTCTCGTGATGTGGCTTCCAGTATCCCAGTGCAGGGGTGGAAGTGTTTTTCACATTAAATAGCCTTTTGCCATAAAGATACTAGACAATCATCTGCTTTGTAGTTTGGCCTCCTCACAAATGCCGGATGTATATGATGGATTCTGCAGTGACCTGGAGGTATTATGTTAAACACATGTTAATAGCTTTGTCAGTGCAGAGACATTGAACAGGACCAACTTTTAATGTGTAGAGGATTTACCAAAATACTCCCAAATTAGTGGTGGAACAAGATGGGAACAGATGAGAAATGACTTCTGCATTATACTGAAAACAAAATGAAGGTACATTACAAAGTATTTGTGAAAATAATCCAAATTTTTTGGTAACTCCAAAACAAAAAGTATTAAGATTTGTAACTGCAGTACAAAGACTGTGGACAATTACACACTGCATCAAAAAACATAAGGAAGACAGCTTAATTCCACTGGTCAGAACACTTTGTAATGTACAGTCCTTATGTTTTCTTAGTCTGTCTGTGGTTAATAGCCACTTCAACTTGCTGTATGATTAGAAGGTCTTGCAGACTGATGAGGTTAGAACCACAAGCCTTACATGTGCAAAGCAGATTAATCTAATAGACCACAGTGCTTGTGATGGAGGAATCCTGCTCAATGTCAGAGTAAGATGAAACAACTCATTCCATGCAGCACAAACATATTTAAATGTTATTGAATTACCTTTTCCTACATTTTGTACGTAATTTTTGGCATTTAAAAGTTTTAACAAAAATTGCTTTACTTGATTAAACTTGGTAAAGTTGGGTAAAAGATAAGTTCATAAATTTAAGTTTATGTCTAATCAATTTATTGTTCGATGTCTTGATAGCACAGGTTAAAATGTAACATTCTAACAGAAACCCAATCATATTAAATATATCCTGAGTGTAATTTAATGACACAGCATGTTTCATTTACAGACCTTGCTCTAACACAAACGTCAGTGGTTAACAATGAGAGGCCTCTTTAAAATAAAGAGTATAGTATGTGTAACGGATACATTTGACTCAGTATAATCAGAGGTGACAGAGAATTTCTTTTTAAAAAAGGAGTTAAGTAAATTGTCAAGCTGTGTGGAATTTCCCTTGACGTTCAACAGCCCAAAATAATATTTTCCATAAGATTCTTTTTCTCCAAGTGCCCGCAGGAAAATATTTCACGAACTGTACCTGCTGATTTTTAGAAATCACTGTACTATTGAAAGCTGCCATCTGCCAGGCCAGTAAGAATATAATGTTTCTTTTTTTCTTCTTTTTCAAGAAAAAAATTAAGCAACCGAAGGACACAACATCTGTTGTTCTTAGATATATAAAAAAAATTGTCAGGGATCTTTTTTGAGGATAATTCGGCCAGTTGCTGAGTTTGTAAAATGTGAGTTTGGCCAAGAAGGTTTTGATAAAATTACATCAATTATGGCCAACGTTATTTTACAAAACTTCAGCCATTTGATAATTAGAAGTTGGTACAAATCAGATTTATCTGGCATAGAATGGCCAGAGGTTAGAGCTCACGGCAGTGTTTGGTATTGAATTTCTTTTATTATAATCCAAGCGTTAAAGCCTGCCTCTCCTGTCAGCTGTACAAACAGATAGTAAAATTGAGCTTGAGAGCAGCAAGAAGATAAATCATTATTCGTAATGTTGGTCAGTGCATAAAGAGCACCACTGGGAATACTTTGTGTCCTGTGGTTGATAAAAAGCTTCTTATTTTGCTGGCCATCCATAGTCCCAGAGGTCTTTAGTGTATGCGTATGGAAAGCACATTCTTTTTTTATAGATTGGACGTTGAAATTTAGGAAATTGATGCAGTAAGCTGCAGGCAGATATCTTGCTGCCATATTCAGCAATTTAGTTGTTTCTTAATTTCTTATTATTGACTCACATTGTTGTTGAGGAGTGGAACATGAGCTTTAAACTATGATTCTCTTTAATGGGAGAGGATTTGAAAGGGGGAAATAATAATAATTATTATTATTATTTTTCTGCTTGAGGTAGAAACACTTATTAGAAACTTGGGCCCACTCATGCTAGTGGTTATCTGTCCAACCTAGTGAAAAACAATACCAAAATGTATTTAAAATATATTTATTTCATACTAAGTATACTACAAATCCATGGACATATTTACTCAGATATTGTTTGAGACTTACTAATATAAATATTAGAATAAAAACAATTTTGGAGTACTTCTTTATTGCACAATGCACATTTAGTAATATTAAGCCTAAAATGTGTTTTAATATCACTGTTATTAAGGATAGTATGATCACTGTATAATATAGGCCTAAGTCTGTAAATGCAAGATATTTAAAGTGTTCCTAAAGTATACTTGCAATGGTTCCACTTTAGCACAATCAAATATACTTATTAACAAAGTATATCTCTAGTTGGACCTCAGCACTATTTCCTGATAACTAAAGTGCATTAGGAACAAAATTAGTTGTTCCAATTTAGTATTGAAGTATTTAGTACTTTAAAGGTATAGCGGAGGATGTTTTACTTCCTGGTGGGTAACCTAAACTATTGGTCCTCCTAATTGTCAATCATTCTGGTGAATCAATCAAACTTTTCAAAAAGTGGAGAGGGTGGGTCTTATCTAAAATTTGGAAAGATCCTCCGCTATACCTTTAAGTATACAAATTTAGTAAACCAAAAGTACAACTGCAAGTTTATATTAAGTACATAAATATGTAAATGTATTTGTATTTGTAGTATACTTGGCATAAAATAAATGTATTTCAAATACATTTTGGTCTATTTATTTTTTAGGGCAAAGCAACCAGCTCCCTCTGAATATTGTATACCTTGTGTTTTCATGCAAGAGCGAGAGAGAAAGAGAGAGAGATATGACCAAGAATGAACTGCACATCAGTGGATATATCTGAATCAATCTCTCCAAGACACAAAAAGTAAAATCTTTGTGCTTGCTGCTGTAAGTAAATATTTTTTGTAAACAAAACTTGAGGGAAAAAACATGACATATTTTAATGACAAATATATTATGTATTATTTATTTGTGTTTCAGCTAGTGAAAAGTGTGGCAGAGGAAGTAGTATGATATTTTTTAATATAAAACGTGTCTTTAAAAATAATTTGTTAGCGACAAAGACTCAATATTTGCCTATTGTAATTGACTGATTATCATAAATACACCAAACTTACTTCCCTCTGGTTCCTCAAGATATATTTTCTAAATGCTGAAAAAATATATAGAACCAATTTTTCCTCAATTATAAATCTTTGGGTCATTAAAGCACATTAATTCAGTACTGGGACCAAGACAAACACTGCCACACATAAGAAGATGAATAATAAACACTATCCAAATGATTCAAAAACACCCAAGTTTCACGTCTTGCTGCACCTGATCACTAGCTACAGCAATTGCTGTGTGAAAGCAGAGGCCACATTAATTCTACCAAATGAGGCCTAATAAAGTGTCATGTCAGATTGATGGGGAATGTTCCAGTTGGCATCATTTGTAGGGGTAGTTTTCACTCACCAAGCGTGACTTCTGCTGTTTCCCTAGCTACTGGATTGGGGTAACCCCTTTTTCTTGCCTCCTTAACACCTGTGTTTACATTGGGGCCTCGGCCCCCATGACCTAGCAGTGGTCCCTCACTCACACCGAAGATGAGGTGCTCTCCCAGCTCTTAAATATATGCTGCTCCTGCACTTTCACCACTATGCAATTCCTCTAAGAGTTTCATTGTGGGCATCGGCAAAAGAAAGGTATAGGTTACATTACTCCTTCATATTGGAGTTTATTTGAACACCGAGGGGGTGAAACAAAGACAAGCTTCACCATATTATTGCAATGTGAGTGTGGGAAAAGGCTTCTTTATACTTCTTTTGTCTTTATGTGTGACCAGCACTAAAGTCTGCTAACACATAAATCATCTTTGCAACTTACATATTGCTGGAGAAGGATCTGTCTGCATGGCGGTAATTAAAACAGAAAGCATAAAATCAGCAAAACTAATGTACGAGTAGCTTTCATTTCAGTTCATTTCATTTATATTTAAGATACTTCACTTCAGCTTGTTTTCTGCATTTTTGGTTCTAGAGTCAATATTTTATTTTAAGTTCATCTTTGATTATGTGAAATAAGTCTTTAATATCATGAATCAAATTGAAATATAAATATCTGCATTATATCCGCCACCCTAACAAAAGTTAAATTAGATAACCACTAGTGAGAAGATGTTGAAGGGTTCCTTGTTATCACAGAATCTTATTGGAGAAAGGTGCTAAGGATTTGATTTCAGTCTTTTACCCTATTCCCAGTCTCATAGGTAATATGGTGATACACCCTATTCCTTAATAAATCGATCAGGCTTGATGAGGTAAAAATTCTTCCATGGAGATTAATCATGGTTGAGTTGGAAACTTTCACCATCCTATATGTGCTGTTTGTGTGTGTTCTTGTAGCCTATCTCCTCAAACATCACTGAACACATAAGAACTCCGCCAAACATCTGTGCAAAGCTTACAATGTCAACAATACAACATCTTTAGTGGCCAAGGCAGATAAATATTTTTTTTAATCAAAATAATCTTAGAGGAACCGACTGTATGTAGTCAGATAATTCACATTAGAGCCATGATGCAACTTTTTTTTTCCCCTGGAAATCAAATCTTGTCAAAGTACAGTATCTGTCCTGATCATGTGCATGTACAGCATTGTTCAGAGCCTTTAGAAACCTAAACAAAAAAGTTGCATTGTATGAAAGAAGCTAAACTTATACATTTATTCTATGTGGGAAACATGTTTGTTTTTTTTACTGGTTTTGAAACTTAAAACATCTGGAGTACCATACATTTGAGCTAAGGGCTTTTGACGTGGCTAATAAATTTCATGACGGGTTTGGATACCGGTATTAAACTGTAACGTACACTTTTGGAGTCGGCTTACACCAGGAACCTTTCAATTTACAGTTATGAACTACGTGTCTCTATTCAGCAAATTTGTGATTTTAAACTTATGAAGACTTACAGATTCTCTTGTCATTTAATTATTTTTAGGCTATTTCACAGTGATGATAAAGTAGTTATGTGTGCTTTTCTTCTCCTTAACTTGCCTGTTATTGACACAGTTACACTCAGGGGCTATATATCAAGAATAAAGACCATCTGTACTACATTTTGGGAAAAAATCTTTCTTATTATCCAACACTGTGATTAATTACTTATGTGGGCGCATGGCTAGTCCAAATGATTCCCCTCTTTTGTGGTCACGAATTCAAGTTGACCGACTCACATGTATTCATTAACACACACAACCTTACGAATGCTTTGCGGTCAAAAAGAACACCAAAAATATTGAATTCATTTAAGTGTAAACTGTTGATTACTATATACATAACTTGTTTTGATGCCTCAGAAATTTTCAGTGGAGCAAATACACCACAATAAATTTACCTTTCTCACTCCTATGCGCAAACACACACACACACATTTGACACACATTGTGCCCTCTGTCTTTGACTTGATGTGGAACAGCTGACTGTCATGCCTTATGTCCGAATCACCCTTAAATTGAAGGTAAATAACCAAACCCTCTGTGTGCATCAACACCATATTTCAAGGGCACTTAGGCTTGTTCTCTAAGGGCCATTTATCATAGTCCAATAAAAATGGGGGCTTGGTTTCTTTGCAACTGTGTGTCTAGGCTGCTGAAGCCAAAAGAAACCATTCTCCCCCAAAACCTAAATTCTGGCAGTCCATCTATGCTCAATATAAAGACACATGCTATCTTGTATTTTGACTATGCAGTAATACTTGACATTATTATTATTTTAACTTTGTACATAAATCTGTCCTGAAAACCTTGCACAGATTGAGTTGGAAACACAATCAGACGCAGAGACACAAGCTCCGCCTCTGTCCCCACCACACATGCCACTGCCAGAAATGTGTGAATATTAAAAGTATGCAGGATGTAAGGAACCTAGTGTGGTAAATTTAGTTGGACATAATTTATGTTTTCCCAGAAAGAAAATGTATGTGTGGCATCTGGCAAATGAATAAATGTGTACTTTCCAATTAGCTATGTTAAAAATGTTATTGAGACACATCTGTTTAACACTCAGATTAAATCCAAATATTGCACAGCTGTGAGTATCTTCATCATAAGTACTAAACAAACGGAAACCTCTGAATTCTAGAAAGTAGTTTTCTTGCGTTTAGGAAATATAGACTTACTTGTCATTGTTTATATGCAGTGTATATTTTTTTATATATATATTTTTACAGTGTATTATATATATTTTTAGAGTTATATATATTTATATATAATTATAATTTTCTATTTCAATTTTAGTTTTAGTAGTTAAAAAAATATTTTTAATGTTTTTTTAATTTTGTAAAGCATACACATTGTGTGGTCCCACTTTAGATTAGGGTCCAATTCTCACTATTAACTAACTACTACGACTTTTGCCTCATTAAACTCCTGCTTATTAATAGTTAGTAAGGTAGTTGTTAAGTTTAGGTATCGGGTAGGATTAACGGATATAGAATATGATCATGCAGAATAAGGCATTAACGTGCTGTATAAGTACTAATAAACAGCAGCAAATGTCCTAGTAATATGCATGCTAATAAGCAACAAGTTAATTGTGATAATTGGACCTTAAACCATTGTATGTTTATATGTGTGTGAGTGTGAATACATGAAGTAATAATAGAATAAAATAGACTTTAGATGATGGACATGTCCTTTTAAGCCTGTAAAATGTAACTATCCATTTTACAGTCGTCTGATAAACGATGCAGGACTAATCTGAAATACTTGTGTTAGAACATTAGTCTACAGTGAACAATGAGATCAGTTTGGCTTGAGTTACACCCTGAAGTGTTCCAAATTTCTTCCCATTACTTCTTACATAAGAAGAACACACACAGTTACTCTCATATTGCTGTCTATCACTGGTGGAGCATTCTGTTTGCGTTATTATTATACTTGCTCATGGTACTGCTGTTCCAACCATTGACTTCCTAATTCAACACAGCCCTGATTGTTGATGCGCAGTGACATGTTAGCATATACTTGGTAGGTTACGTCATCCATATGTGTTGAGGAATGGTTGTGTGAAAACTTGGATGACCCTGTGGTTTGCATTCTTTAAATAGGTAGCCAATGAAGTTATCCCTGAGATGTACACAAACATATTTTTTAACACTTCTGCTTGTTGATATCAGATATTATTTTGACAAGAACTCGCTTGGGTGGTCACGTAGCTGATCAGGAAATATGCCTCAAGCATTTTGATGGTATGATGTATTCAGGCTACATTGTTGCACAAGAAGAATTTTGTGCAACAAGTTGTGTAAAGAGCGACCAGGTAAAACACACAAACATAATTTAAAACCTTTAGTTGACACGAGCCCCAGTTCACTTCAGACAGCATTATGGCCCCTGTCCTGAATACACTGAGGAACTGTAACAAAGGCTTCTCATGATAGTATTACAGTGCCTGGCATCCGGCTGCACGTTTATGAACTACAGGCAGCCGAGTAGTTGACCAAAATAAATGTCATGTGTGTGTTCCATTTACTTAGAGCTTTTCCCCCCAGTTTCTTTTCATCATCCAGAATAAACAGAGCAGGGCCCCAAGTGCATCATGGTCTGTTAGATCCTTTCTAAGCAGCAAGCCCCCCACCCCACCTGCCACCCTGTAACCTGAGTATGGCAACAGAGCGTGCCCGAAGGGAGGAGGGGAACGAGGAATCATTAGGTATATTAGCCTATGTCTTCAGGCCAATACAGGTGCATAACTTTTTGATTTCACAGCCACTTGACAGATAACAAATAGGCATCATTACAAGTCAAATGTACTTTCATAAGCTAAAAAGTCAGCTAAAAGTAAATAGCAAACTAATAATATAGGCTACCTAAAATTCACTTGTAGCAATAAATAAGAAAAACTTAGATGTACTGTAAAACCTAACGCTGAAAGTCACTAAACGAAATGAGTACATTTAACTTATTTAAAAAAAAAAAGCAGAACTTAAGCAGAACTTAAACCGAATAAGTTATGAATAACCTATTTGTTATTTTAGCTCTGAACATTTAAGTTGAATTTAATTAATTTAATCTAGTTGATGTTTATGGTTGAAAATAAAATTTATATTAAAAGTAAATTAAAAAAACAGTGGGTGGGTTTACAATTTCTAATTTCTTTTAAATTTTATTTTTCAAGCAATTACTTTTGAATAAGGCCTATAATTTTATATATATGACTATATGTCTTTTTTTCAGCCAAATACAATTGGAGTTATATTAAAAAATATTTCGGTATAGAAGAAAAGAGGAGCTTGAGTTTGTTGCCCAGCCCAATTTGTTTGAACCGTGAAAGGCGTCTAAGCTTACGCTACTCCTACATTCTACGTCATGCGTCGGGTCAGAGGTCACTCTTCCGCCAGAACTCGACTCGTGTACAGCCATTACCGGAAGCCAGTAATTTTAGTTTATAAAGTTATAAATATTGATATTTTTCTCACAAAAACACTTCGCTCCGCTTCAGAAGGCCTTTATTAACACCCTGGAGCTGTAGGGATTACTTTTATGATGCATGGATGCACTTTTTGGGGCTTCAAAATCTAAGGTACCATTCACTCCCATTATAAAGCTTGGAAGAGCCAGGATATTTTTTATTATAACTCCAATTGTGTTTGGCTGAAAAAAGGAAGTCATGTACACTTAGTATGGCTTGAGGGTGAGTAAATTATGGGATCATTTTAATTTTTAACTAACCCTTTTGGATACTCTCATTAGTTATAAACCTTTATATAGTAGTTACTAGTAGTCTTCTGGGAGGTATGAAAAATGGTAGTTTACTGATTAGCTAATAGTGAACTAACTCATTCAACTAAGCACTATTATTCACTTATTAATTCATTAGAGTTTCTTGTTGGTTAATAATAGTTACTAGAATGTTACTATTGTGTTACTCATTTGTTGCTGTGTTATTCATTAATGTCAGAACAGTAGTCTAAAGTGTTACCTATAAAAACCATAAGGGTGAGTAAATGATCACGATTGTTTCCTTTAACATTGACATTTTTTTATAAGGAGCAGACTTGGTTAAATGAGAGTGTGTGTTCTGCTTTTCTGTGATATTAGGAGAGGGTAATCTCTTCTGCCCTTTTCACCTGCTTTTGCACTGTGCAAACCTGAGCAAAAAAAGTTCTCAAATACTTGTTTACTGGCAGGCCGATGATTCTGCAGGTATACTGCAGACATTATGAAAGTTGAGCAAATTTGGGGTGAATGACAAGGCGCTATTGCTGGTACTGCACTGTGAAACGTCTGAGAGATGAATGCCAATGAGTGTTATGTCAGGTGTACAGGCTGGAGCCAAATCTTTGCGTTCATGGAAATGGGCCAAATAGCACAGAGAGAAAAAACCTTCCTGAAATGACTGAGATAATAATTCAAGAGAGCATTTATTTAATAGCAATTCCCAATGTGATTAATTATCAGCAGGTTTAGGGTGGAGGCAGTATGATTTATTTTTATAAAGATATAGTTTTGTTGGAAATCACTCCATTTTTCAGGCAACGTATTTCATATTTTTAATAGAACCAGATACTCTGGATATTTTTTTTTATCTGGATCATTGTTACAATGACTATTGTTGGGTTTGGTGTAGTTTACAGTTTAGTTGTAATTTTAGTCAGAGGATGATTTGTTTCTCTCCAATCTTTTGTATGTAGTACTTTTATTAATATTTCTTAAAGAAAAATATTGTGATATAATATATCTCACTTTTAAAAGGTGAAACATAAAAAGAAATTCACAAGTAATGTTGTGATATCATCTTTCATCATATCATCATATCATCTTTGATTTTTTTATTTTTTTTTAAATAGTGACTAGCAAAGATTACTGCTATGATGCGTCAGTATCAAAAAGAGTAAGCATTAATGTTTGCCTGTGAGAACAAATTAAACTGAGAACATTTAGGCTTGAAAGAGATTTTTAATAGACATTTCAAACTCTTTAAATGTTGTCTTTTATAGGAAGCTGGCAAGTACA
This sequence comes from Scardinius erythrophthalmus, assembly GCF_964197995.2. Lineage (NCBI taxonomy): Eukaryota > Metazoa > Chordata > Actinopteri > Cypriniformes > Leuciscidae > Scardinius > Scardinius erythrophthalmus. Next base: position 27,480,641 of record NC_138225.1, read on the forward strand.
GGAAAGGAACTCAAAGATAACTTCCTGAGAGCCCTGGCTGAGCGGGAGGAGGCTAACCGCAGTGGGAAAATGACTGTGAGTACATTATTACAGCACTCCATTTGCTACGTAATGGGATTCCCCCAGCATATTTCTGCAATTCCATTAGGACAGGAACACAATCCACACTGTGTCAAATTCAGGAGAACCCCCCTTCTCTCTCACACCTTGCCATATTGCCACCTCAGCCTTCTTTCTCAGAGAGGACAGACCTTGCACAGACCATTCAACGTGTGTGTATATGCTGTGTTTGTAGACTGCAGAGCTCCATAGAATGATCCACACTATGTGTAATAACAAAACATGCATTTATCTTGAGCTACTATCATTACACATTAACATTTGAAATTTAGCAAATTTGGGGAGACTTTTAGAGATGCTGGTGTAAGTTTTGAAGTTCAGCACCTTTGGTATTTTCTGGTGTGGGGAAACGGGTTAAGATGATCTTGAAGAGATGGTTTTCATATTCCTTAATATCAGGCAAAATCAGAGAACTTTCTGGCATATAGAAAATCTAGTGTTCTGCTGTACATATGTCATAGTATATTAAAGAACAACATAAGTTTGTGGTTTGTGAGCACAGGTCAGATGCTTTGGTAGGATGTATTGATTTAAACATTTGGGTCTTGAGCTTTGATTTATGACTCTTGTTCAATTTATTATTATTTGATTATTTGATTAGTCAATCATTACATTTGTTTAATAGTTATAAATAGCATAATAAAACCAGTTTAATGTGGTAGTTTTTATTGTTACAGGTCGAAAATTGACTTTGTTTCCAGTTATTGTTTATTTTTAAGGATTCTTCTCACTCATCCAAGCAGCTTCATTGCATACAATTAAACAATAACAGTCCAGTTTTGACTGAATGTGAAATGAATGAAATTCTCCGGCTGTATTGATGAGACCTGTAAGACCTGTTACCATTTAAAATAAAAAAAACTGACAGTCCATGTACTGTAAGTTATGCCCATAGTAACAGTTTGATTTGGAGCCTTATTACAATATCCCAGATGGACATCTGATCGCCATGTGTCATGGCCCTGTGTTCTTAAATCCTTAATAGATGAGACTACTGTCCAAAACAGCCTTGTTTTATTAAATAAATCTAGAACGAAAAAAAAAATCTTGTTGGGGGATTTCACCTCTGACACAGGAGAAGTAGTTTATTATAACGGCTTCATGAGTCAAATAGTGGACGTGTTACAGAATTCTAATAAATCTGTGTCAGTGCAACTTAAGACCAGAGAAATAAATGAAAATGGAATGTAAACTCCAGTCATATTTGTTCTGGCCAGCCTGGAGACTAAATGTTTTTTTCTTGTCACTACCAGATACAAAACAAGATCCTCGTTTTACCTGATCCTCGTGTACTAACCCCTCTAAGATGATGTGTGACTTTACATTCAGAGAATGCAAGCTGAGCCAAGCTGAGCCATTCACATGGCAAGCTGAGCCAGTGTCTGCTGACAGACTTTCCCACTAATTGTTGACTTTGTAAACAGTGCTATTTTAAAGCTTCAGTTATAACCCAGTATAATTGAGGTTGATACAAAGAGTATCAAAACCTGTTTCTTTAGTGGAAAAAAAAATTTTTCTGAAAATTTCTTGCATTCATAAATAAAAGAAACAAAATAATACGTGGAGGTTCCAGAGGTCCGGTCGCAGATGCCATACAGTGCCCCGTTCCTGAGAAATAAGGTCCTTCCTCATGGGAATCTGCCAGGGAGGAGCTGTCGCAAGGAGCATCAGCTCCGAAAACCAGTTTTGAGTGAGCCAGGAAGGCGCAACCATCAAGACCTGCTACTCGTCCTCCCTGAACTTGCACAGTATCTGTGTAAGTAGGCTCATTAGGGGAAACACGTATTTGTATAGGCCGTTTTGGAGGCATCTGTTGTAACAACAACGTGCCTGGACACTTGTTCTAAAGGCACTTCAGCCCGTAGAAAGGCAAGGTCTGACCAAGCATTGAAAGTTCAGCAACAGATCAGTGTGATGATCACACAGATGGCGCTTTTCCACTGCATGGTACGGTTTGGTACGGCTCACTTTGGCGCTTTTCCACTGCATGGCTCGGCTCGGCCCATTTTGTGGCGCTTTTCCACTGTACCGGCTCACTTAAAATGGTACCACCTCTGTTGAGGTTCCAAGCGTACCGTAGCGATACTAAAATGTGACGTGAACATTTTCTGATCTGTCACACTACAGATCACTGATTGGTCAGAGAGAATACCACTACCAGCGTCATTGGATTTGCAACACAAGACACCAAACCTGCTAGATTTAAATAGTCAGCAACAGACACCGTAGTATTATTTGTTCACACAATATTTATTAAACAACTTGCTTGAAAAAAAAAATAAACCTGAAAAAATAAATGGCTAAATCGTGGTGACTGGTCAGTAGATGAGATGCAGACGTTCCTCATGTTGTTAGCCGAGGAGCAGATCCAACGAGAGCTTGATATTGCAAACAGGAATGAAAAAGTTTTTCAGAAACTTTAACGAGCAGTCAATTATCCCACCCACTTTGAAGCGGAACTAAACTGCAGTGGAAAAGCAAAGCGAGCCGTGCTGCACCGAGCCAAGCCGAGCCGTACCATGCAGTCGAAAAGTGCCAAGAGTGTATCGCGGCACCATACCCATCTTGGGACTCGGCTGTGTGGCCAATGCTGTAGCGGTGTCGTATGCATAAATTAGAGCGGCGTGACCGCGGCTGCGGTTGCCATATGCCCCAGGAGCCTATGTTTCAGTGGAACCACTGTTTTGCCCCTGAATGAATTCAGGCTGTTCAATACTGACTGTGTGTGCTCGTTGGTGAGACACGCTCATACTCCAAAGAGATGCTCTCTACAAGGGAGTTTTGCTCTTTTCCCAGTTGACCTGAAGCCCCAGATGGCTGAGATGCTTGAGCACCAGGTCTCTGTGTTCACACAGCACATCTCGAGAGTGAGCTAGAATGAGCCAGTCGTCGAGATAGTTGAGAATGCAAATACCCACTTCCCTTAGCGAGGCAAGGGCAGCCTCTGCGACTTTGGTGAAGACACATGAAGAAATGGACAGCCCAAAGGGAAAGACCTTGTACTGATATGCCTGACCTTTGGAGGAAACCCGAAAAAACAGTCTGTCTCAAGGCAGAATCGAGATGTGGAAGTACGCGTCCTTCAGGTCGACTGCTGCAAACCAATGTTGGGGACGAACGCATATGAGAATTTGTTTCTGCGTTAGCATTTTGAACAGGAACTTGTGAAGGGCCCGATTCAGAAGTTGCAGGTCCAAGATCAGCCGTAACCCACCTCTTGACTTGGGTATGATGAAGTAAGGGCGTCCTACCAGATGTTAAACCAAGGTCCTGACTCTCTGTGGTCATTAAAAATCCCAGGATGTCCTGGAGTAGTGGTTTAACCCCGGCACCCTGGCCAAATGTGCCCGTTGGCCTCTGTCCCTCAGGCCTTTAAACGTAAAAAAAAAAAGTATAATAAAGAATTATTTATCGCTTCCGCGTAGCCATGTGAACCGGAATTATCCCGACAACGTTTTATTTGTGCAGAAGTAAAGAGAAGGGAAGGAGGCCTTCACAGGGGAGAGAGTAGTTGACACTTCAGGACTGCGTTGTCGTCGTGTCCAGGCACAGGTCCTTCATCAGATCTGGATACGACGACAACGCGGTACATTTTTTAAAAATATATATTTTAAGGCCAGACAAGTAGTTTGTTGAGGGTTGGTTTGTAAAGAAGAACTACATGTCTGCGCACATATATTCAAACGCACATGCCTATAGACTAAACACGTGATGCGCATGTGCATGCCGTCGGTTTACCTTTTTTTTTTTTTTTCAAGGCTTGCACCTTGGAATTTATTTCATGGTTTGCGTTAAGTTAATTTTGAGATTGCAATAGATGTGAAGGACTATAATGCATTAAGAGCTCGCTCAAGTACTGGGGAGCTAAACCATTTAGTGCTTTGTAAGTATAAGCAATATTTTCAAATTTATACGATGTTTAATAGGGAGCCAATGCAGTGTTGACAGAACCGGGCTGATATGGTTATAATTACTGGTTCTAGTAAGAACTCTAGCTACAGCGTTTTGGACCAGCTGTAGTTTGTTTATTAAGCGTGCAGGGCAACCACCCATAATAGCATTACAATAATCTAGCCTTGATGTCATGGACGCATTAACTAATTGTTCCGCATTTGTCATTGAGAGCATATGACGTAATTTAGATATATTTTTAAGATGGAAAATGCGGTTTTACAGATACTAGAGAATTGGTATCAAAGAGCACTTCCAGGTTCCTAACCGACAACGAAGACTTATTCTAGACAGTATTCTAGGTTATTACGTGAGGTTATTACGAAAGTTTTTTGTCCAATAATTAGAATCTCTGTTTTTTCAGAATTAAGTAGTAGGAAATTACTAGTCATCCAGTTCCCCTTCAGGGACTACCGCTGCGTGTAATCGCAGTGGGAACGCCTCCAGCGTAGTGCGTCTGAAGCATGAATGAAATCAGTCAATGGCGAGACGGAACGTAGTAGGCGGGTGACGTCATCGACCAGGAAACTATAAAGCACCCCTGAATCACAAGCGAGACAGCTTCTGTTACTTCAGCAAGCGCTCTGTGTGTGTGAAATCTGTCGATTGTGTTTGTCTGTCTCTAGTTGTTACTAGGCAGGAGTTTTTCACTATATATATATTATATAAAAAAAACATGAGCATGGCGAGCGAGCAGCAATATAGAAAGTGTGTTCCCCCCTGTACACGTTACATCACAGGCGGGGATTCAAACCAACTATGTGTTGCTTGTTTAGGAGTGCAGCATGCCCAGTCATCTTTCGAGGGGGCTGATTGTGAGCATTGCGAGCGTCTCCCACTATGGACGCTGCGCTCCCGGCGATCGCTCTTTGAGGAGGGCGGTTCGCTGCGCGCGCCCCGCGTCTCGGGTCCCGCTTCTGCCGAGGTAGAGCGGTGGCGTCAGTCCTGGGGTTCGCAAATGGATCTCACTGAGGGGATTGAGACGGGCCCCGCCCTATCTCATCCTTCACCGGTGAGATCTAGTGCCTCTACCTCTGGTGCAGAATAAACGCTCTGCGGTTACTTCTGCCCAGGGTGAGGCGCAAGAATTTCGACTATCCAGTTCTGAGGAGCTGGATGTTGAAAGTGTTGAGACAGAGGAGATTGTAGACTCGTCACTTCATTCTCCAGCTGAAGAGGAGCTGTTTGATGTGTTAACTCGTGCTGTTGAAAAGCTCAGCATCGAGTGGCCATTAGATAGACAGGAGTCTCGTCAGAAAAGTAAACTAGATGAGAGATTTCTGCCATCTCGCACTCAGCCTTCAAGCCGGTGTCTGCCGTTCTTCCCAGACCTTCACACTGAGGTGTCGAGGTCCTGGGTTAGACCAGCTTCATCTAGAATTTATACAAACCAATCTAATGCATACGCTAATATTATGGGAGCGAAATCGTTTGGTTATGTGTCGATGCCGAGGGTGGAGGAGACGCTCGCGAGCCATCTCTCTCCCGAATCGGCATCGTCATTTAAGGCACCGGCTCTCCCCACCAGACCTCTTAAAAATACATCAGTGCTGGTGTACACCTCATCATACGGTGCCCTTTCTCTCTCGGTACCCTCAGGGGTCCGTTCTGTTAACCCTGCCCTCGTGCCAGGGCACAGAAGGACCCGGCGAGCGCTTTCCCAAGGGACGCTCGCCCCCTCCGAGGAGGGCTCTAGAGCAGTCAGATCAGTCGTTCCCTGCCGGTGCGCCGTTTCAGGGCACTGTGTCTGCCTCTCAAAACATTCCAGAGGCCAGCCTCGAGAGGCTGGTACCCTTAGTAGACTTTTTAGTAGAGTGGAAAAATCTTCCCAATGTGTCTCAGTGGGTCCTGCACACAATCGAAAGAGGTTACGCTATACAGTTCAGGTCTCGTCCGCCTCGGTTCAGAGGGGTCCTCCCTACGGTGGTGGGCCCCGAGCAGGCTCTGGTGATGGAACGGGAGGTTATGACTCTTCTGCAAAAAGGAGCTATAGAACGGGTTCCTCCTCCCAGCAGGGAGTCAGGTTATTACAGCCGATACTTCATTGTTCCAAAGAAAGACGGGGGGTTGCGTCCAATTTTAGATCTGCGTCTTTTAAATCGCACTGTAGGGAAGCTCAAGTTCAAGATGCTCACTCTCAAACAGATCGTGTCACAAATCAGGTCCGAGGACTGGTTTGTCACGATAGATCTGAAGGACGCCTACTTCCATGTGTCTATTCTTCCTCAACATCGGAAGTTCCTGAGGTTCGCTTTCGGGGGCGAAGCGTACCAGTATCGGGTTCTTCCGTTCGGCCTAGCACTCTCACCCCGAACGTTCACGAAATGTGTGGATGCGGCTCTAGCTCCTCTGCGTTTACAGGGCATCCGCATTCTAAATTACATCGACGATTGGTTGATTTTAGCTCAATCGCAGTCTCAGGCGGTTCGGCATCGAGATGTCGTTCTAGCTCACATCAAGTAATTGGGGTTGAGGCTCAACGCCAAGAAGACTCCAGTACAGAGATCCACTTTTCTCTGTGTGGTGTGGGATTCGACGACGATGCAGGCACAGCTTTCCCCTCCTCGTATTGCTTCGATTCTCGCTGCAGTAAATCAGATCAAGCTAGGCCAGTCACTCACTGTAAAACAGTTCCAGCGACTGTTAGGTCTCATGGCAGCAGCGTCCAACGTTATTCCTTTTGGCCTATTGCACATGAGACCGCTTCAGTGGTGGCTCAGAACCAAGGGATTCTCCCCGAAGGGAAATCCGCTCCGCACGATCATGAGTTTGCGACGGTGTCTTCGCGCCCTGGTTATGTGGAAAGATCCTCGGTTCTTGTCCCAAGGTCCCGTGCTGGGAGCTCCTTGTCGTCGCGTAACGCTAACGACGGATGAGTGGTCGCCCAGCTCAGGGTCTGTGGCAGGACCATCATCTCTCGTGGCATATAAACTGTCTAGAAATGTTGGCGGTGTTTCGGGCTCTGAAACATTTCCTCCCAGACCTGAGGGGTCACCATGTCCTTGTCCGCTCAGACAACACATCGGTGGCCTCCTACATAAACCATCAGGGGGGTCTGCGGTCGCGCCCATTATACAAGATAGCTCGTCAGATCCTTCTATGGTCCCAGGGGAAACTTCTGTCTTTGAGAGCGATTTATCTCCCGGGGTATCTGAATCGGGGTGCAGACATCCTGTCGAGGCAGGGGCCGAGGCCCGGGGAATGGAGACTTCACCCCGAGGTGGTGGAGCTCCTCTGGGAACATTTCGGTCGTGCCGAGGTAGACCTATTTGCTTCCCGAGAGACATCACACTGTCCTCTGTGGTTCTCTCTCAGCCATCCAGCCCCGCTGGGGTTGGACGCTATGGTACAGGCGTGGCTGAGGCGCCTGTATGCTTTTCCCCCGATCGCTCTGCTCCCAGGAGTTCTGGAAAGGGTTCGCCGGGACGGAGTCAGCCTACTCCTGATAGCCCCGTTCTGGCCGGCCCGAGTATGGTTTTCGGACCTTGTGCTCTCCCCTGGAGATTCCGATCAGGAGGGACCTACTATCTCAGGCGAGTGGGTCGATCCTTCACCCCCGCCCAGAGCTATGGAGACTGTGGGCTTGGCCTCTGAGGGGGCTCAGCTCATAGAATCCGGTCTCTCGACTGAGGTCGTTGAGACCATTCTCCAATCCAGAGCTCCCGCTACAAGGAAGCTATATGCCGCGAGGTGGAAACTTTTCACCTCTTGGTGTGGAGAGCGCCAACAGGACCCAGTTAACTGCCCGGTTGGTACAGTGCTGGAGTTCCTGCAGGCCCGTCTCTCCACGGGATTATCCCACTCCACACTGAAGGTGTACGTGGCGGCCCTGGCTGCTTACCACGCCCCTTTGAGTGGAGTTTCTCTTGGGAGACACCCATTTATATCTCGCTTCCTTCGTGGCACTTTGAGGCTGAGGCCAGCAGTACGCACGAGGGTGCCATCATGGGACTTGGCCATCGTCCTAGAGGGTCTCTATATGTATGGAGATCTCCCTAGCTCCTTTCGAGCCCCTTGAAGAGGTTTCCGAGAAGTTCCTAACTCTCAAAACTATTTTCTTGCTTGCTATTTCGTCTCTTAAAAGGATTGGAGACATTCAAGCACTTTCGGTTGCTCCCTCGTGCCTGGAGTTCTCACCTGGTATGGCTTAGGCCTTCCTCTATCCTAGGCCAGGTTATGTTCCTAAGGTTCCAACTACTGTAGTTAGACCTGTCATACTGCAGGCTTTTTGTCCTCCTCTGTTTATGACGTCGGACCAGGAGAAACTTAATTTGCTCTGCCCAGTGCGGGCTCTAGATGCTTATGTCCACAGAGCTGCCCTGTGGAGGAAGTCTGAACAGCTGTTTGTTTGTTTTGGGCCGCCCAACAAGGGGTGTCCGGCATCTAAGCAAAGGATGAGCAAGTGGGTGGTCGAGGCCGTCTCACTTGCTTACGAGTCGGCCGGTCAGCCTTCACCTTTGGCTGTACGGGCTCACTCCACCCGGAGTATGGCTGCTTCTAAAGCTCTCCTTTCAGGAGTTTCTCTTCAGGATGTTTGTGATGCGGCAGGCTGGTCCTCACCGCACACATTCGTCAGATTTTATTGTCTCGATTTTAGCTCCTCTCCTGGGGCGCAAGTTCTTTCGTCAGCCTGTGCGCCTTGATTACACACAACGGAGAATTGCTCGCATGGGGACGTGGGTATTGCGATTACACGCAGCAGTAGTCCCTGAAGGGGAACGTCCCGGGTTACGTATGTAACCCTAGTTCCCCGAAGGGACGGACGCTGCGTGTCCTGCCATGCTCCCAGCATCCCCTTGGATCGCTTGCTTCAGTAACATCAGAAGCTGTCTCGCTTGTGATTCAGGGGTGCTTTATAGTTTCCTGGTCGATGACATCACCCACCTACTACGTTCCATCTCGCCATTGACTGATTTCATTCATGCTTCAGACGCACTACGCTGGAGGCGTTCCCACTGCGATTACACGGAGCGTCCGTCCCTTCGGGGAACTAGGGTTACATACGTAACCCGGGACGTTTTTTTTATATCAGCTATGCATTTCGTTAATTTTGTGAATTGGTAAGTTTCGTCAGGGCATGAAGAAATATAGAGCAGAGTATTATCAGCATAACAGGGAAAACGAATGCCATGCTTCCTAATGATATCTCCTAAGTAGAGATGCACCGATTACAATTTTCTGGATCGATTCAGATTTTTCATTGAGTTTGATCTGCCGATACCGATTTTTGCCGATTCCGATTTATTTTTTTCTAACCACTTTACAGCACACACAAATTTGTTTTCTATCTTTTCTTTAATAGAACATTTTACATTTTGCATAGAACATAGAACATTTTTTGATCAGATAATCGCTATAAAATAGAACTATACAAATTACTCCTGGTGTGGAAAATTCAAACACATCTAAAGTGCAGTGTTATGGAAGAACTATTTCCTTCTTTTCACATCCAATATCCTACTAAAAAAAATTTATATATTTAGCAAACCAAACCTCTGAATGAAAACAGGAAAAACAGGTAATGGCAATAAAATAATATATAAATAACAAATAAAAATTAAATAAATATAGCCTTGCAGTATAAAGATATTTCTCAAAACACACACACGGGCCTATTGCAATCACTTGTACATCAATGGCAAGTTTTTTTGACGCGCCTTACCATGTCTAATAACAAGCACAAACTGTGTTAAAAAGAATTTGACGTGATTTGATTTGGGGGAAAAAACAAGAGATTTCATGCAGGGATGAGTCACGATTTTTGAATATTCGATTAGTTTATTTAATTAGAGAATATCGAATAGGTTGTGCGATTATTCTCTAAAATAAAATCTCCATGTTTTCGGTGCTGATGCGGTGGTGATGCGTTCATGTAACCAGAGAGTGACGCTGCCAATAACGCACATAACAGCTGTCACAAAGAACCGGCAAAAGTAATGATTATGATCATCAATCGTCTCTAGCATCTCTACTCCTAAGGGTAGCATGTACAGAGTGAACAGCAAAGGTCCTAGCACTGAGCCTTGTGGTACACCATACTGAACTTTTGATCGATAAGACATCTCTTCATTTACTGCTACAAACTGATAACGGTCAGATAAGTATGATTTAAACCATGCTAATGCAATTCCACTAACGTCAACATAAATGCCAACACAAAGAATGTTGTGGTTAATAGTATCAATTGCAGCACTAAGATTGAGTAACACTAATAGAGAGATACAACCACGATCGGATGATAAGAGCAAATCATTTGTGACTCTAATGAGAGCTGCCTCAGTACTATGGTACGGTCTAAATCCTGACTGAAAATCCTCGCAGATACCATTTCTTTCTAAAAAGGAACATAGTTGTGAGGATACTGCCTTTTCTAGTATCTTTGACAGAAAAGGTAGATTCGAGATCGGCCTGTAATTGACTAATTCTGTAGTATCAAGTTGCGTTTTTTTAACAAGCGGTTTAATCATATCCAGCTTAAAAGTTTTTAGTACGTATCGTAATGACAAAGATGAATTAATGATATTAAGAAGAGGATCTATGACCTCTTGAAGCATCTCTTTCAATAGCTTAGTCGGTATAGGGTCTAACATACATGTTGTCGATTTAGATGATTTAACGAGTTTAGAAAATTCTTCCTCTCCTATAGCAATGAATTTATCAAATTTTTCCTCAATGCACTGCCTGATGCGATACTGTAGTAGACAGTTGCATAGTTATAATATTCTCCCTGATATTATCAATCTTGTAAGTAAAGAAGTTCATAAAGTCATTACTGCTGTGCTGCTTGGAAACGTCTGGGGTTGAAGCTTTATTTGTCGTTAATTTAGCCACCGTTTCAAGTTTAGCAGCTTTTAAGGCCTCTCTGTACGCAATCTCTTTCCATGAAATGCGAAAAAACTCTAGATTTGTTTTCTTCAAGTTGCGCTCCATTTTTCTGGCTGCTCTCTTAAGGGCCTGAGTGTGCTCGTTCTACCATGGTGTTGGATTATTTTCTTTAATCTACTTTAAGCACAAAGGAGAAACTGTGTCTAAAGTGCTGGAAAATAGAGAGTCAAAAGTTTCTGTCGCAATATCGAGTGCTTCTAAGCTATCTGGGATGCTGAGGAGATAAAACTGATCAGGAATATTATTAATAAATCAATCTTTAGTGGCAGAAGTGATAGGTCTAACATATTTGTTACACAGAGTCGGCTTTGTAACCTTGGCTAAATGAAGTATGCACAAGACTAGATAATGATGAGATGTCATCACTCTGCTGTAGAATTTCAACGGCATCAACATTGATTCCATGTGATAATATTAGATCTAGAGTATGATTACGACAATGAGTGGGTCCTGACACATGTTGTCTAACTCCAATTGAGTTCAGAATGTCTTTAAATGCCAATCCCAATGCATCTTTTTCGTAATCTACATGTATGTTAAAATCACCAACAATTAGGACTTTATCTGCAGCCATTACTAACTCTGATAGAAAATCAGCAAATTCTTTGATAAAGTCTGTATGGTGCCCTGGTGGCCTGTATACAGTAGCCAGCAAAAATCTCAAACGTGATTTATCATTTACACTAGATAGTCACAATCACTTCAAAAGAATTATATTTAAAACAAGACTTCTCAGTAATTCTGAAGATATTACTATAAATTACAGCAACACCTCCCCCTTTGCCTTTCAGACAAGGCTCATGTTTATAACAGTAATCTTGGGGGGTGGACTTGTGGGGCATGTCAAACACCGCAGATTTAGGTTATAATCTGTAATCATATCATTAACAATAAGTGCTTTTGAAGTAAGGGAATGAATATTCAGCAACCCAAGCTTTATCATTTGTTAATCTGTATTATATCTGTTTTTTATTTGTTGAACATCAATTAAAGTTTGGGAGTTTTTTTGTATTTCCTAATTTGGGGAATTCGGGGAACAGACCCAGTCTCTATATGATGATATCAAGGTGAAAGAGTCTCTATGTGATGGGATTTATCTGACCTCAGTGACGTAAGACAGCTAGTAGATGGTTGGTTTAGCCAGTCTGTCTGCTTCCTGACCTGAGCCATATTACTAGAGAGAAGAGCAGCACCATCCCAGGAGGGATGAATACCATCTCTTTTCAACAGGTCAGATCTGCCCCAAAAACTTTTCCAATTGTCTATGAATTCTATATTATTTTGCGGACACCACTTAGACAGCCAGACATTGAGTGAGGACAGTCTACTAAGTATCTCATCACTCCTGCGAACAGGAAGGGGGCCAGAGAAAATTACAGTGCCTGACATCGTACTTGCGAGTTCACACACCTCTTTAACGTTAATTTTAGTGATATCCGACTGGCGAAGTCGAACATCATTAGTGCAGACAAGAATAATAATCTATTTGTTATGGTAATCAGAATGGAAGAGCAGTATTTTGTCCCGCGACTACAGTGTCTCATGGTCACCCAGTTGCCCTGCTGCACGGGTTCTACAGCCGGAACCGAACAATGTACAGAGTTCACTAAGCTAGTCGCATTCAAAGCAGTATCTAAAGCCCTTGCACTCTTAATATCCTCGATTAAAGTTTGGATGTGTGTCTCTAGTTCTAAAATCTTCTCCGTCAGCCTGACTGTCTCCCTGCATTTATCACATGTAAATCCTTCATTGCTGACAGAGAATGCTATACTATGCATGTGACACGAAGTGCAAGTGACAATAACAGGAGAAGACATTACTCACCGTGTTTGTTTACTGATCCTATTGCCACAGTTGTTTGACAGACTCGTAAAAGGTGCGAGCACACAAGAGAAAAAAAAAGACGGCAAGCACGGATGGCAGGTGAGGCTAGCGAGATACTATTGTGTTGTGCTAGCGATAACGATTTATTTAAAAGCTAGCAATGTCAGATTAATGTGATAGGCAATATTAGACAATATCTAATATATGTTGATGAGTTGAATTTAGCAAATAAAAACAACAAGGAATGATAGTAAATAGAGATTCAAAACAGAGAGCTAGCCTATACAGAGCTTACAGACACACACCAGCAACAAGGCAGACAGGAGCAATTGATCAAGGCAGACAGGAGGAAAAACATTTCGTTTTTTTCTCATTCTTTTTTATTTCCACAAATGAGTCCACTACAATAATGGCAAAGATCCTCTTCCTGGACATAATTTAAAATAAATTTCCTCTGTGCATTTGTGAGGTTTACACAATGTTATGAAATGCTTGCACGCCACTGTGCAATTAGTTTTATGAGAAAATATTTTTTTGGAGGAAGCCATTATATAATGACCCCAACTGCATGTTTAGTCCGACTCTTTTGATTGTTGTAGTTTTAGTTGATATGCTACTCAAAAAAAAAATGTGTTTTTCTCCCAAAACTGACTATACATATCCAGTGTGTTTTTCCCTTTTTAATGTGATTCTTTTGTTGAAACAGACTGCAAGAAGCGTAAAGTTTAGCTTGCTTATGTCAGTTGTGTGAACAGTGTCCAGTAAATGTTCCAACTTGTTTTAAATCTGCTGATGTGGCATTTCGCTGAAAAAAAGGTGCAATTGGGTTTTAACTTAATTATGGGCTCAGATTTGGTCAAAAACAGTGGCAAAGCAAATGCTACTGTCATTTACGTTCTTATCAGCACCATTCAGGCTGGGCGTTCTTGAGTCTTGTGTTTTTTGTTATCTCTTCCATCAGCTGAGCTCATAAAGCACTCAGCTCAGCATACATTGTACTTTTCCTGCTCATTGGTGTTGTGAAAGTTGCCCTGCTGCCAAAAGTCACACACAAACAAAAGGTGCACCTGGACAGCTTTGGCATTATTTACTCTGGGTAAGAAGTTTTTTTTTTTTTTATTTTTTTATCAAATCCAGGTCACACCTGTGCTGAATGCCCGAGGGGCTCCATTGTTGGGTGGTACACATTTGAAACTGAAGGTGCTCTAACCCCTAACCCCACCCCACCCCACCCTCCTTATATTTGTTTTTGCTCTTACGCCAGTGATACAATGATGTCAGGATTCGTGCCCTCTTCAATTTCACAGCCAGTGGAGTTGATTTTTTTACTATTCTTTCTCTTTAGTTTAAGTTTCATGATGAAATTAAGTCGTGCAAGTGCATCGTGGGTGGTTCTGAGAACAGTATCTGCAACCTCAGTCATATTGTTGCCATTGTGTGAACATGTTTTAGTGGTGATGTGTGGATAAACAGTCACATAATAAATGAATGGGTGTCGGATTGGTGGTATTCTCCCTCATGTAGTTAGTTATGCAGAGAAAATTTTGCACATGCTAGTCAAAGCACATTTGCTAAGTAAGTTTTAGAGCTGAAATTCTTGATTTATTGAGGTTTGTGGTCAATCAAGATTACCGGTAGGTTTTTCACCAGCAATGAAATCTTTTCAGTGCGAATGTCTTCTGATGGCAACATCCTGGTCAGTGGCTAAGCCCTGATGAAGACAAACAGTTTTAAGTATCTAGAATCGCACTTGCATAGGGGATGGTGGTATCAATAATGAGGTGCATGGGAGAGTAAACACGGCCTGGAGGCGCTGGAAAGAAGTCACTGGAGTTCTATGCAATAAACGCATACCAATCTGTCTTAAGTCAAAAATATAACAAATGGTAGTACGTCCAGTTGTGCTGTATGGAGCCGATTGCTGGTCAGTTACCAAAAGCACTGAGCACCCTCTCCACGTTGGAGATGCACATGCTCCACTGGATTACTGGTGTGTCTCTTTTTAACCACTGCTGAAATGATACAATCCGGCTGCAAATGGACGTTGCGGCAAAGGCGTCCTCAGTGGTATGGGTACGTCCTACGAGCAGCACCGGGCACTGATACTGACACCACCTGCCACTTCACAGTGGATGGGAAACGGCCATTTGCTTTGGACAACCAAAGCAAAGATGGCAGGATACAATCGATGCAAATATGAGGATTGCCAAATTACACCCGAACCGTGCTCGACCATGCAAAATGTCATACCAAGATTCGAAGAGCGGACTTCACACTTGTGGAAACAGAAGAAGAAGAAGATATAGTTTTATTTATATTTATAAATAAAATAATTATTTGATTAATAATTTTAATCACATAATAAGAATTTTACAAAGAAATGAAGGGTAATGGATAGAGACAGAGTCTGTCTGTCTGTCTGTCTGTCTGTCTGTCTGTTATTCGCATAGGCTATCTCTCGAACCGTTAGTCCGATGGATTTCAAACTTGACAGGTGTCTTGCTATAGGGCTGGGACGGTATGGATTTTTTCTTACCGCGGTTGAAAAGCAAGACATTCCCGCGGCAAACCTGTACATCTCACAGCACCTGCACCCATTTCTTGCGTCTAAATTAGTTGCTTAAATAAACAAAATGAGCCTACAATAGTAGACATAAGCCCTTTAAATACAAATAAATAGCCATGGTTTATAAAAATGTTCACAAAACTAAATGAAAATGTTTAGAAAATATGTAAGATAACGTTAATTAAGTTGAAGGTTACGTTATCATATTCGTTTTTTTTTTTCTAATGTCACAGGTAGCCTAATAATCTCAAGGTTTACTGCTTACACGATTCTTTTGTAGTTTGGTGTACTAAAGTGTTGTTCTAAAATAAACATTCACGAATGTACCTTATTACTTCTCACTGCTGATTCCTGATGGTTTAGACTAGAGGACAATTACACCGAGTCGCCCACTGTCGTTTCAAAGAATAGTATACGGCGAGCGCATCAAGCATAAATGCCTCGTCCACTTGGGGAGGCGCGCGCGCAGTCAGAGAAGAAGAGATAAAAGCCCACCCACACTGACAACTGATTGGTTGACTTACCGAAACGGGCAAATCAGGATGCTCTCTCTCGCTCCCTCTCTGCCGTGCGCGCGCTACACGATTTGGAACAGTCTCTGTCTCGCATGCGCGCTCTTGCTCGCTCGCTCTAGATTCTGGGAGATTTTAACTAATTTGCGGGCATCATGGAGCGGCTATTAATATGCGGGAGACTCCCGGAACTTCTGGGAGACTTGGGATGTCTGTAGGTACTCTCGCATATAGGCCTAATAGTCAATACGAATGGAATGTTATTATGTGTCATGGAACATTGCGCTCCCCAACTCGCGAAAGGTCGTTCTTTTGATGAATTCAAGGTTTTCTAAACAAAACTTATCATGTAAGACACAATGTCATTAGACACAATCCATGTCATTAGAATCAATGAATCAATGTAATTAGACACAACGTCAATGCTTTTTTTTTTTGTTGATGGCGGTGACGAGCTCAGACCCGCGGTAGGCGTCATGTGACCGCGGTAATGCGGTAACTGCCCCAGCCCTACCATCAGCCCCTCAATATGTCATCCTGTACCGTTAGCAGAGAAACAGCCCCAGAGGATAATGTTTCCACCTCCATGCTTGACTGTAGGGATGGTGTTCTTGGGGTCATAGTCAGCATTTCTCTTCCTCCAAACACAACGAGTTGAGTTGATGCCAAAGAGCTCAATTTTGGTCTCATCTCACCACAGCGTTTTCTCCCAAGCCTTCTCGGAATCATTTAGATGTTCATTGGCAAACTTCAGACGTGCCTGTACATGTGCCTTCTTGAGCAGGGGGACTTTGTGGGCACTGCAGGATTTAAATCCATTGCAGCGTAGTGTGTTACCAATGGTTTGCTCGTTGACTGTGGTCCCAACTGCCTTGAGATCATTAACAAGCTACTCCCGTGTAGTTTTGGGCTGATCCCTCACCTTTCTCATGATCATCCTTACCCCATGAGGCGTGATCTTGCATGGAGCTCCAGACCGAGGGCGATTGATGGTTATTTTGTATTTATTCCAATTCCTAATAATGGCACCAACAGTTGTCTCCCTCTTGTAGCCCATTCCAGCCTTGTGCAGGTCTCCTGTCTTGTCCCTGATGTCCTTTGACAGCTCTTTGGTCTTGCCCATGGTGGTGGAGAGGTTGGAATGGAAGATACAGATTCTGTGGACAGGTGTCTTTTATACACAAAACAAGTTGACATTAGGAGTACTTTCCAAAAGTGACAGGACTAATCTGTGTTTCACATGGGCACATATCCAATGTGTGGGAGGCAGAATTCTTGCTGGTTGGTAGGGGATCAAATACTTATTTCACTCGATCAAATGTTAATATTTCAATTTATAACCTTAATATAATGTGTTTTTTCTGGATTTTTTGGTTATATTCTGTCTCTATCCGTTAAAATAAACCTACCATGCAAATTATAGACCCTTCATTTCTTTGTAAGTGGGCAAACTTACAAAATCATCAGAGGATCAAATAATTGTTTTTTCCACTGTAAATTATTTGTACTTCTATTCATTCGTCTCACCACAGGACTATTTAAAATGAGAAAGGGCAAATTAGGAAAAAATAATTGAATCAAAAAAAAAAAAAAACAGCTATTGTGCTTATGCCCTTTATCTCAGTAAATTTTCACCTGCTAGTGAACAGACTTAATTGTCTTAAGCAAACATTGCTTGCTTTACTGAGGCGAGATAGGAGAATAATTACTCCTTTTGAAGGCTGCGAAAGAAGGGAATTCTACTGATTATTATTGAAAAATTAAGACAAAATATTCTTAGCGTTGTGTTTTTTCTTATACAAAGCAGGTGCTTGTCCTTTGTCTACAGACCCAGTAAGTTATGTATTGATAAGTTGTGTTCATGTATAGAAGATACTGTGGTCAGTCATGCAGTTCAAAGATCACATTAAGAAGCATAGAAATGAGTGAATTTCCCAGCCATATACCATTACAGTGAGTGTGTGTGTCCCGGTCAGTCGGCCCTTTGTCCTTGTCATGGCCAGTAAAATAACAATAGCATGTTGGTTTCAAAGCACTTGACCAAAGGTGGAGGTCCCTTAGAAAACAGTCATGCAGAGCTATCATGTGACCTCCCCTTGAAAGCCCCACAAAGACTTTCAAAGGGTTGAGGGTTGGGGTATCTGACCCCCCTAAGTTTGGACTCATTCATAGAATAGACAAAGACTTCCCTTTGTAAAATGAATTTAGATATTCTTGGTATTCTGTTAAGGGTCCATCATTTTGTGTGTTGACACAAAATATTTTTACACACCATTATACACTAATAATGCATAAAATGGGTGGTCAAAACGAGAGTAAACCATAACTAATGTGATTAATTGTTGTATATGTGTTTAATATATATAGAATACATAGGATAAAGATCAAGTTTGAATATATTTGCCAAAATACAAATGGTATGGTGTTATTCCTGCTAACAAGGCTGGAGGAACCCATCCTTAATGGTTTCCTGTAGCCTGCCTCTCTAATGAACAGCTGCAAGGGCTTCTGACCTTCTTCTCAAATGTTTGCTGGAAGATTTTTAGAGGAGATGAAACAAGATACACTTAATCTAATTTCTCAAGTCTCTGGGTTTTGTTCGTCTGCTTGGTGCATTCTCCGAAAAACTGGCACTGGTGTAATAACTCATCTAGATTCAGTCTCTTGAAGATGTACATCACTGACGATTGCTTTGTATTATAACATCATACGATGTAAAAGAGTTTTATTAAACATGTTTAGGGTCTTGGCCTTGGTAAAAATTCAAGTTTCTATACAGATTCATTTAAACCAGTGAAGCAGAACCAGAGAATTTATGTAAAGTTCTCTGGTTCTGCTTCACTGATTTAAATTAATTGCAGTGTCCTGCAGTTTTACTGTGAAACATATAACATTACAGCTTGATCTGATCCTTACACCATAAATCAGATGAGTCCTTAAGTATTTAGAAGCATTATAGGAGACTCATGCCGTAATCAAAAGTTGTTTCCATCATTTCCAATGCATTTCTTTTCACATTTTCTCCTTGCACCTGTTTATCAGCCGTGGCGATGGAATTCTGTCTAGTCCACCTACCGACATCGTGATGTTGTTATTCCTGATACTCCTATCCACAGACATCATTTTTCAGCATGACACATGACATGTGCTCTCTTACTTGTAAGGAACCATTTAACCTCCTTGCGCTGAAGGGTTCTTGGCTCTTCTTTCTGAGGAATGTACACCTGCTCCATCAAGGCCTTCTTTTTCCTTTCCGGAGCTTTATAACCTATGCTGTAGAGTGCTCACGTCAAAAATGAGCTCAACATAAGCTGGACATTGTTTCAACAGCTGAAGACGTCTAAGCAATAAACACATAAAATAGATGATGTGTGGAATTACTTGGGTGAAAATACTTGGCCTGTAGCAATCAATTATTTCATTGTGAGTACTTTAAGTGTTCAAGCACATCCCAGTGACTGCAGACGTGTGGCTGGGGTTTTGCGTGGACCTCTGTTGTTGGTAATGTCTGCCCATCCAACTGGGAAATGCAATTATACTCGAGCAGGCTCAGGAGCTCACAAAGCACATTCTTTGGAATCCTCTTTGTTTTATCAATACATACTTGCCTGCTTGGATGTGTATTATTCCACCTGAGCAAATACTGCACACCATTTCACCCACAAAGCCCTCTCGTTCTCTCTCTCTCTCTCTCTCTCTCTCTCTCTCTCTCTCTCTCTCTCTCTCTCTCTCTCTCTCTCTCTCCCCTTCTCTAACCATATGCTAATGTGATTAAACCTTTGCCGTTTTTTCCGTAAGAGTTATTAGGAAAAGTTAGTGACGACCTCCCAATTAATTATTGGCATACATGTGCGCAACAATGAATTTGGTTTATTGACTTGGCATTTCAAAACACTTGACATTCTTCCCATATTTTCATTTTGTTTTCATTTTGTTGTACTCTATAATAGCAGGTGCACAGTTGGATTGTCATCTTGGCTTAAAAAAAGAGTTGTTTCACCTGCAGAAACCTGAAGGGTTTTAAATTCATGCATTTAACCTAATATTTGTTGTGGAACATGAACTTTGGATACATCAAATACATCACGCAAAGCTTTAATGTAATAACAATTTAATTGTTATTAAATACATCACATGCATTGTATTTAATAGCAATTTATTGTATTCTGATTTATTTTGTAACTACGGGTGGCTATTTTAATTGTTACTTATCTAAAATACCTGCATTAATGAACAATGTAATGCAACCAAGAGATCATGATTAATGTTTTGCTATGTACATAGATCATGTTGTGTGGAGTCTGAGTCACAATGATGATTGGATTTGATATAGCCGGCTGCCTTGTTAGAAAAATGCTTATAATGTCTGCTGAAGTCTGTTGAACTATCCATTTAATTACACATTTTTCTCTGATCTGATTAAACTTTATTCTCCTCAAGGGCAATTCTTTGTGTAGACAGCAGTATACACATACACATGTAACAACACATAACAACACAACACACAAATTACAATAAATCATTTAAAAACCTAATTGCAGCAGGTATAAATTAATTTCTATATCTATTTGATTTACACAAGGGGAGTTTAAATCTCCGTCCTGAAGGAAGTAGTTGAAGATCAATACACAATGGATGAGTAACATTGGAAAGGACTAACTGGCCCTTCCTAGTCGTCCTATGCTCATAAATTTGTGTAATAGTCCTTAATTCGATCCCCACTATCTTACTGCACATTATAACTATGCTTGTCAACTTCCTCCTATACACATTTTTCTCATATTGAGATTTCCTTTTTTGCAATAGTATTTTTGAGGATCATCAGCCATCCACAAAAACGATGGTGTTCAGAAAAAATCTCTCTTCGCTCCTATATTCCCCAGAGTGAAAATGTCATCATTGCCCTCTTGAATTTCACCTATCAACTTCCTACTTCCAGCCACCATCTGGCAATGTTGATATCACCATGCATTCCATGTCTTTGCTCCCTAACAAACCCAGATCTTCCTCAGACAGCGGAAGACCTGTAATCTTTTGCAGGAGACTGACAGGCGTGCTAAAATAAACATATTCTAACTGCCGTCAGTCTGTGGTGCTCATTCAACAGGGATGACACTGCTGTGAGCACGATACTAGATACCCATTTCTTGTGCACCATACACACGTTTTTGTTTTTTTGCAGCCATTAAGATTTTACTTTATTTAACATTGAGAACAATGAGAAAAAGACCAGGATTAAAAGTGATATTAGACTGATCTGATTAAATGCCGATTTATAGCTAATGTAGGAACAAAATGTCCAACTTACAGTGTTTCTGCTCAGTGCTGAATATTTTGTGTTGCCACTGAAGTATTTGACATTGGTTCAGAAAGTGCAGAGAAAACACTGAACCCTCTTTCCCATAATGCATCAGAAAAACTGCTTTTGGGTCATATGGACAATCTGGAGGGAGCTTCATAGTAAATTCTCAGGCCAATGCAAACAGTGTAATGTTTGTACACCTATTTCCCCTGGGAGATTGAAAGAAGGGCTGCAGGACTTTAATCAGAATCTTAAAACAACCGGGCCTTTGATAAGAAACCTCACTGAACATTTATCTTACTTTTCTAAAGGGTATAATGGCTTATGTCATCCACTTTGATCCTGCCTTGGAAACATGATTTTGGAGTGTTGCTGCAGATAACAGTCGTCAGCCTGTGTTGTGTGGTAAAGTTGGTGTCAGTTAAAATGTGTCTTTTCATTTTTTTAATAATTTTCCAGCATGTATGAATGCAGCGTGCCATTCATTTTCCAACTTCTTGTCATAATCTTCTTGACCCCCAAATCCCCCCCGGCTAAAGAGGTGCACGGATACGTAGAGTCCTGCAAAATGGTGGGGCAATAATATTTGTCTTGGAGAAACTTCTAGCAACGAGTCCAACAACAGCAAAAGGTCTCTTGACAGGTGTCATGGATGAGAGTTCTTAGAATAACACAGTTGCAAAGTTTTGCACCAGCGTAGGAAGAGGGAAACTTGAGAGTTTACCATGCAAAGCTGCTCAAATCCTGCTTACTTGGACATAAATTACAATTCAAGTGTAATGTGAGGATAATTTAACATGAGTGAAATGTGTCTTAAGTATTTAAAGCTGCAATAGCTTTTAACTCACTATTAGCTAAATTAGACATTGCACATCAGAGGTAGACATGATTTTGCTTCCATAATTTGTACAGCAATTATTAAAACGTAGTCTATACTCTGACGCCCTGGACCGGAAAGAAGTGGAGAGTGATTTGCCGAAAAGCGGACCCTGCATCAGTGCGGGACAAACGCTGGAAAGAGAGATTATATACTTTGAAAATATATTATATTATATTATATTATATTATATTATATTATATTATATTATATTATATTATATTATATTATATTATATTATATTATATTATATTATATTATATTATATTATATTATATTATATTATATTAAAAATTCAAGGTGTTTATGAAGACAGTGAAAGTCATTTGCATTTTGTTTGCTGTGACTTGATTTATTTGATAGGAGTTACTTTCCATTTACCACATGATCAGCACAAGTAAGATTGTAATATTTACATTGGAGTTGTCCATGATTCTTCAGAAGGAAACTCATACAAGCAGCCTTTAGAGCATGTTTTCTTTGCCTTGTCACATACAGCTGCTACTTATTCAGACTGACTCCAGTGCAGACTTAACAAAACAAAACAAAAAAAACGGATAGTGAAAAGAGAGATTGCAAAGGGCATTTCATGTTAATGGGTTGTAAAATAGCTTTCAGATTACAATCGTTCCAGGGTTACTGTTTTTCAGTCCTCAGAGGCTGCAGGTGTGATTTGTTGAGCTTTTTTTGTGATGCATCACATTTTAGGAATCTTGCAAACTGTTTTGGTCTTCTCAAACAGTGTGTTGTAGTAAAGGGAGAAATGGTGTTGTGTCTTTTTCAGTTACATATCACATATGATTGCTATGGGATATTATTACTCATTTGTGGTCCTGAATTATGTGCAGCTACTTCATCTTGTATTTAAATTTCAGTCTCTGTATAAATGTGAAGCCAGCAAGTAAATAACCAGAGGCTAAACATTATGTCCTAAGTGAAGCCAGAAAGCCCATCACTTTATTTTGAGTACATTCAGCAGCAACCAGCCTAGTGTGCTTTGATAGCCTACTTTTAGCATCCATTATAAATGGGATCAGTAAGATGAACAATGATATCATCAGCAAATCTTGTAGATAAAAAACTAAATAAAATGATTTTGACAGAACCACATCACAGAACAGAAATATGACATTTATGACATACAGTAACAGTTATGAACTAATTTAAATTTCTTTAGTTTTAATAACAGTAAATGAAACCTGCTCTTATTCATGGCTTTTTTCAGTGAATGTGATTATGTACTGTATCACCTATAATCCCACAGAAACTCAATGTATACATCTTGTCTATATGTGACACGAAAACTAATGGACATTGTTTATGATACCAATCAACAGGAAAACACTTCAGGATACTTAGACATACTCAAGAAAGAATGTTCCTGTGCTGTGTTAGTGGAGAGGAAAATCTATAGATAACAATTTACATTTGTTTGGTAATTTATAGTCATCATACCATCTACAAAACATGTTAAGCAAATGTTGCCTTATCATTTATTATAATGTTTAATGGATGAACAAATGCAGACAAAATGTCTAACATAGGCTACATCAAACAGAAAAAGTGACAAACTTAGGCTAATGGATTGCATATCAAACAAATCAATGTGAATTAAAATGATTTGGCAAATCTTCTAAAGAAATATGCCATTGTATTGGAATAGCATATTGCATACATGTGCATCATAAAGTTATTGGTCTTAATTCAGTTAAGCCCAATATTATTTTGTAAATCATCACTTTAGATTCAATAGTCTGTCCTTTTCAGTGGGTGGTGGTGGTAAAGCTCAGCTGTGGTTGTGGTTGGTGAGGTTTAGTCTGGTTTACACATTAGTCATATTGCTAATAAAGTTATTCATGTCTTCAACACAATAACAGTCTACTACATTCATACAAACTCATATTCTGCCATATGGCTCATTGTCATCACATGCAGTTGTGTCTTATATATTCATTAGAAAGTGATTTTCACTCTAGGAAGAAGCCAAGTTGAATGAAGTAATGGATTCAGTCTTAAATATAGGGCAAACTTGTCGTCCTTCTTAGGCCTATCATGCTTTTCAAAGGTCTAATCATAACCTTGTTTCTCTTCTGTTTATTTTTGTCTTCATAACCTTTAATTACCAAGCTAAGAATCAATCTTTAACAGGTCTTTCATTTGTTAAATTGTTTTTGGCCACTGAAATTATTATCTGTATTTAGCCTCCAATAAAATGTTACCACATTTGCAAGCATTTATCCAGACAAATAAGATTATTTTTCTCCTTTTATTTTCTGTAAGAAGCTTGCAGATGGTTTAGGATTTAGATTGTTACAGTATGGGAAATAAATAATAATTAAAATAATTAGCTTATAGGCCTACTTACTTAATTCATGCCAGTTTTGAAACTTGTATATTTGTTGCCAACATAATACAACCAAAGGCTCTTTAACTTTTTATCCCTGCTATCTCTTTTTAGGTTCCCAACAACAAATGGTGTTTGCATGTAAAGTAAAGTTGTTGTTTTTTTCACTAAATTTCTAAATTTTATTTTTATTTTGTTTATCATTTGAACACAATTATTAAGTGAAGAATGTGTAGGGATTTAGGCTACATTAATATCAAATTCTGCTGTTGATTATATCTATCTTTTCCGCTCTTTCATTGTTAACTTATAACTTTTATGTACTTTATAAGACTTTTGCTAAATATGTACCACCTGCAAACCATGGATTTGAACCGAGGGTTTGTGTGCAGATTGTACCACACAAGTAGATTTGGGAATTAGTCATCAAGAGCCCTGCCAGCCTCACACTGTTATGCCACTTGCTCTGTCACACCAAGTAAATATAAATAGCACCACTAACCACATGCAGTCCAGTGAAAGTAACCCTATGCTTAACTGCACGCATTTGAGTTTTATAGAAAACTGTAAAGGTGTTTACAGATGTGTGGCAACAACACTGCATATGATGAAATCATGCATTAATAAACGTTTTTATTACGTTAAGCACTTTCAAATTATAATCTTTTCTTTCCTTAACATAGCCAAACTTTTGGTATAGGCTGTTTGGAAGAATTGTTTAAGGGTGATTTGGCATCTGACTTTAAGTATACAGTTTCTTAATACAGAACAAGTAATAATATTCAACAGTATTATTGATCTGACAGTGTACTGACACTGTTGTATGAGAACTGAGCTGGACGATGACATCATTTTTTGCAGAACTTCTTTTTTGATGAAGTGAACTAATTTAATAACTGATGATCTTTACAAAAGAACTGAATCAACACTCAACTGACTTCAGCTGAACAACAGCCGAAATCCATCATTTTTCCTGTTATCGCTGTAAATTTGCTTTGACATGATCTGTTTTGTATATAAAGCGCTACATAAATAAAGGTGACTTGACTTGGTTGACCTAATATGTAACAGGTACCAATGAATTCATCTAAAGCATTTTTTTTTTTTTTACGAATGTCTATAACAGGAGCCTATTCTGACTAATATTAAATTCTGTTGGCAAACTTTGTGTCAGTTTGACAAAGTGGAGATCTAGATAAAATTATAGCAGTGAAAACATTCCTGAGGTAACATTATTTTAGACCGTGTAGCAGGTGTGGTCATTTGAGCTTCAAACTGTTGAAAATTAATAACTCTAAATGATTATTTCTGAAAAAAAAAAAAATCGTAGTTTTAGCATGGTGACTGTGTTGTAAGAGCATACACGAACATGATGATGAAGGCAAAGGTAATATTTAATGCATTCACAGGCAGGTAAATCCAAACAGCGAGAGCAGCTTTCAGCACAGGTACACATGAATGAGACTCGACAACAATGAACAGAAACAGAGGAACTTAAGTATACATGCAAACAAGGATAATTAATGACACACACCTGAACTAAATGACATAATCAAATCAATAACCATGACAACCAATTCAACTCAGTCTCAATGTCCATACTATCCATCCTAAACAGTATGTGAGATTAGAATAAGTGTGTCCCAAAGCAGAGTATGTTAAAAAGAGGATGCCAGAAGTCTCTGGATGGTCTACTATTTCCGGTGGATTTTCGAAGTGTGGATCCGTGCACACTCTAAAGGCTAATATTGCCAACAACCCATTGCACTTTGGAGGAGGAACTAAAAACACGAGTAAAAAGTGTTTAAAAAAACTACAAAACATGGCGGATATGCGTGATAAAGGTTTGAATGACTAATCAAAGTTTAACCTGATAAAAAAAATATTTATTTAATGTTATCCGTGTTATATTCCATCTGTTTATAAAGATCCGTTTGGCCATTAACTTTTAAATGCATCATTATGCATTAATATGAGGAGAGTCTCCGCATGAAAGACCCGCGACTGCAGATCAACGTGCTTCTGCATTTCTCTCTGATACGGTAGGAAATGAAATGAAATGAAATGAAATGAAATGTGGAGGATTTTAACTGTGACAAGATGATTGACAGGCCAGTTTACTGTGACAGATTGCGACAGAGAGCAACCGTTAAAGACGCAATTATATGACGTGATAGTATGTCCCAAAGCTTGTCTAATTTTTCTACACACTCAAAAGTATCTACTTTTTCTTCATAAAAAGAGTAGCCTACATCATTTTATGGCGTAATATAAGTAGGCGAATTGAGACACAGGACCAGGCTGAATCTGAAATTGCCCCCTAAACCCTCATTCACTATTCCCTACGTTAGTCCACTAACACTGTTCACTTGAAGGAGTGAATGAAAAGGAGTGAGAGAATTCGGACAGCCGTTGAGCGTACAACGATTGGTAGCCTACACCCGTTATTGCAGTGCAGTGTGGGATTGAATGAGTGCGCTCAATAACGTCCACCATGGTTTCGGACACCACTACAAATGGCTGTCCCCTCAAATAGCGCCTTATTTGAGTATATAGGCTAGGGCGATTTCGGATTCAGCCCAAATGGTTTGTGACTATGACATACACAGTTTTATACCTGTTCTCAAGCCATATTAGCTTGACCTTTGGACAATCTTGAAATGTTAGTTAGTTTTAGTTAGTTTAGAACAATAGCAACACTTAGACAATTTTGATACAGAATAATAAACAAGGATGTGTTTGATGACTTTTATCAAGTTATTTAAAATACATTTTAATAATAGATAAAAAAAAAACTCAAGTTCAAATGTGTTTTACTGTTATCAGATCTTCTTGTCTTATCAAGACTTCTCATCATAATTGTTAATGATGCTTGACAAAAGAGTAATATTTTTTTAAACCTTGTTAAGATCACAAAGATATAAACATTTTAGGGTGGAAATTACACATTACACTCCACCCAGTGCTTTGAAGCTGTGCATCATTTGTTTTGCATGGATCAACAAATCTTTCTTTTTTTCTTTCTGTCTTTCTCTTATACTGCGTAAAACATCTAATAATGAGATCTTTAGTGCACTTTAGAGCTTAGATACTGTCTGTTACTCCTTATGTCAAAATTTGAGCTCACAATTTTTATGAACGTTAACTGTCAACCGTTTTGTGTTATGTGGTTCTGCTCTATTATATCCCACTACAGATAAATGAAAAATGTGACTGAAGATTTCCATATAGTTTCCCTGTGGTCATAGTCTGCGATTAGGGAAATCACACAGGGCTTAAACCGTGCCATAGCTTGTAATAATCTTTGCTTGCAGCTAAATTACTTGACCACTCTGAATGCAGTCCTAGCATTCCCCAAATGAATCCCCCAGGCCCAAATGGGCAGATGAAAAGCATTCCTTAACCTCTAACTGTACAGTAAATATCACAACACCCAACCCCATTTCATCACTATTGTGTAATTTACGGACAAGAACATCAAAGATGACTTTAACCACATTGGAAAAAAAACTAGTGTGTGGCTTATTTTCAAACCAGTAAGACCATCGCAAAAATGACTTCAAGGCAGACAGTTTTGCACCACTGAGCTGGACAGTAATCAAGTTAACACTTGATTTTTTTATACATTTTTTAGATTCTTTTTCAGGTTTATGGTATAATATTTAACTAATATTTTCTTCAGTTTGTAGAATTGAGCTCTGTTTTGTTAATTAAAATGCATAATGAATTGCTTATGAAACATGTTTTCTCAGACATTATTTCTTTTTCCTCTTCAGCTTTGCTATGACTGTATATCTCTTAAAAACAATAAGAATACTCCATTGGGTTGTTCCGAGGAGCCGTGCAGTAAATAAAAAAGTGGGATTTTGAGGAATATGTTAAACCCTTTACAGGGTGCTGTAGTGAAAAGCAAAGAATTTTCCAAGAAAAAGAGGAAGGGAAAATAATTGCCTCTCTGTTTTTGACAGAGGCAGAGCGGACAACACCCTACTACCCCTTACTGTTTTTTCTTTCTTTCTTTCTTTTTCACCCTTTCTTCCTCTCTCTCCTAAGAAAAAAAGCTGCCTGCACCTGTGTGGGCTCTTTTTAACGCCTCCCATGCTATTTATGTAATGACACTTCCCTCTGATCAAAGTGTCCAAGAACTGTCTTGAGCAGAGATATTAGATCTCATCTGTCATGAAGAGAGTTGGTGTTTTCTTTTTTCAGACTGGCTGAGAATAATAAGCCACTGTTATAATAGACAGTTGAAGTGGCCAGGAGTGATGATGATGATGATGATGAGCAGCTTCTCTCTCCGTGCTGAGAGTTCACTGTGTCTGACCACCTGTGTGTGGCATTATATGTAAACAGTCAAATGCAGAAAAAAACATGCAAACCTGCTTGTGCATTGAAAACAGAATTTGAGTCTGTAGTCTGCAGTGCAGAAGACCGTCTTGTGCGAGGCAGGAATGTTATCACGGTGCATTTGGGACTGGTCCTCCTAATTACAGGAGGGTAAGTTTGGTTAGGCCAGAGGCACTGTGTAATTACTATGATTGCAATGCTTTAGACATAAGTCTATCCTGGCCTACAGTTCCTTTTGAAGAATGAGGCCCAGAAAAGACACACTGTGTGTTAACTATATTAAATGTGTACCTTGTATTGTTAAAGAGGACATAGGCAGAGCAGTTATGAGTTTTTTTATTTATTATTTATTATTTATTTATTTATTTTTAATACAGGCGGTGCAATGCCATTTGATTAATGGATTTTACAGTGAGATACGCAAATTGGATATATGTTTTTGAAATCGTCCTAATGTGCAACAGATTCTGTAATATATATATATCAATACTGTGTGGAAATGAGTAAGAATCATCTAATGATAACTGATAAGTAACTATCAATTTCAGCCTGGTTATTAGAAACTGTCCCTGCATACTGTCATTGCAAGGTTGCAAAGAAGTCCTTAATTGCTATTGGTAACACTTTACAGTAATGTTCCATTAGTTAATGAATTAACTAACAATAAGCAAGGCATTTGCTTTGATATATAATAATCTTTGTTAATGTTAGATAATATAAATACAACTGTTCATTGTTATTTCATGTCAGCTCGGGTCCATTAAATAATATTAACATATATCTTTTGATTGTAATAATCTTTTAGGAAATGTCAAAATTTCCATTAAATGCTGTAGAAGCATTTTTCATTATTAGTTCATATTAAGTTAACAAAATGGAACCTTATTGTAAAGTATTTCCACGTTGCCTCATGTCCTGCTAGGACAGGTAGAAATGTAACAATGAAATATTGAACTTTATAAGATATAGAGTTCAAAATACATCCAATCCTTTTTTCTGCTCTCAGTTTAACACATCCTTCTTAAATAACAGGAAGGGAGTGCATTCCAAAATAAAGTTGTTTGTGGCCACCTTTTATGTCCAGCCGAAGAATTCAACAAACTTAATTTTCACACAGAAGTTCCTGTTGCATTCAGGCAGGGAACAGATGGCAGCTGTGAGTTTGGTTTCAACCCTTGAACATTAAGTTTTAGTAACGTGACTCATTTATCATTCTACTCCATTCATAGAAATCTTGAGGTCGATTGCATCAGACTTTCCTCCCAGTTCTTTGATTCCACACTAGTAGAAACCTTGTAATATTGTACCAAGTTGAAATCATAGCAACGGCCCTGCAGATGTCCAGGACAAAAAGATTAGATTTTAACTCATTGTTAAACACAGCTACTGTTTGCTTGCCCTTGTTTAACAAAAGTGATTTGTTAAGTAAATGTTCAACAAAGGTCTGGTTACCTAGCTGCAATAAAGAGCCCAGTATGTAGCATCATCCTCTGAAAAATCAAGAGGGAGGTCATAAAGAAAACAAACATGTGTCAGGCATATGATCTGATTCGTAAGCTTTCCCATCAATACAAATCCCAGCTGGTCATGTGCACTTTTAATGCAGGGGAAAAAAAAATTAATTCTCTCGTAAATGACCTGTAAAGTGCATTTGTGGGCGTGTTGTTCACTCAGATGCCTCAAATGTCAAGCCCTGCAGTTTTTGAATGAGGAATATGCAGATTATGTTTATTTGCCTATGTAAATTGTGAAATACATTTTGTTAATGAGACCCCCAATGAAAAGTATGTTGTTGTTTTTATGCATATGACCTTAAAGTTGGTCAATGTTTAGAATTTTTGCATGTGTTCGGTCACCTCTGGTTCACCTCTGCTTTGCTTCACTTCATGCGTTTTTGCAGGTGGTGTCCTTCAGTAATAAAGACAGGCTCTACACACAATATTGTTTTCCTCTGTAGCCAAAAGAGAATTCTTCATTAGTTTGCAAAAGGGATCCAGGTTCACACAAGCAAGCCGGCCTGATTCTGGCCATTTTCAATGCCTGCTCAAATAGGGTGTGTTAAGTTAAACACTGTGATTGAGGAAGCTTTTGTAAGCCCATCGAAGATTATACCGAATAAATAGTAAGTTCTTCAAATTCACAGTGCTGAACACTGTGAAAATGTAAGTAGTGCATGATTTATTTTTCCTGTCTTTGTTTTGTACTATCCCATAATGTGTAAGAATCATAAAATGTTATGATTTAGGAAAAGGAAAGTGTCTGATTAAATTGATGAGCACTTAATCAATAAATGTCAGTCTTTGGAAAGGTTTCTCACAGGTTCACATATATGGACGTCTATGTCCCAGAGGGCAGTGCTGCTTTGCACATGTTTCAGATAAACTTACATTTTCCCAAAAGTAACATGGAAGCCAAAAGAATGTGGAAAATAGTTGTAGTAGTAGCACTGCTGGGGAAAGCTGTCTGCGTGGAGTCACTTTGGTGTAGGAAATCTCAAAAGAGACCTAAACTCAACTGATTTGTGTGCTGCCACTTTTGTTGACCCCATGTGCTAGTTTTTGAAGCTGTAATTCACGACGAAACTTAGCTGTGCTCTTAATTTAAGACACGTTTTCCTTGACAGTAGATACAATGACTTTCCTCATCAATGTAAACTTCTGATGGATTTTACTCAATCTGAAACATTTGCCACCTGTTGCACGCTCATTTGGTATTGAAAAGATGTGGCTCCTGCAATTTATTTACAATGCTTCTTAAAACAACGCATTAGCTAAAAGCTAATATTTATTTGACCATACAGCTTAAAAGTCCATATCAAACTTTTAAGAGCCCCCCAATAATGGTCACTGCGGCAAAACATTCAACTTCATTAAATAAAATGTTTGCAATTTATGTGTTGCTTGGAAAAAATCTGGTTAATTTCCAAAGGCCGCAATTGAGAAAGTTGATTTTTACCACCGTACTGTAGTGTAGCTACGGCATTTACCAGCAGGGGCTATCTTAACCATGCATAACCAGCCAAATCCTTGAACCCTTGTTTAAAGCCACATGTTTTGTGGTTTGGTCTCTACTTGATCAAATTCTGGTCCAACACAATCTTTTTCCTCCACCCTTGGCAGTGTCCAAGCGCCATCTCAGTCCTCAGAGTGGAACACCAGCTCTTCTAGGGTGTTTTGTAGATGGCCAGAGGACACCTGTGCAGACTCTGTTTATTTTCTTGCACAAACACCCAAGCAATGTGTTTATGATTTGGAAAAGCCAAGCACATGAGTAAACATTTGCTTAAATCCCTTCTCCCCTTCAACCTCTGTATAAACAACCTTATTTTGTCCTTTCCTCCTTTTTTACACATTCTTTTCTTCTCACAACCACATAACTCGACACAATCCTATTTCTGTATTTCCCAAAAAGTCGTGTCATAGTTCCACCACCTGCTTTGAATTTGCTGCCCCACAGTAACAAGTCTTGATTACTTTCTTTTCTTTCTTTCAGTTTCTTCTTTTGAATATATATCAAACTATTTTAAAATTCTCAAAGTAAATCCAGATTTGAATGTCCAGCTGCCAAAATGAGCAACCCGTCTTTCGGTACGGTTAAGTTGTACATTTTTGTTCCCCGTGCCAGGACATCTGTCTTCTGACACACCCTGTCATTAAAAGAAAAAGGAAGCAGCATCTTTTGATTATTTTCATTCATATTGCATACATTTGAACAGAAACTCAGTAAGACATTAAAAAAGATGTTAAACATCATGACGACTAAGTTCAAATAATTTGTTGTAGCCACACTGTGTTGTCCTGTATTGAGATTTTTTTAATAATTTTAAAAACTGATTTTTAGATATATACTGTAGAGGTTAAAAATGGTCAGAAAACCTTAAAAACCTCTAAAACACTAAAAAAGCAAACACATTATACATTTTTACTTCATTAACTTGTCCTCTACAGTCCAAAGTCTCATGCAAATTTAACATTTAACATTTACAGGCTTCACTCCATGCAGGTTGAAAAATTTCTCCGGAAACGTGTGTTTATGACGTACACTCTTAGAAGAAAATGTTCTATATATAACCTTAAAAGATTCTGACAGGCACCTCGTATTTAAAACATTTTATGGGTTCCCAACATGGGATAATTTTATGGATAGTTTTAATTAATTGTCTTTTAATGTTAAATAAATTATATTAATTAAAAAGTTACCAAACATACTTTATCAGAAATAATTGAAATAGCCCATTAAACATGAAAGTATTTTGAAATCATTTAAGACATGTCTCTGCATTTAGAACTTTTATGGAAAGAAATATATATATATATTTACTGTTCATATAGGCCTATTATGTGATTTTATTTTATTTTTTTCTCACATCTTATTTGTGCATTTTAGCCCTAGGATAGTGGCAAGTGGATAGTTACTGTATGTGAATACAGAGGTGAGGAATATCTATGTTGAAAGGAAAAAAAATGTGCATCGTGTTGCCAGTTTAGAGGATTTTTGTTTGAAGCCCTGTGAAGTCCTGTAGAGTACTTCCAGGCCCTCTTAGTTTTCTAGAGGCCAAATGCAATTCTGGCTGATCCCAACAGAAGCAGAACACCTCAGCACATCTGGACTCAACACTGCATCTATTACACAACCCCACTATGTGAAGTCACGTCCAAGTCAAATAAGCACCCCCACCCCCACCCCCCCTCAAGGAACACCTAAAGAGGGACAAGGGTAAGCCTGCCAAAAAAAAGGACTCCGACCTCAAGCATTCCTCTCATCCAGGTCATGTTTTCATTACCCCGACAAATTTACACAGTTGTTAGTGATGGCCTGGGATTCCTCCTAAAGCACAACCCACCAATAATAAACAGAGGCCAGCTGACACCCTCCGACACCTGCAAGCCTCCCTGACAGTACAGGATTGTTCCCAGGCCGGAGAGCACCAAGAGGCCCTGCTTTCCACTCAAAGTGTCATCCATTCGAGAGGATGCCATCATACCACCCTGACACACACGTCTGAGCCCTGAAATAAATGCGTCATTGGTAAATCCTACCAGAGAAAACACCCTCATGAACCAGCCAGACTGGTGATAAAGCCGCTCAGTTTGTTCTCTTCATTTAAAGCCACACTGCTCAAGAGTGGGCATGTGAGAGTATCTTATCAAATGTGCTGTTCAGAAAGCTTTTTTTGTGTCTTCAAACCTTTGACACTGTCAAACCAGAACTTTTCAGAAGATGCAGCACACTTAATGGATATTTTTCAGATGTATTGAAAAGTTGCAGATTTTGACTTGGGGCCAGATTTACTAACAGTTAATCAGCGCCAGCGCAAACCCTCTTTTGCCGTTAAAAACTACTGTCGGGATTTACTAAAGACATGCAGTGAGAAATTTTTGTGAAAAGGCACGGGCATGGTTATTTTTGCGGCTGACCTTATTGCATATGCCTTTGTAGGAGTTTCCCTTTCAGGCGCAAAATTTATGGGAGGAGAGTATTTAAATGAATCGCGCAAATTTGCGCTCATCAATGTACTGGTGTATGCGTCATCATTTTCCGGCCAAAAAAAATACCTGGTAGATTGCATTGGTCATTATGGAAATTATCTGACAGCGTCTGTGTTCTTTAATTTGCACGTCATCAGTAGATCGCGTGCAGAACTTCCCACTCCCATCGGCGCTGTTTTGGAATTGCGCTCTCACGCTAATTTGCCCTGTTTAGTAAATCTGCCCCATACAAAAAAATTATATTTATAGATGCAGCAACATTACAAAAAGTTATGCCTGATATGATAAGATGCTAAATATTTTCATTAAAATGTGTACTATTTACACTACCGTTCAAGAGTTTATATAAAGTGAGATTTTGTTTTTGTTTTTTAAAAAAGAGAAATTAACATTTATTCAGTAGGGATACATTAAATTGATAAAAAAGGGACAGTAAAGATGTTTATAATGTTACAAAATATTTATTTGGCTTTTCTGTACAATTTTATGTTCATAAAAGAATCCTGAAAAATAATTACATCCAGAAATAATTAAGTAGCACTTCTCTTTTTAACGTTGTCAACTGAACTGATTGTTGTTGTTGTTTTTTATATCAATTACTAATATGGTATCAATATATTGTGTATCCCTAATGTTGGGAGAATATTGGGAAAATGCACAGATACTTTCAGCCCTTTTTAGTTCATTCATAATTGACATAGTCTGCAAGTTATGTTTGCTTATAAGTCGCTGTTTCTTCTATATCAGATACAGTAACAGAGGAAACTTGTTGAAGGTACAACACCTGTTCTGTTAAACTACGGGAAACTGATGGAACAGTCAGATCTGTTTTATCACTTGGCCTGTGAACTTATGAGGGCGAGAGGAAACCTTTCTGCCATTGTATTACTGTGGGCTAGAGGGTTTTGATCCCTCTTCTGCAATCGAAAGATGATCTCCAATCCTTGTTCTGCCCACTGTAATTCCTCGCCTTTGCCTGATGATTTCTTTTCAAGACTGACGGGGGAGCGCAAAAGCCACAGATAAGGTAGCTGGATCAGCCCCTGGCCAGCTGTGAACCCGATAGCATCTGTTTAAATCATCTAAAGGAGGACCGTTCCTTTTCAAGTCTGCACTGCTAGTTATCTCACTTTTATCCTGCACATGTAAGGGAAATCCACAGATGGCCAGGGTTCTGATAGAAATACACATGTGATATCATTGACTATGCTATCAAAAAAGGATGATTTCACAAAAGAAGAGTGACTCTGTCTCTCGCTGTCTCTTAGAGGTAAACAGATAAGCCAAAACAAAGACCCTCTTCACAGGAGATGTGGTTGGAAGTTATTCTTTCAGCATTACCATCCAGACAAAACAACGGCTGACTGAACTGTGCAGTGTTTCTGTCCTCCATTCTGAAATGCACACCAGCAATACTTTTTTTATTATTATTATTTTTAATTCATGTTATGGACTGTTACACAATTTTCTTTAGGTTGTATTTGTAACACAATCTTCCCTATTGCAATGATTTATATCTCTCCTTTGTCTAGTTTCTCAGGATAGCATATTGCACTCCAGATTATTTATACAGTATGTCCTCCTGTTTTTCTTGCAGTCCATCATTTTCATAAGGGACCGAAATTCTCGCGGACAGGAAATATCTGGGTATATAGACTACTCCCACCGACTAAAATCTGAAGACTTTGAACCATATTTCAGTGGAAAGAAAAGGTTTTTGCCAAAAACAACTGACTTAAGGTAAGCTTACTTATATTATGACCCATCTATGATGATTTCCGGTGACTATTGTTTTAATAGATGTGCTACTGAACATCTCAAAGGTTAGATTTTCTCAGATTAATGTGCAAGAAAGCAGTATCCATCTGATCCCTGAACCATTTGTCTTTTGTGAAAAGGATATCCACTCCAAAAAAAGTCTGCACGAAAAAGAAAAAAGACTTCCTCTTCAAAATGGAGGAAGAGCAGGCAGACATTATGAATAAAGGCTCTAATATTAATATTAGTCAAATGGTGATCCTCTTTAAACCATGTTTTGAAGTCATAACCATCCAAAAAGAGTCTTCATAGAGGTTTCCTTTAAGAGCACTTAAGATCCGTTTAAGATGATTAAAAACAGGAAATATATTTTAGTTTGGCGTCTTTACGTTAGAAGGATGCATTAAAATTATTTTATTTTTTTTAAGTTATTTTTTAAATGTTATATTAAAAATGTGAAAAATAATTTCAAATAAATATTCAAACTTTCAGTTCATTAAAGGGAGAAAACACTATATTTTGGTTTCTCCGCTTTATTAAGCAGCACAACTGTTTTCAACATTGATAATAAGAAATGTTTCTTGAGCATCAAATCAGCATATTAAAATTGACTGTTAAGAACAAGAGTAAAAAACAAATGTCATTTAATACAATAAATAGGATGTTTATTGAAAATAGGATGTTTAAGCGTTTGTGTAACGCTTCATAATTCAGTTTTCAGACCATATACATTGCAAATGCAAAAAAAAAAAAAGTTATTTTTTCATTCTTTCCGGTTACTTAGCGGATAATTGCCATTTTGTGACTTCAGAATTTTTTTAAAAAAGGACAAATAATGGAAATTATCCATTGATGAAGTAACAGGAAAAAAAATAAAAATGAACGTTTGGTTTCATTTCTTTGAATTTTTCCACTGCATGGTCTGAAAACTGAATTGTGAATCGTTACATGGACCAGGTCGGATAAAACTTGAACATACACATTTTCATATATAACAAAAATGAGTGTGTGCACTCCCATGAATGCCTTGCCCATTCTGCCAAAACAGGACATATAAAACTGTGAACCCCAAATAAATATTAATAAAATAATGTGATGAAAGACTGCAGTCTGTAGTCTATGTTTAATACATACAGGCATGTTTGTGTTTGTATATCCACATCCTAACTGCCACAGCACATTATCTAATCAAAGGAAGTAAAGGAAGTACACTACAGCATAAGCATTCTCATTTCCTGTGTACTCTCAGCCCCATCTCTCTTTCACTCCCTATTTCTCTTTCAGTCGCTTTTTTCTCTCTTTCTGTGTTCTCTCTTTCCTCCACCATCCTTCTCACGGGAACAATAAAAGGCAGTGCTTGTGGTTGCCACTAAGATGGAGCAGATGCTGTGTTCTTCCCGTACAGATGCATGAATCCACACTACAGCTGACAGACTTTGACTGCCTCACCACAAAAATATAGAGTACAAAAGTCATGGCCACCAGCTGAGGACAATCACATTCTTGTCAATGTAGAGAATTTTAAAACGGCCTGACAAAAGTGAAATGAACTAAAAAAGAAAGTAATTAGATAGATAGATAGATAGATAGATAGATAGATAGATAGATAGATAGATAGATAGATAGATAGATAGATAGATAGATAGATAGATAGATAGATAGATAGATAGATAGATAGATAGATAGATAGATAGATAGATAGATAGATAGATAGATAGATAGATAGATAGATAGATAGATAGATAGATAGATAGATAGAAAGATAGATAGATAGATCTGAATAGAATAGATAGATAGATTTGAATAGAAAAGACTTAGTGCTTTCTTTGGTTATATTGAATGGCACATTTACTGATTTCTATTCGCTTTCTCATTGATCCATAGAGTTACAGCTGATGGATTTTTAAAACACTCCATCAGGCTTTAGTTTGGTAACCATGGAGCACTGCCGTACACAAACATCCTTTTCTCGCTGTGTGTTTTTATAGCGTAATGGTAAAGATGCAGACCTATCATTAACAGAACGATAATTGTTTCCACAAAACCCTGGTTTTTCACACGTTGGTAAGTTAGTGTGGGTGGGGTGCCAGCTGCACTATGAATATCAAGCATTTCATGCATTTCATTAAGCAAGCATTCATCACCTGGTGATGTCTGTAAGGACAATATGGCACCATAATTGCCAAAGAACATGTCCAAATGAGGCAAGTTGCTGAACTCATGCTTTTTTCAATCACAAAACAAATAGACCAAATGCTCAGATAGACTAAATACTCAGAGAGCCCAAGTCGGTCTTCCCACTTCCTGTGACTCGAAAATTGAAAGGCTCTAGAGCATTTTTCTGCCCATCTTTTCATGTTCTCTGTTAAAATATCTCACATCTGTCCTGTTTCTTCGACCAAAAGTAAGTGGTTTACCATTGCATAAAAGTGGTCAACCCAAAAATGCTAATTGCTATATGGCATTTCAGTATAAATAGACACAGAAAATGCTGTCAACCCTTATTTTAAAAAGGAGGAAGTGAATATGCATCCTTGCTTCTAAGTCCTTCTCAAAGTTTTACATTTTGTATATGTCACAAACCATATGGAGAGAAGAAAAGTGAAGACTTTCCATTTTTTTTTTGTGAAGAAAAAGTTTGATCCAAAAGGCAAACAGAATAAGGGCTAAACTTGTCATTTCATGCATCACTGTATTTCTCCACAGAATCTTTGTCTTTGTGTGGGTCTGCCATGTTTACCGTGACGGTAGTCACGCCGATGGCAACCGAAGGAAGTCTTTCCTGTGATGCAAAATGCCAAGCGGAGACCCTCCGAGGATGTTTGATTCAGACCATTACATTTTATTTACATCTTATTAGCCAGTCTTTTCATTTCAAGCACAATTTTGTTTGCTTTGATGACTAGCACCATGGTTTCTGGTCGCCTTGACAGGAAATGGCGGACAGGGAAGTTTGAGCTGTCTTTCCATCATGCGTTCTCTCTCTTACACATAGAGCCATATGTAATAAATTATAATAAACTGGAGATATTTCAAGATGGTACAGCCATAGAATGGGCCTACTGAGCACTGGAAAAATGGACTTTAATCGTGTCCTTTTTTGGGTGTGTAAAGAAGAGCTGATCCAGGGCAAGCCTTGCAGGAAGACCGGCAACTGTCCTCCTGTGTTTTTAAGGACTTAATAATGTATTTTCAGTTCTTTAAATACTTAACACCACAATGACATTAATCCCTGATTAATCTAGACTTATTATGGATTTATTCGATAATCCTTATACTGACTTTATACTGAACCAGGGATTGCTGCTGAACCAAATCGTCCCTAGCTTGAAATCAACCAAATGAGGATCATATTTATTTTGCATACCAGATTTTTTAATGATTTATATCCTTGAGGTTAAGGTCATAAACATTTTACAGATGCTGTTAAGTAGCATTGCAGCAATACTAAACGTATAGAGCGCTGGCTTACGTCCACCGTGTTATCACAACGGAGAATAAAATGCTCTTGCATCCATGTGCCTCTCCCTCGGATTCATAAAGTGCCTCTCCCCAAAGTCCAGCTTTGTTCTTGGACCACAAACTACTGCTTGGGAAAAGCTGAGGTCCATTGGAGCAACCCTCACTGCCTCAGAGTGTGACATTTAGATTTCTTTTTCTGCAAAGCAGCTGTCTTCCAGCAGTTGAGCTTATTATGAGAACCACTAACACAGGCCAGACAGTCTCTTTTTTCACTATTTCTCATTGGCTGCATTAATTACATTTAGATCTATTCTCACTGCCATTTTGAGTGGCCTGCTGGTTCTCAATCTTCACATTGATCAGTGTGGACAGAGGAATTTTTGGTTGTAGCTTTGAGAAAGTTTTTTTTAGCCCTGGAATGTCTTGAAAGTTTAGTAGAAGCTCAAGTGTGAATGCAGATTTTTAAAGTTGGAAATCTAATATTGAACATATTCAAATAAATGTCCCAGAGTCTCTGTATTCAGTTAGAGGGAAACTGATATGTCAGTGAAACGTCTGTCCAACAAGCATGCCAAAGGCTAAAATAGTAAAATGGCTAACTTTCAAAGTAACAAGCCTTCCCTTTAAGAATTTCACATGGAAAATTGGAGAATTTTTTTGTAGACAAACGAAAAAAGGTACTGGTCATTTTCTCCCAGGACACTGTCTGTTAAGTTTACGGACATTTCCTTTAGCCCTAGAAAGCAATGCGATGTGTAATTTAAAATATGGGCAAAACACCTACAAATCTATTTGGAAAATTCAAAATTCCTTCATATTAACACAGTACACTGTGCCCTTTATTACAGACTTTTCTTATAGTTTGTCTATGCAATGAAACTGACAGAGCTGTAAAAAATATACAGTATTGTTTACATGCATGCACCTGCTTTTCTGACAGTTCCCTACACCAAAAAGTCCTTATGTCTTGCGATTTGTGCTTTACACATTTAATAGCTGTCAGATAAACTTTGCCATTAGAGTTAGACTTAGAAGGCATATAGAAAACTAAAAGGGGTATTATTTCCATTTTTTTGTTCTGCATCCATAGTTTGCTTTCAGTCAAGACATTTTTAGAAACGTGCAAAAATATCTTCTGAATTAATACATGCAAAGAGGTACATGTAAGGCCACTATTAATGTAATTCTAAATGTCAAGAGCATGATTGTTCTTATGATTCCTTATATACAACTTAACACCTGGCGTTCTAAGTGCATGTTTTATCAAACTGGAATAGCACACAATTTTGTCAGGTAGTTAATATTTTTCCCTATATTCAGCAAAGCCTTCCATCTTTACTGCAGTGTTTTTCTGTCAAAACTTTTAAGTCTCTAAACTATTGTAAACATATTAACCCTAACTTTTTTCAGCTTCTACAACTGGAGAACACAGGTGGCCGAACATAATGCCACCTCAAACTATGAGGTAATCACAGAGAATCCAAGCGGTCTGCTCTTCCAGTGCAGGAAAGAAATGAAAATCTTGAATGTTGACCCAGAGGTGAGCATGTTGGATATGAGCAGAACTTGTGATACACTGGTAAACAGAGAGTGCTGACCTCTCTCAGTCATGTTTTAGCTCTCATTTAATATCCACGAGTAAATAAACACCTGAACTACGTTAAATTGAATACTGGTTCAATGAATAACTTAAGATTTAAACAGGAACATTGAATTGTCTCTGTACTACTATTAGATGTAGTGTCTAATCAGTTAATGAGGTTCATTAAGACTAATTTATTATCTTGCACATGTAAAAAAGCATAACAGCAATGATCAAGAGTCATCCCATGTTAACATTTTTGTGAAACCATTCTTTGGTGATATCAGATAGCCTCCCTGTGAAGTGGAGTGTATTGTTGCACCTGGGTAGCATTTTTGTTCCGATCTCTCGAAATATCCGTCAGAGAGGGTTAGAACGAACCGCGAAATTCAATCCTGGAACCTGTGCCACAATTTTTTTTGCCTTTGTGCCCAGGAGCTATGAGTGCATGCTATTTTAGAAAAGAGGCAACGCTGCAGACCGACCTCTTTGAACACAAACTCGCCCAGGCTGCCTCGTTGAGGGCGAGATGGCAGAGGCGAGTATTGCCTGTGGTCGAGCACACCCCGACCAGGCCGGCTATTAAAAACGAGGGGAGGCTAAGGAACCCAGACACTGAAACCGCCTGTGCACCCAGAATCCAACCTCAGGCCCCCACCAGGCATGACCTCATTGCCCATGTGGATGCATTCCTTCATACAAACTGGCGAAACCATGGCATTTTAAAACCTAGATTTGATTTGTTTGTTTGTTTGTTTGTTTGTTTTATTGCCCTTGTTAGATACAGCCGGTGTTGTGAACATTTCAAAATTTTAAGCCCAAATTATTCTTCTTTGGGTTTTGTTTGCTTTTGATGGAAATTGTCATCCCTCCAAAGTAGCTGTTGGTGGTTTAGTTTGATAACCAATCCTTATAAATCAACAGCTAATGCTTTTCGTTTGCTTTATTTCATTTTTGGGGGGAATGTTCAGCATATGTTTGCATTTATCCTGGCTCTAAACAAAATTGGTATGTTAGCCTAGACAAGTTTGATGAACAGTAAATACATAGAATGAATGTAAACCTAAATCTTCTAAAACAGTTACTCTTTAATAATGGATCCCAGCTGGCTTAA
Organism: Scardinius erythrophthalmus; assembly: GCF_964197995.2. Classification (NCBI taxonomy): domain Eukaryota; kingdom Metazoa; phylum Chordata; class Actinopteri; order Cypriniformes; family Leuciscidae; genus Scardinius; species Scardinius erythrophthalmus. Next base: position 27,522,774 of record NC_138225.1, read on the forward strand.
GATCATATTTATTCTTGGTGGAGGCACCCTATGGAGTCCCTATATTAAAGTCACACCCAGACTCAAGTTTAAACATCAAATCACACTTATACTGCAAGATATGTTTTTTTTTTTTCAACTTCAGTAATATAAATAGGCATTTAGATGTGTTGTGGGTTCTTTTGAAAATGTATATACTGTATATATTAATTGAATATAATTAAATGGGTAACACCATGTCTGTTAAAGATCAATGTGAAAATACTAATTAGTGCAGTGAATAATGTTTTCTTGAGTATAATTTGTGAGACTTATTGCTCTAAGTAGGTTGGCCACCATTTAACCTTTCTATTGAAGATCCAGTTGTGGTCTTCTAATGAATTAGATTTGAACTGATGTAGCAAGAATACTTCAATGAATAAAGTGGTTAAAATTTCTATCTTAAAAATAATCAGTTTAATCCTAATTACTATTTCTTTAACCCAACAGGCAATACCTGGTGATAGCTTCATCCGAATTCCTGTCCGATCTGATCTATATGTGCATGTTGTAATTTATGACCGCCAAGACTCCAGAAAACCCACGAGTGAAAAAACCCTGAGTTCCTGTGCACCACTCTCCAATTAAATGTATAATAAAAATAAAAATAAAAACTTGGAGCCACTAATTTCATCTACATATAAACAGTTTTAATCTGTAAGTATTTCATAATAATGATGTGTTGAATGGTAGAGCTGTGCGTTTTGATCTTTAGGGCCCACCATTATTTAAAAAAAAAAATAATAATTAAAAAAGATTCTTGCTATATTGATACACTGACTTGTTCAGTATATTAAATATTTAAAGCTATTTAAAGACATTTGAATAAAAATGTACAGATTTTTTTTTTTGTCATGATATTTTTATTTCTATTAACCACTGTTGCCATTATCGTCTACAATCACACGTTTGAGGGACTTAGTCACATAGCTTTCAGAGAATGTCTGATGCTGCAGTCACTTACTTGGGAACCTGAGCTTTGTATTGTATTCTTATCTAAAACAATCTCTGTTTGTCTGAACAAATCAAAGATAAAGCCCTTTAGAAACATGGGGGTTCTTTCATGTCCCCTCGACTGCTTGTAGCTTCATTTTGACTAAAAGCTGCCGAACACTCCATGAAATAGACAAGGACACCCATTTGACATGATTTCAGATCCTAAGATACTGCAGAGTTCCGGCATTAGATATCCATCAGTCAATAATTCTGTCTTTGAGAATTTACAAAAAGGAGACAACAAGATATTTCTAGTGTGGTGGCTCATGGTACTTGTTTGTGGTGCCATTGTGGTACTTCAATAGTTAGTTTACTCTACACTAGTTGTTGACCAAAAGTTTACAAAATGCCAATTAACAAAAAAAGGAAAGTTAAACTAAACTTAACCCATGCTAGAATTTATATATATATATATATATCGGTTTAATCACCAGGATGAGGGCTCAAGAAGTGGGTGGTGATTCACCCACATTAATAACTGTTTAACTTAACAGTCCTTATTCATGTGGTGGAGTGGCAGTGTGATGAAACTGCCCACTTCAGACCCTCACAACGGCACAGCTCGTTCATACACCTACAAATCAACATAGCAGATGTGCTTGTGAAAATCTGGGTTCTTATCCTAAAGTGGACTAAGGGAGTTTCATGTTTTATAGTGGGACATTATAAAACATGATAAATATAGGTTATTGACAGCACACCACATATTTTCTCACTATACAGCAATTACACCTCGGGCAGATCTGACAAAATCATATCTTGAAAATAAGTCCACTGGCATCAGATGTCTGGGGTGAGAGTCAATCACTTCCTCCTCAGTGATCCTGAAAGAGAGACCGTGACAGAGGACATTGAAGCCGTGCTCGCGGGTCCGGTGTGCGCAGGGGACGCGGTGCAGCATCCGGATCAGACTCTGCTGTGCAGGATGTGTCTGCTCATCGCCATTGAGCTCAACTAAATGGGACAGAGAGCCTTTAATGCTCTCCATAAGCCATGTCATTCAGCGCATCAACCCAGACACACAGCTTTGCTGAGAGACGTTTCACGGACCTCACTATCGAGCATTAGCCTACAACACATCCACATGACTCACCCAGTCGCTCAGAGACAGCTGGGGGGTGTGAATAGTGTACGATGAAGACGTAAAAGTCTGTGTAGGGTTTGTTTTGATGCCCTAAACGTGCATTCGAGACTATAAAGAATGCATTTTTCACGTGTTTTTGTGTTTTTTAGAGGCTAGAGAGCTCATCGCTTCTTCTTTCGTTCTCTCTCAAATATTATTGTATTCAAATAAATATTGTCTTTGTGAAGAATACTATCCGACTGTATCGGGACTTATAAACAATAAATCAGTTGATAAGGTTCACAAAACCGGTCTAAGCTATTCGTTCTTGAGTCAGACTGAATTAATAATAGTGATTTTCAAACCGAATCGGTCGAAGTGAATCTTTTGGACAAGTCTGACTCGCAATTACGGGTTAACCACTGAATCAGTTAATCGAGAACCGGCTGAGGAACCAAACTTTGATTTGACCACTGGTGCAGAAAGTAGTCTACTACTAGGCTACTTCATTAGCTATAGTGTAGGCTATGGCAAAAAATAAATGAAAGATTCTGGATACAATTACGAATAGCTTTGTAGCTTTAGATTTTTATTAATAAGCTACGCATTTGAAACAGGAGTTGGTATTAGCTTCTATTTAAAAATGCAAAAACTGTTTCAACCAAGTGATGTGAATGAATTTTGGTTTCTATTGTTTAGTGTAAATGCAAATATTTTGTTTTTCTTAGCTGGATCAATGCTTCAACAGATGGAGCAGTGCTTACAATCAATTCTCTTAAAATTAGTAGCCAACAATATAATGAATGCCTCGCCGAGATGTTAGGGAACACGTGGTGACGTAAAGAACAGAAGAATCGGTTCATTGAATCGGTTCTTTTAAACGAACCGTTCAAAAGAACCGATTCGCTGAAATCATTTGGACTTCCCAACACTGCTCCCATAAGCCCTATATATTACTAGCGCGACAAGCTTTACCTTCAATGAACGCAGGGAAGAGGCGTGATTGGCTGAGAACAGCATCGCTCAGACACAAAACTGAGAATCAAGCCTGACCATCAGGACAACAGCAGATCAAACTCACACGGACATCCTCGTACATTTTGCACAAGGACTGTGATATCTCCTGCATCTTTGGAAACGTGCATATGGACTATTCTTTTTGAGCACACCAAATTGGCATCTTGTTTAAATTTCCACTTTATTTTTCTCGCTCTACTCTTTGCCTTATTTTTTGTGGTCCATGTGATGCTCTCCCTCTCAAGAGACAAGAGTTTGGAAACGCATTCAGCACTGATATACTACACCTAAAGCAGCTTCAGCAGTCTCGTACATCCAGCATGGATCGCTGTCAGCGACTGTTTATCCTCCTGTTGGGATGGGGTTATCTGTGCTGTGGATACTGTGCTGTGCTTAAAACACCCTTTATGAGTTTCTCGAAAGACGTGCAGTTTGGACAAAAAGTGGAAGCGCAAGCTGAGCAACATGTGAAGAAAAGCGAGCAGGACACGCTGTCAGAACACATGCAGATGCTCTACGCCAAATACACCAGCGCGGGATTCCCTCTCAAAGATGGCAACACTGTCCGCGGCTTCAAAGGACATTTGGGTAGGTGTTGAATGTATATTTAGAACTAGTAGCTTACGAAATGTACACGTTAATATCACCTCACTACACTTTAAGTGTTGGTGTGTTCATCAGTTTTGCGCTTCATATCCTAAAGGGATAGTTCACCCAAATATGAAGTCTCTCTTCATTTACTCATCCTATTATCTATGTGTGTGTGTGTGTGTGTGTGTGTGTGTGTGTGTGTATGTAAACCTGCAGTCCTACCTGACTTTTTTTTCTGTCAAACACAAAAGAGATGTTTAAATTCATTTTAAGTGGATCTTTTTCCATAGCCCATATGGTAAGGGTGACTGAGGCTGTCAGTCCCCAACTTATGTGAAGTTTTCATTTTAGAGTGAACTGTCTCTTTAAGACAGCTTGTTTTGCAGTTGGTTCTATTACACCTGTTGATTTAGATTTGAGAGACAGCAGATCGAGGTGAAGAAACAGCTCGTCCTGTGGCGTTTCATAAATCATTTTAGATATTAGCGTTCAGACTTTTACGTGTTGTTAAATGTACTTTTACACCGGTGTTGCTCCGTAATTTTAAGCAAACGAGCGTTCGCCTCAGTAGGCTATTTGCAAGTGAATTAAACGATTTCGATACTGATGTATTTAACTGAATTATTTTGATGTCTGAAAAATTATCGTTTAATACACTTTAATCGCTGGTATGACCATAACTCGCTGGTGTTGAGAAGTTGCGCTTCTTCGCTCACGATGGGTGGCAGTCATAATGCGCCAGTGTTGCCAGATTTCTCATCAAAACAAGCTCAAATTAAGCGACTTGCCAGACCAAAATAGTAATGTCTTTTCATTTGTTATAACTTCGCAAAAATAAACTAGTTATCTAAATAACTGAATAAATCTCTTTTGTGCACATTTACGCATCACTTATATGGTGAAGACGCTGAGAAACATGGGAAGAAATGGAAACACTGCAGCGAATTATAATGACATTGTTTCGTGCAACTTGGCTTTTAGTGGTTGTTTGTACGTAGTTGGAACAAAATCCCACTAAAAGTGCAACCTACATTTATAAACGACTGAAGAAGAAAAAAACAAGCCCACACCGAGTTACTTATAATGAGTGAACATACCGCCCTCTAGAGTCATTTGCTTGTCATTTGCCTTCTGTGAAATGTTTTGGTTAAAGAGTGATGATAACGCCATGCTTTTTTTAAATGTGTTTTCTCCTGTTAGGGACCATCAATGATAAGCAGTTACAAATCTTCAACCTCACTTCCCTCACCAAGTCTGAGGATGTTCTCTCAGCAACGCTGCACTACTACATTGGTGACCTACAGAACATCAGCCACAGATGCCCAAGGCACAAGAGCTGTGCTCACCATAATAATCTCAGAAGACAAGGTCATATTCACCTTGATGTCTGGAGTTTCAGCTTTGTGGATAACACCACCAGAACAATCGGCCATTTTTCCACTAACATCTCCACAGTGTACCGGGACTTCATATCATGGCAGTGGAAAGACATTACTCGTGTAGTCAACCAAGCCAAGCATCACGACCAGCTTCTCATAGGCATTGACATTGAATCAAAAGGACGCCAACCTTGGAAGAAACTCTTGTCAGATAGGTCTCCTTACATCCTGGTCTACGCCAACGACTCGGCTATCTCCGAACCCGAGAGTGTCGTGTCCACCCTGCAGAGACACAGAAGCAAACTGGTGCCTAATCTTCATCTGCTCGAAATACATAATCGCAGTGCCTCCTCGCAACATCGGACCAGACGGTCCACCAACATCCTGCTGCCGCTACAAAACAATGAGCTTCCAGGCCCCGAGTACCCTTATGAGATACCTACATGGGATGAGACCAGCCCTTACGATCCAATGGAGGGCAAACCAGTCAAGCGCCCTCGCAAGAAGCCTCGCAAGAACCCACGGCACAAGAACCCTCTCCTGCAGTTTGATGAGCAGACCATTAAGAAAGCTCGTAAGAAGCAATGGAACGAGCCAAGGAACTGTGCTCGCAGATATTTAAAGGTTGATTTTGCAGATATCGGATGGAGCGAGTGGATTATCTCCCCCAAGTCTTTTGATGCATACTACTGCTCGGGGTCATGTCAGTTCCCCATGCCAAAGGTATGTATGATTACAACAATCTCAATTTTTTTTTTTTTTTTTTTTTTTTTTTGAAATCAGTAAGCTGGACTTTTTATTATTATTATTATTGAGCAAAAGGTCAAGATGAGTTTCGAAAGGTTGTGCACTGTGATCTGTTGTGATACAATCAACTCCAGGAGCAAATAGCCAGAGCAGTGGGATAAGGCAGGGGTTTTCAAAGTGGGGGCCGCGGCCCCCTGGGGGGCCGCCAGGGGGCGCCAGGGGGGCCGCAGCAAGTTGGGGAAAAAAGCGGAAAAAGGTAAAAAAATATATATATTTATAAAAAATATTAAATATTTGCTAATATGAGTATTGTTATGAAATAACATTATAATAATTTGTTGCATAGCCTATCTTAACATTATACTTTTAATGTTAATATTTTAGAGATGAACTGATTGATCGGCTAGTGACAAGAATTGGCCGATTTTCACGTGATTTTCAGTCTGACATATGCCGATTCAAATGCACTCGGGCGCCGCATGAATAACATGATCGCGCAACATCAGCATCACACATGCACACAGAACGCACATGTAGGAAACCTTGTGAATTACGGTCGTTTCAGACCGCGAGCGGCGCGCGAGCAGCGCGATTTTTTTCCGGCGTGCATGTTCAGTGAGTGCATTCACACCGCGAGCAGGAGCAGCGCGTGAGCGTCAAGCAGGAGCGTCGCGTGAGCAGCAGTGAAGCGGAGGGTTTCGGCGCCGAGTCTATTTTTGCTGCGCTGCTCACGCTCAATTAAAGTGAAGGCACACTTTTGATGGACAAAATAAATATGATTTCACACAAAAAGTACCTAAAATGCACATATTGCATGTATAGTGTGTTTGAACAAGAACTGGAGTAGGATTTTTGCCTTCATTTTCTTTTCTGACATAGCCTACTAAAGAAAATGAAGACAAAAATATTTATAGAAAATGTATTAATTTAAACTTGTTTTTATTAATCAGTTTGGGTAAAAGTGGTGTTTTATTATATATAGGCTATATTGGGGCTGGAGGAATTAACGCGTTAATCTTTGCGATTAATTTGAAATGTTTAACGCGTTAAAAAAATAACGCATTTAACGCAGCACTTTTTTTGCCTCGTTTTAATGATTTCCTGTTGCGGCTGCTATTAAAAAGCCGAAAATATGTGGATCGGGTTTCATTCTCGAGCAGCTTTAATGAGCGGGTCTTTTCCGCTCCGTGTGCGCCGCCGCACTCTCCGTTCCGTGTGTGTGTGTGTGTGTCGGCCATAGGTGTCGGCGCGCTGCGCGTTCTGCTCTGTCGTTCACGGCCCAAACGCTCCAATCATGTACCGATCACGCACTGGAAAAGCAAGTCCAAAATAAGGTGAAATTTCTCTCTAGACTTCTGTTTGCTGCGCTGTTATTCATGCTGGGCAACAATGTTAAAGGGATAGCTCACCCAAAAATTAAAATTCTGTCATTTACTCTCCCTCAAGTTGTTCCAAACCTGTATGATTTCCTTTCTTCTGCTAAACACAAAAGAAGATATTTTAAAGAAGGTTTGTAACTAAACAGTTGCTGGTCCCCATTGACCATAGTATTTTTTTTTTCCTATATGGAAGTCAATGGGGTCCATCAGTCGTTTGGTTACCGACTTTCTTCAAAATATCTTCTTTTGTGTTCAGCAGAAGAAAGAAAGTCATAAAGGTTTGGAACAACTTGAGGAAGAGTAAATGAGGACAGAATTTTTAATTTTTGGGTGAACTATTCCTTTAAAATGACCTGCTCTGATCACATGCTATGTGTAATAATAGCTTTTTTAGGACTATAGTTTATTTTTATAATTAGTAAAAAAAAAAAAAAAATTGAAAAAAAAAATCTTAAATTGATTATGTTGATTGATTATTGAAAAAGAATAATACATTGATATATTGATGTTTAATATTATTTTAATATAGGGCTATTTTCTGTTCCTTTTTTCTGGTGATTCTAAGTTTTAATTATTGATGATTACAAGCTTGGAGGAAATGCAATTAATTGCAATTAATTACAGCAAATTGTGCAAGTAATTAGTTAATTTTTTCTAATCGATTCCCAGCCCTAATATATATATATATATCTGATGTTCACCTAGATGTTTTATTTATTTATTTCTACACGTGCCGTAGTATTGTCGATGGGTTCAATAACACATCCTGCAAAAGGGGGGCCTTGGCCAGAACCTAGTGGTATTTGGGGGGCCTTGGCATGGAAAAGTTTGGGAACCCCTGGGATAAGGGACTGATACATGCATGTAGAGAAGTGAAATATAAGCACCACCTAGTGGAAGAAAAAGCTGTAAATCATCATAGGCAGCACAGCAGTATATTCATCTTCCATTATTATACCATTCATGTCATCCTTGATCATAAAACTTGCCTGCTTCCATTTCGATATTGCCACCAATGGTTTTGCCTTTGTGATATGATTAAGTTTAAGAAACATAAGGTCTAATTTACTTCAGTTTTACTACAGTTTCTGTAGTAAAGTTGATCATAGAAAACCAAGACCCAATTGTTTCATAAAATGTATGTGGCTAAATTCCTTCCAGATTAAAAAATCAGTTATATCACATACTGTATCATTTATCGGTATATTTTTAAAGTTAATCTTTAAAAACATAAATCATTTAATAAGACTGTTAAAACTGTCTCAAAATGAATATCCATTTTCATACTGTATGTTATAGTGTTGTAATTCCTAAATTCACTTGTAGCATTTAAAATGATTCGTTTTTAGTGGTCTATTCTTAATTTATTCAGATACTTTAGCATTTTAATATCTACAATTTATCAGTTATAGGCCAGAATTTTAATATGGGTCTATATACTATTATAGTATTTATTCATATTTTGAATTAGCTTTTATTTATATTTGCAGTTTTCATTGTTTAGGTTTTAGTTATTTTGTAATGTGCTTATGGCATTTTTTTTATTTTTTATTACAAAATGATTTAAGTGTAAGTTTTTCATCAAATATTCTATCTCAGCTTTATTTCCATTAGCGAATAGATATTTAACTTCAGTTTTAGATAACAACAGAAACACTGTGCATCACTACAGCAAATAGCCGTCCCGTGTCAGGCTTTTCTTTGCTCTTTGAATGATTGTGAAAAGTGAAAACATGAGTAATTTCCCTTTCACAGACGTTGGAATGCAGATGGATTAGCATGAAACCATCCATGATGGCCTGGTTTCACAGACAGGGCTTATATTAAGCCAGGATTAGGCCTTAGTTCAATTAGGACATTTAAGTAGCTTTTATAAACAACATTGCTTTGTGCATCTTGAGACAAAACAATGGCACTGACAAGATACGTCAGCGCAAGTCAGTTAAAACAGCTCAAACATGCATTTTAGCCTTAAACCTTGTCTGTGAAACCTTTGACCTATTTGTACACCCTTTAGTGCTTTCACTGGTTTATCGCAAAACAAACTGTAGCAGAACCCTGTAATAGGTTCTGACCTCTTGAGCTTTTTACCTCTTACAGTCTTTGAAACCTTCAAACCATGCGACCATCCAGAGCATCGTTCGGGCGGTCGGGGTGGTTCCTGGCATCCCAGAGCCCTGCTGTGTGCCGGAGAAGATGTCTTCCCTCAGCATCCTCTTCTTTGACGAAGACAAGAACGTGGTCCTTAAGGTCTACCCCAATATGACAGTGGACTCCTGTGCCTGTCGGTAAATGCCTTTGTCTCTTCCACCAGCCTCCCTCCCCTAAACTGATTCCCAATTTTTGCACTGGAAGAAAGACTGAAGATGTTCATTTCATAACCCTTGAATAACTATCTGCAGCTTTAAGGATTGTGAAGAGCAAAGTGCTTTTCCAGAAGGAATTCCTTCCTGTTAGCAGGAGGCTTCATGCATCAGTTGAGATATGAACATATGAAGAGACTCTCTGTCTGTGTTTGACCAGGACGTTCTCATGTTTCTATAACCTCAGCAGTTAAGCTTACAGGGGACAAACATTTGCTGTCATTCATCATGTTTCTGTACAGTTTGTATAATCTGTCATTATTATAGCTATATTTTTGCTACAGAGGCATTGATTGACTCTCAATGTTCATATTCTATGGCTGCTATAAAGTGGACTTCTGGGGAAAAAAGAATTATAATTATATTAAAATGATTACCTATATAAGTTCATATTCAGTTTTCCACATTAAGCTTAAAACAGTGTTTAATATCTGGGTGACTGTTTTGAATGTCTTCAATCTGCGCAAAATACATATATATATTTTTCCTTAATTGTTACAAACCTACATTTTGTAAACAATTTCTTTTTTTAGATACTTGCCTTTTGTAAATATGATGTTTCCGTCTGACCTACTAATACAAGGTTGCATCCTCACATTTAGCTGAATTCAATATGTATATGCACGCATTCTACTTTAGTGATGTTCATTTGGACATTTTTCTGTCATTCCTCTGAAAACTGCTAGTGTCAAGAAACCAGATGTTATTTTATGAGCAATTTTTCAAACAACATATTCAGGAAGGTGATTATGAAAATTGTACGTAGATTATTTAGCCTTTGTCTCTTTAACACAACAATGCCTATATAAAGTGCCTTAACATTAAAAGGTTAATCAAACATTAAATAAAATTAATATTCTACTAGAATATTTATATTTCACAAAGCTGAGTGTAACATGTAATGTCTATCAGTTTATTTGGATAAAATGTGATATTTTGTTCCAATAATGTTTTCTGTATACATCTTGTACTGTTTTTAGCATAGAACTAAAGCAAAGACATATCACAAGCTGCATGTTCATAAATGGGGTGTGTGTTTTTTTTGACAACAGAGAAATGAACACATATATGTAAAAGTGGGCTATTATCTTAATATATAATACATACGTCAAAACACACTTTTTTGTAATATATTTTTTGGAAGGCTTCCGCCACACTGTGTGTTTTGTAAATGTTATGCTGTAGGTGAATGGATGTGCTTTGTATGATAAGCTTCATAAGAAATTATATTTGTATATGGAAATGACCTTTAAAAGCATTTATTTATTGTCTGTATGATGCCTTCTGTATCTTAATTTTGTGAAGCACAGAGGGGTTCATTAAATATTCATTGAGCTTTGCTGCACAAAGGTTAGACGGGGTGCAAAAGGAAGCAATCACATGACTCATGCCAAATGAGCGAGAATGCTTATTTTTGTAACATCTCCCTAGTTGAAAGAATCCCTTTCGGGAGATTGTTCGAGGAAAACAATAAAGTTTTAAGAATTATGTAGCCATGTGTTCATTTATCATGTGTTAAAGGACAAAGCAGAACTTTACTGAATATTGATTGCATTGTTATGCAATCAAAAATTATACTGAGATTGTTGCATCATGGAACATCCATGATGTAAATTGCTTAACGGGGTCAATAAGGTCTGGAAAGTTACCACACAAACATCAAAGTCCATTATTTAATAGATACTACCAAATAAGCACTGAACTTTAAATGTGCTGGGAACAGAATGAAGAAATGCTCATTTTTTACATTTTAGATAACATTTTAATTAATGTAAAATATCTTTGTAGAATCTTTCAGGATGACACACACAAAAAAAAACTAAATTCTCACACAAAAAAGAAAGATTTTTCCTATTCACAAGGATAAAATAAGCAAGCGGCAAACATTACATCAGCACAAACATATCTGGCTCAGATGCAGGGGTTCGAGTCACCTGAAGTATGCTAAAAATATTACTTTTCACATAACTCGGCAGGAGTTGCGGTGCCAGTCACCCGCTGAGGTTAACCTTTGAAACCTCATCAGTGGCATTCACAGTCACAGGTGGTTATTACCTCCAGGAGCTCAAATACGTGACATCACCAACGCTTCTAAAACAGGGAACATCTCACCCTTCTGCCAAACCACAGACCGTTCCGCATGTCTAAAGGTAAATATTACCAATGGTTTCACACCATCCTCCTCTACGATGCCCCAGCAACATCATTCTCACAGACTGATCCTGCTCTGACATCTCAGTGGTACAGTTTCAGTCAAATTCAACAATGTTTATAATCGCAATGAATGAGTACATCTGAACATCATGAAACAATTCCTTTCTTATGTCTCTCCTCCTCTGCTGTGCCTCCCACCGCACTAACAGCAGCCTGCGGTCAAGGAGTCCATTGTTGCAACACATACACGGGTTCTGTTGGCTTCATGGTCTAAGGTTCCTTGGGGAAAAGGCTGGCATGTTGGAGATGACAAATGGCAGAAGAGTTCTGTTTAACTCAAAATGTTTGAGCACATGGGTGCATCGAGGGGTCACAGTTAGAAGTCGGTGTCCCAACCCGACATTTCATCTGGAGGGATTTCTTCTTCAGGAGGATAACTGTCAAAGTAACTGTGGTCAGTGGGTCCCTTCACCTGGAGAAAAAGAAAGAGACAGATCAAGTAAATAGTGAGAGAATCAGAAAGAAAAGGGAAAAAAAACAATATGATGTACTGATATAATACTGTGCAAAAGTTTGAGGTCAGTAAGATGTTTTCTACTTTTATTTAGCAGGGATGCATTCAATTGGTCAAAAGTGACAGTAAAAACATTTATAATGTTACAAAAGATTTCTGTCTCAAATAAATGCTGTTCTTTTAAATGTTCGATTCATCAAAAATACTTGAAAAAAATCATGTTTCCACAAAAATATTAAGCAGCACAATGTTTTCAACACTGATAATAAGAAGAATGTTTCTCGAGCATCAATTCTTCATATTAGGCTGATTTCTGAAGGACCATGTGACACTGAAGACTGAATTAAAGGACAAGTTCGGTATTTTACACTTAAAGCCCTGTTTACACAGGGCTCTCAAGTCTCACGCATTGGGCGTGAGACACACGCAATTCAACCAGTTCACACGCTCACACGCCACACCGTGTATTTCTCACGCTGAAAAGGCAATGCCAACCAAGTTTTCCTGCGAGCTTTATAACGTTTTATACGAGGCGCAGGCATACAAAGTGAAGTTTCCTGCCGCCAGCACGTATCTCGGCCAGATTGCGTTCGTTACAAGGCAACACAGATGCGCGAACACACGGAAGTTGACGGAACATTCTCGGCCACCGTACGTTCGTTACTAGGTAACCAACAACATCGCGCGAACACACGTCGTGATAATGGAGAAGGTACGTTGGAAGAAAGCTCGTCTAACATTTTTAGGCTAGAACATTTAATATATAGCCCATCGTTTACATTATTATTGATGCAGTTAAAAACTCTACAACTACTCTGCAACCAGGCCAGAAGCTTTGGCTCAGTCAGAGACAATTTATATAAAGTCCTAAAAGGACTTTGGCTCAGTTTGGCTAGTTTACGTTTTCTTAAACTAAGGGAATGTTAGTGGGTATGGGAAGGAATGAAGATGTATTTCTTCATTTTATTTAAAATACATTTAAATTTGTTTATTTTATTTTATTTTATTTTTAATTATTATACTGTATTAATAGTCTTTCTAGTTACATTAAGGCTACATGTATTAAAGCAGAGTGCTCTGGGTAATATTTTATATGGACTGTCAAAACATACATTAATCATTGCCATTGCATTTGTATTTTTCAAACACAAAACACATTTCATAAGCTGGAGTGTGTACTCTTGTGTACACACACACACACACACACACACACACACACACACACACACACACACACCTTAATAATACTCTAATATGTCATTTGTTCACAATGTCCCATGCACCACACAATAAATAATTATACCATTTTGACTAGACACATTCAAAATGCAAAAAGATTTGTTTTTCCAAACTGTTTGGAGCAATTTGTTATATTTTTGTAATTTTTGTATAACTTATTTGTCATTTTGAAATATAACATTAAAGAGTTTATTTGATGTGATGAATTGCTCTGTCATTTATCAGATTTACCAATTGTTATAATTTCAATTTGGGCTGGTTAATTATGAACAATGGGTAAAATTGGGGGGCGGGGACATATGGGGGCGGGGCTTCATTAGGGCTCCTCCCCTAACCGCATGTGATCTCACTCCAAGCTTTTGGTAAAACTTGAGAGCCCTGGTTTACAGATCGTTTCTGATGAAATAGAACGGTTAAGATTAAAATTTGGACACATGCTGAATTTTAGGTTTATTTCGGCGGAGTAATACCTTACCTCACACAGCTCACCTAATACAAGTCAATGGAGTTGGACAAAAACTACGATAAAACCTGTTGGAAAGTATCTTTTGCTGCGATTTTTGTGTGAGGAAATCAGTGAACAATCCTGACCACTCGGTGAGTTTCACGTCTTTTTAAACGAAAGTTTAATGCGTTGGTAATGGAGGTGGTGGTGGAGGTGGAGGTGGTGGAGGTGGTGGTGGAGGTGGTGGAGGTGGTGGTGGTGGAGGTGGAGGTGGAGGTGGAGGTGGTGGTGGAGGTGGTGGTGGAGGTGGTGGTGGTTGAGGTGGAGGTGGTGGGGGGGGGGGGGGGGGGAAGCGAAATAAACCTAAAATTCTCGGGACAGCAGCACGTGTCCAAATTTTAATCTTAACCGTTCTATTTCATCAGAAACGATCTGTAAACAGTGCTTTAAGTGTAAAATACCGAACTTGTCCTTTAATGACGCTGAATATACAGCTTTAGCATCACAGGAATAAATTATATGTTGCAATATATTAACATAGAAATTATAATTGTACATTTCACAATATTACTGTTTTTACTGTATTTCTGTTCAAATAAATGTGACTTTGGTGAACATAAAAGACTTTTGAATGGTAGTGTACATGTCATTTTATGATACATGATCCCATAAAAATCTCTAGATGATATGTGTCTTACCTCTCTTTTAAGTGGTGATATCAGACTTCTGGATTTCATACCACTCCAGCTAAATCCTGTAAACCATCTAAACACCAACGAACAACATCATCAATTTAATAACTGTTATAAAATGTATGTAGGTGACAATTATACCGATTTCAAAGTTAGTGTTTATGGATGCCCACTGAATGCAAATGTAATGTTTGCTAACATGATAGAAACCTGTTTATGGGCAAAGGAAAAAGAGCAAAGCATCAATTTAGTCCAAAGGCTGTATAAGTTCAGTCAAGAGCAGGCCCAGAAAAAGCCAGAAGATCCAGAAAGGTCAAGATTACAAACGGAACAAATTGGAAATTGGAAAGATGGAACAAATTCCAGAGATCTTGGGCTATTTAGGGTGCCATCTAATTTAGTCAGCACCATTATGAAAAACCAAGCAAAAGTGTGTTTTTTCAAACATGAGAAATCTGAAAATGAAAGACAAAAACAAGTGTGCAACCACACTATATCCACAGGTCAGTATATTGTGTGGGTAACTAACTAAGCAACTACTTAATTTAAAACATTTGAGACAATACAGTTAAATATTTTGTTAATGTTGTGTTAATACATATGGCATAAATTGGGGATATTTTTTTGTCAAACAGCACCAGATTTTGACTGTTGTACACTTACCTGTGTTTTTTAATATCAGTTATTCCATTCTTTAGATTGCCCAGTCGCTCTGAAGGGTTTTGTCTTTATAAAAAAGAGAACAGCAAAATCATTTCATGATATATTGCAGAGGGACCTGAATAGTTTCAGAAAACAGGTAAAAGACATAAGAATAATTTAAGAAGGATGCATGATCATACCTGCACAGCTTTCGGATAAGGTCACCTGGCCTCTTGGTGATCTTTTTAGGGAAGTCCATCTTCTCAATTCCTTTCAGAATGAATGTGTATATTATCATCTGATCTGAGCCAGTAAAGGGGGGGCTTAAGGAACAATCAGATCAAATACGTTAGAGTAGGTCTTTCATGCATTTGTATTATTAAATGTTTTCCACTAGAACTTGAGCTGATGCAAACCTTCCTGTAAGAAGTTCAAAGATCAGGATTCCAAGAGACCAGAAGTCCACACTGAGACCGTGACCTTTATTGAGAATTATCTCAGGTGCAACATACTCTGGAGTCCCACAGAACGTCCAGGTCTTCTGGCCACACTTGAGCTTCTTAGCAAAGCCAAAATCCACCTGAGAAAACATGCTAGGAATCAGTATCGCTGCACTGAGTTTAATAAGTGAATTCTAAGTTAAGTTTAATGACTTTTGCTCACCAATTTGACGTATCCATCTGTATCCAGCATCAGATTCTCAGGCTTCAGGTCTCTGTATATGATGCCATTGTTGTGTAGGTAGTCAAAAGCCTCTGTTACACAGCCCACACAGAACTTGGCAGTGTACTCATCAAAACTCCCCCTGGATCAAAACAGAAACTTTTAGCATATGCATCAAACCAGTAAAACTGTAGCTGTTCCAGATGCATGAAATAGGTAGATGTGATTGTGCTGGACAATGCGGGACATGTGTGGGAGAGATAGATTTACTATACTATGTAAATATTGATTTACATTAGTTGGAAAGCCATCATGTGTGCCATCACGTTGGATGATAATGTTAAATTGCCAATAAGCTTTGTTAAAGGGGTGGTTGAATATGATTTCACTTTTCGAACTTTAGTTAGTGTGTAATGTTGCTGTTTGAGCATAAACAACATCTGCAAAGTTACAATGCTCAAGTTCAAAGCAAAGGGAGATATTTTCTTTTAAAGAAATCGTTTTTTAAGGACTACAACAAACGGCTGGTAGGGACTATACGAGCTTCCTCCAGGGTTAGTGACATCACCAACCCTAAAATGTACATAAACCCCTCCCCCTGAACACGATTTACAGATTATCAAGACAGAATATGCTAATCTATGACTAGAAGATAACCACACATAAGCTACATAAGTTCATCAACTAACCATTCAGAAATGTAGTCTACATGTTGTCACTTCTTGAGTCTCTCCATCTTTGTCTGACTTCGGTTTGAACATAAAAGGCTAAACGTTTTTAAAATTTCCAGTGCATGTCTGTGTGAGGTAAAAGAACATGAGCTCTTGAAGCTCCGCCCTCTGTGCTGGGAGCAGCAGCTCATTTGCATTTAAAGGAACAGACACAAAAACGGTGCGTTTTTGCTCACTCTCAAAAAGTGACAAATTTAACATGCTATATAAAAAATATCTGGAAGGTATTTTAAGCTAAAACTTCACATACACACTCTTGGGACATCGAAGACTTATTTTACATCTTGTGAAAAGGGCATTATACAACCCCTTTAATAAATTGTGACCGGGTCCGTGACTGACACTCAATTTGCCCTGGTTCGAGTGATGCAAAGTAATTTACATTACAGAACTTATTCAGTCTGCTAAATATAATGAACTGAGTAACAGGCTAATAGGTAAAAATCACATTTTATATAAAAATAAATTTCCTTAAGTAGCGCCTAGTTTATTTCCCTTTATTACTCACTACTAGCTGACAATTTTTGAGCAACGTTAAAATAACGTTAGGGAAACATTAGTATAGCCTTAAAGTAATGTTAGAATAACATTCTAACGTTACGTTACTTTAACGTTCCCCTAAATATTCTACCATTATTTTAACATTATTCTAACGTTCCCCTAACATTATTCTAACGTTAGAGCAACGTTAAAATAACATTTGGGAAACGTTAGTATAACGTTAAAGTAATGTTAGAATAACATTCCAACGTTACTTTAATGTTCACCTAACTTTATTCTAACGTTACTTTATTTTAACGTTGCTCCAACGTTTTTCGAACGTTACTTTAACATTCCCCTAATTTTTTTCTAATATTATTTTAAAGTTCACCTAACGTTATTCTAACTTTCCCCTAATTTTATTCTAACGTTATTGAAACGTTTCAAGAACATTCCCCTAATAACCCCGCTGTACGTCAGTCAGCATGCAGTTAGTATAAGAGGCGGAAGATCAGAGGTGTGTAGTCAGTGAAGATAGAAACAAACGTACTACTGTTATTTATGATTTCTGTGCTTTTCAAACTATGCTTAACCCTGACTTAATATTTTAGCTATAAAGTTGGATTCATCTGATCATTATAAACTGATCATTATAAACGCGTTTTGATTGATCTCATTTCAACATAAATGCTCTATTAAAATAATTTCAGAGCTCTGTGTAGGTCATTATACAAAAACATCAGCCACGTTTAATTGGAAGGTTATTTTACATGGTTATTAAATAATAACCTAAAAATAACCATTAGGGAACACTTTGTGTAAGTTATTTTTAGGTTATTTAAAAATAACCTCACTGCAACGTTCTGGAAATGTTATTTTATGGTTGCAAAAAATAAAACCTAAAAAGAATGTTCCTAGAACGTTGTTATTTGGTTCTCAAAAAAATAAACAAACGGGAACCAAATACTAAAACATTCTGTTTTCTGGGTAAACTATGCAAACATTAAATGCATTTTACCGGATTCAATGCATCCTAAATACCACTTTACGAGTGCATTGGTTGGTAATTTTCCCGCTCAAGCTAGAACATGACGGTTGTGCAAATTGATTTTTTTAAACGACAATCGCATATTTAGTTTTATATTTCTATTTGTGGTAATGTAAATTTCAAGGAAGAAAAAAAAAACATTGAAATGCGGGACACTGCTCATGTCTTGTGGGACGCAGGATGAAGAACAAAGCTACCAATTCCGGGACTGTCCAGCTTTTGGTCACCCTAGCATGAAATGGAGCTCACCTGTCTCTCAGAAGACTCCAGATTTCTCCACCCAGACATGCCTCCAACAGCATGTATACATACTTGTTGTCTTTGAAAGTGCAGTACATTCTAAGAGCAAAAATTTAAAGATCAGATCAAAACATAATTAAGTTTTGAAATTCACAGCTTGCAGTAACATTCACTGCCACTGACGTTTCTCCTATGTTTGGTTAAATGAAGCATTTTAGGTACGGACCTTCTCTCTTAATTTAATCATTTGAACACTAAGGGGATTCATCATGAATATCTCTTCAAAAGCAATGAAGAGGGAAATTCAATGATCAGATTATCTTTAAGATCTTCCGATATTTCCTAAAACTCACAAGACTAAACAGGCTTTACTAAAACAGTCAGATCATACTAGATGAACATACTTTACAATAAAAGGAGAGTTTGTTTCAAGCAAGATCCTCCTCTCTGAGTAGATGTGCTCTTCCTGTCTGTTATCCACGATGTGCCGTTTCTTGATGCATTTCAGAGCAAACGTCACATTCTCATGCTTCACTTTCACCTAGAGCAAAACAGGCATCATTATTGCTCATCTCACTCCCTCACTTTGTGGGAATTATTTCTCTTTGAATGTTTTATATCATAAAGAAGAAGTGTGATTATTGTGATCAAGCTTCTAACCAATTCAACTCTGCCAAAGCCCCCAACTCCCAGCGTGGCAATAACCTCGAGGCAGCTGAAGGGTATAGTGGATGCAAAGCTGCTCTCTGTCTCTTTCAGCTCTATCATATCATGTGACACTGGTGTGGTTGGTGGGGTGCAGCTTCCTGACCTTCTAAAAGAAAAAGTAAGGATTTTCAGAGATAAGTGATTGTCATTATTTTGGTCATTCTGTTTAAGACAATTATACAGAGTGGCAAATTTGTCTAATTTTGGATTGGTTACTAAACAGCTGAAAAGAAAAAATACAGTTGGGTCTGAAAGTTTAAGAAATTCTGGGGGGTTCGTTTCTACTTAAACTTTTTAAAACATCTGCATTATTTCTTGGCCACTAAACAAATTAGCACATTTGCGACACTGACCATTGTTCTTCTAATAAAGTAATTTTAAGTAATAAAATTACAAAAGAGAAGCATTTATATGAGTGGTCTCAAACTTTTGGACCCCACTGTATGTATACTATAGATAAATCGGTGGATTGGAGATTCAAATGCATAAATCCAGAAAATAAAATCTGGCATTTTCCAAATAGCTTCAACCAGTTGAGATGTTCTTATATTCACACTATATAATATACAATGTGAATTATGGTCAGTTCTTCAATTCTGTCAATTGGGGATTGTTGATAAATCTCAGCCTCTAGTTTTTACCTTTACGTGAAAACACTTCTTTTTTTTTTTTCGTTTTTGAAGAACTGTGCCTGTAGTACAAAATTTAGTGCTATTTTACAGCACAATGGAGTGGTAAGAAGTCAAGGAGTCAAAAAGACTATCACTGTTTTAATTGTACACTGTTTTAATATATATATAGATAAACTTACTTAGCATGTCTTTTCTTATCGTCTCGTGCTAAATTCTCGACGTA
This sequence comes from Scardinius erythrophthalmus, assembly GCF_964197995.2. Classification (NCBI taxonomy): domain Eukaryota; kingdom Metazoa; phylum Chordata; class Actinopteri; order Cypriniformes; family Leuciscidae; genus Scardinius; species Scardinius erythrophthalmus. Next base: position 27,542,738 of record NC_138225.1, read on the forward strand.
GCTCTGGAGGTACTTCTTAAGCTCATCAAAAGTTCCAACAGTTTGACTGAAGGTTCTAAGAGAAAACCGTTGTTATTGTCACAGACTACAAGAAACATAATCAATTGAATGACGATGATCTTCAAGTGTGAACTCACTCTCGATCAATGACAAGGCATTCCATCCCATCCTCATCTGCTATTATATTTGCAGATCTGACATCATCACTGTAGTTTGACAAAGTAGGAACACATAAAGTGCATTAGACATAAACTGAGAATAAATGGCCCCTAAAATGACAGTTCAATGAATTTGTTTGTAATATTCTATTAACTAATATACATGTTGACGAGACAAAGATGATGCTCTCTGCTACTGCAGTGATGCTAAAAGTCGTCCCCATATTGTATACCAAAAGGTTATTGAAATAGGATTAAAGTGGGGACATGAGAATTGAGCTGGGGATTGAAGAAAGACAGCACCTGATGAGGGCCTTCTCTCCGAAATAATCCCCTTTCCCCAAGGTGTTGATGATCTGAGGCTCTTCATGATCCTGTGTGCTCTGTGTGACTTTAATCTGAGCAACAGAGAAAGACAGAGGTTGCATTTCAAAACGAACAAACCATATTAGTTTTTGAGAGAACCACATTCACAGATTAAAATCCTTCAACTGTACGCAACAAGTATTCAGTAATAATGATATTGAAGAAATGGAGTTAGTTTGTTCGTTCATTCTCAGTTCTCTATAGAATGATCCACTAAAACACGATGACCCTCTTGACCTTTCTGATAGGCAGTTTTTGGTGGCCAGCACTAATGGTCTTATTCCCAACACACTCTCGGACATGGTGGCGACAGGCTGACGAGAACCATCATTTCCGGTAATTAAATTCTCTCCCCCTCAGTAAAACATCTTCCTTCCCCCCATCTTGAGCGACAGTAGAGCAGAAATTAACAGGGGATCTGAGCCTGACTAGCTCATGCTAAACAGTTCCTGTTGCTTCCCAGTGGAGAGTCCTGTCTCTTAACCCCTTCGGTGTCGAATTACTGATTTATCTGAATGCGCTCAACCTCCCAAAGACCCAGATCGGTGTCTGCAGTGAAGTCCATGAGGATTAGTGGAGTGGAAAAAATGTGCCTCAAATGGGATAAATCACTTTAATTTTTTGATGGTTTAGCTTTAGCATTGAAAGGTGTGAGTACATAGCATAACCTGGGTGGTGTATGTACCTAATGTACCTAAAATTATGTATACACTCTCATCTTCAGTAGGCATGATGAAGGGCTATATACTATAATTAATAAAAGTTCCTGAAAAGAAGGAAATCAATAATAATCATACAGCAAAAGCACATCAGTTTTTACATTTTAAATTATAGTAGCAATTCATTTTAAGTATATGTAACCTCGTGGAATGAGACATGATTCAATGTTGAGCATAGTACGCTAAATACAGTAAATACACAAAACCAAGCTTTGACAAAACAAATTGATGATAATAGATTGCAAATTACCTTTCCATTGGCGATTATGTAAAAAGTGTTTCCTTCTTCTCCCTCCCGGATGATGTAGTCTCCTTTATTATAATACTCCTGGTCAGCAAACGCAAGACAAAACTCATTTAGCTATTGATTTTACCATCAACCCACTGCTGTCATTTTCCCGGAGAGGTTCCCTGAGGGAGACAACAGGAAGGCCGCCATGTCTGCTTTCACAATGATATAAGAAGATATGTCTCCTACACTTATTGCTTACTTACATACTTGTCAAATTTCATAAAATGTGTTTTTTCAATAGAAGAAGTTAAAAGGCTAGGTCACCCAAAAATGAAAATTCTGTCATTTACTCACTCTCATGTAGTTTCAAACCAATATGAATTTCTTTCTTCTGCTAAACACAAGATATTTTTGTTCAGCAGAAGAAAGAAATTCATACAGGTTTGGAACAACTTGAGGGTGTGTACATGATGACAGTATGTTCCTTTTAGGGTGAACTAGCCCTTTAAATTGTACAGTTGATCTTAAAGGTGGTATCAGTGATTTCAGGCCCAAAAATATTTTATCACATTCATCTAATCTTTCCTAACGATCTGCTAGCTGCCCGCCCCATAAGCATGCCGTCAAAAAAACGCATCTCTGTAGGCAGCCTAGGCTCTGAGATCTGTACACAAAAACGAATGGTTTAGCCAAACACTCAAAACCAAAACAAATAGTGTTCCAACAAATCACCGACAGGGGGAGGGTGTTGTGAGGTTTTGTGCTCGTGCACGGCTGCACGCGAAGTCAGAGCTGAAGAAAAAGCTGGCCTGTCGGTGATTGGACACCACCAATGTGGTGATTGCCTACAGAGACGCGTTTTTTGACGGCAGCTAGCGGATCGTTAGGAAAGATTAGATGAATGTGATACAAATATTTTTGGGCCTGAAATCACTGATACCACCTTTAAGGTAGCACTTCACTTACCATTAAAACAGTTCAGCTTTTTATAATAAATAACAACAACAAAACAGCATTTTGGAACTGGTTTTAATACTCCAGAATAAGCTGTTTATGGGACACAAATTTGTGGGGGGTTTTGTTACTTGCCTAGAGCTTGAGAATACTGTGCTTGAACTGATATCCCTCCAATTCAATGGAAGAACAAGAATGTATTTTGCAACAGTGATTTGCTAAAATAACGTTCTATTTACAGTGGAATGGAATGATTCACCTGAAATTTGAGATTAATCTTGTTTTGCCAAACGGAATCATTAAACCATTCTAGAACATTGTAGCGGTCCATCAGAAGCATTTCAAGACATTCTTTGAGTTTTAATTTCTCTGGTGCATGAACTCTACTGATCTCCATCCCCGACTGTCTTTCTGACAGAGCTCTGATTTGTCATTAGAGAAGCTCTCTAGGTATGCCACACTCCTCTGAGGGTCTCAAAACATTTGTCTTCTTCTAGCATCCCATCTGCATTCCATTCCCCACTGTTTAATGATAGAGTTCCACATTATCTGCATGTTTCAGTCCAAAACATCTGGGCCCCTATTGGGTTACATTGCTTCTTTACCTCTAGAGAGGGGAATATAATCAACTCCATTGGAGTGATTGAATAACGACATTCTCCCATTCGACCCCAGGGGCCGACAATCGAGAAGAATGCCCTTGATGTTTTTTCAGCATGGAAGAACATGAGGATGCTTATTTGACGTTGAGTTGACAAAGCCCACACTCTTTTAGAAAAACTCACTTGGCCCCTCATGGAGAAATGGAATAAATCAGTCAGCAGCCTACACTGGCTGATACAAACATCTTTAACAAATCACTCATCCCCATCGATTGGAGCGAACACTTCACGCAGCCTTAGTCAAATAACTATGGTAACAATATACAGGGCCAAGTGATGAAAGATGCAATATCAACACTGCTTGTCCAAAATTGTCGGTTTGGATTTAGACATCTGAAAACTTTACTACAGATAGATATTTTGGATCAGATGGGGCTGGTTAGCTTTTTTGAATCACCAAATTTTAGTAATGTTAAAAGGTTTTACTTACCACCTCTAAGCAGTCAACAATCTTAGTTAGTTTGTCCCCAGGTAGACTAGCAAGAAGTGAAACACTAAAATAAAATAAAATATATATTATTTTTTTTTTATCATTTTCTAAAATATACATTTTTGCCTTTTCTGCATTTAATCAACATTCAATGTTCATTTGTCTTATTCAAAACATATTGGTTTAAATTTTGATCTATGACTCTTATATGACTAAACTGATACAAAACAATTTAAGATTGCCCCTTTGACGTGATGGTTATGGAGAACAGTGCTGTTTCAGTTCAGTTCTATTTCATCTAATATAAGATAATATCTCTCAATCCTTTCTTATTAGACTGTCTTTAAGAGCCCTCAAATTGAATTATAGCATTTTCCTCCTTTCATGTTTGCCATTTAAACTGATAGTTATATAAGCAAGGTCACAGAGGTCACTTCAACCAGACCGTGAACTGACATTAACATCATCAATAGCATGGCTAATGCCTAATTCCTAGCTATGCTTTATTTGTTTGTTTGATCTCTACAATGTTTCATGCAAAAGCCGCACTTTGATGTTTTCAGGTCCAGCTATCACTTGACCACATAACACGGTAAACAGCGGGAGGGATGAACAGTTTGGATTACCTCCTCAGGAAGTGGCGGTATTGCTCGTGTCGAGCCTCGGCAGTCATCCGCATGATGTTGTGAAAGACTTCTCGATCGAGGGCCCATGTTTTCACATTGCTGGCCGCTGTGATCATAACAAAACTACAGGTAAGGGAAATACCAGGAGCTCCCTCGTTCCTCCCTGAGTGGTGTCCATTTAAACTTCAGTGACTCAGTGACCAGGAAACAACAGCTGCTTCCAATAGGACCATTAGGATGTGATTAAATTTTATCATGGTGACTTGGTAGAGAACATATTTAAGTATCCAACAGTATTACAATTTTTGTAATATTAAGACTCTTAGTGATCACATTAAAAATTAACCACTGAAAGAATGCACCACACTGATTTATAATTTAACATTATGGGTAACCATGTTTTGCTGCACACCAGTTCTTTTTTTAAGAGTAGGAATAAAAGATAATATGAGGGAAGGCATTTGAGACTGTACATCTGGCCACACAAACAAGCAAACAAAATTACTGACAAGCCAATGAGATTAACGCTACAAGATAAAACAATAATGTTTTAGTTCTCACTGGTGTTTATTTGATAGCCTGTGGCTACATGAGGCCAATCCATGGTCACAGCATGAACTAAACACACAAAGTGCTGTCGTGCAGGGACAATTCGAATTCGGTGTAAATAAGTTTCAGTATATAAGATATTTGTCAGAAACAGAACTATACTACTCATACACATCTAAGTGAGATAGAATGAAGCACAGAGGAAATACTTCACCTTTGACCGATGCAGTCCTGGTGCAATTGTACAAGATGGCTAATTCACCAAATGTGGTCCAGATTGCTATTGATGTGAGCAGTTTGTTGTGCTGATAGACATCCAGCTTGCCATCTGTAAGAGTAAACGGTACTTAAACACAAATTGTTTCTTTTTATTTTAATTCAAAAAGTGGGTTTATTATTATTTACAGTGTAACGATAACATTGATGAAAAACTGGCAGAAATGAATAGCTGTAACTAGTGACATATGCATAGATTTCCTCATATTATCTTTATACTAATGTCTACACTCTCAGAAAAATTGTGGACAAAATTGTTGCCCCATAAAGGTATAAATTTACACATGTTTTCTAACAGTATAACCAGTGTGATTATAATGGAATAGTTCAATTACTTGATTCATACCTGCAAGCACAAACAAGTGGTTTCCCGGCTCTCCTTGTTTTATGACGTATTCTCCTTGCTGGTACGTCCGCTCATACATGCATTCCACCATGTCTTTGACCTGTTGCACTTCCAGTCTCCTCAGATACTGGTTCTTATTCAAAGCATCGGTGAGGAGCTTCTTTACACTGTTAAAGATATTGGTAAAAAAAAAAAACTGTGCTGAAGATGTCTAATTTGAGATCCAAAAATAGATTATGAAAGATTTGGAATACTATTTTGCTTGTAACTGTGATAGCTGTGACATTGTTACTCATACCCCCGGTTTCACAGACAAGGTTTAAGCCTAGTCCCAGACTAAAATGCATGTTTGAGCTGTTTTAACTAAAAACAACTTGCGCTGACGTATCTTAAAATATGTCTGTGTCATTGTTTTGTCTCAAGATGCACACCAGTAATGTTTTTTTTTTCTAAGGCACATTTATGAAAGCTACGGCCTAATCCTGGCTTAATCTAAACTCTGTCTGTGAAACCGGGCCTTGGACTGATTATGGGTTGAGTGAGAACAAATTATTCAAGATGGACTAATTGGACAGTTCTCGCTATTGAAAGGCACCAGTTGTTTAATTTTCAGTGTTAGAATAGAGACAGGATAATGAATATCAGCATTGTATTTTGCAGGCAGATGAGACCAATTTAAGCCTCCCACATAATGAGCTTAGCATATGAAAAACACAGACTAATTACCAACATGAACAAATGGCACGTCTATTTTAGCTCTTTGAGGATGCTTGATACAATAATGAATATTCTTGTTCAAACCCACACACATATGCACACAAAAAAACATAACATGACCTACTAAGGTAACCTTACATTCACAAACATTTTTTAAAGGTGCTCTAAGCGATGTCACCTGTTTTTTAGGCTGAACTTTTTTTTGGTCACATACAGCAAACATCTCCTCACTGTCCGCTAGCTGTCTGTCTGAACACACTGTAAAAAAACACGGTCTCTGCAGACAGCCCAGGCTCCACAAACGCCAACAAAAACAAAATGGCCCAGCCTGGACCACGAAACATAACAAACAGTGTTCCAGCCAATAACCGACAAGAATGATTTGGGGGTGGGGGTTGGGGGGTTGGTGCGCATGCACATGAAGGGGGGTGTGGGGAGTGGAGGAGAGACAAACATGAAGAGGGAAGTTAGCTAGAGGAGAGATGTCCTAGACAACGACAACGACTAACGTTAGAATTATATTCTCTTGAATTTTTATATGGCCGACACACGACCATAGAGACGACGTTCCGATGAACAAATAGCAAAGAATAGGGAAAAGGAGAAGCAACGCGCACAGTCCCGAATTTATATCGGAAAAGCCTGTTTCAGGAAGCACGGAAAGGAGGGGGAGGGGACGGGATGAGGAGGAGGGAGGGTCGAGCTAGCCTCCGTTTTGTTTGACAATACTTTGAACGAAGTTCAAGAAGTGACGTCACCCAACATCACTTAGAGCACCTTTAAACCACTTTTATTCTTTATGTTAACAGGTTAATCAAACCGTCCGTGTTGGTGCATCATCCTCCTGACACCAGTAGGTGGTGACAAGGGACGTATTTATGAGTGAATCGTGAGATTACTGTTGCTACTGTTGCTCAGACATGCAACAAATTCCGCTTTGACTTCGCTTGGAACTATTTTCGTTGGAGGAGCAAAAATATAAAGTAACTGGCAATATTTTGTCTAAAAGTTTACTGTATTAATTTATAGGCATATTTCTTAAATATACCTAGTCCCAAATACTAACATAACCACTTGTGACAATCAAATTCTGGAAGGAAATTGAACCCAAAAGCTGAAAATGAATTACATCTCTCACCTTTGCTCTTTCCAGACTCTTGCACTCTCAAAGTAGAACTTTGGTATACCGCTGGCATCATACGTTCTGGATGAAGGCTCTGCAGAAACTCCAGCTTTTGCTCCTTTCCTCCTGTTGAGGGTATCTCTGAGCAGGCCTGTGAGACACTGACTGACCTTTTCCTTGATAGGTGATGGCAGGAGACCCAGCTCCCCTTGATTCTTCAGTGCATCCTGGAGCTTGTTGAGTTGGAGACACTTGTTCCTCAAAGCATCAGATATCTCTGAAATGGCCTGTTTCTGCTGAGCCATCTGGTCCTCTAGATGTTTGATCTGAAGCTCCTTGGCATTCAAGTCTTCATCCTTCTTCTTCAGTTGACTCTCTAACTCTTCCACTCTAACTCTGAGGACTTGAGGAACTGAGCTTGTTTCCCCATTGTTTTTGGATTTGGCCGAGCCACTGACCTGCTTGAGAGGATTCAGCTTCATAGAACCATTTCCCATTTTGGCACTTTTATTCTACAATAAAAGATGATCAAGTTCAATTTCAGTTTGCTGTGGGATGACATCAAACAACATTATTAAAATAATTAAAGGATAATATTATCAAAAAATGATCAAATATAATATTTCAGTCTTAACCCTTTTCTGTCAGTCAATTTAATGGTTTGAACAAACTTATTTAACATTTAGGTGATTATAAACAAAATTTCAAATTGAAAACATTTTTTTTTTTTTTTTTTACTTTACTTGTGCATGGCATCCCCATATGTATAAAACAATGCAATAATTTCTGAAAAGTGGAGTTCTACTTTGTGATAAAACATATGAATATAGAAGTGTTATTTTAATACCACTGAGATACTATTATAGTTTTTGATAATATTTTGAATTAAAAAAATATTTGATTTTAATTTTAATTAAAGTTTTAGAAATATGTCTATAGTTTTACATTTGTTTATATAGATTTTATTAAGTTTAATTTTAGTTTAAGTTTACTTTTTTGTTTTAGTTTGTTAATTTTAGTACTTCAACTTAAACCAAACAAAAATGAGAAATGATGCTTGGCAGCAAGCTGATATAAATAATAATAAATCATCTTTATAAGTAATAAATGTTTTATGGTTTTGGTGTTAATTTTAGATAACTATAATAATATTTGCACATTAGGTCAAGTGAATTTAGTAAAGTAACTTTTTTATTTGATTTTTTATGTGTACATCAGGAAGGTCTCAGGGACAACCAGAGCTTGAGGATTAAATATGTGTGTGATTGCGCATGGCGTATTCATTTTAATAATGAACCTGAGATTGCCATTTAGTCCCAGTCCCAACACAGATTTGTTGATAAATAATATAAATAATGCTGCTGGTCCTTCTGGGTGTGTGCTGATCTCTTGTTGTCAGATTTAATGCTGGCATTTGTGCGCTACAGAACACAACTTTGATGGTAAAGGTTAGGGGATCCTCCCATGCCTTTCATCTACCTGTCATGTATATCTCATTATGAGGGGCACAAGACAGAATGATCATCCACATTTTCATATCTCAGATGAAGAGTGAGAGAGAGCATTTTACCAGGGATCTGTTGGCCCCAGTGATTTAGACCTAATCAATAATTTAGAGGCACAGTAATACCGGATGGCACCAGCACCCCGTGGCCGTGAGTGTGCAGTATGCTCTTTCCTGGACTATATGGTGATGTCATTCTTTGCTGACTTTCATTGATGGAAAAAAAAATGAAAGAGGATGTTTTGTGATTCACTTTGGGTTACACACATACAATGGACACTGGACACTCCCACCACAAAGAAGAATGTTTGAGCACAATCACAGTATTTACAGCGCAAGACCTCATACAGATGCCTACATCTCCATACATAAACTTAAAACAAAGTACACAACACAAAGTAGCCTATATATGCAACTTAATAAGAGTTCTTTTCTTTGCATCCAATCTGTTGTTGAATTCACAGGATATTTGATTAGCTTTATTTCCTTATATCCATGAAAGATGTATGTTATTTATTAAACAGGATGTTTTACAGTAGAAAAATACATACGATATTCAACGTAACCCTCATGCTAAGCTAAACAAAAATACAATAAAATAAATTGGAGCTAAGATTAAAATAAAGAAACGTGTTTTTTTCTAACGATACATAAATGACAAAATGACTCATTTTAAAATGATATAGCCTACTTGTAGGTAACTTCGCGCTTTTGCATAAGCCATGCAGACGTTACACCTGTTCTTCCATTTTATCATCTAGGCTAACTAAACGCTTCTGAGAGGCATGAAGTTTAGTTTTAAATGACAAGGAAACCCCCTACCGTTTTCGTGTACAGGAACTCTTGTACTCTTAAAAGAAGACGGTCGATAGAGAGTGTTGTGTGTTTGAGGCAGCAGCACCGGTCAGCAGCTCCGTTCTGTTCACGCGCACACACTGGGCAGCATGTGTCATTTCTCCACGATAACTACACTAGCAGTCGTGATGATGGCTTCATGACAGCAGGATCTCTCTCTCTCTCTCTCTCTCTCTCTCTCTCTCTCTCTCTCTCTCTCTCTCTCTCTCTCTCTCTCTCTCTCGCATGTCATTACTCAATTATTCATTTTTTTTTTTGGTTTGTTTACCGAAGCGCCTGCTGAAGTGGTAATGGATTAATGAAATGCTGTTGTTTTAAATATCAAGTTTTAAACGTGTAGTTTATTACTGACAAGATATATTGGGCAAAACAATATTTTAATATTTTTGTCAATTTTTGCTGTTTCATCTATTGTTTTTTGTTTGATAATTGTTTCATTCTGCTGAAAAGCGTGACGTTTAACAGCAGTTTCTATTGGGACAACTTACCCCGTATAGAGGGACAACATAAATTAAATGCATATGCTCAGATAATGCATATGATGCACAAATGCATATGAATAAGAAAATTAAATATACAAAATTTAAAACATAAACAATTTCAATAAATAATTACTGGAGGGAAAAAAGGTGTGAAACCTGGCCCTGATCTTCCCTAAACTGTTTAGAACTGTATTGGTCTCAAAATCCTCTCGACTTTACAGAGCCTGAGCTACAGTATATGCCTATAACGTTTCTATTTACAATCATGTATCCAGATTTACACTGAGAGAGATTTTGCGCATATAGGCTAGTGCTATTACAGCAATCCCAGAGGCAGTTGAATTGATTTAATCGCATCAGAACCAGACTTGCATCAGAGTGGCTGAGGCCTCTGGCAATGGAAATGACCAATATATCATTCAAAGCTGTGATTCATATGAACTGTGCATCACATAGGCTACTTTCAGCAAATATTACATAATACATTTAATAAAATAGAATATACAAAATTCTATTGTTTTCCCAACCTATCATATCTGCACTTGGGCTTGGCCATAACTAATGAAATCAATATTAAGTCGTCTTAGAAATCTGACGGTGTGAGAGTTGACCAGTAGATGGAGACATAAGCCCATTATTCTCCTATATTAACGTTTGAATTTGGACCATCCTCAAAACAAAATAATACATCATAGCTTGTTACACATTTTTAAAAAATTGTCAGAACATTAATTAGAAGTTCTATGAATATACTGAATATATTTTTTGCAGTGCACCCTCCTCTCATCAATATAAGTGAAACTCGAAAAATTAGAATATCGTGCAAAAGTTCATTTATTTCAGTAATTCAACTTAAAAGGTTAAACTAATATATTATATAGACTCATTTCATGCAAAGTGAGATATTTCAAGCCTTTGTTTGTTATAATTTTGATGATTATGGCTTACAGCTTATGAAAACCCCAAATTCAAAATCTCAGAAAATTTGAATATTACATGAAATCAATAAAAAAAGGATTTTACATACAGAAATGTCAGCCCTCTGAAAAGTATAATCATGCATATGTACTCAGTACTTGGTTTGGGCCCCTTTTGCATGAATTACTGCCTCATTGTGGAGTGGCATGGATGCTATCAGCCAGTGGCACTACTGAGGTGTTATGGAAGACCAGGATGCTTCAATAGCGGCCTTCAGCTCTTCTGCATTGTTCTGATGTCTCTCATCTTTCTCTTGGCATCTTTTTCAAGATGAGAACTTTTTTTTTAAGTTCTACAAAGATACCGTAGGTGCGAATTTATATGCATTGATAAGCCAGCGCAAGTTGCAGCCTAAAGTGGCAGACTAAAGACTAATGACTGTTGATCTTTGAATAGAAATATGTTTGGTTCAGGTTTGAAATTCATTACCTTTTATTATAGGCTATGTAGTCTAAGTAGGCCTACCCCATCATAGTAGGCCTACCCCACCAAAGCAACCCAGATGCAGATTTACGCTCTACAACATCAGGAAGTTCAGACACTTCACACACTGATATTTTACATGTATTCATTGCAAACTACATTTGCTTGCACAATAGGCCTACAGAAATGACTGGATCTGGACCCTCCCAACTCCATATATTGCAGAGGATTCTGATAAATTAAATTAAAAAATGAGTCAAATTGATCAAGGGTGACAGTAAAGACTTTTACATTGTTAGTTTTAAAACTTTTCGATTTCAAATACTTTCTATTCATCAAAGAATCTTGAAAAGAAAAGTATTAAGCAGCACAACGGTTTACAACTTTGATAAGAAAGGTTTCTTGAGCACCACATCATCATATATACAAGACTGAAGTAATGATGCTGAAAATGTTGGAGTAAATAACATTTAAAAAATATTTAAAATAGAAAAGTTATTTCAGATTGTAGTAATATTCTCACAATATTAAACTTTTCAAAAACATTGCAAATAATTTTTACAGCCCCGAAAATTATTGAACCGTTTCATAAAGAGACTCATTTTAATAAACCAACACTCATCCCCTCATAATCTTGCTCACTTAGCAAATCTTTTTTATGACAATATTCCTGCTGTTATTATTCCAAAATACCGTTTCCAAACAAAATCATGAGACATACACATAACACAAAAAAAGACTCAAATAGATTTATAGGCATTCTTTAATTCCTCTTTTTTCTTGTTCAATCCATTGAGGTTCTATAATCTGCCCAAACAATCAAAATACATATCAATATACAGAGTGGAGAAAAAGACATGATATTTACATAGAAAAAAAAAAATGTATTTGTGGAAAGTTTCCAATAAGGGAAAAAAGGGTAGAACTGACATCATCCGACATACAGTAATATTCATATTGTGTGCTAGTACCGTCAAATATTAGTTTTCCATACAAACTTTTATAAACATTATAAAATATTAGATAGGGCAATATCTGATTTCTAAAAAACATGTACCTAGTACAAAATAACAAAGAATATAATAAAGTCTGTAAAAACCTTTAAAATATTTGAAAACAGTGAAGCAGGCAAAAACAGGACAACTACAGATATTTTTGAGGCCAATAAATAAAACCAAAGGCAAATAGAAAATATTAATATAATAACAGTAATGAAAACTAATACATCCTACAAATGGACTCAAATCCCAACTACCACAGGTATGATAAACCTTCATGAATTGAACTCCTCCCTGATAAGAACAACACTGTCCTCTATCCTAGTCTGTATGAAGTAGTTTTCCACTTCACCAGCAGAGGACGACATAACACCATTCACCACTGACTATGGTCAACAGCACTTGGGAGAATTCTCTTACACACAGTGAGCTGTCTGTCAATAAATATCATCTTCATTGTGTAAGAAACAGCATTACACCTGTAACACCGACAAAAACACTGCTTTTCCTTCAACGCTCAACACGTGGCGACAGTAAACCATGACGACAATAAAAAGGGATGGGGAGCATTATGCTGCGGAATCATGACAAAAGAGTTTACACAAGAAAGGAATTGACATCTTTATTCACAGAAACATCCAGTGCATTTGGCAACCCTCAGCGGGTTTGTCACGCACACATCAATGGTTACTCACAGAGGTTAAAGCAATGCATTACTCTCATCTCATGTGCATAAAAAAAAAACTGACAAACACAATATCAAAAAATAGTGACAACATAAATCTATACTTAAATTAATGCTTCAGGTACAATAAAAATATACAGTACTGGAACCCAGTACACATAATGCTGGTTTATATCATCTTTTTTTTCTTTTCCCAAACCTGATCCAATTGAGTTTGCCAACCAGCAGCATACTCGCAGAGTCAACAGACGAGAACGACAGCATAGATCGGAATTGGTTTGTAGTCATGGGACATACCAAACACATTTCTCCTTCAGCTCAAACCATGTTTTAAAGAGGGGGGAAAAAAGGAGTACAAAAGTCTGCACAAAGACTGAAAAAGCCTGAAATATCCAGTATGAAAGACAGAAAGAGAAGGGCCTTGCTCCTCTTTCCAACATAAAAACGCACCGTTCAGCAAAATATGGATTGTCATCTCCCTTGAAAAACAGGGATACGTCTCACTTTTGGAAGGGGCAAAAGGGGAACACAGCTTGCTTGTTCAGAGGGTTCACTTTACGTCCTGTTCAACAAAGATGACCTGCAAGAAATTAAACAAAAGATTCATTTAACGAGTCAAATAAAATGATTCAAAATGATCCATCTCCAAATTGAAAAAGCAAAAATACATAACGTTCAATGTATTTTACTTAAAGTCACAACTAACGGAAGTATGACAGATCTTTTCTTCCGTATTGTATGTATATCCCATTGGAAAAAAAAGTAGGCCGGAATTTAAGCAGACTAAAGGACTGAAAAAGGTAAAAAAAGGAAATGTATGCATATGTATGCTTGTTCACAATGAGATCAATAACATGTATTTCGAAAACCGATTTTAGATTTCACGCCGACTTTAATTCTTATGACACGTTGTATAAAACCTTGAGTTTATATTACGAGCCCCTCGTATCCGTTTTAGTATAAGCAGACGACTGAACGGACACGCTGTACAATATCTGCCCTGTGTTCTTATCCAAGTCCACTTGATAAATCAAGTATAAACTGGTTTCAGACTAGCAATAAAAGGCAACTTTGCCCTATGGACATTATTCTTCTGTCTACACATCAGCTGGATTGTCTTTTCTCTCTGCTCTGCCCTGTTTCCTGTTGGGCTACTATCCTCGAGTGTGGTGAAGCACGAACTGCTGATACAGACAGAATCTGGTGCTGTGACAGATCCTGTCGCAGTGAAGAGAAAAAAAAAAAACAAAACCCGGCCCACCGTTAGCCTCTGCAATCACTTTCTTCCTCCCCCTCTCTCTCCATCCCTCTTGAGCAGTAAAGCTATCAGGAAACGTGACTAAGCAAGAGCCAAGAGGTCTCACCCTTTCCAAGCACATATGTGTGTGTATCTATCACTGCGAGATCTTTGGCAAGTGTTAATGGAACATGTTCTTGTCAGTTGATTGTTTATATATTGAAAATAATTGATTGAAATGAACCTGGGATCAAAAACAGATAAAAATATTTAAAATATATATAATTCTTGAATACTTTAAGATTAAGGCTACACAATGTAATTCCCAAAACACCATTTGGTTTGAGTGTAAGTAAGGCAAACTATGCCTTAAAAAAATCATATAAAAGTAATGCAAAATGAGCTTAATTGAAGGTTTTTTCCACTAATTCAATTTGTGACCGTTTTGACTGATTCGCTGAAAAGAACAGACTCAAAAGAACAATTCGCTTATAAATCAGATATTACTTGGATTGCAAGCACATTGCACACAAACTACCAATATTTAACCGACTAGATGAATGGCATAGCTAAGTTAAATTATATTTATTACAGAAATTTTATTAATATTTTCTTTGATTATTTTTCAAGACATGGACAACACAATTTAAATTCCCTGATATTTCTCAGACAGTGGGAAGCCTGTTAATTAAATATTTTGATTAGCAACTCAATTACTAATAGACAATGTCTCTCAGCAAAAGTCACTGCTCTTCAGACAGGTCAGGAATAATCTCCACATCTGACATTCACACTTGCCAAGGGAGTGTCAATCAACAGCCCTGATGAATCATACCATACATACACACCTGAGAGATTTCCATCTGTCTTTCTCCATGTTGTTCTCCGGTCCTTCACTTTCATATGACGCCAGGTACAAAGCTGTTGATAGATCATTGAGATGAGACGAGTGTGTCAGCAACAGAAAACAAAGCCACCTGTTTTCATTCATGAGGAATGTTCTGAACTCATGTTACTCGGTTATTTAGCATGACGGCATTTTACACCTGAGGTAAATTATGACAAGCGCAGTTGTCTTTGTGTCTGGTATCTTGTGTGCTTATTTCACAACTGTCATTAGAACAGGTTTATGACGTGAGTGGCAGAAAATGAATGAGCAGAAGAGCTCTGGTTCAGACAGGAAGTCCAAGTTCCAAGTTCCCAGTAAACAAGGCAGAATGTAGAAATAATGTAAAATCAGAAGTGTCTTCCCTCAATATTATTAAGTGTCAAGGATTTTAGTAGATAATCGCCACTGAAACTATAGACCACCACAAAAACATGTAAAAAATGAATCAAACTAGCATTGAAAAGCATCACATGAAATAAGTACCATCTTCACTGAAGACTGGTGCGGTCAGGAGATACTGCAGAATCTTGCGGTCTCTGTCAAAAGGACACTCCACCTTCTTCCAAGTCATGAACTCCATCACTTGTTTGGCCAGCTCCCAGAATTTCTGCAGCACAGTCAAGATTGATTCTGTTAGAGATCATCGCCTACGTTTCGTGTGTAGCTACTGTCACACTAAATCGATGCCCTTGAAACTTCATTTCAACAGATGCAAACGTCAAAGAACTACTGCTTCTGTTGCTACGTGACAGTGTTTTCTCAACCATCCATTGTTATGCAGCAGCTGTGACGTCGGTTGTTTCCATGCCATCATGTTAGCTTGCATGTGTCGCCAAGCCAAACAGGAAGAATTACCTCAAAATTGACATGTCCGTTGGGGAGCCTGTTGGTACATCCTTCGTTGAGGAAGTAAATGTCTTTGATCAAGAGGCTGAAGAAAGGAATAACAATCTGGAAGGCAAAAAAGGAACATACGATTACACAACAGCTACAACTGACCAAAAACGTTTAAAAAGTGCAACCAAATCGAGCTGCCTCATTGGAGGCCATCTGAGCGTTATCGTCACAGTAAGACTGCATTAGGCAAAAGTGTTTTACAACAGCCTCTAAAAGCCTACAAGGCAGAGCACAACTGGATCTACCACTTTAGAGAGCAATAACAATGTTTCACGACGCAAGGAAGCAGCAAGGCCGAAATCTCTATAGTAGCAGATTCAGCTACAACATGATGAACAAAGCTCTCTCTCTCTTCAAAACACAATAAAATAATCCGCAATTCAAGCTTTGATGCAGAAATATGCATCAGATGTGGAAAGAGATGAAGAAAAATAAATGCCATGTTTAAAAAAAAAACTGTATACCTGAAAGACTAGAAAATTGAAGTAAATACTTATTTAATAATATTAATACAGTAAATTATTCCATGACATCATCATCCTCAAATTCTTTTAAATGTTAATTTTTTTGCATTTTTTTAGGTCTTAAACCTAAACATCACACTAAACCTGAGAAATGAATAAACTAATAATGTCACTTAGTCATTTTGTTATTTAGCTTTTTTTTGTCCCATGTGACTAATTAACCTCAAGTTCAAATTGAGCTTAAAATAAGTATAATAGCACTAGTGAACAAAACAATGGGTCAAAAATACAAGCAGTCAAACAAGTTGATGAGTTAAAGACATTAATAGAACAGTAATGCATTCCTGATTTAATTTGTTTACAGTGGAAATTCCTGCCCTGGAACATGCACATATTTTGTCTCTTGTATCCTTAAAGTAACAACACTAGCCAAAGTCTAAACACATCTGATTTTAGGGAAAAACAAGTGACATGGGCCACTGTGATGCAAAGAAGCTGAGCATTCCAGAGTTGCTCGGGAACATTCTGTCTCCCCACCTAAACCCACACAGCGAACATCTCCTCCCTAACCAGTCGAAGAAGCAAAACAAGCCTTTACAAAGCTTAACAAAAACAAACAACAAACAAGTCCCCAAAAAATTTAAAAGAACCCACAAAAAAGTTGTGCAATTTGACAAAGACATTAACAATGCGAACATCCTTTTGGCAGACTCATGCTGGATGGATTTTATTGCGCGAGTTTGTTCACAAAAAAACACTGAAGAGCATCAGAACATTTTGTTAACTGGCCGACTGCCATGTTTTTAGAACAAAAATGGAGCATGTTTTGCAGAGGAAACGGAATGTCCCATTTGACGCCTTGCCCTCAACAAATCATCCACAAAGAGTCCAACCATTATTACATAACTCTCGGGCAAAGAGGCCAAACTCAATTTACTGTAAACACATTGTCTCTGGATTGGGGTCTGCATTTTCAAGCGACTTTTTTTTTTACTTGCATTTTTTACGTAACGAATCCGATTTTATCATTATCCTTATTACGTTTGTTGTTATTATCAATACAACATATCACACACTTCAAACCCTGTTTGAAAACACCCAAACAGGGTTATGAAACCAACGTTCCTACGACTTCTGTAAGAATATGTCTGGAAGGAGAAATGATTAGCGCATTACCTTCTCTCTGCTACTATGAGCAGTGATGGATCTCTGAGTGGCTCCACGCAGAGCTGTTCTGTAGTTGTAGAAATTGCTGGAGGGATCCATCTGGTGCTGAGAATAGAGGGGAAAAAAAAACAGGTTTATGCACCAACCTCAGGACTTGGCCTGAAAAATGTAGATGTGGTTTCTACAAACTAAAGTTTCTAATGAGCCCTAAATCCATTTGGCATGGTTACGTCTTAGTTAGAACTACTGATTTAGGCAACATGAGTCACTCTAGTTACTATTCAGCATGGGGCATTCTTTCATGGGAACCAAGTAAGATGATACATTTCATGTGCTTTCAAACGTCATTAAACTTTCTGCCTGAAGGTGAGACGTTCACAAAGGTTCAGTCATCTTAAACCAGCAGTTTTAGTAGGTCCACTATGGGTCAAAAGAGTGCGGTCAGTAAGCTTTTTTTAATGTTTTTAAAAGAAATCTCTTACTCTCACCAAGGCTTAATTTAGTTGATCAAAAATACAGTAAAAACAGTAAAACTGTTAAATAATACTAAATAATATTAAGTTATACAAGTTTAAATATTACTTTCAATATATTTTTAAATGTAATTTATTCCTGTGGTGGCGATTTTTAATTTCCAGCAGTCATTTCTCCAGTCTTTAGAGTCACGAGATCGCTCAGAAATCATAATAATATACTGATTTGCTGCTCAAGAAACATTTCTTATTATTATCATAAGAACTGATACTTTAAAAATAATAATGTATTTACTGTTACTTTTGACAAATTGAATTCGTCCTTGCAGAATAATAGTATTATTCTCTCAGGTAAGCAAACTTTTATTAGGGACTAGAGGTGAATATCTGCAGCTTTAACATTCAAAATTTTAATTCTACAGGGAAGGGCCATCTAAGCCTTTTATCCTACAATCCTCCATTGTCTGAGAGTAAAGCAAAAGGAAAAGGTGTTGTGATACAGAGGCTGAACCTCCCTGAAGACTACACATACAGTCCCTATTTACACATCAAAATGCTGAAAAGGCGAGACTGAACCATGAGTAGGTGTGCGTGTTGCGTACATAAGTCATATATCAAGTTTAAAGCCTCTATAAAGATAAGGCAAGAGCTAAACAAACCCTCTTTAGACAGTAAACACAGTGTGCAGATTCAAAATTAAAGCCTTAAAGGTCTCAACCCCTAAAATGTGGCCTAAAAAGCTTTGTAAACATTTGCACACCCACTCAAAGGGAGAATTGCCGTGCTTCAGAAAAATAATGATACAAAAGCAGCAGTTCTCGCCCACTGGAGACTAAAATTGGCGAGAGGTGGCGTCCATATTGTCATGGGTTAGAGCATCATGCATGCATGAGTCAAGGGGAGCCAGGGTTGAACACTTAATGTGCTTAGTGCCATGTCAGCACTGCGTTCAATCCCAACTCGATTCAATCCCACTCATGTTGTCCGCTACATATTCCCTCACTCCAGTGAGTCACACCCACCCACTACTGTAAACAGAAAAGATGAAAAACCTACCTCTAGTATATCGAATTTGGCGGTTTTGACTTTGCCCCAGGTCTTCTTGAGCCGTGACACGGGGCTCATGTTCATCCCGGCTGAAAGACACACAGAAACAGACACAGGTCAGCACACTGCAACACCTCGTTTCCTGTCAGAGGTGCAGTTTCTCTGTAGCAAATAGAGCAGTTAGGCCCATGAGCCCACATGAACAATGGCATTAGCAGAGCATCATTTCCCTATGACAATAAGTTCAGCTTATAGTGCTGAGGGTCACGGTGGGCTTGTGCAGTCAGCACTAATGACCAGATGAGGTCAGAGTGTTGACTGGAAATCACTAGGGGTGGGTCAACCAATCAGATTCGTCTGTACTGACGACAGAATCATTTCTTACTAAGCCTTCCTTAAATGTTAATCTACTCGTTTTTGATGCTTTAAAATCAATGTGAAATCAAAATTCAACTTTACTTTCCTAATGCACATTCTTTAGCCATTGTTTTAGCATTCAGTCCATTTTGGTATATGTAATGTTTATATAAACAATTCCTGTTGCACTCTGAAATAAGTTTTGGGTCAGTAAGACTTATTTCAGAAAGTCTCCTATGCTCACCAAGGCTGTATTTATTTGATAACTACAGTAAAAAAAAAAAAGTGATATTGATAAATATTAGATATTTGTAATCATACATTCACATTTTGCTGAATATTTTGTGATCTACACGTGAAAATCCATTTGTTTCATTTCTTTTCTTCTCCAAATACAACAGCCTGAACAATGTCAGCACTATCTATCCATCAAGAGAAGAGCCATGCACCTTAGTACCATTAACAATCTGTCTGTACTAACAGGTGTCAGACCCAGAGCTGCTCCGTCACACTAACACGATACTAGTGCGAATGATCTTTCAGTCCTGGCCACGCGCTGACACTCCATTCACATCACACAATGTACGTTGCCTCCAAAAAACCCTAGCAGGAGCGATCAAACTTTCCCATGACTTGTTTGTTCTCTTCCAGTGACTTTAATATCGGCTCTCCATCTCTGGGGAGAGAGGCTTGTGTAAGAGCCCCAGCCCACAGGCTCGTCTCCAGGGAATGACCAGGGAAAGGACAGCTGGTTCCACTCCCTCCCTCCCTCCCACAATCCCCTCCTCAATGAGTCCGTCCCTCTCTCAGTCTATTGGATTGGTCAGCACTGACCATCTGCCTGAAGGATGCCGCTCCCTCGTTCCAGCTCTCACTCACACAAGCTGAACAGCTGCGTCCTCTCATGGCCCTCTCCACTCCTGCTCCCCTACCCATAATGCCTCAGGCACATGCAGCTAATCATTATTTTGATATAATTATTATTGATAATAAAAGCATGCATCATATACTATTAGAAATCGAACAAATATACAAATGTTGGGAATATATTTTATATAATATTTTGCTATATTATAGTACAGCTAAAGATTATCTGAAGATTTTCCAAACAATGAACAGATAAGATACAGTAAATGTTGAAATTTATTATCTAAACCTTGATGCACAGCTAAGGACTCTACAGCACTCCACAAACACAAATAAACTGAAATTGTTTGCAGAGTCTATAAGAGACCAGTGACTTTGTTGTGTGTGTTAAGCGTACAAGAGCAAGGATTAGAAAAGCAAACCAAATCCTGCCAAAACAGCAAACTGTATTATCCAAACAGATTTGTGGGGAACAAGAGAGCTTTCTGTAGCAAAGTGTTGCAAGGGACATCAAAATACTCACTAATGATGGCCATGAGCGAGTTGAAGTTGCCAATGTTGAAGCATTCTCGTGCCACGTCGATGAAGAACTCAATGACTCGAGCCCGTTGTTTCTTCTTTACAGGCTGCATAAGAAAAACGAGCAAATTATGAACATCAAAAAGGGATATTTATAACTTCTGATTTCAAAGATCACTAAATACTTCAGAGCCTTTCATGATATATTTAAAAGTTTGAGGTCATTAAGATTTTTTAATGTTTTTGAAAGCCTCTTATGCTAATCAAAAAATACAAATAAAACTGTTAAATATTACTACAATTTGAAATAACTGTTCTCTATTGTAATATAATTTAAATGTAATTTATTCCACTGATGTCTTCAGTTTAACATGATCCTTCAGAAATGATTCTAACATGCAGATTTGCTGCTCATTTATTAATTTTAAAAACAGTTGTGCAGCTTAACATTTTTGTGGAAACTGATAGTTTTACAGGGGTTTTTTTATGAATAGAAAGAACATGAAACATTTTCTGCCCCCAAACTTTTGAAAGATAGTGTATGTTTTCTATAAAGCCTATATTTAATCACATTAGAATCACTAATTGTGCAACACTAACTACTGTACAGGAATTTAAGTTGCTAGGTGAGTCATAGCATACGATCAGATAATTACCATGCAGATCTCCGTCGCCACCAGGTAGCTGAGCCTGTTGAACCACTCCACATAAGCCTCCAGGTTACTTGCTTTTTTGTGATCACTAA
Source organism: Scardinius erythrophthalmus (assembly GCF_964197995.2). NCBI lineage: Eukaryota > Metazoa > Chordata > Actinopteri > Cypriniformes > Leuciscidae > Scardinius > Scardinius erythrophthalmus. Next base: position 27,564,483 of record NC_138225.1, read on the forward strand.
AGCATCTCTGCAAGAATCAAAATTTCAAAGATCAGTATCACTATTATAATTAAACTGAGGCTTGAGCTTAGTCAAGTGCTTCATTTAGAACATCGCGCCACAATGTTTTCTAGTTTTTTGGGTTTTTTTTAAAGACACCATTTGGGTTATCTGCCATTATCTCTATTTTGAATTGATCGGTATCAGCCGATTTCATGGGTTTTTTTTAACCAAGTAGTTAAATATCTAAAATATCTATGATGGAAAGACCTTGAAGTTGTCTTCCATCACTGTTTTAACTGTGTTCTTACTATTCCTACGCATTTTATAATATTTACGTGGGGTTTGCCATTTTACATTTCCTCATTTAGCTGAGTGGGCGCTCATTTTAGCTATCAATGGAAATATTTGTCAAAATGTATGTGCTGACTTTATCTGTCAAATTTATTGCATTTATTGACTTGTTTTATTGATTGAGTTAATAATCTTGTGTATTTATTTATTTCAATATCAATGCATACAGTTTTTATCCTAAATTCTGAACTGCAGGAATTTTGACAGGCATTTAAAGAGTTCATCATTTGTGAAATATCGCTCTTGAAGTGATCTCACAGAACTCTGAATGCTGGGATATGCTATTCCTACATTCCCAACCCAAGAAACAAAGGCCTCTGAGATGACTGATGATCTCCAACAATGCATTCAATCAGAGAGTTCGAGCTATTATCTGTTTAAGGGAATGTATGCAGACGCTCTGTCTGAAAGCTCGGGTCACTCGAACCCTTCATTCCTCACATTCCTACAGTCTGACTGTGCCGTCCGTCACACAATGCACAATCTACCCTACTCTACCTTTGATGGATAACATCAGAGAGCCATGACAGTGCACAAGGACCCTCTGGAGAGACGGCGACCAAAACAAAAGAGAAAATGGCACCAGTAACGCCTTGACACGAGCTGTTGCCCAGCAGCCAGGCGGCAATGGGCATTACGGGGCAGGGCTAAGCAAACTTTTGGCGGGTTATTGTGAGAAACCAGTTGCTAGGCTTTGGCCACAAAAGGACACTGTGAGGAACGTGATGAGGGAAACTTGGACAATGACAGATTAGACAAGGAATGTGCTGTGAACGCTGTGTGAAAAAGGTGACACAGCGTTGAACCCGAGAGTCAACGTAAACATTGTGCGTATTGATTTGTCCAAGTTGGATATTTCCTGTAGTGAGCGAAAGACATAACATTTGTGTTGAATGTATTTTTAGTAAACCTTGCTGACCATAAACAGGATGGGACTGTTACCTTGTCGTTATCAAGAGGGTCTTTCTGAACAAATGCCTGAACAAACTCCTCTGGTCCGATGTAGCTCAGTCTTTCCTGAAAAATAAAGATAATGTCAATGTAACATTTGCAGTAAGTCCAAATGGTCGCCTTGAAAATAACTAGACGGATTATTGATTTTGTAAATTAATCCATCCAAACCCACAGTGAGGTGAGGAATGTAAGGTCATGTAAACAGAGGAAGTTCCTCTCACCAGTTCAATGTGTGTGAGTTGTTGTGCCAGGGTAAAGGGGTCATTGCAGATGGTCAGAATGTCTCTCTGGATAGACTGAGGTTTGGTCTTCAGCACAGTTAGTCTGTCGGTCACAGACGAGTTGATCTTGGCCAGGGCCTCCTCATACTGACTCAGTGTGGTGAGCTTACGGATCAGCGTTTGTGTCATCTGTTGCACCGCCTTACGATAGAGCTGAAGAGAGACAGGAGACAGAAGTGGTGGATTTCATTACAACCATGCTTTTATAGACCAGAATTACCAGCTAATCATTCATTTGAAAGGATTGACAGCTAAATGTGTCCTGCACTGATAAGAAAGCTGAGGGAATACACAGAGTATTTGCCCTGCAAACATCTAATGGATTTTCAGGCGTATAATGGTGGAAAAAAACTTCTTCCTCTTGATTGGTCAGCAATGACGGTGGTTCGGCTTATATGGTCTATCATTCCAAGATAGGGTCTTGAGTATGTTACATAAACAGTTACTGGAAGATTACGAAACAGCAGCACTTCATTCATGTCCTTCAAAGGTTCACAAGAGCCCTGCATGCCTCCCATTTCCCCTCGTAACAAGATGAGGTTGAGTTATCTAATAACAAGAGCCTGACACAGTTCTGGACTTCTGTTGCATAAGAAGAGGACAGCAGCGGTCATGCCCTGTTGCTCAACATCAGTCAGGCTGTCCATCAGTCAGTCATCACCACTGGGCTTTAAGAAGCAGGCGTCAAAAACACACCGTGATTTTTCTTACAATTATTTAAGCTAAATAATTTAAATAAATAATTTTTCCAGCTAATGAACGCTTAAAAACTTTGACAGCCAATCAGAATCCAGTGCTTGAGCATTTAAAAAGGCAGAAAACATAACTGAAGTGTGTGCTTATAATAAACACAACGATATTGTCCGTTGGTGTGGGCGCTAATGTAGTTATCGTTATAATTATCATTCTTGGTGTGAACGGTCCTTAAAGGTTTTCCTGATTGAGTGCAGGATGTACAAAACATCGTTTGTTTCTGTCAGGCTTCTGTACTCCTTTCTGACGCATAGAAAATAAAAAGTGGCCGATTAATATGCTGTGCAGGAGGTCAGTGGCACATAAATCCATCTGACTCAGAACAACCAGCATTCTTGTGCACTCCAGCACATTGTGTAGATGCAAGAATATTGATGATCTGAGAGAGAGTGAGAGACAGAAAAAACAGGAGACGAGACCTTGCAGCACTTTAAAGAATCACAGAGAGTCTTTAATAATTCCCTCTCCAAGGTCCACCACAAACAGAGGAAAGGAAGATTATTTTTAGCAGGAGTTCTTGCCGATAACTGCTTGAAATTTTAAAGCAGCAAACAAGACAACTTACTTGTTGTGAAAAAAATGAGAAAGCTGCTTGTGTGCTGCCTCCACATTTTTAACCCTGGCATGAGTGTGCGACAGCCGTACAGATCACTCCAGCATGGACACACCACACCCAGGTCAAAAGGAAAAGCTCTCCATTACTTTCCCAATAAACAGAATGTGCGCAAAAGGTGTCCAAATGTGCACCAAATGCTTGGATCTGCAATTGTGCAACTGCGGCCCTGCCTTTTCTATACAGAAGACCACATGCATAATGACAATCTAAGCAGACCAGAAGCCTGAAGACCAAACTGCGGTCTGGACACAGATGTTACAACATCTATTCTCAGCTCCCACACCGAAAGCAAGAGATCTTCGATGCAATTGCCAGTAAAAAGACGGAAAACAGCAGGTCAACAAACTGCTGGCAAACTCATCAGGACCGATGAGGTCCAGAAGAGGTCAAAACATAAAAGGCCTAACTGGAAAGCACTACATAGTGATCTTGTTATGATGGGCTGGGAGCACTGGAGAGTACATTTGAAAATACACCACATTTTGTCTCATGGGCTCATATATTATTATAAATACACCTATTGTCTATTGTGTGGCTCTGACTGCTGTGAATCCCCCGTCAATGTAGAGTCAGTGCTCTACTGTAACAGACACTCATTACCCCACGATTCACATTCGAGTACATGCCGTACACATGAAGGGGAAAAACACAGGGGCTGAATTACATAATACAGACAGCATATTGATGGTCTGAACAAATGCATTCTTCAAGCTTTGAGATGCTCTTCTTATGCAGATACATATCTACACAGATTAAATTTGTCTCGCCTACGTAGTAGATGTAAAGATCAAAGAGACTTTGATGAGTTTTGAAACAAAATAGTGTGACCATTTCATTTCCTCATTATGGGTGACACGTAAAACAAAGTTTTAAATTTAAATTATGTTGTGTAAAGGTTCTTTCATCCTTTAATGAGGCTGTTTTCCTTATTATATTAAGACCATTGTCTCATTTCAACATTTTGGATAGAAAAATAAACTTAACTCATCATATAAGAGGTGTGTTCAGGTTACTGTATGTATTTTTAAATAAATAAATAGGTACTACATCATTGACCCTTAGACAGTTACAGCTTTCCATGTTATCTTTTGACTGTACATGCAGTCTTATTGGTTTATCACCCTTTCACTAGATTGAAGAGGCGGTACAACACAAACACATTTCCTCCATGAGCGTAGCGGGGCCGCAGAAGGTCATCGATGTCCAGGGTCAGGATGAAGCAGATCAATAGCCACACATGTGTTTACTACACAAGTCACCGGAGGATGAGTCTTGCTTGTCTTTTCGGGTTAGAGAAACATAATTCGCTTGGATCTGTTGGGTCAGCGTCCTCCATCTTTTTCTAACTAGCTCCCTGCTGTTAGTCATTACACTAATGCTCACAACCGTGCGAGATGACCAAAGCTTGCTCGGGCAAATCTTTTTTTTTTTCACTGTACATTAACAAAATCAAGATTTGCAGACAGAGGAGGACTGTTCAACTGCGGACTATGGAGACAAATGCCCAGAGGGACATTCAAGGACAAAGCTTAATGAGAGCTGCCAACTTTAGGCTCAGCTCAGACCGATAAACAGCAAAAGTACGTGAGCACAACAAAAGGACGATAACCTGATGTAAAAAAATGAAATCTAATCATGTAACAACCAAAGAGTGTTTTTTTTGTGTGTCCTGGAAGTTTAAAAAGAATTTAGCATAAATGATTCCAAATGTGGTGAAAAAGTCCCTTTGAGGAAAAAAATGCTAAGCCAGAACATGGTAACATACGAGTCAGCGCTAATGGAACAATTTAAAAGCAGCCTGTGGAAAAGCACCAGTGAAGACAAAAGCAGCAGAACAAAAGAGCTTTATTCTCGCTTCTGTCAGAGCACTTTAGGTCTAAAGAAATCTCACTCCCCAGTGCCCAGGTGTTGACACCTTCTCACCCAGCGTGTTACATCTTATGTCTTAAGCAGCCAAATGTTAAAGAAGCCATGCTAAGACTTATGCAAAGATGTTTTATTCTGTCTATGCTAATAGTGGTACTAAAGCTATAAAGAAACGCTAATGTCTTTGACGCAAGTATTCTCACCTTTCAGGTGACTATTATTTTAAAACGGCGTTGCCCTTTAGCTGACATTTCCTTAAGAATAAAAAGCTCATTGTTTCTGCTGAAATGATCACCTAACACTTGGAAGCGGCAGACTTACTTCATCTCCAGTACTCAGACGATGTGTTAGTTCCTTCAGACTCTTCATCATCCTTTCATCCCTGAAGTCATAGGGAAACGTCTCCGTCCACTCAGTCAGTAACTGCAGGACCTTAGGAGCAATTTTCCTGACTCTTACCTATAGATAAAGTAAAAATAAACAATGTAATTGCAATTGCAAATTATTGTCCCTAGATTCTTAAAGTTCCTTGCTAATGCTAGAGCAACCATGAAGACTGAAGACATCTTCAATCAGTGTAATGATACATGATGTCTTTGCCAGTTTACCTTGTCTGCCTGAGGATCACTGAGCCTCTGCTGGTCCACACACAAATGGCACACTTTGGACATCAGCTCATATGGATGAGTAAAGAGACGGGAACTGAGCAGGAACGTGAAGATGTATGTCCTCTGCAAGTCAATAAAATTTAGATCAAAGTTGGTGCAATAATACGTTTTTCATTACTCTAAACAAGCTAGTATCGGACTAAACTAAATCTAAGTGTTAACTACATACATTTATATTTCTGGAGAATATAACTAGTTAGCTACATTACCGTTACAAAGTTTGGGGTTGTTGTTGTTTTTTCAAAACAGCAAGGCTGCATTTATTTGATCAGAAATACAGTAAAAACAGTAATATTAGTTTAAAATAACTTTTCTATTTTAATATACATTTAAAATGTAATTTATTCCTGTGATGGCAATCACTGAATTAAGTTGAAATTTCAGCATCATTACTCCAGTCCTCCGTGTCAGATGATCCTTAAAAAATAATTGATTTGGTGCTCAAGAAACATTTCTTACTATCATCAATGTTGAAAACAGTTGTGCAGCTTAAGTTTTTTTTTTTAAAACAGTGATCCATTTTTTTTTTTTCAGGATTCTTTGATGAATGGAATGTTCAAAATAGCAACAGATTAAGTAGAAATCTTACTTTTGATCAATAGGTACTTGCTGAATAAAAGTATTAATTTCTTTATTAAAAAATCGTACTGAACCCAACCTTTTGAACGGCAGTGTATGTTGGTGATTGTTAGACAGTTTTGACATTTAAAAAAAAATATTTGAGACATAAAAACGAGCGCCCATGTGTTTTCAATACTCAAAATCCAATACCAGTATAAGACTGAATACTATTGATACTCACATCAGGATAGTACGCCACTGTAGGGACCAAGTGCTCAATAAGTGCCTCCAAGGACCCTGACACCAGGTTGTTGTCATGGTAATACAGGCCTTCGTAGTCCTCTTCCTTGGCCTTATAAATATTCTTGTTGTATCCATTGGGCCCATACATCACTGGAAAGGGTGGCGTTTGTGGCATTTTGTCCTGTTGAAGGACATGAAACATAGTCTGATGAGCCTCAGATAAATGCAAATACACTCAAAAACAGACATTAACGTATGAACCAATTCGTTAATGCTGAGCCTTCATCCTCCTCTGAAAAGTTTGTTTTCCTTTGTGTAAAACACAAAGTCCCCAGTATCATTATAGGAAGCTGAGTGGAAAATTACTTTTCCTCGGATGGACGACTCATGGGGATGAATATGTCACGATTAATCTCAATGTGCAAACACCTTCTCTGATTGAGCCTAAGAGAACTTGAATTTAATCTCCATTCAGTGCGCATTTCAGACTCACACTCGCCAGCAGTAATCCACCATAAAGCAGTTGAATGTACCGCAACTCACAAACACCAACAAATGAATCTTCATGCTCCTTTTACCTCACGTGGATGTACAAAACAGAGGCTCTTTTAACTATGGTTTGATACGAAAAAACACGATGACCTATGAGATCTAGCGCTTCTGAAAAGAAGGATTCTCTTTTTCCCCCCTCAAAACCAAAACGTGGCCCTTTACAGATGAGAGTCCTGTGAGTCGGTCAGCATTAGCTAGAGGTGATAAGCAGACAAATGCAGTTCTTTACCCACACAAAGAGCTCTGACTCACACTGCCTCCCTCCTACTTCTGTATCTTCCAGGCTCTTGTGGAACGGCAGAAAGTGAGTTTTGCACATGTCAATGCATCACCTAATCACGCGGGCGGCTCCAGAATGCCAGCACGAGCTTCTGTGCCATTGCAGAGCTCAGCACGTGACTTTATGTGAGATTCCTGGACACTGCGCATATGGGCCCCTCAATGGAGGCATTCACAGCTAAGGCACGGGGCGTCAAGGGACACCCCAAACAATGTGCGGCCCCAATGGCCGCCTGCCTATTCAGGCTCACAGGCGTTTGGGTGCCAGAGTCGGACGGGAGTGCACAGGAGGGAGGGGGTGTCGTATGATGAGGTATATGGCCCCCCACAGAGACCTCCTTCATAAAACCATAGGCATTAGCATCAAAATGGAGGCCCAATAGGTCAAAGCAGCAAACACCCCCCACGCATCTGCTTTACCATGTGTTATACCATCTGAGCAAGTCAATGAGTTGAAAAGCGAGGAAGGCCAACTGATGTCATGAGTGACTTTGCTCTCATCACCAGAAATTGACAATTTGTCAAGTCCTGTATGAATGATGCCTCTGGGAACCACATACAGTTTTACTCTCTGTCTCACAATCTGTGACAGCATTTGCCATAACATGCAAAGAAATAAACCACCTTGTTATTTTTGACCAACCAGTGTTGACTTAAGTCCACTCAACTCATTATATGGCCAAAAAGCAGGATCCTTCTGCGCATCTGCCGATGGAAACCTATTAGCGAAGCCCCCAGGCCACAATGCAAATCTGCTAAAAACTGCAACTGAAAAAGCCAAAGCCCTTTTAAATTCACTAGGCACACCAGCTGCAGCCCAATTTAATTCTGTGAGTGAATAAAACAAAGCCGAAGCTGATTAGTAGCAGGGAATCTGGATGTGTTTACTTTTTGGTTGCAGGTGTCAAGTATGGCCAGCCACATGTCCTCTCCCCTCTCCTGTTTAAACAAACACTGAGCACAGCCTTCACAACAGGGACCGTATAGCGTATAAGCAAACAAAAAGGTCCTTTCTTTCACACAATCACTGCACTGTATTTGTCAGAGCTTTTATTTTGACTATGTAGAATATTTGGCATCCATGCACGGCTGCATTTCAAATAGTTATATGACTATCAGAAAGCTGAAAACATTCAGTCCCACCCAGATGTTGACTGTAGTGTTGATTACTGCGTCTCTAGATCACAACGGACTTCCTCAAGAATAAAGCAACATTAAGCAAGATTTAATAAACTGTCTGATCTTCAGGGTTCCCACACCTTTTGAACAAAGAATTTCCATGATTTTTCCACTCATTTGGGTTTTAAAGATTTTTTTTATATTAAGATTATGCTCACAAAGTTGATAAAATAGAAAATGTAATAAATAAGAGTTATTAAGATCAATTTCCATGGAAATCATGAATTTTACAATTCCTTGATAAATTTACAGGTTTTCCATGGCCGTGGGAATCCCATCTAATGCAAATGTAGAGGTTAAAACAACAAGACCCAAACATTCTGGGCTGTTTTGTAACTGCATCCTCAACAACAGGGTTTGTTGTGCTCATTGGCATGATTTTAGAAGCTGTAAAGTTGTTGTGGCAAGTCTTATCTTTAAAGGTTGCTTCATGCTTAATATAAAAACAACCAAGGATTAAGCTCTAACAAATAGGAAGGACTGGTCACTGCTGTGCTGACAGGAATACATGATTCCCACTCACATTCCTCTAAAAGATCCAAACAAACAAATGCCTGCCGTATTCAAATGACTTTGTTTCTTATGGTCCACGCATACAACTCTCAGAGTTCGATGTAGTATAAAATGACGTTACGAATATTATGAAATGAGGAAATAAACATGTCTGCTCAAGACACTGTCATAGACGTTGGCATGACGAAACATTGCCAGTTGCCAAATAAATTGAGCAAAAGGATCAAATTGAGTCTTAGTTTTTAATTTGGTTTCTGTCAAGGTGGGTTACATGTTAGCCTTGGGAAACGAGCAGGTGTGTGTCTGTGTGTGTGTGTGTGTGTGTGTGTGTGTGTGTAAGACAGTGGGGGAAGGGAGCTATAACTTCATTGAAACTACTCAAGTGTGTTTGAGTAAATAAAGGGCTTGTCTGGCAGGGCATACTGTCTTTCCACTGTAAAAGCACTTTGAGCTATACCTGCATGACTTGTATCACAGGGGCAAAGTCCAGCCAAATCACAGCGACCTGATTCCACAATTTTTGACCTGACAAGAATTCCTTATTTCAATCAAATTCAGTGAAAAATTACAATGAACAACACAGATTTATCAAGTACTGTAGATATGACAATCTGCTTAATTCCCAAAATAGCTTACTTATTTGATAATGGAGAGGAACACATGGCTAATGATCATCTGAAATCCACAGGGGAATATTCAGCAAAAACCCTCCAATTCCCAAAACCACCCACCACAAGACCACTACTGCTCTAACATAGGATAAATGAAAATGATTTCCGCACTGAACACACAAAACTCCATAAAGCTGCCATCTTCATTCTGCAGTGCACACCATCTGTTTAGTACACATTATGTACACTATATTCCTAAGCCAATTTACTGTAATTTTATAACATATATCATACACAAACACAATTATAATAGCCTTTCATGATACTTTAAGATTTCACAAAGCCCCATGGGTTTTCCAGACTTTAAATTCCCTGAGATATCCTTATATCTTTAACTATATAACTAGTAAGGTACATAAACATTATAGCTAATCACTGTATAATAGCATACATCAAAGTATCATGGTAATACCATGACACATACATTAAACAAAATTATCAATTAAATCAATTAAACCATCAAACTATCAGACCGGTCAAAAAGGCCAGACTAGAATTTGAATTACACTAACAATACCATAAATAACCAATAATACACTGTAATCATCCATTATGGTAACTTACATGGCACTGAATTTGTTGAGCATAGGATATCAGCTGTGAGAGATCATTTTCAGGATCGCCAACACACCACAGGCTAGATTCGTTATTAATGTATATGTCAATAAGACAGCAATGAATATTATCAGCACCGAATATGTGTTGGGTATGTTTAAATATAAGAAACTGGATTCTGCCTTGTTTGCATGAGATTTATTGACTGACGGATATAGAGAAGGTTATATGCTACTGTGAAATAATATCGAAATAATATCAAAATGCATGCAAAACAAGCGGCGTCATTTGAGCGCTTTTGTTATTAAATCGCATTAAACATTGCTTGCGTTTCTCACCTCGAGAGGGACAGAGACTCCGCTGTAGATCAGCTCTGCAGAAGTTTGGCGTTGAATGGTTGAGCAAGAACCTCCGAACATATAATCACACACTTCAAAGAAATAGATTCTTAAAACATACGAAACTGAAAAGTCTTAAACCACGCTGCGTACTCCCAGGTCATACGGATACCGACTGTGACATTCAAGCGTATGGTCCTTATAAATATCTCCAGGAGGCAGTATATGCGACGCGCTATGCACTCACGATCTCAAGCAAGTGTGTGCGGATCCACTGAGCGCGCGAATAGTAAACGATAGTAGGCTGAGCTGTGGGATGTGAGGTGACCAATCAGCGGACAGCACCAGAGACCCGCGTGCATGTCAGCGCGCGCCCAGTAGTTTACGAAAACATACCGATTTCACGAAAAGACAACTGAGAGAACTCAGCGAAAATCCCCTGAAAATAACTAGTGGCATGAACTAATTTGAATCTTTTCTCATAATCCACAAAAGGGTATGAATTTACTTTTTTAAACAAAATAAATAGTTTAATGTTACCATCATTGATGTGAATGGGAATATTTTGAGGAATCTCCGTCAAGTCTAATTTTTTATCAAATTCAGATAACACTATAGTACAGACTGACCGATAATATAGGCCTATTTATACCATGTTTTTGTATCTGTTTACCTGCATTATCTTTAGCTTAATTTGAACTAAATCTGTAAAACACACTACATTAATTATTTTCCATAGCCACCTTATCTCATCTTAGAATTGTTCTTGTGTTTTGCTAATGTGCTACGTACACATGCATGTTTCTTAGACGTATCAGGATGCCTGGACTTAGATTTTCACTGAAACTGGGCATGACCCCCCACATCAGATACTACAGTGATTACCTCAAACAGTTCACAGAGAGGTTTTCCTTCTCTCATTGCAGGTCAGGGACCGAGAGGTCATCACCTCTCACCTTCATGAGGTGTGCTAACTGAGCGCCAATAGCATGATTTAACAACACACATATCAGTTTGTCTTTTAAATTAACAGAACAAATTGATTCATCTGCTAAACGTTTCACTCACCTAAACGGTTAAACTAAAAAATGAGGAATATGCTACATATCATATATATTTTCAATAAGTGTTTAAAGTATTATACACATTAAGAAGACATTAGCTGATATGAAACCAGCATCTAATTGAGGGAGCCCATGAATAAACATACAGTGGAAACATTTGTTGAAAAAGCAGAATAGAACAAATTTCTAAAGCTTTAATGTGAAAGATGTGCATGAATCATCTCTAAAATCTGCATCACAAAAGACTCTTCAAATGTGGTGTGAAAATTAAGATGTTTCTTCATGCCTTTGACAACCAGGCTGAATAAAATCTGAATATGAGGAGCATTATGCTTGAAAATAACCATTCACAGATTTCACATCTTGGCTAACACCTCCACAATGGGCCCACAGTTATATAACCTCTGTTTATTGAAAGTCATTGTTCATTGTGAAGTGCTGAATTGTGGAGGTGTTCGTAAAGATATGAAGAGCTAACAGTTGCAAAAGTTAATACTGATGACAAGAACCAAACATAACAAAAAGTTGAAGAGAAACAGCTACAAGTTCATTCAAATACAGTCGTTCGTCCCGTTAAATACACATTTAAGTTTAGTCAGCACAGACGGTCTGACTTGGCTCCCCTTCTGCTCCAGAGGTATTCACACCCCTGTTTTGTAGTCCTAGATGGGGCATTATGAATGTGAAAAGTGAGACATGAATTATTTAGATGTTTGAAATGCTTAAAAAGAATGCATGATGAATACTGTGGCTGTTGGCTGTTAGGATTTTTTAAGTCAAACATGTAAATGCAAATGTGAACAGCTAAATGTGTTGATTATCCCAATTAAGCATTTTAATATTCCAAATCTTTACAAATCAATTTGATCACTTGATTAAATAAAGAGAGTCTCACAAAACACAAAAGTCTATGTAGAGTGTGTACATTTTTTTACACATAAGAATGCTAAACATGGAAATTGTCATCAGGGTACTCATTCAAACATTTCTGGCACATCCATTCTGTGGACAGAGATGATCAGGCACGGTGTTAAAAACCACAGTATGGTTAGCTGTAGTTAACCAAAGTGCTAATGTACTGCAGAAACTTTAGTATACCATATGGTTACATCATGTGTGTGTTGAATCTCCATTACTAGAAGGCAAGGAGGTCACAGTCGGCTTTGTCTTTTGATCTTTGGTGTCACTCTGTTATCATGTTGTTTAGGCTACTTCATTTCACGAGCCCATTCATTAAAATAATTTATAATGCTCCTTTTTCACCAATTATAAGAAATAATATTATGCCACGTTGGGTGTAATTTTGACTCTTAATAACAAGTCAAATGGAGACATTCAGTAGCCCAGCAACCGGACACTTTCCAGATTGACTTGCATCATATATGAATTCTGACTCAAATACCTGATGTAAGCCAGCTAAAGAAAAGCATCAGTCCAACAAATCAAGTGCCAGATCATGTACTGACCCTAGACCAGCCTTCCCCATCCCAATTTTTATCTTCACAATCATTGAGGAAAAAAAATAAATAAATAAAACTGGCCTCCAATCAGGAAAAATGGGTGGCAACCAATTCCAGACAAAGGGCAAAAGTAGGTCAGTACAGTCTGCTGCTTCTTTATTCATCATTCATAGAGCCTCATTAGCATCTCGTTATGTCACAAGATCATCACATGTATGGAAAAGTCAAACCATGGAAACCAGTGTGACTCAGTGATCAGAATTAGCTTCCAAATGAGGAACAAGCTACGTGTGTGTTGCTTCCTGACATTTAATGTGTTACCAAAAAACTTTGTGAAATATGTGACTCTGTATAGTTCTCATAAATTTAACACTGTAAAAAAAAAACATTTTTTGCTAAATTTATTTAAATTTATTCATCATTCTGTTTTGATTTTTAACTTCTTGATTTAAAAAAGCAATTCTACCATCTTAATTTGCTTAATTCTTAATTAATGTATCCCAGTCTATGTGTTGAACTTTTTTGTGAATATTTCTCTCTATGAAAGATGAATCCATAAACATCTAGTTTTTACCTTTTCCTTTAAGTTGCACTTAAATCCAGCACTTTTCTAAACATGCTGGGATAGACACAATCAATTGTACTCATGTATAGACTTCGTCACAAACATACCAGGGAAACCCCAACTGACAAGTAAAGAATGAGAAAGGCACTTTCCCAGTCGATTTCTCTTGATGGATTCAAGAGAAACATTACACTCTGCAATCTGATACAGACCACACAAGTGGACTCTCAACTACACAAGCCAGTTATAGTCAAATGCAACCTGATGATCAAAACCTTATGGAAATATGACTGGATTTAATTTGTCAGGAATGTGGACCATATATACGTTTCCAGAGGAATGTCTGCAGCACAAAAATAACTTTTTTCACAGTTGGCCTAGTTCAATGTTGGCGTGAGCCTGAGGAGAACGCCTTTATGTCTCTGTCTGACAAAACCACTCACATCCCAGAAACCAAAAAATAGGGCATCATAACTGCGGGAAGTGACTTTTGAGAAACCTTGATGTGAAGTTCAGTAACCCCCTTTCACAAAGACGTGCGCTTCTTCTGAGGTGACGTATCATTAGGATACTACGGCAGATCATAACCCATTGAACTCAGCCCTTAAGGTCACAAAGATATCGCCTCTCCCGTCCCATTCTACAACAACAGATGCCACATGATACAACATGTCACAGATGGACTGGATAAGATCAAAGGACAGGTGTAACAGCCAACGGAGACTTGGCTCGTATTCTGAGAGAATTAACACCAAATTACTGAAGGCCAAACAATTTTATTACTGATGCTGAAACTGTCATAAAAATTAATTCATAGTTCTAAAAATGATATATAGTAATAATATTAGACATTATTATTAAATATTATGCCTTCATAACATATTTTAATGCATATATATGCATACACAAGCATAAACACAACACTCTCCGCCCAGCAGGTGTGTGGGAGACTGGCTGCCAGCGAAATGAACAGGAAACCTGAAAATACTCCATGTTCTCCCGGCTCCCACACACACTGAAGGCCAAAGAACATGATCTCCCACCCATGTATCTCAGGGGTAAACAGAATCACATGATGTAGGGGCAGAATTTACTGTAAGTTGCATATAAATAAGTATGCAAACACGTCCGGATTACAATGTACAGCACACACTATATTGTTTATGCAGTATGAATGTTCACACTACTGGGATGCATGCCATGAATTATGCAACATTTTCTTGTCAGTTCCGACACATATCATTAGCTCTCAGCCATCACCACACTGACCACCTTTAGACATGTAAGCCCTGAACTACATATAAAGACACATTTATATCTCCTGTTACCATCTGGATGCTACGGTGAGTAGGATGGGCTGCTGGTTTGTTAAGTCAGTCAGGGGGCAAAGGACTGTCTTGTGTCCATCTGTGTCTGAAGGAGCGCTGACATTTTAATTATCTTTGACTGAGGCAAGAGACGGAAGGCCTCAGCCTGGGAAAAAACTGCCTACAAAAGAGAATGGGTTATAAAACTGTCTAAATGAGAGGCGTATGAAATGACACATGTAGGTTTAAGCATGATGTCCAATAAAAAGTTTGACCAAAAAAAGAAAAGAAAAGCTTTTTACAGGGAGGAAAATGGACACTGACAAAACAAAAAAACAAACTAAACTTAAACTAAACTAAAACTTAAAAAAAAAGTGATGACTTATGGAATATTTAACTCTGAAAATGTAAAAATCTAATTATATATAAAATACATAATTGAAATGAAATAATTTTATATAATTAAATTCTCAAATATAATTCAACAAATTACTCAATAGACTCAAAAAGTCACATAAGTATCCTGGAAAAGAGCTCTGAGAAAAGAGTTATGTGCTTTGGGAGGGGTCCTAAAGCATATGAGACAGAGCAGCTGGAAGACATCGCATGTGTGCATGTGGAGTGGCATTAATGTATGGGGGGAAGGCTAGGAAATGGAGGAAACTAGAAGACAACACCCAGAAAACCTCCCTGTGACCCACATACCCTGCCTTTTCCTCCCCCGTCTTGCCATACCTTCTGAGTAGAGAAGGCTTGAAAGCTGACATTCCATCCCCACCCCCCCTCTGTCAAAACAAACAAGAAGACCACCTGAGAAAAAGGAATTGTTTTGTCACATTTTCAAGGGTCTAATCTTAACTAGTCAGAGGCCCACTTTGTTTACATGCCTTCATATTACACGTCAGACCTTTGGGTACACAAGACATGTTTGAGAAATCAATGCTTGATATTCTATTAATAGCTATGTATGACGACACATTGCACTGAACGGAGGCATACGCATAGTTGTTTTGTTCTGCTTTTGTCTTATGGGTGTTGTCTTTCATCAACAAGGCTTACAAAGACTGCACTTCAGAAAAGGATTCCTCAGTGTCACGTAATGCATGGGACAAATGACACAAACATTGTTGAATTACGTCAATCACCACATTTATATGCAACAACAACATTCAGAATTTGGTAAGTGTCATGCAAACACATTAACCAATATGAACAATAACATAAAAAAATTGGCTTAATAAAGATTAAGCCAAAATTCTGGTTTCTAGAAATATGAATAAGACAGCTGGCACACAATAATATACCAGTATTTACCGGTATCAGAATATTGGGTCATGTAATGGCCTTAATTAGAATATTGACCATTACAAAACATTCATTATATCAGCATGTCTAAATAAGGTAAAAGGTGGGTTATACACAACCATTCAAAAGTTTGGGGTCAGTACGATTTTTTTTATATTTTTATTCATCTAGAATGCATTGAATCGATCAAAAATGACAGTTAAGTAAGGGTTAATGCCATACGAGGTGTCCATTATCAGGTATTAATGGACGACGGCGAGGCGTGAAGTCCTCCGCTGAAGTCCATTAATACCTGACAATGGACACCTCAAAGGGCATTAACCCGCTTATACCATGGTCACTTACGAAATAAAGAAATATTTAATCAATTAATAATACTTTAATGTGTTTTAGAGTAAAAATCGTGAGGGTTTTTATTTATTAAGTTGAGCGCACTATTTAATATCTCCCGTATACAGGCGTTGCCAAGCAACGTGACCACAGCGACCCGACCGCAGCAGTTGATCAGTGAGTTTGAGCCAGCGCAATCATTTAGAACTCTCATCAGGCAAATTGACGGGACGCCTTTCCTAGGTGTACATTATCACTTTTTAATGGACACCCTGCAGCCAATCAGAATCGAGTATTCACCCAGACCATGGTATAAAACATTATAATGATACAAACATTTTCTATTTCAGATAAATGCTGTTTTATTCATCAAAGAAGTGAAATGTATCAAGGTTTCCACAAAAACACACTAAGCCGCACAACTCTTTTCAACATTGGTTATAATAATAAATGTTTCTTGAGCAGCAAATCAATATTTTAGAGACTGATTTATCAAGGATCATGTGACACTGAAGACTGCCTGGAGTAATGATGCTGAAAATGTAGCTTTGCCATCAAAGTAATAAATTACATTATTTTACAATATTACTGTTTTTACTGTATATTTGATCAAATAAATACAGCCTTGGTGTGGATACTGACCAAAAACTTTTGAACGGCATTAGATAGACAAAATAATAATAATAATAACATTTCAACAACATTAAAAGAAACATCATAATTTACTCTTGTGACGTTGTAATTCATGCTTTTGTGTGCTGCTCTTGCATATACACTTTTAACCAGAATATGGACCATAAAAGAATAGAATTTTCTTTTTCTGGGGAACTATTCCTTTAATCAGAAAATGTGCATGTAAACATGGTCACATTATATTAAGGCAACACTTATTCCACAGAACTTTACCATGAGATTCCAGCCACAGGTTTCAGAGAATGCGAGGTGGCTAGATGATGTTGCCAGCAGACGGTCATAATGGATGTTCCCAGTAAAGGCTGGGGGGTGGCCCGCCTCTTTCCACCATCCCAGCTGAACAGCTGAACAGGCCCACTTGTGTGTTTGTAATCTTTCATTAATTCCACCAGTGCAGAGGACACTTGCTCAGTCAACTGGCTGCATAGCTGCTGTTTCTGTTTTTCAAAGCTGTCCACTGAATAATCTCACATTATAGATATGATGTCACTGGCACAGAATGAGATAAGACAAAATAGTCCACCACATAAGAGCTAATCTGTTCAGATTGCATAAGATATGTCCCTCTTCATGGCCGTCCAAGTCAACAGATGAGCCCCACTGCCCCTTCTCTCAGCCTGGGGCTCAACTGGCCGATCTGAGGCAGCTGAAAAGTGAAGATGGCATAATTCAGACCATTTATGTAACAGCATGTAGTCATTCATTAGAACTGGTCTCCACAAAAGTTTCTCTAGGTTGTGTTTGCCTATTCAAACGGGCCGCTAGACTGTCTGCTCTGACCCTGCTCACAGCCTTTTCCATCATGCCACCAGTGCCTGAAACAATGCAAGCGCAGATGGCAGGCATGCCACGCCAAATGCCACACAAAGCAGTCCCAGATGGAGC
Organism: Scardinius erythrophthalmus; assembly: GCF_964197995.2. Taxonomy (NCBI): domain Eukaryota; kingdom Metazoa; phylum Chordata; class Actinopteri; order Cypriniformes; family Leuciscidae; genus Scardinius; species Scardinius erythrophthalmus. The sequence continues at coordinate 27,582,454 of NC_138225.1, forward strand.
CGGCCTAGGATTTATCTGCCTGATAAAAGAGTCTGGAGAGATTGCACATTTTGGGGATTCAAAAAAATAGCCAAATATCTGTGTGAGAACATATGACCTTCCGATCGCGTCTTACTTCTTTCGTCCAGACAAAGTCTCCTTTTGATCTGCTAATGTTCAAATCTCCTGAAAAGGATGGGAAGTTAGACTGGATGGACAATGCCACTATTATGCACTTTGGTACTGTTTTGGGTTCTCAAGTCTTCTCAAGTATGAGACTATTTAGCTTTCACTGCCACTGTAAACATATGTTTTGAATATACAGTAGCTTTCTTAAAATAGACATTGAGACAAAGTGATCAGTAAACACAGCTGGTTGGCATCCCACATTCGGAATGAAATTTAAGTAAGCATAAGGTCTTTATACACAATATGAAATAAGTTTTCCTAACAAGGGTAACAGAAAAACAAAAGATTACTGTTCCTCATACAAATCTTGGGAAAGACTTCTCTGACATCTGTAAATGATTATAATTACAAAACATAACACTGTGAAATCACAAATTAAACAAAAAAAACATGCTACAGTTAAAATACAAAGTATATTCAAGAGAGGTAAGTGATGAAAATTCTTCCTGAAATCCAACTCTTAAGAAAATATCGAGCACGGTTCAGCTGTATCTTGACTGTGTGACCTAAACATTGCTATAAATCAAACACTTCTTAGTTTGAATTGATGTGGATGTTGCGGTTTAAAATGGATTGTTACAGTACGATAAAAAAAAAACGTAACGAATCCTTTCAGAACAGAAATGCCCTGATTATTCCCCTGTGGTTTTTGTGTGGGAAAAGTGATGATTTGGTGATTCATGTCACGTTCAAATGCCTGTGTGTGCTCATGCCGTCTTCCTGGTGAGGTGACGAGTGAAACGGAAGCTCCACAGCCCATCCCAACCACAGAGAGCTATCAACACACACACACCCTCCTATCATAATCCCTCTGCTTTGTGAAACAATTTAGATTTCTCTAGTGTACTGTATGGTTGATAGACTTGAACACGTTGTTAAAGGAATATATAGGCTATATATATTCCTCTCTCTCTCTCTCTCTCCCTCTCTAGAGAGAGAGAGCATTTCTTTTAACAACACATATTCATAACAACCATATAGCACACACATATGCAAAGGTTCAGTTAAAAAAAAGTCAGCTGTGGTTGCTAGAAATTAACTACAAAAAGCACATGTACTGACCCCTTATATTTTAAGAATAAAATATAAATAATTGTGATGCATTCTGGGAGCATCATTAATCAAATATGAGATATCAAACTTTATTTGCCGAAAAATGTTTTACAGTACAACGACGTCTTTTTAAAGCTAGTAGTAAGGGTTATATTTTTAGATAAAAACACTAGGGGATAGATCTGTTTAAAAATCTTGGCTAATCTTTATCAATTATGAAAAATTATTTTCTTGAGTAGAACAAGAGTCTAAAAGAGGAAGAGCAGGCACCAGTGAGAATGACAACTCATCTTTCAGTTAAAGCATTTACAGAGACAGGTTTAGATCATGCAAAAAACTAGTATCCCAAAGCATATTGATATTTACTGTATGCTTCAGTGAAGCAACAATAATAGAGCATGTTTGAAACATTTGTCTGTTTAAAATAAATTCAAAGCCTTCACCATCATGTAGTGGAGGTCGCATAAAATATTTATTTGAAATAGGTGATAACCGTATGACACTGACATGAATTGTTCATTATTTATGAATGTGGCATTGTATCTATAACAATAAAGTTCTGATGCAATTTTGCACTCAAGCTGCTTTTTAAAACAGTCACACCATGACTGTTTCATCATGATAATCTTCACACGTAGAACCGTAATCGAGTGATTCTCAGTGATATCATGATGTAATACACACAAAAAAAACGACACCGTTCCTTTATGAAACAACTGTAAAGTGTAGTCCATACTCTAAAAAATGCTGGGTTGTTTCAACCAATGTTTGGGTCAAATACAAACCCAACCATTGGCTTAATTTTTTATTTTTTTTATTTTTTTAACCCAACTGGGTTAGGTTTGTCCATATTTGACCCAAACATGGGTTGAAACAACCCAATATTTTTAGAGTGTAGTTTCTGTTTTGTGTTTCATGGACCTCTCGTTTATTTCTTCTTGTTTTCTGTTCTTCTTTCTGTTCTTCTCTGATTCTAAGTATGTTTGCATTTGTTGTCTCATGCTGTGCCCTGAATTGACCTATTTAAGTATACTATATGTCCTAAAAGTATATACTGTTTTTGTGAAGAAAAAGTACATTCAGAAGAGTATATTGGCAAGCTTTGGGACATACTACTTCGTCATAATTGCTTCTTTAACACACAGCTCTGTCGCTTAGTTACGTGCGTCTTGTCACCATTTAAACTGCCCTGTCAATCATCTTGTCACAGTTAAAATCATAATCAATTTAATTTAATTTCCTAACGTTTCGAAGAGAAATGTAGTAGCACGTTGGTCTGCCATTCGTGGGTCTTTTCATGCTTTTCCTAGCCTGATTTTAGCCTCTGATTTGAACGCTCTGTTTGAAGGGGCGTGTCTGCTGTGTGACTTCAGTTTAAACGCCCACTGCTGTGATTGGCTAAAAGCTTTGCATATGAAATAGCTATGTTAATGTTTAACTCATCTTTAACTTTTAGCACGTTTTTACTATTACAGCTCTGAATGTTAACTACTCATGAAATGTGATAATTATAGCAATGCAATTAGATCTATGGAATTATATTTATATCGTGGCATGAAAGGTTGCAGTGATGAGCATAGCTGATCAGACATGTATGCAGCGATCTCGTCGCTGCAACTCAATTTCTGCACACTAATGAATGCTTTCATCATAACTATCAGTGCAAACGCAATATAAATAAGAGATTTGTTGATTAGGGAGTTTTGGCACCATCTGGAACTCAGTCAGTGATAAACACGTGCTGTTTGATTGACATCTACAGCTATTGCAAACGGAGCATTCTTTCATCGCTTTCTTATGTCAATCAGTTTAAATAACAGATAATTAACACCCTAAAAAGTGAAACAATGTGAAGTTGACCATTTAGTCACTGGTTTGATTTACTGACAGGACAAAGAACATCTGACTGTAGCTACATGAATCATTACATCAGAAATGACTGGTCACAGATCAGGCATTAGAATTAACACGGTTGTGGCAATACTGTCAAGTTCATATCGTAAAAGCCTGCGCCGAGTTTGCTGACTGATTTACCAAAGAATCCAGTGAAATGTACCGATTATGAATAAATAATGTTAAACTAAGACATTCACATTGATGAAAATAAATATCCACATTCCTAGCATTAGGATCCTTTGGAAGATATAAGTTATTTTTAGGCCAGTGAGTGACCCTGTGCTCACGATACATACCGTTTTACACGTAATAATATAACGACAATAGCATGACAGCTGTTTATCAGTTTGTTTGTCTGTCAGTTAGCAGGTGCATGGTTAACTAAACTGCTTTCAGGATTGTACCCCTGAAAACTGGGCTCCTTGCTGAGGAGCACAATGTTGACCGAAATCTTTCAAAGCCCACCTCTGCCGGGACTCAATCCCCTGCTTTTGTGCTGTCAGTCAAGTAACTTCCACCAGTGCACCTGCCCATGTTCACTTTCTTCTCAGCATGCATGTCTGTACAACATCACTTTAACAACCAAGAGTCATAGCTTGCTGATATGTCTAGCTGTAATATAAATTGTAAGAAAGGAGTAGAGCATGTTTTTCACAGCTGTCGTGATCATTACATGATTCACTGAAACATCAGTCAGTGCTGTATAATGCTCATCTGCTCTTTCTGCGTAAATATTATACTTTTTTACCATTAGAGTGCATATTGGCCACGCAGATGCGGAGTAAAATGTAACGACGAGTGACGGTGTTGACAGCAGTTTGAGGAGGGTTCAAATGAACCGACACGTTTATGAGCATCAGGAGATCGCATGCAGCTGTTTTGACTGGTGGTGATATCTTTTATAAACTGTTCACTGTTTCTATGTAAAATATTTAGAATGTACTTGTTCATGGATCAAATTCATGATTTAAATGTTAAATATCTTTAAGCTGACAAGTGTTCCTGTCCAGTGTCCAGTAATTGATTTAATACTTCAAATGAATATCACACTGTATTGCAATGATAGTAAAGAAGTTTATATTACAGTAATGGTACTTCATTCGCCACCCAGGGATGGATTCCTTTAAAAGCATTAAATGTAACAGTATGTATGGTATTATTATTATTATGGAAATTTCATGTTAATGCTGATGATAATGTTTTAATCCATTCCAACAGCGCAGGTGTGAGTGACTTGAGCACTAGACAACAAATTTGTTCATTTTTCGGCGTGCACGGCAAAAGGAGTATAGGCTACTTTGAAAGGCTAGTGCACTAAACTGTGTGCAAGACAGAGCGAACGTAGAGAATGAAGTATACCTGGGCCTAATCAACTTTCTAGTTATTGTATTCAAAGGAAACTTGTCATGGAAGTGACTCATACAGGGTTGTACATGATCAGTCACAATGGGGCTTTTGCAACTCTAGAGCTTCTCAATCAATAATTAATAAATAATTAATTATGAAGTTAAAGCTTTTTTACAGACGTAACTCTGCAAGAACTTAAGTATAGTTATAAGGAGGCTAAGAATAGCTAACAATACTAAAGCCGGGGACACACTTAACGACTGTAAGGCAGATGATGATACTTACGACTGATCACACATCGATCAGTTCAGTCTCTGTTCACAGTCGGTGTTTAAAATCTGCTCCAGTCGTTGCGTGTGTTCAGTTCAGTCTTAGAATGTTTCAGCAAGTCATTAAGTGTGTCCCCGGCATTATGGATGACGCAAAATCATTGTCTGGGACATCATGAACTTTTTGTTCCAAGATGGGGTCAGAACTTTTTCCAATGCCAGGCAATTGAAAGCTTAATATTTGTCTGATGACTACACTGACCTGTCCTTTTGTCTATTTGGCTGTGTTTTGGAACTAACTGTGGTTTTATTAACGGTTTCCAATGGTGACCACACTCTCTCTCTCTCGAGCCGCTTCCTGTTGGGTAACGTTTCTCTGACAGTTGTTTACAGAGCAATGCTCAGACACTGTTTTATATGCTCATCCACAATACAACATGAAACAATATGAATTGGCAAAAGTTGAAGGTTCAAATTAGACTTTGACAGATCACAAGCAACTTGCATAAAAACTAAAAACATTGCTCACATAATTCATAATTCAGAATCAATAACATATAATAGTATCCATAAAACAAAGGGAAAAAAGCGTAAAACGTGGAGAAAAAAAAAGTGAATCTAAAAATAAGCAGTCTGAGTAAATCTGCCTCTCTGACTATAGCTCAGTGAGTCAGATTTGATGAACATTTATTTTATAATTGTCAATATTTAGCAGTTCTGAGAACACAACACAGGAATGTTTGTCCACAAAACTGACACTGTACTTTCACTTCCTGAGAATGTTTAAGCTTCATGTTGTGGCAACGTTTGACACGGTGTAAATTCATAAAATGATTTTCGCATATCTAGATTTGATACAGTCAAGTCAAGTCAAGTAAAAAAAAAATATATATATATATATATATTATATATATATATATATATATATATATATATATATATATATATATATATATATATATATATATATATATATATATATATATATATATATATATATATATATATCACATTTCAAAGCAACATAGTTGCACCAAAGTGCTGTACAATAAAACATTGAGCATTTAAAAAAGAAAGCATAAAGAGAAACCATGCAGGATACAAAATATACAGTAAACACATTAAACAAAATACAATAAAAAGTAAAAATAAAAACCTATAACTAACCTAATCTAATCAAAAGGCAGAGAGAACAAATAAGATTTAAGACCCGATTTAAAACTGGCTAATGAAGGAGCCGACCTCACATTTAACTGTTCCAAAGTTTAGGTGCTGCAGAAGAGAAGGCTCGACCACCTTTAGTTTTACAGCGAAAACGTGGGACAGTTAAGAGAAGCTGATAACCAGACTTAAGTGTTCTTTGGGGAGGGTAAGGAATCAGAAGATCACAAATGTATTTTGGTGCAATGCCAGATAAAGCCTTGTACACAAAAGTAGCCATTTTAAAATCAAGTCGCTAAAATGGAAGAAACGTGATCTCACTTTTTTGTGCCGGTAAGAAGTCTCGTAGTCTTGTATAATATACAATACCTATTTATTTTTTAGAGCATCTTGTTTTATGAGTTCAGTCATTATTTAATTTTTACATGAGTGTTTATTTCTAGCATAGCATGGAAACAAAACAAAATGTATTGTAGAAGAACATCAACAAAACTAAAGAGCAAGTCTTCAGCAAATCAGAGTAACAAAGAGAAGCTACTTTTTCATTGAAACTGTCTGACGTTTCAATAAACTAAACCCCAACACAAAACCTGTAGAGACAGACATATAAGCAAAGTTGGACAATAGCCACTTGGTTCAGAGTTTCGAGCACGTCAATCAGACTCAACAGAGAGGAGGAGAAAAAAGATAGGATGTTTTCTCATCCACACCGTAACCAGCTCGATTTTGTGGCATGGGACCCGTGAGAATTATTTCCACATATCAAAAAGCCAATAAATCTCTCACAAATTTAGCAGTTGGTGGGTGAATGAGTTTCTCAGCCAGCGGCTACCTATTGGATTCAAAGGGCCGATTCGCTATGATGTAACTGGATATGAGCTCATTATGAGTCAGACAGACAGAGAGGATTGAGAAGAGAAGCGTGTATATGCTTCAGTAGGCTTGAAGACAAAGTGCTTGCACACACACACACACACACACACATTTGACAGTAATCGTTTTTGAGTCTCTCCCTTCTCTCATCTGTTGCTATTCAGACAGCAGTAAAAGCTGTGCCAGTGTCCCCAGCGAGACCTCCAGAAATACTCTCTGAAGTCTAAGCGGGAAAAAAACACTGGAGATTCACAGCATTCTCTCCCTACAATAAGAGTGAATGTTTGATGAATGGTTCATTTGTCCCTGTCTGATCAGTGTTTGGGATATTATAATATGCCACACAAATTGTGCAATACTTCCAGAATATTCTCTATCGCTTGGCTGTAAATCAAACTATTCCAACCCTATTTGTTATATTCTCCTGAGAACCACCAATTTACTTGTGTCTTCTGCAGAGAACATTTGGTTTTTAAATGTTTGTGGATTTGATTTGGTCATTAGAACTTCCTCCAAACTTCCTTCCTAAGACATCTGACAACAGTAATGTTATATTTTATACATACATATATGTGTGTGTGTGTGTGTGTGTGTGTATATACACATACATACACACACATTTAGAAAAGAAAACAGAATGTATTTTTACAGATATATTCACATATATGGCCGACATTCTTAACTCTATTAAATATGTATTATGATTATGTAATATTATGAATATAATAAAGTTAGTAAAATTAAGTCAGAAAATGTATCAATAACTGTAACTCAGAGCAGTATATATTCTAGTTTTCTTTTCTTAAAAACAAACTGAAAGCAATCGTGATATTAATGTATTATTTTCTAATTTCCTTCTACTGAATGTATTTTAATATATTTTTACAGTAAAAGCAAAGTTTTAATCTTAAAGTTTCGTGGAACCTTCGAAGGTACCCCTGTTGGGAATCACCACTAAAACATCCCTAAAAATCAGTTCTCTGTATATAAGTACTTCATGTTGAAATACCCACAGATGCTGTCCTAGATTTCATTTACAGTAACAATGTAATTTGCCCATCACTTGACAGTGAGAGTCACTTCATGCATGGTGTAGAGTGAAAGACACACTCCCACGAGTCAAAGTCACTCAACTCCCCTCCAACCACACAGTCATCCTCCTCTCATCATTTCCTTCTTGTCTCTGTCGTTCTCAGCCTCTCAGCTCCATTAGTCACAGTGCTGAGAGCGCAGTCGGCCCCTGCACCTGTCCTCTCTGTTCTCACTCACACACCCGAGGGAACTGTTATTGCCTTGGGAAGAGTCGTCTGCTTGACTGCTCTCTCTTCGTCTTTCCATCACACACTGACACAGTCACGCGTGTACAGAGAAAGTCAGGTCTGCCACGCCTGTCCTACGCCTATCTCATGCAAAATTTGGTGTGGGGGGGGGGGGGATCGAGAGCAATGAAAAAATATATATTTTTCAGACATCAGACATTCACATATGGACAGAATAAATGTCTTTGTCCTCTGATTTGAAGCATGTATAAAATGACAACCTCACGAGACCCAGGTGCTCCATTACCTTCGTCTCCTTCAAACATCAATGTATGTAAAGTCACAGTCAGTTTAATGTAATTGAAACTGACACCTTTTATGACTACCCATAATGTTTTGTCACATGTGTGCCTTTCATTCAAATGGGGTGTTTTGTTTTTTTCCTCTTCATTATATAAAGTGAACATACAGTTGAGTCTCTCACAAGGTCAAAAATAAACTGTAGCCTACTGGCTAAGCCCAGTAAAAAAATTTGCAAAATAACAACAAACCTGATTTGTCACTCAATAGTAGATGATGATGATGATGATGATGATGATGATGATGATGAGGATGAGACAATATGTTCTAACCCTCTTCTTTGATGTATCAGAGAGTATGCTATGTCTGACTCCGAGTTGAATTCAATTGTCATGGTTAACATTTATTTAGCCTAGAGTCAACAAATGAGGCATACAATTATCTGTTTATGAGAGCAAACCTTTTTTGAAGTTTTAAAGATTGACTGAACTGTGAATCATCCAGCTCTCGTTCAGTAAAAAACATAAAAGCTGATCTTCCAACACATGCATAAAATATAAAAATATGGCATAAATCTCACATGCCATATTTAGAGCTTGATCTTCTTAACATAAGATTCGTTTCTAATTACCTTTTTATGTTTATCATTTTAATGTTTCCCCATGCAAAACATTCAAGTCAAACCCAATTTACTTGTTATTAAACACCAATTACAAGTTAAAAGCCTTATTTGTGCATTTCAAAATTAACATTAAAACACTCAAATTCATATTTTATCTCACATGGGCCGTCTCTTCATCTCCCAGTACTACCATGCAAACGTGATATTTTAGCAGGAGATAAGGGGAATTTTATAGTGTGTTTATCACATTCACGATCTCAGCATGACACTCAAACTACACCAGAGATGAAAGAAAGAAGTCAGCAGTCGTGAGAATTTACCAACAGTGGCCTTTCATGTGGACGTAAATTTGACATGTGTCGCCTACTTAAACATTGTTGCAGGCCAGGTACACCCCAATATTCCCTGGTGGAAGTGGCCTCTTTCAGCAGGATTATGCACCTGCCACACTGCACATGACACATTGTTCAAGAATGGTTTGAGGAACATGATGAAGAGTTCAAGGTGTTGCCCTGCCTCCAAATTCCCCCAGCACAAATGTGGGATGTGCTGGACCAACAAGTCCAATCCACTGCAGCTCCACCTCACAACCTACAGGACTTGAAGGATCTGCTGCTAAAGTCTTGGTGCCAGATACCACAAGACATCTCGGGACTGTTTTGAAAGACCAAAAGCATATTAGGCTGGTGGTCATAAAGTTTTGGCTCATCGGTGTACATAGTTGAGGCAAATTGTTTACAATAAAGAATTAATTTGTTCCATTTTTCACCACACAGGACCTAAAAAGCCTTTCAAATTAAAGAAGGAGAAAATTCCCAAAATAATAATGGATGCAAAGTGCACATTTCCATACAGGTCAGCTTTTCATACCCTTAGGAGAAGAAAGTGATTATCAGCTGCTGCAGACTTACAGTTTGCCTTTGAAAGATTTGTAAACATGAAGCAATCAAAGGCAATGCTCGCATGCAAATTTGAAGCCTATTATCCTGTTGAACAATTTAACAAATGACTTAACATATCTAATCTCACCGAAAAATTCTTAGCTTGCCACAGGCTACAGTACGGCATGAATAAAACATTATCTTTCTCTTTTTACTGAAAAGAAAAGGGCAAAGAATCTAAAAAAGAAACCTTTAATAAATCCTTCAGGCTAAACATACAATTAGTGTCTCGGCTAAAGCGTACACTGCTTAGTTAGGTAAAGCCATACCTCAGTTTATCTACTCTAATACACAGTATTGCAAATTCTAAGGCAAATTATTCATGAATAAACCATCTAGATTGCATTTTCTCTTGTTAAAAGTGCTTTCCTCAAAACAAGAAGTTTACCCAGAAGTTCATCCAGATTGAGTATTTTGAGTCATGGAAAGTTATTTTCTCCCCTCAACAGAGAAATGTATGCAATAATGCCATGTCCCAAGGATTCCAATCTGCTGGTTAACAGCTAAATTTGGTTGACTTCATTGCCTACTACTTTAATTCTCTAAGAATTCAAAGAAAGAGGAAATGAGCGGAGCATGTGGGGATTTCACAAGGGTAAATTTACTATTTCTCTCTGTGAAACAATGTAATCGGACACATGACGGCTATTAAATGAATGCAGGTTCTAGGAGCCTCAAATTTAACTAGTGGGAGTGAGGGGTTTTCCTGAGCTTGTAGAATGATAATGTGCTACAAGTGAATCTGATGGGCATGTGACAGTCATCAGGTGAAACCAGTCGATGTAGAAAGGCAGTGAATTCCACATCATTTAACTTTTAAGACAGTCAACCAATAATGAATTCAAATAGAATGGCCTATGCAAATGTGACGCATCCAACGTCAGTGAAATGCCAGCATTCAGCTGTCAAGTCACTGGCATTTTGGATCTCAGGAGTTTTTCTGAGGATTTGTCACCAGCTGGTAAAGTATTATGAAAATGAGTGGCAGGTAATATCCAGTGTGGTGTTTGTTTTGAAACCAGCGAAAAGTGCAGGTTAGTGCAGAACCGCTACTGTGCAGGGTTTTTTTAATTCATTTTTTTTATAATTAAACACTTATTGTGGCTTTATGTATGATCCGACACTTGCCTGTGTCATTATATATAACATTTTTGCTAAATCAAGCCCAAATGGAGTTTTTTCACCAGAGAATGTTGGAGATTTGTGTTTTGTTAGTCATTAACAGTTGCATCTGAGGCAGTAAGTTCAGAATCACTTTTCATCAACTTACAAGTTACAACGTTAATTGTAGCTATGTGGGCGCTCTGTTTGTCCTGTAGTTTAATACATTTGGACAAAATCTTGTATTATAAAAGATGAAGTGCTATTCACAGGCTATATTGGCTATGATTAGAGGGCAAATACCAGACTAAGACTCTTCTCTGCTCCTAAAATACATAAAACATTAGCCTTTACAATCATTATGGGTTTTTTTGTGTGTTTTTTTAATAAGGAAGACACTATACTTCAAAGAACCAGTTATTTATTTACATTTGCACTGCAAACAAGCAGAGAGACAGCCTCCAAAATGTGTCCAGCACTTCATCCTCAATTGAGGCATGTGGAGCTACTGAATGAGGTCTTGCCAAAAGTTTGAGGATCTGCTGGAGTTACGAGGTTTAGTCACAAGCTCTAGTATAAAGCTATTTAGTATAAACCTCTACTCAAGCTCTGGTATAATGTATTGGCAAAAAAAAAAAAATTTCTAATTAAACCGGTTTCAGAACGGTAATGTTACAGAGGAACACATGAACAGAAACGCTAAAATACTAATTCTGTTCAGAGTGAACCGATTTATTTATTTTTTCATTTTTAAGCCCTGTTCTAAACACTGACAAAAGTTACATTAGTTCTGAAAAAAAAGCTCTAGCATTAATTGTTTGCCACCAGGTATAAGAAGATTCCAAGTTTTGTTGCCTAATGCAATGAAATTCATGTATTTTTAAGTGTGGTTTAAAGGAGTAGTTCACTTTGAAATGAAAATTCTGTCATTGTATACTCACCCTCATGTTGTTTCAAACCTGTATGAATTTCTTTCTTCTGCTGAACAGAAAGGAAGATATTTAGAAGAATGTCAGTAACCAGGCAGTTTCTGGTACCATTGACTTCCATAGTAGGAAAAAAATATACTATGGAAGTCAATGGTACCAGAAACTGTCTGCTTACTGACATTCTTCTAAATATCTTCCTTTCTGTTCAGCAGAAGAAAGAAATTCATACAGGTTTGAAACAACATGAGGGTGAGTATATGATGACAGAATTTTCATTTTAAAGTGGAGTATCCCTTTAAGTGTCCGACTTTCTGAGGCCACTGTAATTAGAAAGTCTGGGCCTCAGGTTCATGACACAGTTCAATGTAATTAGATAACCCTTTAGATTTTAGTTAATCCTCTTAAACTGTTCAATGCTATCTTGGCCGGTGTTATTTCAAAGCCAGGACCATAAGTTTCTAAGCCAAAGTCATTTCCTTCTGGATTGCTGCATGCAAGTGGGAAGAGGTTGGAGGCATACAAATAATATAACAAAGAGCGATTTGAGCAGCCATTAAAGATTGAAAGATAATGTGTCATACAGAATCACACTTCACAGATTCAGTGAGCTGTCTGATAGATACTCCGAGATATTCCTTGCATGAAGGGCATTTCACATGAGATCAGTAGTGTTGCTGAGCTTCAGGAAAAGCTGCTAAAGCTGTGTTAGGAAATTTCCAGACTTCATCTAATGTGGCGCTTGGGTAATGGGTTCAATTCCTAGATAACACACACAGTGATAAATATGTACAGCTTGGATAAAAACATCAGTCAAATGTATAAACATAAGTGTTTTGTCTTCAAAATGACTTGGAGTCACAGATCACATAGATCTAGTTTTCCATTGGAACGTGTCATTGGCAATAAATGTATTAAACGCACATGAACACTGTATTCATCCCCTGACCTCAATTCTGTTTTCAAAACACTTACGCATTTTGAACAAAGATGTAAATTATTAAAGATGCACTGCATCACAGTGTTCTAGGTCATTATATACAAAAGGTTGTTTGTTATTACAGTTCAAACAGGAGAAATTCATCGCAGGGGGAGCTGGGGGCTGTGGTAGCCCATCCATAACACGGGCATAACGCAGCCTGTACAAAAGCGCTGAGTCAGTTAGTCATCAAAGCAGCCTTTCCTTCGAAAACAAACATCCTCAGAGGAAGGTCACTTGGCCCCATGTTTACGAGCAGAGCAGCTTGCATATAGGCGCTCCCCCCCCCCCCACCCCCACCCACCCACACCCACACCCACCCACACACACACACACACACACACACACACACACACACACACACACACACACACACACACACACAAAACCAAACACTTTGTTTCACAGTGTCAATGCAGTGTAAATTTAAAGCCTTCCTATTTATTTTCCTTTGACACAGGGTTGGTCAAATTACTGTGTAGACACTCCACTCTTTTTACGCATCTTTGTGCTGATGTGATCTGCTGCAGAGTGTGTTTGTGCCAACACTACTAATACAAAAGCTTTGCTGTCAGAGACAGACGCGTAAATCTTTTTCACGAGAAGATAAATTGACTTTATTGTATAAAGGCTGTGGGCCAAAATAAGCACTGCCTTTTGTCTGTAAAAACACTGTTAGTGATAAAAGGGCACATGCTTTAAGAATTAAGGAAACAGAGAAAAACTACAGGTCTTGGGAGTAAAAAGCTAAGAATACATTCCACCTCCCTTCTAAAAAGACAAACACCTTATAAGCAAGAGAAAGACTGGTTTGCTTTCCTTGATCACAGTGAATCACATTGCACTGAAGCACCAAATGGTCATTTGACATTCAAGTACCTCATTCTGCTTGCATTAAATCTGAAGCACGCTCATTGGTTATTCATACAAATATATCATCTCTCTTTAACTTCCATGAAGCTTACCACAGGAATGTTCACTCTGAGAGCAACAGAAACATGTTCTGAACTGAACTTCAGAACTGAAGGAAGAAGAGGGTAAAGGTGAGAGTTGCTCTATGAGTGCTTCTCACTGGTTTTGCTTTAGGAACCAATGGCAATCAAGTGGCAATCCAACACCAAATGTGTTTATCATACATAAGTAACAAAAAAACTCAGTTATGCCATCACAGGAATAAATTACATTTGAAAATGTATTTAAATAGAATTTTTTTAAATTTCACAATATTACGGTTTACTTTATTTTTGATCAAATAAAATCATAAATCTTACCAACCCCAAAGTTGAACAGTAGTTTAAATTGTTTATTTATATAATTGACCCCAAAGAAAACATTATTATTTATCATAAAGGATGTTGGTATGTCATGTTATTTGTCTAACTTCAAGTGACAGAATTTGCAACAAAACAACAACATGATCAAGTTATCCAAATGATGTACTACTGTATGGCTAGTTGCGTCTTATTATTTGCATTCAGCGTTGTTTTTGTTGTTGTTGGTTTTGGAACAGAGCTACTTTTTAGGTCATGATTTGAGAGAAGCACTGCTATATATGTAGACCAAATGAAGGGCTTAATAACAAGTTCTGACTCGTTACATAATGCATCATCGTTAGATTGACTGAGCGGCATTGCATCAGTTGGCAGCGCACCAAAGCCTGGCAGACTCCATGATAATCCTCCTGGATTTCTCTCAACCAGCTGAAGCATGCATGACATATAGTATGTCTGCCTACTACAAAAATGAAATGGACATATACTTCATTAAATAAAGCTTTCTGAGTATTTTTCATTATATATATTCTGCCATTTATAAAATTGCTGATGCTCATTGGTAACGTGATAAAAATCTGCTATTAGGTTTTGTTATATGTTTTGTATGTTGTATCATAATTTCAACTTTTTAATCTAAATTTCTACTTTCATGATTTTTTATGTAATAATTATGATTAAAAAATATTTTTTTTTTCTTATGTGGCAAAAATGAGCTTCCATATTTGTGTCAAAATAGATATGAAGTCCTGACTCCTGACCAAAATGAAACACATTCTCACAAACATGCACAATCATGATTCATGTGAAATACAGAACTGTTCAACATAAGAGGTAATGAGTAAAACATCACTAGTTAAACTAACATATGCCTGTAATGCAACATATGCAACGTTGCCTGAAAATGATTTCTCCTCTTTTGAGGACACACTGTTTCAAAGCATGCATGTGGGCATAAAAGCTTTTCCTGTTGCCATAGCAATGCAGTCAGCCGCATGACATCAAATAAACGCTTTTGACGTTAGCTACTGGTGACCTAGAAAAACCTACTGAATACGAGGACCCACAGGGCATCAAAACCAATAACTCACGGAAGAAGAAAAAAAACACTCAAACAAACACAACTGAAGGGAACAAAAAAAACAAACAAAAAAAACATGAATATTCTATTTTTAAGAAACAGTTTGAGATTTGTCAAAGAGTATATTAAACTTTCTATCATAGACAGATGAACGTCCAACAGACCAAATATTGTATATCCCTCTTTAAAACACATTATGAAGTTAACGTCTTATAATAAAATGAAAAGGTACTTCTTGTAAGACGTCTTGAACTTCTTTGCTCAGCTCATTATGCTGGTGGTCACTACTGTATTATTCAGACTGTGTACGGATGTGTTCAAAATATAAAACGTGTCCTTAACTGGTCCAGAGAATCAGACACCTCCCCCTCAAAACTCCTAAACACTGATTAAAATTCCAGAGCTCCAGCCGTGCTGCCCTACCACTGTCATGGGACACCAACCAAAATTAACAACCTCTGGCAGCTAGTCAATCATCAGTCAAATACTCATGATACACTAATGCAACGCAAATTGTCCATCGCTTCTGATGCACTTGCTATGATCATTGTGCATGTCATTCTTGGTATAATTTTATATTACAGTCCTGTTTTACATGAACTTACTATGTAGGCCATTTATTAGTAATCCCACTAACCCTGAACCTACCCCTAAACCTTATGTAGTTATCTTACACTACTCAGTACTTTTGTAGGTAAGTACACTGTAAGTACATTAAAAGTGCACGTAGAGTAAAAAAAAAATGTGCTACCTGATTCTTATTTAAAAAAAAATAGTTTTAAATACTTTAAAAACAACATTTGCACCAGCAACAGACATTGTCCGTTCTGTTATGCATTTAGCAAGTCAACCAATAAACTGCTGAAAATATTCCAATTCCATAGGTATACTCTACCAATTCTAAAACACTAAATATATTTAGGCAATTTCACACTTGCAATCCTGCTGTTATGATGTCACCAGAGATCGCACATAATCACAGAAGTGCTAATAAAACAGACCACCAGCATATTGCGATATTGACATTGCTTTTATACAATAGTACAATAAGCCTGTTACTTTGTCTATTTGTGCTCCACCAATGAAACCAGCTCTGAAGAAGGGCACAGGAAAATTTGTGGATTAGCCAAATTAACCACTGAGTGAGCAATGCACAAAAAGTTCCTGAATGAAATGTGTTTTTGAATGAATAATTTTGGGCAATGACCCACTGGCTGTGTCTGAAATCGCCCCCTATACCCTTAAATAGAGTACTACTTAAGCCATTTGTAGTTGTGTCCGAAACCATAATGGACATTATCAAGTGCACTCATTCAATCCCACAGTGCACTACAATAACGAGAGTACAACCGATGTACGCTCAACGGCTACAGAATACCCATAATGCACTGTGAGAGTCACGTGCCGAATGAATTCCCGCGTCTGACCAGAAGATGGTGCCCGCAGTGACTAATTGTCCTTTTTAATTGATTATTAAATTTTTTAAATGCTTAAAGCATCACACAGCCAATGAAATTCAAGGACCAGAACTAACTGTTGTAAAAGGTCGCAGCTAAAACAATTTAAAATCCGTGTTGTCTATAATATCAAGTCAAAATGTTTGATTCCTGCACTCACATATGGTCACAGAACTACAAGGCCAAAGACAATCATTCTTAAGACATTCTTTTTTAAACAAATCACCCATGATCTGCCTTCATCCCTATAGCAAACACACCATGCGTTACAGCAGAGAAGGTGGATGAGAGATCTTAAAACGTAAGTTTGCAGAGAACAAAAGCACTGCAAAAAAATCAATTTGGTTTTGGCACATTGTAATTGCATTAATCCTTAAAGCTCATCTCATTGGAGTTAAGCCTTCTGCACTGATCTCATGTGTGGACTGACTATGGTGCACAGTCCCATGGAGAAAGCCATTGTTCGACACGCATACGTTAGCATAATATTAGGCCTTGATCCTCCTGTGTGTCTGTGGGCAAGTTGGATTCTCCCAGGTTTCATTAGGCAGAGAAAGCATGCCTGGTGCCTAAAACTTTACTGAATACAATATGATCTCCAACTGTGAGTATCCTCAGGACTCAAAGAGCAACTGTTCGTCTGCTGCATAGCCCTGAGCATAAGCCTAAATGAACATGAACCACTTGGATATTGAATACTGGTTTGCACAAAACGTAATAAATTAAATTAAGTATGAAATCATAAATCATTTGAAAATGCAGGCAAAAATTTTATAAATTAATAAAATTAGTGTGTTCATGTTGTTTGTAAACACCACACACAAAAGTGGTGCAAATGTTCACCTCTGGGTCTTGATTTACATCCTGCACAACTCCTGTTCATCATTTTTACACACAAATGACAGATTAGTAAAGAACATCACAACCCATCAAGGGGCAACGTGACAAACCGTAATGACAAACTGATTATTTATGATAAAGAAAGAATGTAGCTGTCTGTGACCTCATGCACTTGGCTCCATAAGTAACTGTACATTTGCTACTTGGCAAGCCTTGCATTCCTCCTCCTGATTCAATACCCACTTTGTCTGATGTGGTTAAAGAGGCTATATGCAACTTTTCCCCCAAAATAAACGTAACAATAGCCTTTTTATTTGACCATGTATGACTCAAACATCTCCTGATGAGCATACTGACACCTTGTCAGCTCACAGTGGGTGCACCTATAAACCTGTATCCTATTTTTCCTATTTTCTGTCGGGTCGGATTTTTCGCGCGCTGTCTGCGGATGTGACGTCAAGCGCGTTCATGTTAAACGTTTCAGATCACTCTGCCACCACCGCTAGTCAGCAAACAAACTTAGTTTCTCAAACAATATATGTATTTGACTGTTCTTACCTCTGTAAACATAATGTTGACTTCTTTGCAGCGGATGACTTGTGAAGTGTGCACGTACGAGAGCGAGCAGAAAGGAAGGGCAGTTCCGTTTTTTGGCCACAGGTGTCAGTCGCGAGTTTAAATTTCAGAAAATCGCATGTAGCCTCTTTAATTAGTCAAGATTGAATACCGGTGCTTGCTGACCAACAATAAAGCAAAATGGGAAACTTTTGTTTTGATTTACAGAAACAAGTATCTATGTTAATGAAAATCTACATTATCAGTGAATAAATAAATAAAAGTTTTGTTGCAATGCCCAGATGCTTGGTGAACTGAAAACATAAGAATAACACACACTGAGGAAACTGATTGAAGGCTATATGTGTCAAAACCATGTTTCATCCATTACATCATTTGTTGCTCGTTTTTTTTTTTTTCTTCAAACATTAATACACACAGGACAAAGAAAATTTGATTTGCTTACCGCATTGTGATCCCCCAGTGGTTTTTCAATCAGTGTCCCAAATATGGTAGGCTGCAAAAGAAAGTAGAAAATCAATCAATCAATATAGGAACACAAAAGTTGACACACAGGTCATGAGCAAAGTACAACAAGTTTAAGTTTCCTTTTACATTAAATGAGGATGTAAACATCACATGATTAAGATGGTTCACAGACAAGCAAAGCCAGATCAGAAGCTGACACAAAGTCATTAGACAAAGTTAGTTACTGAAAATTCAAGTTATATAAGGGCTCATCCAGCACCTTTAGCCATAGCGCTGGAAAGCTTTGAAACTAGAACAAGACCGATTTGACTGATCTGAGAGAAAATAGTGTGTCAAATACTTAAAGCTTAAAAATGGTTGACCATTGCATTATAGCCTTTAACTGAGCTGTGAATAACGATTTATTAATCAGATTTCACCACAAAAGTATTTTTTACTTCACAGCCTGCATCTTCTAGTATTGTGTCGTGATACTAAGTGGCAAGATAATAATAAAACTGGCAAGAAAGACTGTTTTATGAGCTTTATTGAATTCATAATTAAGCAACCATTATGAATATACATCAACCTTTGAGAGAATAATTAATAAATCAGACTGATCCTGGTGTTACTGCAGTGGAGTAATATTCCACAGTACAAGGTTTCCTGAGGCTGTTGTCCAGAACGCAGGACGCTTCAAATCTAACAACCCTATACAGTGATATTTAATGACTGTGGGGAATAATGACTCTATAAAAGAGTGGAATTCATTACTTGTGTGAGCAGGTGTCTATGTCAAGATAAATGGAAATTGTGTGACTGTAATATAGACAGATGAAAAAGAAGCTTGTTTGGCTAATTAAAGTCTAGACCTTCAAATAACAAATGAGACAACATGGCAGAATGCATCTCGCCCTGCAAGTCCATCGGTCAGTGATCCAAAGCAATTAACAAAACAACAGTGCTGAGTTACAGCACCCGCTGGCTCCGGCAGAGAATGAGAAAATGACAGAATAGGCAGCAAAGCAAGTCATGCATGTAATTAAAACCATTCCACTAATATAATGGCTGGAATCATAATGGGCTACACTAACAATCCTTCTTCCCCAGCAAACTACTCGAGTTGCAAGTCCTGTCTTGCATTTTTTGTAGTAGGCTGGGTCAAAAAGGTAATCCATGTTGACTTAATCAGAAGGATGTTTGGAGTTTGGCACAGCTGGAAAGAATGTGATCTCATGTATAATCTGAGGGCTGAATCATTCATCGGCCTATTAATTATAATCCGTCTTCTGTTCCACATCCTGCTTTTAATGCTACATTTTCGAGCTCAGAATTAATGGTAACACTTTAAAACCAGGTTAATGCAATATCTAAAATGAAATAACAATAATCAGTACATTTACAGAACTTACTATTGTGTTTTTAAAGATTAAATCTGAATTGGAGTTAGATAACAGCAAAGGTAATTCAAGTGCAAAAATAGGAGGAAAAGAGCATGAACAATTAAATATCAACCAATACCAATAAATTAAAAAATCTCTAGTATTGACTGATATGGTACCAATATATTACAGTTGGCACACCATGGCTCCAAAAATGTGAAAATTCAATAACAGACTCGCACACAGGTGGTACCACCTGAAATAAATAATGTTATCACCAATGGTAATAAAAAATTACCACCTGTGTGCGAGTCTATTATTACATTTTCACATTTTTGGAGCCATGGTGCGCCGACTTTTTTTCCTTTTTTATTTATTTTCTTGTCGAGCACCCAATTTGAGCAACATATTGCTTTGGATGTGCGTGCTTTTGATCTGATTTTACCAATATATTACAGTTACAATAATATATTTATAAATTATCATTAATCTAAATTAATAAATGCTGTAAAGATGTGTGGTTCATTAGTTCATGATATCTAGTGTATGAATGTTAAAAAAAGAGTCCTATTGCAAAGTGTTAACAAATAGGGACTAACTTCAGGCCAACATGGTTCTTAATGCTTAGAGGACTTGGCTTTGACACATTGTGTTTGCTTCAACAACTGCCAAGCATGTCCGGGGCTGCTCTAATGCAAGATTCAAGTTTTCCTGTAATCTTCATAATCTTCAACCATGCAAACAACACAGTCTGAAGGGCAGAACGGGAACCTGGCATCCTCATGTGCCAGAAACCAGACATTTCACACTCAGTTTGCTCATTGGAACATCAGTCCCTGGCACTGAAGGGGCCAAACCGTGTCTACTGAGGTTTCTGCTTTAATGGAAACACTGGGGGAATCCATGCTGCTGCCACAGGTGCACCAGACCGCTCTAATCACACAGATGATTGCCTTTTCTGTCACAGTGCTTGTGTGTGAAAAACAGATGCGCACCTACATGTTATCTCAGGAAATTGCATTCCCTATAATTCGACTTTTAACTCTGAAAATATAGTGACAAACAAGACAAGTATCATGAAATCATCCCCCTTCAACTGCCAATTAAACTGTCAAAACATAAATTCAACTCATCAGGTTGATTATGAGTTTATAAGGCGCAACTATGAGCCAATGCACGAAACAGCTGTTGGCCCCTTGTGTGTGTTTTAAATAAATGATTGATGTGATTGCTTTTAACAATGTGAACCTTGAGCAAACTTAGTGCGCTGAAGTGGAATTGACTGTATACAATGTGAATGGAATAAATAGTAAAAAGGGTAAAGGGTCAAAGAGAGATTTCTAAACTGAATGGATCTCCAGTTGTTTAGACTTTAGACAGACAGATCTGAATCAATGCGCAGCATTGACTTATACATCTCTGTCTGAGTGCAGACAGCTGAATGCCAGATGTCTGGCAGGTCAACCTGAAGTGTTGTGTCTCTTCTGGAATTCAAACCACAATTTTGCCTTGTCATCATATGGGCTATGAAACTTGAGTAGCTTGAGTAGTTTAAAGTTCCCTTAGCCTTCAGACCCTGCCCCGATTCATAACACCTAATAAATAGCTGGATTCTGCCATACATGCTAAAAATGACAGCTCTCTCTCTTCTAGAGAGCTGTGTTTTTGAAGTAAAATAAATAAGTTCAGCTGCTTACTGTAACTCGGTATGACATAGTGTAGGGTGAGGTCAGTTGTGTTTATGTTGGGTGAAAGCAGGTGAACTCAAACTCCCACTTTAAAACAGCTGTAACTGAAAACACAAAAGGTGTGCGTGTGTGTGTGTGTGTGTGTGTGTGTGTGTGTGTGTGTGTGTGTGTGTGTGTGTGTGTGTGTGTGTGTGTGTGTGCTTCAGCAGCAAATTATATTGTCTATATTTTCTTAATGTTAACCTCTTGTGCCCTCATCCAAGATAAACAAATAAAAGAAATAGAGGCACAAATATAAAGCGTAGTTCCGGAATCCCTCCTCAGTTACATCTTATATGAGCATAAAATTTCAGCTGTATCTGAGACACATAACTCATTAACATACGCATGTTCACAGTCAAAGTCAGCTTTACTGTCATGTTTAACATAATGCAGAGCAATGGAGGAAAAAGAAATGTGGTTCCTTCAAGAAATTGCTGTGCAGACATAATGACAAATATTTCCCAAGTATTACAGTAAACAGACATTACATAAAGACAATTACAGTATTAGACAGGAAACAATATATTTAAGAAAGCATAACAATATATAGAAGAAAGCATAACAATAATGGAATAATAGACATGTATTAGTAATACATTACATTTTAAAAGTCCAAATATAAAAGTCATTCTTACACTATATATTTAAAAAAAAAAAAAAAAAAAAAAAAAAAAATCAGCCAGGGTGAGCATAAGAGATTTCTTTCAAAAACATTACCATTCAAAAGTTTGGGGTCAGTAAGGTGTTTTAGTGTATATGTGTGTAGATAATTACACAGCACATAATAATAATTGATGATTTAATGATTAATTTAGTAAAGTAGATTATACTTTATTGCGAGGAAAATGTTTCATTAAGTTGAATGTGTCATTAAACTGTTGAAGACATACAACTAAGACTGACTGGAATCAACATTTGTTATGTTCAATACAATATGTAAGGGATAATGTAGAGTGAGGCGGTTGTTATAGCGAATACAACCCCGACAGGCTGATTGGGACCCCGACGCAAAGCTATATTGTAGCTTTAGTATTCTAGTATTGTATTCGCTATAACAACCACCTCACTCTACATTATCCCGCTTATTACATGGCTACCCACCAAATAAATCAATAATTTGACACAAAATATTGATTTAAAAAGGAGTTTATTGATTTAAAAACGATTGAATTGCTTCCGCTAAAGAAAATAGTCTGTTCCGTCTCTACGGTTCGAATCCTGCGTCCATAGCAACGCTCTGTTTTTCATGGCAACGGTCTGTTATACTTCGCAGCGGTCTGTTATCAAGAAATAACACACCGCATTCTACATTGGAATTCAACCAAGCCATGTAATAAGGACTAATAACACATTTTATGTGGTCTTGTAATCTAATCACAATTACAAACCCAAAAAAATAGGTAATTTTGTGTGATTACTCTGAGTCTTATATGCCACTCGACATGTGTTCCTGCAAGCACATTTTAAGATCATAATTAGTTCCAGTCAAACACAAATACTGTACAGTAAGGTGTATTGGTCAGACAGGGAATCTCACATGGGTCAGTTACCGCAGGTTGCTGTAGCTAATCTTAGCTCTGGCCAGATGAAGGCAGCAGGAGCTCTGTGCAAGCTAATCAAGCTGGCCATCCCATTCTTAATCAGCTGGAGTAGAAACACCACAACTGCATGTGGTGGCATAATGAGGGTCTGTTAAATCCTCCTGCCCTTGTGACATGAAAAAGGAGAAAATCAATAGCTTTCTTGTTTTTAGCATCTCAGCATAGCACGTTTGTGTTGAGCGCAGGCCTGATTTATGTGGCCAAGCAGACATGCTTTTGTTTTAAGGTTAATCAATGTTCCAGTGACAGGTCAATGCAGTTATCATTGTTCAGCAACCTTTGGTAGTGCTGAATAGCTTTTTGTGCGTGCTGTCATTTTAATGTATAAAGGATGTTAATATAGCTAGTAGAATGCAATGGCGTGCACTGCAGTGGGGATCTGAAATGAGGAGGCAAACTCCTCACTGTTTTTTATGTAAAATCATGTTTCCAGTTACACATTTATACTTTGTATTTTTGTCTTATTGTTAAAACAATGTATATTTCTCATCATTTTTACATTTATTCCCAGATAAGCAGGTGTTACACTCCGGATACGGAGATGTGCCTTTAATTTCACGTGATAAAACCCCCTCACAGATCACATTTTCAAGTCATTTCAAGTTTGAATGCAACATGACATTCAGTGCATCTCAAATCGCCTACTGTGAGTAGGTACTACATTTGAATTTGAACTTCGCAACCGTTAAATAAAGTATGTTCTATATATAGTATGAATGTGTTTAGTATTAATGAAATCCGGACATACTACGTCCGCCATGTTGTCATTATCATGTGACCTACCAGCGTCAGTTACGTCACTTCACCTCCATTTTCATTATTTATTTTAGCATGTGAACAGCACAAAAGTCTCATTGCCTCCTATCACATGACTTTTCCCAATTCATTCTCAGTTACCCTCTACCAAACCCACAGCACGGACGCCTGCAGTTTGGGAACGCAGTTGTGTAAGAAAATTCTGGCGGGAAATTATACTGAATCACAGTTCATCCCAATGCGCAAAGTCACGTGATTTTTTTGATGCGCATAGAGGAATTTATTCAGTGTTTCCGTCATATTTTATTCACGTTTTCTAATCAGATAAAACATTTATCTTCCTCAACTGTCTGAGCACATACGTTTTTTATGTACATTTTTAGAATGTATTTATTTTTTATTAGATATATATTTATATTAGAATTGTATTTATTTGTATGCGATATCCAAAAGTGCACATAAAAATAGGTCGATGGAAACAACTAGTGTCACTAGAAAAACAAATGATTTATACACTTTTTGGTGTCATGTTTCATAATATTTGTACTGCCTCCGCAGAGGAAACAACCCTGCTATAAACAACCCCTCATGTGCCCTCTGACCTCTTTATTAGTTGAGTGCAATGTATTATCATTTAGATGTGAGCGGAACACATCTGGCGTGACCTATAGATAATCCACTTACTGTATATTAATATAAAGAAAAGAGATTTGATCAATCAAATCCCAGAGGTTGAAGCACTTGCTTTATCCTCTCATCCTCTCAACTGCAAATCATGAATCTTTTCCCATTTTTCCCCATTAAAGATTCATGGTTTCCACAAACAGATTAAGCAACACAACTGTTTTCAACAAAGATAATGTTTCTTAAGCACCAAATCAGCATATTAAAATGATTTCTGAAGGATCATGTGACACTGAAGACTGGAGTAATGATGCTGAAAATCAGCTTTACCATCACTGGAATAAATTATGTTTTAAAATATGTTCAAATAGAAAACAGATATTTTTAATCTGTAATAATATTTCACAATATAATTATTTTACTTTATTTTGGATCAAATAAATGCAGCAGTGGTGAGCATAAGAGACTTCTTTCAAAAACATTACAACACAACACTGACCCCAATATGGAAGTAAAATAATCTCAAATGTTTTTGAAACAAAAAGCCTGTTGAATTGCACTACTTGAAAAATAATAGGCATGGCATTAACCATGCTTGCATTTTAATGCATTGTATTTTTAGGGCTTGCATTTTTATGGGCTGAAATTCAACATGGTTGAATATTTAAGCTGTGAATATTTCAATTAAAAACATTTCAAACACATTTTCATTATTAAAAATTAATAATCCATATTCACCTTTCATATTTCACTTCCAAAATATTCAAACTGTTTAAAAATACAACCTATAATATTCAACAGGCAATTTTCGGTCCATTTTATTTCGCTTCCACAAATTCGCTTCCACAAATTCAGTGGTTCAAATTCGAAAGTAAATTCAACGGAACTGCAGGAAAAGCAATAGATTATCGAGCATACTATCCATCTGCTGTTAGTCAATCCCACCAGCAGGTGGTGCAAAAGCGCGTGTTGTTGACGAAGACCAGCAACTGTTAGAGCAAGCCATTCATTCATTAAACTCATTTAACAGCAATGTAAGTGTATTTGTGATTATTATGACGGCGGTTGTATGTTAAATTCAGTGTCTTCACGGTTACTTTCCCTGTGTAGCCTACAATCATCTTTCTCTACCGCGAACAAGATTATACGTTAATGTTATCCCCGATGCGGATACGCAGATCCAATGTTACATTTTTGAGGTTGACGTATATTTCTCTTGGTTGTTTAGTTGCCTTAACTTTATATTGTGGCGATGTGCTGCATGCAAGCTATTAGGGTTTCCCTCAAAACGTCAGGATTCCCCAGCTGGACATATAAAACGCTTAACGTAGCTTAAAGGGATAGTTCACTTTGAAAATAAATTTTGGTATGTTTTAGCTTACCTCAAGGGCATCCAAGATGTAGGTGTCTTTTTTTCCGCAGTAGTTTCAATTTGGATATTTTTAGGTCAAACCGTTCTTGTCTGTCAGTCATATAATGCAGGTCGATGGTCACTGTATCAAAACACAAGCACAGAGTCCAAATTTAAACAATTCCCCATCGTCCAAATTAAACAATTCCCCATCGTAAGTACACATTGATGGCCTAAGACACGAAACGAGCGGTTTGTGTGAGAAAATGAACAGTATTTATATCGTTTTTACCTCTTGTAACACAGCACACGTCCAAATGATCTGACGGCGCGGGCGGGTATAGATATATACATAGATGTCGCCTTGGCTACGGTTTCGTTCCAATGAACTTCAGTAGCAAAGGCGACATCTAGTGTATACATCTATACCCGCTCGCGGGCGAGTATAGATATATACACTAGATGTCGCTTGGCTACGGTTTCGTTCCAATGAACTGCAGTAGCCAAGGCGACATCTATATATCTTTACCCTCCTGCGCCGTCAGATCATTTAGACATGTGCTGTTTTCAAGAGATAACAACGATATAAATACTGTTCGTTTTCTCACACAAACCGCTCGTTTCGTGTCTTAGGCCATCAATGTGTACTTACGATGGGGGAATTGTTTAATTTGGACGATGGGGAATTGTTTTAATTTGGACTCTGTGCTTGTGTTTTGATACAGTGACCATCGACCTGCATTATGACTGACAGACAAGAACGGTTTGACCTAAAAATATCCAAATTGAAACTACTGCGGAAACAAAGACACCTTCATCTTGGATGCCCTTGAGGTAAGCTAAAACATATCAAAAATTAATATCAAAGTGAACTATCCCTTTAATGGACTAATTGTGATATAAAAGACCAAACTCGCAGGCAAGCAGATGGACTCAGAATAACGCACAAAGTTTAATGCTGAGCGTTTCCCAGTGATAGACTGGCATAAAGTTGGCTTGACGTTGGACATTCGCACATTTAGGGACCGTCTCAAAAGTGTATACGTCTTTGGTATACACGTTTCAAACTTCAATATCATTTGAATAGAACGACTTACAGTCATAAAACCAACTGTAAAGTGTTCATGTAGTGTCAGGCATAATGCGCACCCTTTGGATTTTTTATATTTATTCAAATAAATTAAAGTTTGCTATTGAAGTTAGAAACGTGTATGCCAATGTTGTATGCAAGTTTTGAGACGGTCCCTTAATGTGCGAATGTCCAATGTCAAGCCAATTTTACATTTAGGCTACATTTAGTCATTTATTTAGCAGACGCTTTTATCCAAAGCGATTTACAGTTAAACTAACAATAGGAGGACAACAGCAAGTACTATGACTCTTCCCAGTTTAAGCTAATGCAACGTACTACTCTCTCTCTCTCTCTCTCTCTCTCTCTCTCTCTCTCTCTCTCTCTCTCTCTCTCCACACACACACACATATATATGTGTGTGTGTGTGTGTGTGTGTGTGTGTGTGTGTGTGTGTGTGTGTGTGTGGAGAGAGAGAGAGAGAGAAGAGAAAAGAAAGTGTTAATGATCAAGTGTTGATTTTATGCCAGTATATCACGAAACGCTCTGCATGAAACTTTGCGCGTTACGTTCATATTCTTAGTCCCTACAGCCTACATCCCCATAAAGGTGCGAGTTTGGTCTTTCATATCACTGTATTAGTCGATAGCGTTTTGCCCCGACGGAAGGGGAATCCTTGAGTGTGAGGTATTGAGGGAAACGATTATAATCCTGTTCATGTAGGTAGAGAAAGCTGATAACATGTAGGCTACAAAATGTAACAATGAAGTTATTGAATGAAACATAAACACAGCTTTTGTGTCTTTATCATCTTTTCCGCATATATATACTGATACGGGTAATCATTTTCATTTTATGAATGAATGGCTTGCTCTAACTGTTGCTGGTCTTCGTCAACAACACGCGCTTTTGCACCACCTGCTGGTGAGGTTGACTAACAGCAGATGGATAGTATGCTCGATAATCTATTGCTTTTCCTGCAGTTCCGTTGAATTTACTGTCGAATTTGAACCACTGAATTTGTGGAAGCGAATTTGTGGAAGCGAAATAAAATGGACCGAAAATTGCCTGTTGAATATTATAGGTTGTATTTTTAAACAGTTTGAATATTTTGGAAGTGAAATATGAAAGGTGAATATGGATTATGGAATTTTTAATAATGAAAATGTGTTTGAAATGTTTTTAATTGAAATATTCACAGCTTAAATATTCAACCATGTTGAATTTCAGCCCATAAAAATGCAAGCCCTAAAAATACAATGCATTAAAATGCAAGCATGGTTAATGCAATGCCTATTATTTTTCAAGTAGTGCAATTCAACAGGCTTTTTGTTTCAAAAACATTTGAGATTATTTTACTTCCATACCCCAAACTTATAGTAGTGTACATGTGACAGTCAATACATGCCCAAGTGGTATGTCCCTATATATTTAATATGTTTTCATCATCTGTGTTCTCTCGTAACCAACGTGAAGTCATCACAAAGTAAAGATTTATGCTGATTTGGTCCAATCCCACATTTTGTCTAGGGAGATTCCAAACTTTTTTTAGTAATCTAACTTCATGGTCCTGTCAAAGTATAAAATATGCAGGTATTAAAATAAAGCTCCTTTTTTCCTTGAAGAATGAAAAATATGTTTTGATCATACAGGTATAAAGCATGCTAACCCTCCACTGGTAAAAAAAAGCTCATAAAGCAAAGGGTGCAACCAAAAACACAAGCACAGTCCAAGGAGCCTTTTGATATCAAAGAAAACCACACAGTGAAACACGAGACCCCCGTAATGTTAGTCTCATACACCCATCTCAGGGCCACAGTCTTACCTTCAGTGAAAACAACATTTTTTTTTTTTCTTTAAACGTCAGATTTCACTGGTTCCAACTGTAGTTCTCACTGCATAAATTCCCCTTCATGTCACTTTTTAATGAAGTGCTTTTATTACAATTTGGCTCTGTGAACCAAGTCTAAAAGTCAGGTGAGTCTCATCAAAAGCTTTTGCAACATGATCCATACTCCACATTCCCATCAACGCTGTCTTTCTGAACTCAGCTGCTTGTCTCAAAAAAAGAAAAAGAAATTGGCATCAAATGCATAGTATCAAAGAGTCAGATAAACCCAGTCGACCTTGGGTGCGGCTGAGCCTGGGCACGATTGCCTTGAGAACAAGTGAAGCACATGCTGACAAAAAGAGAATATGAATTTGGGAAGATGAAAGTCATGTTTAAGCATTCCTAGACGCACTCTTCAGAAGGACCGTGACTGTCTACGCGCGCGAGGATCAAAGCCTCGCCTCCAGTGCCGGGCTGATGGCGGAGTGTGTGGGGGGCCACTGAGGTCCCTGTGTTAATGGGGACAGGGAAGAGCTCTGGGCTTTGATGGAGAGCTTGTGCCTGATCCCCATCACTGCTGCATTGTCTGAAGGGCAGGGACAGTGGATCAGGCTACAGTCTCACTATATGGAGTGCTTTGGTGTCATGCTGTTCATACAGGTGTAAAAAAAGACCTCCTTCTTCTTCATTAGACAGGTCATGAGACTGACAGATGTGAGAAGAGATTAGATGTTCGCTTCATACAAAACCAATTCATTTTCTCTATATTAAAATACTCTTATTTCAGCCTGAAGTGTGTTTCACCCCAAAATGGAAAATATGTAATTATTTACTTACCCTCATGTCAACACTTTTATTCATCTTCAAAACACAAATGAAGATTTTTTTATATTTCTGCTCCTCATTTTGGGTTTGGAACTACATGAGGGTGAGTAAATGATGACAGAAGTTAAATTTTTTAATATGCAAAGACTGGAAATCAATCATTCATAGCTTGATTTCTCAGAAGATTGCGCATCATTAATAACTTTACACAAAAAAGCACTACAAAATTTTATTTAGATTTACAAAAGGTATAGACATAAATTTGTTCTTACCCTCATTTTAATGTTGATGACAGTATCGCTCTGTTCAGGAGGGCAGAACTACCTCTTTATTTTAATAATATGTGTTAGACAAAAGTGTCTGGAAAGTATTTATTATGAAAATGATGTATTGCCATATTAACATATTACACCTAAAATTAAACACTATATAAGTTCACAATACTATTCAAGTAATCAGGTGTGTGTTACAGTGTATATAACCATATGTTTGGTATATTAATGGTCTTGCTGTCAAAAAGCAGTGATGGGGAATTATCATTGATGTTTCCTGCCTCAGGGTAACTGCAGCTTAAGCTCCAAAATCAATACTTCCTGTTCCATACAAGACATAACACAGGCAAACAGATGGAGAACATACCCGTTGTTTGGTGACATGCCTCAGTCCGATGTGTGGCTGACTCCTGCACTGTTGAGGGGAAAAAAGAACAAATTTATTGTTCAAGTACAAACACAGAGACACATTTTTCTACAGCTTAAAAAGACTCTGATTTTTGCTTTCGCACTCTCTAAAAGTTTCAAAGAACTTCAGGGAATATAATCTGCTTCAGTGAATAGAATCTGAACTGATATTTGTTGAAGGCAGTATTATAAACTGCATGACAGTTGTGAACACAAATCAAACATGGCAACCACACAAAGGTCATCTGATCAGAAAACATTATAGAACTTGACAGCACAGTTTATTCCAGGAGAATTCAACTTAAATATTCCAATATTCTGTGCAGTGGACATGTGATTCAACAGGATACGGATCACGGAAATAATGATTTGTGTCAGCAGCTTTTTAAACTCCTTAACTAAATGGTTTCTGTATCATAAGGATCCAGAAATTTGAGAGGATAAGGGGAGGGACAGTGAGTGGGCTAATTTCAGAAAACATGAAGAGTCCCTGTCTTTACAAGTGAGTATAAAAAACACCATTTCATCATTTTCATCTAAAAATACAAGAGAAAAATTAAATGCCATATTTTTGAAGACTATTATTTGAGACCTAATGTAAAAAAAACATTTTTTATGTTTTATGATGTGTTTTTATGTTCCTAGATGATAGACTACACAACACGACAAACAGATCCGCTGCTAATGGGGGGCATTCGGGGGGCATTAGAGGGCCCTCCCTCCCCTTAGCCTGGTAATACCAAACTCTGCTACTTCGCTTTGCTTCGTAGACAGAGTCTGGCATGGCATAATTGAAAAGTGTTTTCTTTCTCGCGGGGGGGCGCTTGTCTGAAGTTTAAAATCATTGGTTACCCGTAAGCCAATCACATAACGTTTGGTTATGGCGTGTGTTATGCGCATGCTCAGCCGCATCGAACTTACACTGTAAACACATGTATGATGCGAAAACAAAACCATCGAGCGAAATACCGGAGTGAACATGGCTGTGAACGACTTTTGCAGATTATGTGAAGTAAATCTACGCATCCACGGTACAATCAGCGTCTACGTCACGGCTCTCAGCCCGCCCTCTGTTCGTTGATTGGCCGGCTGTTTTCAGGCCGGAGGAAAACGGAAAGCTATTACGCTGTCTCAGACTGAGTACAGAAGCGAAATGAAATTGAGGGAAATACCCTCCCCTCCCCACTGAACGCGAGCGAAAGCGCAGAGCGAGCACGCATTTGAAAGCGAATAAAAATTCATGAATTGCACGCACACGGGTTGGTTTCTATCCACTGCGAAAAGTTAACGAAACATAATTTCAGAAGCCGATGACCCCCCTTAAAAATATAAATGATTTAAAATATTATGGGCTTTGACCCCTGGCTTTGACAACAAATCTGAACAAACACTCGGCACTTCTCAACTTTGTAAATAATTACAGAGAAAATCTGAGCATCATAAACTAAACGACTGAGGATCACACAATACCAGTCTCAAGTCGTTCCGAACACCACAAACTCGCACAGAAACTTTTGCCTCATTGCTAGGAGGCGCATGACAAATAAAAACAATGTGTGTTCTAAAATAATCGGCACTGAGGAGTTCAAACATGTTTGATATCCTCCGAATGGAGAGTCTGAATCTCACTACATGATTTTCTGTGAAAATCTCCAACTGCCTAAAATAATCAGACAGGTTCTGAATTTCAGCAACATTGGTAGACTCGCCCAGAATGTAAATCAGGGCAAAATTCATATTGCGGAGTATTCCAGCCTTAGGAGTGTGTGGAAGTTTTTTTGTAAGTATGTGGTGAAACCTGTATGTCACATTTCATACATGACGTGTAAAAGCAAACAAGCTTGGATTTTCTTTCCAAAGACAAGGCTCATAAACAGTCTGCAGTCCTTTACTGCTCAGAGCCTGTACTTCACCAGCTGCATCAACACACACAAAAATACCTTAACCGACTCAAATCATGATGCTTCCTCACAAAATCAAAAATGAACCTCATATACTCTCTCTTACACACACACAAGCCACTCTAACAACCTCACTCAATGAGCGTCTAAACCTAAGATTTGAACACTGACCTGAACCAGAGACCACCGCTCTCCATGGGACAAAGCAATTAACTGTTGATTTTGCGACTCTAGAGTAAATCTATTCAGCTGATGTAGACAAAACATGGGGCCTGGGGTAACAACACCTGCTCCAACCCATTAAAGATGATGGACCTTTCCACAAGAGCTAAAAAATTTTTTTTACCTAATAGGCAAATATAAAATGAAAAAGAAACCATTTCGATTCAAATCAATCAATAGCACAGAAAACTGCAACCCATGTAAATTCTTGAGTAATCTCAATATCTAAGAGCGAAACATGCACAAATCATGAGAGAGGACAGACAATTGCAAACAGAAACCACGTCACATAAGAGTTCTTCATTATGAGGGAGCCCGGTTGCCTAGTTACCACAGCAGCCTGCTATGTGCATGTTTTTGGGCTGGACTACAGAATCTCTGTCACACTCCATTGTGACTCTGCTGTCTGAGAGGCTAAACGCCTCCTCCAGTCTAAATAATGCATCTGAGTGCTTGTGTGTGTGTGGGAGGTAAGTTTATGACATAAGACACAGAGCGATCTCCAGGTCTACAGTTGCCCAGAGGTGCCAGTTGCATAAAATGCTTAGATAGTCTTACTATAGTCAAGTTAAGCCGGGGACAAACTTAACGACTGTAAGGCCGATTATGAATGTAATTTGATACTTACGACTGATCATGACCAAACGCACGTCAGAGACACTTGCGTTCACAGTCGGTGTTTAAAATCTGCTCCAGTCGTTGGAAACGGTATGTAAGTGTGTTCAGTTCAGTCTTAGAATGTTTCAGCTAGTCGTTAAGTGTGTCCCCGGCATTATCCATCGCATTTTTCTTCTTTAAAAATGGACATAACTTTCTTTATGTCAGTTATATAAAAACTTTGAAAAGCAGGTCAAAGTGTTCCAATTCAATCTAATGACAATTTCACATTTAAAATTTGTATGCACTTTGTATTTTTTTACAGTTAGATCAGTGTGATGTATATAATGGTGGTGGAGCATTTGCATTCAAATGCAAAATTTGACTAAGACAAATATTTTTCTCTGTTTTTTTACCCAATACTTCATAGATAGAAAACACGGCATATTAGATGCACCTCTTGAATACAAATAAGACTGTATGAAAGGAGTCTTCAGCTTATGTTTTTAACATTTTTGTTAAATAGGTGTGGTTGGGAGGGGGTGCTGACATCGTTAAC
This sequence comes from Scardinius erythrophthalmus, assembly GCF_964197995.2. NCBI lineage: Eukaryota > Metazoa > Chordata > Actinopteri > Cypriniformes > Leuciscidae > Scardinius > Scardinius erythrophthalmus. The sequence continues at coordinate 27,616,149 of NC_138225.1, forward strand.
ATTTAATGCCAAGTGCCAATCAAACCAAACCCCAGACTGAGATAATGAAGTAAAAGCATCTATATGCAAGACACAAATGTCAAGGACGGCAAGGATCAAATGGGTGTATATGAGCAGAATACCATTACAGTAAATTACAAAGAAACCCAATAAAGTGCTGTAATTAATACAATCAAGTTCTCTCAAAAGCAAATTCAAATGCAGCATGGATAATAGTTCAGTTCAGTGGCTGTTACTCAAGACAATGAATGTTTAAGTACAATTCATAGCATTTGTAGACAATAAATATCTCAAATAGCTGTTGCTATAGCGCACAAATGATCAACAAATGCAGCTCCTTTAAAATGTAAACACATTAAATCCTGCAGCACAGTGATAATACAACATCACAGCATTATTTTAATACATAGGGCCACAAGGTCCATAATGAGTAGAGAGGGTTATCCATTAACATTTCCAATCATCTCAATGGCAGCAAGAAATAGGCAATTTGTCATCTTTAAATCCAATTTGTGTTACAATAGGCTAACTGGGTCATGCTAACCTGCTTAACATTGATCCTTTATTTTAATACAGTAAACACAATAATATTTTTAAATAGCCTATTATTACATTTTAAGTTTTCAGCTGCCATTAATACAGCCCTTCAGTGTCACATGATCCTTCAGAAATCATTTTAATTATGCTGATTTGATGCTCAAGAAATATTTCTTTTAATTATCGATGTTGATAACAGTTGTGCTGCTTAATACAAAGTTCTGTCATGAAACTCTAGATGGCACATGCTTATAAGTCCTTAACTCAAACTGGTTGCAATCACGTCATTCTCTACAGAGCACAGCTTATTGGGTCCTGCTGTATCAGTAGCCAAAGAGCTTGCGTGCTCAACCTTCAAATACTTGGTTAAAATTTGCCTTAGCAGTGTAGTGCCCTTTCTGAAAACCTCCACCTTCCCCAGATCCACCTATATAGATCTGCTATAGATCTTTCATGTATGCTATATTGTAAAGCAGCAGCATGTCTTACTTGCTCACAGCAGCGTGTCATGTATGTACTGGCAGTAGCAAGTCCCGCAAGTCCCACAGCATGTTATAGTCTACTAAAAAGCATTTAGAATGCACCCAATATTCAAGATAAGGGGGCAAAAATACCTCTGTATGTCATTTATATTTATATCATTTAACATACTTAATCAATATCTCATGAGGAGTGCCGTTTTTTCTCCAAATATCAGAATGATTACAAATGTAATACAGATTTTATACAACAGTTCAATAAAAAATAAGTTAATATTTAGTGACTTACATTTTAGATACAATATTGTCTGTTTTTGCTCTATTTAGCAAACGAAAATTGTTCCAAACAAAGCCACAGAATTGTTTTGCGTCTCTGAGCAACACATTGCGTGAATGAACGAATCATTTGACTTTGAATTAATGATTTAATGACTCATTAGGGCCCGAGCACCGATGGTGTGAGGACCCTCTTGGAATTGCTCTGTTTATTATTATTAGGGCCCGAGCACCGATGGTGTGAGGACCCTCTTGGAATTGCTCTGTTTATTATTATTATTATTATTATTCTTCTTCTTCTTCTTCTCCGCATTGAATTGCATTTTTGAGGGCCTAAACATGCTCGAAAACTCACGAAACTTTGCACACGCGTCAGAACTGGCGAAAATTTACATCTGATATAGGTTTCAGAATTGGACGGGGCAAAATGGCTCGATAGCGCCACCTATAAAAGTTCAACGGAGTGCGCCTCCCGCAACGTTCCACGTACGTGCACGAAATTCGGTACATACGTGTAATGACCTAATACCTACAAAAAAGTCTCTTGAAGCATAGCCCTAAACACAACAGGAAGTCAGCCATTTTGAACTTCCTCTCAGATTTTTGTGCAGTTTTTGCCATTTTCAGGCCTCGTACTTTAACGAACTCCTCCTACAGTTTTAATCTGATCATCTTCAAATTTGGTGAGTGTAATCTTAAGGCCTTTGCGACGTTAAATTGCGAAGATCTTGAGTTTTCGTCAAAGGGCGGGTCCTCGGCGGCCTGACAAATTTCGATGTTTCGCCATGAAACAGGAAGTTGCTGTAACTCAGGCATGGAATGTCCAATCTGCCCCAAACTTCACACTTTTGATAAGCATTCTGTCCTGAACACATGACCATGCTCATATTCAGTTACAGTCATAGCGCCACCTGCTGGCAACAGGAAGTGACATGTTTAACACTGTTATGGACTCCTAATAACATATAAAAAAGTGCCAGCAAGTGCTAAACATGCTAACAACATACTAGAAGCATGCTAAAACATGCTAGCAAACTCTTAGCTAAGTGCTAAAGCATGCTATTATTGCAATTAAATAGGAATTTGCTGTAACCCAGGCATGGAATGTCCAATCTGCCCCAAACTTCACACGTTTGATAAGAATCATGGCCTGAACACATGTCTATGCTCAAATTCAGTTATAGTAATAGCGCCACCTACTGGTAACAGGAAGTGTCATGTTTAACACGTTGATGCCATTCTAGCAACATGTTAAAAATGCCATTGAGTTCTAAACATGTTAGAAACATATTAAAACATGCTAGCAATACTTAGCTAAGTGCTAAAGCATGCTAATTCAATGAAACAGGACTTTGTTGTTACTCAAGAAGGCAATGTACAATCTACCCCAAACTTCACACGTTTGATAAGAGTTATCTCTTGAACACATGTCCATGCTCATATTTAGTTATAGTCATGGCGCCACCTGCTGGCAACAGGAAGGGATGTTTAACACTGTTCTTGACTCCTAATAACATATAAAAAAATGCCAGTAGGTGCTAAACATCCTACCAACATACTAGAGACATGCTAAAACATACTAGCAAACACTTAGCTAAGTGCTAAAGAATGATATTACTGCAATTAAATATGAATTTGCTGTAACTCAGGCATGGAATGTCCAATCTGCCCCAAACTTCACACTTTTGATAAGCGTTCTGTCCTGAACACATGACCATGCTTATATTCAGTTACAGACATAGCGCCACCTGCTGGCAACAGGAAGTGACATGTTTAACACTGTTATGGACTCCTAATAACATATAAAAAAAGTGCCAGCAAGTTTTAAACATGCTAACAACATATTATAAACATGCTAAAACATGCTAGCAAACTCTTAGCTAAGTGCTAAAGCATGCTATTATTGCAATTAAATAGGAATTTGCTGTAACTCAGGCATGGAATGTCCAATCTGCCCCAAACTTCACACTTTTGATAAGAGTCATGGCCTGAATACATCTACATGAGAATGTTCATTTATAGTAATAGCGCCACCTACTGGCAACAGGAAGTGACATGTTTAACACGTTGATGCCGTTCTAGCAACATGTTAAAAATGCCATTGAGTTCTAAACATGCTAGAAACATGTTAAAACATGCTAACAATGCTTAGCTAAGTGCTAAAGAATACTAATTCAATGAAACATGACTTTTTTGTTACTCAAGAAGGCAATTTCCAATTTGCACCAAACTTCACACGTTTGATAAGAGTTCTGTCCTGAACACACATCCATGCTCATATTCAGCAATAGTCATAACGCCACCTACTGGCAACAGAAACTGACATGGTTAACACAGTAATGCAGTACTAACCACATAATTATTGTGTACTAAGCATGCTAGAAACAGACTAAACATGCTAGCAACACTTAGCTGAGTCATGAAGCATGCTATTATCACCATTATACAAAACATTTTGTTACTAACTTTGACATACTCTTACTATATATACCTCCTTAAATGTACATTTCCCAACCATGCTCTGTCTTCCTAAAGCCACCGAGTGTTGATGGCACGGGTGCGAGGGCCCTTTCATCGCTGCTTGCAGCTTTAATTAGGATTGTTCCTGAATGAATCAGCCGTTTAAATTAATCAGTTGAAACTCAATGGGCCCTATTTTAACGATCTAAGCGCATGGTCTAAAGTGCACAACGCAAGTGCACTTAGGGCGTGTCCGAATTCACTTTTGCTAGTTTAACAATGGGGAAAAAGGTCGGCGTTGGTCAATGGCACAGTCTATTACAGTTACCATAAAATAGTAACACGCCAACAATGCGCCTGAACACACCTCGTTTTCAGACCATCACGCCCATGGGTAAACAGATGGGCGCAAATGCATTCGCTATTTAAACAACGTGGCGTAGGATGTGAAAATGATAACTGTGTCAGGCTGAAACAAGCAAAAAACACTTGCGTCGCACCTAGCGCTGCATTGATAAGGCCCAATGACTCACTCATTAACAGTGACTTGCTGCCACCTACTGCCGGTTTTAATTTCATATTTAAAGTATCTTTTCATTTTTTTAAATAATCTCAATATATCAATTTTCAACGTTTTATGTTTAAAACATTAACACATTATTTATGCATTTGTAACTGCAGGTTAAATGCATTCATGTCCCTCTGAGTTGCATTAAACGGTCCGCGTAAATACATCTAAATGCCACTTCATTTGTAGCTTCTGTGTTTCCTCTGCATTGAAAAGATTAATTTTGTTTATACTGATTTCATTTGATTGGAAACGGCCCTTGTGTCTTATTATTCTAATTTAATTTATTGATTAAATGTAAGAATTTGACACAAAAGATGATGCATACTTTTAATTAGGTTAAAAAAAATTGCATTATAAAGGTAAAAATGTCTATAAAAAATGTCTGTCACTGCTGCAAACTAACCACCACACAGAATATGGAGAATTTTAAAAACTTTAGAAGTCAGCTGTCCACGGCAGCCCTAAACCTGCCAAGGTACCAACAATTAACACACTCAGCAAAATGTCGTCTAATTATCATCGAAAAATGATAAAAAAAATATTTTTTTTTTGGCAATATCACACACCCCTCCCTACCCATTACCATGCCAAACACAGTTGTCATGACAGAAATATTTTTGTGGAAACTGTTTTGTTCTAGCCTAGAAATCTAGATGCACCCTAGCGGCAGCAAAATTTATTTTGCAGCCAGGGTAGTCTAGCAACTCTCCGTTGACTTTCGAGCTGTAAAACCCTAAATTGGGTCAGGCCAATCACATCGTGTATAGAGTAGGCGGGGCGGGCTTAACATAATGACGACAGAGTTGCGACGGTTCCGTGCTACTTGAAAACAAAGAATGGCTGCTGCTGATGGAGAACAGCGGTCTTTCGAATCGGCTTTGGCCGCGACTCTGGAGGACTTGGAGTTAGGTTTTTCTTTGAGAAAAGAGCAAAGAACGGCACTTAAGTCATTCTTAAAAAAGGAAGATGTATTCGTAGTTTTGCCGGCCAGATTCAAAAGTTGAATCTATCAACTAACGTTAGCTGCGCTGTTGGGAAAACGCTCTGGTTGGTTGAAGCGCTGTCCTATTGCGTGCAGAGGGAATTTGAAAGACAGCCGTTTATCCCGCCCCTCGGATTGAGCCGTGTCTATGATGAGTTGCTAGGCTTGCCAGGCTAGTTTTGTTCAGGATTCTTTGATTATTAGAAACGTAAAAAAACGTTTAAAATTGATTTTTTTTGTAACACTTTAAATGTCTTTACTGTCACATTTGATCAATTTAAAACGATGAATGTCTTTCATTAAAAAAATATATACAGATACCAAAAAAAACTTTAAATGGTAATATATATATATATATATATATATATATATATATATATATATATATATATATATATATATATATATGCCCTACTTTCCCTTAAGGGACTTTCAGGGTTTATATGGAGGAGTAAAACTGTTGATAATAACGCTTTCATAGCAACAGCTGCTTTGGAGACACTTTCAGACAATCAAATACCAAAGTGTTTCTTCATCAGGGTCAAACAAAGCTATGCAGAGTATTTCAGAGGACTTTCGGAATTCGCTGACAGAATTAATATAAATATTTTCTTTAAAGTAGTTCAACTATTTAAACAGGATGTATATTACCACATTATCACACACCATCCCTTTTCGTTCCCTTCTTTTCAAGCAGACGAGCACCAGCACTTACATTAAGCTGACCTTGGCTGACGCAGTCGGTCAAGCCTGGTGAAAGTGTGGAAAGCACAGAGGCAGCCGCTCCATCCAGCGGGCATCCATTTTATCAGCGTCAGGGTGACGGAGTGCATGGCTGTCATGGGGATGAGATACGGCAGGCTGAGGTCCCATCAGTGCACTAACATCTGATGTCCTGACAGTGTCTGCTCACCTCTGGCCTGCCCAGCTGTGAGTCCTCTCTCACAGTGTGTGACAGGCAGCAAATGCACAGAACATGTCTCATAAAACAAAAGGACTAAATAACGTAGATGGTCTTTTTTTTTTTTTTTTTACAGTTCAGGATGAATTACCTTGACATCTTGAGAAAGGTCTTGAGAGAAAGCCAATGTGATATTTTATTACCCCAGTCTTGCTCTTGAAGGCTCACTAAAATATTGGAGCTTTCATATAATTACAAAAGCCCTGTTAAAAGGCATATTCAACAGATGGAGATCTGAATGACTGAAGATTGTAGAGGTCAGAATAACATTGAAAATCTGGCATTCAGAATCTATATAAAACCTGGACATAAAAAAAAAAATTTTTTTGGATTTAGTTTTAGGATTTAATGTCTTAGTCACTAACCAAATAGTTTAATTAACCATGTAAAGCCCTTTGTACAAAAGATCAGCTGTTCTTTTACATTTTCAAACTGAAATTGTATTTGACTTGTATTCTGTTTTGCCATAGAAAAATGCAAAAAATATATTTTTAATAGTGGTCTCAGACATTTGGACCCCACTTCACCTTTCCATGAAAGGCAAAACATTTCTAAAACACTAAGTCAGTGTTGTAATGCACTACTTAATTTATCACTTGACGGTTTTATCTCCACTTTTTGAAGTGGGTCTTTGGACAGAGTTTAGAAATGTATAGGAGCCCCCTTGTGGTGTATTTGAGAGGACTGAAACGGGTTTTCAGTCCTCTCAAATACAAAAAAGGACTGTTTATACAAATTAACCAAGGTTTGTGCAAATTAGCTCTTATTATTTAGGTTGAGAGAGCTTCCTATGATTTAGAAACACAGCTGCTTATGAAAGCACAAGAGGCATTAGTTACAATATGCAGGCAACCAAGTGTTCATTAAAAATCTTTTTGGCAAGCACCTTTTCCATTGTAAGTCCCTTCGCGTAATTCGCCGCCAAGATCTTTGCTGATTAGCTTGTTATGTGTGAGTGACATGTCTCTCTTTTGAGACCTTGAGCCTGATGATTCCCAGTTCCAAACAGCAGGTGGATTGAGCGGGGCCTTTGTTCATGACTAACGAGACACAAAGAAGATTGACACACGGCATCGGGAGGAGAAGGTCTCCAAGAGAAGCGTTGTTTGATGAGATTATGCTGTAGAAACAAAACCGAGGCTTTCCCTGTTTTCCTGATTAATTCAAATTAATTCACTGTGAGAGGAAAAAATAGAGCATTGAATGCATGTTAGAGCATCTCAAGACAACCATTTCGGTGTATCTTTGGACATAATTGTGATGTTGATGTTTGATCACCATAATCAACATACAAGAAAAAAAAAACAATTTTAACAGAAAACAATCAATAAACAATAATGGTCTGGGTATAAAGGAGTATAACTATAGGCTACTCTCTTCTCAGTATGCTTATGTTTTCAAGTGAAAAGCCAGAATTACGCCCAGGAAAGAGGGATCCGTTACCCCAGTCAAAACTCTTTCATTAAAATGGAAATTGCCTCAGATAAGAGTCAATGAAGGTCAATTAAAAACTCTTAATAGGCACAAAAAGAGATAAAGCCTTCAAAGCCCTTTCAGCAGAAAATAGCTGCACATACTGTAAACGCAGACCTTAGAGAATACATTTATGAAAATGAAATCATTCCTACATGAGAAGCACATAATTATGTTAAAACGTAATTTAAACCATTATATTAGCAATTATCAAGATTATAATTATTATAAGCCAGTATACTGTCTGAACAGGTTTCCATATTTTTCAAAATTGCAATTATGATGGTATTATAAACGTTAATGGTTTAAAGCAGCTATGAATAATTTACATTAAAACATGACTTCTAACAAATAACACTTAATAATCATGTAAATTTAAAGCCACAAATTGTTAACAATAAATAAAGTATGTTTACATGGTCTGAGAAATTCATGATTGGTGATACTTTCACATTTGACTTGGATCTTGTGTTGATTTAACCATTGCCTCTGGAAACACTTTGATAATGGTTGTACTGTATATACTGTATAAAAGGGTGGTTATTTCACTTTCATCCAATTGAAAAAACAAAACAACTTTCTGCTAGATAACTCCTCTTGTGCACCATGCAAGAAAGTCATACTTACTAGAAATAAATGAATGAGGCTAAATGATGGCAGAAATTTCGGTGAACTTAAGATACCATAGTATAGAAGTAAGTTAACTATATCAACACTGAGCTTTTGACCCAAAAAAAACAATTCAGCATAAAGGCATGAAAAAGGAAATGGAGTCAAATTAATCTCCAACACTCACACAAAGAAAAAAGAACAACGATGATACAGACAGAGTTGTATTTACAAAGCAACACAGACAAAATGCTTAACTAGATCACCAACACGACTCTGTACTATTCAGCATAAACTATATTCCCTTCCGCTACGAAAAAGCGGTTTGTGGTTACCTCATGACTGATTGTGGCAAAAGCCATTACTTTGCACAGCATTTTATTTTCTTGAGTCAACCATGTTTAAACTCAAACATGCTGGTTTCAGCTATTCAGCTGTAGAACAAATTCAATGCTGAAGGACATTGAATCATCTATGAATTTAACTTCCACCAACAGACTTTTGAGTGAAAGAGGGGGTAGGTCAATGTTTCTGACATACAAAAGGACACGGTACACAAGTCCGGCCTTCACTTTCCTATTGTGCTGCACTGAAAATCCATTAAAAACAAGGTTAAACAAATCAGCTTTTCTCGGCACTCAAAGAGTATGAATACGGATGATTAAGAGGCCATGATGGACAGAGGCCACTGGGAAAATTTGGCCAGGATGACGGGGTTGAACCCCTACTCTTTCGAAAGACATCCTGGGATTTTTTTGTGATCACAGAAAGTCATGACCTCGGTTTAACGTTTCATCTGAAGGACGGTGCTCCTTGACAGTGTAGTGTCCCCGTCACTATACTGGGGCATTAGGACCCAGACAGACCACAGGGTGAGCACCTCCTGCTGGTCTCACTAACACCTCTTCCAGCAGCAACCTGGTTTTTCTCAGGTCTCCCATCAAGGTACTGACCAGGCTCAACCCTGCTTAGCTTCAGTGGGCAACCAGTCTTGGGCTACATGGTGATATGGCTGCTGGCATAATGTAATTTATGTCTCTTTCTGTCCTATAACTTATATTTCATTCTAAAGATGACCGAGGGACAAGGAAAAATGTGTAAAACTGAGGAACAAGCATAAATGTCAGTCCATTGTCCAAACAGATGAGAAAACTAACATCAGACACACAGAAGTGTTTCATCGAAGCATTCGTGAGTGTATAGAAAGATGTGCAATCTTTCACAACCTTTAAGTTATTTGTTCAACAGATATTGTAAAAATAATAAGCAGCATATTCTGTTGAATCTGTGACATTTCTTACTGATGTTTTGAAAACAGTTGGATATCTTAAAGGTCACTTGCTTCCACTGTCTGGAAATCGTTATCTTCCAGTGAATGTCTCTTGCGTTATTCCTAAAATATTAAAATATGCTGATCAGGCTGAGAATGGTTAAGGCATCATCTTTGCAGCAACATTTCTGTATGCTGAGCTGTCTGTAACCTCCATAATCCTTGAGAACTCACATCTAATAACCGCACTGATCACACTCATCTCTTTATGTATGGAAGTTTTGTGAAGGAAGTAATAATAACCAGTTGTTCTCCTTTTTCATTCAATTAAAGTGATAGTTCACCAAAAAATGAAAACTCTGTCATTAATTACTCACCTTCATGTCGTTCCAAGCCCCTAAGCCTTTCGTTCATCTCAAATGAAGATCCATTTGATGAAATCTGAGAGCTTTCTGTCCCTTTATTGACAGCTGCGCAATTGAAACTTTGACGCTTCAAAAAGTTCAGAAATATATCATAAAACTAATCCATATGAATTGAGCGGTTTAGTCCAAAATTTTCTGAAGAGAAACGATCAGTTTATATGATGAACAGATTGAAGGCTATTATTCACATATAAACATTGATCAGCGAACATAAATAGAAGCTCAACCGAACCTGCTTGACGTAGGAGAACAAATCTCTTGCAGAAGTTCAAACGTGCTGCGTAACACGAGAATGAACCTCATTGGTTCTTGCAGGAGCTCAAACGTGCTGCGTAACACGAGAACGAACCTCATTGGTTCTTGCAGAAGCTCAAACGTGCTGCGTAACACGAGAATGAACCTCATTGGTTCTCGCACGTCAGACGAACATGCTTGAGCTTCCATTTACTACAACTGATGTTTGAGTTGATGAATGTTTATATGTGAATAAAAGCCTAAATTCAATCTGTTCATCAGCAATCATGTCTCTTCTGAAAATTTGGACTAAACCGCTCAATTCATAACGAACGCCTTAAGGGTTTGGAACGACATGAAGGTGAGTAATTAATTACAATTTTAATTTTTGGGTGAACTATCCCTTTAACAAGTTAGGATAAAGCAGCACGTTTTCTTCTAGACACTTCTGCATGAAACCAACATATTAAGCAGATTTCAGTGTCAAAACAACACAAGACCCACACACATCAAAACTGAATGGTAAACAGTGGTTCTCACTTTTGAGATGGCCTCTCTAAATACTGCCTCACAGTGGAAGAAATAGGAGAAAAGTTAACATTAAAAATATACATAGTTTCTACATGAGTTTATCTCTGCACTACACTTTAAATAAACACTATGGATGCTCAATGCTTATGCACTCAAACAAACCATACCAAAACCTATACTAATAGTAAAGTTGTGTTTTAGCCTTGTTTGAATGAATGAAATTGGAAAAAAGCATTTTGAGAGAAGTTGCATTTGCAGTTTTACATATCAAACTAGAGTAGCGATCATAAAGTGTGTTTAAACCTAATTGATAACAGCTTTAGCTTTAGAGAAAGCTGCAACATTCCAGCTAAAAAGACATAAATTGCAGCATAAATTCTTCTTATAAGGTCCAGTCATTTCTAAGCTCACACCAATCGAGTCAATTACCCAGCAGTTTTTAGTTTAACACTAGAAGTGCCAGAATTCCATAACTAGGCCTACTAGAACTGCCGCAAGCCGTCATTTTGACCGCTAGATTCCAAACTCTTTATCTTTAATGATAAATACCCAATTGAGAGATTAATGCATTTAGGATGTCTTTTAAAAACAAAACAACACCAAACTGTACATTTAAACAAGTTTAATTATACATTTATAAATAAATAATATCCGTAGATGTCCTGAACAAAATGACGGAGTAGCCTAGCCTATGTTTTCATGTTTCCACTGTTCGATCGCGCCCGCGCCCGCCGACACACACACACACACACACACACACACACACACACACACACACACACACACACACACACACACACACACACACACCATATTCCAGCATTGCAATCTTGACATTGCAGCCTGTTCATTGTAACCATAATAAAATATTATAATAAAATAGTCAACCTAACATATAAAAATTCCACTGCTCTGTTTCTCAGTAGCCTAGTACAATTCGTACCATTTTGCGCGTGTGAAGAGGATGATTTTTTTCCGTCAATATTGGAACATGAGTGAAGTACAAAGCCTATAATAAAAAATAGTTTACCATCCAAATACATCGCAAATGTTGAAACATTTTGATTCTAATTAGAGAGTTACGTGAGCCTAACGCCACTTACTTTCACTTTCGCTTAGTAGGCCTATTTCATTTTGGCTTGTTTATAGTTATTTTTTCATTCTTGTTCTGTTCTGAATATCATTACATTTAAATGATTTATTGTTGAATATGTTTAGTGTATTTTTTACCACATTTTATTGTTGCGTATATTGGTATACAGTATGTATAATAATACCGCGAAATTCAGTGCGGTCAATATGACCGTTTATGGCTGAAATAGGTAAATATGTTCATTTGTTTTTTTGCCTTATGTGTAATTTATATGAAAAACATTTTAAATGAAAATACAGACACTTTTAGGAAAACTCAGGTACCAGCAGGATTGTATTTATTTTTTCAACATGTTATTGCAGATATAAAATTCAAAATAGTCAAAATGACCGCCATGGCAGTTCCAGTGTTAAGGGAAGAAATGGGTTCAGTTTTGGCTGGCAGCATTTTAGTGTCCACTATGAAATGACCAGTCGAGAACATCCTGACGTGGGTCTGATTAGGAGTGAAGCTGAGAGCATATGCCCTCTAAATGAAAACTCCTCTCAGGATGGGACTTTTGCTCTCTCATCCCTCCATATCTCAAAATCCATTTATGAAGATGACATTTGTTCGGGTGCTATACTCTACACATCTTTCAAAGAACTGAATGATGTAGTAGCAGTCCTGACTGTACATGGTGCCCTTGGTGAGATCAGACATAGTACAATTACTTTTTGAAATCCTTTTATGGTATTGTACACCAGCTGTATTATTGCTGTGAAAAATGACATATCTATTTGAAAATACACTCTAAAAAGGACTTAAAAGGCTTGCATACTGTAAAAATTTATAAATTAATGAATTCATAATTTTGTTAGGCTTAATCAATTTGTTTTAAATGATAAAACTTTGCTATAAAATGTTTCAAAATTTTATTAGGATGCTTTCAAGTACAAATTAAACTGAAAATATTTGATTTTAGGTAAAAAAATTAAATAAGAATAATAATTCAAGCAGCCAAATTTCAAGCAGGCATGCGTGTACGTGGGGGGCAAAGCGTGGTTGTGTGTGATGTTTGTGTGTGTGCATGTGTGTTCACCTTGCCCGACTCAGTCTCATACTGAGTGTCAAACAAGTGACCACAGGACACTAATGAGGACCAGATCTGAGCTAACTCAACATTCAATGACCTCACACTCTAATGCACTTACACACACTAAAAAAACATTTTTTTCTTTCATTTTTTTTCTAGCTGGTTTCCTAATCTAGTTGTCTAATAAGCCTGGCATTGTGTACAACAACGATTGTTGGCTCTTTGACGAATGCTTTGTTCTTCTTTTGTAAGTCGCTTTGGATAAAAGCATCTGCTAAATTCATAAATGTAAATGTTAACCCCTCCACACCACAGTAATCTGACCAGCCACATTCTCCAATCATTTCAACTCTTTTAATGGACATTTTTAGAAAGCTAATTCCTGAGCCCAAGTAAGCTACAAAAACACATGTCAAATTTAAAACAACCAATACAACAAACCCAAATCTAATCTAGCCACTAATCTCTAACCCAATGGCTCTCAACTCTTTTGACCTAAAGGCCAATATACCCCCCTCAATAGTGGCTAAGATATTTCCTCAAGTATTTCTGCTGAAATTATGACAACACTATCAAAGTGCTATCAAACTTTTTTTATGAAAAGAAAGTGTTGATCCATTTTAAAACTAAAGTCAAACAAAAACAAACTGCAGTTACTGCACTCAACAGACCTAAACCTAAATTTGATCAAAACCCAACAACCTAAACGACTCTAGGCCTGTTATTCTTTCTTACAACACTTCCTAATCAAAGAAAAAGATCAATTAAGATAAATGCAAAACAGCAGGACACAAGACACACAGAGAGTTTAAAATTTAAACAGCAACACAAGGGGAAGAAAGGCATGATGAGATTAGAGGCAAAGGCTGATCTGATGGCTTTGTGCAGAACAAACAGAATATTCTCTTATATAACGGCCCGGGCGCTAATCCCTCAACACCACCGTACTGCAGTTGTTCTTCACTCAATGAAACTGCCATTACGGGCCGATTATGACCATCACCAACACATTTCAAGAGATAATTGAAAAGCATAGATTAATTTGATGCTCACACACACTGATTTGAAATGGCTTAATCTGGGTGATTATAACGTAAATCAAGCAGCAGCTGACATGATAAACAAACCATCCAAACAAACATATTTTCATAAGACATGGAATGTGTTGCCATCACAAGGTGCACGAACATGTGGGGGTTTACCATGATACAAAGTATATGCGTGCTTGCTTATTCATAATCCATTGACTGCACAGTTGAAGCATGGAGCACAATGCAAAGTACATCTGTAAATGAAAAGAATCGGACTGATTCATGCAGTTTTCATATCACAAAGATAGTCCAAATAGAACATGATTTGCAGTAAATTTAGTTATATTGGTTGGAAGGCTTTGTTTTGACAACATGTATGAAATGGATCTTTTGGACAGACTTCAATAACTTACATTTCATGATATCCATCTCCTCATATGTTGTGTTTGAGGTTCCAGATATGCTGTTTTGTGTACAGGTGCAATTTCCTCTGACACACTGACCCAAATACAATCTGGAGCTTCTTAAGGACATCAAGGCTGTCTCCTTTCCATTGCCATTTAACGATTTAGGTTTCATATCCACCCGAACACACTGTTTTATACATGAAAAGCTTTTTATGTGTTTGTTTAGGTAAATAGGATATAGCCTAAGCTTGAACCATTATTTAACTGCTCAGGTGAGCTCCCCATTGTGTGGCAGCAGCGTTAACAAACTGCTGTGAAGGTACCAGTCTGCCTCCTCCACTAACCTGAGCATCACTTTAATAGCTTCAACAACCAGATTACTACAAGACGCATTTTGATCTCACCTCGAAGATGGGAGATGCTCCTTTTTCGGGCAGTGTACATCCCAGCAGCTCGGCGAGGAACTTTGCCATATAAATATGTGTTGTGTGTTCCGCCGGAAGATTGAAATCGCCGCTGGCTGCTGTTGTCTCACTACAGTGCCCACAGGTAGTCTTGTTCCAGCAGCGGTTTCCTACTGCACAACAGACCGATTTTTCGCTCCCTGGATTTTCCTTTCAGCATTTCTTTCAGTCTGAACAAACGGGAGTCATTTTAAAGGTGTGACAGCTCACTGTCTTTGTCTAGTGAAGAGCGCGTGTGTCTGCTTGCGAGCGCGGTGCAGTCGAGCTCATTGAACGCCACTTGTAATCCTCGTGTAGGGGAGGGAGGATCGGTGAGGGGACGCCAGATACACACATGTAAAGCTCCGACAGGTTGCCTGATTCTTTCTGGAATCTAAAGGAAGTTTTCTGACTGTCTGTTTTAACGAGACCACACTTTCACGTCGAACTCGAAGCCTTCAAAAGTGCACTCACTCACCTTGAGAGAATAGCGCAAAAATAATATAAACCTGTTGAAACTTAAGTTAAATTTATCTGGGCTGCGTTTCTCTACGATCAATTTAGGCTTACGATGCTTTTGAGAAATTCGTTCAAAACTCTTGTCAGACAGCGGTCAGACTTAGGCTACTGGATGGGAAATGTATTAGTGATTAATGACTTAAAGTCATCATGAAATTAAAATGGACAATTCTGATTTTTTATGTATATTGTAGTAGGCTATATTTATTATAAATTATTTATTCGTGCACATCATTATCCTTATAGATTTATGTGCATGTCGTAGGCCTATATGCTTTAATCAAAATAACCTCCCAATTGCAGCTATATCTCTTCTCATCTCGGATGACGTGTTTACTGGCGCAAGGGCGGGACAACCTGTCACTCATATGCTTGTTTCTGCCATGGAATAGGTACGGAATAATTGATTCCGGGCCGTTGAATTATTAGGGGGGGAAACGCACACCTGAGGTGGTAAGGATGTGGCTGTTACCTTGTGTGCATTCTTTTTTTAATAATTCAATGGCCCAGAGTCAATTATTCCGCTTATACTACGGTTACCACACCTCAAAAATTGTTCAGATGATGTATTTCAAGACTTTTGTCAGGTTTTTGTCCATAAAACATGCCAATGATAGTAGACTTAATATTATTAGAGAGAGAGAGAGAGAGAGATTAAAGGGTTAGTTCACCCAAAAATGAAAATTCTGTCAGTAATTACTCACCCTCATGTTGTTCCAACCATGTAAGTCTTTCGTTCATCTTTGGAACACAAATTAAGATATTTTTGATGAAATCTGACAGAATTTTGACTCCTCCATAGGCTTCCAGTGTGACCGAAACTCACCGGCCCAGAATAGTTATTAAAACATCGTTAAAATAGTCCAAGTAACTACAGTGGCACTACATTAAGTTTATCATGCGACGAGAATACTTTTTGTGCGCAAAAACAAACAAAAATAACGACTTTATTCCACTTTTCATTTCCTTCTCTCTGGGCCTCGTAGTGTTTTTGCGCTGCGCGTCTGTGTTGCACGTCATCACGCAACACACACATGACCGGCGTCGGCCAATAGTGAGCCTACGTGGTGACATGTAACACAGACGCGCTACGCATTGTGCGCAAAAAGACTACGCGAACCAACTAGAGGCCCAGAGAGAAGGAAATGAAAAGTGGAATAAAGTCGTTATTTTTATTTGTTTTTGCGCACAGAAAGTATTCTCGTCGCTTGATATACTTAAGATTGAGCCACTGGAGTCACTTGGACTATATTAACGATCTCTTTAATAACTTTTCTGGGCCAGCAAGTTTCGGTCACATAGAAGCCTATGGAGGAGTGAAACATGGCTCAGATTTCATCAAAAATATCTTAATTTGTGTTCCGAAGATGAACGAAGGTCTTACGCGGTTGGAACAACATGAGGGTGAGTAATTACTGACAGAATTTGAATTTTTGGGTGAACTAACCCTTTAACGTGTGAATTACCTGAGTCTGTGCGTTTAGCGTACAGTGCAAAGCTCCGTTTATCTACTAGTGCACCAGCATAGCCTAATAGCGAAGCTACATTTATCTGTTTCTTGCTAGTGAGAAACGCCATGTAGCTTTTAAGTTGCTAAACTATTTTACAGATAAAATCATCAGAGCAGTGCTGAAAATGCGCAAGTAGGAGTGAGAGAGAAATCTCCATTTCATAATACAAATGCATAATACATAACATTTTGTGGCAATTTTTTTTTTAAATAATCGTTTTTTTCCTTGGTTCTGTAGGCTGTACAAATCATTTGGCGAAGTGATATGGAACTGTAATGTGGTCAAGACATGCCTGGAACTACTTTAGCCATTTCCCTGAAAATAAATGCACACTTAGAGTGTTCGTCAACCAATCAGAATCAGGCATTCAACAGCCTTGTAGTATAAAAAACATGTAAAATATAATTGCAACTTTTTATCACAATTCTGACTTTTTTTGCCTCACTTTTATGACAGTTTTGAATCCTAAATACTCCAGTCCCCAATCATTGTGAATGCATGGAAAATGGCAAATAGTGCATTATTTATAGTCTCCTTTTGTGTTAAACAGAAGAGGAAAAAGTCATAGAGAATGACATGAGGTTGAGTAAATGGTGGCAGAAGGTTCATTTTTAGGTGAACTTTCTCTTTAAGAGAATACAATGTAGAATGCAATGACAGAATAAATATTAGGGTTACTGTATACAGATGGAGCATGATGTGAGTAAGAGATTCAGTAATTAGCTAAATAATGTTTGTGATGAGGTGATAATAAATAGCATTATTTATACAGTGGAGTGTGATTATTCGAGTGTAATGCTGAGAGGTTGGTTGGTGTTCAGTCATAATGCCATTTCAACAGCCTGCTGATGCGGGACATGATGCCTGATGGAAGCAGCGAGAGCAGTTCATGAGTGGCTGGGGTCTCTGGAGACCTTCTTTCCTCATGTCCTGGAGATGACCTAAATGTGTAAAAACCCCGAGTTCAAATGTGCTCCCAAATGTGTTCAGAGCATTTTAACATAGGCTGATGGCCTGGTGAACATACATAATGCAAGCGGAACAGCAAGATAAAGAGACTCGCACTCAGTCTGTCCCTGGCATGAAATTGTAATTCACACTTTAATGTTTATCAAATGTGACTGAGAATCACAAATCAAATGGTTGCCCAGTGGTCATAAGAATGTCTGTGGCAGTGACAGAGCTGGCAGTCTGTGATTAGGCACATTTGATGCAAATTGTGTTTTGCCATCGCTGTTAAAAATCCAGATTCACGTGTCCTAAGGCACAAGCTGCTGCACCTCTGAAAAAAACTTGACTTAACATCTAGCATGATGACAATTTCTTGTACAGTTAGTTTGTTCCCTTCTGTTTTATTGGCAGCAGCAGGTATCTAATTCCGTCTAATCCTTCATTCACTTTTACACCCTATGAACAGGGTCCCATCTGTTTACAGTGACCTTTCATGAGCACAGTTTTGTTGTTTGGATAGGCATGTATGGCCTGATGACAAAAGAGGGGTTTATATTCTCTTCTGTGTGTATTTTAGGGATTAGCACTGCATTTTGAGGCCGTCCTGTCAGTCTTGAACAGCTATCAATCATATATATATATGTTCAGATAATAAAACTATAAACACTAAAGCTAAAAACTTTTATGACTGTTGGATTTGACAGATGTGTGTATTTATGAACCTGTCCTACTTCGGTGGATGTGAGAATATTTTTTAGTGTGTGGTGTGTCATGTACTCAGCTTTAAATTCTCTGGTATCCAAGCAGCTGAAAGCGGTCTCCATGGTAATATTGCATTTGCTTTCTCGTGACATTGACTGTGATAATACCAAGATCGCAGTGTTCCTCAGAAACACAGTTCCTCAGAACATCAAATACAATTTGATTTTGAATTTGTGTGTTGTATTTGTATTATGTTATAGTACTCCATTACATGACTCTCTGGAATACTGCTGGAATTCTCATTGGTCAACAGCACTGTCCTGTGGTCAGAAGTTTTTGTATAATATACATCAAGTGACTGTTGTCTTAACAAATATTAAAATAATATAACCATTTAAAAACAATATTTTATATTTGTGCATTTATGTATTTGGTAAGTAGTGGGTGGGATAATGTAATCTTTCAAAATATGAATTTCAAATTTTTTGAGACATTTTCATCGAATTTGTACACATTTTCACTTTTTTTTTTACATTTAAACATTTAAACATTGGCATTTCAATCACAGTCCCTCCTCACGAACCCTATAGGGTGCTTCTCAATACTCAAATTGATCCTACACTGTAAAAATAAAAGGTGCCTGGAGGAACCTTTTGGGGTTCTTCACTTTGCCACACCGGCGGAACCGTCTGTAGATCCTCTAGGCACCCTTTAAAAAGGGCCGGTTCTCTGAGGAACCACACAAGTTTCCTGAGGAACTCTTATATTAGGCACTGTGTGGAACCACTTTGGGTGCCTCCAGGAACCAAATTTCATTTTTTTTAAATATTTAATTTCATGTTGTTACTATGGTTACCTTTGACATCTATTATAATAAACAAATTGAACCAAATACAAAATAAGAATTGTTTATTACATATTTGATATTCATTTTTATACATACACTTCCATGCACATGGGGAAAAAAGCTAACTACAGATTAATATCAATGAATACACAAAAAAATAGTATAATACATAAGCAACATGAATAATCAACCATACAATAGATAAACAAGAAAAGACATCTCAACAAAATGCATGGAAACACATATGTTCCACGAAATAAATCAATGTAAATAAAATTACATTTGAACAAATTAAAAATGTCCATCATACTTAACTTTAAAACATTTGTGTTTCAGTCCGATGGTAAGTCTGACATCACTGTTTCCAAGTCCAAAAGCTCTATCAGATGCTAAAAACAAACAACAGTGCTATACACTCATTGTGCTGTAACCTTTATCTCTATACTGAAATCTCAGATTGTTAGTTATTCAGCTATTTTGAATCATAAAATGTTTAAGTCTGGGATGCCGTTAGACTGGAGACTGTAATGTACACTATGGCTTTTGAAAATCTTAAATGTGTGACTTGAATCAACAGTGTTCATAAATGGTTGTTGAGTATTCTCATGAAACAAGATAGAGGAAGTAGAGGCTTCGACCCGGAAACAGAGTTAAGGTGCAGTAAAATTATCTGTTGTTCTGTGAATGTTCACTGGTGAATTCCAGTCATTAAGAATCCACACGATCAGCAATTTCGTTTGTGGTCAAAAATGTCACTATGGGACCAAGTTGGTGTGAGGTACTTAACGAGTTAGAAAAGTGAAAAGGTACAGCATCGTTTTCCGTTTGTTTTTCCTCTGTTCTGGTGGATGGTCCAGACACTTCAATGATTTTCAGGTCTACAGGAGGATTTTTATTCTTGTTCAAACTTGTATTTCAGCTTACTGAGATCCCTGCAAAGTACAAAATTTACTGTTAGTAATGTTATTAAAGTGATAGTTGTGAAATTGAAATAATTTCCTCAGCCTTGTGACGGTCCAAACCTGTTTGACTTTCTGTCTGTGGAACCCAAAAGCAGATCTCAGGCATAATGCAACCCCAGTCACCATTCAGTTTCACTGCATGAAACACAAGAAGAAAACAAATGTGTAAATCATTCATGAAACCATTCTTATGCACACTTGTCTAGTTCAATTCAATGCAACAATTTATGTAAAAATGGTTAAGCTCCAAAAATGTCCCAGAAAAGATCCTAAAAATAATCAATGAGTTCACAACTCATGTGTTATGGGTTGTGTTGCAAGTCTTCTGAAGCCTAATAGCTTTTTCCTTTTTTTTATTTATTTTTTTGTTGAAAAAGACTAAACTTGAAGTTATAATTCAGAGTTAAAATGTCTATAGCATTTTTTGTGAATCAAACCTGTGATATTATTTTTCTGAGTAACATGAATGAGATTTGAGATCATGAGAAAATATTTTCAGAGAGTAACTGATTAAAAAACACAAGTACACAGTCAAACAATACAATTGCACACAGAGAAAGTTCATAGTAATAAAGTACAGCATGTGGTGCAGGTAACTTACTGTAATTCAATGTTGCCACTGAAATGTTCAGATTATTTTAGAAATGTAATGGTTGTTCTGGGGAAACAAAAGAACAAAGCTGATTATTCACAACATAATATTTATTGACCAGTAAATGGCTTTAAAATGGTATTTGAGAGAATGAGGACACCTGTAGTAAAGTTAGGCTAAACAAAAACAGAGCAAACTATAACCTGTTTTTGTTATTCATAACAAACGCCAAGAATCAGAGAATTTTCTAAATTAGTTAGGCTATATCAGCAATTTGAAGACACAGTTGTACAAAATATGTTGAATTGAATGACTAAATCAATCTAAGACAATAAGTCAATCATTTCCATTTGTTCATTAGATCAACGTAAGTTAGTTAGCATCGCGGCTAAAACCAGATACTGTGCAATAAACGAGTGGTAAACACTGTAAAAACGTAGTAATGTATAATAAATTTAGTTTATATATATGTGTGTTTAAATATATAGTGAGTAGACTCTGTATATTTATTTGGCGAGTTTACAAACCTTGTAATGGAGAGCCGAACAAACGGCGGAAGCTTTGATGAGAGGAGCCGTTACTTTCAAACCGATGACGTCGATCAGCTGAGCTTTGTTGCGCGCGAGCAGTGCGAGCATCACTGAAGCGACGACAGCAGAGGAATAGGCTAGCAGCAGTTTCGTGACTGAATAAAACTTCTCTCCTCCTGCTTCTCCTATATAATATTATTATTATTTAGTGTTGTTGTTTAAGGTTTAAATGACTTAATAAAATAGGCCTATACTAAATATATGTAAGCTACCCAAGTGAAAAAGACTAGGTTACTGTTAAATGTATTAAAAATGCATTAAAGTATATTTTTATTGTAGGTCTACTAAAAACACACTCAAGTACATTTTTAATACATTTAATAGTACGTCTTTTTCACCTGGGTATGTATACTGAATCAAACTTAAGTAGCCTATAATAATTATAATAATAGGATAATAATAATAATAATAGAATAATAATCTAATTCTGGCCTCACTGAACCATTGGGTTCCTCCAGATGCTGGCTTTAACATAAGAGATCTTCCAGGAACCACTTAAATGTTAAAAGATCTTCCAATAACCCTTTTATCGCATTCAAGTTCCTCTATTTTCCCCCAAAGCACTTCAGGGTCTCATGGTAATGAAAAGGTGACTCCAGAACCTCTGAAGTAAATACAAAGTGCTTAAAGGATCCCATAAGTTCCAGCAAGAACCTCAAAGATTGTCAATGCTCCTCCAGTAACCCTACTATAGGAAAAAGAGCTTTGAGGCACCAAAATTACATTTTGAAGTTCCTTGAGTATCCAACAGGATACTTGAGGCTCCTTTAGTTTTTACAGTGTACAGGGGCTGGAGCTAAGATGCGAGGAAAGGATGTGAGGAAAGGAAACGGGGATGCACAAATAAGAAATAAGAAGCACCCCTAATGGTTAGTGAACCCCATTTGAGAATCCCTAAATACATGCTAAACTAAAATAATCAGATAAAAAAAAATTAAAAAATACTTTCTCTTTCATTTTCATCAGTGTGTGTCCTGTCCGTGGGGTCTCCAGTGTCATGGTTCTGACTCTGCTCTAGTGGGTCTCATTGGAGGGAACGGGCCCAGTAGAGACAGGTGCCTCTGCTTTTCATGTGCAGGTGGCCTGCTTTTCAACCGGCTGCCGCTGACTAATTACACAAACACAAACACATATGTACACACTGCTAAACCGCTTGCTTGACTGAAATGATCAACCAGAATTCCAAGCATTGCAGTTGACTGTGGTGAAAAGTATTTGAATAAATGTAATTAGTAACTGTACATAAGTATCTTTTTGTACATAAGTATCTACTTTGTTGGTTTACTGAGTTGCTATCAAGTATAATAGCAGCTTTCACTCTGTACTTGACTACATTTTTGAATAAGTATATGTACTCTTTACTCCAATACATTTGTGATAAGTAATGCAACATATTACATTTTGCATGGCACCTAACTTTTTCTGCAGCAGTTCATTTTTGCTACAAAAGAAGTGATAGCCATCTACAGGGCATTGACGGATTTTTGAAGGATATTGGTTTACTTATGCCCTTTTTGAGCACTTGTGTTTGCAGATGTTTAAGAGGCTGTTGTGTCCACCTTGACTTCTTGCAATATTGTGGTGTTGTTTTATTTCCATTTTAGAAAATAAACATGTGATTGCTCTCCTCATAAATCAACTGTTTCTTGTTTTCACTGACATGTCTCTTATTGGTGTTTGAGGACTAGAGCATCTTTGAGCCAACATTCAGTAAGAGTAAAATACTTAAGTTCTGTTAAAACCAGATACTACGACTCAAGTCATATTGGAATTGGTGACTTGTAAATTAATGGAGTCACTTTAGCTGTAAGGTATCTGTACTTTTACTCAAGTTAAGTATGGTTTTCAGGTACTCTTTACACAGAGTTGATAAGACGAGAGCTCCAAAGCGTGCAGTGATTTTAATAAAGGGGTTTTAGACAGATTCCATGTTGTGCCCTGAAGATGCTCCATATGGTCTCACAGCTGTAGGGTGCAGGATATCATGTCTCACGGCACACAGACTGACCCCCCTGCTGTAAAATCTCTTCAGTGACGAGTTCAAGAGGGTTAAAAAGATGAAAGGAAATTTTGAAGGCCTTCGCACCTGCATGTGACTGTAAAAACTCGTCATGTGGGAGATTATAGAGATAAACTCAGGCATACTTCTCTCTCCGGCTTTCTCTCTCTCATGTCCTGCTGAGATGCTTAATGATATTGCAAAGTGCCCGACACATACAACGGCAGTTCTTTTTCTCTTTCTATCTTACAATTGCGGATATGCCGTGTGCCAAACTGGCATTCGGATAGGCCCATAAAGCAGTGGTGACTGCAGTGCAGCAGAACCTGATTTATCGTCTCTAGCTTCTTTCAGGGTGAGGACAGGCCCATTAACAAATGAGCTTTAATTCACATTGGCAGTTCATCCCTGCTCAAACCCTGCTGCTCTCGTTCTCTATTCACTACTACTATAGAGATGCTGATGACACATACTCTGGCAATGAGTAAAGATAAGATTGTAGCTTTCACACAAATATTACTGAATGTAAGGGGCAAATGAAGCTGCTGGGCAGAGCTTCTTTGAGCTTTTCTGAGGCTTAGTGTTCACTGTCAGCTGTCATGTGTATTTTTGGCTTTGATCTTTTATATCTATGAATTTTGCCAGCTACGCTTTTTTATCTTCACTTTCATACCGATAAGCCACGAGTGAGCTGAGATGCAGGGTGTGTGTTTGTGTGTGAGAAAGAAGGGAGAAAACATTATTAATATTAATGAAGCCAAATACCCACATCCCGGTCCACACACTAAGATAAACATGCATACGGCACACTTCACATCTGTGCTGCATTTTAATTTATTTCAATAATTCAGAGACTCGCAGCCCACATCATCTGCAAGGTTACCACTGCATTAATGAATAATGTCAAAGGCATGCCACGGAGGAAATTATGGATATAGGTGCAGGCAATTGGTCATAATAGAGGAAAATACTTCTCCAAACTGTGGACACTTTATACCAAGGGATTTTCAAAGTTTTAATGGCAGGGACCCCCAAATAATACCCTTGCACGCGGTATACACAATATATTGTAGCACGCAATATATTTTAAATACATTTGGTGTTAGGTAAATGAAATAATTGGCCTATGTATTGCCATTGAACAAATAAAATATTATTAAAATATAGAAAATATTGTATTAAGATTTACAGAATTGTGCCTTTACACAACCAGAGAGCAATAACATGGAGAAACTCCCTAGAAGAATACACCCCCTTTCTATATTATTGTATTAAGTAAGTATTGAATCGCTTGAGAATAGATATTGTCAATAAATTGACAAAGTATTTAAAAGTTTTAAAGACATGGATATTGGTGAAATAGACAGTCGGAAATTACAGACATCATTTCATTTTTGATGGAGTCAGATTAATGATGAATTACTGACCCATTCCAGACAGTGTTCCTATTTGCCACCAGCTCCTCAACAGTCAGAATTTCAAGTACACTAGCCCTGGAGAGAATGATTATCCCTTCTTTTCTCATACTCACTACCTCTTTGTTGGCTTGATCTAAAAGCTCTAGGCTTTGACAGTTTCAAACAACTGGGGAAATAGAAAGAGCTCTGCTAGACCTGTCAGGTCGCAGGTGATTACATGGCTGTTATTTGGAACCGTTCTGAGCAGAGCTTTTTGGACTCTGTGGGACACTCTGGAGACAGTGGTATCCCAGTTCAGCAATTATTACATACTGATTCTGCTTCTGTATTTATATATATATTTATACCATGGTCTGGGTGAATACTCGATTCTGATTGGCTGCAGGGTGTCCATTAAAAGGTGATAATGTACACCTAGGAAAGGCGTCCCGTCAATTTGCCTGATGACAGTTCTAAATGATTGCGCTGGCTCAAACTCACTGATCAATTGCTGCGGTCGGGTCGCTGTGGCCACATTGCTTGGCAACGCCTGTATACGGGAGATATTAAATAGTGCGCTCGACTTAATAAATAAAAACCCTCACGATTTTTACTCTAAAACACATTAAAGTATTATTAATTGATTAAATATTTCTTTCTTTCGTAAGTGACCATGGTATAAGCGGGTTAATGCCCTTCGAGGTGTCCATTGTCAGGTATTAATGGACTTCGGCGGAGGCAACTTATGGTGACTGAAGAGGTTCACGCCTCGCCGTCATTCATTAATACCTGATAATGAACACCTCGTCGGGCATTAACCCTTACATATATACACTAAACAAAATTATAAACGCAACACTTTTGTTTTTGCCCCCATTTTTCATGAGCCTGAACTCAAAGATCTAAGACTTTTTCGATGTACACAAAAGGCCTATTTCTCTCAAATATTGTTCACAAATCTGTCTAAATCGGTGTTAGTGAGCACTTCTCCTTTGTTGAGATAATCCATCCACCTCACAGGTGTGGCATATCAAGATGCTGATTAGACAGCATGATTATTGCACAGGTGTGCCTTAGGCTGGCCACAATAAAAGGCCACTCTAAAATGAGCAAATGGGGCCAAAAACAAAAGTGTGGCGTTTATAATTTTGTTCAGTGTATAACCCATCTGGTGTGTTTGCTGCCAAAAAGTTATTTTTTTAGTTTCATCTGACCACAGAACCCTGTGCCATTTAAAGTTCCAGTTTTGTCTCCCAACCAACATGTGGTGATGTAGGGGTTGTTTGATATCGTTTGTATTTTTTAGGATTTCTGACCCAAGACTCAGCTAATCTCTGCAATTCTCCATCTGTGATCCTTGAAAAGTCTTTGGCCACTCAAACGTTCCTCCTCATAGTGCATTAAGACAATATAGACACGTCTTCTTCCAGGCAGATTCGCAACTTTTCCTGTTGATTGGAACTTCTTAATTATTGCTCTGATGGTGGAAATGGGAATTTTCAATGCTTTAGCTATTTTCTTACAGCCACTTTCTATTTTCTGAAGCTCAACAATATTTTTCTGCACATTAGAACTATATTATTTGGTTTTACTCATTGTGATGGATGATTAAGGGAATTTGGCCTTTGTGTTTCCTCATTTCATGGTGTGCTTAAAAACGTAAATATGAATAGGAATTCAGAGATATTTTGCTCATTAAAAATTTCTGGACGTGCCAATTATTGTGGCCATTTTCAATTGTTTTACTTCAATGAAAGGTAAGATTTTTGCAAAATTTTGACAATTTGCTCATATTTACTAAGGGTGCCAATAATTCTGACCGTGTGCGTGTGTACAGATGTAGCTCCATTGTGCGGAACAACTGGCCCCACAAGGAAAATAAAACCTGAGATCATCTACACTCTGGGGACCAGCCAGCGATCCCCCTGAGGGAAATGGATTAATGCAAATACTAAATTATGCTTTTATGAAAATGTAAAAGCTGCAAAAAGGTTTCTGTGAAGAATAGGTTTTGGGGAATGGTTAGGGGATAGAAAATACCATTGGAAAATTCCATACATTGGAAGTATGGATCAAAATACCACAGCAAGTCTAGAAGAAAGACTAAAACAAACGTGTGTGTGTGTGTGTGTGTGTGTGTGTGTGTGTGTGTGTATGCGTGGTACTGGTAAACCTTACATTTGTGGAGCCCAAATGTCCCCACAAGAATAGTAATACCAGACCTTTTTCATTTTGTGGGGAAATGTATTGGTCCCCATGAGGAAAACAGCTTATAAATCATACTAACTGTTAAAACATTTCTGTGAGAGTTCTGTTTAGGGTTAGGGGATGGAATACACAATTTATACACTATAGTGTGTGTATATGACCCCAGAAGCCATACTATGGCTTGTGTGTGGAATAAACAGAAAGTTATAAATTTGGTGATAATATTGCTTGACATCTTTCATATTATGGAAACAGTAGCTTAGACATTCAGCTATAAATAACCTCTTAAACAGTTTCGTTCTACTCTTCATAACTGTCAGAGCCATAATAAAGAGTCCTTGGTTAACAGGTAATATTTTAAGTTAATAGATTCTACTTACTGTAACAGGTCTATGCGATTGCTATATCTAATGTCACTCAACAATCTATAATTAGACAAACACAAAATATTACTGAAAACAATAACCTAACATCCCCCTAGTATGTGTCATTGGGCCATGCTCCCTCTGTGGTCCTCTGTTATGGCTTGAGCTTTTCTAACTCTGTGTTTCTGCACTGCTGGCCTCACTCTGATCAGATCCAATCCATCTCCGCTGCTCACTTAGACAGAAAGGGATTTGCCTAGCGTGCTAATGCAGCCTGTGCTCCTTAAAGACCATGGGCGCGCCGCAACCCCTCCCTCTGCAGCTGCTCCTGCGTGACGTCTAAAGATTGAAGAGCCATGAGCCACTCTACGAATTACAGATTAACAGGAGGGGAAGTAGATGTGATGCTGACCTACTTCTGTCCCATCTCTGGCTCAGAAAAGCAGGATGAGATTTGATGGGGGACAGCGAGAAGTTTTCTTCCATTTGATGGTCAATCTGATGTGGTCAAGTGATTACTGCACATTTCCTTTTCTTAAAAACCAGAGGGAAAGATACTGTACAGTACTGTCTGCTGCCATGAGATCAGATGATCCAGTGACACATCCAAACACATCATAAGGATAAAAGGACTATTTACTTTCCTCAGACCCTGGGTGAGATGGATTAGAAAACAAATTAGGAAACTTTGACTTTTTAAAGCGACGGTCCAATTCCTACATCTTGTGGCCTTGATGCAATGTTGATCCTGTAAACCTCCACAATTAGTGCTGTGATAGTGAAATGAACTAACCTGAACTTGTGTCTGTATGGAATGTGTTGAAGCGCAGGCCTGACCTCGTTGAAGTTCAACTCTCATTGAAGATGACTCGAAGTTATTACAATGATTTTCACTTTAACTTTCATGAAGGATTAATCTCTCAGGAAATCAAAAAACAGTCACTGGATGCTCTTTCATATTATGTAACAGGGATTATTATTAGAACACGTGGGCTTGTTTGTATGTTGATATGCTGGTGACATATGAATGCAAATCTGGTTGCGGGTTCTAGTTGACTGTACAAAAATAGGTTTTTAACTGCTGTTTTGACAGGTAGACAGGTTGGGCTGGCATTAGTTAACATAGACAAGAGACACAGACACAGACACAGTCCCTGTATTCAGTGCACCGGCTGTTACTTTGTGTTGATTTGTTTGTCAGGCTTCCTGCTTATGGTTATGAATAAGATATGCCAAACCAATAGAATAATTCACGCTGTCACTGACAACACTCTTTTTTTTAATGACCTATAGTTCTGCTGAATTGTTTTGGGAATTGTTATATGCAAACTTCTAGAAAAACTGGTAATATTATATTCTGAATTGCTTTCATTTTTATATTTTCAGTTTTCATTTAAATTTTAGAAATTGTGTTATGCATTTATGGCATTTGTATTAGTTAATGTTACTTTTATTTCTGTTTAGCTTTGATTTCTTTTTACTTCAGTTTAAGTATTTTAGCACTTCAGCATTGTAGCCTTTCTATCTGATATTTTTATTTTATTTTTATTTCAGCATTATTTCAATTAACGAAAACCTTTTTTTTTTTTTCAGTTAATAACAACACTGGTTGAGACATTGAGAAGATCAGACTTAAAGGAACACTCCACCGTTTTTTGAAATAGGGCTTATTCACCTTCTTTCCTATAGATAGGTGGGCAAATGCATTTTTGTCTCAGTGCATGCATTGTTTTAGTTTGACAGGGTCGGCGCTAGCTTAGCTTAGCATAATGAATGGAATCCTTTGTTGCCAGCTAGCATGTCCTGAGTAAAAGTGATATAAAAAATGAACAAAACCCACCTAATTACTTCTTTTGGCCAGCGTATTCACAACAAGTACAAATAGCGATGCAGATTAACACTAGGCGATTTCCTATGCAGATATTGACTTGGGACTATATTAGGGGGAAGCACAGGCGAAGCACAGGCGAAGCACTGCTACTTGGGCGCAGAGATATCCCGCCCAAGTAGCAGTGCTTCGCCTGTGCTTCCCCCTAATATAGTCCTTAATATATGTCAATATCTGCCTAGGAAATCGCCTAGTGTTAATGTGCATCGCTATTTGTACTTGTTGTGAATACGCAGGCCACAAGAAGTAATTAGGTGGGTTTTGTTAATTTTTTATATCACTTTTACGCAGGACATGCTAGCTGGCAACAAAGGATTCCATTCATTATGCTAAGCTAAGCTAGCGCCGACCCTGTCAAACTAAAACAATGCATGCACTGAGACAAAAATGCATTTGCCCACCTATCTAAATGTAGGAAAGAAAGTGAATAAGCCCTATTTCAAAAAACGGTGGAGTGTTCCTTTAACTAGCAAATACAGTGAAAATTCACCAATAAATTAATGAATACAGACCTATACAGTCAGCATGTTCCTTGCGCCCGGTCCCTGTGTTCCAGTCCCCATGCATGGATGTATGACACCACATCAAGTTTTTATTTTATTTTTTAAATGCTGATTCATACTTCCAGACTGAGGGATTATTTTGGCTCAACTCTGTTCTTCAGCTGCTGTTGACTTAGAAACCAAGGCATACTGTAAGCTGTGTTCAACCAAACCATACCAAAAGCAGCACTTAATACTTTACAATGTGTGCATAATTATTAGGCCAGACGATATTCTGATCATATTTTTTTCCAAGCACATTTTACCAATTCCAAATCACATCAATCTTAATAACCACTATTCATTTTGTATATAATCATTTATAAGTGATATAATTCTTAGCGAGGACTGGAAGTAAAAAAAAGGCCACATATTCAGATGTGCATTATAAGCAGGTTTTCTGTTGCAGGTAAAATGTGTCAAAAAGATTTAACTCACACTGAAAAGTTAAAAATAATAAAGTGTCCACAAGCAGGATACAAGAGTCATCCTTATAGTAAATAATAAAAAAAAATCTGTCAATTCCATACAAGGTTGTCATTTAAAGTTGCGATATGTAATTCTGAGCTGTCATAGATTTGTCCTATCATCTGTCAGGTTGTTTTTAATCTGCACTTGATCCTTTTCTCAAATGGAACAGAACTCATCTCCACTTCACAATCCATGCCAAGTATCCATGCCATGCATCACCTGCACTGTTGTAAAGAATTGCTGAGGTCTTACGCAGGCAACTATAAAGAAAGGTTTCCAATGTTACATAGCATCATTGTGCTTCAAAGTTTGACTACTTTTACTGACTGATTAGCAAAAGCAGTTTTGTAACATGTCATATACTGTACTGTAAGTGTTCAGTGATATTATAGCGTTGTACTGCTGTAACACTGCACAGTTCTGTTGAGTTAGCACAAAAACTACATGCCAGCAGAAAGCAACGTAATGGGCTGCTAAATATGGCAGTAAAGGTATTATGTGTTATGTAAACAACAGTTTAACAGAGTTACATGAACCCAATGTTTAGCTCTGAAAAAAAAAAGCCTACTGGAATTTTATGTAAAAGCACATTGTATGCGACAGCTTTAAGAAGGCAATAATGCCTCATTCTATGTTAAACATCAACAAAACAAAGCAGAACAACAGAAAGGCATCGGAACATCTGATTTTGGATACGCCACAAATTTGCACTGAATAAACATTATACTTGAATGAAAACAGATGTCTCAGAAAAGGCTTTGCATTTAATTAAGGCAGACATTTGGGGACAGAAAATATGAATAATTATTTCAAAAAATATATAATGTTTGTAAAATTAAGCTTGTTGTTGAGTGGTGGCAAATTATTCCCAGAGGAACAGATGGATAAGCTGCCATCGGAGAATTACAGTGCAGGGTAAATTGATTAGCTTTATTTAAAAAAGAGATGAAGTTTCACATCACAACAGTCAGACAGATGGATGGATGTCTTTGTGGAAATATTGCTTTGGTCACGCTTATAATTTTGGAATATGTTCAGGAATTGATTGGTTTTCAATGGAATCTATTATTAATGGATAATTTAAATTGAATGGATAATTTATAATTTATTCAGACTCTCCTCCTTTGTAATGGTTTATAAAAAAAAAAAAAAAAAAGTGTGTTCTCTCACATTAATGATTTGTGCATGTGTGCATGAGCATGTATAATGTGATATTTGGTTTTACAATTATTTGATAATGAGAATGACTGACTGTTAGTTGCTAGGTTACTGTTCCATTCTGTAATTGGCCACTTTGATTGAAATTCCATTAAAAACAAAAGAAGCCCTTCTCTGTTGCTGCCTCCCAATGTTTTGTTTGGGATTGCGTTGATTTGCGGGGACTAAAACGGCTCAGAAAAACAGACCGTTTCTCTCCTCTCTTCTGTTTCATCTCTCAAAGATTTCACTCTATTTTTGCACTACTGTCATCTGTGGCAATGCACAAATATACATTGTAAAATTCATCTTTGAAGTGCAGGCAAATTTTGCTGCCTCTATAATAATGACTTATTGGTAAAACAAAAAACTGTCTATAAAAACTGCAAACACTTGCAAATCATTCGGAAACTGGCAGTGATTTAGCTGTTGTGGTCTGGTGTCTCATGCTTTCACGTCCTATCGGAATTATCGTAAATGTGTCTAGTTAAAAAAACGGAATATGAACGCCCTCTCAAGTCAAAAATTGAATAGCAGCTAATCACGACTCAGAAGTGGGAAGTAACTTACTAGGACATTTCCGATAACACGTGAGGGCAGCATAAGGTCTGGCTTGGACGGTTTTCTTAGTCATTTTTGCCATCAAAGTAAACAAAGTTTCGTCTCCCTCTAGTGGTACTTTGCCATCCTGTTTCATGTGTAAGTTTCATACTGTAGGTGAAAACAAGCTGTCTTAAATCATCAATTTGAAACCATTCAATAGCCTTTCCTCAAATTACAGTGAGCTATTCTTAAAATCTATATGCTGTTTGACAATATCTGACATAGTAACATTATGTTTATAACATGTTTATTCATATTGAATGGTAAGCCCTTGAGAAAATGTGAGAAAATGAAAGAAGAAAATTGTGGGAAAATGGTATTTTGGTGAACAAAAATACCGCCTTTAATGTAAAGAAATGCGCACAGCAGGGTGTCTATAAGCTTGTTTCTATAAGCTTGCCTTAGAATAAAAAAGGTAATTGAGACTTTTTAACCCTTTCACTCATAGTGGTCACTACAGTGGACAGCTATTAAAAATGCATTTTCTTGAATTTGCACAGGTTTTTATGGCAAAGTTGCACATCAGCCTCTTCATTGGACCCTGGTGCATCATCCTATAAATTGCAACCAAGTGGCAAGCCTTTGTGTTTCGATTTTTCCCCCTCCAAACCAAGATGGCCAAGGGTCAGTCAGACATGCCAAGTTGCTCCAGAATATCCACCCATTCCTTCTACCCTAGGAGACTCTTGTAGGTAAAAAAAAATATTGCAGCATCAAGCAATATCTAATGAGTCATATCACAGTAAAATTTTCCAAGTTTTGATTTTAGATTGAGAGAAAACTGTGATTAATCACATGTCCACTGTAGTGGACGTCATGCATCAACTGCTATATTTCAGCTACAATTCATGCATGTTATTGTAATGCGTTTTTTTACTCATAACATCAAAAAGTAATCTGATTACGTAATGCATGTTACTTGTTATGCGTTTCTTTACTCATAGCATCAAAAAGCAATTTGATTACGTAATGTGCGTTATTGTAATGCGTTTCTTTACTCATAACATCAAAAAGTAATCTGATTACGTAATGCATGTTACTTGTAATGCGTTTCTTTACTTGTTACATCAAAAAAGTAATCTGAATGCGTTATGCATGTTACTTGTAATGCATTACCCCCAACACTGATCATTTCAGATGAGATTGAAAAAAACGTATCGCTAGGTTTTCTCAGAGGAGGGCTATGATAGAAATGTGCATGTCCATCTTGAACATAATCAGAATTATCAGCTAATAAGGGTAAATATCCATACTCTGGTGCACTGGAGGGAGCATCTGAGTGGTTTCCACAGTTGTACCTTGACAGACTGTAGAAAATTCTGATGGAATCACGTCCTCATGTTCTGATGTCAAAGATACGCGAAGTGCAACTTGTATGAAGTTGTATGAAGCCTTTGCAATATTTTGCATTTATATTTTTTGTATATATTTTATAGTTTTCACATGATTTGATATAATTGTATTGATTAGTTTGTTAAATTCACATACTTTATCTGTTTGATTATTGCCTTATATTTAATACAGTATATCTTCAGTTTAAACCATAACCGCATGCTGTCCACTCAAGTGGACATCTGAAGATCTCTTTGAAAAATTTGTAAAAAAATAAACTAAAAATCAAATCTTGTTTTTCATGCCCTAAGAGCAGTAAAAACACATAGGAAAAAAATCTTGACTGAGGTTATCATAATTCATGCATGAAAGGGTTAATCTCACAATTCTGACTTTTTTCTTGCAATTGCGAGTTTACATCTCGCAATTCCTACTTTTTATCTCAGAATTGTGAGATATAAAGTCAAAATTGCAAGATATAAACTAAATGCTGAGAAAAAAGTCGGACTTCTGAGAAAAAAAAGAGTCAGAATTGCGAGATGTTGTGAGATAAAATGATCTTTTTAAAAATGTTTTATTCTGTGGGGGAAAGCTTCCATAATATTGCGTCACTACAATACCGTACTTATTAATATTCCCTTTACATAAATATTTAATCATGTAATGAATAATAAATAATAAATAAAAAACTTACAGGCTTAATATAATGTATATACCTGTGTGAAACAGAGCTGGGGCCCTATACCATGATGGTAGTTGAACAAACTCAGGGTTGCAGGATTGAATAATCAGGAGGGATTGTCAAGGACAAAACCAAACCAGGCTTTGTTGGTACCATGACGCTGATCATCAACTTTCTCTGTCAACTCAGGCTTTGATCCTGAGTTTATGAGTTTAGGTGTGACGTCAGTAGCTAACAGCCAATCACGTGCTGAGAAATAGTAAAACTGCGATTAATTTCTCGCGAGAGAAGCAAGGCAATTCACTTATTAAATAAAAGTATTAAACTATTAAGAATTTAAACAAATTTACACAGCAAGAAGAAAATAGCTGTCTATGAAAGTAACTACAAGACTAACGACAAGAAAAAGTCTTACTACTATATATCAGTGCAAGTAAAAGTTGTTAAGTTAGTTTACAGTTGATAAAGATATTATAAAGTTGATAAAGATTCTATAAAGGTATAGAAAGAATTGAACATTTAAGCTCATATAGTCATTTTATTGCTTTATCTATTGATTCTAAAACGTATTCATATTACCTTTATATATTTATTCATTTAAACTGATTTCATTGAAGAACTAAAATTGTACATGCGTGATCGATTAAGGGTATTAGGCCTATGTAATTATTATACGGTATAATAATTACATAGGCCTAAATAATATCTAAATCATACAAAATTATTATTCGAAATAAGCATTATAGGCCTACTAAAAGCCAGACGATTTTGTCTTTAAAAATCACTTGCTATGTAGTGACCTTTAATTTGGAGTAGAAACAGGTGGAGTGACTTTATCCTTTGAGTTCGGTTTGGAACCTCTTACCTAGCTGGATCATAACCTGCCCCGGACCAGGTCAGCCGTGGAGCATAAGTTGGCGATAAACACTGCTAAAAGCCAAACCACTTTCATAGTTCCATAACACCCAGGGTTGGCGCAAACTAAACTGAAACATACATGGCTAGCCACCTAAACCGGCCCCTGGATTGAAGTCGAGAGTCTCCCGGGCAGCTGTTCTTTGTTTGATTCATTCGCCAGATTCATTTTGAGGTCCGACTCAAAGAATTGCTTCAAAAACGATTCATTGGCGCTTTTACATACATTTCAAGTTCAGTTTGTTTCACCCCCATATTTAGCTAATAAAAGCATACTATTTAGAAAATAAATATAATTACGTAATATTTACATAAAACAAATACTAGAAGTTATATTAATTGGCTAATCTGAAGTAAAGTAACCCAACCGAATATATTTTTCCAGTCAGTCAAATCCTAGGTTCACTCCAAATACATCGGTTCTCTGAATATCACGAAAAATACCACTCAGACCGTCCTATACAATACATTAACAAAATGTTCAGTCCGGATTTGTGAACCAGTTCAATAGATTCATTAAAAAGATCCGACTCAAATAAACGACTCGTTCACGAAACAGACAGCGCTAACTTCCGGTCAGCTGATATCGAATCGTCGGTGTTTGCAAACAAATGTACTGTGGCTTCATGCCTGCACCGTCCAGGCAGTGACACCACACACCGCCGCGGTCATGGGGGAAAACGATGAAAGCGAAATAATCGAGCACCACGATGACGAGGAAATGGAGAAGAGACGGAAACCGAGGAATCACTCGAATTCCTTCCTGGAGAGCTTGTCGTCGTCGGAGAAGGAGGGACACAGCAGCACGCAGTCCTCACACCGCCTGCTCGCCTACAGTGATGCGCTCATCTCCATCATCGCTACTGTCATGGTGAGGGGAACTCACAGAGAGCCTGCTGATGCTGCAGACCAAAAACATGGGACTTGAATTTAATGTCTTGAATGCACATTTAGATCGTATATGACATTTTCTGTAACTCGCCTGTTCTCTTTGATCCCTTAAAATCATTGGTTTATAAAACATATGCATGGAAAAAACGCCCTAAACGTGTCATAAATGTTTGTATTCACAGATACTGCCTGTTTCACATACTAAATTTCAGGATAATGAGGTAAAACAACATGTTATAATAATATTGCCTTCAAGTGACAGTTACCCCCCCCCCGCCCCCCCGCCCCCCCCCCCCCCCCCCAAAAAAAAGAAAATTCAGTTAGCATTTACAAACCCTCATGTTGGTCTGACTTTATTTCTTTTGTGGAGCAAAGTTATTGTCTTGAACATGTATGTTCAAGAGAAGAAAGTAAGTCAAATGGGTTTAGATCTACATGAGGGTGTATAAATCATTTTAGGGTGAGCTGTTCCTTTAAGACAAAATGCAAAATAAACAATCTGTTGTATGTTTATCTCCTAACTGATATGATCGCTCTATGTTCAGGAACTGAAACAGAGTATTCAGTCTTTGCTCACCACCAAGATTGCTGTCTACTTGATGACTTTTTTGATTGTCACTGTTGCTTGGGCTGCACATATCCGGTGAGAGCATTCAAGCGCTACAGTCTATCAAGTAATAACATCATGTAACTGCTCGTTTGCATAGAGATTTCATTTAAGTATTTGTCTTCAGGTTGTTTCAAGTCATTGAACGCATTGATGACACACTTGCACTGCTGAACCTGGTGAGAACACACAAAAAAAGTATTGCCTAAACTTTAAATGTAAAGTAGCTGCATATTCATTTTGAAAGAGTTTAATAACTTTTCAACATCTCATTTCTATTCTATTTCAGGCATGTATGATGCTTATAACCTTTCTACCATACACAGTGAGTCATACCACTCATGTTTGAAAGATTTCTTAGTTCAGCACAATTTGATGACTTTGTACTTCCCTTTTGCCTCCTTTTATATTTTCTAAGGGAAATAAAGTGATGTCTCTGCCTGTTCATGATTGTTTTTTTTAATGTTTACTTTATTCATTATCTTCTCATAGTTCTCTCTCATGGCAATGTTCCCTAATTATATTCTTGGCATCCTCCTCTTCTGTGCTTGTGTCATGGTGATCGGTTTAATTCAGGTGAGAACGACATTACCAGCATAAGATTCTTTGAGATGACGCCATCTCCATTATTTTGAACACTGTTTGGTTTTTTACTGTCATGTGTTCTTGTGTGTGTCTCCGTCCATAGTGCTTGATTGTCTTGTATGGATTCAGCCATCCTTTCCTCCTCAATGACCAGATCCAAATGTCTGAAAATCAGGCTTATTACAAGCAGCACATCCTCAAAGTCATCATGAAGGTTCCGATCATGTGCCTGTTCGCCAGCATATTTTCAGTTATCTTCTTCCAATTGGTATGTAAATTTATCTATATATAACATTTACTTATAAGTTACCTTTTTTACCTTGAAACAATTTATATATAAACAGTAGAATTAATTCTTTTTATTTATATATTTTTCCCTTGGTAGTCCTACGTCATTTTGGCTATTGTCATATTCCTGCCCTACATCTCGGAGTGTTTAAAATGGATCCGGAATAAAACCATTGGTGGTGAGATCAAAATGTCACGACACTTCACTCTCTTATTCTTACATTGGATAGGTGTTTTGTTGTCATTGTTTTACTACATACACTACTGTTCAAATGTTTGGGGTTGGTTCAGTGTTTTCTGAAAGAAAATAGCCGGAAAAAAGTTACGATAACCAAGAGTAATGTTAATTTTGTTCATTTAAGTTCCTTTACTGTAAGTCTCTAATCCTCACCAAGGCTGTATTCATTTAAAAAAAAAAAAAGACAAAAAAAAACAGTATTATTGTGAAATATTATTACAATTTAAAGCAACGTTTTTCTACGTTAATAGATTTTAAAATGTAATTTATTCCTGTGATGGTAAAGCTGAATTTTCAGCATCATCACTCCAGTCTTCAGTGTCACATGATCCTTCAGAAATCAGTCTAATATGCTGATTTGCTGCTCTAAAAGCATTTTTTTAAATGTTAAAAACAGTTGTGCTGCTTAATATTTATGTGGGAACCATGATGCATTTTTTCAGGATACTTTGATAAACAGAAAGTTCAAAAGAATTGCTTTTATTTTAAATATAATCTTTTGTAACATTATAAATGTCTACTGTCACTTTTGGTCAATATATAATGCATCCTAAATAAAATGATTAAAGGGATACTTCACCGATTAGCATTAAGCTTTGTATCAGTAGAAACCCGGTAGTATTTCGAATGACCGTGCTTCCCTCCCTCATGTCCCCCTGAGACGAGAGATTTCTGTATTGTGTGTCTGAAAAAAAAAAAACTCTGATGATGTAAAAATCATCATTTTAGGCTAGAGACTACAGCCAGTAGTAGGAGCTCGTTCCGCATGTTTTCAACCCGTCCGTAGGGGGTGGGATCTCACGATAAAACGGCGTCTTTTCAGTTTCAAGTCAACTAGTAGCCTAGTTGTATCATTTCTTCCGATACCGCCCTCTGTGACCGGTAGGCATGGCTTGGGAGTGGCCTCGTAGGGCAGCGAAGTGCATTCTGGGAGTTGTTGTCTTTCATCCGCATGAGCCAAAAATAAATTTTCTGGCTTTTCTCAGTCTAGAAGGCACCAACTTCTAAATAATTTCACATTTCTACTACATAAATTACCCAATTTAAATACACGTTCATCTTTCCAGCGGTGAAATATCCCTTTAATTTCTTTTTAAAAAATCTTACTGATCCCAAACTTTTGAAAGGTTATGTAATTGTAATCTGCATTGTATCATGTTTTCTCAACTCAGGTCAGGTGGAAGACAGTCCAGATTCAATGCTCTTCTACACGTATCAGCCCAGTGAACCTTTGAGTAAAGAGCGAGTGGAGGCGTTCAGTGATGGGGTGTATGCAATCGTAGCCACACTGCTCATCTTAGACATTTGGTTTGTATTTTACTATCCTCCAAAGGTAATTTGACAGTTTGCGATGTAGTCAGCAGCATTGGCTCTGTCATTGCTCTATTGGACAGGCTACTAGTTGTGTAACAGCATCAAAGTTGGCACAAAGCTTTGTGACTAAAAAAAATAATTCTGTCATTAATTCCTCACCCTCATGTCGTTCCAAACCCGCAAGACATTCTTTTATCTTTGGAACACAAATTAAGATATTTTTGATGAAATCTGAGAGATTTATGTCCTTCCATTGGCGGCTACGCAATTGACACTTAGAC
This sequence comes from Scardinius erythrophthalmus, assembly GCF_964197995.2. Lineage (NCBI taxonomy): Eukaryota > Metazoa > Chordata > Actinopteri > Cypriniformes > Leuciscidae > Scardinius > Scardinius erythrophthalmus. Next base: position 27,655,483 of record NC_138225.1, read on the forward strand.
GCTTCAAAAAGTTCATAAAGAGATCATAAAACGAATCCATATGAATTGAGTGGTTTAGTCCAAATTTTCTGAAGAGACATGATCTCTTTATATGATGAACAGATTGAATGTAGGCTTTTATTCACATATAAACATTGATCAGCGAACATAAACAGATGCTCAACCCAAACCTCTTGCAGAAGCTCAAACGTGCTGCGTAACACAAGAATGAACCTCTCATTGGTTCTTGCACATCAAGTGAACATGCTTGAGCTTCCGTTTACTACAACTGATGTTTGAGTTTGATGCATTTTTATATGTGAATAAAAGCCTAAATTCAATCTGTTCATCATATAAAGAGATTGTGTCTCTTCAGAAAATTTGGACTAAACCACTCAATTCATATGGATTAGTTTTCGATCTCTTTATTAACTTTTTGAAGCGTCAAAGTGGTTGTTTTGTAGCTGTCAATGGAAGGACAAAAAACTCTCAGATATCATCAAAAAAATTCTTACGGGTGAGGAATTACTGACAGAATTGTCATTACTGGGTGAACTATCCCTTTAATGTCTAAGTAGATTTGAGAGCTTAATAAACTGTCTGTTTACACAGTGAAGGCAACGTGCCTGATCCGTCTGTGGTGAAGAAGCAGTTTAACAACAGCCTCATTGCTGCGCTTCAGGAGTACGGCCCCGAGTACCTGGCCTACTTCGGTTCCTACGCCACCGTCGGGCTGCTTTGGTTCGTTCATCACTCTCTCTTCCTGCACGTGACCAAGGCCACGCGCCTCATGGGCCTCTTCAACACGTTCTCCCTGGCCTGTGTGGGCGGCCTTCCCCTCGCCTACCAGCTCACGCACGAGTTTCCCAGAGGCTCCCGCAATGAGCTGGAGGCCGTGCAGATCAGCTGCGTCATCATCTTCTTCGCAGGTCTGTTCCAGCTAGCGATGTGGGTGGTGGCGCTTTTCACGGAGCGCGAGACGCTGCACCCGTACGTGCGCTACGGCGGTCGAGACCACACCTTCATGCTGGCCAAGCTCTCGCTCTACCCCTGCGTGGCCCTCGGGACATTCTTCCTCACCTGCATCCTGAGCCGCTTCAGCGCGCCCATCTTTCACATGATGGAGATAGGTGTACCGTTCGCTTTTCTGTTACTGAGGCTTCTGGTCCGTGTGGCGCTGGCGCTACTCAGATGGCTCTTCTGTTCTGCAAGGAATGATTTGGACAGCGTTCCAGTAGAGGAAGAGGACTTACGGTTGCCTGTTACTGATGTACTGACTTAGTGAACGGAGAAAAAGAAAACATCTCGATGTTTGACCTAAGATCAAGGTTAGGCTAGCTTTCCAGTGCCATTGTTTATAATTATTAATGCTGCAACTGACAGCTTTGTGCTGTAGAAGGCATCCGTATGGGTCAGATCTCTCCAGTTATTTAGTGTAATAGACAGTGGAAGTGATTGATGAAGTGTGATAAGCGCTTGGTCTTCATCACGATGAGTCTTCAATGTCGTAACAGTGGTCAGCGGAGGGCGGAAGAGATTTGTTTTCTCCTTACAGAAATGCACTAAAGTTTTTCAGCATCTTACAGTTTTTATTAGCATGCTAAAACATTGTCTTTGTTTTTTGTTCATATTTGAATGTGAATTAAGTTACCTAAAGGTTTTCACTTAATTCAAACAGTAAGATCTACAAAAAGAACTACCGAGTTTTTAAGACCAGGATAAGTTAGGTTGGTTTTAGAATTCCTATTTTATTTTTTATTTATTAATTATTTTGACTTTTGTACTTAACTTCTTGCAATGCTAATATGATCATATATAAAGAGCTGGAGTTGGGAGAAGAGTAGATTTGCGTTGTTTTTTTTAGGTGGCTTCCTATTTTAATGGAGCTGTGATTCAGGTCTCAGCTGGTTCTGGTGGCAGAGATCGTTCATACAGCTGCATAAACATCATGCATTAGGTTGAGGTGAATGCACTGTCAGTGTTTTGCAATGCTCTAAAAAAATCTTCTGTTCATTTTGTGTGGCAATGAAACCAGTGATGCACCTTAGATTAAATAATGATGTCGCCGTTGCACTTTACAGTCTGATCTGGATGGAACAGGTTGAGATCATGAAAATCAAGATGTATAAGCCATTATAAGATGTTTTTGTTTGTTTGTTTGTGGTGTTTGAGATTACTTTTGGTTTGTATTTCATCTAAATGTTAACATAGCCTACTGACTGCAAGATGTTAAATGTAAAATGCACTTGTCCAACATTTCAATTGCTATTTCAAGTGGTTGTTGTTGATTATTCTACTTTTCTTCACATTAACAGTCTGCTTTGGTTTTGGGAATATCAACAAACAAAGATACAATTTTGAGAATATACACTCAATTGCTGCTTGCAGAAATACTGTACTTGTGGTGGAAAACTGAAATCATGTAATAAATGTGACCACAGTGAGAGTAGGTCAAAAGTTAAGTTTATTCACCAAGTGGGTAGCATTGCAATAATAATAGTAACAGTAATATAATAATAATTCTTACTTTTTCCCAGCATTGCCCATTATTTGTTACTTTGTCTTCTGGTAAATATCTATTACTGAAAACTTAGATTTATATAAAAAAAAAAAAAAAAAACAGAAAATCAAAACAGACATAAATAAAGGTTCCCATTTTTTAAAACAACAAATAACACAAACCGTGATAAGTAATTTGAAACCAATTTTCTGCTAAGCTTCTGAACAGGATAAGCTTGCACAATATTATATATTGGTAACATGATAAATTGTACAGCAGCTCTCAAAAACTAAAATTCTAATACAATTGTGACATCCACAAAATAAGCTATAGTCACCTTTCTCTGTTTGGTCTGATAGGATTCATATTTCTATAAACACAACATTCTCACACGACTTTAAAATGTCTACAGGATAGCAGATGTGAACGAAAGAAACATGTAAACCTATTGCAGACAGGAATGAATAAGGTAAGGGGTCATAATCATAGTCATAATAATAATTATATATATATTTATTTGGGGGGCTTTGCAATACACACAACTGGTCCAAAACAACACTACTGAGTCCATGATGTGCAATTAGGGCATTGCATTTTTTTTTTATTTTTATTTTTTTTACAAATCCTTTTGTTGGATCTGAATTTTTAAATTAAAGCCTGAAAGAAAGTTACAATAACCAAGAGTAATGTTAATTGTTCTTTTAAGTGCCTTTAACTACTATAAATACCCAATTTATTCAGTTGGTTTATTAATTGTTACAGGAATTTATTGTTTGTTTTTGTTAGGTTGTAGTATTTGACAAATGTTAATCATTGTGTTATATTTAAGTTTTTTTTTCACAGCATAATTGACAGTGCTTTGGTACACATTTGTTTGGTAAAGAATTCTGAAAGATTTCACTTAATTAAATTAACATGAAAATTCAGGTTTATAAAAACAAGAGCAGCTAAAAACAATATTGCAGGGAAGATATTGTAAAAACAAATTAAAAACAAAAAGCATATAAACAACTTACCATTTTCTGTAAATTTAAGCACATTTAATTTTTTTTTTCCTCCAGATATTGGATATCTGCTCAAAAAAGCACCAGTGCTTTTTGATATTAAAACCTGAAAAGCTAATTGAAAACAGTTCAAAGTGAATCTTTCGACTCATGTAGATACAGTGCAACTAAAACGAATGGTCACTTAGGGGAACAGTAGATCGCCTTCTCAAAAAGGCAGTTTCTCCCCCAAAAACAACCCGTTCAAGTTATTCTCCACCCATAGAGAAGTTTAGCCATGCTGGATTGGAAGACAAGTCGAGGTCTTCTTGCATATCATTTTCATAACTTACTTACTATAATATAGAATATGTTAAGCCTTATATATTATTGTAGTAAATGTATAATCTCTCACTATATTTGATCTAGTATATCATATATATGTACAATAATACATATGATGATATGTACACACACAAGTGAGTTACTCTAGCACTCACACAAACACCCTCAGTAATGTGGAATGGAAAAAGCAGTAACAGTAGGACTTACGGACATGCTGCGGTTTTAGACTCACTGTTTTCCAATGCTTTAAGTTTAGGACCCCTGTTATAAATCAAGCTCATTTAAATGTTAACTATGAGAATAATGGCATCTCACCTAAAGTCACCACCATGAGTTATTGCATTCGCAAAGCAAATCATACACTCATATATCAGGCCACAGCCGCTATCAAAATCAGAACAATGATGTCACTCCGCTGAAGCGCTTTTCTTGTAGTGCTATACGTTCACTTACCATGTGCTTGGATCTTTTGTTTTGCATGTTTGTTGATTGGAAGACCTCTGATGTTGATTTCCCAAACAGTGACTCAGGTCAAGAGAACCGTGTCGCCCTCTTGTGGTTAAGTCTGTAATGGGTTAATAGTGAGAGTTTAGTTTGCAGCAGACGTCACACTCTCTTATTGTACGGGAGCTCCTGCGGTCGGTTGGGAGTGTGCTCTTGTGATCACAGTCATGAGTGAATGTTTGCAGAGTTCAACAGGACATGAACTGTTTTTGTCTGCTGTGGAGGAGTTGTCCGTCATTGGGCTTCCTCCACAGCAGGGGGCAGCATGCCCCTTTCTCGCAAGTGATTGCGCAGCGTGTTGAAGATGCTGAGTTGCTGTTCTGGTTGCAGGACGAGCAACTGCTGTAAGACCTTACTGGGATTCGGCCCCCTGGGGAAGAGAACAACGACCATCAAAATAGTGTCAAACATGCTTCATTACATTTCAGTGCTGATATCTAAATCAAAATGCTAAACAACAATAGTGTTACATTTGCAAAATATCAGAAGTGAAAACATCTACATTTTGGTTCTTTAAAAAAAATGACAGATATCTTTATCATGATAACTTTCAGAGGATTTTTAGCATGGTAATGGATATGACAATGTTATATATGTATTTGGTCTTAGCGGAATAGATCTTCTGCTGCTGATATTGCAGCAGTTGACTATTTCTGTTGTAGATTATTGCTGCTGCAACAGACCAAATACAGGGATTTTTCCGGATCTTATGAAGTCACAATGTTAATCATTTAAATAATCCGCTGTTCCTGAGCATTGTAATGTAACCCCAACATTTATCTGTGAGCTGCTCATTTTATGGAATACAGCTTATATCTGTAGCTTTTGTAAGCTCTCGCTTCTGTAAGACGGTTCACCGCTCCTCAGGAAAATGAACCATACTGTTTGTATTACCTTAGTTTTCCGACAAATATCACAATTAAATGGTGGATAACATTGTATCTATAATGTATAAAAATGACTAAAAACTACTCTGAAATGTCCTGTGAAATCCATGCTTGCAAAGTCTGTACATGAAATTCAGTTCTGCATGATCCTTTCGTTCGTTAACATTGTCAGGGTCTGAATCGAGCTCGAATTGGTTTGAAATTGAGTGACGCCATCCTTAATATTTACACTAGAGCAGAACTTGCAGTTATGGAGGGGCGGGAGATTTCCAGAACACGCGCTAAGCGCTGCCAATCACAACACACTGGGCCAGCTAACCAATCACAGCACATTTCATATTTCAGAAGGAGGGTCTTCATCGAAACAGGACTTAGATGGCACGTTTGAGACAGACTAGGGAGAGAGGTGCTCTAATAATGTAAAATGTTTAAAATAAAGCGTTTTTTTGTACAATCGAGCATGAAAACATTCTAGTACACCCCAAAAACAAAATCAAGACTTCGTAAAATGGCATAATAGGACCCCTTTAAATGTTGAGCAGCAAGTCTAGCTGCAGATGCGACAGGAACCAATCAGCTTGTGCCAAGTAGTAAACGACGTAAATGTCATCAGTTTGCATTAAGGACCCATCAAGCCTGGACCCATCTAGAGTTTCATGACAGAACTTGGTATTTATGTGACCTGCTCCAACATTTCCCCGTCCCACAGTGTGAATTAATGGTGTAATAAAAAACAGAACTAAAAATAAATAAATATGTAATAAAGTAGATAATATTTTTGCTAAATATACAAAACTAAGCTGCACAGTATAATAAAATAATATAAATATTTAATAATATTCTTTTTTGTTTGTTTATACATAATTTCTACCACAAACCAATGCCAAGACAAGATAATGTAAATTTTGGATTAGACTATTCTTTAATAATTAGTGCATAAAACTCACAATGTGCTAAAATTGATGGAGCAGGTCACATATATTTGTCTTATTGACAATGGGATTATTTAACTGAAGAGTCTCGACAGATGGTTCGATGGACGTTTTGTATTTCTTTGATTTGAATTGCTTGTGTCACTTAAATCAGGAGGGATCAGACTATCTTGTATAGCTTGATTCAACCATTGTATTATGATGAAAGTAATTATAAAAGTAACAGCCCACTGATGAGTAAATCTATTTTATTTATTGGATAAAGCCAAAGTTTACACACATTTGGCACTTGGTCTGTTGATTTTGGACCCTGTGTTTAATTAAATTATTTTTATTTGTCAAACTTTCAGTTTAATTTATTTTATGGATTTGTATAGGTAACATTGTTTCGAAATAATAAATTATAACCAAATGAGTTAAGAGGTCACCTGACTTCCTCACCTGATAAAACTTGCTATGTAAACATGAACGAACGTTGCCATCAGATACTGACAGTCAAAACGATCCATAATTCCACCATGACCAGGAATGGTGTCCGCAAAGTCCTACAAAATGAAAAAGCACAAGCTCACATTGTAGCGGTCACTCCAAGTAGGTAAAGACTGTGTAAAGACACAAATTCAAGGGTTTATGTGTGACTTCGGCTGAACGTGAACTAACTTTGATCTTGAAAGCTCGCTTGAAGCCACTGGCAAAGAATCCACCAAATGGTCCGATCAGAGAGGCGAACGAAGAGAGTGCAATACTGTGGATCTGAAATGGGTAAAGGTTCACCGTTTTCTGCAGACACAAGAAAGATGTAGATCATCAGCCAATACAGTACAATCATTTTGTAACATTCATGTTTATTTATCACTTCAAAGGATTCAGGAATAAATCAACCCCTCCCAAATATTATGCAATAAGCAGAGCTTTATTAACTGTTACAGTATGAAGTTTTGCCCTGTCCAGCGCTCACCCATCTAACTGCATTCTGCACCACTGCAGGAAGTGTGTATTCCTGCATCATGAACAGATTTGAGGGCTCACACTCTACTGCAAAGCGGTTTGTCTCGCTGTTGTATTCCACTGGACAAACAAAGTACTGGTACTGGGATAGCAGGTAGGCAAACTGGAAAAAGGGGAAGACATCAAGGTTTTAGTAGTCATATCTTGAGGGTTATGTGTGTATATGACAGTTGCTGGTGTTGCTTACAGGTCTAATGGTGACTTACAAAGAAACTTAAGACCACTGTTGCAAAGAATCCCCCAATAAATCCTTCCCAGGTCTTCTTCGGGGAAAGCTGATAGAGAGCAAAGAGGGTTGAAATAAGATCATTTTTATCCACAATGCATGAATTTATGGAATATGTACTCATCATTTCAGAAAATGAAAGGGGTCATATAATGCCATTTTTGTACAAGTTAATATGATTCTTCAGGGTCTAAATGAAAAGTTTGTAATATACTTTAATTAAAAATTCTCATTAGTATTGTAAGAAAACACTCATTTTGCCTGGTCAAAAACAGCTCTGTTTTCAGCACGCCATTTAAGTGCATGTGTCTTTAAATGATAATGAGCTTTGCTCACCCCGCCCCTCTGTTCTGTGGGGCGTTTTGACACAACACACATGGAGTGTTGCCTTGACAACAGTTGAGGGTATATGAGGGTAAAATGGCAGCGGGAGTCGCTGAAGAAACATCTGTGCAACCATATCAATTTGAACCGGAGTCGGACCCGGAACAAGATGACGGCCCCGAAAAAGTTTGACAATTAAGGCTCGAACAGGACGTTTCTGAAAGGTTGGTTAACGTAATGTCACTTTGATCTATCTTTGTATGTACTGGCAGGGTAGAGTAGTGAGGTACGAACGCTATGTGTTTACTGATGTATACGTTAGTTCATTGACAGATTGATGTTACAGCTAATGGTCATGAAAAACTTTTTTTCAGTAAATGTAGGCTTGTCAGTGATGCGTAACGTTAGCTATGCAGTGTTAGGTACAACTGTCAGGGCTGAAGCACTGACATGAGGTCACGGCAGGAATGTCTCTTAACAAAACCAGCTTTATACTGACCCTCGTTTATAAAGCAGTCTGGTGAGAAATGATTCGCACAAACATGAAAGCATTGTCGTTGATCGTGGGGAATATTCCCTTCGAAAACAAAACTCAGCCACTGCTCTAACCACTGGATGGATTTTTATCATTATATGATGGTTGTGTACAGGCACTACCAACACACACTTCAGTACAATCAATACAATTGTAAAAGTGCATGTACCATTATATGACCCCTTTAAGACATGAAACATCTACCATATAAATATCACAGGTTTACCTTAATCAGTGGTGTTCTTCCAAAAAAGAAGCCAAACAGGTAGGCCATGATGTCATTACAGATCACAATAGAGATGGGAACAATAAACCTAAAGAACAAATTATAGTTTTATTTTGCAAACACATACTGTAGGAGAGAAGAAACTATGCAGTGAACAACAAAGTATAAAGAAACAAGGGAGAGAAGAAAGTTCATGTTCATTTAATTTACTTTTTTTTTTTGAGAATTATGAATAACTAAAACATGTTAACTTGTTAACTAAAACATGAACAGAAATGAGTACTGTACACTGCTCTCCCTTGAGCGGCCAGATATATTATCATGCGAAACATCAGGAAACAAAGGAATGTAGCTTGAGAAACTTAAGTAGGAATGAGGTGAAACCTCAGACAGGTCTGTCAGGTCAGGTGGGCTTACCAGATCATTCCCTCAAACAGGTTCTGAATAACCAGATGTGACTGAGTCACCACAATCAACAAGGTCACATGGGTCCAAGCAAACTGGAATGGCAAGCACAAACACACACACACAATGGCCACCCACATACATACAGACACACACACACACACAAACTCAGAGTGAACAGTTGAAATGTTGTCTATTCACTAAAACAATGATGATATATAATGCAACACATGTCTCAACACAATCACAGCATGATTTATTATGTGTTGATAAACAATTTTAAATCTCAAATGTTAATTAAGAAGACTGTGCTAAGACTACAACATAAAACAAACTGGTCTAAATACTTGACTACTAATTGTTAAAGCAAACTTGGCTCAAACAAAAAGTATTTTGTTGCCGAGTGTTTCTTGTGGCAGTTGATGATGTGTTATGGGTGTTACTCACACTCACAAAGAAAATTACATTTTGCTGACATCAGTAGTTTAAGTGAAGTAAGCACAGTTTATGCCTATTATTAGAGTTCCTGAACTGCTGTGGCTGGACTCAACCCAGAAGCCCAACACTGTTTGCATGTCCTGAAGATGACTAGTGTTAATGTTTTTGGCAGGCTTGAATTCAGGCTTGGGGGTTGTGTGTCAATAAAAAGCAGCATCAGAGCCACCATTGCCACTGTCACGATGCTAAGTGTGTGTCTTGTTTTCAGTTGGCTTTATGAGACACCATCTTTAGAGTGCAATGAAAACATCAATCACAATTAATTATGCAAATAAATGCAAGAAAGAAGACAAATTCAGTATGCAAATATCGCAATGGCATCATCGCTGCTGTTTTTTTTTTTTTAATTCTAAAATAAATTAAATATCATTCAGCAAAGAGACATTAAACTGATCAAGAGATATTTATAATGTTAAAAATATTTCTATTTCAAACAAGTGCTGTTCTTTTGAACAATCAAAGAACTCTGAAAAAATCTGTAATGGCTGCTGAAAATTCAGCTGTGTCATCACAGGAATACATTTTAAAAAAAGAAAATAGCTATTTTGAACTGTAATAATATTTCACAACATTACTGTTTTTTATTGTATTTTTATCAAATAAATGCAGCCTTTGTGAGCATAAGAGACTTCTTTTAAAAAATGTAAAAAATCTTACAAACCCCAAACTTCTGAAAAATACAGTAGTCAACATTTAAAGTGGATCAAAACCTTTCAGCAAAGTTATACAAGAATTTTGAACAATACCCGTTCTTGTCTTTGATTAACTTTTTTGATCCACTTCAAATGTTGACTAATGTAGCTTTTTTTAATCAGCACCTAATATAAATTAGGTGCATTATAACATATTTTGAAATACTTTCACAACACCCAAGATATCTGAATATTAACTAAATATACAGAAATATTTTTAAATGTGATATGATGACATGTGACTAGTGAGTATCTAATTGTCCAGCGTATGAGATGCACATGACTGTGAATGGAATGGACAGTTTAGTTCTGGCTGGCACAGAAAAGACTGATACACACCATATAAAACTGCAGGCGGTAATGCTTCTTCACTAAACTCAGTACAAACATGCAGAAACCTGTAAAAAGCAAAAAACATGCAGTTAATTTCCTAAAATACAGGAGAAATTATAAATCTGATCACGGTTTACAGTATCATTCTGTTTTCAGCATTAACAGTTTTTTCATCAGTATAGAGTTATTATAAGTTTAATTTTGTTTTGGAAACATTCCATATCACTGTTATGACAGAAGCAGTACACAACATTATGGCATATTTAGTTTTCATACATCTACAAAATACTGGAACAAACACACTGAGTTATTCTTTATTCTGTATAATGTGACTTTTATAATTATACCAAGGCTCTCACTAATATACAGGGGTCTTGATGACAACCATTAAGAGGTGTTGGAGAGAAAGCAAGGTTTAGTGAAAATAAAAATGACTGCAGTGCTACAGCTTCCAACATGCTGTGCAGATTTATGGCCATAACAGAGGCAGAGGTAAATGCGCCTTTGGTCCTGGGTATGAACACACATTTACATCTACTTTTGCAGCAATGACTTTGTCGCAGCCCTAAGCTTGTCCAAACTCATGAAATTTGTGGAGTTCATGCAGAGTGATGCTGTCATTAAAGCAAAAGGGTGACACACCAAATACACTGCCTGTATAGAACTGTAGAACTGTTGCCAAACATATAACATGCTAGAAACATAACAATCACTGCAATAATGATGGTCAAAACAATCATAGACTCTTAAGCATTTGCCTATTTAAATCCAAACAGCGACTTGTTTTTTGGCCTGGCAGTGTTCAGTTGTCTTTATAAAATTTTTTACTTAAATAGTTGCGGCGCTCAAGGTTGTGCTATATTGTAAATATACTGTACACTACCTTTCAAAGGTTTGGGGTCGGTAAGATTTTTGTTCTCACCAAGGCTGCATTTATTTGATCAAAATACTACAAAATCAGTGATATTGTGAAATATTATTGCAATTTAAAATAACTATTTTAACATATTTTAAAATGTAATTCATTCCTGTGATGGCAAAGATCCTACAGAAATCATTCTAATATGCTGACTTGGTTGCTCAAGTAACATTTCTTATTATTATCAATGTTGAAATGGATGTTGTTCTGCTTAATATTTTTGTGGAAATGTATTTTTGTCAATATTTTCAAAAGAACTTTCATTTAAAATAGGAATCTTTTGTTATATTATAAATGTGCTTGACCAATTTAGTGTATCCTTGCTGGATTAAAGTATTAATTTATTTAAAAAATAATAACTACTGACCCCAAACCTTTAAACAATAGTGTAGCAGCAGCTCAGTAGCTTGTTGGCAAAGAAGAACAGCATATTCACATGTTGAAGCATTTGTAAATGTGACCAAGCATGTATCTCTCATGAAGTAATTTCATAAACACAATGCTTTGAATATCATTCAGAATATAATAAATTATGGAAAAAAGCTAATTGTGGACTATGGGCTTTTGACCTGTCCTAGAGTCATAAAAGTCTCTGATTGTCTCCTTAGGGTGTTTTATGCGAACTTTCAGTTACACTCACCTGCCAAATACACTGCAAAAGAAATAAACCGATGATAACGCACAAGGAACTGCAAAGGTTCCTCCCTTTGGACGAGTGCGCCAAAATAATCAGCCACTGTCTCTCCATAAAAGAAGTAGTTCACACAAATCAAGAAGTACCTGAAATACAAGGTGCATTTGTGTCAAGATCTGACTATTTGAGTGAAAGACACATATTTGACAGAAACTGTGTTGAGTTTTAACAATAAATGGCCCCTTTCTTCTGCTTGGCTGTCATCTTGATTTGTTTGGACAAAGCCTGCAGGTGGGGCGTACTTTATGCTAGGTTCCAACATGGAAGTGCACTTTGCTCAATTCCAGTTAATCACTACTTTATCTATGACAAAAGGTGACTGGTAAAACGTGAGAGAGTGGGTGTATGTTTGTTTGTAGTTGAGTGTTTGTACATGAATGTAAAGTACATAGAACAGTGAGAAGGGGGAAAGGGTGGAGAGATAGTGAGAAGAGAAGCTTTAAACGGTGCCTTGTCTGCATTTTACTTACCAGCTTAGAGTCCTGAACCACGGCAGATCATAGGAATGGTAAACTCTGTAGCCAATGGTTATAATTTCATGAAAACACTTGATTTGAACACCCATAACCTATAAAAAAGAATTATAAAAATTTAGTATTTTGAGTCAAACATCTTTTTAAAATCACTGCATTGATTGATTCATATTGACTTTTAATTGAAAATATCTACATATGTCAGTTTAAGTGAGGTTATAAATGAGCTAAATGGCCCAAAGGGTTTGTGGGATGGCAGCTAGGATGTTGTGTAAATGCTTGGTCTAGGAACCACAAACGCTGGCTAGCCAGTGGTCAGTGTGTTAGTCATGTTAATTGAATTTTATGTGGTACACATATGGTTTGAACTCATACTTACCACAAATATAAGCATGATGGGTCCCAAATAGATGATGAGGAAGAAGCCAATGATCATTGTCATTGATAATATGCCTCTTATCCACCAGTTCTTCCACCTGCAGAGATCGAGATGGTTTTTTTAATTCATAAAAACATATTTGCATGAGGAATCAACAGTTGAATCAAAACTACAGAATCAACAGTTAAACCAAAACTGCAGAATCAAGACACTAAAAGCCAGTGAAAGAGGTAGAAATTAAGCGGAGTAAAATGTTAAACTGATGACCCAGTGGTTTTCCTCAAATGTAGGTGTGTTAAACTGCATGAAATGGCACGAAGAACAGAATGATGTATTGTTTAACAAAAAAAAAAAAGATTTCAGTTTGATTTAAGCTTCCACTGTTGATCACTGAAGTTGTATTTTTGATGATCTGAGATTTCTGAGAACAAAACGGATGAGATCGATTTATGCTGATGGCATCATAAATGTAATAAATGAGGCTCCATGAGAGATGTGAATTCTTCGTTTTCTGGCCCAGAGTGTAATAAACTGTTTGCAGGTGCCACAACTCATGAATGCCGCTGAAAATAATGAGGAGATTTGTCAATGGAGAGGAAGAGAAAGGGGAGGGAGAGGGAAAAAAGCGCAGCATCATCACAAAGCGTAGCCAGGCGCCGGCATTCAGGCATGTCGCCCTGCATTGGATCAGCACCTCTGCGGTCTTTTAAAGAGACTACAGCAAATCCCACCAACAGAGCAGCAAAACTGACGAGGATTAGGAGCGTTTTACCCACTGACCTACCCCCTAACCTCATCTGCATATCAAATATCACTAGAGTCTGTCTTATTGATCAGAATCAAAGTGAATAGCTGAGCAATACGACGTTCTGTAAGGTTATGTGTCTGCTTTTAAAGATTAACTGGATACATTTTTACAAGGTTCTTATTTTACAAAAAAATCCATCATATGTGGATAGGATTTATTTTAAGAGAATATTAGTGCACTGGTTTCCTTTTTCCCAGCAAAAACAGGTTCAACTAGTTTGTGAGACCTTAGAGACTCATAGTTGCCCGTGCGTATTGTATTGGGGCCTAAACGTACATAATGCTGACATAGACTGTTAGGGGAGTTGCTTATGTGCTCAGTGTCATTGGGTACCTAGATGACAAGCCCTCCAGGGCTTTGTTGAGACACTGTGGAGTGTTATCTGTGGGAGGTGGCATGTCTGGTGTGTCTGCTTTGGAGTCGCCCTCCATTTCTCCTTCCCCTTCACCGGGAAAAGCAAGCCTGTCGTCTCCATCTGCCTCCTGCAGAGTGCAAAGACACACACAGTGAGAAATTTTTATATAAACTAGATATTTCATGCACTTCAGGGCAGATAATTATATTTTGCTAAATTATCATTTTGAAGCGTAAATACAAATCGCCAGAAGTAAAAAGCTCAACGTAGGCTGTAAACAAACTACAACACGGTTGAATTACTTCAAATTCGCTAAGCTTCCGAAAACTCTTTCAGTCTTTATTTTTAAACCATTTTCCCTATGATGATGTTTAAAGTCCCTGATAACCTCTGTAGTCCCATTTAGCCACTTGTTAGCTATTCATTTTCAAGACAAGTAAAAACTTTTTAAAAAAACGTGACAATATCCTGAGCTTGTGTTAAAGTCAATCGACTTCAAATCGACAATTTTTGACTGTCAAAATGCCAGCGGACACAGCTACAGTGAGTTGTTCAAAATCTTTCTTTTTAGTAAACTCTGTGTACACAAACAATGTTCTCAATGCTCGAGTTCATGTGTAGAGCCCTGGTGATACTTTGAGCAAAGTTTCATGTTGTATAGAGCCTCCTTAGTGTTTTAAAAATAGTGATTTTTGATGCTATCATAAAAGTGCCCCATTCACTCCCAATTCACAAGGCATTTTAACCTAAAACGAAAATACGGTCAAACTTAAAAGTGGTGTTTCTATTCTAATTATGCTTTTAAATGAAAGTTTGCCTCGGGTAGATTAACAAAAAGAGCCTAGGTTGCATTTTGGCGAGAGTTACCCTTTAACCACAGACCTTATTCCAGGCATTTAACCAAAAACCCATTGACTTCAAGACGATGGAAGCGCAAGTGCTAAAATGTTAACTCATTTCCAGGATTTGCCCTACAAAAATACGTCCCTCCAGCACTTTATTGCATGTTGCAGTTTCCCCCGTTCATAGCAATATGGATGAACTGTCTTGAGGATTAAATAGTCTTTGGTTGCATCTTATGTTGTTTTTTATGAATCCCACCATGAACATTTCCTTTTTAAGATGAATGTTAAGTCATGTCTCTCTGTATGTCTGCAGTAGGGCTGCAACAACTAAATGATAAAATCAATAATAGGCTAATCAATAATGAAAATAATCAACAACGAATTTGATTATCGATTAGTCGATAGACGCTGTGCACCAGAAACCATCAGCCAGTCACACCGCTTTACAGTAGTGAAAAACACATTTCTATACACATAACGCTTATGAAAAAAAAAAAAAAAAGGCGAAACACAGAGCGAGCTGCAGCTGTGGGAAATGTGCATGACCTAAGTTGTCAGAAACATATACAGGTGAAACTCGAAAAATTAGAATATCGTGCAAAAGTTCATTTATTTCAGTAATTCAACTTAAAAGGTGAAACTAATATATTATATAGACTCATTTCATGCAAAGTGAGATATTTCAAGCCTTTATTTGTTATAATTTTGATTATTATGGCTTACAGCTTATGAAAACCCCAAATTCAAAATCTCAGAAAATTTGAATATTACATGAAATCAATTAAAAAAAGGATTCTACATACAGAAATGTCAGCCCTCTGAAAAGTATAATCATGCATATGTACTCAGTACTTGGTTTGGGCCCCTTTTGCATGAATTACTGCCTCATTGTGGAGTGGCATGGATGCTATCAGCCAGTGGCACTACTGAGGTGTTATGGAAGACCAGGATGCTTCAATAGCGGCCTTCAGCTCTTCTGCATTGTTCTGTCTCATGTCTCTCATCTTTCTCTTGGCAATGCCCCATAGATTCTCTATGGGGTTAAGGTCAGGCGAGTTTGCTGGCCAATCAAGCACAGTAATCCAATGGTCAATGAACCAGGTTTTGGTTCTTTTGGCAGTGTGGACAGGTGCCAAGTCCAGCTGGAAAATGAAGTCAGCATCTCCATAAAGCTTGTCTGCTGAAGGAAGCATGAAGTGCTCTAAAATGTCCTGGTAGACGGCTGCGTTGACTCTGGACTTAATAAAGCAGAGATATCTCACTTTGCATGAAATCAATCTATATAATAGTTACAATAGTTATAATAGATATAATAGATATTCTAATTTTTCGAGTTTCACCTGTATTATATTCTTCATTCTATAAGCTTCAAACATTTTACCGTGGCTTGCCCTGTCATGCTTTGACAGATGCATCTGTTTAATGCTTTTGAGACATGTTTTCCTCGGTACATAACTTCCATTTTATGGTTATAAATGTTAGAGAGTCCCACAAGTATTTCCATTTTGCATAACCTGACAAGCAGCAAGTCTCCATTAAACTCCAGTCTTCAATCGAGCACTAATGCACGCCAAACAAACAGCACACAGTAGAATTATCCCAGTAATTCTGACTAAAACATACATTTTGCTAAAATATTTCTTGTTAGAAATTAATGTAGGTTCAAAATTAGTTAATAATTAATATTTGTATTTGAGTACTTACAGTAAAGGGACTTTTGTTGGAGTAGAATTAAACAATTTGTTCAAATGAGGGAATGTGTGCGTTCCTCATCCCTCATTCATTTTTAAAATTGTGAGCAATCAGTTGTATTTTGGTTTAGAAAGTAATGTTTATATTTTAACCCTTTTTTGCAAATAATTTAGGCCTACAGCATAGCCTACATAGATACATTCACTACAGTAGGCTAGATTTGTTTTCATAACCTTTATATTGCACATAGTTTGGAGGACAACGTTCGATTCATTCAGATTAATGGTTTATCAAAATAATCATTTGATAAACATTAGATGCAGCCCTATTCTTACGTAAATGGCCACTAAGAAACATGTTCGAAAACACTGAAAGACTGATTTAGTTGACTAGTTGTTCAGGTAACCCAACTATTGAAAATATGTAGTGCTGCACACCCCAAACACTCACTAGGTGAGAGACACTTAAACGAAACAAAACACACAAGTCACAATGTCAATAAGCCAGTAGTCTTTTGCAATCACATTGAAATGCAGCTCTTCATGGAAATCACAGATTTACCAGTCAAAGTAATGGAGAACGATGGAAGAAAGGATATTAGCCAGCATAATTTATGCAAATGCTAGACAAATGCCTCTGAGGAAAATCAATCGGGCTTGAGGACATGGCATTTGAGTAGGTGCAGTACAGTAGACTGAAGATACCCGGCTGCTTTCTCATCTTTCACTGTTGTCTTGGCCAACACACCACAACTACGAGCTAAAGAACAGAATTAAATATGGCTGGTAATGTTGTGACTCCTGTCGCCTCTGTGAAAAATCTCCCACAGTAACAGTAGCAAAGGAAGCTAATGAATCAAGTGGAGGGGAAAAACTAAAAGAGGAAAAGTTGAACCAAGGTGTCATCATCATTCAACACAGATTGTGGTTATGAAGTGATGAATAAATCATCATGATCACAAGGGCTGGGTTAACAATATCAATTTCTTAATTTCAATCAATCTTCATTCTGATGAATCATTATTTTAAATTCTCTTGGGTTTCTTAAATCCCAAGATCAATCTTTTAGTCTATGATGTTTTTTGTAGATGTGTGAACAAAACTTTACTAAACTAGGGTTTTTCTGCCAATTGAGAGAGATTTTTTTCTTTTATGTGTACTTTACATGTATTGTATCTGATCCAAATGAATCAATATAAATCGAATTGAAATCAAATCAAGAGCTTGTGAATAAGAATCAAATCTATTTGTTAAATCTATGTCAATACCCATCCCTAATGTTCACAGATAACATCATCACAGGGGAATGTTGCTGCCTAACCAGGTTCAGTCATTGCCAATTTGTAGGCTAAGCCTCTTCATGTGGCGGCAACTGCAGCAGGCCTCATCCGGGCAAGCCTGATGTTTAATTGTATCATAATCTTCAATAAATCTGTAATCTGAATTTAAATGCTGTGCCGACAGTCTAGTCTACCATTGCGATCACTGAGTCGTTTACAAAGTAGCTGATCTGCCTTTCAGACTGAAAAAAAAGACCCCAACAACAGCTTGTTTACAGCACCTAAACGTAAAACGGGTCATAGAAAACAAGCTACACATAAGTTAATATTTAATACTACGTAGCAATAATGTTCCTCTACGGCCTACACAAATGCTCTAAAAATAACATTACTGGTATGTTACTCTTCTAACATAAAGGTTAATCCACATAGGCATACATCTGT
The DNA here is from genome assembly GCF_964197995.2 of Scardinius erythrophthalmus. Lineage (NCBI taxonomy): Eukaryota > Metazoa > Chordata > Actinopteri > Cypriniformes > Leuciscidae > Scardinius > Scardinius erythrophthalmus. Next base: position 27,673,748 of record NC_138225.1, read on the forward strand.
ATGCTACTTATTTTCGAATGGACAGAAATTCTGACTGAACTGTATTAAATGCAGTGGCTATGGATAGAAGTGTCTGTCAAATGCATCAATATGAATTTCAGATACAAACCCTAAAGGTCACATAAAAGATACACTGTTGTCATAAGTAGTTCATGGCCTGAATAAGATACACTTTGCTCCAAACATTATGCCAGTCAAAAGTCAGGCTCCTGTGAGTCTATGTTGGCTCAGTTATTCATAGCTTTTGTGTATTTTATGTTTGGTGGCGTTTCTGTCAAACCCCTTAATGGCATCCTAATTTGGCCATGTAAGAACAAGACGAACAGTATAATTTCCAAAATTAGCCAAAGTCTTTAGACCAAGACTGTAAGAAACTGTGCTGAGGAGGTAATTGGGAGCAAGTTGCGCTGAGAGGTAGAGTAGAAAGGTCACTCATGTCTGAAACAAGGCTCAGATTAAGGGTGGTAAAAGAAACCCTCTGCTAACTTTTTAATGAGGGCACACTCAAGCCCCCAGAAAACATTCATGGAAATGTACAGACCTGAGCAACACTCATTCCAGCTATCAGCTACATCAGTGTAGGCAAGCTCATTTTGTGCAATTTGAAAATTAAATGGTTATTTCTGAAAAAAGAAACCTCAAGGCAACAAACAAACTGAAACATAATCCCATTCATGCTCTACCAGGACAATAGACAGATGAGAAGAGAGTTTTTCTAATGCTCCAGATGAGTGGACCTATTATTATGAGGGTTACACTAAATCGCAGCCTAGTAGCGTACTACAGTCCATTCAAGAAAAAGAATCAGTGTTTATGAATGTGCACTGATATTTCCACTATTTAAATGGCACTCAACAGGTCAATAGCCATACCAAAGACTACAGATGTACAAAGAAACTGCAATATGGGGGAATACGTCCTGCCTTCTAAATAAAAGAGCCAATCACTGATTGGTAAAGTCATCGCATCACTGCAGCTGCCGTTAGAAGCTCCGGCTTCCATAAAAAAATAAAATAAAACAAATATTTATGGGACTATTCATGTAAGATTTTGTTGCTGATTTGAAATATATTATTTAACTGTGAGTTCGGCAAGCAGATTTCAGGATTCCCCCATTCAGGAGATAGGACTTGCTCTTGGATGCCTGAAGTAGCTGCACAGAACTGTTGCAAATATGGCTCCCGAATGAACAAAATTTCCTTGAAAGGGACTTTGACTATACCAACAGCTCCTAAAACTAATCAACCAGTGTACATTCAAATGGGCTATTTTACATTGTCAGTGTTTTATTTTGTTCCCTAATGTCCACTTATAATGTTAGACAAAGTGTTTTGCATCAGATCACTTACTGTTTCAAGATCAAACGATTATGTTGTAACCAATACAGATTATAGATAATTTTTGTCCGATTTTATTCTTTTATTTATGCTGTTTGACACAATAATAACTATATTAGACTACAATTTAAAAACACAATGGGCCCTATCTTGCACCCAGCGCAATTGACTTTGTACACCGACGCATGTATCATTCCTATTTTGCACCCGTGCACAGCGGACCTTTCCCTCCACAGACGCACGTCGGTTAACTAAGAAATACACTTGCGCTCCCTGGGGCGGTTCAGCGCAAAGAGGAGGCGTGTTCCGGCGCAAACGTTCCCTCATGCTATTTTGCAGGTTTAGAAAACAATTCCGCCACTCACCGAAAAAAACTAGTTTAAAGTCAGTGGCGCGTTGCGCATGTAATTCATATGCTATTTTAAGGGCGCATGCTTGGCCATAATCAATGTAGCGTGTGCACAACGTGCATACACTTTGATTCTCTCATCTACACACAGACGCAGCAGTTTTCATTTTTGCAAATCATAGCCTACATTATTACGATAGATAGATAGATAGATAGATAGATAGATAGATAGATAGATAGATAGATAGATAGATAGATAGATAGATAGATAGATAGATAGATAGATAGATAGATAGATAGATAGATAGATAGATAGATAGATAGATAGATAGATAGATAGATAGATAGATAGATAGATAGATAGATAGATAGATAGATAGATAGATAGATAGATAGATAGATAGATAGATAGATAGATAGATAGATAGATAGATAGATAGATAGATAGATAGATAGATAGATAGATAGATAGATAGATAGATAGATAGATAGATAGATAGATAGATAGATAGATAGATAGATAGATAGATAGATAGATAGATAGATAGATAGATAGATAGATAGATAGATAGATAGATAGATAGATAGATAGATAGATAGATAGATAGATAGATAGATAGATAGATAGATAGATAGATAGATAGATAGATAGATAGATAGATAGATAGATAGATAGATAGATAGATAGATAGATAGATAGATAGATAGATAGATAGATAGATAGATAGATAGATAGATAGATAGATAGATAGATAGATAGATAGATAGATAGATAGATAGATAGATAGATAGATAGATAGATAGATAGATAGATAGATAGATAGATAGATAGATAGATAGATAGATAGATAGATAGATAGATAGATAGATAGATAGATAGATAGATAGATAGATAGATAGATAGATAGATAGATAGATAGATAGATAGATAGATAGATAGATAGATAGATAGATAGATAGATATACCCAGGGGGCAAAACACCTGTTTTTTAGGAAATCAGACATGGGCTGCTGTAAAAGGTTGTCATATAAAAATGAAATCTATGATGTCTGAGGATCACAACCTGGGTGGCCAACCCGGTCAACAAGCTGCTGGAAACTTGTAATTAGGGTCAAAACAATGCTACCTCAAATTCGGCTTTAACTCCCAGAATCACCCAAACATGCTAAAACGGTTTAATTATATTCATGAATCGTGAGCCATATCTCCCTGATACTTTATGCTAGAAACAAACTGAGCACACCTTTAGAAAGAGTGGAAGATAAGCTTTCATCTGATGCCTTGATTGTACATGTAATTAGAATGTAAGAGTTAACAATGCCTCTTAATTCATAGGTAGGCAAAAAAAAAGAAAAAAATATTGAACATTCCATTTGTAATCGGTAGCATTCTTTTCCCTTTGTTGTTGTTACAATAAACAAATTACCATGTAAAGTTAACTTTTACTGGATGAAATCATATTTTGATTTTTTTTTTTTTACTAACCAGACAGTCCTCATGGCCCATAACACATTTAGAGGGAATTCAATTTCAAGCCTAAAATAGCCTGTCAATTCAAACAAGATCCAAGAAAGAAGTTTACCATTAACTGGTGTTAATTGTATACTGCTCTGTTTCTGTATGTACAGTATATCGTTTGCATATTTATGCAATATCAATTATTTGTATTGCAATGTCTATTTCTAATATTCTTTCACAAGTGGGATAGCTTTATTTATTCTATTGAAATAAAAAAAAGGGATTTGAGGATTTTGGGTTAGGCTGGTTAGTGTTCAATCCTGGTGTTTGGAGTGTGAGACAAAGGTACTGACAACTAAATGTTGAAAGACTAAAACACACAGGAGTCATGTGTGGAGTAGGTTTAAAAGTATTTACTGATTAAAACTGTTACATTAAGTAGCAATTTGTACCAAAAAAAAAAAAAAAAAAAAAACGAAACAGACAAACAGATTACAATTCAGGGTGATAACTAATTTCTGTAATAATGTTTATACAATTTGTTTAGCTGTTTCGGAATCACCGCTGCTGTCGCTGCTCTCTAGTGTTTCAGCATGCTGTGTCCTACTACATTTGGTTGCCAACCCCTAGCAACAGCATCCTATGTAGCAGGAGCAGTTCTTCTGACAACCTTTAACCAGAGATGGGCACAAATACATCAAAAAGTATTTAATTAAAAATAAATAAAAAATTAAAAGTAATTTGTAATTTGAAAATACAAAAATGTATTTTTTACAGTCTTCTGTAGTGTAAGTGTGGCGTTAGGTACATGTAAGAGTCTAGAATATTGCAATATTGTTTAGTGCAGAAGATGCGCTTTTAACGTACATGTTGCCACATACTGTCATAATAAAATATAATTACGCATATAACACTATATTTGTATTATTTACACAAAAACTAGTTAACGCTGCTGTGAGGGTGTTTCTAATAGCGCGGCTGAGACAAAGTTGACAACTTTCTCTCTTCCGACTGCCATTATCTATTTTCTTACTCTTTTTGAAAGTTGTGAAAACACTGTTGTGGCGTTTTTCTTTTGCTATTTGAGCAAATTGGAACACAAAAATATATATTTAATGTAGTCTTTCATTCACTGCTATAGAAGTTAACCCAACTATGATGCCTTACACTTCTGAGAAACCCAGAAATGTGAACAGGGTCAATAGGATGTGTCACATCACGTGATTTACTTGCCAAAAACTGTGATAGGCAATTTGGTAGTCCTATTTGTATTTTATGTCTATGGTCCTAGGGATAGTTCACCCAAAAAGGAAAATTAGCCCATGATTTACTCACCCTGACGTCATCCTAGGTGTATATTACTTTCTTCTTTCAGAAGAATACAATCAGAGTTATATTAAAAAGTGTCGTGGCTCTTCAAAGCTTTATAATGACAGTCAATGGGTATATTTTTCATCAAAGTGCATCTGTCCATCATAAAAGTGCATCTGTCCATCATAAAAGCGTATCTATCCGTCATAAAAGTACATCTATCCATCATAAAAGTGCATTTGTCCATCATAAAAGTGCATCTATCCATCATAAAAGTGCATCTATCCATCATAAAAGTGCATGTGTCAATCATAAAAGTGCGTCTATCCATCATAAAAGTGCATCTATCCATCATAAAAGTGCGTCTATCCATCATAAAAGTGCATCTATCCATTATAAAAGTGCATCTATCCATCATAAAAGTGCATCTATCCATCATAAAAGTGCATCTGTCCATCATAAAAGTGCATGTGTCCATCATAAAAGTGCATGTGTCCATCATAAAAGTGCATCTATCCATCATAAAAGTGTGTCTATCCATCATAAAAGTGCATGTCAATCATAAAAGTGCATCTATCCATCATAATAGTGCATCTATCATCATAAAAGTGCATGTGTCCATCATATAAGTGTGTCTATCATAAAAGTGTGTCTATCCATCATAGATGTACTTTTATGATGGACAGATGCACTTTTATGATGGATAGATGCACTTTTATGATGGACAGATGCACTTTAATGATGGATAGACGCACTTTAATGATGGACACATGCACTTTTATGATAGATAGATGCACTTTTATGATGGATAGATGAACTTTTATGATGGATAGATGTACTTTTATGATGGATAGATGTACTTTTATGATGGATAGATGTACTTTTATGATGGATAGATGCACTTTTATGATGGATAGACGCACTTTTATGATTGTCACATGCACTTTTATGATGGATAGATATGCTTTTATGATGGACAGATGCACTTTTATGACGGACAGATGCACTTTTATGATGGATAGATGCACTTTTATGATGGATAGATGCACTTTTATGATGGATAGATGTACTTTTATGATGGATAGATGCACTTTTATGATGGATAGATGTACTTTTATGATTGACACATGCACTTTTATGATTGACACATGCACTTTTATGATGGATAGATGCAATTTTGTGATGGATAGATGCACTTTTATGATGGATAGATGCACTTTTATGATGGACAGATGCACTTTTATGATGGATAGACGCACTTTTATGATGGATAGATGCACTTTTATGATGGATAGACGCACTTTTATGATTGACATGCACTTTTATGATGGATAGATGCACTTTTATGACGGACAGATGCACTTTTATGATGGATAGATGCACTTTTATGATGGATAGATGCACTTTTATGATGGATAGATGCACTTTTATGATGGACAGATGCACTTTTATGATGGATAGACGCACTTTTATGATGGATAGATGCACTTTTATGATGGATAGACGCACTTTTATGATTGACATGCACTTATGATGGATAGATGCACTTTTATGATGGACAGATGCAGTTTTATGATGGATAGATGTACTTTTATGATGGATAGACGCACTTTTATGATTGACACATGCACTTTTATGATGGATAGATGCACTTTTATGATGGATAGACGCACTTTTATGATTGACACATGCACTTTTATGATGGATAGATGCACTTTTATGATGGACAGATGCACTTTTATGATGGATAGATTTACTTTTATGATGGATAGATATGCTTTTATGATGGACAGATGCACTTTTATGATGGATAGATGTACTTTTATGATGGTGTACTTTTATGATGGATAGATGCACTTTTATGATGGATAGATGCACTTTTATGATGGATAGATATGCTTTTATGATGGACAGATGCACTTTTATGATGGATAGATGCAATTTTATGATGGATAGATGTACTTTTATGATGGATAGATGCACTTTTATGATGGATAGACGCACTTTTATGATTGACACATGCACTTTTATGATGGATAGATATGCTTTTATGATGGACAGATGCACTTTTATGATGGATAGATGCAATTTTATGATGGATAGATGTACTTTTCTGATGGATAGATGCACTTTTATGATGGATAGACGCACTTTTATGATTGACACATGCACTTTTATGATGGATAGATATGCTTTTATGATGGACAGATGCACTTTTATGACGGACAGATGCACTTTTATGATGGATAGATGTACTTTTATGATGGATAGATATGCTTTTATGATGGAAAGATGCACTTTTATCATGGACAGATGCACTTTTATGATGGATAGATGTACTTTTATGATGGATAGATATGCTTTTATGATGGACAGATGCACTTTTATGATGGATAGATGCACTTTTATGATGGATAGATGTACTTTTATGATGGGTAGATGCACTTTTATGATGGATAGACGCACTTTTATGATTGACACATGCACTTTTATGATGGATAAATATGCTTTTATGATGGACAGATGCACTTTTATGATGGATAGATGCACTTTTATGATGGATAGATGCACTTTTATGATGGATAGATGTACTTTTATGATGGATAGATGCACTTTTATGATGGATAGATGTACTTTTATGATTGACACATGCACTATGATTGACACATGCACTTTTATGATGGATAGATGCACTTTTGTGATGGATAGATGCACTTTTATGATGGATAGATGCACTTTTATGATGGACAGATGCACTTTTATGATGGATAGATGCACTTTTATGATGGATAGATGCACTTTTATGATGGACAGATGCACTTTTATGATTGACATGCACTTTTATGATGGATAGATGCACTTATGATGGACAGATGCAGTTTTATGATGGATAGATGTACTTTTATGATGGATAGACACACTTTTATGATTGACACATGCACTTTTATGATGGATAGATGCACTTTTATGATGGATAGACGCACTTTTATGATTGACACATGCACTTTTATGATGGATAGATGCACTTTTATGATGGATAGATGCACTTTTATGATGGACAGATGCACTTTTATGATGGATAGATTTACTTTTATGATGGGTAGATATGCTTTTATGATGGATAGATGCACTTTGATGAAAAATATACCCATTGACTGTCATTATAAAGCTTTGAAGAGCCACGACACTTTTTAATATAACTCTGATTGTATTCTTCTGAAAGAAGAAAGTAAAATACACCTAGGATGATGTCAGGGTGAGTAAATCATGGGCTAATTTTCCTTTTTGGGTGAACTATCCCTAGGACCATAGACATAAAATACAAATAGGACTACCAAATTGCCTATCACAGTTTTTGGCAAGTAAATCACGTGATGTGACACATCCTATTGACCCTGTTCACATTTCTGGGTTTCTCAGAAGTGTAAGGCATCATAGTTGGGTTAACTTCTATAGCAGTGAATGAAAGACTACATTAAATATATATTTTTGTGTTCCAATTTGCTCAAATAGCAAAAGAAAAACGCCACAACAGTGTTTTCACAACTTTCAAAAAGAGTAAGAAAATAGATAATGGCAGTCGGAAGAGAGAAAGTTGTCAACTTTGTCACAGCCGCGCTATTAGAAACACCCTCACAGCAGCGTTAACTAGTTTTTGTGTAAATAATACAAATATAGTGTTATATGCGTAATTATATTTTATTATGACAGTATGTGGCAACATGTACGTTAAAAGCGCATCTTCTGCACTAAACAATAATATTGCAATATTCTAGACTCTTACATGTACCTAACGCCACACTTACACTACAGAAGACTGTAAAAAATATATTTTTGTATTTTCAAATTACAAATTACTTGTATTTTAATTAAATACTTTTTGATGTATTTGTGCCCATCTCTGGTTAAAGGTTGTCAGAAGAACTGCTCCATGCTACATAGGATGCCGTTGCTAGGGGTTGGCAACCAAATGTAGTTGGACACAGCATGCTGAAACACTAGAGAGCAGCGACAGCAGCGGTGATTCCGAAACAGCTAAACAAATTGTATAAACATTATTACAGAAATTAGTTATCACCCTGAATTGTAATCTGTTTGTCTGTTTCGTTTTTTTTTTTTTTTTTTTTGGTACAAATTGCTACTTAATGTAACAGTTTTAATCAGTAAATACTTTTAAACCTACTCCACACATGACTCCTGTGTGTTTTAGTCTTTCAGCATTTAGTTGTCAGTACCTTTGTCTCACACTCCAAACACCAGGATTGAACACTAACCAGCCTAACCCAAAATCCTCAAATCCCTTTTTTTTTATTTCAATAGAATAAATAAAGCTATCCCACTTGTGAAAGAATATTAGAAATAGACATTGCAATACAAATAATTGATATTGCATAAATATGCAAACGATATACTGTACATACAGAAACAGAGCAGTATACAATTAACACCAGTTAATGGTAAACTTCTTTCTTGGTTCTTGTTTGAATTGACAGGCTATTATAGGCTTGAAATTGAATTCCCTCTAAATGTGTTATGGGCCATGAGGACTGTCTGGTAAAAAAAAAATCAAAATATGATTTCATCCAGTAAAAGTTAACTTTACATGGTAATTTGTTTATTGTAACAACAACAAAGGGAAAAGAATGCTACCGATTACAAATGGAATGTTCAATATTTTTTTCTTTTTTTTTGCCTACCTATGAATTAAGAGGCATTGTTAACTCTTACATTCTAATTACATGTACAATCAAGGCATCAGATGAAAGCTTATCTTCCACTCTTTCTAAATGTGTGCTCAGTTTGTTTCTAGCATAAAGTATCAGGGAGATATGGCTCACGATTCATGAATATAATTAAACCGTTTTAGCATGTTTGGGTGATTCTGGAAGTTAAAGCCGAATTTGAGGTAGCATTGTTTTGACCCTAATTACAAGTTTCCAGCAGCTTGTTGACCGGGTTGGCCACCCAGGTTGTGATCCTCAGACATCATAGATTTCATTTTTATATGACAACCTTTTACAGCAGCCCATGTCTGCTAAACCCCCTTTGCCCCCTGGGTAATAGATAGATAGATAGATAGATAGATAGATAGATAGATAGATAGATAGATAGATAGATAGATAGATAGATAGATAGATAGATAGATAGATAGATAGATAGATAGATAGATAGATAGATAGATAGATAGATAGATAGATAGATAGATAGATAGATAGATAGATAGATAGATAGATAGATAGATAGATAGATAGATAGATAGATAGATAGATAGATAGATAGATAGATAGATAGATAGATAGATAGATAGATAGATAGATAGATAGATAGATAGATAGATAGATAGATAGATAGATAGATAGATAGATAGATAGATAGATAGATAGATAGATAGATAGATAGATAGATAGATAGATAGATAGATAGAAGAGTCATCTATCCCGCCGGTATAATAGCAACAGCGCCCAAGACCCACCCACAAAGTTACTTGCGTTTTGCGCTTGATACTTGCGTTTCAGATCGTTAAAATAGGGCCCAATATGGTTATATTAATAATAACTATTATTATTATTATTATTACGTTCCTTAACAGACATTGATATGCAAATGTGGATGGTCATATGTGGCATTTAGAAGCGGGAGAAATTTCTGTGTATGTGTCCTTAAGAGCTGTGTGCTCCACACATATATCCTCCAGCCTATAAGAGTCCTGAAAGTGAGGGGATAAGAAGACTATCCTGCTGATTAGCTGCTCCATATGAGACTACACTAATCCCCGACGAGAGAGAAAGAGGGAAAAGTCCCAGTCCAGCTCAACCCCAGAAGGCACACACCAAAACAAACACACAAATGCAGCCATCAGTGCTCACATCTCTCATTTGGTTTCTACCTGCAGAGCCGGTATCTGTAACAGAACGTGCTGAACAGACAGAGATCATATAACCAATGAACAGAGGAATTGCCAAATAACCTGCCAAATCATCACTTTAGCTGCCTATTAAATCCTCTCTGAAGTGCTTCAAGGGTGAAAATAAAGTGTCAGTACAGGACGATATCTTGACTGCAGACTTTTCTCCAGGGATGATTGACAGCTTGGCCCAGTTTTTACTGTCCCTTTAAATACTTTACAGCAGTGGCAAAAAAAAAACGGGCTGATCAGGAATTCATACTGTTGCAGCAAATACCAAAATGGATACGCTCACTGCTGATGTCAAAAGTGGACGCAGGCGAGGGGAATGCAGCAGAATTCCTAACGCAGCATTGTGTACTGTATTCTGTGCTAATTAGTCCGCTGTTGCATTAAGAGAGAAAAACACTGCTAAAAATACCAGCACAGTTGCTCACCAGCACGAGTTCTGCAGAATACAACACATGCCCTTATTACCAGACATATTACTCTAAAAGATGTGTCCTGAGAAATGACTATGGCCCACATGTGTTAGCCAATCAAAACACTCTCTGCCAAAGCCATGAGTTTGAGGTGGGACTACCTGTTTGGTCTAACAATGGAAGACGGGGGAGTGTTTGGGAAATATGTTTGGAAAAGTCATATGAAATTACTTTCAGCGGATTTGAAACGATGAAGTCGAGATAAAGCTATCATTGTGCCACATTTCTTTCCTTTCCTTTCCTTTAAAGGTGGGGTAAGCAGTATTTGAACAACACTGTTTGGAAGTTAGTTGGACCGACACACGAGCAAACAACAACCAACGTGTGTAGCCAATCAGCATTAGGGAGTGTATGACAGTCGAGGAGAGAGAAGAAGCAAGAGGGAGATTTGAAGAAAGACTGCAGAAATAGAGATGAGACACATGCAAAAGAGTAAAGCTCAGAAGAAATCACTGGAAAATGAATGGGTTATGACTGGACAAGAGCTTTAGGACCAGCGTTAATATTAGAAAAGCTTTCCATCGCTGGAGAGAGATAAGTGGGAAGGGGTGGAGAAAATTTAAATACATTTTTTTTATTTAAAAAAATATCAACAATGTCCAACAGCGTTTTCGAAATATCGCTTACCCCACCTTTAAAGTGGTCTGCTTTCGCCTCTCATTAAAAGGCCAGACCAGTAAAATCTTTTTTTTTTTTTTTTTAGAAAAACAGGGACAGCGTACAATAAACATAAACCTCAAGGGGAGAGATGCATAGTACCAGGTTTTAGCTCAAGAGCTAATTTCCACCCGTAGTCCCTGGGCAGGCTGATGTTATAATAAAATACATAATGTGACTGTTGTAATATGAAGTCTGCACGGGATACTTGATAAAACAAAAAAGTTATTAAAAGTGAGTTAAGCTGAGTTAAGCTACCTGTGCTGTTTCTGTGCACAATTTATCAATACACATATTAGAAAAGTATACTTAGAGCTATGGGTGCGCTAAACGGTCAATTACACACAAAAGCATGTCAAAATGCCCGTCTTGGCGAGGATTTACATTTGATTACTTTATTCAAATTCTCTAGTAGGCTATTGGCTAAATACTATACCGTTTTAGACTTACATAAAAAACTTAAAGCATTGTTTATTTAATTTGTATCTTTCTATTGTATCTGGCCTATTGTTGAACTTCTGCTGTGCATTGCAGGGGTCCCAGGAACCTGCCTACTCTGCCTATAGTTAGCAGCAGCCCTGTATGCAGTGTTCAATAAAGAGCTGTTATACTAAATTCTGCTGAGAATTTTAGTTCAGTACTGACACGTATCAGTATATGTATTGTATCGTGGCCTCTGTATCATGACACATATTGTAATGTGACTTTGTTGCAGATACACAGCTCTAATTGATACACTGGTACCAGCTGTGCTTTCTCACCCTCTCTTCTCTCCTACATCAAGTTGACAAACACCGCAGCGTGTACCGTATTTTAATTAAAAAAGTATATAGTGTGTTTCAGAGCGAAGCGTGTCATTTGTTTTCATGCATGCAGCTCAAGATTCTGTGTTTTCAGCAGCTCACAGCGGCAAATGCAGCAAACTAGTGAGAATTCGTAATGAGAAGCGTTTGTAAACTTGTTGTCACATAAACTTAAAGGTCTCCTTGCAGTCTTCCAGATAAAAGCTTGAAGGTTTAACTTAAAGAAACATAATGTTTGTAATTTTACTGCTGTACTGTAAAATAACATATTTGTTGTATTGTATCAATAATGTTTATTAATAATAATAATAATATACACTACCAGGCCTAAACCGAATTGTGTGATTATAAAAGGTGCCGAGAAACTAGTTTTCTGTGGTAGATTGCAGAAGTAGGACAGGATCACGAGCAGAGAGCCATTCTATGGAGGATGTGCTGCACAGAGGTTATGATGGTCCACTGAACTCCAAACACAGCTGAGGTGGTACATTGAGCAGAGCACCATGCTAAAGCCCAGAGAGACTCTTAGTAAAGGGAAAAGAAAACAAGATATTAACTGAAAACCATAACACTCAGCTCTCAGTGAAGGGCTGTAAATACTGCTAGTTACTATGAGTGATGGAAAGAGATTGACCTTGAGAGAACTGGCTGAGGGGCTCTAGATGGACCGGCTTTAGTCTTATCAGGTCAGTGGTCTCCAGGACAAGAACACAATGTTCTTTCAGAGCCTTTATTTCTTTGACTAAATCTGTGGCATTTATTTCCATATAAAGGATAAACCAGCTGCCCTTGCAGAAGTATTTGTGAATAAACAAAAGCTCAAAATATTTTATGCATAATCAACGGTTACAGCATTTGAACTCTTTCCCCACCATTGACGGAATTTTCCGGCTTTCAGTGTTTCACTGTTTTACGGTAGACGGTGTTATTACTCATCTTCTGAAAGAGTACTGAATCTCCTGATCAAAACACATGCGAAGATGATGCAGAGACAAGCGATATAATATGTAATCATACACTTAAGTAAAATAATGCGATCATCAACATTAAACAGCATATAAATCAAAAATCGCCTGTTACTGAATGAAATGTCGACTCAGGACGAGCTGTAGTGGTGCGTTCAAGTCCTCCTGGGAAGTTCGTATTTACGAAGTGGGAAGTCGTGTCTACGACGGCAGGTGCGTTCAAATCAATTTGGTTGGAGTAAGATGGTGGTGTAATTTCTCTCAATAAATTACACAAAATACAGTAAGGTTCTTAAACTCTAGATCTAGAAAATGAAGAACAAAGAAATGTGCATCAGGTGTGCTTTGCTTTTTTATGTTTTTAATTCATTAATGAAGCTACTGCAAACTTTATTGTTGCATATTATATTGTTATATTATAATGCCATCATATTCTGTGCAGGCAATTCGATTACTTAGAAAAGCCGTACAATATAACTGCTATACCTTTAAGTACTGTGGTATTCCGCCATGCTTCTCACAGACACGCCCCCCAACTCGTAAAGATCGGGGCTTAAAGAAAATCCCGAGCTTCCCACACGTATTTACGACATTGTGGTGGCATTCATGTGCGTTCAACTCGAAAATACGATCTATACGAGATGACTTGATGAATGCACCATAGGACTGTGCAAGCATTAGGGGTGTTGATGGACTCCATCTACTCCATCTGTGTTTTGATCATCGTTCTGAATCCGATCTGGATGTAGTCTTTGACAAAAAAAAGTGATTTTCTCAGCTTTTTGCTCAAAATGTTGCTTTTTTTTTTAAAACATTGACCCACATTCAAGTGTTGATAAAGAGGAATGCATGAAGCTAGAATAAAACAGTTTTGTTTTTTTTATAAAAGCAGAGGGTCTGTTCTTTTGCTTTGTTGCATGTTCAGATATTCATACAACAAAATATTCTGGGGGCCAAGACATTTTTGTGAAAATGACCAAAAAAGCTGGTGGCTGGCAACTTTTTTTTTTTTTTTTAAATGCTATCTGAAAGAGTTTAAAAAAATAGGCCTAATACTCTTGTTTTCAGACAAAGTAAAATAATAACTGTATAATATTATTGACCTAATTTAAATAATTTCATATTTTTATTTTATTATTATTTAAATAAATTTAAATCAAATTTGGTTTTCTTATGTAAAGTTTTGGGTTGAAGACCCATGATGCTCTCGGCCCTATCCTATCACTATCGTAATCATAAGACAAGTGCAGCTGGTCCACTCATTTTTCCACACCCACTTGTAGGAAACTTCTCCAGGGGAAACAGTATAATGGTCCAGTGTATGGTCTTTATAAGACAGAACAAGAATACATAGACATGACAGGAAGCCTTCACACACAGATCTCCTTGTAAAGCCTTGTCTGTGACTAAAAACATTTGTAACTGTAATTACTGAGTCATGAGATCAATTCACCCATTTCCACTACTGAGTTACTCCCTTCTCAACTTTTTCACACTGTGGCCAAGTGATTTGTTGTCACATGTGATCTACCCCCAACGCTTAGCTATCATCATCACTACATCATTTCCAGGGAAGAGGAAACGGCTCTAGCCCAATCACATACACACAAAGAGCAAACCGATTGTTTCTGTTAGATATCGTAAAAGCTAAGCATTTCATTTGTCTAGTATTCATAAAAACAAAGGAACTGATAACTGATAACAAAACACTGACTTTGAACTTTTTACATTTCTTAACTGAGAAAAACTAAATTACACTTCACCGACACAGAGCTAACTCAAAACATATTTCAGCTCTTAAATAAATATTTCCCAATATACCAAATACCTCTAAAACTAAATTGATTTTTTTAGTTCTAAATTGAACTATCCTGCAAAAACACAGTTTTAGTCCTGTTATAACACGTTCAAAGGCAATATGTTTCACAATAAATTAATGTTAGTCTATTTAAAACAGTTGCCATAAAATTCAATTTCTCTGATATACAAAGGAATAGGCCTACAGAGAATTATGTTTAAAAGACCAAAACAGCAACAAAGGCACTGGCTGACCTTAGTGGAATAATTCACCCCCAAAATAAAAACTGTCCTCATTAACTCACCTCCTTTCAAAACTGCATGATTTCTTTCAACAAAAAAAGGATGATAATAGTCACCATTCACTTTCATTGTATGGAAAGAAGCAACGAAAATGAGTGGAGACAGATACTGTTATTCTGCCCACTTCTCCTTTTGTGTTCCATGAAAGAAAGTCGTGCTTGTTTATAACAACACGAGGGTGATTAAATGGTAAATTTTCATTTTTGGGTGAACTACATGGTTTCTGAACTCTAATTTAAATGACATTAAACAGCTCTGTATGACAGCTGATTCTGACAGCTGACCGTGTCTCAAACCCTAGTGAGCTGCCTACAGACAGTATTTTTGAGCATGACAAACTTAGTCGATGGTCAAAGTGTTCAGAACGTTCCAGACACGTCTATGAAACCAAAAATGCTGTCTAGTTAGGCAGCTCACTAGGTTTTGCGACACAGCCACTGACTCTCTGGTTGGCTTTGCGGCGTGTTTGGCTCAGCAACTTCATATGAGGCAACCGCCAGTTTAAAGATAAAATGAATTAAAGGGACAGTCCCATAACACAAATGTCACTACAAATAATCCTAATATTACCTTAAGCGAGTTGTTTTTGTGCAATATCTGCTCAGGTTGAAGCGGTCTGACTGGTTGCTCGTTAGCTGATTAACGTTAGCTAGAAGGTCATTCGCGATCGACTGTGAGAAATAAAGCCTCCCGAATGAACGTGTTCTCCATAAATTACCTTGTCACTGATGTTTTCCGTGCTGTCAGGGTCTCCTCCTCCTCCTCGCCGTCTCAGCTCCGTCATTTTTGCTTATTTCAGTCTAAATGATACATAGATATCGTAGGAGGTCCGCGTTAAAATGAAGCAGAGCGGGGTTCGTGTCAGTCTCAATAATAATCCGGTTAATTTAACCGACTGCGACCATTAAAGTGTCTCCCGCGGCAGGTGGAGGGACTGTAGACAGCCTGCGTGCATTTGTTTATGCCCACAGATCTGCTGCTGTTTTGTTAGTTAAGTGAGAGACCAACCTCTCTCTCTCTCTCTCTCTCTCTCTCTCTCTCTCTCTCTCTCTCTCTCTCTCTCTCTCTACCTCTCTCTCTCACTCACTCAGTGACTCAACATAAAGAGGAACACTGCTCCACTCTGCGGCTGGAGTTCAGCTCGCTTCACTTCTCAAACTCTTACGACAGTCCATATGTTATTGTTTCTGTGAATGTTGTCCATGATGTGAAGTCATCATGACGATGATCTTGTGAGTTTATTAGTAGGCTAGCCTAGGCTATATTGTGAAGCCAAGACATCTCACCACCATGACGTTCTTTTTGTAACCTTGAACCTAAAACTCTCACACAGTCTTTTCTTGGACTGTAATACTAGCTCTCCTATAATTGTTAACACATAAAAGTTAATAATTATCCTATGGAAGTTTCATTTACATAAAGATAAGGTAGCCTAATATCTATTAAGCCCTCCTTTAGATTTTTCTGTAGGCTACAGATCTAAACATATTTTATGACTCTTTGAATGCAATTACTAGAAATAAGAAAAAATCTCTTATTCTGAGAAAAGTCTGTAGAACTTAATGTTTTAGATATGCTGCAAGAAAATGTGAAAATTGATCAAGATAAAGAAATGTCTTCTGATAACGCGTATGCAGAAATAGAAAGATCTGTTACATGTGTCCACATGCAAAAGTTCTCTATTGACTCACCCCTCATGTTGTTCCAAACTTGTATAACCCTTTTCCTATATAGTGAAATTGAATGGTGGCGACTATATGACTGTCGAAAGAAAGTGAGTCATACAGGTTTGAAACAACATGAGGGTAATGATGACAACAATTTTATGTTTGATAATTTACTATCCTTTTAACCCTTAATAGGTAGACTATATTTGGTGGCAGATTAAAAGTGACCCCTTATGATCAAATTCCCAAATTTCACCATAAAATTATCATCATTTACAGAGGCCTACTCGCACTTATGACGTATGTAACTTTCTCCGGTTACCAGTTTTGTTTTCTTCTGAACTTCACCCATTAGAAGGATGAACAGAAGAAAAATGTTGTCCTCAATATTTTTACACAATAGGCTACTTGTTTTTCCATTAGTGATCAGAATGAATAAAATGCAAGATCTGTTATTTCACTAAGAAACATTTTTATTTTTTTAACTTTAGTCTTGTAATGGCAGTGAGGCTACACACTGCTGCTGGTATATACATAAGTGAACTCTATGTATATACAGTAAAGGTGATGATACACAGGGCAACTTTTTGAGCAATGTTGCTGGGCAATGTTGCTGTTTAATTATCTAAATTATCCAGACAGAAATTTATTGCACATTTTCAATGAGAAAGTGCCCAAACAACAATCGCTCGGCAAGATTGCCCAGCAACATTGCTCAAAAAGTTGCCCTTTGTATCATCACCTTTACTGTATATACATAGAGTTCACTTATGAGTGAAATCCATATCCTACAACAGACTTCAATCAACAGTGACAACCAAATTCTCATTAAATCTTTCTAGTGTGTACAGAACCTGAATATAGGCTTAGATGTTCATGCAGTGCCAGAAGATAATGTGTCTCTGGCTATTATTTTAAAGTGAACAGCAATCAGGTTAAATTTGTGGCATTCATATTTCTTGTTCACTGCCAAGTCATCAAAACTTTGCTATAGTTTTTACAATGTCAACCAACATGAGTTTGTGCCTATGATCTCCACCAGAGGTCACTCCTCTCGTCTCTTTTGAGCTCCCGTTATGAACTACATTACCCATAAGCCATTGCCCAGACTCATTAAGATTTGATTTGTCCCACCTGTGGATCATTAGCTTGTTTGTGTTTGCGTATTTAAGCTGTTTTCTCGTTTGCTTTCGATGTATAGCCTTGTTAGTGTTATAACTGCATTTCCAGTGTTTCGTGTTCTCTGCCTGTTTCCTTGGATCTCGTCTAGTTTGGATTATTGCCTGCTTTTGACTACTATTATGGATTGTCCTAATAAATGCTGCACTTGGATCGCTCATAAAGTCTCAGAGCAGTGAATCATAACAGTATACCACACCACTGATCTATAAAAGAGATGTATACTTGTCTCCATAGATCAATGGTGTAATACACAAGGCACAGCAATTTACAGTAGCACCTCACTGCAGTACACAAGCTCCAGGGGGTGGAGTTGGATCTAGATTTAAGGGGTGGAGATTGGTAGGTTTAGGGGTGGGTTTAGGGATCAGGGGGTGGAGATGGGTAGGTTTAGGCGTGGGTTTAGGGATCAGGGGGTGGAGATGGGTAGGTTTAGGTATATGTAAGGTGGGAGGAGTTGGATCTGGATCCAACTCCTCCCCGTGGATTTTGTGTTCTGCACTGAGGACCATCTAGCAATTTACGGGTTACTTTCATTAATTTGTTTTCAAATAGAAATGGCACGATGCTGTTTTATATTTTAAAACATATATAAATGAATTACTTTGTATTGTTTATCTCTGTAGTAATAAAGGATATTATAAAGTGCCATAGCAAACAAACAGATGTGTGGTATTGGCACATCACTCAGATTGCAATACTGTCTCTCACTTCCTTGCTTTCTCAGTAAAGTGATTTACTGGACACCCAAATTTAAACATTCATGTTCCATGGAATGGATCGTTTCTCAGACAAATGAGCATTCAGCAGTGTTCCCGGAAAGCAGTGATCAAACACCTCAGTGTTTTCACCAGAGACTTAATACCGGGCTTTGTTGTAGCTGTTAGCGATCAAGGCTAACATGAGCACAATGAATGCTATCTCGATTAAACCGCTTTTATCAAATTTGTTCAATTTAAAAAGTGTGAAATCACATTTGTCCTATATTTTTATACATTTTCTAAAATCTTCCTATTCATAATGAAGTTTTTGGCCTCCTGGATTTTATATTCATTCACTACACTGTAAGTTAATATGGAAAAACTCATTTGAGGACATTGGTGGTGATAAACAGCAAGTATTTAATTGAAATTAAATTAAAAAGTATGAGTACCATATGTATTGCGTCATAATAACAGGTATAAGGGTTTTTTATGGGGGGCGGGGGTTTCATATAATTGTTTTTCAACACAAATATACAATGAACATTCAGCTACCACAGTTTTGCACACTAGATACTGTAGTAATGCAGTCTATCACAAGACCACCAAACAGGGACAATCCATGTGTATTTCATCAGTTCTGAGATCAGTCTTCAACATCCATACACATAGAATATAAAAGTCATTCCAGAGTCATGGGACATGTTCTCTGTATATCCGCCTAAAACTGTACACAAAACCTTCAGGATTGACTCGTTAGATAATGCCATAAAAATGAGCCAAAGAAAAAAACAAAACAAAAAAATGCCAAAACATGTACAATACACTGACACAGAAAGTCAGCTGTGTTAGACATGCAACAAGTAACCAAACTTGCTGAAAAATTACAAACAAAAATTCATAAGAAAACCTTATAATTGCATAAATACTTTGTACAGTTAATCTTACTGTAAAGAAATGCACTCTTTCAAATAATAGCCCACGACATAAAAATGCATCTGATAAAACAATTACTCCATGTCTCTACACGTCAAGGTGCAAAAATAATTTCAGATTGATATAGCCGTTTGATCTTTGAGCTGCTTGTCGACAGCAAAATCCTAACAGCTTTGTGATGTTATGATTGCACACTGAATTACAGTACATTAATACAGAATAATTCAACTATAATGAGTGCATATTAGGTTGTACAGAAATCATACATAAAACTGCAAATGTAACAAATTTGTAAGTGACGGACAGTTTAAAGGAAGAAAGAGAAAGATATTCTCTCTATTAATCAAAGCAGCAATTGTGATTAGGTATTGCCCACAGTATCAAAAGAAAAGCAAAAAAAAAAACATACAAACAAAAAAAGAAAAGATGAAACATACTTTCTATTTCATAATCTTGCCTAAGGTACAGAGAAAGTAGGCTTCCGGTCCATCAAAAAGTGTTCAATCCCTTTTTCTTTACACATGATAACTTTCAAGCTAGTCTTTCCTCAAATGTATGTGGAGTGAAATCATCAGTAACTATTGCTTTCATAATCTACAGACGTTTAAACGGGTGCAACATCGCAAACGGTTAAAATTGAGATTTTAAGAATAAGAATAGTGAAATAGTGAAAAGTAAAAAAACAAAGCTAGAGTCAAATGAAAATTCATATTAGTTAGGAATAACAGATAAAGAATTGCATTAAGGACTGTCAGAAAAGTCCCACAGTAAAACATCCAATATGAAATGAGTATTAACTCTTGACACTTCAGAAACATGTTTTTCTGTCTTTAAAACGTATATAAAAAGGTAGTGGAATCATTTAAAGGTTGAACGAATCCTGTCATTGAAATGATTTACAGTGGTCAAAATCATCAGTCTTTGATCTAAATTCAACATTTACATACTTTCACTGACCTACTGTTAAAATATATAATAGTAATTACAAATCAAGGCAGTTTGGCAACAAAATTTAAACCGAAGAACTCTGTCTATGGCAACTGGCTGATACTGTGGGCAACACTTCAACAGAACATATAAAACAAACATAATAATTAAGCATTTGCATAACTAGACAAGCTAGTAATGTCAACCCACAAACATTTATCAACATTCATAGTCCCCAATTTTATTCCCGCTGGGATGCTGTGACTTGTGACATTGACTACACACACACACACACACACACACACACACACACTCACTCACTCACTCACTCACTCACATTTTTGTTCCTTTAAAGCCAAGAGTGATTTTTAACATACTGTAATACTATATTACAAGCAATGTGTTGTTTTCATTTCTTCTTTTATCTCTTAATAATGACTTTTGTTTCACTGTTTCAAGTTAAAAATGCCATTGTAACTATTTACAATATAAACAAATGTCATCTCGTTTCATCAGGAAGCGTTTTATACGCATTGCTTTTTCTAAAATCTAAACATTGCTGACTTCGTGGATGATGCCAATGAGATGACGGAGCAAACTGCAAAAGAAAATGCATGAATGGAAAAGTAAACTAACAATCGTCTCTTTAATGTTGACACTTCTGCAATATATGAAATTATGAGCATTAGTGATCCCATTTTGGTCTACGTCAGTGATTTACCAATGGGATTTTGCACAGGGAGCGGTGTTGTGGGTTTTTTGAGGGTGGTTGTGTGTTTTGGGCATGTGACGCGGGGTGAGGGTGATCTAGTTTCTCGGGCTTTCTTCAGAGCACCGCTCGTGCTGCAGGTTGTAGTAACAGTTCTGACACACACGCACAGGAGAGGAGATTTTCAGCCGCTTGATCTCTGACTGAAAGCGACTGCACCTGAGGGAACGAGCAACAAATTGTGAAACGCTGAAAATGATTTAGTCACTGAAATTATAGTCATTCTAATTTATCAAGACATTTTAAAGATTTAACAAAAACATATATATGATAGAAGTAATCTCTTACTTCTGGCAGAACACCTGGCCACAGTTTCTGCAGTGGTGGCGTCTTTCAGTGAGGGAGAAACGCACTGTGCATCCGGAGCAGCTGTCCACCTGTTCGTCCTTCACCCAGTGATCTGCAGTGGAGCGTCCTGGTTGATCACTGACAGACCAGCTGAACACACGGCCACGGCCGTCGCCTACCAGGATCTTACTGTGGTCTCTGAGTACACAAGAACAGCTCGTTATCAACCGTCATCTTGTCAAGAAACAATTCATTTGATGCCCTCTGAGCAAACACTGGAATATTAAAGCCAATGTTAAATCACATCAGAAACACAGCAGAAACCAGTTTGTCTTTTATCCGCATTCCAGCACAAACACAGAGCACCTACTTTGAAATGGCAAGCGAGGTGATTTCCGCAGGATGAGTGTTGTCCTTGCGGTCAAACGCTGTGTGCATGGTGAGTTTGCTCCGGAACTCCAGCTGTCTCTCCCATCTGTAGCCTGTTCAGGAGACAAAGTAAACAGTAAAGAACATGCCATTTGGTCACATAAAAAAAAAAAAAAAAACACTATCATAAAAATAGTAAATAGCCACACTTCTGAAATCTATTCATTTAAATGCATTTTGATTACATATTTCATTCAAGGATCTACTGATCTCGCTTTGGTCTTTTCATGTAAATTGTTATGTCAATAACATAATTTGTGGTAAAACAGTATTAAATTAGAATGAAATATATTAAATGAGTTTTTAATTAGAAATAAATGACATTTATATTTAATTCTTTTTAATTAGAATTTGTAA
Source organism: Scardinius erythrophthalmus (assembly GCF_964197995.2). Lineage (NCBI taxonomy): Eukaryota > Metazoa > Chordata > Actinopteri > Cypriniformes > Leuciscidae > Scardinius > Scardinius erythrophthalmus. The sequence goes on from NC_138225.1 coordinate 27,696,369, forward strand.
TATAATTATAAAAGTCATCACATGAAACGGCTGGTTTTAATCTACTGCACCTGGTTTGAGTTTGTTGTAGGACCGAGCCTCCATATTACTGGGCTGAAGAGGCTGTGGCACGGGCCCATGAGAGGGTGCCGAGTGCGGTTGGGAATGTGGCTGCGAGGGAATTCCTGGTCTAATCTGGCCCTCTGAGTAGTTTACAAAAACAAAGCCGTCTTTCTCGTCAATGCTGAGCGTGTCCGACCAGCGGCGGGAGTCGTCAGAGCCACTGTCCACCGACCAGGAGGCTCCGTTGCGAGGCTTGGGTCTGTGGACGGTACTGCTGGGCTGGCTGTTTGAGGTTCGAGGCTTGGGGTCCTGACTGAGGCTGGCTTCCTCTCCCTCAGACTCACTGGTGTCATCGTCTGGAGCGTCACGACCCTCTGGAAGAACAAGATTTAATATGAAAAGATCTAATAAAAGCCTATAATGCATAAGGCAGGCTAAAACTGTTTATAGCAAAGTTAATCAATTTTATTTATTATTTATTTGATCTAATACTTTGCAATATTACAGCACATATGACAATTAAAAGATGTCATGTGGGGGACGTTTTACCAATCTCTCCACAGCAGTCTGGCACCTCAGGGGGCTCTACAGGGTCTGGAGCAGGGGTTTCTGGGACTTGCAGAAATTCGGTTCTCCAGAACTACAACATAAAGTCACTTGTCAAGAACTGTTATCTGTTGAACACTTTTAAACAGACAGAATGGAAAGAAAATTCAGGTGAAGGCTGTTACCCTGACAACACCATCTGAGTGTCCTGTGACGATAACATTCTGCGTGTCCCACTCGTTCATCTCTGAGACGCAGCAGCAGAGGATTTGTTGGCTGCGGCCGGTGAAGGTGTTGGTGCTGGCGATGGGGCTTCCATTAATGCTCCACACATGGATGTAGGTGCCAGCACAGGACACTATATCACCCTACACCCACAGAGTCATAACCAAATCACAGAATACTTCAGTTAGTTGTGAGGCATCATAAAAAGCAAGAAACTAAATCAGGAATCTCTCTCTCTCTTTTTTTTTAAATAACGTAAACAGCATTTCACTTATAGAAATTAATTCATATTCAGGCAATAAACTATGAAAATGCAAAAAATGTTTCCATACTTTTCTAGTTAATAGTTATATTAATATATATATTAGTTAATCTCATAAATAAATTAATTTTCAGGAATTTTTCAAAGGGAAGCACATTTTTAATGCATTACAGCTTCTGAGAGTTTGATGACTACATCAAATGAACTTCATACCGTAAAATAATAAGTTGGTAATAAATGTTTAATTCTGTATCAGCCAATAACAAAAAAAAATAGCAATACTGATAATACATTATTATATTTTATATGAATTGTTTTATTATGATTATGATTATTATTATTAAAAATATGATTTAGTAATAAATGTCCCAATAACCCATAAAAAATATATATTTTTCCGTAGTTTTCTGTATGTGCTTATTAAATGTTTAAACTAAAAGGATTTTAAATGTCGTTTAAACAATATTTGTGACTTTTCAGAAAGCATTATTGTGGGCTCACAGTAAGCTCGTTGATGCAGAGTGCCGAGACCGGAGCCCGATGGCCCCTTAGCTGGGTGACGAAAGACAGCTTATTCAGGTCCCAAATGATGCATGTACGGTCCCGAGAGCCACTCACGACAATGTGGTAAGCTGATGACGCTGTGAGACATGTAACTGCATCTGTGTGGCCCAGAAGAGCCTGAAAACATACATGCATATATTAAATCAACATACAAAACATAAGTAGGTTTAGCAAATGAGTCTAAAAGAAAACTTAAAGGGGTCATATAATGGTACATGCACTTTTACAAGTTGATTGCACTGAAATGTCTGTTGGCAGTGCCTGTACACAACCATCCTATCATGATAAAAATCCATTCAGTGGTTTTGTTTTAATCTCCTTATATGTTTGACCCTCTCTGAAATCAAGCCGTTCGATATTGTGACGTCATAATATCCAACGCCCCTCCCGCGATTGTGATTGACAGCCGTGTTTCAACACAAGACCCGCCCTGAGCAAGCTGTGACAGCTGTCGTCATAGTAGTCCGCCATTGTTGATATGCTGGAGCAGAATGGCGTCTAAGCGATTGTGGTGTTCAGTTCTTAGATGTAATAAGGAACACAGCAGTCATTTGGATGTTCCCAAATCCGAGCCGTTGAAGATGCAGTGGCTGAGTTTTGTTTTTGAAGCGATATGCCCAAAGGATTGACGCGGGGATTTCCTCACGATCATCTGTGCTTTCATGTTTGCGCGAATCATTTCACACCAGACAGCTTTACAAACGAGAAAAAACGGATCGGTACCAACGTGTTCCTGCTGAACCTCCAGAAGATGTGAGTGTAATGTGTTATTAACCTTTATATTAGTATTTATATTAATCTTTGCGAAATTTGCAAAACTTGCTGCAGGCTTCACGATGAATGCGTCTAAGGTTTAAACTCAGGGTACATTACGGCATGTTTTCTATGTACGACATTCTCAATATAATTCATAATCCCACGTTTATAATGAACAACATGTGGTTATTGTGTTTCAAACGGTGTACGCACAGAACAGAGGGGCGGGGTGAGCAAAGCTCATTATCATTTAAAGACACATGCACTGAAACGGCGTGCTGAAAACAGAGCTGTTTTTGACCAGGTAAAATTAGTGTTTTCTTACAATACTAATGAGAATTTTTAATTAAAGTATATTACAAACTTTTAATTTAGACCCTAAAGAATCATATTAGCTTGTACAAAAATGGCATTATATGACCCCTTTAAATATATTATTTGGAGTAAAATGAATCAAACAAGCAAGCAGCATTAAATCAAATACAAAACAAAAGCTATCATGTGCTTATAACAGTTACCTGTTTGAGTGTGAGGGTCTTGGCTTTCTCTTTGGAGGTCCCAGTCTCCCAAACACAGATGGCTGTGCTGAATCCTCCAGTAATGACCAGTTTGGGATTGGGGCAGATAGAACACAAGATCTGTCCCCACTCAGACAGACACTCATATACTATCCCCGCCTATGAGACGAACGCAACACACGAACATTAGACAACTAAGCCTGAAAACAATACACACTATATAGAATAAACCAACACCACAAGCAAGTGTAACCAAACACTACAACTAGTGGGCACTACTACACAGCTAGTGAAATGCAAATCATCTGAACAACACTGAGAAGAATGTTTCCCACAGCAACATTGTATATCTCTACAGAAATTATTTGAGAAGATAAAGATGCCAAAAATAACTCAAAGAAACACTGTTTATAAATGCTGCTATTCAGCAAAATACAGAAAATATGCACTCTACCAAGTCTGGGGTCAGTAAGTGACAAAGAAACATTTTATAATTTAACATTTATAATGTTACAAAAAAAAATATTTCAAATAAATGCTGTTTTTTAAACTATCTATCCATCAAAGAATCCTGAAAAAAAAAAGAACGAACAGTTTCTACAAAAACTATTAAGCAGCACAACTGTTTTCAACATTGATCATTTATGACAAATGTTTCTTAGCACCAAATAAGCATATTAGAATGATTTCTGAAGGATCATGTGACACTGAATATTTCAATATTACAGTTTTTATTTGATTTTCGATCAAATAAATGTAGGCTTGGTGAGCATAAGACACTCCTTTCAAAAAATCGACCCCAAACTTTTCAACTGTAGTTACTATAAAAGTAAACCTAACATTTTTGTAAGACATATTTTATGAATATGCAAAGCTCTTGGCCCCAAATGCATTTTAGGATCTGACAGCCATTCACAACAGCTGCTGAAAGCACTGCAAGTAAACAGAAGAACTTATGTGTAGCAAATGACCTTGTCAGACTCATAGTTGGAGAGGCGGCAGCTGAGGTCTGCGTAGCCCCAGGCGAAGGTTTTATTCCAGGCAGGAGGAACCAACACCTTGTTCTGCTCAACAGCCAGAATGCCCTTGTCAGTGCACACGATCTGACCCACTGGCTCTTTCAGCTCTGTACGACACAAATGACACACACAGAGCTCATTTAAATGCTCATCACTGCATGGCCAGAACTGTTTCTGAAAACACAAGTTTTAACAAATAAAAATTACATTTAATATATGAATAGTTATAAAATTATATATATATATATATATATATATATATATATATATATATATATATATATATATATATATATATATATATATATATATATATATATATATATATAGGTATTTATATTTATTTATTAATACAAAATGTATAGAATATAAAATTAGAAATAACGACAAAAAAATGGTATGAGATTCAAAACTTGGGCTGTTTGGATCTGACTTTTGATTGGTCATCCGGAGGATGTAATTGTTATATCGAGGTACTGCTATATAAAAATGCGACGACATGTATCGTTGATGTAAACGATAAGATTCACCCAAAAATTTGAATTGTCATCATTTACTCACCCACATGTCATTTAAAACCTATAAGACTTCCAAACGAATGAAGAGATTTGTATAAAACCTGAGAGATTTCTGTCCCTCCATTTAAAGTCCATTCCTCTAAAACTTAAAATGTCATAAAGGCATGGTCATAATAATCAATCGAGCAGTCTAATCCAAATCCAAGTCTTCTGAAGAGACACGATGGCTATATGCTGAATAGATTTACAACGATGCGCATACTGTAGTAATCAACGACATTCAATTTTTTTGCGTGGTGTGCGGAAACAACATGAAAGTGAGTAAATGCAGAATTGAAATTTTTGGATGAACTAATCATATACAGGAATAGTCATTTTGACATGCTTTCTTGCGATTAGAACCGTGATTCATTGCATTTATCAACTGAAGCGCAAATATGTGCTGCCAGAACGGCACACACATCATTTAAATCACATCACATTTATTTTTAGTAGTATAATTATTCAAAGCAATAGTATCATATCGGGAGTTCAGTATCGCGATTTGTATCGAATCTTGACATGAGTGTATCGTTACATCCCTACTGTACACCTCTATCCAATCTGCATCACCTTTGACAGGAGTGAGTGAGGGGCGCAAGTTGTCCAGATGATGGAAGAAGATCTTGTCTAAGGTGGAGTTGATTGTAACAGGCACACCAGGCACCTCTCCGTTTGACTTGCTGCGCACCCGCTTTGGAGGATGAGGCTTCTTAAACAGCTACATTAATAGAAAAACAGAGGTTAAACTTGATGCTGAATAAATCAAAAACAAAGACGTACTGTACAGTGGTACCAAAAGGAACATGGACACCTAAGTCACATGAATTTAATTACATTAACACAGAATATCAAACCAAATGGCATCGGCAAACAAATGAGGATAGAGCTTTTTTCAGAACAAACTTTCCTTTCCATGACTTTTAACCAACTGGTGTCACTGTGATTTTTACCAGATGTATGAAGTCAAGTTTGCACAGGTGTCCTAGCAGAATAACCACCAACGTCGTTCATGACATTTTCAAAAATGAAATCGCAAACCTGTTTAGGGATCTGGCCGAAGTTGTTGATGAATCCAATGGTAGCGGTTTCTTTAAGTGGGTCATTAATGTTGTAGATATCCACCTGGCCCTCATAGAAGAGATGGTGGAAGACATTCACTGCCTCCACCGCTGGAGGACCCTGCTGCTTGTAACCAAAGATCAAGTCGATCCATTCATGCAGATGGGAGCTGACATAGTCACACTCCAAAGCCTGAAAAAACACACACAAACCCTAAAGGTTACAAACCTGTTTCTGGAGATGGCCTTCAGTTATTCTCTGACATTTAGGTTAAACGTGGGATTAGGAGAACAGTATTAAACATCTGTATTAGGAGCGGATGAAACAATGACACACAGAGCCTCTTTCTGACCACAGGCTCCATCAGGGTCAATGTATTACCTCTCTGTGAACCCTAATGAACTCTCTCGGGTCTCCTTTTGCCCATGGAGGCAGAAGAACGTCTCCAAGCCTAATGCCATTCTGTTTACTCCCTTTAGGAAAGATTAACCAAATTAAACAACATACTTGTAGAAAAATAAGAGAGAGACTGCATTTAGTGTAGAGATGAGGCTAGTTGTCCAGCTTGTCCTCACCCAGGTCGAAGTTGTTGGAGTTGAGCAGAAACTCAGGAAGGTAGAAGAACTCCGGTATGAGTTCCTTCACATCAGCCATGTTGTGTTTGGAAGCAGAGAGCCAAGCCTCTCGTATACTGTGAAACATTCGGTCGGCCAGATCAAAATGTCCTCCCTAAAAACACAAATGAAACTAACATGTAGCCAAAAGCTTTAACTTCTCATGTTCAATCTGGATCAACTCTAAAAGTCCACATCACAACTATAACAATAACGACACAGAGGAACGATATCATTGGAATCACTATCAGAAAGATTGTTTCCAGCTGACGAACAATAAAAACATTGACAGCCAATCATAATCCACTTGACTTTAAAGCGATTTAAAGGAGCAAGCGACATAACTTATAATAAACAGAATGTTTTCATCCATTGGTGCAGATGCTAATATAGTTGTCATTATAGTGTGGATGCTAATATGTCTAATAACAACATCCTGTCAGAAACAAAAGAATATTTATTAATGCTTATAAACTTTGGATGGGAAAAAACACTGTAAATATTTGTAAGTGCAGCGGATGCTATGTTTATTGTGGAGACAGTCTATGCTATGTGGAGGCTTTATTTAGAAACATTTATTATTTCCACCTGCATAACAATGGGTGTAGAAAAATGACAAGACTGTCCTGTTCAAGTCCTGTCCCCAATATAGACTAAAAAAAAAAAGAAGGTTTCTTTAGTAGGTTACATTTTTTTTCCATCTTTGCCCCACAGTTGGTGAAAAAGACTCCCAACAAGAATAACTAAAACACAAAGTAAAGAGAAGAATGCAAGGACGAACCTGAAGCCTGAGAAAGATCTGTGTGAACGGCTCCATTCTGACCAGATATGAGGCCACGATCATTGCAGAGGAGTAATGGGTGCCGTAATGATACGCTGGAGTCTCGCCTGTGAAGAAACAAAAACATGTTTAAAAAAGTTTGCATAATCAACACAACTCACAGATCATTTAGCAGGGGTCTTTGACTCACCATTAGGATCCTCCCAGTCTTTGAATCTTTTCTTGTACTGGATAAGTCTGTCATCTGTCTGTGCTCCCATTGGTTTGGATAAGTTTCGGAATGTCTTTGGATTGTTGAGGTCTAGTTCCTGTGAAATAATTAAACATCTTTAACTAGCGGAGGAAGATTTATGCTCAGACTGCAGAAGAAAAAACACAAAACTGGTCCTAATGCCCCAACAGAATGTAAATGTACTGCAAACAGTGTGGCTCCCTGCATTTATTACAAGGAATGATCAAGGACATGTTTATACCTCAGAATCAAAGTCTGCCAGGATCCATGGAAAGACTGGATACTGCATCAGGTCATTGTATGACCTGCCGGCCAATGTGTTGAGATGCATAAGATATTGGAAATTACTAATTTCTCCTCTCTGCAAATAAAGAGTGTCTTTCATGAGCAACACTGCAAAAACAAAACAAACAGACAAAACATTTTAATGTGAAGATACCGCACCTCCCATCTTTGGGTCACTGACTTCTCTCCGACCAGCGTACTAAGAAGACCAGACCTATGAACAACACAAACACACACATACATAAATGTTTATTTGGTAAATATACTCTAAATACACTTCATAATCTTATAATATGATGGTAACTTACCCTTGTTCCACACTAGTGTTGGGACGTTGCCCAGAGACAGATTCTGAGCTGTCGGCTAGTGAGGGAACAACTGCCAGGAACCTAGAAAACAAGATCTGGCTTTAACCGCCTTGAAAGTTTGGAAATATGTTATGCTAATGCCTGCGTTCCACTAGCTGATTTTAAATTGTATGCTTTAGAAAACTCAAAGCCACAAAGCGCAATTGTTGATTGAAATCAGTGGTGACAGTGTAACCAAGCTTTTTTCTGAGGTTCTCCTACAATTAAACAACTAATAATTTTTTTTTTTTTAAAGAGAGTAATAATTTTATTCCTTAAGGATATATTAAATTGAAAAATATTGACAGACATTTATAAAGACATTTACAATGTTATATAAGATTTCTGTTTCAAATAAACGCTGTTCATTTGAACTGTATATTTATCAATAGAAAAAAATAGAAATTTTTTTTTTACAAGTTTCCATAAAAATATTAAGCAGCACAACTGTTTTCAACTTACAATTTTTGAAGGATCATGTGACACAGAAGACTATGTTGCTGAAAATTCAGCTTTGCCATTAAATGGATAAATTATATTTTAAAATCTATTAAAATAGAAAACAATTATTTTGAATTATAAAAATGTTTATTGTATATTATTGTATTGTATTTGTGATCAAATAAATGATGCCTCTGTGAGCATGAGAGATGTCTTTTAAAAAAAAGTCAAATATATTATCAACCCCAAAGTGAGGAAAGGTAGTATGCATTTCTCTCATTTTTTTAAAATCAAGTCTCGAAAGGACAAAAAGACAAACACATTTACTGGGTAAAACCACTTCATGAATAGCATCTTAATGTAGTCTATTACAGTTGTTTATGAATGTGCAGTGCTCCTGTTCTAATAAAGTCAAACTTCACAATGAAATGCTGCCAAAATGGGGAGCTGCAGTGTGTGACAGGGAATCTGAGAGAAATGCCTGTGGAAGACATTTAGTTCGTCACCCCTTTCTATTCTTAACAGCCGAGTGTGACAACATCTGACAGGACAAGATAAGATTTAATCTAATATGATCAAAACCTGCGACATCCACATCTAAAATAGGGCTGTCGGCAAGTGGGCTGCTGCCTTAAGAGGCATGAGTGTTTTCAATACCTCTGATACACTTTGTTCCGGACTCCTTTTTGAAAAGCCAACAAATAATTTCTTCCATCCCCGGAAAACACTTCTACTGCCATGGGCTGTGAGGAAGACAAGCATAATGTAACTTCATTATCAGCCTTAACATGAAAGCTGCCCAATGTTATCTGGGTTCAAGCAACGAATTAAGCCAAATGGTTCATCTGCATACCTGAAGCAGGTAGCGACGTTTGTGCACCTCTCTGATGTCTTCGTAAGCAAAGATGCTGCAGCTTCGTTTCAGCTGACTCTTGCTCTGCCGGGCCCCTCGGGGGATGATAGGCTCATGCATACTGCAAATGTCACAAAAACAAAGTGCAAACACTAAAGCAGTGGTTCTCAACCAGGGTGCCTCAGCAAAGCTCCAAAGGGCCCACAGAATAACTAATATTAATAAATAATTACATTCAATTAATATAAACATGATAACAGAATTGAATGACAGAATGAATCGCAGGATAGTTCTTTTTTTTTATTTTGCTTTGTCATAATTACAGCAGGAATACTCAAATATATTATCCTATATGGGAATGTTATGTTGGACAATGGGGGCCAGTCATAAAGGTTGAGAAAAAATGCAGTAGATTATTAGAGACTATGTCAGAAAATATCTGAGAAGCAAGAAAAGTGTAAAAAATAATATATGAAGAGTTCAGATGCAAAAGCCTCTAAGTGCCATCTGAAAATTTCTTCTAGAATGATAATTTTTATCAAGCTTGTATATTTAAGTTCAATAATTTCACTTAAATGGCAATGAAAATTACCTACCGTAAATCCTCTAATATTGGCCTGTATTCCATTAGCGGCCGGGTCTCTAACATTGGCCGGTCTCGCTGTCAGCGGAGGTAAATAAAGGCTGGTCTCTAATAGTGGCCGGGGCTATTATTAGAACCAACGTTGACTGGGCAGGCCACAACATTATGCTTGTGATAGTAACATTTTATTAACAATTTATTCTCTTAATGTATATATTCTAATAATAAGGGCTGTAACAATATGCAATATGAATCCGAAATCACTACACTCAGACCTACGAACCTGTGTCGCGGTGTGAGAAGGCAGAATCGCGACACACCCCTTTTTTGAAGTTAACATTATACAATACGTAGACCTACACCACAAAACTAGTTGAGGATAAATTTAATATTGGGCAATTCCAGCGTTATAAACGGGGACATTTGCAGTAAAAACTTGAAATATAAATTCTCAGAAAATGCATTTAATACATATTGAAAAATATCAGTCTACACATGCGTTTTATATTTAATATGAGGGAAATAGCCTAGGCTACACATGCGTTACGGGACACAAAAAATCTTTAACTTTTAGGTAGCAAAATATTTTTTAGTAATTCTGTGAATTACACTGCGCAAACCAAAAGTAATACTAACCGGATGAAGAAGGGTTGGCTCTCCACAGAACACAAAATATTCATTTTAATTTATTTTTCGTGTTTCCATTTATGAGGAAAAAACAATGTTACGGACGTGAGCGCTCTGAAAGCGGCACTAAAAGACAGCTTTAAAACTTTCACAGACACCTCAAACAGAAAGCACAAAGCCTTTTTTTAAAGTTAATTTCGTTTTGTATTAATTGTATCTTAATTTTAATCAACGTTTCATCAACCAATTGGCAGGATTTAATAAATAATAAGGAAATATAGTAGAAAAAAGATAATCACGACACGGAGGCGGCTTGTGAACTAAAGCGCGTCTAAATTAACTAATTAACCGAAACTCAGCGTATATATGGCAAGCCTCACAGACCTGATAAAAATATCTTTAGACGGCTTTAAATGTGTACTTTTAAACAGAACAATTTAAAACGAAAGAAAACAGACTGCTCTCTGCTTAATCCGTATGAAATGCGCATTTCTCTCTGGCGCGTTCACTACTGCGAAGATCACGAGTCAGCATCGTCTTCATCAACTTCATCTTTGCAGCCGACACAGAAAACGCTTGTTTATTAATAAACAATTGAAATGTCTCCTTGCTATATTTTACATTCATTACTTTTGCTGGTTCTTTGTGACAGCTTAGGTGCTTTATTGGCAGCGCCACCATGAACACGTCAGCACCGAAAACATGGAGATTTTTTTTTCAATCCCTGTTTTGGCAGGGGGGGAAACTGATCAAAAATGTAATGAAAATGTAACGAAACGTTGTAGAAATGTAGTGGAGTAGAAAGTATAATAATTGCTGCAAAAAGTAACGAAGTAAAAGTCAAAAGTATGCACTATTAATTCTACTTAGGTAAAGTACAGATACGTGAAAAATTAGCTTTCAGTAAAGTAACGAAAGTATTTGGACTTCATTACATTCCACCACTGGTCACCGGTAGGCTAAAGTTGTTTACCATGGCAGTTGCGGAGCATTTATTTTCAATAAATAAACCTAGTATTTTATAGGTTCAAAAAGACAAAAAATCTCGTTTTTATTCATTCTACGGGTAGTCCGTTTAGCTCAAATAGAAATAAAGGCCTGTCTCTAATTCTGGCCTCCTTCCAATAAAGGCCTGGGCCGCAATGCGCTTGAGTAAAATAAAGGCCCGGGCCTATATTAGAGGATTTACGGTATTAATTGTCATTTAAGTGAAATTACTTAACTTAAATATACAAGCTTTATAAAAATTATCATTCTAGAAGAAAAATTCAGATGGCACTTAGAGGCTTTTGCATCTGAACTCTTCATACATACATACATATACATATATACATATATACATATATATATATATATATATATATACATTTACATATATATATATATATATATATATATATATATATATATATATATATATATATATAAAATAGTAATAAAAAGAAAATCTGCATTTTGGGCCAGTAGGAAAGAATATTGAATTTTAACAGATTATCAGCTACAAGTGAGTTTTTGTAATTAGCTAAGAGCAGAAAACCAAATATAAAAACTCTTACTTTGCAGGGAGTGTCTCAATGTCTCTAATCTCTCTGGTGACAGTCATAGTGAAGCCGTCGATCACATAAAAATGCTCTTTCCCAAATAAGAGCAGTCCTTCACTGGTGTCCAGACCCTGAACCCGAGCACAGCGGTACATGTGCTGGATCTATCAGAACAAACATAGGAAACACATTCTCAGTACCATTCATATCAATCAATCCAAATTACACATGAAGTAAAATAACAACCTGACTAGTTTGAATTACTACTTCCCTTATACCAATGGGGGATAATCTGATAGCTACCGCAACTGTAATGATCAAAATAAAGCTTTATCCAAAGACTCAAATTTTCTAAGCAACAGACTGCCAGTAAAAACAAATCGCAGTTGTTTAGCAGTGTGTCTAGGATGTTGTGGAGGAACAGGCGGAGCCGTGTAGTGCTGCAGAGCAGACCTTCTCTCCCTCCTCCAGCAGACGGAGCAGCGTGGTGTTGTCGGTTTTCTGTTCCTCGTCCAAAGCTCCTGACTCCAGCAACTCCTGCAGCTGGTCTTGACTGTCCTCATCAGCCCCATCTGCTGTGGAGCGGGACCGTTTCAAAGGGGCCTTCACCAAACCTATAACATAACACAGCACACTGAGTCAATTCATACAACACACAGTTTCATATCATTCGACAGACAGTTTCTCCCATTCAATTTAAAGAGTCGGCAGAATTACCTTTTACTAACAAGTTAGTAGTAGTTGTACAGTATGTCAAGTCTTTTGAAAAAGGAGAAGAATTCACTGTATTGAAAATGGTACTTCTTTTCTATATGCTACATCATCGACAAGCAAAATGTATAACTGTAAAACTCAATTTATACCAGTGAGCATTTAACTTCTGCAGTAGTTTCACAGTAACATATATTGACCTTTGACCCTTGCGATGGTGTCCTCTCCATGCTCAGGCTCCTGCAGTGTGGTCTCTCCCTCTGTGTTCTGCTCTATGGAGTGCTGGTACATCCCCGGGTTCCCTGACAGCAGCCGCATGTAATACTCCTTACTGTCGTAGCTGATCGCTCGGCGGTAGCGCACTGGTTTCTGGGAGGATTGAAATTTAACAAGAACTCTTTAATAGGATTAATTCACTTCTTTTGGATTTTTATCAACCTTGATGGAAAACCTTTATAACGAAAAATACGCTCTTGCAAGTCAGTGACAGCCAGAGGAATCCAGTCAGAGGCATGCAAACACACTTTGGGCTCGACAGCCAAATGAGCTTCACTCCCACAAGAAAATCCCACACTGACAATTCACATTTATTGTGTAATTCATATAGCGCACTGTTCATCTTCATATAGCGCACTGTATATTCACCCACAAAGCATAATTCAAGCATTTAAAAATCTTTAGATCAGCAATTTTCAAGTTTCAAATTCAGTCAAGTATCTGTATGCAAATTTAAAACAATTGATTTTGGGGAGAAAAACAATCTGCATGGACATGCTGTTTATCAACCTCCATCTAAATACAATTCAAGGAACTATAATTAAAGGTGAATTATGTCATTTCTGCACAACTAGCAGCACCAAACAGAACTGCAATTTGTTTGTTACAACGTAACAACACTAGCTCAACCAATGGAGAGAGTTTAGGGCGGGGCTACAGTATCTGTTTGTTGAACAATGGAAGTTGGCTGAAGTATGTGAAACAGTCTTTATTTCTGCAGTTCTGTTTGGTGCCAGTAATTACATAATTCAACATGAATACCAATTATTAGTAAGTTGTAACAGCACTATGCAACATTCTTGTTTGAATATTGTTCAACTTCACAACACATACTATAATATGGATTAAAAAGGATTAGCAAACGAGGGAAGGAGCTGTCCAAAATCTATTTTCTTAGAGGTTTCTCTGTATATGAAATATATTCAACAGGAATGAAAGCAGAGAAAACATCTCCAACCATCATTTTAAAAGCTCTGCAGAGGCGTAAATCCACATACACCTCCCTGTCATGAGCCAGGCACATGTAGAAGGTCCGGGGGGACCCATTTTACAAGTTAAGCATTCAGCAGCATTCAATGTTGTTTGAGAGCATACAGCAAGACTGTAGTTTAGGCACACTTCAGTTTATACCTGGACTGTTAAGTTAACCACAGCGGCCAGTAATGGCACCTGAGAGTGATTCTAAAAAGGGAAAAATGGGTTAAGGCAAGAGGAGCATATGAAAGCATTTAAGGGTCCTTATGTGCATTCATTACCATTATATGGCTAATGCCGCTAATTCAAGTTTGAGAGTTCACAATAGATCCATTCAGAGCATATTATCAGCCATTAGTGCTATACATACGCTGACTTTCACTGAAACAAGTCTGTTGAATGTGCCTATAGTTCCAGTTAATGGGGTAAAATAAGATTAAACCTAATTGCATAAGATTATTTTCTATTTCGGGCAGTCATAATTACCTTCTTTTTAAGCAAATCTTGAAATCTTTGAAGATGACTATCTCTATCTAACTTTACTTATATTCAGCACAAATCTGACTAAAAAATAAATAAGAAAAAATAGAATTAAATAATATTATTACATTATTATTAACTAATGGACGTGATTTTTAATGGACATAATTTTTAATGGATGTAATTTACATCCTGCATTTTAACCAAATGTAATTATACATGTAGCATATCGTCACTGTCGGGTGGACAGTATTTCATTATTTTAAAATTGTTTCATAAATCATTACTATTGGTTACCCTTTACGTCTGTCTGTGGGTTTTGCAAATATTTAACCAATGAAAAGTATTAAAAAGAGCTTGTGACTAAACATTGTAACTCCATTGGATTCTCAAACTGTAGGTCAAACCTCATAACTCCACCTATCGTAAATGAAGTGCAGAAAGCAGTTTGGACCATCTCTGCTTGTTTGCTGTGCTAGAGTAAATAAAGAACTGGTTCTTTGAATAAATACAGCAGGGTTTTTCTTACTCAAGAAACACTATACACATACACATAGTGTATAAGTATATATATCAAGTATAGAAGACTAATGTTTTATGTATTTGAGGAGCGGAGAAGAGTGTCTTAGTCTAGCATTTGTCGTCAAGTCATTGCCAATACTGCCTTAAATAGCCTGTGTGTAGCTCTTCTTTTATAACATAAGATTTTGTCCAAATGACAAAAAAAAACTGGGTCCTCACATAGCCACTGTAAACTTTATAATCTGTAATTTGATGAAAGCGTAAAACAATGCACTTGCTACCTCAGATGCGGCCATTCTAATGCTGGATAAAACACGTATGTCCTAAATTTTCTCTGGTCAAAAACCTTGTAACACCATTTGAGCTTAGTTTTGGTAAAATGTTAATAATTTTATAATATATAATAATAATAATAATAATATAATGGCATATGCAAGTGTCTAACCATATATAAAGCCACAATATCAACTTGACAACACTGATTAATTATTAAAAAAATAAACAAAATCCTGAAAAGTATCGTTTTTAAAGATTCAAGGTTTACGCCTGACAGCGACGATATAGTATTGTCCCAAAACTTATCTGAGATTAAAAAATAAATAAAAAAACACTACAGGTACCTCATTAATTAAAAACTACAACAAAAAAGGGGTAAGAAGGGCATAAACTAACCTGAGTACTTGCGTTGGGCTCAGGATCAGGCACGTAGGGATAATGAATGTAGAACATGTCATTCCGAACCATTTTCTTCCTCATTCTACAGGGTCCCTCGGTCATGTCCAACTGAAACTTATCCAGGTGGGAGCCAATAGGAGGCCCCCAGAGACCCCTTTCCCGAAGCAGCTCATATTCAATCCCTGCCCACTCATCCATCACATACTTCAGGGCATTCTGCTGCCTCTGTGAAAAAACAATTTGGAACAAACATTTTTTTTTTTTTTTTGTCATTCATCAGGCTTGGGAAAACATTTATTTGACGACTACCACATTTAAAACATTTTACCAATTATTATTGTTCTAAAAATAATCTATGCAACCTTTCTATATGTGTTTGAAATTGGGCAGGTTACCTCTTGATGCTCCTTGTACTGCATTGCTACCAAGTCCCGAACGACAGCAATGTGCGTGAACATCCACTGGAAGGTTTCCTGTGGACAGTCAAAACTAAATGTGAGTACAAACTGCCGGTGCAAGTCCGAAAGATCAGCTCATTTCCACATTTGTGAAAGCTGTTTAGTCAGCTACCTGTGCAGAAAGGTTGTTCTTGTTCATTCCACTTTCCTTCTTGCTGCGACGGGAGCCGGTCAGTTTGGACAGACCAAAGCCACTGCTGACTCGAGACAGTTTGGACTGATTTGCTGGGGCAACAGTCTCACCCCTGCTGATGCATTTCTTCTCATGGACTAGAAGGAAAACAGAAGTTGTTCAACACAGTAAGAGAAACGCACAACAGATCGAGAAAAAAAAAAGCAGAGTGACAAAGATTGACACAGGAAAGAGTGTAAAAGCAACATGCTGCTAAAATTGAGAGAATCTGACGTTTTCCTCACCCAGATGGCTTTGCCAGCTTTTAGCAGCAGGTTCCTCTAGAGCAGGTCGGGCGGTGGCGATGTCCACATGTCCTCTGTCATTGACAGGTAGAGACACTTTAAAAATGTCCTCCAGCATTTGTCGCTTACTGTGCATGAGCTCCGTCCACACACGATTCACTGCCTTGAGCAGCAACTGACGACCTAACACACGCAAAACAAGAAGGACAGAATAAGCTAGATATCAATAATGGCTTTCATGAGGGTTTGTAAAAGTGTTAAGATATTAAACTCTATGCTTTATTCCAGCACAGATTTTTTTCCCCCAGAAATGTCAGAAAAAGATCAACCTTCGCTAACATCCTGGCTCTGGACGCTGTCCGACTCGTTCTCGGATGGAACTGCAACATGCCAGGTGGTCATTCGGGCCTCCGCCTCCAGACCAAAGCCCTCCACACTGCTGTAAAAGAACATGAAAGAGAACTGACCTGTGGCTCGGCGACACAGCATACGATTCTCTTACATTTAAAGGAGAACTCCGGTCAATTTTAACATTGAGCTCATTTTTTGGTACATTTGGAGTGCTGTCAATACAGAGAACAACGACAAAAATCGGTGTTGCCTACACCGAGTTATTCTATTTTTAAAATTTGCACCCAGTTGACTTCAATAGGGCAAGTACTAAACCTGCTTTTAGCCTCTAAACATCCTTGATGTGTCATTACATGTGCACAGAAAATGTGAGTGATTCCTTCAGAGTGAACGCGGTGAATCTGACTGCAGTAGATGTGAAAGAAATGTATAAAAATGATGTTATTTAAGCCAGCGCAAATACCTTTGTTTACATCCTGTTTTCGGGTGAAGTCCAAAGTAGTCGATTGCCGAGTTCACGCGCGTGATCATAGGTACTAAACCTATGCGCGTGAACTCGGCAATCGATTACTTTGGACTTCAACCGAAAAACAGGATGTAAACACAGGTATTTGCGCTGGCTTAAATAACATCATTTTTATACATTTCTTTCACATCTACTGCAGTCAGATCCACTCGTGTTCACTCAGAAGGAATCACTCACATTTTCTGTGCACTTGTAATGACACATCAAGGATGTTAAGAGGCTAAAAGCAGGTTTAGTACTTGCCCTATTGAAGTCAACAGGGTGCAAATTTTAAAAATAGAATAACTCGGTGTAGGCAACACCGATTTTTGTCGTTGTTCTCTGTATTGACAGCACTCCAAATGTACAAAAAAATGAGCTCAATGTTAAAATTGACCGGAGTTCTCCTTTAAAGAAACCAGGGTCTTTTGGCAAATGATTTATCAGTGCTACATCATGTGACGCCTTCATCCTGTCAGTCAATAATATGAGTTTGAATGCCAAATCACAAACAGTAAGAATAATGAACATCATTTCAGCACATCAGACACTGGAAATCAAATCAGTTGAAGTTATTGATCTTCCTGCGTCAGCAGAGCTCAGAGGCTCAGAGTATCAGCACTGCACACTAATGTAATTCTGCTCATTGTCTCTGAGCTGCTCTCATTTCTCAGTCTCTCTGAAGCCAAACTTCTGAGTCAGCCTAGATGCAGAGCCATGACAACGTGAACCTCCCCCTCAAATCTCTCACAGTGACTCACGACAGAAAAGCAGAGAGCTGCACAATCACAAGCAATCCTGAGACTGAGAAGAGCCATTATTCATTTTCACAGCTCCTACAGGATGTCTACCCATTTATCTTTCTATCTTAATGCATTTTATTATTATTTTTAATTATTTATTTATTCATTTTTAAATTAAATTATTTACTTATTATTAACTAAATGTATTTACTTTTTTTTCATATCTTATATCCAATGTCCATCAATCAAAATGTATTTATTTTTACTGCTCCTATATAGTTTATACATCTATCGAAATTTATGTTTGCTTCACAGCTTGCATATAAACACACTGTCTATTAATCTAGTACTATTTGTTTTTATTATTACATTTATTTTTGTCAGCACACATCTAACCATTTATCTGTTCGTGTAAATTAATTTTGAATGAAATTTAAAAAAGTCTGGATTTGAACCAGAGACTACTTCTAAATTCATAAACCCTTGATTTCACATAAAGTGCCTAAAAACATCTTACGACCCCGTGTTTCTCTCACCTCCCCGTGTGCAGGTTGATCAAGCAGTGGGCCAGACAGGCCACAAACTCCTGGTCATGGTTGCCGGGTCCCAATACAAGGTTTCGGTTTACCGTCAGCACACGAAGTGAATCCAGCAGGGTGACCTGTTGCGGGACAGTCTTGTGTGGTCGTGAGAGCTGGTAAAGTATTGTTCGGTTCAGACAATGGTAGATTGAGTCCAGAGACAAACCCTGTGATCGGCGTTTAGACTGTTGAGAAAAATAAAAGAAAGGAGAATAGGAGATCTGTTGAGAAACCACCACTTATGTAAATCACATAGGAATGCAACAAAAGTCTTGGAAATAAGAAGTGTAAAAGAGAGAGAGAAGAGAGAGAGACAGCACTGTCAAAATAACAGAAAGTTGTAAATGTTTATAGACAAAGATACCGCTTTCCTCAGCAGACATTCAAACTGATTAAGATTGACCAGAAGAATATCAGCTACAGTAGATGCAGGTAATGCACTCGTTTATAGTCCATCTCTCGTCTAATATTCTGCCCTACATTATACAATGAGCTTCAATGAAGCAAAGTGACATTTTATAATTAGTAACGGAGGCTGTTAAACTGTCAACTTTAGATTTGAATCTATAGAAGAAGAAAGTAGTTCCACACAAAATAGTTTTTAAAGACACTGTGGATGTTTCTTATTTTTTAAACACGTGGCATCAAAATGTTGTGTAAACGCAATATCACACTCGTAGCCATGCAATATGGCTCTATATCAGCACGGCTGTGATTACCAACGGCCAATTGTGGGTCCTTTAGATTGTTCTTAAATGATCAAAGTAAGAGTTTTTGAGTCACTGCTACATAAAAGTATTAATTTATTTCAAGAAAATATTCTTATTGACCCCAAACTTTTGATAGTACAGTATATATTTGAGACACGGCCATTAAAGTACTAATTTGTATGGAATGTATTTGTATATATTATAATATACTGTATATAGCGCGTCTCTTCAGAAAATTTGGATTAAACAGCTAAATTCATGATTAGTTTTACGATCTCTTTATGATCTTTTTGAAGCGTCAAAGTGGTAGTTGCATAACTGTCAATGGAGGGATAGAACTGGCACAGGTTTTTAATAAAAATAACTTAATTTGCGTTCTGAAGATGAATGAAAGTCCTACGGGTTTGGAACGATACAAGGATGAATAAATGATGACAGAATTTAAATTTTTGGGTGAACTATCCTTAGCCAAAAATGTTACAGCAAGACTGTGCCTTTGTATCACCTAATTTAGATTTTCCTCTAATAATTCCTTAGAGACAGTTTGACAATGGGAACAAGTGTGCTTATTATCATGTAGGTGGTGTGAAAGCATAATTGGAGGTTAAGCCCTAGTATGAGGTCACAGGACTGCGCTCACCTGGGTGACCAGCTGAACTATGAATTCCACCACTAGCTTGGACTCTTTATTGAACATGCCTTGCCACAGCTTATCCACCACACGCTGGGTGAAGTAGAAGACATTGTTGACCAGAATCTGGTAACTTCCTCCTGTCGTTATGGGTAATGATGCCTCCTCACCTGTTGGAGGAAAGACCCACAAACATGAAAGATTTTGCAGTGAAGAAATGGTTAATATCATTTTTACTTAGGGAACATTAGAACAAGGGGAAATGTGGTGGATATGTCAGGGGTCACAGAAGTCACCATCAGCTTCAGGGGCACACTGGAAGCTAAACGAATAAAATGAAATATCTATTTTTCACTTACATTCCAAATCCTGAATGTTTTTCCAACATGAAACAAACTAGACTTTTTTCTTTTTGGGGGACTGAGGCTGTCGAGCGCCAAAAATGAGACAAAGAACTAATAAAGTACCATGAATGTAGTTTGTATGACTCTTGAGCTATATTACAATCCAAAGCCATATGAGAAACATTAGAAACAGACAAAATTTAGATCATCACTCTCTGAATATCATACCATCTGTCATAGCAATAAAATCTAATTTGTGCTAGGTACATTAAAATATGGCAGTGGTTCTCAACCAGCAGGCACAAGATGACTTAAGTATTTAAATTAATAAATGATTGTTAATATACTAAATAATATAACTCTAAATTTCAATGCTAAAAAGTCAGATAAAACCTTCTAGATTCTAGAAACTTCTGGAATCACAAAATGAATCATGGTTAATTAATTTAATATACTGTAACACTCCCAGTCTCTGTTATTACAATTTTTTTTGAAAAAAAGCTTTGCCATTATAACACCAGAAATACTGAAAACATCTTCATCTACATGGTGTTTTTTTTTTTGTATATTGTGTTGGACAATGTTAGGGACTTCTAGTCAAAAAGGCTGAGAACTCCTGAAATATAGTCAATCGAGACCTGTTTTTTGCATATATTGTGTCTGATCTTCACTGGCATCAAAAACCACAGAGGTTGGAACAAAATGAGATTGAGTATTAAATGACAGTATTTTCATTTTTGGCTGAAGCATTGTACCAAAGCATTTTCCTGAGCTAAACCTGACGATTGGGGAGGGGGGGTGCAACTAACCCAAAAGAACATCTGCTGCAAGAAGCTGCTCCATCACACTGTCCAGGATGTAGGACTGAAACTCCTTCTGCTGGGTTCTGGTGGAGCGCTCTGGTGAGGCCTGAGGACAGAGAGCAAAGTTAGCGTTTCTGCCCAACAGATGGACACTCCCACATTAGCAGCATGCAAAGTGCCACAAGACGATACAAAATACAGCCAAAAATTACATGCACTGAAATTCTGTAGCTTAACTGGCAACAAATAAAATGTTTACTTGTGATCGAGCAGATATCTGAAATGATCTTACCTCTAGCAGAAGATCAATGATGGGGGTTTGTTTGCTGGCAGGTGTCATGCACAGGTTGTCCATGATGAGGACCCTCATGAAGTCAAAGACGTACTTCTTGGCTGGGTGGTTGGTCAGGTAGGTTTTATTGCCTACATTACAGTATTCTGACTGGCTGCGGTTCATGCCTGTATCTGTCACAAAGGCTTTGAACTCTTCAGTTGGGGAGCTGGCTTCATCATCCAAATCAGTCACCTGAGGGAAAGTGCACTTTTCAGCTACACAATAACCTTCAATTGTGCCTTGAACATCAAAAGGACAAATTCTCAAAGGCCTTAAGGTCCCAAAAACCAGTTACAATGACAAAGCGCAAGAGCATACCATCTCAGAGTAGGGCCGTATATTGAAGGGGAAAACTGTCGCAGCAAGTGTACACAGGAAGTCTGGGCTGTGCCACATGGGTGCCAGATCTGGGATGTTGTGATAGAGGTAACGGAAAAACTGCATGAGAGTGATGGGATATTCTCTCAGCCAGGAACCCTCCTCCTCTGACTGCCAAGGCTGTGGGTTAGATAAAGAGAAATGTCCAAAACTATGTCAGCTTACGCTACGAGCTTATTTTAAGGGCGTGGTCATGGGAATCAATTATTTTAACAAACTATTTTACCATTTCCTACATTTTTTACTTTCCCAATTCATCCAGAATTCTTCATCAGTTGTAGTATAGTATAAAACCTTTGATAAACTACCAACTGAAAACCACAACAATCATCACAATAACAACAGTTGCTCCTCGGACACATATTTCTTGGAGACTCACCAGATTGAGCATGCTGCGCAGCATGGCCAGGAGCAGGAACGCTGTTTCAGTGCACATGTTGTGAATGGAGCTCACCACTGTAGCGCTGGAGGCCGGGACGCCAAATATAAATGACCAGATAGAGTCCAAGTCAAACTGTGTGAGAAGATGGGATTATTCAATAATTATTGTTAAATATATATTATATAAATGATTCAATTGCATTAAATTATTATTAAATATAATTAAATAATAATTATTCATTTCAAAAGTAAAAGCATGAACAGTGGTGACATTACAATGCTCTATCACAGAGAAAACAAGTGCAGATGGTTAACATTTATATTAAGCATGCATGATTAAATGGATGATTAAGTGAAAATTTCAATTTTGAACACTAGTATATTATATATAGTATAGTAAAGTAAATAGTAAACTATATATAGTAAAGATCTGAGGTTAAATTTGTAAATAAACAGTTTAAGGAATTTGATGTGAAATTATTTCAGATTCTGCAATATTTCTGGGTCATTAGTGATCAGAGAAAATTTGTGACATGATCATGTGTACAAAAGATTAAAAAAAGGAAAATACTGTTAATTTTTCAGTTCAATGTTTTAACACAAATTGCAAATAATACACTCAAACGTAGATAATACAAATAATTAAAAAAATGTATGAAGTGAAATAAATTTGAAAAATATAAGCATTTTAGTAGTGGTCTCAGACGTGTGAAATATGGATTGTGATCCACACTCACACTCACACATATATAAATGTTTATTTGGCAAATAAACTCTAAATACACTTCATAATCTTATATAATATGATGGTAACATATGTATGAAGACATTAAGTTTGATTAGTAGGGAAAAAAAGGTTTGCATACTGACATGTACCTGCAGGCTGTCAGGCAGCTCTGTGATTGGCTGCTGGAGGAAGAGGGCCATGAGCATGAAGTAAATCTCTGGAACGTTGGTGTGTTTGGGCAGAAGAGTTTGCAACACGGGGAATCCTGGGAAATGGCAGGCATCTCGGTTGATTTCACGAAGAGTCGACCTGCCCCCTGCATTGCGGCCCACATTAAAACCTGAAAGGAGATAAGAGTAAAATAAATGTCCCACAAATTATGTTATAATACTTTATACTTAGTTATTGTTCTTATTATTATTGTTATCAAATATCATTACTGTATAATGATAGTTGTTTTTTAACATCTATATAATCATTAAATATGATCATATAGGCTAGGTCTCTTCTCACCCAGAACAGTGCCGATCTTATTAGTGAGCACAGAGTCAGTGTGGTCCAGCCACCCTCCTCCAGACAGGCCCTCTTTAAACCGGCTCAGGATGGATTGGTTACTCAGCAACACCACCAAGATCAAGAGAGCTGCCGTCACTGTGCTAGAGTGAATGTGTTCTTCCATAAACATCAGCAACCAATCAAAACCCAAGGTGCGCACAAGCTCATCACATGCTCTGTGGGAGGGAGCAGAAAGAATTTTGGGGTAGGGTGATTAATATGCGAAAAGGCGAAACTTACAAATGTATGTTATAATGTTTTAAGTCAAAAGGCTTAAATGGTGTTTTCTGCTATTTGTTCATACACTAAGAGCACTGTTAAGCAATAAAAGCACCTGGGCCATGCTAAATAATTTTGGACACATATCCGAAGTGTCCAGTTACATCTGTATCCTATCCAAGATATCATCCCCAATCCAGCAGGCTCAGGTAACAATGTTACAGATGCTGTAAAATGCAGTGCAGCTCTCTGAGGTCTAATAATCCCCCCATGATTTAATAAGGAGCATCACTCACTGTGCATTAACAGTGTTCTTCTCTTTGCAGCTGAAGAGCTGTTTGAGCAGGATATCCAGCAGTCTGTTCCGCAGAAGAATCAGGTTGGACGATAGGAGGCCTCCAAACTCATCATCAGCCCCTGGACAAACACCCAAGAAGAAGATTAAAGCTGTGGTCACATTTAATGCTGCTTGGTGAAATTTTGTGGGTGAAATCCAGTCATTTCAATTGATATCTGCATGATTGGGAATTTTGTTTAAGGGTGAAACTTCCCCATGCAGATTTTCCATTTTCTATCCAAGTTTTTTTCACGCAAATTTGATGTTGACCAAAATAAAGCTGCTGCTAGGATTGAAAGGGTCTGATTTGTTAAGAGAGTGATGTTAAGATGAAATGTTTCTTAGATACTAAGCTTATTTGAAACTTAAAAAAAGATGACCAACCTCTATCGATCTTCTCCTCATTGGTGTTCTCCATAATGACAAACTTCTCACAGACTGCAAATGTTGGTAATGTTGAAGAGATGAACTGCCCAAACCTTAGCCATAAACAAATGAACAAATAATTGAAGCTTTTTTTTTTTTTTTTAAAGATAATTATGTTTTAAGTGTATTTATTATTGTAATATCTATCCACAGAAATGATTCCTCAAGTCACCTCTGCTTCTAAACACAGTATATTCTGTGGCAACTGAAACTGTCCAAAATCAAATGGATCTGATTGTCAGTTCTGATTCAGATTCAGTCTTTTCTTTTCATACATTTAAAAATGTCTACATCTCTGTGTCTACCTGAGCAGGTCATATGAGTTGGGGAAGCCCTGCAGCAGGAGACTGAGGACATTGCCGATGGCAGCGATGGTGGGCTGAGACAGAGACTGATCCCTCAGAGTCAGCAGCAGTTTGGGGATCAGCTGGAACTCCCGCAATAGTTTGCCATTCTTAGCAGCTTCACTGAGAACAGAAACAATTAAACACTGTGTTAGTGATAATAGTTTAATTAATGTTTATGAATTTAGCAACATCACTCCCTCTAAGGCACGAATAAAATCAGATTTCCTCTCATGCTCTCTCTCTCCCCTTGTCTATGATGCACATATGGCAGAAGACCTCAAAAATCCATTTGATACATTTCATATACCATGTGATTCATTCACTACCATTCAAAGGTCAGTAAGATTTTTTTCTATATTTTGAAAGAAATTAGTACTTGTATTCAGTAAGGATTCATTAAATTGATCAAAAGTAACATTAAGACATTCATAATGTGAAAAACAATGAAATGATTCTTGAGCATCAAATCAGATCATATTTTAAATGATTTCTGAAGAATCATGAGACACTGAAGTAATGGCTGCTGAAAATTCAGCTTTGCCATCACAGGAATAAATTAAATGATAATAAATGTAAATGCTTCTGGGTCTCCATCATAATGTTAATGCTTAATGTGCACTATCAACTTTCGATAGGGCTTAATAAAAGTTACATTGCATTGCAGAAAGGTTTTAATAAATTGCCCTGAATCAAAGATTCAGTAAGGAATGTTGAAGCACAGATGGATTACCTGGATTCAGTCAGAAGTTCAATGAAGTGCTCGAAGAGAGAGAGGTGCAGTTCATAGGGAGCATGAAGCCAAACCTGAAAGAACACCAAATTATTTAGAAAAAAGGTGGATATCATGAAAAACAAACAATTTTTCTTGAACTTTTGAAACAAAACAATTTCAGAACTGAAGACCACTTACTGAGCCTACTTACAACTGGTCAATTCATGTGTTTTTACTGATCGGATATTTATCCGATTTGTTAAAACGATTCCATTTATACTTGGCCACATAAACGTGTCTCAGCAAAACGAACATAAATCCGATCTTCAATTCCCATGCTATATGCAAATTTAACAGAGTTCACGTAAACGAAAGCAACATATGAGCTGCATTTTATTTATCATCACTTAATTGCAAGATCTAAGACTGCAAAAGGAGAGAAAGCGGCATCAGCACTGTTAAGTTTATTCACACCTCTTTTAATTAAATCAATTGTGTTTTGAGCTTCAGGATGAATCTGCGAACTTTCAGGTTTATTTGCGACGGTTTTTGATTTTTCAGGGGGCCATATCTGTGGCGATGCGCGTTGCAGTAGTAGCGCTGTCATATATGGCTACCGGGAGCCGGTATAACATGCTCTCTCACGTTTATTTTTTGCCATTTTGGGAGGTGTAAAATTTACACATGTGGCTTTAACAACCAGATGCATTTGTCCAGTTTCATCTGGAATGCCTCTCAAACCACCTCCTGAAGTGATTTGAGCGATCGGATTTAACTCCGTTTCAAAAGCGTTTTGGAGGGCATTTACACCTGGTCTTTTCACAATCGGATAGCTATCACAGAGAATACGCTTGAAGTGACCAGTGTAAAACAGGACCACTGAAACTATGTTGCAACAGCAAAACTGTTGGATTTCTAATGCCAGAAACAACAGAAACAAGTGCCTGTAGTTCAGTTTTCAACAAGGTCACTGATCATGTCAGTCTGAGATATTTATAGATCTTGACTAGGTGTTTAAAAGAGGTCAGTTATTCTTTGTACATCTGCTGGATGAGAGTAACTGAAAAATCACAGCACCACTAAGGCTTCTCGTGTGAGCGTCGCACCTCAAAATCACACAGCAGGTCCTGGAAGGCTGTGGAGTTCGGAATGATGGAGGTCTCATGGCCACTATCGACAGTTCCAACCAGAGAGAAGGTCAAGTGCAGGATATGGCTGTTCAACAGAGGCCGTTTCTTCTTCAGCAACATAGCCAACAGCTATAACAGAAGACGCTCAGTTAAAGAAGATCTTTCAGGCAATGATCTAAAGCTGACAGGAAAAAAACTACAAAAACTGAAGGTCATGCAAAAGAATGATCTGCTATATTTTTGGTAATCTACTCATTTCAGGATTCAGTGAACCGATCAGTTTAAAACAGGCTGCAACCCAACATTCAGCCATTCATTTTCCTTACACAGTGACACCACAATCAACATCAGCTCTATGAAACATTGCATTCTCTATACAGACCCCATTAAAGCAGCAGAGAAATAAAACAATGCACCATCTGTTATGCTTTAACCAGCACATCCCAGCATGCCCCACCCGTACGAACCCCCACTTATCACATCAGTTGGCTGTCACCAGTCACAACAGCCCAGGCTCGCTGTTAGCATTTCATTTGCCACCTCATTGGCTCATAACATCCTACAGCTACAGCTGCAGAGAACAGAGGACACCCTCAGTTCAAAGTTCACAGAGTAATTGTTATTGCAGCCCACCTGGTAGCCTTTGATACGCTCCATCTCCTTGCTAGCTAGCGGGTTGCTCTTGACAACACAAACTAACGCTTTTACTGCAGCATAGAGACCCTCTACGTCTGATGCCATGGCAACCAGGCCCAGAATGGCAGCTGCTCCTCCGATGTACTGGAGGTTGGTGGCCACTGGTTTGGTTACGAAAGCGCGAACACCTACATGGAACAAGATTGCAGCTATAAATACATGAACATTGAGTGAAAGGGACGGTTTATTGGAGAAGCTGTGCTGTGCCTTTCCATTGTCCACTTATGAAAATCCTCGCAGATCTCCACTGTCCAGATGAAAACAGCACACACACACACACACTCACCCAGGTAACCGATAATTGCAGATCCAATGGTCCTGGCCGGTCCGTTGAGATGGCCCACTGCATTATGGATGAGTTTGACTGGTGTGGCACTTTCATGAGAGGAAACCCCAAGCTGAAAAGGGATGAAAATATCACTCTGAGCAGCTTATGCTTAATATTCATTTAATTGTTTTAATTTATTACATTAATTCATCAATGTTTAATTAATATTTAATTAAAATTGGCTTGTTTATTGTTTAAAAAAGGAAGAAATATCGTAACAAAAACAATTTTTTTAATTAAAAATTAAAAAATTGCATTAAAAATATATATAATTTTAGCATTAAGAAGCAGGAAGAGGGTGAGACTGCTTACCTGTTTGGCGATGGCTTTGCTGTCCAGTTTGTTGTAGACCTTTCGTATCTTGGCCACAGTGAGACTAGATACAGAGTGAGCAAAGAGACTGAAGGAGACCTTCTCTTCAGGGACCAATGCAACAGGACAGGGCGGCACAGTCTCAGTCTTTGAGTCTTTACCTGGAGACATGAGAGGAAACCCTGTCACTATTATCAAGCCACAACAAGCAACTAATACCTGCATTTTGCTAAACAACACATGCTAGATAAAATATTTAATCAGTACAACACCCATTAATTTACAATACAAATCTACTTTTAAGATTAGTTACTTTTTAGTCTCTAGTTATCCACCTAGTATGATATAACAGGTACTTACATGGCAGGTAAACAGCTTGGAAACTGCCAACATAATTGGGTCCCAGCTCATAGATGGCAGCCACACTGGCCGCAGGCAGCACCTCCTCCAGAAAGTGAGTGGGCCCCAGTCGCCAGACCAGAGTGGAGAGCTGGCGCTGGGCCGGTGGCGTGCCGATGTAGCTGTACACCGTGCTCATCACAGGTGGGTTTGTGGAGGCAGAGCCACCGGGAGCATTGTGAACGTAGTGCAGCTACAAAGAGGAACAAAAGAGGAGAGTGTGACCTTATCAGTTTGCAGGGCGGGGCATTTTATTTCTTTTTTCAAATGTTATTTTACAATTTCTTTTTTCATATTTTATATTATAATGCTAAATACAAGTGTAAACAGGGGCTAAAACGTTTTGAGCTTGGCCACTTTCGATCACTTTCAGAAGTAGTCGAAAACACTGATTTAGACACTCATGTGGTTTGAACGGTTCATGGTTTGAAGATGGAAAGCAAAAGCACAGAATGATGTGCCTCATTGCTACAATATGCGTTTTAAAATCAACTAAAAAAAATCAAACATGTTTAATATACTCTGACTGGATGGATTCATAGTCTGAAGCTAAAACATCAAAGCCTGTGCACTACGCAAAATTCTGTACAATCGGTCAACTCAAATTTGCAAACTGTCTTTGATGTAATCTCGTCCAGACTTAAAACGGGGATAAATCTAGGCAGAAAAAAAATATGTATTCCAGCCTTAATGTAACTAGCCAACAGCTGAGGTTTTACCCCCATATGCTGCTTAGTGTTAATCTTGGACCCAGCATATGATTTGTGTGTGACGAACAGGTAAGGAAAACAATTGTTTAGGTTAATCTGTTTGCCAAAACACAAGTTTTGAGCTATGTTAAAAAAATATGACCTTTGTGCATAAAAGATAATAACGCCACAGTAATGTTTTCCATTACTTAAGTCAAAACAAAACAAACGTGTCCACATCAGGAGCTGGGCCACACCTTGACCGTGCTGACCATCTGGCCATCGATGTAGAGAGTCGCCATGCTGTTCTTCAGCATTCCTTTGCTCATAACCAACACCAGGTGGTGCCACTGTCCCTCGGTGATGAGGTCAGCACAGCGGAAGCGAGCACAGCAGGGCAGGATCTCATAGAAGGAGGACTCCTCACTGAAGTCATCCACTGCG
This sequence comes from Scardinius erythrophthalmus, assembly GCF_964197995.2. Lineage (NCBI taxonomy): Eukaryota > Metazoa > Chordata > Actinopteri > Cypriniformes > Leuciscidae > Scardinius > Scardinius erythrophthalmus. The sequence goes on from NC_138225.1 coordinate 27,725,820, forward strand.
AGGGGAGAGAGGAAATGATGTAACGTCACTAACCACAGACAAAGGAACTTTTCCTCTGCATTTCAGAAGGAACAGGCTCTTAAATGCTACATAATAATGGCTCAATTGATAACAGTTTGCCTACAAAGCAAAAGCGTGGTGACATCAAAAGCTAAATTAATATTTAAAGTCCCCCTGTGGTGAAAATCAAGTTTTTAATGTTGTTTATATGTCTATGTGGTGTTTTTAATATGGTTTAAGACAAACCATGTACAAATCCATAAGTCAACACCCATTGCTGAGTATTTTCTCTTTGTGAACCATAGACAGTCTCAAAATCACGGTTTGAAATCGCGTCGTTTCTGACGTCACAAGCTACCTTATAACAAATCACATCAACGAGTGGATCTCTGAGCTGGTGCGAGTGAGTGGAGGCGGGGCTAATTTGCATATTCATAGAACATGTATACAAAATGAGGCACTGGTGCCTTCCTTCTTGAAGGAAAAAAACTTTTAAATATGTCATTTTGGTGATCAAAGACGAGTTTTAAGGGATAAAATCATTGACTACAGTGGGACTTTAAATTATTATTTTAAATGTTTTAATAATTTGTTTAATGTGTTCACAAACAACAGCATTCAACATATGCTTTAATAAGCTTATTTAACCTGCGTAGAGGAACAGAGGTTGAAATGGTCATCTAATTCACAAACATTCCACATCATTAAAACTTTGCTGACTAAAGAGCTAAAAGAGGAAGTTGTAAGAAACACTTGCCGTAGGTCTGAAGCAGCTCTTCCTTGGTGGACACAATGAGACATCGGTCCTTAGCAGACAGCACAATGGCCAGGCAAACGTAGTGCTGCTCAGATGAGGTAGCCCGTCGCACCACCGTGATCAGACGCACAGGGTGACTCTGGGGTGGCGTGCTGAAGCGCTCAACGCAAAACCACGTCGAGTAGCTCAGGCCAGACGGGGGTGGAAAGAAACGCTCACCTGGAGAGATGAAAATGAGGATATTTAATATTAGTGTGTATTAGACAAAGTATACAGTGGGTTTCCAAAAGTCTGAGACCACGTTCGAAAAAAACATTTTTCATTACAAATGGCACTACTGTTCAAATGTTTGGGGTCAGTAATGTTTTGAAAGAAGTCTCTTATGCTCACCAAGGCTGCAATTTTTTGACAAAAATACAGTAAAACAAGTAATATTGTGAAATATTATTACAATTTAAAATAACGTTTTCCATTTCAATATACAATTTATTCCTGTGATGGCAAAGCTGTATTTTCAGCATCATTACTCCAGTCTTCATTGTTACATGATCCTTCAGAAATCAGTCTAATATGCTGATTTGAAAGAAACATTGCTTATTATGATCAATGTTGAAAACCATTTAATATACGTTTTGTATTTTCATATTTATTTTAATCATTTATTTTCAAGTTAAAATGTTTCTTTTTATATGGTCTTGGGACCAATATCTTCACTGAATAAATCTCCCTGGACTTTGCATAATGATCTATCAAGCAGAGGTTCTTGAAAATGTACACTAAACCCACTTTGGCTTGTACCCTAAACCCAGGAAACCCCTGGAAGAGAGACAGGAACAATGAACTAGACTGCAGGGGATCTGAATGAAACTCTCTGAGGAAGAAATTATGATGTCATCGCCAAAAATAGGTCAGAGGATATGATGCAGGAGTCTATCTATAAATACTGAAATCATTCATTTACATTCAACAGAGAGAGAGAGAAAGAGAGAGAGAGAGAGAGAGAGAGAGAGAGAGGGAATTGGGAGGATGAACGAGAGAGAGAGACAGTAAAATAAAGAAAGAGGAAGTGAGAGAGATGGAGAGGCAGCGAGCCCTGAATCACCTTCATTAATACTACATAGGCACTTGTACACCCACTCAGGGCTGCTGTGAGCCGGTGGTGCTCAAACAGGAGTAAAGGCACACAAACAATTTCTGCCAAGCTCTGTCAAGTTTGCCTCTTTTCTCTAGACTCCACCATCTTTGCTAAAATTCCGTCACAGTGCTGTGCTCCTGTTCCCTCTACCTCCCGCCTGTCATGAGCCAAGACGCTTCGAAAATTCTGTCAAGCTGCAATGCCATCATTTGCCATCCCAAATCTGTAAACTCAAAAACCTACTCAAAAATGTTAGATTCGCAGCGGTTTGGAATACTTGATTCTGATTGGTCAATCACATAACAACTGATAAACTATATATCACCATTGTCCATTGGCAACATACCGGTGCTATTTTTATCTCTCTCGTTTCATCCCATGGCCTTTTTATATCAACAAAAGTTAGAATAGCTAATTGGCAACATCTTGTGATTCAAAACATTTAAGACTTCAGTACTGATTTTAGTATGCATTTAAAGCTGAGCAGTTAAAGCAAGTAACAAAAACATAGTTGGATTTAAAATGGAGGAAGACATGTAATACTGTAGCTAAGGCTTCATTTATTTAATAAAAAAGTCAAATTGTGTTTTTATTACTATATTATCTGGAATATTATTACAATTTAAAATATATTCTAATATATAATAAAATCTATTCTAATTCAATCCTTTGATGGTAAAGCTAAAAGCTAAACATTATACAGCTAAAGCTAAAAAACATTATAAAAGCTAAAACTCCAGTCTTCAGTGTCACATGATCCTTCAGAAATCATTTTAATATGCTGAGTTGGTGCTTAAGAAATATTTAGTAGTAGACAGACAGATAGACAGATAGATAGACAGATAGATAGACAGATAGATAGACAGATAGATAGACAGATAGATAGATAGATAGATAGATAGACAGATAGACAGATAGATAGATAGACAGATAGACAGATAGACAGATAGACAGATAGATAGATAGATAGATAGATAGATAGATAGATAGATAGATAGATAGATAGATAGATAGATAGATAGATAGATAGATAGATAGATAGATAGATAGATAGATAGATAGATAGATAGATAGATAGATAGACAGATAGATAGATAGATAGATAGATAGATAGATAGATAGATAGATAGATAGATAGATAGGAAATATTAAGGAAGTCAATGGCTACCGTCAACTGTCTGGTTACCAACATTCTTCTAAATATCATATTTTGTGATCAACGAAAGAAAGAAACTCATACAGGTTTGGAACAACATGAGGGTGAGTAAATGATGTCAACATTTTCATTTTTGGGTGAACTATCCCTTTAATAAAGATTTCCGAAGGGTGGGAAACTGCTGGCTGCTGTTATGCAAATCATGGGGGTTGGGGGACAGTGTGTTTATGAGCACGTACCGTTTCCCATACCACTGACCACCGCCCCGTCACTGACTCCAGATGTGTTGGCATTGCTGGACGGCGCATTGTGAGGGGCCAAACTAGGCAAAAACAAACAGCTGGAGAGAGAAGATTGAAAATAAAAAAATTATTTTCATTTATCAGGAATCCCAGCAGCTCAGACATTTCACACATTTCACTCTCGTCTCTCAGTAACAGTCATAAAATGTGGGAATATTTCACATTCTGCATAAAGATGTGGATGTTTATTTGTGGGTGTCATGCCTTATGTAACAATGACACATTGTGCTCATCACAACAGCACTAAATTACATCGGTTACAACATCCATGAATAAAACTGATTCAAACACCAGCAGATATTACTAAATGTCAGAGAAGCAAATAATGAAAATAGGTGCGACCCAATGGAAGACTCCTACTTCATTAAACATTCTGCCATTCATTAAATTAAACAGAAAACCACCAAGTGTCACTTAATACAGCTAAACGAGTCTCTTTGGAGGCTAATTAACCCTGACAAAGGAAGCCTTGAATGTCATTTTAATATTGAAAAAATGGTGGCATAAAAAAAGAAACATCCCATTTCACACTAACAATACAAACATCCACCCAAAAACAGTGAAACATGAACACCTCCCACGGAAGTGAGGAAGGGTTTAATTTAGTTCATATGATAAAACTTCCCTTTGAGAACATTTGGAGACGTCCCTATTTGGGGAACATTTATTTAGTAGTAAAAAAAGTAAAACTATAGTATTTTCTTTTTTATTATTACTTTTTTGACTTTTTTTATTACTAAATTATTATTAATGAAATTAATATAATTTCATAAAAAAATATTAATATAATTATTGAACTGATCATGCATGATTAAATAATAATCTATTTAAATAAGATAAAAAAATACAAACAATAGAAGTCTATGTATGTGTGTACACGGGGGGGGGGGGGGGGGGTTAATGTCCTCCTCCTCCTCATAACCAAAAAAGCTCTTATCCCAGCTGTGGCAGCACCATTAGGCTGGTCTGCATGGCCCAATACAGAACGTGTTTACATGAATTTTTCATGAAGGCAGATGGGGACCGTGTGTGTACGCGAGAGTTTTCTCAGCATCCGCAAGATGAAATGTGGGCAAGGTACAAGTGATTTTTACATCTTCAATTATTCTAAACTGCATGTCCTATTCAGATGAAGGAGGAAGTATTTAAAGACACAGGAGGATCCTGACTAAGACACATAAAAGACACATCATCTGATTTGCCTGTGCATTTAATGCAGGTTTAATGGGAATTTGTGGTATTTAAGTCAGTAGAACTGCTGCACAATTGTTCAAGCAACAGAGAGGCCATTGGGAGCCTAACAAAATTCAATCTGTGCACAACTAATATTACTTGAAGCATGTGGGTCTCTCTATTATGTCTGCTGGGTACAAAAACGGAACTGTTGACCCATTTCATACACATAAATCTCCCATTTAAGCAGCTAATACTTTGGATATAAGACAAATGATGATCACTGCGCTTTCATAATTAATGAAAAAAATGAAATATTAAAGATGTGTTATTTTCAGTTTTAGCACGTACCCTGATGGGATTATGTTAAACAGAAACAGATGGAGGCTCAGTGTGGATTCTTTGTTGCGCTTTGAACTGAGATACGTTCAGAGATGTAAGCGTATTTCAAGCCTCTGTTTTTCTGTGAGCTTTAAACTAGGTCAAGCTTTTAAAAGCACAACACCATATAAATGTTTGACTGACGCATATATCTGATAAACACATTCTGAACTGAAGCCAATAAATCTCTGATGCCTAAACGGGTATCTGCCTGCAAACAGTGGCTGTGTGCAAACAACCTTTATCTTCAAAAGATAGGCTTGGCTAGACTAGTGCAGACAGCCTTACCCGAATCCCTCCAATGACGTGTCGAACTCCACGAAGGCGGGTGTGACGGACGATCCATGGAGACGGATGTCATGGGGCGTCGTCATGGAGACCAGGCACTTGACTCGGGTGAGGGGCACGGTGCTGCCCTCAGCTGATCGCACCAGACTTCGACTGATCCGGTACTGGCTATTGTCCTCGTTAATTGTGAACACGCTATCCGGCCCAAAACCCTCCATGGACAGGGTCATGCTGTCTGGAGGTGCAAAAGGTCAAATGTACAATTAGGCTGGTCCCGTAAACTCTCCTGCTCGCTCAGTTTTACACTATTAATTAGAATGAGTTAATGGTCAATTGTGATGTAACATTGATAACAGTTATTTCTGTTAGTATAAGTGACTTTATACTTTAATATGAGCTGTTTATATTTTTTTAAAGAAACATTAAGAAACATCTTGTTAGATATGTTTGATAAACTACTATATAACATTAACATCGCATGAAAAGCATCACATTAAATGTCTGTAGTGAAAATGTTTGTTTCTTTTTTATTAATAGATTTTGTATATATATATATTGTATATTTATATATATATATTTTTTTACATAAATATATGTAACATAATATCTTAATTATTTAAATGTATTTATTTATTGAAAACAAGAAAATAACGGTTGTAAGCTATTATTACCCAACACTGAATGTCTCAAATTTTGGTAACAGAAAAAAAAAAAAACTCACATGAATTAAACTGAAAATAAAAATTAAAACCACTCATAATTTTTAGTCTGCCCTTCTGAGGTTCATGATAAAAATTCTCAAATTGTTTAGCACCCATCTCATTTTACTAGCCATTAGTTGAAGAATAAAACATTATTTCATTTCAGGCCCTATTTTGTACCCTATTTGTGAAAGTACCTTATAATATAAAATATTCAGTCAATTTATCAAGAATTCCCATACATAATAAATGCCATTTCACTTTCACCCAATGTTGCTGTTTAAAGATTCAAGCAGTGAAACAGAAAGGTCAAAAAAATGAATGCTAAAGGTATCTTTTCATTCTGTTTAAATTAGAGTTATCTTAAATAACCTCATTCTGACATAATCTGTTGTGGATATAACCAACAAAAATATCTGCTTTCACTGGACCCTGGACACACAGCAGTATTCCTCAGAGACTATCAACTAAGCAAGCAGGAAACCTTTAAATTAGCAAGCTCAAAAAGGACTCGCTGGACATGGAGAGCTTGGAGAAAAGTAATTTCACTGGTAATTAGGGAAGCTGGGAACTCATCTCCGGCAAAACCGTGTTCAATTGAACGGCTCTCAGCAGGCAGAGTCGAGGAGACCGAGAGGAGAATGTTTTGTTTGATTCTGATGGTGATTGATGGCATTTCACCAAAGACCACAGTCAGTGAAGCCTGAAGTAATGTCCCTCCTTTCACTGGCCCACAGAGAAACCACAGAGACAAGACCACGTAACACTGACACAAACTGTTTACGGGATGGTACAAAAGCACACTGACAGTTCTAACAGTCTTTATGCATTCCTCTTTTTTTCTCCTTACTTCGCATTTCAGCTTCATAGCTGAGGGAGCTCGGCTTATGGACCCGGTACTGCTTCAGTAGCTTTTTGTCCCAGGCACCGCAATTCAGAGGATTCCCTAGTCGTAAAAATTCCCTGGAAAATATATAAAAACATTTTATAGCGACAGCAATAAGCCACACAATGAACAGTTGCCTGATCTTCCAGCATAATCACAATACATTAAGAAATAGATTAAGACAAAGACCGTAAATAATAAAAATAAAAAGAATTAAAAACATATTAAATAACAACAATACATATTAATAAACAATACATATTAATCACTTAAAGCTGCAGTCCGTAGTTTTTCCTCTTTGTCGCCATCTCTGTTCGAAATCTGCAATTGCAGTTATTTCGTAAAAACTCATGTAAAATTATCAACTTTACGTGGGTTGTGCCTCGGCACGGCACAGCGCGGATGAATCCAATGTTTTGAGGAGAATGTGCGGCTGTCAGTCGCCGCGCCGGTGTGGATATACTGTAATTCGGAATCACAGATTCTACTTTTTGGAAGTATGACCAACATATGAATTTTCACCGGAAAATGTCATCTGAACAAATAAGTAACATCCACTTTTGTTCTGACCAACTAAGTGAAAAAAGCATTGCAGTAAATTGCGCTGATTAAATCTGACGATCACGTCAAACCGTGCAAATTAACCTTTGTTCTCAAATTGTTAATGTTAACAACATCAGCATTGCGTGACTACATTTAATTCCCTTCCGATATTATCCTTGTTTTCGCATGGCCCCGGCGAAGTCTTTTGCATTTTACAACGGGTGAATCTCCAGTTGTCACTGGTGATTGTCGTTTGAACCTTTCTGGATCCGCCATCAAATTGATGTTTAATTATATCAAGTGCTGTGAGAAAAGGCTATAAATCTCCACTTCCAATATCCTAGCATGCAATATAGCCTACTAGCCAGGACATCTTCTTTATGTGTACAGATGTGACGTAATGACGCAAAGGCATGCTTTAATTTCCCACGGAAATCCACCAGTACCACTGGAATTAAAAACATTACAAGCTTACCGTTTTGACTCAAACTAAGGCAAGCAGATAGTTTTGAACACTGGCTGATTATGTACTTGCTCAAAAATTTATTTTGGATAATTTTGAACCCAAAAAAGTTACGGACTGCAGCTTTAAGTAAATATTGTTATTTTTTATTGTTATCATTATTACATCTATTTGCAGAAGGATTTTTCCAGAGCTGACTGTTGCATGACATTTAAACCAAGATACAAGGCATGGTATGATTCCTCAAATGAGCTGGAGTGAACTGCTGTTTTGTTTTTTATTTTGTAGTGAACCGAGTCTGCATCCTTCATCACATTTGACCATCCATGCGGAAAATTGAAATCGCTAATCCGTTTGACTTGGAGGAGACCCATGGAGAGCTTTGAATAATATTAAGATGCGTCAAATTTGATCATTTTCCTTTTATGCAAACGTGCAGCTGTGATAAGATTAAATCAGAACAGACTGAATCGTCAAGCCAGACTTTAACTGATTGGTACTTGTATAAACAAAAATCAGTTCAAAAGAGCTCACATGTGAGAGACTAATCAATAAACGGCTGGGGGCAGAAACATGCTCCATTAAGAACCTATTCATGAAAATTCATCACTTAAATAAATATTGCTGAGGCCTTGAGATGCACTGGACAAAGAGCTGGCCCTCTAATCTGCACTGTATCAGTTGTGTAATGTACTGTATACGCTGTATAGTACTGTACTGGCAGCAGGGAGGGCCTTAATATCCTGTTATATTATGTTATGTTAATATACTTGTCATAATATTTTATTATTATCAATAAAAATCCGTAAAAAAAATGTTCTGAGCAAACTTAGACTCACCTGAGCACCATCGGCTGTAGTGCCTGGGAGGCCAGTCGCTCAAACATCCTTTGCAGCGGTGGGTGGAGTGGGTGATCTTCGTCTCCCAAAGCGCAGCTACAGCGCTGAAGCAAGCGTGAGTGCAGACCTGCCTCACACAGGATCTGCTGGTTCCTCTCCGAATGCACCAACAGCTGCAGAATGTTAGCAACAGCTAGCTGCAGGTCCAGAGCATGCTAAGGAGCAGAGCAAGGGTGAAGTGAGCTGCAGGACACTTAGTAGTACACTTAATTCAGATCAATTTAAAATTCACATTGCAGTGGCACAAGCCAAACATAAAACGCTATCACTAGTCAAGTAGGTTCTGTGGACAATCCTCATCACAGGGACAACAAAAACATCAGTGTATCAGATTCTCATTGTGAACCCTGCAGTAGTATCCAATACGGTCTTAATATTTAATTTATTTGATATCCTATAAGAATTTTACTTAAATTTCTTATAGGCCTGATTTCAGAAGACACATCCCTTAAAAGGAATGCTCTAGGTTACATACAAATTCATTCATGTCATCAGCATGGCACATTTGCTATCGAATCCCACGGAATATCATTTAAATTTGAGCCGATGTGTTGCCTCACATTCTTCCATTGTTAGCATGTAACTCTCTAGATACTCTCTGAACCTCTCCAGGGAGCAGCTTAGATTCGTTTCTGTGGTAATCGTGGCAAACATAACAAAAATGCTGTCGATAGAGCTTAACTGGGAATGGCGCCTTTACACAAAATCCCCAAAAGACGCTTTCATTCTGATAAAATCCCTCGATTTTGACAACTTACTGTAGGTGAAAAACAAAATCATGCTTAGGTAACAAATCATTAAACTGAATAAGTGTGAACAAAGTCTTGACTCCATCTCAAAACCAAGGAAGCACTACTTGGTAATTTAAAGTTTATAATATGGCTGCATATTGAGACAGCCTTCATCCCACATTATCACTAAAAACCTGATTGGTAAGTTTTTTTTATATATATATAAAAAAAAAAAGTATGCTCACCAAGGCTGCATTTATTTGACCAAAAACACAGTAAAAGCATCATGATCCTTCAGAAATCATTCTAATATTCGGATTTGAAGCTCAAAACAGTTGAGCATCAACTACTTAATATTTTGTGTGGAAACCAAGATCCATTTTTGTCACTTATGATCAATTTAATGCATCCTTACTGAATAAAAGTATTTTTTTTTCTTACTGACGGTAAACTTTTAAACTGTAGTGTATACAAACATTTTTGAGGTAGCATCATAGATACACCAAGGTATATGACCATATTTGATGCTGACAAGCTCAGCAACACATTCTTATCTCTCCTAGCTACATGCCAACATTAAGATTTTGCATTAGGCATTCCCATGTAGACACCAAACAAAGTGTCAGTTCACTAGGTTTTGAGATAGAGCCTATGTCTACAAGAAACTCGTACCTCGGGCTGTGTGTCAGAAGAAACAGAGGGTAGGAGGTCGATCATTGCCAGCACTGCCCCAGGGTGGATGACTACAGGGTCTGAAGAATGCTGGAACTGATTCCCCAAGTGCAGCTTCAGGTCCGTTATGGCTTTACTAGAAGCAGAGTTGGATGAGCTGTGGTAGCCATGTCTATTGGGAAAGAAAAAGATCACTTAATGTCTCTTCTTAGTCTCATTACTTAGTCTCAGTGTCTGAAAAGAGTAATTCACTTACACATTTTGGCTTGGCCAAATCATTTTCCAGATAAAAGCTAAAACGCTGAAAAAGCTTAGACAGCTTTTTGAAAGAAGGATTTTTTGGTCATAGTTAAACTTACTCTTAAATACAGCACTGAAATTCCATTTATGTTATTTATGCTTTGATATAATGTTACTTATGAATCAAAACTCCCCACAGAGAGTTTGAAATGACTGAAAAAAAGCTGTCAGAGCAACCAGAGGAGCGGAAATTTTTGCAACTGCAAAGCTTTATGGGTAAGCAAAGTAGCTCAACACGGCAGATGAGATGGTGCAGAGGAGGATGAAAGCATGGTCAAGGAGATGATCAAGGAGAGGAAAAGTAAGAGGAAAATTGCAGAAGGCAATCACTCTGATCAGAGGGAGAAGATGAAATACAGTATCCTAAACCAATGTGATGCTTTAAGTTTTCTACGACAAGCAATTTGTCTGTTCACACTGAAAACAAAAATGTAGCCTGGCACAGCACGATGACAGTCAATTATAACATGTTTAATGGACAACTATAAGGAGCAAGATTAAGGGCAGGGCTACATGTATACATGTGATCAGCTAATTTCCTGTTGCTTGTTGGGGCTTGTTAGAGAGAACATTACATGGAAGAGATACCTTTTTATCACTTTAAATCATTCTTTTTTATTGCCAATTCCATGTGATATCTGTTCAGATTAATGCATAATAAAATTCTACACAATCTTTTGTCTAAATAAATTGAAAATAACAACACATATTAAGGCATCACAAAATTATATTCATTTTAAGATCTGCTAAAGATTACATTGAACAGTGTTCTTAAATGATTAGTGTTTTTGAAGATTAACTTTAAGTGAGCGTTAGTTAAAGGTGATTAATTAAACTATATCAACAGATTTACACTACCATTCAAATGTTGACGTTGTTATAGTGTAATTACATAAAATATTACTAAGTAATATTGATTAACTAGCCTACATGTGCTTACTATAGGGTTATGTTTAGGGTTAGTTACTTGTAATTGTGCATAATATACTATTACAAAAGTAATTCAACAGTATTCAACACTGATAATAATTACTGTTTCTTGAGCACCAAATCAGCACATTAGAATGATTTATGAAGGATCATGTGACACTGAAGACTTGAGTAATGATGCTGAAAATACAGCTTTGTCATCGCAGGAATAAATTACATTTTAAAATATATTCAAATAGAAAAAGAGTTATTTTGAACTGTAATAATCTTTCACAATATGACTGTTTAACTGTATTTTTGATCAAATAAATGCAGCCTTGTTGACTAAGAAAACTATTTTTAATCTTATCTAAGACTTTTGAATGGTAGTATGAATGGTTTAAAAATATCTTATATCGGCAGATTACCGATAAGGTCCCAATATATAGTACATACATCCCTACAGTAAATGATGACAGTAAATGCTGACTTTCATTTTGGGGCAATACAATCCCTTTAAAGAACAGAAACAAAATAACCAAGGAAGGTGTGAGAGGAAAGTGAACAAAGGAAGGAAAAGAGAGGGAAACAGACTGGGAAAAATGTGTCCGGTCACTCGACAAGCACAGAACAGAAAAAGAGAGGGAGAAAAGGAAGAGGTGGCAGAAAGCAGTACCTCTTCCTGGCGATTGCTGGCGTGCCCCAAGGAGAGGGCAGCGAGGTCTCGTGAGTCAAGCAGGGGGGCACCTGCTCGGCACGACTACAACGATTCAAAACACGGACACGCGGAGTCACGAACCAAACAATCAACATAAAGACAGACCAGACGTTCACACAGCCATACAAACACAAACAGCAGGTCCATACCACACACACCCAGAGTGTGCAGCCAGGCAATGCCAGAGGTTAAGAGAGACAAAGAAATGAGAAAAGAGCAAGAGAGGGAGGCAGTTAGCTCCTGTTGAATTACAGCTCAAGGCACAGCACATAGACCTTAGAACAACTACAGATCATGCAAATCTAACAAAAACACAAGCCCAAAGCACAGCTACACTCAGATTGCATGACTAACGACAAAGATACATTAATGCAGTATTTCTCAACTGGTGGGCCACAATGTACAGTCAAAGAAACGACAACAAATGTAATTCTACATTTTTCTGATGCGAGACTTGATTTTGAAAGACGTTTGTGAAAGCTATTCACATTTCTGAGAAGAACGTTCTCCTGATTCAGTATCTGCGGTCAGATGAGATGTCGTCAGGCTATATGTCAGTGTCATTATTCTAACGTTATTTTTGTAACTTGTTACGAAATAAAAAGTCTCTCGCCTCAGAAAACCGAGAATATTTTCAGCGCAAATAATTCACTGCATGTATTTAGTAAAACCTGACAGTAGTTTTTTAACGCCAAAAGAGGATTTGCACTGGCGCAAGCTGTTAGTAAATCTGGCCCTTCATTTTTAAAAGTATTTTTATGTGTAAAATGTACTCAACTGAATCACTCGAGATGCCCATCCTGACTAAAATCCTATTAAAATGCCTCAATAAAAGTGAACTGCTCCCATGAAAAGATGGATTTCATTTTCTTTGCAGCCATGTTACTGATATCTCACCAAAAAACATTGACCCTTTCTATACATTAAGAAAAGACTTCTTTTTATACACACCTGTCAAATGAGTCGGTGGCCATCTTGTACAGGTAGATGAACAGCTTGCTGCAGTGCTTGAGTGTGGGACACACGTTTTCTGCAGGTATGATCTCATCCTCCAGTAACCGCTGGAATGGCTGGGCATTTGAAGGGAAGACAGTTGCTGGACCAGCTTTCTTAGCATCAGAAAAACATCCCAAAAGTCGCACTGCATCGGCCAGCTTCTCGTACTGGATCTCAGTACGAAAGAAGTGCGAGTTGGCAGGGTCATAACGCATGGCTGCTGTTAGAGTGCAGAATACGGTGTGTAGAAGTTCGAAGACTTTGTTCTGGTTGACCTTCTCCCAGCCGCTGACAGGTGGAGAACAGAGAGAACGCTCCATGGCAACCAGCAGTGAGGTCACGTACACAAAGCCGCCCACCTTGCGGAAGACGGTGCGTGTACGGTGGTTCTCGCGCAGCACAGCCAGCAAAGCCTAATGAGAAACAAAGATTGTCAAGTGAATTCAAATTTAAATCATACGGATGGAAGTTAATTGTGCAACAAGGATGCTCCTCAGTATACAACTATTTAAAAGTTTGGGTTCAGTAAAAAAAATATATTTTCCTTTTTTCCCCCAAAGAAATTATATTTTATTCAGCAAAGATGCATTCAATTGATTGAAAGTGACAGAAATCTTTTGTAATGGCTTTACTATTTTGAGCAAATGCTGTTCTTTTTTGACCTTCTAAAAATGGAAAATACTGTACCATGGTTTTCACAAAGATATTAGGGGCAGCACTACTGTTTTCAACACTAAATTGTGCATCAAAAAGAAAAAAAAATAATATATCTATTGTGTTAGATTTAAGAATGTAGGGAAATATAAGTAAATATATGCAAACTAATATATCATATTATGCCTTTTATATATTATATTATATAACATAACATAGAATATCAATGTACCAAAATTTTATTTACCAAACTGAAACATTTTGATCAGTAGGTCTCTCATTAGGCAAAACACTGCAGTTGTTCAATAAAACTTTGCAACATTAATTTCAATGCGCGGATATTCTTTCCCACATTTGTTCCATTGTCACCTGCACCTGTAACCAACTTGGGCTGCATGTGCACACTTATTTCTTCTCAGAGTTATGAATGTGCCTCACCCGCAGAATGTCAGTTTTGAGCTGTAGTTCTGTTGACGGTGCGGAGTGCATAAGGCCGAGCAGAGTGCCCATGTCATCATCTCCAGAAGACGACAGCACCAGCTGCTGAATGATCATCAGAGCGTGCTCACGACACTGACGATACTTCACAATGTTGTGCACGCACCGTGCTCCGCCAAACTCACGGAACAAACCTGAGAGATTGAGATTTTATTGTTAAAAATTTATCTGAGTAAGCTTATCATATAAGCTTGGAGACAAGCAATTTTGTGTTCCAGATTCAACTTTATAGCTTGGCAAGATCTTTAATGTATTGTTTGTGTAAATATTAGACACATCAAGACTGGGCTGTAGTGAGATTTAGGAATGACTGATCACCTCACTGGCAGTGCCACGTTTGGAATTACTCTCTTTAGTCATTTTCTGCAACAAAACCATTCTGATTGGCTACCAATGAATAAAGCATGAGAACATCTGTGAGAGAGAGCATTCTGAGACTATCAGCAGTCATGATACAGAAGAGAAATGATTACAGAGCTGAAGTTAAGAGTGTTCCTTAACCAGAGACCTGACTCAGCACCGAGAGTGAGACTACTGCAGGGCCTGAGAGCAAGAAAATGAATTTTGACTCGTCCCTGAGTGCATAAAAAAAGGAAAAACTGGACCACAATAATGAAATTATAATAAAAGCCTAAGAGGTTCACTGGAAAGTAAAAAAAAAAAAAGGCAATGTCAATCTCGTATTTCTGTTTTAGGCCCCATTAAAGCAAAACATTTCTTTTTTGGCTTTGTGTCCATGCCTATTAGCTTTGACACATCTATGCTAGTGTACTGCTAAACGTTTATGAAATTTACCTAGCAGATCTTCCACATTTAAAAAAGTAGAAATTGTCTTCTTACAAAATGTAAAAAAAATAAATACTAATGACTCAGCCTGCACAACACAAATTTTTGTCCAATCAAATGCTCTGGAGAATGAAAATGACTCTCCCCCTAATACCACCAGCAACTAAGTAGGAAGTATCAGATGACGGTTTACAGCTGTGATGCAGCTAAAGCCTAATGACTATTTTAAAGGAAAAAGGGATGATCACCTCAATTTTCAGCCAAAACTTATGGAAGCTTATTTTCTTAAAACTGTGATTATCTTTAAAGTACTTACATGAATTATACAAAGATAAAACAGTACAAAAAAATCTCTTTGAGGACTTCCTTTCTAGAGAGATGAACTTTCAGTTACACATTACTACAATAATACCAAAAACCTCACGTTAACAAAAACACAAGTTGTGGGGTTGTGTAGAACGCTGTAAAGGCCCCGATATACTTCAAGCGAAATAGAAGAACGAACTGATGTGACGTCATTTTGAACAAAATCAGGCCAAAACAAACTTCATTTGGAGTTTGTTTTGGGAGTTCGAAAAAGCTTGCCAAACTTTTCAGGAAAGTTCGCTTCGGCTGGTAAACACCTTTATTCTACCATTGGTCCGCTCCGATAACGTAACAGGTAGGTGTGCGCTGAGGCTCCGCCTTCTTTCTCGTGGAAATCTTTTCCAGTTAATTTCTCCTCACGAGTCCGTTGAGATCAGACGTGACCCACGAGTGAATCAGGGCCTTAAATCATGGGCTTTGCAATTCTGCGTAAATCTGCAGAGTTTTCTAGACAGATGCAGTGTGGCCCTGATTATGAACAAAAGTAGCTAAAGAGGAAGAGACATGACACCAAAACTACTGAGTCGTTCTAAATCCATGCCTACTGCTCACCATTTCCTCTTTCAAAACCCAGCAAGTTGGAGCCCAATTCCATTCCCCTCTCTCTATACCTTCCTATCTCAGAAAGTCCAAAAATGTAACTTAGAAAAAAGAAAAAAGGAGTCAAAGTAAATCCTTCACTGAGATCCCTGTTCAAGGAGACAGCTGTGCAACACATTTACCTGCATTGGTGTTCGAGCCTTGCAAGAGTACTGTAAGTGTCTCCATGACAAGCCAGGCAAGCTGCTTTTGATCTTCAGCCACATTGTTCTTGGCATCACCTGACCGCAGTAAGCGGGAGCAGTAAACAAAGAATGCAATTAAAACCAATTTCAGCACTGTAATTGTTAACTAAATACAAAACTGAAACGTATACAAAGTGTTAACTATAGATATTAGATGAAAAACTTAAAACTTCAATAAAAATCTGAATTGTTGTTCTGGCAACTAGCTGAAATAAAAGTTTAAGTACTAAAATGACTAAAACTTAAATAAAAAAATCAAACAAAATATAAATATTAAACAAACTAATAAAAGAAATGACAAAATTACTAAAACTTGAAACTGAAACTAAAAATCTGAAAGAAAAAACACTAAAATATAAATATGAAAAGTAATTCAATATAATAACAAACACTATATATACTATACTGTATATACTGTATATGTGTGTGAGTGTTAGTCGTAACTATTTAAATGTAGTTTACAAAAGTGTTACCCTGCTCGACATGGGCTTGCGTTGGGTCTTTCAACAGCGCTGCATATTTGTGGAGCAGGTTAACTAGCACTTCTAGCAGTCCAACTTCACGGAAGACATCACTGAAGACGGGATGGTGGCGCCCAAGCTTGAGAAGAGTGCGAGTGGCTGTGATGCTGCATCCATAAGAAGTGCTCGACTTTAATAGCACGCTAACGCTAAAAAGCTCTTTGCATGGTACGTAATTAAGCCCGAAGACAACAAACTCCAGCAGCTCAAAGTACTTGGACTGCACCTCCGGTAGCTTTGTTACTCGCTCTGCAAACTGTGACAGTGCATGCTGCGCCTCTAAGATGAAATAGTTGGCGTAGTCGGCAGCATAGATATTGGCGATGGCTTCAAGGATCATACGTGCTAATCGACCACTCTTTGCCTTCAAGAAGGCATTCTGAAGCACAGAAAAAGCATGGATGTTCCTGACCGTGTGGCCTGAAAAGAAAAATCAAACTATTAAGTAAACGGTTCATGGACAATGAAAAAAAATAAAAATACATTATTCAAAATGACTCCCATTTTGTTTCATAGAAGAAAGAAAGTCATACAGGTTTCGAACAACATGATGTTGAGTAAATAACAAAAGTTTGTATTATTAGTTTAACACCACATACAGTAATACTAATGACAGTATTAAACTGTAGAAAATCTTGTGACCTTTGGTGGACTCTTGCATAGCTAGTAACACACAACCTCACATATTTTCATTTCCTCTTCATCTGTGCGCAGATTCCGCAGAAGTCTATATTCATGACAACTTTTAAATAATTATGTTGTAAACAAGACATCAGTAACATATAGTAGCACATAACACTCATAAGTGTTGTAGTCAAGACCAGCTCATTCAAGTCCAAGACTGAGACCAGAAGGGAGTCGAGTTCAAGTCAAGACCAAATCCACAACAAGACCAAGACCATGATCCATGACCATGAAAATAGGGTCTTGAGTCGAGGACCAAGACCAAAAAAGTATTTTCCATTTATTCATAGTCTTGACTTGACTTGACTTGACTCAATCCGCTTCTGGTCTCTGTCTTGACTCAGACTCGAATGAGCTGGTCTCAACTACAACACTGCTGAATAGCCTCCAAAAGTGAATAGGAGGCTGTCCTTGCTGCATTTTTCTGGGATATCTCTTTGCACTAAATTAATTACTGATATTTATTGCTTCATTGGCTCTTTCTGAAATCATTATGCTCTTTAACTAAGCTTCAAGAAAAACATCCCGTATGCAATATTAACTAAGAACACCCAACCATCATATGATTACAGAGCAACATAAGTCAGTCCTCCAACCCTTAAAAACAAATTCTTGTGCATTCAACCTTTATGAACCCTCACTGCAATAAGCGATAATGCTGGCTGCATGAAAATTCCAAACTACAAAGTAGGGAAGAAACTATCTCTGTGATTGGCTTGTTGGAAAAGAGGAAGTCTTGATGTGACTGGGTGCATAAACAACATTATCTTGCGCCATTATTTTAATTACAGCATTTAATGGCTCTTGGCGAGGCATAAGACAACCCAAACAAATAACCTAACCAGATTACACAGTAGGTGTCAGCCGTTTGCCTCCTTCTGACCAATTAATGCCATTTACAGCCAGTGAACACTAATGTTTTAATTCTCCCTCAGAAACCACAGGCCCTTCTTCTCCCTGCGTGACTAAAAGAGCAATCGAGCTAACGAAGGGAGGCAGAAGCAGACATAGATGAGGACGTTAATATGAAAATGCAGAGAGGAAGAATACCGCTAATCTCTCACTTCAGGATGTACTACTAATCTTCTCTTGGTTCTGACAGTCATTGATTACAGCTTGGTTAATTCATCCTGCCAGTTCTTAAAAAAGGTTTGACCGTAATGCCCATAAATCTTAAAATCTAATCTAATCAAAAAAAAAAAAAAAAAATTTTTTTTAGAGAACAACAGTAATAAAATGTGCATTATAGATGAAATTGTCATTTGAATTTCTTTGTTGGTTACAATAAAAATCCTGAATTGGAAGCAAGAAAAAAATCCCAGCTGATGCAAAAATGTGAATGATTGCAAATATAGAAGCACACTAAATCTCTAAAGTATTTTACTAATGCAGGCCACTTAAGCCTCAAAATTACACACTTGCCATCTGAATCCTGTAAAGACCTAAATTTCACAATGTTTCCTGGCCGAAGTTCAACATACCCCGGAATTTCACATCACCAACTTTCACACCCAGCTGCACTGTGACATAAGTTAAGAGTCAAGTGGATGTTATTTTACAGAGGGCTAACCTTTCCCAGAAGGCTGTGGAACCACAAAACCTGGAAGCAGGAAGGGTGCTCCAGTGGTGAGACCAGCTGGCTTCAGCTCACTGACACCATATGTGGTCAGAGCGGTCACCAGGTTCACCAGGTCCTTTAGAGCATCTTTGGCTTCATCCTCTTTGGCCTGCTCCAACCTAAGATGTACAGCAATTATATCAGAGAATATCACTATTCATACATATCAGAAATTAAAATGACTATACTGCCTCTTATTGCCTTTAAATAACTAATCTAAACTATCCTTTTTAAGCAAACCGTTTAAGTAAACCTACAAGAAAGATAATAACTCAAACACTACAGTTTAAAAATGTATGGTATTTTATTTTTTATGAATACTTGTCTTTATCAAGGAACCATTAAATTGATCAAAAGAGACATTGAAGACAATTATAACTTGACAATATATTTCCATTTCAAACAAATACCGGTCTTAGGAACTTTAAAACGTTACAGAGATAACAGGAAAATAATGCAACATAGTTTGTTTTCAGAAGAAAAAAGCGTCACAGTCCAGCTTAAGTAAGCTCAGTAATATTTCATTTTGTTGTAAAAAAGTTATTCATTTAGTTCATTTATATATACAGTATATAGCCGCTCTGGAGAAAACCGTGATGTCATCGTCCAGCTCAGTTCAGTGCTCATGCAGGCAGATCAAAATTATTGTTGAATATTAAATTAAATGTTAAATTTTATTTCCCCAACCAAGCAAGCCAAAAGCCAATGGCAACAAAGGTGAAAAAAGGCGAAAAAGGCGACATAAAGTGAGCATAAGAGACATATTTTCAAATGAAAAACAAAAGATCCGCACTCGCTTGTGTCTTCTTTATGAATTATTCTTTCTTTTTTTTTATGCAACAAAGCACATAAAGATCAATAAAATGATTTGGCAATCAGCCTTCTTCAGTGAATCTCTCATTATAAGAGACTTATTTCAAAAACATAAAAAAAAAAATCTTACCGACCCCAAAAGTTTGAACTGTAGTGTACATGGACATGGAATATAGATATATTTGGAAAGGAGCCATGTAATAAGAGGGATAATGTACAGTCATCTGATCATTACTGCAAAATTCTTCCTGTCTGGGTTTATTTTTAGACAATGACCGCACATTACCCTTCACATTTAAACCCTGAAGATTTAAATGTGCAATAAATAATTACCTGATCATAAGATCTATGAGGAAGGTGTAGCCCTGACACATGCGGAAGTCATCCAGCAGTATCTGAGAGACATCGCTGGAGTCCTTCAAGAAACAGGAGAGCCCAGCAAACATCTCCACAATCTCCAGAGGAGAGAGGTCATCTGACTGCTGCATGTTCTGGATGCACGTCGACAAGCACTCTTTCTCTGCAAGAACAAATAGTGTCAAGTTGATTGTGAATTTCATAAACCAATACATTTTGTTTAAAAACAACAGACCAGGTGGCATTGTTTTTTATATTAGACTCTTAAGGGCTGACATTTGATTGCTCCTCAATTAATTGCAAAGCAATTTCTGACAAGAGCGCATGCAACCCCCAGACATTGACCTCAAAAAACACTAAATGCACAATAGTGACAGTTAAATGGTTAAGTAAGGTTAAAATGTTACTAGGGTTCATAAGATGTCAGCAGTAACACATTCTCAGCATTATGCATCCATGCACAGCAACGGCAGAGAACCACAGTGAAAGAAGTTGACAGTTAAATCATCACCGTGGATGTACTTGACGACATTGACGCTGAGGCCGTATCTGGAGATGGTGGTGAGCACCTCTCCCGCGCTCTTCCTCCAGGGTAGGTTGTGGGGGGGACACCAGGAGGTGATGGCACTGAAGAGCAGCTGTAGATCATCCTTCTGGGCCAGCTCCTCTGCCGGAGACACGAAACTGCACAGCTTCACTAAGATCTGAGGAGGACAACCAGAAGAGAAAGTCACGGTTGGTGTCAAAGCGTGTCTTTTATGGGTATTTTTTGGAGAAAATGCTGTTCCTAAAGACAGACAGACCTGGACAAAGACTTTCTGTAGAAGAGCTCTGCGGTCGCCCAGAGGAAGCTCGGTCTGGGTAGCGGCAGGAACCTCGGGCATGTGGGGCAGGTCAAAAAACAAATATAGGCATTTGACCAGCGTCGAGGGCACCGACATGGTGGTCATACAGTCCACAGTTTTCTGCAGAAGCAGAGAAGAGGAGGGATTCAATGAACAGATCATGGTTTTTTCTCCATTCAAGCACTGACTAATGCAAATAACAGGCAAATTGTTTAATATTTCACAATTCTGGTAAGAGATCTAACTGACCCCAAACTTGACTCAAATTACAAAAAAATAACTGTCTAAATCCACAATAAACTAGGTGAATTGATGAAAAGCTAGAGGATGTAAGTCTTGTTTGTTTTTTGTTGTTTTGGATCTCACTACACAGTTTTGGGTCTCAGGTGAAACCCTGATAACCATATAACGGTAGGCCAGTGACGACATCATCCTCACTCTGCTCTAAAGGGGTTCAGGTGGACGTGACTGAAAGGAAATGCTGCAGGTGGGTCAGAGCTTCACTTTTCCCTGCCATGTCGCCTCTGACACTAATCAGAGCAGGATCCTGTTACCAGTGCCAATGAATCAAATCCCATCAGACGCTTTTAAGGCAAGTCAGGAAGTTATAGGATTTAGCTCAATCTAGCCAATGATTCTCTCTCTCATGTATAGCCCAAACACTTTTTTTCATTGCAGATCCAGTCTGAACCAGTGTGTGCAAAGGCTACCACACAAAACATGTCTCCTTACGATAGATCAGAAATGGCCATAATTAACGCTCCAAAGTTCTCAAGAAACACTTCTCATTTTGGTCAATGTTGAAAACAGGTCAATATTTTGATGGAAATAAATAATCATTCATATTTTTCAGGATGAATAAAAAGTTTGAAAGAACAGCATTTATTTGAAACAGATATTTTTTTCTTTAATATCTCTTTTGATCAATTCAATGTTAAATAAAAGTATTAACTTATTTAAAAAGAAAGAAAAAAAAAAAAAAAGGAAAAAAATCTTACTGAGGCCAAACTTTTGAACGATAGGGTAGTTATTATAGTTAACTTTCTTGGTGTGAATGGGTCTTAAGACAAGGCCAAAGAATCCCAGCAGTGCCAAACTTTAATGGAGGTTCCAGTACATCCACTGCTTTCATAAGAATGAGAAAGCAAAACAGAAGAGACTCATCACTTCTGCATTTTCATTCCAGGAAACATACTACGTGACCAAAAAAAAAAACCCAAACCACTCTCTTTAGTAAAATCAATGGCCTTTTACATTCAAATAAAGAGTTTTTGAAGAGAAATGAAGGCAGGTTACACTAATAATGCCTCCTATAGCTTGCTCTGTGGTAGTTTACCTCAGCACACTAGCAGACGGTGTGAAGTCAAGTCAGTGTGCATTGACGATGATGTCAGACAGAAAAACACCAATAGAAGAGGGAAAGAGCAGGATTTCTCACAGGCATCAATGCAAGAGGGGGGAAAAGATGAGACAAGAGACGGCATCCGTGAGGGTGAAATGAGGGTGCATTGGGAATGTAGAGCATGAAGGACGTCCTTACAGAGAGAAAAGAAAAGACCTTTGTTGTTTCCGAGGGGCGGGGGGTGTTGCCAAGAGCACCAGTTTTTGTCTCCAACTCACAGCTTGGAATACAAACATATTTCACCCCTCATGTTTCAACATGTTTCACCTCTCAAAACCAGACTACTGCCTGGAAAGAAAATCGTGCAATTAATTCAAGCTCATCCTCTGTTTTATCACAAGCCCTAAATTGTGCCAAATCACTTGGGAAAGCATTTCGAGAGGTCTGTATTTAGATGGTGGAAATGTGTTTTATGTACTTCAAAGAGCAGCTATGAGGTATCAACATTAACACAAGAAAGCGTTTTCATTATGTATTCCACGTAAAGCAAAAAGAGGGTACAAATAGACAGTGCGAGTAAGAGAAAGGCCACAGGAAATCTACATTACTGCATTCCATATTTTTGTGCACAAGTTCTTTTTGAAATGTTATAGAGGTAAATTACCCTTAAGGATTCTATGAACCAAAATAAATATTAGAACTGTGGCTAACAACAGACTGGAGGAAAATTATGGAAGACTGGATCTCATTAATTGGCTTAAAGGGTTAGTTCACCCAAAAATGAAAATTCTGTCAGTAACTACTCACCCTCATGTTGTTCCAACCATGTAAGTCTTTCGTTCATCTTCGGAACACAAATTAAGATATTTTTGATGAAATCTGACAGAATTTTGACTCCTCCATAGGCTTCCAGTGTGACCGAAACTCACCGGCCCAGAATAGTTATTAAAACATCTTTAAAATAGTCCAAGTAACTACAGTGGCACTACATTAAGTTTATCATGCGACGAGAATACTTTTTGTGCGCAAAAACAAACAAAAATAACGACTTTATTCCACTTTTCATTTCCTTCTCTCTGGGCCTCGTAGTGTTTTTGCGCTGCGCGTCTGTGTTGCACGTCATCACGCAACACACACATGACCGGCGTCGGCCAATAGTGAGCCTACGTGGTGACGTGTAACACAGACGCGCTGCGCAAAAACACTACGAGGCCTAGAGAGAAGGAAATGAATAGTGGAATAAAGTCGTTATTTTTGTTTGTTTTTGCGCACAAAAAGTATTCTCGTCGCTTGATATACTTAAGATTGAGCCACTGGAGTCACTTGGACTATATTAACGATCTCTTTAATAACTTTTCTGGGCCAGCAAGTTTCGGTCACACTGGAAGCCTATGGAGGAGTGAAACATGGCTCAGATTTCATCAAAAATATCTTAATTTGTGTTCCGAAGATGAACGAAGGTCTTACGCGGTTGGAACAACATGAGGGTGAGTAATTACTGACAGAATTTTCATTTTTGGGTGAACTAACCCTTTAAGTTTGACCAACACTCAATGTTGGCAAAACTTAAGCCAATTAATGAGATCCTACCTTATTAAAATAGAAAAACAAACAACTTACACTGCAAAAAAATAACCTTAAAATCACAAGGAGACATGAACATAAATGTCTAATTATAATAGCATGTACACTACCTTTCAAAGGTTTAGGTCAGTAAGACTTTTTTCCCTTGAATTTAAAGGGATAGTTCACTTTGAAATTAAATTTTGGTATGTTTTAGCTTACCTCAAGGGCATCCAAGATGTAGGTGTCTTTTTTCCGCAGTAGTTTAAATTTTTATATTTTTAGGTCAAACCGTTCTTGTCTGTCAGTCATTTAATGCAGGTCTATGGTCACTGTCTCAAAGAGCATGCACAGAGTCCAAATTAAAACAATTCCCCATCATCAAAATTAAACAATTCCCCATCGTAAGTACACATTGATGGCCTAAGACACGAAACGAGGGGTCTGTGTGAGAAAACGAACAGTATTTATATCGTGTTTACCTCTTATACACAGCCACGTCCAAGTGATCTGAGGGCGCGCGCGCATCCTGGTGTGTGACGTGTACGCAGACTGGTGCATAGATATATACACTAGATGTCGCATTAAAGACATTCGTTCCAATGAACTGCCGTAGCCAAGGCGACATCTAGTGTATATATATCTATGCACCAGTCTGCGCACACGTCACACAGCAGGAAGCGCGCGCCCTCAGATCGCTTGGACGTGGCTGTGTTACAAGAGGTATAAACGATATAAATACTGTTAATTTTCTCACACAAACCGCTCGTTTCGTGTCTTAGACCATCAATGTGTACTTACGATGGGGAATTGTTTAATTTGGACGATGGGGAATTGTTTTAATTTGGACTCCTCAAAAAGAAATATTTCACGGTCTTCACAAAAATGTTAAGCAGCACAACTGATAACACTGACTATTTAACACTGATAATAAGAAGAAATGTACCATGACCATCGCTGTACCATGGTACTGCCACAGTGCTTTTCATAAAGGATCTAACTAGAAGGGCTTCCATTCTTGTGGGAACAGTAGTAACAACATTCCCATTCAGTCAATACAACAAATGACTATGGGACATCCACAGACAGCCCTTGATGTAATGATACACTGCCAATGATGTAACCATGCCCTTGTCACAGAGTAAGCACACATAGTCGGAAACCATTTCCTACTACGTGACATGGATATACTGTATCCCCCACAATGCACTGCAAAAGATAGAAAAGCACTAGCTGCTAATAAATAGACTTCACCAGATATTATATATTCTCCTTGTTAAGCATAAAATCTACATTGACATTTCCAAAGTGCTCAAAAATCTGAGACACCCTTTGGGCACTTAGTCAAATCTCGCTGACACAATGACCTCCCCTGGACAGGAAATCTGGTGAATGACATCAAAAGCTAGAAATACTTCTGAAGAGCTTTTGATGAGAGCAGGATCAGTCCTTCTTCATCTAATGAATGGCATGACAGGAATATTGTCTGTTTGATCGCAACACGTTGCCAACTCAGCACAGAGAGGAAGTGCTTCAGAGAGAGAAAAACAACTAGTAATTGGAGATCATTTATGTAGAGTGCAACTGTCCATACCTTTTCACAAAGTTCCCTTCAAACAGACCTTCATAAAGTGACCCATGACTTGGTAGTCATGGCCTCAAGCTGTGCAGGCTTGAGCAATCAACAGCTTGAGAAACAGGTCCTCCATGACACCATCCTTACGTCGCCACACCAGCAGTGGGGAAGCTGGAAGGCAAGACTTGTGCAAGCATTGTTGGAGAAGCCATCTTTCACTATAGAGTATTTCTCCTCTCTCCAAAATTGACTAAAAACATACTTAAAGAAATTTCAACTAGTCCTTCCGGCCTCCACACGGTTCTCCAGTCTCTCAGTCTAGGAAAAGACAGTGTCCATCTCTGAGAACAGAGACTTGTGTAACTTGAGATAAGGGGTCTTGTTCAGCTGTGAAACTACCAGGCACACATTCAACATAGTACAACTTTTTCTAGTATGGACAAGTGCTGGGTGCTGAAAGCCCAACCTAGGATGGCTGATTCCCAAACACAATGCCGTTTATCTTTTTCATACACCAAGGGACAAGGACGGGTCCTCAAAACAAAAAATTGGTAGCTGAAAACTTTGAAGGATGTGGCACACCAAGCCGATGCCTAGTTTTCCATTGTCACTAGTTGGACCTCCATTGATCATGCTGAATTGGAGGAGGTGGCGGAGATCACTCTAATGAACTGTTCTGGTTAAGACTGGAATACACTACATGACTTTTCAACTCTGAACAGATTTTAAAACACTAGGCATCATACTAGTGTATCATACACTAAACATTGTTTTGTTGTTCCAAATCTGTATGAGTTTCTTTCTTCTGTTGAACACAAAAAAGATATTATAAAGAATGCGTGTAATCAAACAGTTGACGGTAGCCATTGACTTCCAAAGTAGGAAAAAAATACTATGGAAGTCAATAGCTACCGTCAACTGTCTGGTTACCAACATTTTTTAAAGGTCCCATGACATGAAATTTTCACTTTCTGAGGTTTTTTAACATTAATATGAGTTCCCCTAGCCTGTATATGGTCCCCAAGTTTCTAGAAATTTCAATCGGTGTAAATCGAGCTTTTGCTATCTTTCTCTGCCTTTGAGAAAATGGAAGCTCAATCGCGCTGATCTTGAATCTCCTCCTTGTGACGTTATAAGGAGGAATGTTACCTCCCCTGTCTCTGCTTTGCCCGCCCAGAGAATATTTCCGCCCATGAGAAAATGAGCTAGGAAGTAGGAACGCGCGCGCGCGATTTTAGTTTGTCCACGAGAGAAATCATGGCTTTTGAGCGAGCGAAGCATAACAATTGCTCAATAATTGGATGTACAAATGAACACCGAAGGGTTAATACAGAGCTGGGCTTGCTGAACGTCTGAAACTAAAGTCTGGATCACTCTCTTTGGCTCAGCTACACACCTCGGAACAGTAAGTCAACTAATGATATAAGTGTGTTGCTTTACTGTTTATGTTTGCCTAGACTGTTACACGTAGAATGTGGCTGTCACATTAGCTATGCAGCCATGCAGTTGTGTGTGAATACACACACTGTAACGCGAGTGTTGTACACTTCTTTGTTATTTGGATAACCGTTTTCCTGTTGGTTATACGGCGCGCGCGATATCCGCATTTCAAGATCGCAGAGCTTGATGATGTAATTGTAATAAGATAAATTACAGATGTTACAGATCTCTCATGAAAAGGCAACAGTAGGTTAGCGTTAGCTACATGATAATAACTGTAAACCATCCGAATAAAGTACCGTATCCAGACATAATATTTTAAACTAACCATTCGGAAATGTCCTGCTGGAACCGCTGAGTTGTTGCTTCTCCATCCGGATCAGATTCTGGGTCAAACTGAAATGCTTGAACGACTGCGTGTCTTCGTGCCATTGCTATATCCAACGTTTACATGCACGGACCGGTACCATTGCGCAAGATGGTCAAGGCCACACCCACCCTCCACCTTGCGCCGCCTTTCTCCTCCTCATTAACATTTAAAGCTACAGACACCGAAACGGCCTGTCTGAAGGAAGCTCATTCTGGGACTGGCTTGTAGTGGCTATAATTCTGCACAGAGGCTGAATTTTTGAAAAGAGATTTCAGATACAGTACTAGGGACCACTAAGGCCTATATTAAAGCCTACAAAAAATAGCATGTCATGGGACCTTTAAAATATAATTTTTTTGTGCGTGTTCAACAGAGGAAAGGAATTCATACAGGTCTGGAACAACATGAGGGTGAGCAAATGATGAAAAAAATATATATTTCTGGGTGAACTATCCCTTTAAAAACCTCTTAACCTGCACAGATTGGCTTGATGATAATTGTAGCTCCAATGCACCTGTACCCAGGTGAGATTATATTTCATGATGTATTTTATCAAAATAATTCACAAAGTTCTAAGAAAACATTTCGTTTTGTTTTCTAGAAAGATAAAATTTGTGCGATGTGGGTGGGTAAAACATGTAATGCCAGAATAAAGGAAAATAATGGCTGAATAAAACCAAAATAAATGCTGTTCTTTTGAACTCTCTATTCCTCAAAAAATCCTGAAAAAAATTATCACAGTTTCCACCAAAAAAAAATCAGCAGCACGACTGTTTTCAACATTGATAATAAGACTTGTTTCTTGAGCACTAAATAGCCTAAGCATATTAGAATGATTTCAGAAAGATCATGTGACACTGAAGACTGGAGTAATGATGCCATTACAGGTATAAATCACATTTTTAAATATTTTCAATTAGAAATAAAAGTTATTTAAATTGTAATAATATTTCACAATATTACAGTTTTTACTGTATTTTGATCAAATAAATGTAGCCATGGTGAACATTACAGACTTCTTTAAAAAACAAACTGTCTCTGTATATATTTTTCTAGTGCTAATCAAATATGTTTTCATGTTTCATGCATCTTGTGATTGTTTCATCTGATGCACATTAAACATACAGACCTGTCCTGAGGAGGCCAGCAGGTTGATGGTGTTCAGAAGCATCCAGCCACGGCTCGCCTCCTCGCTCTGATTTACCTCCAGAAACTGGACAATGGCTCTGCTGGCCGCCTCTGTGGGAGGAGCACACAAACACACACACACAAACAGAATCACTGACGCGTTTAACAGTCTGCGCAAGTGGATCAAATCCATTTTCACACGTCAGCTTGTGTGTGACTGGCCTCATCTGGGGAAGGACGCCGAGTCAATTAGAGGTGATGACATGCAGGCGGTTTCGTTTCTCATTCATCCATTGCAGCCTCATTTTGAGATGCCATACTGTGAAACCCCAGTGAATTGACAAAGGACAAGATTTAGGCTACTCAGAAGAATATTATTTTCTGCTCCAACAAAAATGTAATTATATAATTTTGTAAAATCCATAGTCATAAAAATACAATAAATTTGACATACAGAATAAATACAATATCATTACGTTATGCTTTTTGTTGCATCAGTACTATGACTACAGTTTGAAAGAAAAAAAACAAGCGTTAAACACAAGATGTTTAATAGATGGTATAAAACCTACTAAAATGCTTAAGTAATTACTTGTTTCATGACATGCTCGGTCTGGGTTTTGTGAATCTATGCAGCATATGCAGATTACATCACCAAAAATAAACATTACTGTACATCGTGTGCCAAGACAAGCTGCCAACACAGTGTGTGGACAGCAGAGTGACTCTGAGACCAAGCCCAGTCTTCCTCAGTCATAAACACAGCTATTAAAGCAAGAACGGTATAAAGCAGTTATAAACTAGTGATGCACCAAAATTAAGTTATTACATTTCAACAACAAATTGTAGTAGAAACATAATTCAGCAAAACTTTGCAATAAGGTTTCATTAGTTAACATTAACAACATTAGATAACATGAACTAACAGTTCTACAGCATTTACTAATCTTAAAAGTTGTGTCTGTTAACATTAGTTAAAGCACAGTGAACTAAAATTAGCTAATGTTAAAAAGGATAATAAATGCTGTAAAAATATATTGTTCATTGTTAGTTTGTGTTAGTTAATCCATTAATTAACGTTAACAAATGAGACCATATTGTAAAGTGTTACCCATAATTCTGTTATTAAAAAGTGCACATAAGGCAGTTTTTATATTCAATTTAAATGTTTGTATAACTCAGTTTGAGTGTTTATTATTACATAAACGAGAGAAAAAAAGGGTGAGACTTGTTTTAACCCATCAAAATTGACTGGATCGGGAAAAGTGGGTATAACATATCAGGAAATAGATAGTTGAAGTACCTGTTGATTTATTAGATGCTCTCCGTCTGATCTCAGTCACCATCAACCTGGACACTTGCGTAGTGAACTGCAGCAGGTCTGAAAACTTCTCATTCATGGAGCTCGGTGGAGCGTTCCCAAACACCTGTCACACACACACACACACACACACAAACACCATTTACAGAACAACCTTCTTTTCTTTCCATTTTTTTCACTCTACAAAGATGTGGACCTGTTGAGTTAAAGCTGAGATTTAATCACAGCAATTGCTCCCTTGATGTCTAAAGAGCCGTATGCTCGGTTTGTAGAGTTATTCATCTTTCATTGCAGCAAAGATAAGACATTCACAGGAGCTCTGAAAACTGCCCTTCAGCATTTGGCTCACAGGCCGAGTGTCCAATCAAATTAATATAAACCACAAACATTCATAAGAGGTGCAAGACTGCCATGCTTAAATCTATCATGTCAGTCCTCTCACTGTTTGAAGAAATCAAAATCTAGAGAGACACTGCGGTATTAATTCTGATGTGCATTATTTCAGATGGGTCTAAAACACTTAATGAAGTATGACAGCTTTGTAAATAGAGAGCATGTTTCATCTAACTTCTACAAGTGCTGTTAAAATGCATACAGGCTGCAGCAGGTCAGCGCTCTTTCATGCACAATGATGAGGTCATCTACAGTGTTTCTGCATAATCAATGCTGGATGATTAGCACCATCATGCTCTTCTCCAGCCTGTGAGAGTCACTTGATGTCATAACGACTACTTAGCCTTTGTAAATGAAGTAGTCACTGCTGGTTCACTTCTTCTCATTGTTTAAATTAACATTAAAAGCAAAGTGTGGATCATTTTGGTTTAATGACAGTTTTTGGACAAAATCTCTATAGTGATTTAAAAATAAAAGGAGAAAATGTTTTAATGTTCTTGCTTTCAAACAATATACAGACAGATTATGGCATATACATGTACACTACCTTTCAAAAGTTTAAGGTTGGTAAGTTTTTTTGATGTTTTTGAAAGAAGTCTCTTATGCTCACCAATCCTGCATTCATTTAAATCAGAAATACATCATAATTACAGTAAAAATAGTAATATTGTGAAATTACTATTAGTTTTCTATTTTAAAATGTATTTTATTCCTGTGATCAAAGCTGAATTTTCAGCATCATTACTCCAGTGTCACACGATCCTTCAGAAATCATTCTAATATGCTGATTTGGTGTTCAAGAAATATTTATAATTATTATTATTATTAATGTTAAAAAGAGTACCGTACTTAAATACTATTAAAAAAATATTTTTGTGATTGTTTTTGAATACAATGTTATACAAGAGGAGAATTTATTTTTCTGCAACAATATAAAAGTCTTTACTATCACTTTTGATCAATTTGATGCATCCTTGTTGTTGAATAAAAGTATTAAATTCTCCCCCAGAAAATTCTTACTGACCACAAACTTGCGACCAGTAGTGTAAAAATTTAGATTTTCAGCAAAAATTATTATGAAATTTACAGTATTCAGTAAAAGTAATCCCTAAACTGATGTTTAATGGTAACAAAACAATAAATAAATAAAAGTCACCACGGGTTACATTTAGCATTAGCAGTGCAATACAATCGTGTCTATTACACTTGTCACTTCTTTTAATGCATTTTGACTTGAGAGGCTGTATCTTTGTGGATCCCTCTACATTCAGTCTGCCTTTTATGAATAAATCGCATTATCCTGATGCATATTAGGTGATGATGCTGTCTCTTTAAATAAACAGCGCTCTCTCTCTCTCTCTCTCTCTCTCTCTCTGTCTCTCTCACCCGGTTGAAAACAGGCAGCATCATGTAGAGCTTCTCCTCCTGCTCCTTTTGTGTCATGTGGCGCGGCGGGTGGCAAAGCTCGGAGAAGAGGCGGCGCAGGTGCATGAGTCCCAGCGCGTTGTCCTGCGGGCTACACTCCTCTTGCCGCGGCCTCCCCATGATCCTCTTCACCATATTCATCTTTAGAGGCTTCTTGAGGCCGAAGCCAGCCCTGAGAGAGCAGACACACAGATAAAAGAGAGGTTTTGTGAAATGGAGGAAATGAAAAGGGGAGGGTGGGGAGGAGGAAAAATAACAAGATGTCAGGGAAATTGATCGTCGACTGTAAAAGTCCACTTCTAATGTGACGTGATATGCTAGCTTCAAATTGCAGATCAAATTCAGCCTGTTTATTTTTTGCAGTGAACTGCTTCTGTCGGAGTTCCTCTAGTGAAGATTCTGCTGCAGGTACAGAAATACTGCAGGACATGCAAACAAAATTGGATCCAAGATATTATTCAGGTTCATTTCAAGGACACGGTGATAAAGGCAAACTTAACTAAGTATAAAGCAACAAGACTCGTATATAACTGAACATACAGACAATTTTTATCACTTTTTTTGCCACAAATAGGTCTTGACAGGAAGCCCCTGGGCTATTGGTATACTTCATAAAAATTGTATCAATTGTTTTCTTTCAGTTATTATTATTATCATCATTTATTTATTTTATTTCCTGTGATCAAGCATTGCTTCCTGGACAAACAGTGTTGACAAACGGTTATCTTCCTATGTCATGCTGTGCTCCACACAGTGAGTCATGAATCAGATCCAACTGGGTAATGGTTACAGAATTTAGGGAAAACAAAGAAGCCACACAATAACTTTACATCATCTGCTGAAGCTGGCGAGCACATGGAAAATAGGACACGCATCTGACAGACATTTGCTTGAGCCAGTTAGGTGCTGTTATAAAACATTTATGTTTCAGCAATGCCCTCAGCAAAAAGCTTAACATCTGTGAGTTGAAGCAGATTCTTAGACGGGAACAACCGCAGACATCTACAGCAACTGAGAAAGTCAGCAACACTTGAAGGCGGGAAACATGAGACGATCCAGAGCAACATTGACTGCATCCATCTAACTAAAAATACCTGCACTGTATCCAGGCTCCTGAATTTTTGGATACTATTCTATGTAACAAATGGTTATTATTATTATTCTGTGTCTGCTCAGACCACAAGAAAGATTTCATGGCATTGTGATTCAGTAAAATTGTTTTAATAATCCAAAACTGTCCATTCATCCAAGCAGACCAAACTTGAACAATTATAAAGTTGCTAAAATGCCACACCTGGCCCAGAATTGAGGGTATTGTGCATCAATTTATATAATCGCTGCAGGTTTCATGCTTTTAAGGCGGGAAATTCCCACAAACATTTATTCAATTAGCTGGTTGAATGAGCAAATTAATCCACACAGATTATCAGATCAAATCAGTAATTTGAAAACTTTCTGAGAGACATAATTTCTCAAACAGCGAGAGTGATTCAACGCTACTGCATCTTCTCTTTCACTTTCAATATGCACACATGGCTTCACATCACCACATCATCTGTACAAGCGAGCTTTACGCAGCGATACAAGGCCTTTTTTATTTTAAAGCATTTAGTAGTGCTCACATGCTTTCTGAGAGTGCTTTTTCACGGCTTATTGCGCTTAAATGGTCAGAAACGCACAAAACTATGTCAAAATGCCCATCTTGGCGAGTATTCACAGACACAGTGGGTGATGTCTTAAAGGGATACTCCACTTTTTTTGGAAATAGGCTCATTTTACAACTCCCCCAGAGTTAAACAGTTGAGTTTTACCGTTTTCGAATCCATTCAGCCGATCTCCGCGTATGGCGGTACCACTTTTAGCATAGCTTAGCATAGATCATTGAATCGGACGAGACCATTAGCATCTCTCTTAAAAAAAAAATGACCAAAGAGTTTCGATATTTTTCCTATTTAAAACTTGACTCTTCTGTAGTTGCATTGTGTACTAAGACCGACGGAAAATGTAAAGTTGCGATTTTCTAGGCTGATATGGCTAGGAACTATACTCTCATTCCTGCGTAATAATCAAGAAAAACTCAACTGTTTAACTCTGGGGGAGTTGTAAAATGAGCCTATTTCCAAAAAAAGTGGAGTATCCCTTTAAGTGAACATAAATAGTAGAAAGAAATAGAAAGAAAACACGTGTATCAGTACATTGAATCCCTGCATTAGTGCTTCTAGTGACAGCAGCGTAATAAACCTGCTGCAGTCTGTCATTAATGTTAATAAAAGAACAAAAGATAGCGAGAAGAATTCATCTAGGCTATATTTAATGAAACATTCAATTTATTCAATTTCTGTAGTGTTCCTGTACCTGAATACTGTTAGACCTACCTGAAAAACCTTAAAGCACTCTTTATTTCATTTGTATGCTTCAGCTTGTAATTTGTTTATTTGTTCTTGTTTATTTTGTATATTCAATTCAAGGTTGGAATCAAGCTTCATTGTGCTGTGTGTAAACTCAGGCGCAACAAAATTAACCCATTGTAAAAACACAAATAGCCTACATAGAGTGAGCTTACATTTAGGTGAGATAAATGTAATTAAAAAAAGCCCTGTGCCCTGTGTAAAACAAAAATTGCTTAGCATTTCTCTCATGTGGCCAATAGTCAATTGTGGTTTTGCAACCCAATCATTCTTAATTTCAGGTACAGCACCAATTGCAAGATAAACACCTCAAGTACTATGATTTCTGCTGAGTAAGAAAGTACAACGGTGTTTATACATCAAGAGCAGTTCCTTTTCCTAGTCATTAAACATTCAAAACTTATTTACTAGTTTCTCAGATTCCAGTCACCATTATGATTGTTATAATAGCAAGAATGCTGAGCTCTCAAGACACCATTAATTATTTCTTAATCCAACATAATAAACACAAATCAGCTAGACATAACAGTAACACTCTTAAAATTGACATACAAATGCTTTTGGCCTCCTACTGGTAAAGACAACATAAGCATCAGGTCATGTAAGTGTTAATGATGAACAGTCGTTCTTTACCATTCCAGACCTTTCTTATCTATGGCAGTTGTCAAGCACCCCCATCATCCTATCCAGGTCTATGGACATTGGGGGAGCACATCGTCCCCAAAGTACAAAGCATTATATCCGAAACAGAGCAATAAATCCATGGGGAAAAAGAAATTATTATAAATAACAAAAATGATTGTACTAAGATAGATGAGCCTTGAATGCTTGCATTAGTTGAGTAATTCTCATCCATGAAATCGCCAATTGCAAGGGACGCAGGGACTCAGACTTTGCACATTATGGCAAATATGAAAACTGTTTTTGAACTTTAAAATCAAGAGATGAGCGAAAGCAGATTTTGTGCTTGAATGGCTGATATCAGTACAGAAGCCCTGAAAGGCTAAGTGAACATTTGTAAAGGTAATTTTTTCTTGAGTTTATATTTCACCCTTTTGTGTTACAACAACAAAACAAAAAAATATATGTTAGAACTTCGGAAGTAGATTCAGGGGGGCACGAAAAAAAGGAAGAAAGAAATCCTTTTGCCCTTCATTTTATTGACATGTCTTTCATTTTATTTATCATGAAATAAACTGTCCGCCACTACAACGCTGTTTTTGTGTTTGAACATAAAACATGCTTTTGTGCTTAGACAGTGGTTGCAACAAGGTGTAACTTGAATTATAATTGTTAACAGGTGTTTCGAAAATGAAAAAAAGTCTATGTGTCCTTCCTCAATGAATAATCCGTGGGGAGTAAGGTTGCTGGGACATGAAATCTTCAGTAAAATGTGGCTAAGCCTTTTACGCTTTAAGTCTTTCATGGCATTTCTTAGAGGGCTGCCAGCTCCAATGACTGTCTGAGAAAGCAAAGTAAGCTCCGAAGGACTGTTCGGAGAGAGAAAAAAGGCACCGCTTCAGCCTCCTCAAAGCCTTTCAAAGACTCTTGGGAATATTGAGTGACGTAAACACAAACCCCACATCTCTGCCACTGTTATGGGTGATGGAAATGCAGATGTGAGGGGAACATTTCCCACTGAATAGAGGCTACAAGTCAACAACAGGCGACAGTGTCAGCAGTCTCAATTCGAAACAGCCCACTGGATTCCTGAACACATATAAACCTCTGAGTTCCTACTATGGATGTCTAGGATTAATCGATTGTCAATAATCATGTCAAAAATGTCAATAAACTTGTCGGTGGTCGATTAAGCAAGGTCATTGTTAAGTGCGTAGTTTTGAGGCACGTGCGGTTCATGCGCAAAACACGTGCAGCAGACACAAGGAAAAATGACCTGAGCGTGCAGTACTTACAGTACTTGAAGTGTATTAATGTCTTCAAGCCTTGCAATGGATTGGTAGGCTAGCCGTTTATTTCTTAACAAAATTAACCAAGGAGTGTGGTTAATTATGGTTGGTTTTAATTATTAATTAAACCAACCAATTTATCTTCCAGTGTGTGCTCCTATTCTATGGCGCATGGTAAATCAAGACCTGTCAATCTGAGCGATCAAACCAATCCAAGCCCGCTCCAGCTGTAAAACAGTGTCCGATTAGTCTCTGCACATCCCTAATACCACTATATTCACTCACAACACCCGAGATCTAGCCTGACTACGTCAGACTTCGTACTTCCGCTCAATTTCATTTCGCTTCTGTACTCAGTCTGAGACAGCGTAATAGCTTTCCGTTTTCCTCCGGCCTGAAAACAGCCGGCCAATCAACGAACAGAGGGCGGGCTGAGAGCCGTGACATAGACGCTGATTGTACCGTGGATGCGTAGTTTTACTTCACATAATCTGCAAAAGTCGTTCACAGCCATGTTCACTCCGGTATTTCGCTCGATGGTTTTGTTTTCGCATCATACATGTGTTTACAGTGGAAGTTAGATGCGGCTGAGCATGCGCATAACACACGCCATAACCAAACGTTATGTGATTGGCTTACGGGTAACCAATGATTTTAAGCTTCAGACTAGCGCCCCCAGGCGGTAAAGAAAGCGTTTTTCTATTACGGAACTCTAGACTCTCTCTACGATGCAAAGCGAAGTAGCAGGGTCTGGTATTACCAGGCTAGCCGAGATCTAGGCTGAATCCGAAATCGCCTCCTATACCCTTAAATAGGGCATTTGTAGTGGTGTCCAGAACCATAGTGGACGTTATTGAGTGCACTTATTCAATCCCACATTGCACTGCAATAACAAGTGTACAATCGATGTACTCTCAAGGGCTGTCTGAATTCGCTCTCTCCTTTTCATTCACTCCTTCAGTGGACTAACGTAGGGAATAGTGAATGAGGGTGATTTCGGATTCAGCCTTTTTCATTGGTTGAATTTTCAAATGACGCCGTCATGATCAAGAAAGTTCTATAGACCTTATGTGCCAGAGAAACGAGGGCGCCGCCATCTTTAGAATATTGTCTTTGAACTTCCGCTTTTGCGGTCGCTCTGTATATTTCTATGGCATTGCTGTCCAGGAGTAATTAGCTTTTGAAGTGGATTTACTTAATGTAAAGTTAACAAAAGTTATCATGAGGATTGTAATGTTTAAAGCAGATGTCTTAACAAATGTCAGTAGACTGGGAAGATTTTAAAACGAGCCGTTCATTCATAAATACGCAAGATCACTGTGAAAATACAGACCGGAAGTTAAAAGACAACGAGCGCAGCGCTGAAAAGGGGCGGGGCTACATAAGGTCTATAGCTTTAGCCAATCAGCATGGCATGTCACTCCATAATCTACGCATTGTCTTATGTTGGCTCTGGGCTCGTTCGAGACCACTTGCTCTAAATAAAGATATGATCTACAATGGTTTACTAAGGTTTCGCGGTTACAAACCAAAACGTGGTGCAAAAGCATCACGTGTATACGGTTTACATGTATGTCAGTGGCTATTTTTTATACAAATACTTTGGTATAGTTTGGCCTCTAACTGAAATAAATATGCTCGTTGTATTCTGCTAGTTGAGCAGATGAAGAACAAATTCTAAAAATGTGCACAAACTTTTTATCCGATGAGAAAACATGCACGTAAACTACGATGGAAACACATTTACAGAATCAATTCCCCGATGCGCATCAAAAAAGACTTTGCAATGGGACGGCATAACTGGACTAACCACTGGACTGTTCTTGTTGCACAGCAGCATCATGTTATTGAAATGAAATCTGAAATGCTGATGCAAAATTTGCTACAATGCGTCATAGTGGTTCGGTATAATTACATGCCAGAACTGTCTAACACAACTGCTTTCCCAAACAGCAGGAATCCACCTCTAAAAGCAAGATAACTTTATTGCATTTCATCTGCGCGTCTGAGGCGCGAGTATTTAGCGGCAGTTTATCAGGAAGTGACGATTTTGTTCTCTCTGGCTTACTGGATGGAAACAATGCTTTATTCGCAAATGTTTTATGCGCTATTCCAATTTTGCACATAAGTTAAATTCGCAACTTTGGATGGAAACAGCTAAATACCTATTCATAAAGAGAGCCATTTACTTATTTCTAAATGAATCAGCCGTTTGAACAAATCGGAAGAATGAAAGACTCAATGCCATTTATCGCCACCTACTGGCAGTTTTAGTTTCTTATTTAGAGTATAGTTTCACAAAAATAATAAAAAAAGCCCCATTAAAAGTATAGTTAACCCAAAAAAATAAAAAAAAATTGACTCACCCTCACGGCCATTGAAGCCTAAAAGTTCATGTTTAATACATTTTGTTCAATCACATAAAAATAAACATTTTATGAAGCTACTTTTTGTGTCTATTTGATGTTTTTCTCATTTAACACAATAATGACTTTAAATGATCTTTTGGGGATAATTTCTCAGCCAAAATTGACGTGCGATTAATTCGATTAATTAATAACCACATTGTGTAATTAATTAGATAAAACATTTGAATCGCTTGACAGCCCTAGTAAGTTGACATCCCTAGTTCCTACAATATTTGGTCAACAACCACTTAATTTGTTTTTCAATGCGCCAGCAGTTAACTTAAAATGTATAAATCAACAAATTAATGTCTAGTCTATACAACAACAAATGATTTAATTCTATTTAAAACTATTTAATTCTGCGTAGCCATTCTGTGAGGTAATTGATTAAAAAACATAAACGAAGCAAAATAACAAAAAAGCGAGCCCAACTGTCTTATTTATAGACTCTATGATTCAAAAGTTTGGGGTTGGTACTATATTAATGCTTTACGCTCACCAAAAACAGTGAAAACAGTAATATTGTTAAATATTAGTGGCTAAAATTTAAAATAAATGTTTTCTTTTTGAATATATTTTAAAATGTAATTTATTCCTGGGATGACAAAGCTAAATTTTCAGCAGACATTACTTCAATCTTCAGTGTCACATGATCCTTCAAAAATCATTTTAATATGATGATTTGGTGCTCAAGTAAAATTTCTTATCATTATTATCAACTATCTTATTATCAGAAAGTTCATATTTTTGTGGAAATAGAGATACATTCTTTCATGATTCTTTGATGAATAGAAAGTTCAATAGAATATAAATAATCTGTAACATTATAAATCAGTTTAATGCATCCTTTCTAAATAAATGTATTTATTTATATCACAAAAAAACAATTAAAAAAATCTACCAAACCAAACCTTTAAACATTAGATTACTATTACAAGGTTGTTGGACAGATTTAGCCTACCAATAGCAACGAATTACCACATCATTTTTAAGTTCTTGGAAGATGCCAAGCAAGAACATACATTTTGAACCAAAGCAACCTCCAATATTTAGTTTAATTATATTTACGCAATACAAGTCAAGCACTTCTAACCCTCAAGAGTCAACAAGAAGTGCATGCAGTGCTCAATACAAGAAGATTATCAATACAATAAGAGATGCAACACTCAACAAAACCAGTACAAAGGCAAAAAAGTTTACTGAAAATAAAGTTGCAATGTTGTTATTGTTTCGAAATGGAGTATAATAAGAATCTCCTGTGAAATTCATCTCACCACAGGAGACATCATGCAGGCTAGGTAGCAGTAATTTAGCATTCCAACTCCAACCTGATGATTGACAACCTACTACTTATCTAGACTGAAACCTTTAGGTCATCTTTCCACATGAACAAAGATAATTCAACTTTTTGTCCTGCAAAAACCTCCTTTAATCCCCATTTAGGTGGAATCTTCTCAAAAGTCAGTAAATCACTGTTTAAATCTGGGGAGGACGACATAAACTGGTGACGTAATAACTGTGAAGAACAGTAACAAGCTGAAGTGACATGGTCCAAAATAATGATCTTAATATTTACCACCATCACTGGTTACCTCACACCCAAATCAACATCTATCTCTTGAAGTCAAGAGCCCTTCCTGTGTAAACAGTGTTGAATGAGTCAGAGTCTAATGAAGCCCTTGGTTTCAAACGTGTCTTGACCTGATTCGCAATGAGCAGCCAGAAACCAGGTGCTTGAAGTCTTCAAAAATCACAGTTCTCAGAAAAGAATGACTGCCAGGATGAAGCAGTGATGAAAACTTTTACGCCCACAGTGCATGATGCAAGCAGCTTATTACTTCAAAAAATGAGATCTAACCCTTTCTTACATCTGAAACTCTCAGCAACCTCTTGTTGCTCCACACCATCATTCCTTCGGGAGAAACGCCACCATCGCTTCACTAGCTGTGCCATCTGTCATTTGCCTTTTCATCTGTTATACCTTCTACAGCCCTTAATTATACAAGTATTTCACGTGGCATTCAAAAATGTGTGATTCTCTAACCGAAGCGTTGCCAGAAACCTGAGCGGAAAGTAAGAAGCCATTTCAAGACCACCATCGCAGCAAATAAATCCATGACACACGGCTCTAAACTGTAAACAAACGCCTTGTCACCATGGAGACACACTGATCAAACATGTTTTTTTCCATACCTACTGTTCTCCCGGTGCTCTGCAAGCATCCCTCGTTGTTACAGAGGTAATTTAGATCCAGAGATTGCTGAGAAAACAACCCTTTGTAATTTGTGCCGTGTCGACTAGGAAAATGAGAGAAGGCAGAGGACGCTGTGGGAGCGAGTGCCGATTCACGCTCTTTGCTGGCACTGCCAGGAGACCTGTGTGTGTACCAGAGAGCCAAGCCTGCAGGGACTGGCACAGCTGATCCTCCCTGTCACCAGCTCTACCACGTGGCTACATCATGGGGGGGGGGTGACCAGTGTCATACCAGGAGATACCAAATCGGCAGTACAGGGGGATTCATCGATAACATTTAAAGAGCAGATGGCGGTTATGAAATGATCACGTTGTAAAATAAAAACTAAAATCGATCAACAGATCAGGGTAATGACTCTAGTCTAGCTCTGGATATTTCGAAAAGGGGAAGTCAGTCATCTGATTTTGAGGAATTAGGCTACACACTGCTGAACACTGGAACATTACCTACTAAATAACCTGAACCACTCGAAAATATCCAACAACTACAATCTGGTGCAAACATGAGATATGACTGAAGATTCAAATATTACGTAAGGGGCCTTTTTTCAAACAGATATGAAAACAATAACGGCACTTAGAAAATCTGATTGCAGCAAAGCACTGAAGAACAGTCTGAGGACATAAAGATCAAAAGCAGCTCACAACGACATTAATGAAGAGAAGCTTTGTTCAAAAAGCACAGAGGTGACGCTTAATCTGTAGAAGGGTTTTACTGGCACCGATTCATGACACAAAACGCTTCGGCTAAAGTTCTCTGCATATATGCGAGTCATGTTTCCAACAATGTCATTTGGTCAACAGTAACAGCTTGAAGTTTGAATTGTGTAAAATATCACGTGTGTAATGTGTGACGCTGAGTGATGATTCACTGCTCAATAATTCACACCGAGCAGCGAGCACGACTCACTTCACTTGTGTTTTAGGTATCACAACATAACATATGGAAATAAATATAAAAATAAATGATCATAGTTTCACATACACACGTGTGTGCATTACTATAGAAACATTCCAAATGATATGTTTAGTAATACTGAAAGTCCCTACATTTAGTAATAAATGTTTTAATATGAAAATAAATGGCTCTTTTTGTTATGTGAGCTATGATAATAATAACTGCATTTAAACATTGTTTTAAATGTGTTTTGTACTTGAAAACAGCTGCACAGAAACCAAACCTGAAGTTAATTAGGTTGATAAAAATAGAAATCCAGAGCATTAACTCCTTTTCACTAAATTAATTTTAGCCAAACTTTGTAGTATTGAGTATGTGTTGTGTACATTTCCCATCTCCATTTCCTGTAAAGAGATATTGATGTACACTGGCTTCTTATGCTAGACTGAACACTAATGCTCCCTGCGTGCGAATCTCACTTAAGACGGTCAAATACCCTGGAAGTCCACTGCACAAGACATTATCAAGCAACATATAGTTATACATCCTGTGTGAATTCACACCCATTTTTTACAGACACGTTTTTTACATTGGGTTTACCAATTGACTTGGGCTAAATCTAGTTAAAGGGATAATTCACCCAAAAATGAAAATTCAATCATTAATTACTCACTCTCATGTCATTTCAAACCAGTAATTCTTTAGTTCATCTTCAGAAATGAAGATATTTTTGATGAAATCTGAGAGCTTTCAGTCCATCCATAGAAAGCAATGCAATTGTCACTTTGACGCTTCAAAAAGTTCATAAAGAGATTGCAAAACTAATCCATATGAATTGAGCGATTTAGTCAAAATTTTCTGAAGAGACACGGTCGCTTTATATGATGAACAGATTGAATTTAGGCTTTTATTCACAAATAAACATTCATCAACTCACACAGTTGTGGTAAAGGAAGCTCAAGCATGTTCATCTGACGTGCAAGAACCAATGAGGTTCATTCTCGTGTTACGCAGCACGTTTGAGCTTCTGCAAGAACCAATGAGGTTCATTCTCGTGTTACGCAGCACGGTTGAGCTTCTGCAAGAACCAATGAGGTTCATTCTCGTGTTACGCAGCACGTTTGAGCTTCTGCAAGAACCAATGAGGTTCATTCTCGTGTTACGCAGCACGTTTGAGCTTCTGCAAGAACCAATGAGGTTCATTCTCGTGTTACGCAGCACGTTTGAGCTTCTGCAAGAACCAATGAGGTTCATTCTCGTGTTACACAGCACGTTTGAGCTTCTGCAAGAACCAATGAGGTTCATTCTAGTGTTACGCAGCACGTTTGAGCTTCTGCAAGAACCAATGAGGTTCATTCTCGTGTTACGCAACACGTTTGAGCTTCAGCAAGAAGAACCAATGAGGTTCATTCTCGTGTTACGCAGCACGTTTGAGCTTCTGCAAGAACCAATGAGGTTCATTCTCGTGTTACGCAGCACGTTTGAGCTTCAGCAAGAAGAACCAATGAGGTTCATTCTCGTGTTACGCAGCACGTTTGAGCTTCTGCAAGAACCAATGAGGTTCATTCTCGTGTTACGCAGCACGTTTGAGCTTCTGCAAGAACCAATGAGGTTCATTCTCGTGTTACGCAACACGTTTGAGCTTCAGCAAGAAGAACCAATGAGGTTCATTCTCGTGTTACGCAGCACGTTTGAGCTTCTGCAAGAACCAATGAGGTTCATTCTCGTGTTACGCAGCACGTTTGAGCTTCTGCAAGAACCAATGAGGTTCATTCTCGTGTTACGCAGCACGTTTGAGCTTCAGCAAGAACCAATGAGGTTCATTCTCGTGTTACGCAGCACGTTTGAGCTTCTGCAAGAACCAATGAGGTTCATTCTCGTGTTACGCAGCACGTTTGAGCTTCTGCAAGAACCAATGAGGTTCATTCTAGTGTTACGCAGCACGTTTGAGCTTCTGCAAGAACCAATGAGGTTCATTCTCTTGTTACGCAGCACGTTTGAGCTTCAGGAAGAACCAATGAGGTTCATTCTCGTGTTACGCAGCACGTTTGAGCTTCTGCAAGAACCAATGAGGTTCATTCTAGTGTTACGCAGCACGTTTGAGCTTCAGCAAGAACCAATGAGGTTCATTCTCGTGTTACGCAGCACGTTTGAGCTTCTGCAAGAACCAATGAGGTTCATTCTCGTGTTACGCAGCACGTTTGAGCTTCTGCAAGAACCAATGAGGTTCATTCTAGTGTTACGCAGCACGTTTGAGCTTCTGCAAGAACCAATGAGGTTCATTCTCGTGTTACGCAGCACGTTTGAGCTCCTGCAAGAACCAATGAGGTTCATTCTCGTGTTACGCAGCACGTTTGAGCTCCTGCAAGAACCAATGAGGTTCATTCTCGTGTTACGCAGCACGTTTGAGCTCCTGCAAGAACCAATGAGGTTCATTCTCGTGTTACGCAGCACGTTTGAGCTCCTGCAAGAACCAATGAGGTTCATTCTCGTGTTACGCAGCACGGTTGAGCTTCTGCAAGAACCAATGAGGTTCATTCTCGTGTTACGCAGCACGTTTGAGCTTCTGCAAGAACCAATGAGGTTCATTCTCGTGTTACGCAGCACGTTTGAGCTTCTGCAAGAACCAATGAGGTTCATTCTCGTGTTACGCAGCACGTTTGAGCTTCAGCAAGAACCAATGAGGTTCATTCTCGTGTTACGCAGCACGTTTGAGCTTCTGCAA
This sequence comes from Scardinius erythrophthalmus, assembly GCF_964197995.2. Lineage (NCBI taxonomy): Eukaryota > Metazoa > Chordata > Actinopteri > Cypriniformes > Leuciscidae > Scardinius > Scardinius erythrophthalmus. The sequence continues at coordinate 27,769,917 of NC_138225.1, forward strand.
GAACCAATGAGGTTCATTCTCGTGTTACGCAGCACGTTTGAGCTTCAGGAAGAACCAATGAGGTTCATTCTCATGTTACGCAGCAAGTTTGAGCTTCTGCAAGAACCAGTGAGGTTCATTCTCGTGTTACGCAGCACGTTTGAGCTCCTGCAAGAACCAATGAGGTTCATTCTCGTGTTACGCAGCACGTTTGAGCTTCAGCAAGAACCAATGAGGTTTATTCTCGTGTTACGCAGCACGTTTGAGCTTCTGCAAGAACCAATGAGGTTCATTCTCGTGTTACGCAGCACGTTTGAGCTCCTGCAAGAACCAATGAGGTTCATTCTCGTGTTACGCAGCACGTTTGAGCTTCAGCAAGAACCAATGAGGTTCATTCTCGTGTTACGCAGCACGTTTGAGCTTCAGCAAGAACCAATGAGGTTCATTCTCGTGTTACGCAACACGTTTGAGCTTCAGCAAGAACCAATGAGGTTCATTCTCGTGTTACGCAGCACGTTTGAGCTTCTGCAAGAACCAATGAGGTTCATTCTCGTGTTACGCAGCACGTTTGAGCTTCAGGAAGAACCAATGAGGTTCATTCTCGTGTTACGCAGCAAGTTTGAGCTTCTGCAAGAACCAGTGAGGTTCATTCTCGTGTTACGCAGCACGTTTGAGCTCCTGCAAGAACCAATGAGGTTCATTCTCGTGTTACGCAGCACGTTTGAGCTTCAGCAAGAACCAATGAGGTTTATTCTCGTGTTACGCAGCACGTTTGAGCTTCTGCAAGAACCAATGAGGTTCATTCTCGTGTTACGCAACACGTTTGAGCTTCAGCAAGAACCAATGAGGTTCATTCTCGTGTTACGCAGCACGTTTGAGCTTCTGCAAGAACCAATGAGGTTCATTCTCGTGTTACGCAGCACGTTTGAGCTTCTGCAAGAGGTTTGGGTTGAGCATCTGTTTATGTTCGCTGGTCAATGTTTATATGTGAATAAAAGCCTAAATTCAATCTGTACATCATATAAAGAGATCGTCTCTTCAGAAAATTTGGACTAAACCGCTCAATTCATATGGATTCGTTTTTACGATCTGTTTATGAACTTTTTGAAGCATCAATGGTAGGCTAGTTCAATGGAGGGACAGAACTGGCACAGATATTATTAAAAATATCTTCATTTGTGTTCCGAAGATGAACGAAAGTCTTACGGGTTTAAAACGACATTAGGGTGAGAAATTAATGACAGAATTTTCATTTTTGGGTGAACTAACCCTTTAAATGTGATGCACTAGCCACTGAAATACCATCATGTAATGACATTTAAATTTGCATTATTTGTTACAAGACAGTGACAAAGTCAAACAAGGTTTAATAGTAAAAGTAAAGAAAAACTGAAAACTAGGTTTATAGCCTCTAAATAGGCGCAATTATGTCATGATTGACTGATTTGGCCCCAAGCCAATATTATGATGGCCCTGGGATAAAATCACAGGTTGAATGACTTGCACAATACAAGGATGGTGTGTTGATATAATAAAACCACAATAATAGTACGTCTCTTATCTTATTCACGGTTCTGTATACCCTCACCAAAACACACAACACAAATTAAATGGCATGAGCAGCCTGGAGGTATGGCGGCCACACACAGCTGTTCATGAGTCCATGACCTCTACCTGATGCAGCTGTCCACCACTTCACCATTACACCGTGTCCCAATAATTCACCATGGCCTCCATATCACAACTTGAATGATGATTTAGTTTCAGCCTTCATGAGTGTCCATGTGTAACGTTAGATAGATAGACAGACAAACGGACAGACAACTGATCCAGTGTGGGAAATTGGGGTACATTATTACTGACAGCCGGACAGTCAACACTACACAGACTTTACCACATATGCCGTAAAAAAACACAGAAAGGTAATGTTTATTACGTTATACACGCTTTATAAAATAGACACCCTATAGGCTAATTAGAATTAAACGCGTTGGGGGGGTTTGGGGGGGGAAGAAAAATAAATAACGGCCATCATGTAAAAATAGGAATTACATGAGCGAGTAGCAACACACATGAACCAGACTAGAAAACAACATATTATTATTAGTATTATTATATATTACAAACTGACATGAACCACAAATAAAAGTCAATACAGTCGGGATGAGGCGATATCTTCAGTGACAGTACGACAATTACAGCTCACCAAACATAACCTAAATAACCTCAAAATAAGTCATAATAATCACGCATATGATTAACTCTAGGTAGACAATAATAAACGATCGTATTTGTGAATTTTCTCCACATGAGTGATTATTTGCCAGCAGCTAACAGGCTAGCGGAGTCCTCCTCTCCTAGCCACAGCTAGCCAGCCCCGGCTACACACAACCAATACATGCCGAGCTGTGCGCTTCATTTTCACACAGCTGGATTGCATTGAATGTCATTTATATAAACCGAATAACAGATTTACATTTCTAGAAAGATGCAAAGAAAGGAAGCTGTATTTTGGAAGGAAGGAAGCTAGCGCCAGTGGGCAGTGTGTATGTGTTTTGCATGTCTCCAGTGTATCCGCATATCCATGAGAACTCACCAGACCAGCCGATGTGTTCAAGCGTCAGTGAGAAGCGCTTTAAAGAGATCCTCTTGCGCTCTTCCCATCCATATTTCACGGGTGATGCCAGTGCTTTCTGAAGCGGTTACTGGTTCTGTTAGATCAGCTAGCTAGTGGCCATATTTAATCCTCGACATCCCAAACAACACAGGCTCGAGCTCGTCCCAGCTCCAGCACTACTTCGGATCTCAGCGGTGTGGGAGACGCTGCCTCCCAGTGCTCGCTGTACTACTTTAATTACACGGGAAACAGCGACTCCTGCTGGCCACGACGATGCAGCTCTGCGTTTAAATTTGGTGAAACATTTTTTTTTACTCTGGTCAGGTAATAATCGAAGGCCAATCTGTCAGAATTTATAGTGTTTGTTTAATGCACTTCACTGCCACAGCAGTAAAATAAGAAAGGAATGTCAATTTTACATGATGCTGATGTGGATGTTACAGTTTCAGTGCAATCAATATGTAAATATATTCACTTGTAATACATGTATATTTAATCAAACACGTTTCTCAATAATAATAAATCCTACAACTGTGCTATAACTTTATGTTACATCCATTTTACATTCCTAAGATATCATAAGCATATGCTCCCACAATAAGGAGCAATTTACTTATAAGGTGAATATTCAATGCTGGTCTAAACACCCGATTAGGAACATAATTGTGTTCTTGGCAACAACATTTCATCAGTCATGACAAAAGCAAATATAAATCAATAACATTTCTACAGCATGCACAGCTGAAGCATATGTTATTCAATCTAAGATCATGTGGCATCAACTGTGAATGGCAAACAAACAAAAGAAGATCAATAACCAAATGACTAATTCTGTAAGTAGAACACATAGAGAAACATTTATGTATGATTCAAATAAACATTATAGAAGAATTTACACAAGTAAACATAAAATATATGTATAAGAATGCAGTATTTCTCCAAGCATACGGCATTTTCGAATGTGAAACATAATTGTATCTTTATTCATTAATTCTCCCTGTTTTCACTGGAACAATCTCTTTTCGTTGCATTTAATTACACTTAAAAGGTAGATGTTTAAACAGATTATTTTTTTTATTTAAATGAGCAAGCACAGAGCTAACGTTTTCATCTTATTGAACACATTTCGATGGAAAATTAAACATTTCAGAGGAAAACATCATCAGAACTTGAATGTAAACTTACAATTAAACTCTAAAGAACATATAACGACTTAAGGATAATGACTGTTTGGCATATTAGAAAATTATATTAGTAATTTTATGACTAATGAAAAATATTAATCAACCTAACCCTGAAATTTACTGTACTCCTGTTTAATACAGCCATAAACAGAATGGTAAAAGTGCCTGTCTGGAGCCATAAGGTCAGTGACCATCTCGGTGTGGTTCATTTTAGGTATTAGATAAAGAGACATACTGACAGAAAGAGAAGTCAGGAGCTCAGAGAACATCACTGATGATTCCACCGGAACTATGATGTCATTGGTCCCATGGAGCAAACCCACTGGAGGAACGCTGCAAGAAAATCACAGTAAATAATTAAGTGATTACAGTTAATTGCTCTGTCCCTCACAGTAGCTAACATAACACAGAGCTTAATTCAACACCCTGACTGTATTCTGCATCTTTCTGTACTGTACTCGTGACCTTTACTTGGTAAGCTGCATTGGATATCTAACAAGTTGGCCAATTTACTATAGTGATACAAAGAAAACAAATGAACGTATTGCTGCTTCAGCAGTTGTTAATGTGTAAATAGAAATATGCAATAACTGTCATACCGTTTCAACTGATCCTTATTCAATTTCTTGAGTAATGATGTTGGTGAATAATAATCAAAGTTCTCCACACCATCCATAGCTTTGTGCATAGTTGACACATATTCAACAGCCCGCATTTTCTCATGCTTATAATGATCCATTATACTGTAAACGCCACTCAGACCTATTACAAAGACAAAAAACACAAAATGAATGAAAAATATTGCTTTACTTGAAATATTGTTTTACTTGAAATCTGGAGCATTGATTTACCTATGATTCCTTTAATGGCAGATACAAGATCTCTCTGTTTGTTGGTCTCAATGAACAATTCGTCTACATTGTTCACCAGAAACAGTGTGGTAATGGAACACAGATGAGCCCCTGCTGAATGACCTATTAATATTATGTTGTCCTGCATTAAAAAAGTGTAGGTTCAGAATTAGATGAAGATTTCTACATCAATTTAGCCTAGCTAGGTGAAACTGTTTTATTGCAAAATAGCATAGAAAATATACACTACCATTTAAAAGTTTAGAGGTCGCTAAGATAAAAAAAAAAATGTTTTGAAAGAAATCTCTTGTGCTCACAAACATACAGTAAAAACAGTAATATTGTGAAATATTATTACAATTTATTGAGATAACTGTTTTCTATTTTTATATATTTTAAAGTGCACTTTATTCCTGTGATGCCACAGTGGAATTTGCAGCAGCCATTACTTTCAGATGATCATTCAAAAATCATTCTAATATGCTGATCTGCTGCTCAAGAAACATCATTTGATAATTTTGTGGAACACGTGATGCATTTTTTAGGATTCCTTTATAAATAGACAGTAATAACAGTATTTATTTGAAATAGAAGTGTTTGTAACAATGTAAAAGTCTTTGCCACTTTCTATTTATTTAATGCATATTTGTTGAATAAAAGAACACACCTCAAACTTTTGAATGGTAGTGTACAATGAAAGCACTTTGAAATATTAAAGTGCTAATATTAAACATTAAAAAGTTAATATTACAAAGTGCATTGAGTAATGCTGAACTGTTAAATTGGCATTTGTGATGCAGTTTTAACAGTTTTTACAACATTTAACATTCTGTTAAGTTCATGGAACAGGAAACTTACCTGATCAAGATTGTACGCATGCCCCTTTTCTCTCACCCACAGCAAACTGTCACTAATGTCTTGAATCATATTTAACACATTCCCCTAAAAACACAGAACACATTAAAAAAAAAAAAAAATCCACACTAAAAAAGTAAATAAAAAATATTTATAGGTGGTTTACCTTTGGAAATATGGAATAATCAGGACATATTACAGAGGCATTAAGCTCTTTTGCCATTTGTAAGGCTAACAGACAGTAAATAGAGCGGTCTCCTGAACCCCAGGCTCCTCCATACACAAATACAACCACCGGTACAGGAGCAGCATCAGAATGGCCCATGCTTGGTGAATAATATAAATCTAACTTATTCCCTCGGCGACCAAAGGTGATGCCCTAGAAAAGGACAGAACAACAATGAAATAGTAAAATAGAAATTTCCACTAGAGGGCAATCCTCCCTTCTCCTTTGCTTTCCCATCATTAACTACACTTCCCATAAAACATTGCCTGGACTCATTAGGTCCCATTACATCCACCTGTGTGTGATTAACTCGTTTGTGTTTGTCTTTTATAGGCTCTGTGTTTTCACTCACTCATTCTGAAGTCTTGTTTGTATAACCACGGCATATCTGAGTGCTTTTCTGGTTTCCTGTGTTATGGTCCCGATCTTCTGCTGGTGTCTTGGACCCTGTTGCTATCTGGATTGTTTGCCCTGTGGTTTTGGATTAACCTTAAAGGAGTAGTTCACTTTCTGTCAGCTACGCTGTTTACTTCTGAATATTATATTTTATTCACGGCCATCAGTTGTAGTAGCCTATTCACAAACTGTTTGCTGAAGCGTAGCATTTTTTCGGAGTTCACGGTGTAGCCTGCTCCCTGAAATCTGTAAGTCACCTACGCTTTTTACTTCTGTATATTATATCTATCTATAAATTACGGGAACGTCTTTCTGTCTGTGTGTGTGTGTGTTATTCGCATATCTCTCGAACCGTTAGTCTGATGGATTTCAAACTTGACAGGTGTTTTGCCACGGGCATGAGTAAGTGCAGTGCCACGTTTGACATTGTTTGGATTAGAAATGCAAAAAATATCGGTAAATATATATCGGTAAAAGAAGCACACACTGGCTCTTGCCGCTCTAGCCACTCTGGCCTTTGACCCTCACAGAGAAGGTCGAAGAAAGCAGTGGAGCTTAAGTAGCTTGGGGTTCCCTGTGTAGCCTGCTCCCTGAATTGTGTAGTTCAATGTTCCACATTTATTGTATGTCATTGTATCAGTATTTGCTTTCTACCATGCACAAATAAAAATGTCAGTGAACTTTTGCTGTGTAATTGTAACAATGAGCACCCAAACACACCAAACCAACAATTACTAAAAACACGCACAAAACTTTGCACTGCTCTCTGAATCGACGCGCTTATTCATTTGTGGATGTTAACTGAATCTGTTTACTTCTGAATATTATTTCATTCTGGTTTTTACCGATATATATATTTACCGATATTTTTAGCGCAATTTTCCACCGGACAAATTGCGATTGTTAACTCATGATTTCTGTTCTGTGCGTCTGTGCGCACCAATCTTGCACTTCTATCTACTCCTCAACCAGACCACCTAGAGACTTCGGGTTTTCGGCATTATGTTAAGGAAGGTCTAATCTCGGGAACGCACAAAAAAAATCCAGGAAAAGATTTACTATCTCTTAGTGTTGTGATCCCATGAGGTGAGAAAATTGCGCTAAAACACTCACCGAGTTTTTATTACTTGTTTGCATTTCTAATCCAAACAATGGCAAACTTGGCACTGCACTTACTCATGCCCGTAGCGAGACACCTGTGAAGTATATTTCATTCTGATGTGCTTAACGTTATCACTACTGTGTAATAGTAGCCTATGCTATTCACCAACTAAACATATCCTATTCAATGCGTTCACAGTCTCCTATTCACAAACTGATTGCTCAAGCATAGCGTTTTCTCGGAGTTCACTGTGTGCTTTCTACCATGCACAAATAAAAATGTCACCGAACTTTTGCTGTGTAATTGTAACAACGAGCACTCAAACACACCAAACCAACAATTACTAAAAACACACATAAAAACTGATTTTGCACTAGTATTAATAAACACACTGACGCTTCTGAGCTTTGGCAGTGCATTGCAACCATCAGATTGAAGCTCAAAAAAGTGCATCCACTACAAAAGAAATTAAAGTTAATAAAGGCCTTCTGAAGCAGAACAATGAGTTTGTGTAAGAAAAATATTCATATTTAAAACTTTATAAAGAAAAATAACTAGCTTCCGGCCAAATGAACATATGGATTTAACTTAAGTGTAAAGCGCAACTTATGTGAGTAATGTGACACTGCTGATATTTACACTACGCCATGACGCACTTCGCTACTTCTGACGTCATGAGTTGGCGTAAGTTGCGCTTTATATGCAAGTAGACTGCTTTTGGCTGTTTGGCCGGAAGCTAGAATTTTACTTTTGTAGCGTGTTAAATATGAATATTTTTCTTACACAAACTCATCGCTTTGCTTCATAAGGCCTTTATTAACCCGGAGTCGTGTGGAGTTCTTTTATAATGGATGGATGCACTTTTTTGTGTTTCAATCTGATGGTTGCAAAGCACTGCCATTCTAAAGCTCAGAAGTGTCAGGGTGTTTATTAATATAACTTCGAATGTATTTGTCTGAAAGAAGAAAGACATATACACCTAGGATGGCTTGAGGGTGAGTAAATCATGGGCTAATTTTCATTTTAAAGTGAACTACTCCCTTAAGAAACTACTGCGTTTGGATCCACAGCCTTTGCGTCTCCGGAGCAGTTCATGACAAAGTACATTTTCAAAACATTTTAATATTGCGGTTCATGTTGCATCACAAAACTCTAAAAGAATTATCACTGTCCTAAATTTAGACCTAACAGTAGCTTTGTTTCTTAAACTTTCTCTCTCTGTGCCTCTGTACTCTGAAACAAACTTTTTTGCATTCTTTTCCTGCTTTGAAACAATCTATTGTAAAAAGCGCTATATAAATAAATGTGACTTGACTTGTACTGTATAGCTCACTGTGTGCCCTGTGGCAAAATAAACCACACCCTTTCTTAACATTAACAGGAATATATAAAAATAGAACTAACTTTCACATAGTGCTTGTTATTTTTGTCATTACTGTACCACAGTTTCCACTGAAAATACAGTTTGCCATACTGCAGATACTTCAGCATTTCAAGCACGGCTCTTGTCAGGCAGTATATGCGTCTGCGGGGAGTACAAGAAACATCGGCATTATTTAAAAAGCCTATAATTAAAGTAGAGTAGCATCAAAACGTTAATGCTGTGTCACCTTGGTTTGACAGCCTCTAAATATTTTTGGTACCCTGGTTTACTGGGCCAGCCATAGAGCCACTGGGCAACCAGAGAGATGCTGTAAGGAAGGCCCACTAATAATGCCCCTGCCACCAATGGAAGAGAGAGATAGCACTTCAATACAATCCTGAAACAGAAATAACAACATTTATATCACATTAGGGTATAATTATTCAGTACAATAATGAACATTAATAATATGTACTACTCACCTGAACTGACTCTTCTATGTTTCATGACATTATTTTAACATGATAATTACATGCCAACTGCTGGTTACATTTTTTTAATGTTTATGCTCAACAAAGCTGCATTTATTTGCAAAAAAAATTGCAGTAAAAAATATTGTGAAATATTATACACTTTGAATAACTTTCTATTTTAATATATTTTTTAAAATGTAATTTAATCCTGTAATGGTAGTGCATTTTCAGTCTTTAGTATCGCATGATACTAAAGAAATCATTCACGCTCATTTACTGCTCAAGAAACATTTCTTATCAATACTCAAAACGGTTGTGCTGCTTAATTATATGTGGAAACAGTGATGCATTTTTTTCAGGATTCTTTGATGAACAGAGTTCATAAGAACAGTTTTTTTCCCCCAAAGCGTTTATTTGAAATAGATTTTTCTTTTAGCATTAAGCATTCAAAACGTTTTAACAATGTATGTAATAGTCTTTACTGGCACTTTTGATCCGTTTAATGTATCCTTGCTGAATAAAAGTATTAAATCACCTCAAACAACTGTATGATTCTTGTATGTTGAATGGCATTATTTTAACATGATACTTACATTATTTTTATGCCAGCTGCTGGTTGTTAGTTCTAATACCTGGAGTAGCAAAAGGACTCGGATTATAGTAAATATACAGTACATAGATGCATAGAATCAGATACTATTTCAGAATCTATTAGCAACCTACCCAGGAGAACGACTTTTTTCCCGATAGTATGTATTCTTTATGTCAACAGCGCCTCCTACATGAAGATACAGTGTGTGGGCTCTCTTCTCTCTTTATCCAAACGAATGCACCAGAATACAATTACTTTTAAAATAGACAAAAAATTAAAGGTTTGTAAGGAGTTACTGATATTGAAGAGAACAATAACAATGTGCATAATGTATAGTATCTAACAACGCATCTCTTGTGTTAGCTGTCTACAGCAAGACTTTCCCATTACAATGTTCTTCAAAACGTAAGAAGGATTCGCAAGGCTTGATTATGCATTAGAAAAGTCGCAAGCAGATCAAAATAAACAAGGTTGACATTGCATTTGTTACATAATGACTGTATCTTGGATTTAGCTACATAGTAAAAGATAGTTCAACATGTATTGAAACCAGAAAATTAGTGGTGCAAAGAGTGCATTGTGTCAAGGCAGATCACCTGCAGATGACAGTGTCCCGTAAGCCCAGATGGATGCATTCACTGCATGAACTTCCTGACTACTTCTTTCTTTAGCATGCGCAGATAGCACACAATGTTTCTTATTGGCTCGTTGGCTCACGTGGGCGGGACAAATACGCTTGTCAACTCAAAGGCACACAACTGCCGTTTAGATAAAAAAGACGTCCACGTTTATCTATAAATAGCAAAAGAAAATTATTGTATTGATATATTTTCACGTTTATTAGTATGAAATCTTACACGCCCATATCATAGTCTATATCAAAATAACACAAACATAAGCATCTGTTTCTCTCATTGGTTTAAGCGCTTGTCATTTAAGAGGATGTTCCTACTGATGTCCAATCAACACACGTACATTATAATTATTCATATATCAAACAGTTTTATCCTTCACAACATATATTTTTATATTATCATTTATTGTTTAATTACATTTAATATTATTACATTATCTCAAAATATCATTCTGTCATAGTAAACCAACTTGAATGGTTGACTGAATTTTTATGACTATATTGTTTTCCTTTGGCTATGAAGATCACATTAAAACAGGTTTAAAAACTTTTTCCCTGCCTTGCCTTTGTTTGCTACTTTTCAAATGCATTATGTAAAGATTTTGTTTAACCCTTGTCCCAGAACCAGACTTTAATCTAAAACTGAAAATCCATAATAAATATATATATTTAATTTTCATGCAATTTTATACATATGATGTTCTGGGGACATAAATGTCACCCATTCGGTGGAATGGCTCATATGAATTTAAAATTAATAAAATTAAAATGATATTACAATAGTATTGTAGATTGTATAAAAATAGCGTGCGTGTATGTGTGTGTGTGTGTGTGTGTGTCTGTTATAAAAAAAACTGTTTTATTTTCAGTCAAGCTCAGGTGTTGTGTGTTTGTGTGCGTGTCTATAAACATATATGCATATTTTTTAATTTCTAGTGAAGCTGTAGTTTTGTCAAATTATGATGCTAAATGAAACGATGATTTTAATGTTGGGCATATTAGACAATTTGTTAGCAGTGTTGTAATATTATTTTCACATTTCAAGAAACACTCATGTATCCCCGAAATCCCCGCGTTGTATATGCATATGCATATGGTTATATATTCTATAAGTTAATAAGTGTAATTTTCCAAGCACAACATACGGTCTCTCTCTGTCCGCGAATCTATCGGTGCTGCTGGCGGGGTGAGGGGCAAATATCTGAAGACTCGGAGGCGGAGTTTCTCCTCCAGTGCTCCTTGCTTACTGCTCGAAGAAGACAAGTTTACTTTGGGAAAAGATTTTAAAGTGAGGAGTTACCGAGCTGCCATGAATTTGTTAACACAATGACTTTAAAACACACTCTTTCTCCATTTCAAGCGGAATGAACACTCTGCATTGATGTTAAAATGAGAACGATCCTGTTTTTAAACGGACTACTCTTGATCTTTGTCGGAATCGCACAAGGGGGTAAGTTGTTTAAATTGCTGAAGTATGGCTAATGTAAAGCGAGTAAGAAGGGTATTTCACCATTTAGCCTACCTTTGAGTAAAACATCTGAGTTGGAGGATTCACCAAGACCAAGCGGACGATCCTTCATTTTCCCAAAATATCATGCATCAGACGACAGTATGGCAATGACTTTTGAGCAACCAGACTATTACTATTTCTTATGGCTGCTTTCTGTGTAATGAGAATGTCTTGTCATATTCTTTTTGTGGAACAACTGACGTTAATACAAAGAAATATATTAAAATATGCATGATTGCAGCAGTTGACTCTTCCATAGAGTTGCATGTGGCCCTAAAATTATATGTTTGATTTGCCTGTTTAAGTTTGTTGTGTACAGAATATAGCAGTCATGATTGCACAGATTTGTGGCTCTCAGAGATTTCATATTCAGTTTGCCAAATGTCAGTGCTAGGTACTGAAAAAGCCTTTTTTGTTATTAAAAACAATGAAATGCATGCTTTAATGCTAGTGAATCTCTGCATTATGAAAGCAATGCAGATTATTAGCTTGGATGTTTATTCAAGTGGTCATGTTTTTCCCAACTGTTAAAAAAAAACAGCTTTGGACAACAGAAAAAGAAAAAAAGAAAACTCAGAGCGATCCAGCATTATTCAAAGAGCAAATTACTTATTGAATATAATAGTGTAATTTGCCAATTGTTGCATCAGTTGCATTTGTTTAGTGTTGAGCTTCCCAATAGCAATTGCACTGAATTATCAAGATTGTCTGATGTCTTCTGTGGTCTTATTTTGGAGTGCAGTGTCCAGACTTATAAAATCTCCAAGATGTCAGATTCAAGCCCTCTTTGTGCGATAAAAAGAGACTAAAGATAGTGGCATTCTAGTTTTCTCCTCTCTTACTGTCAGTTCAGGTTTGTTGGTATATCTCTAACCACAAAGTCTGACCTCAATTTTTTGTGTTTATCATTATTGTAGATGTACTTTTGATCAAATGTGTTGTCTTGATATTGCCCCTTTGCATTTTTAGTCCAATATGGTTCAGTATGGCTTGACATATTTTACTCATCATTGCATTGTAAAAGTTATTGTAATCTTATATTCCATAATATAATCTTTATTTCCACAATTTTATTCGGCTACTTGTGCCAGCCTTGCAAAGTTCAGTGAATCACATTGCTTCATTGAGCTTTGCATGGTGCCTTGAGCATTGTAAACAAAGGACTTAAAACTAATAAATATTCATTCGAACAGAAATTTTTATTTATGCAACTGTAGTATCACAAATGAGTAATGACACCACAATAAACTTGCATAGTTTCACAGAATTACACTAAACATCAGTATGGCATTTCAGTCCCAAAGTAGAAGTGTTCATACCCATACAAATTGTGGGGTGTAAATACTATAGTAACACTTGCAAAGAGAGGTTGATGAGAGTGTAGAACACATTAGTGTAGATTAAAGGGTGATGTGGAGTGGCTGGGTTAGAAAACAGCTGCGTCCAGGCCTCCGTCAATGGACAGCAGGGCTAAGGCAATGTGGCCATGTCAGAGTCTTTTATGTTGAGAACGGTGCTGTCAGGGCAGAGCATGCCAGCACATGCACATGGGTATCACAGTGCTTCCCTGGCGCCATCCGGCCTGTCCTATAAAGACAAGTGTTGCTGTTTTTATTCATTCAGTCACTTTTATTTCTTGTCTATGTGAAACTTTAAAGGGATAGTTCACCCAAAAATGACAATTCTGTCATTTGCTCATCCTCATGTCGTTCCAAACCTGTATGATTTTGAAGAATGCAAAAGAATAATCAAATCAAATTAATTTAACTTTTATTGATATAGCACAAAATAAGGAACAGTAGCCATTGTGCTGTACAACAGAATAAATATAAAAAATAAAATAAAAAACAAGAAAGACTGCAAAACAAACGATAAAGGGAGTTTACATAAAAAACATCAATCAGAAAATTCAGCATTAAAAATCAGGAAGTTGTAAGCCTGTAAGAAGAGGTAGGTTTTTAACTGAGATTTAAAATCTAGTGGATACTAGTCTTAGGGATAGAGGAAGACTATTCCACAATTTTGGACCAACATTAGAAAAAGCACGGTCACGCCTTGCCTTAAGTCTAGATCTTGGAACCATCATCAGCAATCTTTGTGGCACTTTAGCACTTGTGACAATAGCACTTTTGGAAGTACTTCGACTCGGCGCAGTAAAAAGTCACGCCTGATCCTCTTTCCACCATTGACAGAAGTGAGAGGAAGAGGATCAGGCGTGACTTTTTACTGCGCCGAGTCGAAGTACTTCCAAAAGTGCTATTACGCCATACATTATAGTTATCCTTTTTAACCCGCTTAGAAAAGCGCCACGTTTTATTTTGTGTCACCATACTTGGTCGTATAACTACTCGTGTAACTGTTTTTAAATAGGGAAAACGTTGATGTGTTTGGTCACTTCTAAATTCATTGCTGTTAGATACCATTGAATATACTGGGGTAAGCTAAGTGCTTTCAAAGTGTCACCGCGCGCTAGAGCGATTGAGTGCACGCACTGAGATGAGAGAGGTATGTATCAACTCGTCTTAGTTAAGGGAAAAACATAGTTTAATATGAAAAAACGGTGGAGTATCCCTTTAATTTCAAAAGATCCAGAGAGATATTTTGGAGCTAATCCATTCAGAGCTTTAAAAACAAAAAGCAGAATTTTAAAACCAATTCTATAGCAAACCGGTAGCCAGTCAAAAGTCTGGCTGCTGCATTTTGAACCACTTGAAGACTAATATTGTATTGACTCATTCCAATATAAAGATAATTACAATAGTCAAGTCTAGATGAAATGAAATGAACGAATGGATCACTCTCTCAAACTCTGCAAATGTTAAAGGAGAACTCCGGTCAATTTTAACATTGAGCTCATTTTTTTGTACATTTGGAGTGCTGTCAATACAGAGAACAACGACAAAAATCGGTGTTGCCTACACCGAGTTATTCTATTTTTAAAATTTGCACCCTGTTGACTTCAATGGGGCAAGTACTAAACCTGCTTTTAGGCTCTTAACATCCTTGATGTGTCATTACAAGTGCACAGAAAATGTGAGTCATTCCTTCCGAGTGAACACGAGTGGATCTGACTGCAGTAGATGTAAAAGATATGTATAAAAATTATGTTATTTAAGCCAGCGCAAGTACCTGTTTACATCCTGTTTTTCGGTTGAAGTCCAAAGTAGTCGATTGCCGAGTTCACGCGCATAGGTTTAGTTACCTATGATCACGCGCGTGAACTCGGCAATCGACTACTTTGGACTTCAACCGAAAAACAGGATGTAAACAGGTACTTGCGCTGGCTTAAATAACATAATTTTTATACATATCTTTTACATCTACTGCAGTCAGATCCACTCGTGTTCACTCAGAAGGAATCACTCACATTTTCTGTGCACTTGTAATGACACATCAAGGATGTTAAGAGCCTAAAAGCAGGTTTAGTACTTGCCCCATTGAAGTCAACAGGGTGCAAATTTTAAAAATAGAATAACTCGGTGTAGGCAACACCGATTTTTGTAGTTGTTCTCTGTATTGACAGCACTCCAAATGTACAATAAAATGAGCTCAATGTTAAAATTGACCGGAGTTCTCCTTTAAGAAACTCTTAGCCTTAGCAGAATCAAAAGTAACAGAAGTTTTTCACAGAGTGTTTTACATAGGGGACCAAATCTCCCAGGTTGCCCTCAGGAGTAACAGAAACACCCGATGGCCAAGAAACAATAACCTTAGTTTTGCTCTCGTTTAGATTTAAGGAAAACCAGGACTTTATATCAGACAAGCATACTGATAATGGGCTTAGGCCTTTTTTGTCATTTTTCTTTAGGGGTAGATAAATTTGAAAAGTGAAATGACACCTAGGCTTGGGCGGTATTCGAATTTTGATACCGTCAAACCTCCTCCCTATTTTACCGGGGTATACGGTATTACCGTGACTAATTAAAAATTATGACATAATGGGCTCAGACGGTCACCAAACTGTTGGCTTGTGCCTACACCATTCAGAAACTGAATGCCAGATCGGGCAAAAAAAAAAAAAAAATCAAGCCCAACCCGTGCACGTTGTGTCTGAGTCTGGCCGACGGCATTAACTGTTATTATGAGCCCGATCCCCCTATTATTCAACATAATATCTGTGTGCATGCAACAAGCAAGAAGTGCCTTTGTAATCCGGTGACGCGTGTCCATTGATTTTTATTAATAAAACTTTTCTGCAAAGATGGAAGTTGACGATCGCCATCTCCGTAGTGAACGCGCCTATAGAGAGAAATGCACATCATTACACAATTAGAGAGTGGCCTTTTTCTTTTCGTTTTGAATTGTTTTGTTTAAAGAAATTGACGATCGCCATCTCTGTAGTGAACGCTATAGAGAGAAATGCACACCATTGATTAATCAGACTATATTTCTTTTCGTTTTGAATTGTTTCGTTTAATGAAATTGACGATCGCCATCTCCATAGTGAACGATAGAGAGAAATGCACATCATGGATTACAGTAGGCTAGTCTATTTCTTTTCGTTTTGAATGGTTTCGTTTACTGAAATTGATGATCGCATCTCCGTATGAACGCGCCTAGAGAGAAATGCACATCATGGATTACTTAGCCTAATCAGTGAGTAGCCCATTTCTTTAGTTTTTAATTGTTTCGTTTAAAGAAATTTCAAGTTTTATTTATATTTGTCATGTCTGTGAGGCATAGCCTACACTGAGTTTCGGTTAATTTATGAGATTTCAATGCAAGTGACCACGGCATGCCAGCGCCCATCATGTCATGATTATATTAAATTCAGGCAATTGGTTGATGAAAAATTATTAAAATTAAAATACAATTTACACAAAACGAAATTCGTTTTAAAGAGGCCTTTTACAAAACAAAATTTATTGAAGTGGTCAAATCGTCTGACTCTCGATGCATCCCATCTTATTTGTGCTGTTCACTTTTCATAATCAACAAAGATGGAAAAAATAACATTATAATATTTTAACAAATACGAAACTTAATGCGCTTATTTAATGAACTCGAGAACAAAATGCATCCTGGCAGCAGTGAGTGGGTGGTAGTTTCGGAGATGCGACATTAGGTTAGAGGTGTTTACATCTCTCGCGGTCACCTTTTTATTGCACAATTTACAAATTGCCTCTTCAGTATTTACCGCCTCTCCCTTCTCATTCGGTTGGAACCAGAAATATTGCCAAACTGCAACCACACATAAGCATTTTTTTAGGCAATAAATAAATAATATATATTATAGGTTATATAAGTGCCGGTAATGACGGTATTGAAACTGATACCGGTGCTATTTTAAGATCCCGCGGTATCCGATATTACCGTTATACCGCCCAACCCTAATGACACCCCATGTTTAGAAAGAATAGTCCCCAAAGGAAGCATATAGAACGAGAACAGCGCAGGGGCCAGAATGAAGCCCTGAGGGACTCCAGAATCCAAAACAGAAACATGCACATGCAGAGACTATGCAGTTGTACCAAAACAACCTTCTCTAAGATTTTAGAAATAAAAGATAAATTTAATATAGGTCTATAATGGAAAGTAAGTCAAGATTATGTTTTTCAGGCAGGGGTTTAACGGTTGCATGTTTTAGGTATTTAGGAACAATACATCGGAGAAGGGACTTATTTATTATAGCTTAAATGCTAGGCCAAATAACATCAAAAACCTGCAGAAAAAAATGTGTCGGAAAAATGTCTTATCATATCAAATCTTAATAATATCTTTAAGTGAATTAAAAGAAACTGTCTAAAATTACTTAAAGGATGAAACAGAGAGAAAGAATAGATGGATCATATTTTAGAGATACAATATTCTGCCTTATATCAACAATTTTATCTGTGAAAAACGTTAAAAAGCTATCACATACTGCAGTCGATGCATTAAAACAGACAGCACTCACAGGACTCACAACCGAATTTAAAACAGTAAAAAGCATTTTAGGTTAAAAAATAGAGATTTTCAGCTTTGACTGATTGTAATTTGTAATTTGTCTTCTTTCCACTTTCGTTTCGAATATACAGTATTTTGAAGATAGTTGCAAACATACAAAGTGATTCCCCTTTCTTCAAAATATTTTCTTTTGGTTGTCCACAGAAAAAAAAAAAAAAGCCATACAGGTTTGTAATGACATGAGAGAGAGAGAGTAAATTAAAACAAAATTTACTATTTTGGGTGAACTATCCATTTAAATGTAAACAGTAATCTGTCAGTAACTACTCACCCTCATGTTGTTCCAACCCTGTAAGACTTTCGTTCATCTTCGGAACACAAATTAAGATATTTTTGATGAAATCTGAGAGCTGGATCACTCCTCCTGCAGGCTTATGGACACCTTAACTTGCTGGCTCAGAAAATGTATTATTATAATGTATTAAATGTAAATGTATTAAAGACATCGTTAATATAGTCCAAGTGACTCCAGTGGCTCAATCTTAAGTTTATAAAGCGACGGGAATACTTTTTGTGCGCAAAAACAAACAAAAATAACAACTTTATTCCACTTTTAATTTCCTTCTCTCTGGACCTCGAGTTTTTTTTACGTAGTGTAATAGCGTAGCGCGTCTGTGTTGTAGGGATGGGCGTATCGATACAAAGTATCGATACATCGATACTGACGTCGAGTATCGAAAGTATCGATACTCAAATAAAAATATAGATACTACAGTTGTTGTTTTTTACCAGTGATTTTGTTTATTTGACAAGAAGTTTAATGCGTACAATATGCATTGAATTGGATGAATAACCTATGTTTAGCAAATAATTGTGTAGTATAACTATTTTCCTGCTTATCTGAACACACGCAAATGCTGCAAGTCAGAAGCAATCAATCACAGAGAGCGTTCACACACTGCCGACAATGCATTCAAACAGGGATGCGTTTCCCAAAAGTATCACAAGAAACCATTGATGCTTTTGGGAAACGCAGCCCAGAACAATGCTTAACAGAAGACAGAAAAACATCATATGTTTGAGCTATTTCACAATAAACTAATTTAAATTGTAGCCTACATAGTTTGTGCAAATAAATTGTTTTTTTGAATGTTAAAAGTTCATAGTTCTATTCTGTAACTAATTTTAATATAAATCATACACTGTCAGAATAAAAAGGTTGCATTTTATGGGTGCAACAGCCGGTCACTGGCAGTCCCTTATGGAAATTAACATTACAGTGATCATAGTTCAACTAGGCCTATAATATTTTGTAGATTTCCATGGTTACCACTACAAGTAAACATTGTAATCACGTGTAAATAAAAATATAATCTAATAAGTTCCAAGTACGCCGTATATTGAATGTTAAAATGCCTTTAATATATAATGTTAAGTGGGTATCATTACCCATTTTAATCTTAGTAATTCAATAATTTAAGAAATTTTCAAATTTAAAAGTTCAGTTTAGAGGTATCGGTATCGATATCGGCGATACTGGCCTTGAAAGTATCGGTATCGTATCGAAAACAAAATAAGTGGTATCGCCCATCCCTACTGTGTTGCACGTCCCCACGTATCACACATGACCAGAGTCGCCCAATAGTGAGCCTACGTGGTGACGTGCAACACAGACGCGCTACGCTATTACACTACGTAAAAAGACTCGAGGTCCAGAGAGAAGGAAATGAAAAGTGGAATAAAGTCGTTATTTTTGTTTGTTTTTGCGTACAAAAAGTATTCTCGTCGCTTTATAAACTTAAGATTGAGCCACTGGAGTCACTTGGACTATATTAACAATGTCTTTAATACATTTTCTGGGCCAGCAAGTTAAGGTGTCCATCGGCCTGCAGGAGGAGTGATCCAGCACTCAGATCCAGCACTTAATTTGTGTTCCGAAGATGAACAAAAAGTCTTACGGGGTTGGAACAACATGAGGGTGAGTAATTACTGACATAATTTTCATTTTTGGGTGAACTAACCCTTTAAAAGTGTAATTGATAAGTGATGTAATTAAGTTTAATTCACAACATTGAAACTCATTAACAATAGGCAAAAATGAAAAATTTGAATGAAATCATGGAGCATTCAGGGCAACAAAAAAAAAACTAAACGCACATCATCATAGGTGATGTTCTCTTATCTGCAGCTTCATTCTATGGTGATGGATTTGTGCAGTTAAAAGGGACAGAGACGTCTAGCCGTAACACACTGCACGTTCGTTTCCGCACCTCCAGTCTGAGTGGCCTGCTTTTCCTGGCTGCAGGGCAGAATGATTTCCTGTTGCTGGAGATGAATGCTGGCAGACTGCAGGTGAGTCACATGTTGCTGTTTCACCCTCAATGCAATGTTTAGATCATCTACCACAATAAAACTACATGTGGAAACATGTCAATTCTGTTTGGGCTTGAAAATAATCTAATTAGAGCTATTGCACGGATTATGTTAAGTTGCTGCAACATTTAAAAAATATATATAATAAAATTGTATTTCTGAAAGCTTTTTATCAAGACTGACAGCATTAGACAATAACTCAGCACCATCCTTTTCAGATGAAATGCAGTGGTGAATTTTATACTGGCCTAGTTATGATATGCTTCACCACAGACTCTTCCACCTTCTTTTAAGGTATACAATACAAATCTGATGATTGCAATGACTTAAGGGCTGAAGAATGTGAGCTTAGTTGACATTGTGAGAGAAGTACTATACATGACTGGAGGATCTGCTAGAGTTGAATCTTATTAAATCAACTCCCACAATCCAGTTCAAAAGCCTTGCATGATTTTCTGAAATGGATTTTGGTTTTTACATTTCTCTCAGTGTTACTCACGTAAAAATTCCTTTTGCTTTTGTAGAGGATATCTTAGGGCTACAACAGAACAGATTGCTGAACTTTTTGAGGTCTGATTTTCCTGTAATTGGAAGTATCTTTGAACTCTCACATTTATCATAGGTCATTAAATTGTGCTTTTGCTATCCTTTGACTGTGACCCTCTTCGAATACATCACAGGTTATAATTGCTTTCAGTTGAGGAAAAGCTAGAAATATTCAGCAAGCCTTGACAAGTTTGTCTCAGCTGTCTCATGTAAGGACAGTGACTTTTCATGTTAAGAGTAAAATGAATGAGCTGTAGACAAATGCTAATGATTAAAATAGTTTTACACATTTTCTTTTGCAGTTCAGATAATAACTCCTGTTATAGTAAACATTTTGTTAGACCTAAAACTCAAGGGATATTTTAAACTTTTTGATTCCTTTATATTGTTTCTCCATTTATACTGTGTAAAAAATATTATAGATATTATAACAACACCAACATGTTATTGACAACATTAAATAATTGGCATTTATATTGTCACTGTACTGAAACCAAATGAAATTATTAGCATAATATTGTCAGGAATTTTTTTTACTTTAAATATTTTAAGTGTACTTTAATGTTAAATATTTTGTTAAATACTTTAATGTTTTATGTATTAACTTACCATGAAAAATAAAAAAATTAAATTCAGATTAATTTGTAAATACTTTTAACAATAAACATCAAATCAGTATGCTGAAAACGTGAACATTTTTTATTATTAAATTAAAAGAAAAAAATCTTTAACATTTTCCACAGAGCTAGCACCACCTTGTGGTTTAGTGTATTTTATAGTGTGTAGTGTATTTTATTAAAAATAAAAGTGTTTTTGTGTATGATTGTGTAAGGACGGAGTTTTATTTTTTATTTTTTTCATTCACAGGTAAGAATGGATCTGGGCTCTGGAGAGCAGGTCCTTCTCTCAGACAGTGGAACCCAGCTAAATGATCTGGCCTGGCACACTGCAGGGCTTCTCCATGAGTTCTATAATGTCACACTGACTGTGGACAACCACTCCAAGACCAGTCTGCGAATGCCAGGCCCAGAGCGAGAGCTGCACATCAACGACGGCCTATATGTGGGTGGTACTGGAGGTTTGGATCAGGCTTATTTGTCCAGAGATCTCAATGGCTTCCGTGGTTGCCTCGATGAAGTAATATTTAATCAGCACAATCTCCTTTCATCACTGAGGCCCTACTCTGGGTTCAAGAATGTCTATGAGGTTTCCCTAGGATGCAGCCCTCAGTTTTTTGCCAATGAGGATGACCCGATCAGTTTTTTTAGCTCACAGGCTTACATATCCCTTCCACCTTGGACAGCACAACATGAGTGGGCTTTTGAATGCTCAATCCACACGTCAGCTGAAGAAGGGATCGTCATGTACAGCTCAGCTCGACAAGGAGATTTTGTCGCCCTGGAGATCCAGAAAGGTCTCCTTGTTGCCGTGGTCGGTAAAGATGGAAGTAAAACAGAACTACGTTCCCTCACCTTCATCAATGACAACAAATGGCATGACGTTAAGCTCTTTTTCACTCCAAAAAGCCTCCAACTCACAGTGGATGGAGGGACTGTAAAGTCCATCATTAGCTCCAGATCAAAAGCCTTTCATCTGAAAGGTTTCCTTTTCCTTGGTGGAATCGATGACGGCACACGTTCTGAGGTCAGAAAGGTTGGCCTTTCCTCTGTAGCAGGGAAGCGTATTAAAGGTGGCTCCTTCAAAGGATGCTTCAGAGACATTAAAATAAATTATGCCAAAATGGGTCTTCCCAATGCTGTGGTAACCAAAGACATCTCTGTTGGTTGTGATCCTGAAAAGGAGCTGGAAATAAGCACCCCAGTGAGCCCAACAACCCTTCCCATGACCCTCGTTGACTCTGTCACTCAGCTGCCACCCACAGATGTGTCCACCCTAGCCAAAGGTCTTGTCAAAAACTATGGACACAATTTTCTACAGCTTAGGAACCTTGTTGTCCCGGAAGGGGGTCGGGGAGCCTTGGATTCTAAGCATATTAAAGTGAACCTCGATTTCAAGAAGCTTGGCATTCGTCAGTCTCAGATCATCTTTAGGATTGAAGAGCAGCCGGTGCATGGTCAACTTAGGCTTGATGTAGACCAGGAGCAGGCTGAGCAAACATTCAGCATGCTGGATTTGTGGCACGGCAGGGTGATGTACATTCATGGGGGATCTGAAGACCCACAGGACTACTTCATGTTCTCCGTATTCTCCAGTAGCAGAAAGGAAGTGCCAAATTATCTGAAAGGACACAAGTTGTACCGGTATAATGTCACCGTCACACCAACCAACGACGCTCCTGAGTTGAGTCTACCTGAGGGGAATCTGTTTATTCTTCTGGAGAACTCCAAGAAGAGGCTGACCACTGATGTTCTGAAGGCCATAGACATTGACAGCAATTACACAGACCTTGTTTATTCTGTGTTAGGGAACCTTAATTCTGATGCAGGATATTTGGAAAATGAAGACAATGCAGGTACACCAGTAACTTCTTTCTCCCATTCAGCTCTTGTAGACGGTAAGATATATTACATCCACACGGGTGTGAGGAACTCTAGGATTGTGTTAAGAGTAAGTGATGGAGAGAAGTTGAGTAACACAGTGGTGCTTAGAATCATGGCTGTGGGACTTGAGTATAAAATCTCCAATATCACAGGTCTGGAAGTGACTCAAGGAGAGATGTTTCTGTTAAGCACCAACCAACTGGCCGTCTGGACCAATGCATTGAAGCAGGTGGTTGACATTCGTTATGATGTAATTGAGCCACCAAGATTTGGTGAGCTCCAGAGGATGCACTCAAGTGGAGAGTGGAAAATCACCAGCTCGTTTTCCCAAAGAGTTCTTGAAAAGGAGCGTTTGAGGTACCTCAGCACCCACCAGTCCATTCAAACAAGTAATAGCACTGACCACTTCAAGTGTAAAGTAACTGTGGCCTCCAGAGCTACCGAAGAACTGGTGTTTCCCATAAAGGTAAAGTGGATAGACTACACAATAGAGAACAATGAACCTGTAGAGCTGGACAAAATTACAAGAGCTGTAATTGACCCTGAGCATCTGTATGTAACAGCACACGGTGTAAGCTTGTCTGAGGATAAGCTTTGTTTTAGATTGTTGACTTTACCAAAAAGAGGAATAATTGAAGTGAATAATGCCAAGTTAGATGTGAATTCCACATTTTGTCAAAGGGATATCACAGATCAGAAAGTCGAATACCAACTTGTGGAAAGATCATACGAGGACACCAGTGATGAATTTGTTTTCCATGTATTCTCAAAGCATGCACATTCTGCTAGTCACATTTTTAAAATCAATATTAAAGCAGATGTCAACAGCATTTTCTTGACAAACAATGGGCTGTCACTTCTTGAAGGTGAAAGTAAACTCATCACAAAGGATGAATTGTTTGCTGAAACTCTAAGCACTAAAGAGATTTACTACACGATCACAAAGATGCCGCAACATGGTAAGCTAATGCGAATCAACTTGTCCAACTCTACCAAAGACTTTGACAATATTATGTCCTTTAACAATCAGGACGTTCTTGAGGAGCGTATTATGTATGTTCATGATGACAGTGAAACAACTCTTGATAGTTTTACCTTCATAGCCTCCACAGGCCCAGTAACAAAGCTTCCTATAAGAGATAATGACATTGGTTCCAAGGAAGGCATCTTTAACATCTCGATACAGCTGGTTAATGATGAGAAACCCATCCGCATTGTAGACAAAGTATTTAATGTTGTCAGAAATGGACAGAGATTACTTACACTCGATGACCTGCGCTACCATGATGCAGATTCAGACTTTAGTGATGGGCAGCTTGTCTACACCCGGCGTGGTATCCCAATGGGGGAATTGGTTCTTGTGAATGACACGTCACATAAGCTGTACCAGTTTCGCCAAGAAGACTTGGAACAGAAACGAGTGCTGTTTATTCAACATGGGATGAACTCGGGCCGTTTTGCCCTCTTTGTGTCAGATGGCAAGCACTATGTGTCCTCTCTGTTGGATATTAGCACACAGGATGCTTATTTAAAAACTGGCAACAACACAGGCCTGTTGGTTCAGAAAGGGCAAGCCAAGACACTTAGTAATGCAAACTTTAGTGTGGATACAAATCTTGACATCCGAAATGACAATGAAATAATATTCAAAGTCCAGGAGGCTCCAAAACATGGAAGTCTTTATTTAAAAGACAGCAAGACAGAGTCATTCACCCAGAATGACCTGAGAAATGACTACTTGTCTTATCATCATGACAACAGTAAGAATCTTGTTGATGTTTTTACACTCCTGGTGGAAGCAAAGGACCGTCGGCTTGATGTTAAAATCCATGTAAAGGTGTACCTGGAAAGCCATCAAAGGCCACCCATCATCCTTCATAATAAAACCTTGCTGGTGGAGGAGGGGAAACCAGTCAAGATTGAGAGCAGTAAACTCAAGGTAAATATCAACATCAGTTAGAGCTTTTATTGGGATATTTTTAGCAATATATTGCTGCTTCATGGGAATCATGTTATAGATTGAAATCTTTTACCAAAAACAGGTTTTTGTGTAGTTGTTTGAAGGCTCTTATGTTCTTTCACTAGAATGAATAAGACTTATTTGCTACCTATGGGACCATTTAGGATGAATGATTGGCTTTATTGAATATGAATTTCTGACACTAGAGAGAGAGGTTAAATTCAGAGTAGCATACTAGAATACTATGCTAATATGCTATTCTAAATTCAGCCAGAGACAGGACTGTTTCACTACTTATTGTTGGAAAAAGTAGCTTGTTACTGGAAAAAAGCTAAAAATCTGCTGAAAATAAAAATGTATTTAAGTTAGTAGTGTCGCTACTTGTAGTTAGTTGCTCCCCGACGCTGGATGTTGCATGCAGAAATAAAATATTATGTTTGTTTTTCTTCAGGTGACTCATGAGGCTAGTTTACCTTCAGAAATAACCTTCACCATCAAAGTTGCTCCATCTCATGGCTATTTGCGGCATTTTATTGAGAGTAAATATCAGTACCAAGGAACACTAGAGGATCCATTAGTGACCTTTTCCCAGCGAGATGTTAATGATGGCAACATTCAGTATGTACAGGTGGCACCTGGCCAAGAGAATGATTCATTCACCATGGAGGCCAGCAACGGGGTCGCAGAGGTCAGTGACATCATCATGTCTGTGGATATCATCCCATGCCTTATACCCATTGAGGTGTCCAATATCACTCTGAAGGAAGGGGCATCTAAAGCTCTCACAGATGACATCATCAGAGTAAAAAACCCACATTTCTCTGGCCTCAATTTTGTGTACTACATCTCAGAGGGTCCCCTGCATGGCCGCATTGAGAATTCACGTTTCCCAGGGATTCCCACAACTTACTTTACAAGGAAGCAGGTAGTTTTTTTCCAATTTTGAACATTATATTGGGAAAACAAATTATGAAAAGGCATAAACAATCACTTAAAATGTTTTTAGTAAATTATTATGTATTTATTTCACTTTTTAAAGTCACTTTTTCTCTTTGTAATGTGTATATATATATATTTTGTTATTTTTACATGGCAGGTGGAGCAGGAGTTTATTTATTATGTCCACGACGACACAGAGACCTCGGAGGACCACTTTACTGTCACAGCAAATGACACAGACCTGCGAAAACACAGTGCACCATGGACTGTGCATGTCCAGATCACAGCCGTCAATGACGAGCCTCCGGCCATTACAGCCAACAGGGTTCTCAGGGTGAGATTACTATTTATAAACCTCTTTTTATGACTGAGGTTAGCTGAGGTTCAAGTCCCGAGAATGTTTTATGGAATATGAGAACTCTGCAGGGATCTGGAGAAAAGATGTTGAAATTTGTGTACTGTTTTAATTTTGTATAGTCTGTGTTCTGATGTTCCCTTTGTTTTCCATCAGTCAAAGAAGAATAGAGACAAGTACAGAGTTGTTTCTGAGACCCATAAGACCTACAGATCACAGGGACAGTCAAATGGGCTGCTCCACATGCTTCAGATTTCAGTGTCATGCTTTTAAACTTCAGGGATTTGTCAGCTGAAAACCTCTCACAACAGTACTTACAGGAGGTTTTCCTCTAGCTTTAATTATTGAAACGATTTTAAATTATTTTGCTTGTTGATTTCAAACACTACTATTTAAATATTTACAAAACCCACAAGGTGGCTCACCACTGCTACTTTTATATTGCATGTTTGCTCATTTTTGTTACAAATATAACAATCTGGTTTATATATTTCAGTGCTTTTGTATTCAATTACTCAACAGGGTTTTAGAGAAATTAGACTTGTCATAACTGTTTAGTCTTGTACATTATTTATATTCTTTTCTCTAATCTTTCATTTGAACATTTTTAAAGCTACACTATGTAACTTTTAGCCCTCTAGAGGTTAAAAAAACAGGAAGAATATGGTTTTTGTTATGCTTTGTCGCTGCTCCTCTGCACGGATGAATGTGGTTTGAGGTATCAGTGTACACATGGATGCAGAATATCTTATCAGAGCAGATGGACAACTAAATAACATTTTTGTTTGCTTGTTTTTAAAACTGGTGATTTCCCAGAGGTTTGCCATTTTGAATGATCCATGATCAATTTAACAAACGTTCCACTTTGCGCGTCCCACAGCCAGTGCTACTTTTATCTATGTACAGATATGATGTGACACATGCGGGTGAATGCCGTATGCATGCAATTTCCTGAGAAATCCATCCCGACAGCTCTAAAAAATATATATATATTTTTTATCGGCCGAAAGAGTGTCTCTATAGATTCATCCTGATTCTCTTGATCATCCTAATCTACTTTATACACTACACTCTTGATAATCTGGCAACAATGGGGAATCCAAAAAAAGACTGTTCTGCTGGAGTCAGGATGTCTCCTTATCTCTGTGTTTTGTATTGTTCTTTGGTATCTGATTTGCATTTAGATTAGTTAAGCTTGTTTTCCCTAAACTGTTTTTAGTTGAAGTAAGATTCAGTCAGTGTACCATGACTTGATATGAATAAAGGTGTGAAACTCAGGAGAGTGTTTTAGCAGAAACGTGTTATTCAGGGGTTTCAGAATTTCTATTTATTAAATTTAACTTTAGATTTCCCTAACAATATGCCAGTTACCATTCAGTCTAAGCTTTTGAATGATCTACAAGCCTTTCAAGCACTAATCTGTGCCTCATTATTTGTTTGATTGTTTACTCAGGTGTGGGTTGACTCTGTCACAGAAATCACCAGTGAGGATCTGAATGCAGAAGATGAGGACACGATCCCTGAGCAGATGGAGTACATCATTACCCAACCCAGCAATGGTCACCTGGCTCTGAAGACTGCCCCTAACAGGCCCATTCTGAACTTTACTCAAGCTCACATTGACCAGAGACAACTGCTTTTTGTACATAGTGGTGAGATATCATTAAACAATCTTAATTTATTTTTAAAATAAAGCTTTTTTCACATTGTCAGATTGTTTTTACAAGTTCTGTGTCATTGTGTTTCAACCACTAGATGTCAGTGATGTGCTTTGAATCATAGCACAGCATTGTTCCTCCCATTCTTGTCCATTTTAGGCAAAAATTGGTTCGAGTTAAACCGCCATGCAGTTTGGATATTGTGTACTTCATCCAAGAGATTCAGTTGCAAATTAGATTGAGAAGGAACCTTTAATAAAGATTGTGTCTGAGTTTATATACTGTGTGTGTGTGTGTGTATATATATATATATATATATATATATATATATATATATATATATATATATATATATATGTATATGTATGTATGTATGTTTGTATATATATATATATATATATATATATATATATATATATATATATATATATATATATATATATATATATATATGTATGTATGTATGTATGTATGTGTGTGTGTGTGTGTGTGTGTGTGTGTGTGTGTGTGTGTGTGTGTGTGTGTGTGTTATTTTTTATTTTTGAGACACCATGCTTAGTATAGTAAGCTGTGCAATACGATAAAAGAGATAAAAAGATGAAAGGAGTTGTTGAATATGGCATCAAAAGTTGAAAAAGTTTCTTTGATGCTGCAGTGTATTGTGAACTATTTTTAAATCCCTGGAAATGATGTTGTTTGCTCTTTTTTCTTCTTAGGCCCAATGGCAGGAGGCTTTAACTTCCAAGTGAATGATGGTGTGAACTTTGCTCCCAGACAGATATTCAGTATTACAGCTCGTGCCCTGGTTCTTACTCTAAAGAAGGCTGGACCTCTTAAGGTGTTTCCAGGTAATGCTGATTAACATCAGGTGAACTTCAGCAGTAATGTGGTATATTCTGTCACACACAGATTGTCTATAATGAAATAATTTATGTGATATCAAATATTAGATTCTATTAAGGATAAATAAAGGATAAACATAAAATCATTGTAGAGACAGCATTTTAGATCTCTGTAGTACTTCTTAATTTTGCATGGAATCTCAGACCGTATAAGTACCTGAACAAATTGGGCTCTCCATCTCTTTTTATGGAGTTAAGAGTAAAATAACGTCATGTTATTCACAGCAGTGAGGTCAGCATCTGGCTGCCTCTCATGCCAAGTCAGAGCACCAGATTGACGCCTCCTTTCCGCTCTGTATAAAGTCAACAACGCTGTCTCCACCCACTCGTAGACTTCTTAGTCTCTGTCTGAGCATCAACACAGTGTTTCATGGTGTTTTATGGTTTCTCAATCCTAGTGCAACCAAACCATGTAATGACAAAACGGCTTTAATTCCCGAGCTATAAATAGCTCAGTGGAGAGCCTTTGAACACTGAACGAAACTGTGTAAAAGTCCCTAAAGTTATTAGAGTGCAGTCATTTGCTTCATTTTAGAAACACTTACTCATATGCCACATTTAATACCAGAGCTATAAAAAAATTGCATTGTCTACTAATAAAATAACAGCTGCTGCACTTTCAACTTCTGCATTTTCTGCTTTCTTCCAGTTTTATAAATGGCTATAGCAACACTGAACTAAATGGTAGCATCTGAAATGGCTTCATACATAATGTTTCACAACTTCTAATGAACTGAACTTATTTGTTCATGAAGTTCATTAATCTTTTGTTCCCCTTTCCTTTTAATGTTACTTTCCAGTTTGTTTCATTACTTTATTCCTAATCCATGTTTGTTGCTTAACATGGACAGGAATTTGGAATACTATTAGTACAACTAGTAATAATTGATTATAAAGGAATGAATCAACGGTAAGTTTGACTAATAGATGCATTATTCTGTTAAAATTAGAGCCACTCTTCACATAGGCTATGCTTCTCAATGCCACATCCTGTCAAGCTATTCTCATGGCCTTTGTGTTCAGGGCTTCTTTCAGATGGTTAGACACAACAGAAAACTATAAATACAGAATGGATGACCTTCCATTAAGGTCATGAAAGGAGTTTGTAGATTATTTAAGCAAAATCCTTCCTGTAATATAGCTCGAAGTTGTTTGAATTCAGTCACTCTAATGTGCTTAAACATAAGTATTCTGAAACGGGATCTCAAAATACTTCCCTACCCTTGATCTTTGACTGTGTTTACACTTCTGAAGCAAATATAACTTCCAAATTTGTTTTTGATTGTAGTTCCTTGTTCAGATACACATCTGTTTAACATAACCTAAAAAAGCCCATGAGATACTATACACCAGACAACGTGGTTTTGTTTATAGCATGTACCAGACCAATGTGTTGTTTTGGAAGTTTCTGGGGCTATTCTTATTGTCTTTTTTTTTCATCTAGGCTCCCTTTTCTTGATTTCAAACGACATTCTTCAGGCCGTAACGAATGATGATTCTGGCATCACAAATCGGACCATTTATTTTACTGTGATCAATCCCCCGAAATTTGGAAAACTGGTAAAATTGCAGGCAGACAAGACCACAACAGATATTTCATCGTTCACACAACAAATGGTGAGTGTTTCCAACCTCTTTTCCCATGTCAGTGCCATGCATATCAGAGTGCAAGGCAATGAATTATGAATTGACTTTAACTATGAGCATAATCTGAGAGCCTGTCATATTTGAAAGCTGAATGTAACATGTCCTAGTTAGCCGGCACAAGAGGATTTGGTGCTAATACAAGCTTGTGCTGATACTTTCAAAAGACACAATGTTGATGCTGAAAGAGAATTAAATGTTAAATGAATTAAATATCAGGAAATAATATTTTAAGATTTTTTTGGGGGCATTTTTCATGTTTTATGTTTTAGTTACTCATGGAACTGTAATCATTACAGGTGGATGCGAGTGAAGTAGCATATCAGCAAAGTCATGGGACCTCTTTGGGATGGGCAGCACTAGATAAGTTCTCTTTTACTGTGTCATCTCCTCCTGCTACGCTTGAAACCCAGACTTTCGACATTGACATTTCTTACGAAAATGTTGGACCTGAACAAAGTTCTGTGCTCCTTAAAAATAAAGGTACAGTGTGAAAATCTGACAAAAACATTTAATATTAAATGGTTTACAGTCGATAAAGTTGAGTCTCAAAGCATAAAGAATATTTAATTTTATTAATATTTACACCACCGTCCAAAGGTCTGGGCTCAGTAAAAAATAATAATATATATATACTGTATATATAGACTTCTTTCAAAAACACACACACACACACACACACACACACACACATATATATATGTATACGTGTGTGTGTGTGTGTGTGTGTGTGTGTGTGTGTGTGTGTGTGTGTGTGTGTGTGTGTGTGTGTGTGTGTGTGTGTGTGTGTGTGTGTGTGTGTGTGTGTGTGTGTGTGTGTGTGTTTGAAAGTCTCCTCAGCTCACCAAGGCTGCATTTATTTGATCAAGAATACAGTAAAAAAACATAATATTGTGAAATATTATTACAAGTTAAAATAAATATTTTCTATTATATTTCTATTTTAATATATTTTAAAATGTAATTTATTCCTATGGTAGCAAAGCTGATTTTTCAGCATCATTACTCCAGTCTTCAGTGTCACATGATCCTTATTCCTCCACATGATTCACATGATTATTATTATTATTAAATAGAAATTATGAATTAATATCCTAGAAATTGTCAAGTATACTCTAAATCTGACATTCAAACTGAAATGTCATGGCTTTTGTCAAATAAAATGTATCTTTTTTTTTTCAGGTGTGGAGGTAGCTGAAGGAGATAAAGTGCTATTTGACAAATCAATGCTGGACGCATCCAATCTTATGACTAAACAACCTGAATCCAAGCGCAGTTCTTATGAGGTTTGGTACCAGGTCACATCTCTTCCACAGCATGGTGTCATCGTCGTTGGGGAACGAAATCTCACAAAAGAAAAGCCCAATTTTTCTCAGTTCATTCTAAACAAGTATGGAATCACATACCATCACGACAATTCCGAGACCACCCGTGACCATTTTGACTTTGATGTGTATCTCAACCTAAAGAGCAAACCACCATCCCGCCCCCTAGATACAGAGGTTGTGTCAGAAACATTCAACATCACTATAATCCCCATAAATGATCAACCACCTGTTCTAAAGACCAAAGCCCCCAGCCTCAGAGTTGTACAGGGGGACACCATGGCTATCGGACCCAACAACTTAAGTGTGGTTGACCTGGATAACCCACCCACTGAAATCCAATACACTGTGATTAGCAAACCTAGCAATGGTTTCTTAGCCATTGCAGATCACTTGAATGAGTCCGTGGACTCCTTCTCTCAGGCTCAGATCAATAATGGAGAGGTGTTCTTTGTTCACGATGGCAGTCCTTCATCTGGAGCGTTCTACTTCAGCGTCACCGACGGTCATCATCGTCCGTTATATAAACTGTTCAATCTGGAAGTCATAGAGATCACTGTTTCGCTTGTTAACAACACAGAGGTGCTACTGGACCAGGGACACACTTCTGTAACCCTCACACGGTCACACCTCGCAGCAGTGACCAATGGTAAAAACAATACAGTGCACTATAAAATCACAGTACCGCCACAGTACGGTAAACTCCTACTGGACAATGAGGACATCACTGTTTTCAGTCAAGATGATCTCCAGGCGGAAAAGCTAAGATATCACATGGTCAACCTTGAGTCGTCCCATGATAATTTTGAGTTTACGGCCTTCACAACAGAAGCAAACCTAACTAACCAAGTAGTTAATATCACTGTGAAACCTCTCATTAAGTACACAGAAGGGGCAACGTTTCCAAACGGAATTCGAATTAAACTGAAGCCACATTTGCTAAATGTGTCTGAACTGGCTGAACTGAGTGCTAATGACCCATTGTTTGAAATTACCTCACTACCGCAGAATGGCAGGATTGTCAGGGTGACCAGCGGCAAGGGAAGGAAAGCCGAATCTGTGAGCTTTTTCACTTTTAGTGAACTACAGCAAGAGAAACTGGCCATCGAGTTAAAGGCAAACCTGACGGGCGTCCATGAAGTAAATGACTCTTTCGGATTTGTGCTTAAAGCCAAAAACGTACAACCTGCCACTGGGATTTTCGCTTTCAGCATTGTACCTCACGTTCCCACTCTGGAGATGTCAACAATGATCCCAATGTCCACACTCAGACCTGTTTTTCGCAACCAAACCGCTGAAATGAGTTTGTTTCCATCCTCAACACCTCCACCGGTGCGTACGACGCAACAGGTGACCAAATCCGGGTCAAGATTCAAAGGTCGCAACCGTTGGGGTATTTCAAACAGCAATGACATGGGTACGACTAACCTGAAACCAACCCATGGGGTGGAGGAGATTTATCCCATAAATAATAACCCAGTGAAAGTAGAGTCAGTTTCCCAGACGGGCTCCTCCTCAAATTCAATGATCATCCTTTTGCCCCTTCTTGCTCTTCTGCTTCTGGTCATCATTGTGGTCGTGTCAGTGCTGCTCTTAAGAAGGAACTGGAGGAAGAAACCAAAGCCTTTAAAGAGTACATCAGGTCCTCCAGCTCAACCGAACAACCCGTCCCATCAAGACCAGCTACAGTGGCC
The DNA here is from genome assembly GCF_964197995.2 of Scardinius erythrophthalmus. Classification (NCBI taxonomy): domain Eukaryota; kingdom Metazoa; phylum Chordata; class Actinopteri; order Cypriniformes; family Leuciscidae; genus Scardinius; species Scardinius erythrophthalmus. Next base: position 27,803,482 of record NC_138225.1, read on the forward strand.
TGCAACTGTCCCTGTTGTAACCGTCACTCCTCTTACTCCAAGAAACGCTGGAAGTTCAGCCATAACTAGACTTCAAACCGGAAGTAAAAACTCCCATTATGGCCAATCTGTTTCTCTGAGCTCTTTTGAAGACCTGGAGCCTGAAGTTTCACAGCTTTGCAGGACGACCAACCCCACCCTGCGAAACAATCAGTACTGGGTATGACCTTAAGATTCATCACTGTACTCTGAGAATCACTGACTGAAATGGGATTGAAACACTACATCTTCTAGTTATGTGGCCCCACAAGTCTCAATTAACTGTTTGGTTTTTGCATATACATGTACTTGCATCCTTGATGTTTGCAAATATTGTACATTATCAGCATTTTCCCAAGAACCTAAAAACTAGGGAGGAAAACATCCAGATGAAAATTTGGGAGACAGATATATTCTTCTGTATTGTGACTACGGTATATGCTTCTGTGTGAAACTTAAATGGTTGCTTAAATGGAAGCAGATCTGAACACAAGTTTGTGGTCAGTTGTAAGAAAGGGAGAAGTCCAACATATGCCACCAAAAAGAAGTGTCCTTTCACCAGAAGATCGATTTATGACATTTTGTTTAAAAAGTGGGTTCAGGCAAACAATTCCAAGCTCGGAGCCCTCCCCCCGGACAGCACGCCAAATACGCATAATCTTTACTCTGTTTAATTTGAAGTGTGAACTCGTGATGTATACATGGATGAATCATTAACAATAACATCGATAATATGAATTTAGTGTGAAATGATTTTTAATCCTCATTGACAAACTAAGTATTTGAAAAAGTTCTATTGTATTTTTTTTAGAAGGGTTTTTTTATTTTATTTTTAAATTCAGTCATTTGTGAAGACAAGTGATTCTGGGTGTTTTAAGAGTAATTTGTGTGTCTACCTCAAATAACAAAGTAAAAAAAAAAAAAAAAATGTATTACACTGAATTCATTTCAATGGGATAACATTACGTGTTACTATGTTTTGTATACTGAAACTATTTAATGCCGTAAGGATATTTATTATTGATTTTAGAATTTCTGAAATATTATAATGGCATATATTCCAGCACTGAGAAAATATAGGTGTGGAGTGCACATTTCAATGACACTATTATGTATATTTTGGGTATGTGTTACTTCATGCGTGTATATTTGTGTGTGTCGTAATTGAATGTTTATGTAGCCTAAATGTTTTTGTACTCTCAGGATCTTCCTCTTAGAAGTAATACCATACACCTTTAAATGGTGCAATGTGAGGAAACCACTGGATTCTTGCCACTGATTTCTTTATTTGTGGTAAATAAAACTCTGTGTTACTTACATTTTAACTACATGTAGCATCCAATTTAATATATTCAATTCATTTTAGCAGCTGTGGTGTGGTCATATCACTACATTTATGAATTGTAGTTTTTAAATATGCTATAGCATTTTTATGCCCTCTGTATTGTACAAAAATGTCAATGTGGATTGAAAAACCCGCAAGCTGAAACCGAATCCACTCTATTTACAACAGGTTCAGTCCTTCAGCAAATTTGTCACTGTATATTTTTCCTCATTTATGAGTCATTTGTCTGATACACTGAATTGTTCTGTCAATAAATGGAACATGTTTTACAATCCAGCCATCTTGACTCCTGTTCAGCTCTTGAGCAAAATGGGATCAGTGTTTTGATCTAGTAAATATAGACCTCAAACTCAGGTGCAGTTTCTTTATTCAGATGGATATTGTGACTTTTTGCCTTGTACACTAGAGCTACTCTTCTTTCGGATGTTAATAGAAGGCACACAAAGATTAAAAACAGCGATGTGCCTCTGGGGATGTAATTGCTATGATACGTCATTCCTCGTATTTAATTACTGTGATTTCAGTTGATAGGTGCTAAAAGTGGCTTTTTCAACCACTTTCCAGATACATGCTGAGAGCTCATTTGGTAAAAACCTCAGAGTGTGCTTGTGGTTAAAAGAGCATTATACATATATACAATTAATATGAATAAAATATATTATTATTGTAGTATTATATCCTAATAATAAATGCAATAAGAATAAAATATTCTCTGTCACAAGCAGCATGAGTGTGATGGGATATTAGTTCCTATTGTTGCAACTGGTTTGCATTACAAACAATGCAAGCTGGTGACAATCCACTGAGTCTGCCAAACGTGAACCCTGCAATGTGCTGACCTTATACAAACGTGACACTGTGAAACCGGTTCAGTTAAGAATATCAGTGTCAGGATGATTCACACCGATATATGCATCAGAAAATGACAGTGGCTTATCTGCTTATTCTGTGATTTAATTAAGTCCAAGCAAGATGTCAATGCATGACAAATCAACTTCATAACTAGAAAAGCATTGAATCATTGAAAAGGTTTGACAGTACAATAGCTTTATAATTATGTAAAATTATCTTTTTATATATTGCGTTTCAGTGAATATGCTCACATCAAAGAACAAAAGGCTAGCCCTCTTAATGAACCCCATTATTATCTGTATTGCTTTTTCCTACTTTTTCTTAGTGGAAGGGCTAATTGCTGTAAATGAGTCCAGATCACTATATAAGAAAATGAGCTGAGCATGTTCGCATTTGGCTCTAGTGACTCATGACTCATCCTGAGGTATTATTTGTAAAAGAGGGTCCCAAGAGATCGAAACATAATGAGTTTAAGCTGCCCAGCAACAGAGGAACCACTCTTTGAAGTCTTAGATTTCATGTCATCCGTGATGAATCATACCAATAAGAGTGTTTAAGGTAAGATATTTCTGAGCCCCAGCATCTGATTTGTTCTTTGTTGGTGTACTTTCAAATGTTTATTTGTCAATTCTAGCAAGTATTCAGATTTGAAATTTACAGTCCAGGAAAATGTGTGGAAAATATTGATGACTCATCCTGCACTGCACAGATTTTTGTCCAATCAAATGCTCTCGAATAAGAATATCCCTCCCACTCACCTGTAACCAACTGACAAGCAGCAAATCATGATCACGTCTGTGATGTAACTAAAGCCTATTGGCTATTTAAAAAAGGGAAGGACCATTCAATATGCTCTGTCCAAACTTCATTTCAACATTTAGTCGACTTGAGTCGACCAACTCAAAACATGTTTCCATGTTACCACGTTAAGCCATGTTATAAATACATTTTTATTGTTCCAATTTTCCTATTGTTCCCAATTTCCTTTTGGAATTTCCAGTTTCGCAAAGAGGACAAGTAAAAAAATTTAAATAGGTATTACCTGTTTGCATCTGTTTTTTGTTTATTGTGTTTATTTTTTTTCTCTTCACATGAATACCAGTGTCATTTTAGTATTATTTATAATAGTATTTATTGATATTTTGATTTAGCTTTTATTTTCAGTTTTCATTTTAATTTTAGTTTAAGTTTAAGTAATGTTGTTGCTGTTTTTGTTTAAAAAAATATTTTGTTCACATTTTTTTAAGTTTATGGTTCTCCTTTAATATTTATATTTTATCTTATTATAAGTATAACTTGATATCAAGTAATGAAAAAAAAAAAAAAAAAAAAAACAAGACTCTTGCCAGTTCAAAGGGTAACTGAATCCAGTGGTAACTTTAAGCCGGTTTCATTTGTTAACATTAGTTAACTACATAGTTAACATGAACTAACAATGAACAATACTTCTACAGCAGTTAACAATCTTAGTTATTGTTAATTTCTACATTTACTAATACATTATTAAAATCCAAAGTTGCATTTGTAAACATTAGTCTGTGCACTGTGAACTAACATGAACATGAACATTTTTATTAACTAACATTAACAAAGGTTAATAAAGGCTGTAGAAATATATTGATCATTGTTAGTTTATATTAGTTATGCATTAAATTTTAAGGTCCCCCTGTGGTGAAAATCAAACTTTTAATGTTGTTTATATGTCTATGTGGTGTTTTTAATACCCCTTAAGACAAACCATGTGCAAATTCATGTCAACACCATTGCTGAGTATTTTCTCATTAAAACTGCAGTGAACGAAAGACAGAGACAAAATTGCGGTTCACTGGTGTTTCTGACATCACAAACTAACCAACGTCTGATGTAACCAATCACGTCAACGTGTGATCGTCAACGAGTGGATCTCTGAGCTGGTGTGAGTGAGTGGAGGCGGGGCTAATTTGCATATTCATTGAACCGGATGTACCGGATGTACTAAATGAGGCAAGGGTGTACATTCAAACTATTTTAAGGCATGAAGAAAAAAAATTTTGGTGATCAAAGATGAGTTTTAAGGGATACAATTATTGACTATAGGGGGATGAGACCTTATTGAAATGTGTTACCAATAACACATTTACATAACACAGTACTAGCTGTTTGTTTTCCAGTGTTCGACCAATCAGCTAACACATGCACGTGAAATTAACATTAATTTATAAAAATACTAAGGGGAAACCAGTTCTCCTGAATAATTTTGGATTGACTCGAGTATGTTCTACACTCAGTTCTCGGCAATCTAAACTAATTCTCAAATACACCCAAATAGGGCCTTAGTAAACTGAGTCTAAATGTAGTATAGATGTGAAATGTTACATTTGAAGACAGAATTTCACAGTTCTGTTCTGAGAACACCCTTAACATACACTTACAGTAAATGAGTTTGCACAATTTTTAACAGTTAGGGGAAATAAGCATGTTGTTCTTCTTTTGAAAAAAAAAAAGAAGAAGAATACATGCTTTATTCTAGAGATGAACAAGCCTTTGAGCAAGCATTAAAGTTTTATTGCAATTTTGAACCTTCCCTGAATCCATACCTCATGTCTTATTCCAGAGATTTCAGGTTGATGGGAATCGATAAGGTTAATCAGGGTAACCTTGGACATTTTTGCACTTCATATTTCTGCGATTTACTGTGATTGGGCAAAGTGTCACTACAACACTTCAGACAAACAAATGACACTTGACATGACATCCCACCAATAAAACAGTGATATTATCCTGGACTTGTGATTAAACAAATAATGTACACATTGGAGAATCAGATTACCAAATGTTTACTTTACTAAATTCTCCACTTGAACTAACCCTATGTCATATATATATATATATATGTAACGGAGGCCAGCTACTAGTCGCTGTGCGAGTAAACCTCACTCCTCTGATCTCAATAGGCGCTCTAGCACAGACGCCTGAGGCTGTCTTTAGCCTGTAGGACACGGGTGGAGGGGTTACATAAATAAAACACTATGTCCAAAAACTGAGAAAAGTGATTAAAAAATTAAATAATTTCTTCATAGATTTAGTGAAGATCTTCAATGACCATGTTATTCAATATGATGAGTGTTTTTCTGCACAATTTAATTTATTTATTTTTTGTCTGCAATACAGAGTAACAGTTCCTCAAATTCCCTCTGTCTTCTGCTATTTTTTTAAATGCTGGATCACCAATACGTCAGACATTTTTAAACAGTAGCTCATGGTTGGTGTATCAGCTGATTTAAACTAATTTCATCATTTTTAAAAACGCCCAAGTGAAGGAGATAAAGACAACCTCAGCCATCTTTGTCTTCTGAATTTGTGAAAATATGCTTTTTGAATCAGAGCTAAGTCATGCTTTTCTTATAGGTTCACACACTTTTTTAACAACTGTGTGTGTGTGTGTGTGTGTGTGTGTGTGTGTGTGTGTGTGTGTGTGTGTGTGTGTGTGTGTGTGTGTGTGTGTGTGTGTGTGTGTAATCAGGCCTCATGGCCAGCAGCCAGAGAGAGGAGGAAGCAGTCAGCGTTTTTCAGACATGAATGAGGCCCTGCTGGAAAGAGCTTCCTGTGTGGGGCTATAAAAACAACACGGCAGTGAAAAATGCCCACTGCTCCCACATTCCAGACCTTTCCAGGTACACATGCACAGGCTCGGCACAACTCCCCTCACCTTAAATGGGCCACTGACAAGCAGCAGGGTATATTTCATGTTGAAATACAGATACATCTCATTAGAAAAGGGGCAAAATGTTTGAAAGTTTTGATCAAAGTGACCAGTGCAATTATGATTGTTTTTATTGTGTTTTGGGGGATTTTTTAAGAATTGTATATGAGGAATTGTGGTCTAGGGGTTTTCAAAGAAAAGGAATTTTTTGATGTTCAGAGAAAAAAAAAGTCTAACAATGAAAAATAAATAATCATTATTCAGAAACAATAGTCTAAAAATATATATATAAAAAAATGTTTTCCCAGAATTCTTTTAGACTATTTTTCTATGAACCTTTCAGTGAACCACCAAGCAAAAAAAAAAACAAAAAAAAAACACACAAACAAACAAACCCTGGTTTAAGTATAATAGTGTCTTTCCAATTCACTTGAGAGTGGGCAGGTCGAGTTAATGGTCCGCTGTGCGCTGCCAGCATTACCTCATGGGATATCACAGCTTGTTATGCTTAAGGGCTGGTCACTGAAAAGTCCATTCTGACTACATTTTTGCTGCAAAGATACATAAACAAAGAGCTTGCTTGAATCGTCTGTATTTTTAATGTTTTTTATAGGTCTGGTTTTGAAACTGAACATTGATATTCATCTGGGATCAACATTAATGAAGCTGCCAAAAGTATTTAAAACACAAAGAAAGTGGGCAAAAGGTGTTTGATGTATGTGTGATTCACAACACAGAGACATGGTGCAGCCCTGTCAGGGTCTTGTGACTTGTTTCAACCTTTACTCATTTTTTGAGTGATATTTTTTTTGGATGAATCACAGGCAACAGTGAAGTTTGTAATAGCAGAAGTAACAAATTCCTTATTGGTGGGAAAGAAACAGAAGCTGCGATAGTTTTTTCTTCCTTATTGTGACGTATATCCGAGTGAAATGGCTTCTCGAATAAGACAAAATGTAGGTTTGCTATTGCTGTGATGTCATGTGAGTGACAGTTGCCCCGCCCTAACGCCATTAAACGTCATCAGAGAAGAGATGCCTTTTCAAGAGAGAGAGGAAGCTATTTTGATTAAAGATTAAGGTAAAAATAATGATGAACACAAATAAACAATTTATAATAAATACTGCAATTTTCAATTGGAAAAAAATAAAAAACAATTGTCCATTTTGATTTTCATGGTGACTTTAAACTATTTTAAAGGTCCCGTATTATGCCCCTTTTCACAAGATGTAAAATAAGTCTCTGATATCCCCAGAGTGTGTATGTGAAGTTTCAGCTCAAAATACCCAACAGATCATTTTTTACAGCATGTTTAAATTGTCATTTTTTGGGGCTCAGAAAAACGCGCTGTTTTAGTGTGTGCCCTTTAAATGCAAATAAGCTGCTGCTGGACGACCCAGGGGGCGGAGCTTCATGAGCTCGCGCTCAGTCTGTCAGGACAATTTCATCTCACGGAATGATGATAATATTAGAAACTCTCAGTAACGGTGTTCATTTCGAGTCGGACAATAATGCCTACAGAGTCAGAGTGCTGTATAGAGATGAAACAGGTATAGTTTAGTAGTTTAATTACGGTTATTATAACGTATTTGTCATCTGCTTGTATGTATCCATTATTATGACCGCCGCTAGCATAGCTAGCGAAAGCGGTCATATAGGGATTGTCAAAGTTTTTTTTTTTTTTTTTTTCGTCACCTTACTGAATTTTTCGTCAACGATACCAGGGACACCGAAGCACCGGGGAACATGAAATTTGGTGGGCATGTAGCCCCACTAGACTTCTCAGGAAAAATTTCGTTTGGTCCCCGGGGGCCACAACCCCCCCCCCGCGCTGGGCCCCCGCAAATCCCAAAAAATGCAGTTTTTACTAAATAACTACCTGAACCGTGGCACCGAGTATGAAGAAATTTTTATGGTATGTTGCTCTTAAGGGCCCACATCAACCTAGCCCATAATCACTCATTTGTGATTTGCGCCCCTCCCATAAAAAATGAAAATGCAATATTATTCTGCTTTAATCGCCCCTATCTTCAGTGGAGATGTTCAGAACTGCACCATATTTCATGTGTATGATTAACTTGACATCCTCTGGGGGTATCCTCTGCTAAGTTTCGTAGAATTTCATCCATGGGGGGGTATAAAATAAATTCATTTATGTGCACATTTAGTGACTGTACACTCATCGGCCTGTAGATGGTGCTGTTGAGCGAAGGGTTGCTGGTTTAGGATGATACTGTCACACACACACATGCAGGAATACAAACAAACGCAAGCATGCACACACACTGACATCCACACGCACAGACACACACCCATACACACACATACAAATCCACATGCACAGACACACACACACAAACACACACGCGCACACATGTACGCACACATACATACACGAACAGACACACACACACACACACACACACACAGACACACACATACACAAACACACACACACACACACACACACACACACACACACACACACAGACAGACATGCACATACTACTACTTTTTTTAGGTATATACATAAACACGCAATACAGCCAAATTACTCCACGTCATTTATTTTTGTGGAAAGCCAGTGCAGGCCTGAGCGGCGGTCATATTTTGTACCGCGATGCGGTACATCTAGTTTATTAATAGCCTACAAGTCTGCTGTTTCGGACCAGGTCCGAATGATGATCAAACATATACTGATGAGTTTAATAAAGTTTATTGTACATCACACAAAAGATGAAGCGTCAGTTTTACTTCAGAAAATCACCGCAAGAGCTGAGTAAACACAGTAAATTATTAGAAGTGCGCAAGTACATAAACGAATTTCGGTAGAGTTGAGGGAGCATTCCTGTGGGCGGAGGTTAGTCAAAAAACTGTTCTACTGACGTCATTAAAGAAGGAAGTAGAGGGATGTAGTCCAAACGGGCCGTTCGATGTAGTCAACTTCTGTTAAATAAAATATCTCGCTTGGCATTGAACTTTGAGCTTTATAATTTTACAGATATTATTTATACTCTAACAACAACATTACACACTAACTAAAGTTTGAAACATGGGACCACGAAGAACGGGACCTTTAAGCGAACTCTAGAACACCTGCACTTAAAGGATTAGTTCACCCAAAAATGAAAATTATGTCATAATTTACTAATCCCTTACGATACTTCAAACCTGTATTATCTTCTGTGGAATAGAAAAGAAGCTATAATGAGGAATGTGCTTTACCCATATAATGAAAGTAAATTATCTGGGTTAAATGAAAAGGAGGATGTCACCACATTTCCTGTGACCACTAGTGTGTATAACAGCTCATTTTACAGTATAAGCTCATCAGACTGTGGTTTGGCTTTCTGGGAATTTCTATGGTCAAAACCAAGGATATGAACTACAAACACTGGAATGTGCAGTCATGCAGCTCTTAGGTGGGGAGTGCTTAGGGTTTTCCAGTAATGTCCAACCTGTAGGCTATAAGAATGGTGTGCAGTCCACTTCCCCTTAGCAGGTCAAGTGCACATCAAAGTCCTGTGATAGGAAACAGAAGTTCCTGGCACTGCTCAGGTATGCTGGGAAACTGTAGCACAGCATGCAATTGACCAATAAATACAGCAGCATGTCAGTCAACTCCTGCATACATGCAATAAATTTGGATTTTTTATTTTTATATTTTTTCTTATTACTGCATATTATGCTCAACCAAAATGTAAAAGAATGTTAATTTTAAAGAAATATATTTTTTTATTCAGCAAGAATTTCTATTTCAAAAACATGCTGTGCTTTTAATGAATGCTTTGCACTTTCTGTTCATCACAGAAACCAGTAACACTTTACAATAAAGTTTAATTTGAACTACTTTAGTTAGAACAAAGAATGAAGAATACTACAGCATCTTTAAATCTTAATGTTTATTTCAACATTTACTAATACATTATTATAATCAAGAGTTATATTTGTTAACATTTTGTGAGCTACCATGAACAATGAACGACATTAACAAATATGAATAAATACAGTAATAAATGTATTCCTCATTGTTAGATCATGTTAGTTAATACATTAACTAATGTAAACAAATGAGGGATTATTGTAAAGTGTTACCAAGAAACCTGAAAAAAGCATTACAGATTCCATAAAAATATTATGTTTTTTCAACATTGATAATAATAAATCTTTCTTGAGCACTAAATCAGCATATTAGAATGATTTCTGAAGGATCATGAGACACTGAAGACTGAAAATACAGCTTATATATCGATACCTTTTTTAATCTCCCCTAAGAGTATATTCTTTTACAATAAATATATTCCTCATCAAGAAGTTGGATCTGAAATTTTAAGTTTAGAGAGTTTAATACGTTAATACTTTAATACGGAATCTCAGGACTCCGAATTATATATACAAGACCATAACACTGATAAGTGCAGTTAGGCATTATCAAGACATTCATGTTCTTGAGGTGAGATGATAAACATATCAACCATGTAACAAGGACAAAATATTCGCTGCAAACAGGATTTGATAACGTCTGGCATTAGCATTATAGAAAGCAATTTGCAAGTTAGACTTACTCAATAAGCTGCTATGAGATATAATGTCAAGCTGCAGTGAGTTTAACATTCTTCAATTATTAGGGAGGAATTTTAATTTTGTTTTCAGATGTGTTTTCCTTCTGGCTCGTAGCAGCGGCATTCCTCAAGAGGGTGGAACTGAAATTGAGTTATACGTAAAAGAATCTCAGGACTCCAATTTAGTTATGAACTGGCGAAAACTCACTCTCATCACATGAGTTTTATGACTGCCCCGATCACAGAGGTTCCAGAATAAAACAGAAAATAAAATCGTATTTTTTTTTTTCTTTGTGAACAGCTATTATTATGATTCCTTAATATATTTCCCAATTATTTATATTACATAGTGAATGTGGTAAGTATTCTTTTAATCTACTGATACCATATATTGTGATATCAACCCTCAATACGTTCCTTTGGGAGGAACTTGTGTTCCTGCAGTTGCAAACATCTGGAATGCATTTCCTGTGAAGCCGTTTAAAGCCAGCGTTTAGCATTCTGGCACCTACAGCACTGCATGCCTCGCAAATGTGTTCTGTGGCAAGTGTTTAATATGTGTAGTGCTGTCAAATCGATTAATCACGATTAATCATATCTATCATAAAAGTTTTTTGTTTATATATGTGTATTATACATATTCTTATATTTATATACAGTATATATTATATATATATGTATATGTGTGTATACACATCAATATACTGTATGGATACGTATATATATATACAGTCAAACAAAAAATTATTCAGATGCCAGATATATTTTTTACTAGTGGGTGCAGGACATTATAGTTCTTTTGTGTAAATAAAGTGAGTAGAGCAAAATAAAGTAAACTGTGATATATTATACCCAAAAATTCTTCATACAGTGGACTACCAGTAAAATTGATAACTAATTTAGGACCAAAATTTATTTAGCCACTTTGACCTGACCGTGTTTTTTCTTTAAATGCTAATGCGACCTTTTTACACCACAGACTGAACAAAATTAAGCATTGCTTGGTAATTGGTTGACCTAAATTGGTATTATCTAATTGTGTACTTAAATTTAACAGCTGACAGCTATTCAACCAATTCATTTGTGAGACAGTCAGGATGGATGGCCAAAACCAGTGAAATATCAACTGATTTGATAACTCTTGTTCTTATTTTATTACCATTTTCTAAACTATAGCGAATAAACTGAGATAATGTGAGAATTGTTGAAGGTGTCTGAATAAATTTTGGTCTGACTGTATGCGTGTACGAATATATACACAGACATGCCAATAATAATATATATATATATATATATATATATATATACACACAGTGCTATGCATAAGTTTAGACACCCATGCTAAAGTTGACTAAAAAGAGGAATAAAAAATCATCTTTTGGAAATTGAACTTAATGCCTTAATTTAAAAAATTAGGAAAAATCCAACCTTTAAGGACACCAATTTTCTTTGTGAATGAATAATGTATCGTAAATAAATAAATGTTCTTCCTTAAAATACAGGGTGCCTAAGTGTGGACACCCCTATGTTAAATTCCCATAGAGGCAGGCAGATTTTTATTTTTAAAGGCCCGTTACTTCATGGATCCAGGATACTATGCATCCTGATAAAGTTCCCTTGGCCTTTGGAATTAAAATAGCCCCACATCATCACATAGCCTTCATCATACAAAGAGATGGCATGGTTTTATTTCAGTTAGCCTAATAGCTGGTTTGGTTTGATTTGCATTGAGAGATGATCTTATGGAAAGTACTCCATGCCAATCTCTAGGTATGGTGAAGGCTATGTGATGATGTGGGGCTATTTTAATTCCAAAGGCCAAGGGAACTTTATCAGGATGCATAGTATCCTGGATCCATGAAGTAACTGGCCTTTAAAAATAAAAATCTGCCTGCCTCTATGGGAATTTAACATAGGGGTGTCCAAACTTATGCACCCTGTATTTTAAGGAAGAACATTTATTTATTTGCGATACATTATTCATTCACAAAGAAAATTGGTGTCCTTAAAGGTTGGATTTTTCCTAATTTTTTTAATTAAGGCATTAAGTTCAATTTCCAAAAGATGATTTTTTATTCCTCTTTTTAGTCAACTTTAGCATGGGTGTCTAAACTTATGCATAGCACTGTATATATATATATATATATATATATATATATATATATATATATATAAACAGAAACTTTAAGTTAGATGCAATTAATCGATTTGACAGCAGTAATATATATATACAGTATATATTGTGAGACTAGACTTGGTGTGCAGAGCATTACAGCATAGTCAACATGTTAACACAATTACAGAAGATATGCGCTCACACTTATGGATGAGCACTTATGCAGCCTAAACATTATTTGATACAAACGGTGTCTGAGCTTGGACTGGTAAGAAAATAATTAAAACCCATGGCAGAAGAAGATAAAATCGCATTAAATTACCACAACATTAGTCACTTCATCAACAGTTATTACCCTCCTAAACATCACATCCTTGTATTTTAAAAAGATGCAATCATAGTATTGTAAAACAAAGCAAAGCAGGATGTTTCATGTTTCTGCACTAGTCTGATAGAGATGTTTTGAATCAATATGCTGTTTTTATCTTGGAAATCTCAAAAACCTCCAGTAAAGTGAGGTCTTTAAGACAGGATAGCCCATGGCTGGCAGTAGGAGACTTGTTTGGCACACCTCCCGGAGACCCGTCCCGCTGAAAGCAGAGTGCGCTTCAGTGTTTACAGCCAGCGCTGAGGAAAGCGGCTGTGCCGGGCCAACTAGAAGAGCAGGCAGGTCTGGCAAACAGGCTGCGTTCCCACGGCTTGGCCTTGAAAAAGGCATTTGTCACCATTCACAGTGAACACTCCTCTCATTACCCACAACACAAACCCAAAAATCACTGTTGACTGACAGCAATCCCCATACGTATTGTTACCGACTGATATTCGAAACAGCATAAAATGGGTAGAAGACGGTAAATAATGCCCAGTACCTTAGATTTTAGGTTCAAATTTATTTATACATGTAAGAATAAGTGTATTTTATATTACATTATAAATATGAAATAATATTTTGTATATCATTTTTATTTATACATTTAACTCAACATAGGTCATAAATATAGCCTGCATAATATAAGAATTAAAAAGATTTTGTTTACATTATTTTAACTAGTTTTAAAGCAGTCACTACTTGAAAGTTCATGAAATGCCCATATCCTATAGAGATTGTAAACAATGTAGATATGGTAAAAATCTTATTCCTTAGGACATAACAAGTGTTTGTCGTGGGAAACAAGATTCGAAATGTTTTTATTGCTGATGCAAATGAACAATCACAAGTGTCTGTTTTTATCATGTACAATGTGAAAATATAGGGTTGATATATTTCACAAGTATTGACAAATTTACATCTGCATCCACTTTCACATTTTTCATGCTTCAACACTAGTAACAAGACGCTTAAAAGATTTCCTCTTCCCTTCAGCACAACAATTATAGTTGTACTAATACTGCATCAATATTGGTTATATATACTGAAAAAAACAACAAATGTAAAGAATGAAAATGAATTAGGGCTGCACGATATATCGAAATATCGCAAATCTGAATGATTTTAATAGGCTACAGTCAATTTTAGGTCAACACTGAAGCACACCCGAAGCGCTCGCATAGAAATCCGCCTCTTGGACAGCGCGTGATTGCGAATTCAGTTCTCTTTTGCGGCTTATTGCAGTTGAATGGTCACAGTTGTCATAATGGCTGTCTGGGCGAGTATTCATGCAAACACAGTCTGTATGTATTAAGTGAACGTAAACAAATGGGAAAGAAATCCGATGTGTGTCAATAGGATCCGTGCATTAGGTCTTAAAGTGACAGCAGCCTAATACAGTATACCTCCTGCTGTCTGTCAAACAACAAAAGAAACAAAGAAAATAAATCGCTTACTGCTCTTAAATGAATACATTTTATAGCTTTAATATGAATCAGTGTATATTTAATTCATTTGAAGACTGCAGTGTTTTATTTTTACATTTGATTATACATTTTCGGTATTGTTTCTTAAAAATCGAATGTCTATCTAATGTTGGCCTACCTGAAAAATGTAAAGCACTGTTTATTTAATTTGTATCTTTGTTTTATTGTGTTTGTCCTGTTGTTTGTAATTTTGCAAACCCATTTGTTCTTATTTTTAATAACTAAGATAATAAAAAAAAAAAAAAAAAAAAAAAAATCATCCACTCCTAGTTTAGTTATGTGTTTTCGTTTACCTGGATGTTCTTGATGTTAAGGATTCAGGTTGATATAACTGTATATTACCAATTTGAGCAAAGAGTTGCTGGTATTTAAATAGCTTTTTTTGTTTGTTTACATTGAGGTTAAAATGACATTTTAAATTTGTGACATTACTTTTTATGTAATGAAAAAAATGCTGCTGTTCACTTTCAGAAGTTGTAGTGATGCTTTCTTTTCACGGAAAGAACATGAACCATTTATTGGTTATATCATTTTCAGTTTTTAAATATATTTAAATATAATTCAAGTTGATTTTACACAGTCTTGTATCGCATATCGAATATCGCATTATTTAAAATTTTACTGCATTTTACGTCAATATCGTGCAGCCCTTTTAAGTTTCTATTTCCATCTGTTCTCTTTTTCACTACGTCTGCACAGGATATGATCAAGACAAGTAACAGCAAACAGACAACTTGTTGCCATTGATTATTTATAACTACTTTCAGTAGATCAAAAAATGTTCAATGTGGTGTTTGAATGTGCCAACCTCAAAATATATACAATGCAACAAGCAGTTAGGTGAACAATTTATTTGGAATCTTTAATATTTCAGAACATCTAGGTGTGGTTCATAAGTAGAAATCTGTAGTAGAAAATAAACTGGATTCTCTTTCTTTTGAGAAATGTCATAAACCAAAAAAAAAAAAATGGTAGGCAGAAGTGTCCAAAATGAACTCATGTTATCCTGAGTGTGCTGTGCTTCCTGTTTACGTCACATTTGAAATTGTTTTTAGGTGCTTGCCTGCTCAATTGTCTACGACTACGGTTTTCCCCCAAATGCACATTCTGTTCTGCATTGGACCCAAAATATCTTGAGGAGTTGGGGGAATAAATCAGACGGGATATGAAATTAGAGCATTGTGACTCCCACACTTATCTCAAAACATGAGCCAGCTACTCCTTCGTCCTGCCATTTTAAGCATGGGTGACTTTTAAGATAACATAATTAAGATAATAACATCAAACTTTGTAAAAACAAATTTCATAATAAGAATAATATATAGATCTTTTTAAGAAATTATAAAAATACCAACAAGACGAGATCGAAAGGCACAACAGTGATGACAGCGGCTCTGTAAGGTCTGTAAACATCTAAGAATGGCTAAGAGGGTCTCGAGTGTTTAAAAGGTGGCAGAGAGGAGCCACACGAGCCCCTCAAGTCATATTAATATTTTATTCGTCTGTGTAAAGAACACTGTTTAAAATATGACATTAGTAGCAGGATCAAAGATATTCCATGTTCTCTGTGACTATGTCCTGCGTGTCTCTGTCCTCCTCATCAGTTTCACATTGGAAAACACAGTCCAGACTAGACGTTTATTATCGCCATCTCACCAAAGACTTTCCCCAAAAAAGTTTTAGTTCCTTCTAATGGACACTCATTGTATGGGGATAGATTTCATAAATTTTAGACTCTTTGTTTGTCATATATTGCTAGGGGCTGGCTAACCCTCACCAGGCTCTCTGCCGGGCAAGGTAAAGCTCTGTCAGTCCAATTGAAACGTGGTTCATTTAGGCATTGTCATACTTCTGAAGCGCCTCCTCTAGCTTGCCTGTGATCTTCTGGAAGAAGCTGATCTGCTGCTGGAGGTAATGCTGCATCTGGGACTTGAAGTCCCGCACTCGAGTCTGGTGGAAGTGTTGGATCTCAGCCAGCGTGGCAAAAGAGATGATGTTGCAGCGTTCCCTGATGCCGTCTGCCTGCAGGCTTTCCATCTTTCCTTCCTCTACGTGCTTCTGGCTTTCCTTCACCTTCGTCAGAGCACCTGTGTAGAAAGCAGAACCAGGATGAGACTAAATATTGACTCAGATTCAGTCAAGAGAGAAGTTATGACGAATAGCTCAACAGGTTAGACTCGTCTGTTCTTCTGCATGAATGTGGCTGTTGTTTTGAAAAGAGCAATATGGCATGACCAGGATGTCACTTTTATGATACAATTATTACTATTTTGATGTATAAATCATAGGCGAACATATGGGTTTTCAAGGTGTGGGGAGGTGCAAGAGCACGTCAATGGAGGTGAGGAGTAAATATACTTTAGAGGGCTAATGAAACATCAGTGAATGAGAAAATAAAGAGCGGAATGGACTTCATGAGTTATTAAAAGCACAACAAACCATGCAAGAAAACTGAATCCAGTACTGGTATGCCAACGCCAGGTCTGAAAGCCGCCTCAGTGTGTGAGAGAACTCAAATGAAGTTCTCTTGTGTGACTTATTGCATTTGAAATGTCAAATACACACACTTATGTGCCAAAATGCTGCCTTGGTGAGTATTCACGTAAACAGTCTGTTGAGACAAAATCAAACGTATCAGTATAAAATGTATGTGTCAGTATACTGGATCTGTGCATACTGTCCTATTAAAGTGACAGCAGCATATTGACTATGCAGGTTTATATATATGAAATATATGACTTTTTTTGTTGTTGTATTTCTTACTTGAACAGACCGACCTGAAAAACTTAAACGCAATATTTAACTTTGTTCTATTGTGTTTATTTGCCCTATTGCTTGTAATTTGCTGCTTATTTTATTACAGATTGTTTACTTCAGCAATTGCTTGTGAATTTGGGATATGTCTTTGCTTTAGCCAGTGGTTCTCAAACCTGTCCTGGGAACCCCCACCAAAGCACATTTTGGATGTCTCCCTCAAACACACCCAATTCAAGTCTTGTAGTCTGTACTAATGAGCTGATGAACTAATGACGCCAACATTATAATTTTAGCTAATATGACTCTACAGTTATTTCCAATGATAGAAGCTACTAGTGTTCAATTGAATTAAAACCACTTTTTACAGAGTAATATTGAATATTACTTAAGCAGGTCTGCGAATGAGGTTTAATGCATGTGTATACTGAGTGCCCACAGCCCTAATCTAAACACAATCGCCACTCTTCTGCATAAATTCAAAAACATTACAGAAAGTCCTCTAAGCTTCTAACATAACTGCATATTAAACACTAACAACAACATCTTTCCATTTACAGAAAAACACATAAAATATCACTTTAATCCCTAAATTGACCCTCCTAATGCAGTCCCTTGCAAAGCATGCTGGGAACTACAGATCCACTGCCCAGTTAGTTGTCAACAAAAAGGATTCATGTAGTTTTCACACAAATTAAGTAAACTTCAGTTTTAAATATCTTAGGTTGATTGAACACAATTAAATTAATTTGTGACAAAATATTAAACAATTGTGTTACTTTTGCTTATTTTAATTAATTAAATTTAACAGGAGGCAAAAATTCATTTTTTGAGTGTGGAATCTCCCTAAGATGGCGAAATACCCTTTTAAGTCCACTTCGCAGAGCACATATGGTCGAATGGAACCCACCCCTCAACTGAGCGTGCCAGATAAGAGAGACATACAAAATGTGAAGAGCGGAGAGGCGCGAGGACTGGAATTGGGAACCCCTGCTTTAAGCTATAGCCATGTACGGCCATCATGCTCCGATCAAAGACAAAATAAAATTGATTTCACTACAGCTGATGCTTCTGAATGTTTGTTTGAAATGAATGTTGATTATCTTTTGATCTGGAGCTTTTGTCTACAAGAGGAAGTAAAGTGAATGAGCAATGAGATATGTGGCCATTGTTGCAAAAGTCTTGCAAGCTCATAGAACGTGGAAGTTAAAATGCAGTAAAATCACATTTTCCTCTGTAGTCTGTACGGTTGTGCCAGAATGGTCAAATTTTTGCTTTATCAGCGTCAGCGATAGACAGGGCTGCTTTTATCTTAATGGAAAAGTTTCAGAAAAAAAAGGAAGGGATCATCACTAGCATATATAATAAATGTACAGTGACAGTCACACAGTCAATCATTTTATCATATCAAACCTACACAGGGTGATAAGGTCACATTACCATAAAAGAGAGATATGATACAAGAGATGTAAAAACAAGCTCAGCTATGCAGATTGCCGATTTCATTCCAAAAATATTTGACATCAGAATGCCACGATGGACCAATCAACTGACTATAATAAAACTTTCAACAATGTCAGTGAACGTCAAAGAAATTGCTTTCCCCAGCAACCTGATTCATATTACAATGTCAGGAAACAAGAATGACCTCTATTAAAGTGTCACATTGAGTGACTTTACATAATAACAGTCATGGTCATTACACAGCATCTTCCACCTTAGGACAAAAGAAATGAACTTCTAACCCCAAGGAAGTCGTTTTACTGTATTTTTGATCATATAAATGCAGCCTATACATTTGTAAAAAATTTTACTGACCCCAAACTTTTAAACGGTAGTGTGTGGTAAAGATGACAGAGATGACATGTATTCAAAAATAAATAAAAAATAAATACTAAGACAATAACTAGAGATGAAACTAACATAAAAATAAAAATGTGAGTTTACCAAAAAAAAAATAAAAATAGAGACTGAATCGAAACTATAAATGTCCATTATACAATAGGAATAAACACTAAGAGTCAAACAAGGCTGATGTTTGAGCATCAGTAACTGCATCCAGTCAGTGCAGCTGAACCAGAAATGCTGATAGCCGTTACAATTTATTGCTAAGTTTACCAGGAATCGTTGAGTGCTTGAAAAATAAAAACCTTGAATAAGAAATTTGAAGGTAATTATAGAGGTGATGCAGTTTTGTGATATACTGTGGTGTTTTGTATAGTCAAAGGTGCATATAACAATCTGTGTGGGGTAAAGCTAAATAAAATAATAATAAAAAATACACACAAAATACAAAAGAAAATTGTGAAATTGGAAAAAAAAGAAAAGACAAAGACAAAATATAAAAACTATAAAAACTTTTCAAGACAAAAATAACCCTACTCATACCCACAGATTTTTCCAGTTCAAGCTTGTCTCAAATGCAGCACAAATAAAGGTACAGAGTCTGTAACAAGATGTATTAGTTCAGATCTCATGACATTATTATCCTCTCTCTGAAAGCCTTGAGTGTATCAGTGAAGTATTGAGCACAGATGGCTGAATTCCCTCCTCATGAAGAGAAACATGCAAGACATTCCCATCGTCCCATCCCCCCCAAACTCCACACTATCTGCCTTCTGGCCAAAGAAGCCTTCGCTTGAGAGTAACCCAGATCACCGAAATTCCTCAAACACACACACACACACACACACGCTCCCACCAACACACCGACTCTCACAAATGCAGTTCAAAAGAGCACACAAGATAAAGACAAAGTGCATTCAAGGAAGAAAAGATGCAGGTCAGTGATGAAAAACAGCAGGCAAGTGAGACCGATTTCAGACAGCCCGTGTAGGGGAACGACGTTGCTTGATCTCATCACTAATTATGTTACCGTTACTTTGAATAGAACGTAAGGCATTTTTTCCATCATCATCTGACTGAGTCTCAGCACTACACTCACTTGCAGACATTATTTACATTGGACTGTGTTGTTTTTTGCCACGGACAAAGTTTGTTCCCTTTGACATTTCCTGACATACAGGCTATACAACAGAAAGTGTTTTAAATCCGTATTTACACAGCAATGAGTATTTACACAGAACCAGAGAGAGAACCAGAGTAACTCTGCAGCTACATGTAAACTAACTCTCACTAGAGTATTAGTGGAATATCTGCTTAATATCTGCTAAGTCTTTATTGTGATGCTCCTCCAACAGACACTCTACTGACTATAAGTAACTTTGCAACTACATGTCAACTTATTCTAACTCTAACCCTACTAGTCTACTAATACTCATACTCTACTAATACTCTAATGAGAGTTAGTAGACATGTAGGTGCAATGTTACTTATAGACAACAGAATGTGTTAAAGGGACCATCAAAATAAAGTGAAACCCACACTTTGTCAAACAACATGTGGCACAACTGAGCTTTATACTGTTAAATTTACAACATGGAAGAAAAAGTGTGATTATTCCTTAAAAAATATTTTTGTTAGTGTTATCACTAAATTGAGATATCTAAATTCTACTGTACAACAGTAATTTATTATCAAGTTAAATCGAACTTTTTTTTGTGGTGATGACCTCTGAGTTTCAGTGTGCTAATGATATGAAGATAGTTTTTCTTAAATGAAACTGCTGATGAACTTCAGAGACTCTCAGAGCGGCTCTGGAAATGCATTCATGTTCTCATATAGTGAGACTGCAGAAGCTGAAAAACACTGCGAGCGTCACGTGTGCTTCAGTGTGTGTGTGTGTGTGTGTGTGTGGTAAATGAAACTGCGCGTCTGCGCCACTCATTGATAAATCACTAAATAAGATCAATAACATGCGTTTACAAAATAGGGTGAAATTTAATTTCTGACGTTAATATATATACATTTTTAATCTCATATACAACCAACAGAAAACAAGACACATACCCCTTTCACACATAGGCCTACGTCTTTACTGGTAAATTACCGTTAAAGGATAACTGTCGCCAAAATGCAACAGGGTCTTTTTGTTAATCTACCTGAGGCAAACTTTCGTTTAAAAGCATAATTAGAATGGAAACGCCACTTTTAAGTTTGACCGTATTTTCGTTTTCGGTCAAATTGCCTTTTGAATGGGAGTGCTTGGGGCACTACTATGATAGCATCAAAAATAGCTATTTTTTAAAACACTAAGAAGGCTCGACACAACATGAAACTTTGCTCGAAGTATCACCAGGGGCTCTACACATGAACTTGAGCATTGAGAAAATTGTCTGTGTACAAAGAGTTTACTAAAATGAAAGATTTTGAACAACTCACTGTAGCTGTGTCCGCCGGCATTTTGACAGTCAAAAATAGTCGATCCCCGAATGTGAATGAACGGACTCTGAATTTTAGTATTGCTTCTTAAATGAGCATCCTTTTTTAAATACAAGGTCAATATTGATTTTCACTAACAACAAATTATCCATGAATTTATATGGAACTAAGCTTTAGGAGCTTTCCATCTTTACTCTCCTCCCTGTTACGTTGCATTCGGAGATCGACTATTTTTGACTGTCAAAATGCCGGCGGCCTTCTTAGTGTTTTAAAAAATAGCTATTTTTGATGCTATCATAGTAGTGCCCCAAGCACTCCCATTCAAAAGGCAATTTGACCGAAACGAAAATACGGTCAAACTTAAAAGTGGCGTTTCTATTCTAATTATGCTTTTAAACGAAAGTTTGCCTCGGGTAGATTAACAAAAAGACCCTAGGTTGCATTTTGGCGACAGTTATCCTTTAAGACATCATGTGTGAACATCTGAACTAATACACCTTGTTACAGACGCTATACCTTTATTTGTGCTGCATTTGAGACAAGCTTGAACTGGAAAAATGTGTGCAGAATCTGTTAATTAGAGTAGGGTTATTTTAGTCTTGAAAATGTCACTAGTTTTTATATTTTGTCATTTATTTTTTCAATTTCACAATTTTATTTAGCATTTTGTTTGTATTTGTATTTTTTATTTTATTTAGCTTTACCCCACACAGATTGTTATATGCACCTTTGACTATACAAAACACCACAGTATATCACAAAACTGCATCACCTCTATAATTACCTCAAAGTTATTATTCAAAGTTAAATCGGTTCTGCCAAATTACCAAGATGAGAAGTTGTAACATTACCAGTAAATTACCGGTAAGATGCTGTGTGTGAACAAAGAATGAAGATTACTGGTATGAGTACGTACGAGGTCAAAAGAAGTCTGCTTTGGGCCAATCATAAAGTTTTTATTGAGATGATGCGATTACTCCGCACTGTTTACAGTAAGCTCAGCTTTTTAAAAGTTTTTTTATGTGCATATACTCGCTGATTTTTCAGCGTATCAGCGTGTATTTTGGTGCTGATGTGTGAATGGTCTCTTCATGGTAAAAGCCAGAACGCCTTTGCTTGTGTGAACATCATATTTTAGGGCTGCCCTCTCATTGTCGACTAAACGTTGCGAGAAATTTTTGAATCAGTCGTTTAATTGCAAAACAAAAACTTACGGGAATTGGCGAAGTCACTCAATGACAGAATGCTAAAACAGCTGGTCCATGCGTTAATATATCGGGCAGAAAATCAAAAGTGTTGGAACCAGGGGTGCATGATATCACGATTTTTGACCGTGAATGATTAAAATGTCTCCACGATCTGCTTTTGAAGAAATAACGTAGTATCCTGCTACAGTGCACATTTAATCAGTTGCTGTTCTGGCGCCTCCGTCCCAACATAGGTACAACGCGATGTACATTCACATCACGTTAATGCAGAGGTAGGGTTACTCTCACGTGACATTGCAGTTATAGACAATTACGAAAGTTTATTATCTGCATGCATTTTAAAGCCTTGCCAGTTAAACATTCTATTTTCAGGCTGTTCTGACAAGCTTTTCTGAGCCCCTACACCTGAACCGTGCACACACTAAAAGCCTGGCTTGTGAGTACTAAACTAAGTTATCTTTTGCGTCTTATTGCGCCTAAACTGTCACATACACACAAGGTTTACATAAACAAACAGTCGGTTATGTCTTAAGTGATCGTAACCAGTAGGGAGAAAACTGGACGTGCCTGTATATTAGATCTGTGGATGAGGTCGTAAAAAGTGACAGCAGCCTAATAAATAGGGCTGCTATCTTTTGAGTTCAGCTTGGAGAGAGAATTTTGTAGGGGGTGTGGGTTGTTATTGTGATTGTCAAAACATTTATTAACTAAACAGAATTTCATAAAGTTTAGTGACAAAAAACAATCTTTACATGGTATAATGACATAAGCTTGTGAGTTGATTCTGATCTAGATTCAATATCGATTCATTTGGATAAATATCAGGTACAGTAGCTACAAGTTAATTTTTCTTAAGGAAAAAAATCTAATGTTGTAAACATACAGGGAGCATGTCCATCATGGTGATAATGTTAATAAAAAAATATTTTAAAAAAATGACATGCAAACATGTCTATCCAAATATGAAAATATGAAAAATACCACTGCTAGATTATTAATAATGCATGTTTTTGAAAAAGAAACATCTATTAGAGTAGCATATGCTATAATGATCAGTCTTTTTTGGCAACACTTGATTCATTAATACTAACACTTTATTTTATTTTATTTTCTCTTCTACTCTACATCTATTTTTTTTAAAAGGTTACGTATGCCTTAGAATAAGCTGGGAAGGGTCACAGCACTTGCATATTGTTGTCCTATTGTTAGTTTAATTGCTTCTATTGCTCTCCTCATTTGTAAGTCGCTTTGGATAAAAGTGTCTGCTAAATGATTAAATGTAAATGTAAATTAATAAATCAGAATTGAGGGTCTAAGTAGGCCTCAGGATTCTGAAAAAAAGAAAGGACTAAATTGATGCACTGCAGCTAGTTGTGTATTTACATACTTATATATGGTTTTTGTATCAAGTGGTGGTAATTGTATTGTGTTAATAATTTGAAGTGTATTGATGTGGGACAGTAGACGCTGTGGGATGCGAGACATTTTTTAGAAGAGATTCCAACAATAAAGTGAAAATTGAAACTGAATGAAAATGGAAAAGGAATAGGAGCTGCATGAGGTGAAGCTGAAGATTGAATGAACACCAATAAACTGAAGCCTGTTCTATATGACGCATCCTATATGAGATTAATCAGATGTTCTAGATACATAACATAAATGGAACATTACAACTTGTATTTGCACAAAAGGACACAAATGCAAGCGAACTTGAACTAGCTAAGTGCTAGCCAGAAATTGTTACTCCCATTGTGGATGCGCTCTTTCCATAACAACGTGCTGAAACACGGGCAACTAAAGCATAAAGAATTCACAACATTCTATAGTGTTCTCATTATAATTTTATGTACATGGCAGATTGGCGCTGCACAACTTCCACTAAAATGTATTTTCATCAAGTGATCACTGCGCATTTTTGAAGCTATCGAACATCAAACAAAGAGAGTTTTACAACATTAGAAAACCACATATGGCAAACCATATGTACAAAAATGGTCTGAAAAAGGTGAAGACACATGTGGGAATCTGCGCTCAACTGAGCCCCTATAAAGCTTGCTGCAGCACAACCTCTTCAGGCATTACGTAATATATCCTATTACACAACACATGCAGTCCTGCCAGTGAACTGAAACTAGAGAACACAAGTCCCCTGCTGACACCCCGAACATATTACACAGATCTGGATCATGACTTTTTGCATGGGACTTTGATCTGATGATAACATAGGTGGCAGATCAAATGATTTGGCTTTTTAAACAAATGAAAATGAAAATGCAGATCGCAGGCAAAAGTGACAACGTGAGTGAACGTCCAATTTGCTTTGTAACGGCACCATTAGATTCATGGGCATTAAGGAAAATACAAAAGTCACCCGCTGTGAATTACAAGACATTTGCTAGTACTTCAGCACCTAAATGGAGACCAATGAATTTCAGCTTTCAGCCCATTTCAGAAGCTGCTGTGTCTTCTATGGTGGCTGAATTTTATTACTCTAATAATCATCTTCCCTGATAAACAGCAGTGACAGTGAAGACTTAAAGTAGCAATTAGGCACTTTCGGTCATGACTGATGGCTAGAGATATTCACTCAAACATTAAAGGAGAACTCCGGTCAATTTTAACATTGAGCTCATTTTTTGTAAATGTGGAGTGCTGTCAGTACAGAGAACAACGACAAAAATCGGTGTTGCCTACACCATGTTATCCTCTTTTTAAAATTTGCACCCTGTTGACTTCAATGGGGCAAGTTTTAAACCTGCTTTTAGCCTCTTAACATCCTTGATGTGTCATTACAAGTGCACAGCTAATGTGAGTGATTCCTTCAGAGTGAACGCGGTGAATCTGACTGCAGTAGATGTGAAAGATATTAATAAAAATGATGTTATTTCAGCCAGCGCACATACCTGTATTTACATCCTGTTTTCGGTCGAAGTCCATAGTAATCGATTGTCGAGTTCACGCGCGTGATCATAGGTAACTAAACCTATGCGTGTGAACTCGACAATCGATTACTATGGACTTCGACCGAAAACAGGATGTAAATACAGGTATGTGCGCTGGCTGAAATAACATCATTTTTATTAATATCTTTCACATCTACTGCAGTCAGATTCACCCGTGATCACTCTGAAGGAATCACTCACATTAGCTGTGCACTTGTAATGACACATCAAGGATGTTAAGAGGCTAAAAGCAGGTTTAAAACTTGCCCCACTGAAGTCAACAGGGTGCAAATTTTAAAAAGAGGATAACATGGTGTAGGCAACACCAATTTTTGTCGTTGTTCTCTGTATTGACAGCACTCCATATTTACAAAAAAATGAGCTCAATGTTAAAATTGACCGGAGTTCTCCTTTAATATTTTGTCATCAGTTACTCACCCTCATGCAATTCCCAACCCTGTATTTTTTTCTTCCTTCAGTGAAAAAAAAGAAAATATTGCAGAACTGCTGCAAAATTAATATTTTTATTTAGCATGGATGAATTAAAGGGGTCATGAACTGCATTGTTTTATTGTTTCATAATGTTTCCTGGGGTGCACTTATAATGTTAGTATGATTTTTACTTCAAAAATGGTCATAATTTAGAAATAAAAGGCATTTTTCCTAGCCTGATTTTAGCCTCTGATTTGAACGCTCTGTTTGAAGGGGCGTGTCTGCTGTGAGACTTCAGTTTAAACGCCCACTGCTGTGATTGGCTAAAAGCTTTTCATACGAAATAGCTAGTATTACATGTTTTACTCTCTCGAAAACTTTTAGCATGTTTTTACTATTACAGCTCTGAATGTTAACTACTGTTTATTACTACTGATAATTATAGCAATGCAATTAGATCTATGGCATTACATTTATATCGTGGCATGAGGCCATCCTTAAAAATATTTTGGTTTGCTGTAACAGCAAAAAAAAAGAAAAAAAGGGTCGGTAGGTAGGTCTATATTTTTTTATATATATAAAAAATAATATAAAAAAGTATATTTTTTTAATAATAAAAAAAAATCGGGGTCGGGGGGTCTTGAGAGAACATTTTTCACCGATGTCTAGGGGCTGTTTACACCAGGCCACTTTGCGTTTTCTCAGATCGGATTGCAATCTGATTGATCAAAACGATTCAATTATTTACACCTGGTTACATAGATGTGTGTTGTTGTTATTTTGCGGATATAACCGATCTTTAATTCCCGCTATATGCAGATTTAATGCAGTGCACCGAAAGCAACAGTTATTATTTTATTGGTCAACAGCTAAAATTTCTGAATCAAAGCCCGCAATAAGAGAAAGCGGAAACAGCCCTGGTAAGATCATTTCGTTTCTTTACATTTAATGAAGATGATCGTGTGTTAAGCGTCTGCGACTTACTTTCACTTTGATTTGCGATAGCACGTTGATGCTTAGCTTCTCATCTGCGGCGATGCGTGTTGCAGTAGCGTCGTCATTACTGACTAAAACATGACATGTAGCCTATATAACACGCTTTCACATGTTTATTTTTTAATAAACCATAATCAACAACATATAAAAATTAAATAATCTTTAGAGTAAAGCCGCAGCCATCATTACCAAGCGCGAACCATTGACAGTGAATGAAACGGAGCGATCTTAGCCTGCAGGCCGTGTGAAATGCTTAAACCTGGTGTAAACATAATGACGCGCCACGAGTTTTTATTTAAAAGAAAGAACGTAGCTTATGTTTGTATGTATGTCTAAGCAATTTATATTCACAATACTTAATAACTAATATTATTTTATTGCATTTGTATTAGTTGTTTGAAGAGTTAAAAAAAAATTGGTCGGTCTTAACGCAAGTTTACAACCGGCAAGTCGGTCGGACTAAAAGGGAAAATAAATAAATAATTGGGTCGGTACTAAATTGACAGGGTCGGTCGGGTTACGGCAAACAAGAATATTTTTAAGGATGGCCTGAAAGGTTGCAGTGATGAGCATAGCTGATCACAGACATGTATGCAGCGATCTCGTCGTTGCAACTCGATTTCTGCACACTAATGAATGCTTTCATCATAACTATCAGTGCAAACACAAAGCAAATAAGAGATTCGTTGATTATTACGGGAGTTTTGGCGCGAGTCAAGAACTCAGTCACTGATAAACATGCGCCGTTTGATTGAAAGCTACAGCTATTGTAAACTGAGCGTTCTTTGATCGCTTTCTATATATAAGTCAATCAGTTTAAATAGCAGATAATTAAAGGAGAACTCCGGTCAATTTTAACATTGAGCTCATTTTTTTGTAAATTTGGAGAGCTGTCAGTACAGAGAACAACGACAAACACGTTGTTGCCTACAACGTGTTATCCTCTTTTTAAATCCTGTTTTCGGTCGAAGTCCACAGTAGTCGATTGTCGAGTTCACTTGCGTGATAACCTATGCGCGTGAACTCGACAATCGACTACTGTGGACTTCGACCGAAAACAGGAAGAAAATACAGGTAGGCTATGTGCGCTGGCTGAATTAACATCATTTTTATTCATATCTTTCACATCTACTGCAGTCAGATTCACCGCGTTCACTCTGAAGGAATCACTCACAATGGCTGGGCACTTGTAATGACACATCAAGGATGTTAAGAGGCTAAAAGCAGGTTTAAAACTTGCCCCATTTAAGTCAACAGGGTGCAAATTTTAAAAAGAGGATAACACGGTGTAGGCAACACCGATTTTTGTCGTTGTTCTCTGTACTGACAGCACTCCACATTTACAAAAAAATTAGCTCAATGTTAAAATTGACCGGAGTTCTCCTTTAACACCCTACTAAGAGAAACAATGTGAAGTTGACCATTTAGTCACTGGTTTGATTTACTGACAGGACAAAGAACATCTGACTGTAGCTACGTGAATCATTACATCAGAAATGACTGGTCACAGATCAGGCATTAGAATTAACACGGTTGTGGCAATACAGTCAAGTTCATATCGTAAAAGCCTGCGCCGAGTTTGCTGACTGATTTACCAAAGAATCCAGTGAAATGTACCGAATACGAATAAATAATGTTCAACTGAGACATTCACGTGGTTGAAAATAAATATCCACATTCCTAGCATTAGGATCCTTTGGAAGGTATAAGTTATTTTTAGGCCAGTGAGTGACCCTGAGCTCTTCTCTCGTCCTTATCTCACTAACGCCAGTGGGCGGGGCCTAAGTTGATTTTCTTCTGCAGAGGCGGTCATTCACTACCTTATTACGTCATAAAGAGGCACAGTCCAGGGCGAGTCGTTCGCTATGCCTGGTAACAATAAAAGCTGATTTTGGACTAACAAGGAAGTTTTCAATTCTGAAACATTCAGGATACTTATAATATGATGACCTCTTCTATGTCAAAAGTAACCTCAAGGAAAATTTGATTTCTCAGTTCATGACCCCTTTAAATGTATCAAAAGTGACAGAAAATACTTTTAAATTGTTACAATTTGAAATAAATACAGTTCTTCTGAACTTTCTATTCATCAAAATAAAAAATTTACTATCCTGATTTCAACAAAAATAAAAAGCAGCACAACTGTTTTCAACAATGAAAATAGTACGAAATGATTTCAAAACAGCATATTTAGAATGATTTCTGAAGGATCATATGACAGATTTGCCATCAGTTTTGCCTTCACAGGAATAAATTAGCTAGGCTACATTTTAAAATATATTAAAATAGAAAATAGTTATTGTAAATTGTAATAATATTACTGTTTTACTAGGTTCCTGATCAAATAAATGCAGCCTTGGTGAGCATAAGAGACTAAGAGATAAGTATAAGAGATAAGCTACTTTTGAATGGTGCTCACCATGATTTTTTGTAGTATGAAAAAGAGATAGACAATTAGCCTACTCCTTTTGTATTCCACAGAAAAAAAGGGTGGGTAGATAATGGCATCATTTTCGGTTTTAAGAAAATTATCTGAGGAAAGTGTGACTCGATTGGACTGCCCAAATTATACTTGTACACAGGTCACAAAGTGTATCAGACAAAAACTTAAGAAACTTCAACCTAAAATAAACATGGAGTTGAAGTAAGATTAAAAATACTTTTGGAAGATACATTCAAAACTCACTTGTCGGGGGGGGGGGGGGGGTGATGTGCAGAATGCGCACAACTCTTCTCTAATCTATCTTTTGGCTTCAGAAGACTTGGAATATAGCACACTACAGGACATCTCAAATCTTGTTTCACAGGAGAGAGAAAACATAAGTTGAACCACATTAAAAGAGGTCTTTTCAGACTTCCCCTCGAATGACTAGAGATAACGTTAGATATGTCTCTAACAATAAATGCTGGAAATGTGTCAAACAAGTGAAAGACTTTAGATAGCCATTCAGTGGTTGGTTAAAGGTTTAAGCAAAGTGCTAACTTCCCCAGCTAACCAACCACATCACATTTGAGTCATTGTTTCCTCTCATTGTCATAAGAACCACATATACTTCAACATGTTTCAATGCATATCACTGAAAAGCGATGGAAAAAAGGGTCCCATTTACACCGACGTCAGTATGTTCACTAATGGCTCTTCACTTCCATCGCTAATGGGGGCTATAGTGACACAAATCAATACATGCTGTGCTCATGTGCATTTTATCAAAAACACAGCAGACTTTTTATTTATCCCTGTGGACATTATGATGGCCTTGAAATTTGATCATCTTACAAAAAAAAAAGAAGAAAAGAAAACAGCAAATGCATTACGTTGAATTACACAGGTGAACGCAAATCATAAGCTTTCATCTGTTGTTTACTGAGAATAAGTTGTGAGAAGTTGTGGTTTAGTTGGTTGTAGAATATTTTAGGCATAATTTCTGAGGTGCAGTTGTTTTTATGGTATTGATTTTCATTTCACCATGAAAATTATTAAGAGGGTGACAAATCCTGAGTAGGTAAACAGATGGCAAATGACAATATGATGAAACTTTAACAACTAAACTGTCAAAATGCAGCTATGACGCAAATTCAAAGCCGAAATTATCATTATTTCTGATGAAAGAAAGATGTCTAAATGTCTATGAGGAAATCATGAGACAGGAAGTGGTTATAATATGACCCCCTACTCAGGGGGATTTGAATGTCTCTTTTTGTTTGCCATCATCAGACATTGTAATTGGAGAACATGTCAGTATTTACTCTGTCACAGTGGTGATGGAAAGTGGACAGCTTTGCTCATAGTTTTCTATTGACTCATTCGAAGTCTGGATGATCGTTTCTTCAGAACCCGTAGATGTTCCATCTTATGCTTTTGCGCACAGTTGCATAAGTTAACTGTGACATTGTGGGCAAAACCACAGACAGAATGCAGAAAATATTTCTCGCAGCACTCATACACCTATAATAGGTGTTTCTTCTATGCTAAAATTATATGGTGACAATGACAATAAGAATTTGCTAAATATACGTTACACCTTTGGTAAGTGCTCAGGAATGGCATATGGGCTTCAGCCAGATGCAGGTGACCTCAGTCCTAGACAGTCGGCTGGGTCGGCCACAGACGGAGGCCTCTCTGCTGGAGGTACGACACAGCATTTCAATTTTTCCAAAGCACAATACAGTGACAGTGGTGTGTCTGCAGCACCAGTCTGTACCTCATTAAACATCTGGTTTGAACATTCAACAGTTATAAAAATCTAAATTTAGGCTACTTTTAAAATTTTGTTGTGAACAACAAGATCAAAACATTAGCTACTTTCCCATAAGGAAATGGCAGACATATGAATGTACATTGCTACCCTGCAAGCTCAGCTCATAGACAATCTCTATGGGCTTTAACAAAGTCTATTTGTTCATGTTGTGGTTACGAGAAGGTGGACTGTTGAAACAGCTTGTAAAATTCAGTGTTGCCTATCCATCAAGTCATTCTCTGAAAACAAGACAATGTGTATAAATGCCCCAGACATTACCCCAGTCTTCAGTGTCACATGATCCTTCAGAAGTCATTCTAAAATGCTAATTTGTTGCTCAAGTAGGCTAACATTTCTTATCAGTGTTGAAAATAGCTGTTTAATATTTTTGTGAAAACTGTGATATTTTTTTTTCAGGCTTCTTTGATGAATAGAAAGTACAAAAAAAAGAAGAAGAAATTTTTCATAACATTATAAATGTCTTTACTGTCACTTTTGATCAATTTAATGCACACTTACTTGCTGAATAAATGTATTAATTTCTTACTGGTCCTAAACTTTTGAACTGTGTTGTGTATATGATCATTTTTAGTCATTTCAAAGTCTTGCCTCTGGGTTTGACCGTTTCCTTTAAATCATGATGACTACTAGGCTACACTTTGCATGAGTACATGATGTAACTGCAGTGAAATTTAGAGAACACGGTACAAAAAAGAAATATTACAAGCAATCCTGTCTTAAACTAAAAGTCTTGATTGAAAAATTCCGGTCAAGTGATCATTACAAGCTATGCGAGACCTACATTATAAGGCTAGTGGCTCCATAAAAAAAGGGAGTCTCTCTAAAAAAATAATCTCAACCTAGAATTTGAGAGCTTAAAGTCTCACATGTATTTGCAAATGTTAATGAGCGTCATACATATTCAAGCAGTTAAGCAAACAGCTGAATGTGTGATTGCTGCACTTCCCACATCCTCTGAGGGTGTTATTTGCATTCTGGAGCATCGTGATAATCATGATTCCAGATGTAAAATGAAGTATATGCATACATGCTTTTGATCTGAAATAAAATGACACTTGTTTTATAATACACAATCAAGGACATTATCAATTGTTAAGTGTCAGAAATGTGTCACTAAGCTAGAATGTGCCACTGTTTGTAACAATAACATCCATGCTCAAATCAATGCACAACAATTGACTGAATGATTGTATGTGTACTGAAACTCTGTCAACCTTCCAAACAATTCAGTACGTCAATAGTTTCAGGCTTTGTCATCGTATGTGGCTGATTTACAGACCACAGGAAAAACACACACAGCACGTCAGCAACAGCTCACCCCATGTGACTCAGCAGTCAGATGAAACCAGGAAAGCCAGTGAACTCATGTGGCACTCCAGTGCAAACAAACCAGTCAAGCAAAGCAAACTTCTGAGAGCAAATGACCCTGTTATCTTTAATGGCCACTGATCTAGCTGAACACAGTTTCATGCATATTTCAAAGATGATGATACAAATAAATGAGTAAATGATTACCTTTCTGAACATGGATGATATCAGGGTAGTTGGTAAGGTGTCCTTGGTACAGGGCTAACAAATCCATCACAGGGTCCACGTCTTGTTTAGGCTGCTCCACAAAGTAGTCTCCAATAGCTTCGTAGGCTTCTCCCGTGTACGCAATTGCTTGGTTCAAACCGACCGAGTATGACTGCTGGTCCATCTCAAATGCTTGACTTAGATACTTAAAAGACTGTCCCACTTTTTGATACTCTTTCTTGAACCCGGCTATCTGCTTCCTCGCAAACTCGTTAAGCGTGGCGTTGACTTGGATCACGCTGTCATCCATTTTCTTGGAGAAGGCCTTGAATCCATCAATCCTGTTTTCGACGTCTTGCAGGTCAAGAGGGGCTGCTGGAGTGCTGATGGTGAGAAAGAAATTAGCACCGACCATCTCATCCTTCTCTGCTTTTCTCTTCCCTTGCTTCCAAGACTTTTCGTCCGTGCTGGAGCAGGTGAGGAAGTGCTGGAAAACATCACACCGGGCCAGCACAGGGTGGCTGGTCATATGATTCATCCACCACAACAGCCCTCTTCTCCTTTTAGAAATGAAGTCTTCTTCAAAGCGACCGGTGGCTTGTTTTTCAGGGATGTGTGGCACTGAAATGACAGGAAATTTCTCCACCAACCGTGCATAGAGCCAATCAAAATGCTTATATCTTCTGTTGACCTGACTCTGCGTGTGGGTCGCCGTCAGCTTGTAGGAAATGTAACTTTTCATGCCTTTGAATTTCGTTTGCTTGGTGGGATCATCAATAGTGCAAGTGAATGGGTAAGGGTTTTCCTGCCACTCTGGACCGTACTGACCCATTACCACACAGATTTTATCCCCATCCTTCACAAAGCCGGATGCTTCCCCCAGGACGAATGCCTCACCGCCTGACTTCACAAAAGTGGAGAACCTGTTCAGATTTCTGCTGACCGTGGCTGAACTTTTGGCTTGCTGTGCACCTCTAGGCATGGAGGATGTGGAGATGCTGTAGCTAGAGGGTCCGTTACCTTCATAATTCCTGTATCCTCCACCAACAATCCCTGGTTCATCAGCTACGGACGAGTGATCGTCCCAGTCATCATCCCAATCATCATCACTGGCTGGGGTCCCTGCATGTTGTTGTTGTTGTTGATGCTGAGGTAGAGCAGGGTAGGCTGTGAAGCTGGGTGCTGCTGGTGCACTGTTGTAGCTCTCTTGAGTCTGGTTTTTGAAGTCAAAACCACCAGTGGGAATGTTGGCATACCGAGAGTTGTTGTTAAAAGACGAGACGGTGTCATTCCTCAATACCTCGACGTAGGACGCAGGGAGAAGCCCCCTATCCCCTCTACTGTTCGCCCCCTCCAGCCAGCCCTCAATGTCCTGCTCGCTGTACAGAGTTACAATCTCGTGCTCCTTCACTGATATCTCCCCTGGGTTTTCTGAATTGAAGTCATACAGAGCTCTCGCTCGCAGAGCCATGACACACACAAAATATATCCAAGCTTCGATGAAATTAAAATCGTTTAAGGCTAGCGTATCAGCTAGCTAACTCCAACCCAAACTCACTCACTCACTGACCTGCGAGACTGACAACAACTTGCGCGTCAGCTGCGGGAACCGTAAACCCTAGCTGTATCTACGTTATCTCCAGAGTCCTCCTCACACCGCTTAAATGATAACGTGACTGTCAGCTGTCGTGTTTAAAATTCCCAAAGTAGTAGGCAGGATAATTTCTTCATCCGTGGAGTTCACCATCCAGAGCCCAGTCGCTGTGCTGCGCGCCCGTCCCACACCGACCGCAGTGTACAACAGCGCCGAGGAGAGCACAGCCAGTCCGGGTAGTCGAGGGCGGAGCTTAGCACCAGGCAGCACGAATCAAATACATAGTGAGGACTTCTGATTTTCGCGAATCGTCTCTTTTGAACAATTCTATACAATTAACAGTTTTAGTGATTATTTTACATCAACACGCAATTACGCCATCACGTGGGATATTACATTAAATTATCAGAAAAGCCACGTGTAAATTGAGGCTTAAATTAAATCTACCAGGAGGCAGCTTAACTTCAGATGTGATGTAAGAGTTCAGTTGTGTGTGTGTGTGTGTGTGTGTGTGTCTATAGGCTATAGTCATTGAGTCACTCATTCAAACGATTCGTTCAAACAGGTGATTCATTCAAGAATGAGACAGTTGTTTATGAAATTGGTCATTGAATCTTTGACTCAACCGATTCATTAATTAATAACTAATCATTAACTATTAATTATTCAACTAATTATTAACTATTTAATTATTAACTATTCATGAACTATTTAACTAATTTTTAACTACTTGCTTATTGAACTGTTGTATGAAATCAGTGTCACGTTTTCAGTCGTGATGATATTCAGGACAACTGAACTCTTGGTCATGTGATGTTGCTTGTGTCATATGTTATAATATAAAAATAAAAACTCTTTATTTATGTTAATGTTAACTAAGTTTCTTTGTCTGTGTTGTGATCATTTGTTTCGATTTCCCCCTCGAGAGGCTGCGCGAGCCGTCACTACATTAAAGTATAGGCTACTAATTTATTCCAGTGTATAATATTATATCATGTGACACTGAAGACTGGAGTAATTATGCTGAAAATTCAGCTTTGCAACACAGGATTTAATTATATTTTAAAGTATATTAAAATAGAAAACCATTCTTTAAAATTGTAATTATATTTCACAATATTACTGTTTTTTTTCTGTATTTTTGATCAAATAAATATAGCCTTGATGAGCAGAAGAGACTTCTTTCAAAAACATTAATAATAGTAAAGTTACTAAACTTTTGACTTAGGCCTATAATCAAGTGATATTTAAAAATTAACAAGGGCTGGACCCTTTTGACCCAATCAGCATTTCTTGTCCAATGGTCGGTCAGTTTAATGTTGCAATTTCATCCTTCTCATGGGCATTTAATTTTTCTCAACTTCTCAACCGCATTTAATGACTTTTGAGTATAAAACTCCCCCCCCCCCATTTTACCTGTCAAAGAAAACCTGCTTAATAATTTTGCACACCTGAATAAAGGTGTCGTCATTAACAATTATATATCACTTATAAATTATTATTTGCAAAATGAATGGTAGTTATTAAGAATGATTAGGTTTGGAATTGACAAAATGTACTTGGGAAAAATACTGTTAACATTTATTCTATCTATTCAGATATTAAATCAATACCGTACTCCATTAGTCAAATTATCCTATTTAAAATCTATGTTTAAAATAGGAACAGTCCGTTTTAAATCTGTTCCTGAGTTATTTTTTGGGGTTAATATCATAATTATCTCATTCCTATATTCTATATATACATATACTTTTTTTTTTCATGAAACCAAATACTTTTTTTTTTTTTTTTTAATGAAACGAAATACTTTTCCCGGTAAACATTCTAATTACGCCACTTCCTGTTTAATTTCCCGCGCCCTCGTGTGAAGGGAATGGAGCCGTTCAGAGTCAGACTGGCGACCGTTGCAGAGTGTTCAAGAAGTTGATGTTAAGGTAAATAATTTTATTTATCAAACATTAGTTATCCTTCTCAAAGTAAGAATGCGTCTGTTTATGATAAATTAGGTTGCGACTCGTTTCATGCCATTGAAATTTTATTTTTAATCAGTGCACTCTCTTTTAAAGTGTATTTCGTTCTAATCGGTAACCGTTAAAAAGCCCGATGAACGCTGGAGACAGAGCGTAAAATAATGTTTCTGATTGGAACGAACCGAAATCCTTGCTACAATTGTGCTATCATTGGTTCTCGGCTTATTACAAAAAGGTCTTAGCCGAAAGAGCCTCACGACGTCGATGATTCAGTCAGAGACCGGTCCGGTTTGTGTTGGGAACAGGTTCAACCGATTCATTGAAAGATCCGATTCAAAAGAAAGAGTAGTTCACAATTCGGACATTGATACAATCAGACGCTTTCTCCATCTACATTCATTTATACCGGTGCTACGATTAAAATACAATATGACACAGACA
This sequence comes from Scardinius erythrophthalmus, assembly GCF_964197995.2. NCBI lineage: Eukaryota > Metazoa > Chordata > Actinopteri > Cypriniformes > Leuciscidae > Scardinius > Scardinius erythrophthalmus. The sequence goes on from NC_138225.1 coordinate 27,840,303, forward strand.
GGACGCATTTACTGTAATTAAAGAGTGTAGGCCCTATACGGTTTTTACAGTATTATGATGTGATATCCGCCTATAACTATACGTGAGCTTAACAGGTTTTGACCAGTTTTTCTCAAAACAGTTAGACGCATTATGATAGTGGAATGCTGTCAAGCGTGTTTGCATTGCAATGGCATAATGAGTCAGTGAAGCTTAATCACATTCCTGCAAGGGGACTGTCATTGTAGTTGATGTCATAGTTTGCCGTAGATGTTGTAGTTTAATTACTCTTGGTTACAAGATTTCTTTTGAGAAATTTATATGAAAGGCTCGTTTTATTTATTAGAAAATACATTTTTGATGGTAAGCAACTAAGCATTAGGCAGGCAATCAAGCTGAAGGTTGCTAAATGTCTGCAGACATGCAGAACAAAGCAATACTGTCATATAACAACAATCGATGTGATTGCTTTATGATGTAGGATAACTCATATAAAACAACAAAAACCTTCTACTAACACAGCCTATGTTTGATCATGTCATGATGAATGATGTTAAGTCGTTGCATTTTCCTAATCACATGCTGGCCACCATCGGTCCTTGGTCTCCACCACTAGTATCCCATCATGACACAGCATGGCTTTGAGGTCCCCCGCCTGGAGCTGACGGTCAGGCAGCTGATACTGTCTAGTGAAACTCCTCGACACAAACCCATGCTCGTCCATCCTCACCCCATGCCGACCTCTGATTAACAGCCACCCCTCAAAGACTTGTATGAGGATGTCTTCTGGTTTAAACTGAGTCACGTCCAGCAGGATTTGAAACACTGGCTCTCCTGAGTCCTCGTCCCCACTGTCTGCTTGACTCCCCTCAGTGTCCATTTTAACCGGCAGACATTCAGGTCCCGGCAGGGCAAATAGTCGGTGATCTTCAGTGCATTCATTGAGATTCCTTGTTTTGAAGAGCTCCTGGTAGCGCACAGGGCTTGATATCCAGTGGGAAATAGTGATCCCCTCTCTTGCCATGACACTGGGTGCAGAGGTTACCTTGGCTTTTTGTGTAGTGAATGTGCAGTAGCGCGATGCCGTTAGAACCAACCAAAGCTATAAAAAGAAAGTCCTCTGCTTAGGTTTCTGGGCATGGGATGGGGCGGACCATTTTAGAATAGGCAAAGAGAACTGATATGTTCACATTAGTATGTAGGAAGCTTGTACTCAACAAGCATGACATAATGTGTTGTTACACACACTACTGTTGAAATGTTTGGGGAAATTTTTGTGACCGTACAGTGGCAATAAAGACTTCCATTGTTACAAAAGATTTGTTTCAAATACTGTAGGCTGTTTTGAACTTTCTCTGAAATCTGTTTTCAACATTAATAACATTAATAAGAACTGTTTCTTGAGCACCAAATCAGCAGTAATAATGCTTGCTGAAACTCAACTTTTCCATCGGAGGAATAAAATACATTTTCAAATATATTCTAAACAAGGATACATAAATGCTACACTAAGTAGGAGCAAACACAAAATTCCTGTTAAATAAATATATGCATATACCTTAGTTTTTCTTCTGAGGTATGACAGTTTACAGACAGATGTGAATAACGAACCAATACTGCCACCTTGTGGATATTTATTAGGAGTACACATATATATTTATGTAGATATATACCTGTATATTATATATAGATGGAGAGAGAGAGAGAGAGAGAGAGAGAGAGAGAGAGAGAGAGAGAGAGAGAGAGAGAGAGAGAGAGAGAGAGAGAGATTCTGGACACGGCAGTAGAATAGGCCTGGATTACGAAACTAATGTCTTTGGTCATAAAGACGTATCAAGCCAAGGCACTTGAGAATTTTAGTAAATATATAAAAAGCCTTTATTTAGTCACTTAGGCAATTAAAATCAGTTCACAAACAACAGCTAATAAGCCTTCATCAGGGTGTGGGTAACAAACACACTCAGAGTTCTTTTAAACAACAATTAATTAGTCATGACGTGACAGTCACCTGATTACTTAATGTGGAATAGTCACAAGAGAGAAGACATTTTTCATATAATTAATGATATAGAGAGGACACATCTCACTAGAACATAACCAAACACAATATATTCAAATAAACAAAATATTCCATAACATGTCCATTACATAAATGTCTGTTTAGGATTTGTATGCTTGCTTGGTTGTACACTGCTGTTCAAAAGTTTAGGGTTGGTAAGATGTTTTTTTTTAAAGAAGTCTCTTATATGCTCACCAAGGCTGCAATGTTTTTGTTTTTATAACAAAAATACACAAATAATGTTAAATATCACTACAGCTTAAAATAAGTGGTTATTTGAATTTTATTATAATTTTTTTTCCAAAGTAATTTATTCCTGTGATTCCTGAATTTTCAGCATCATTACTCCAATCTTCAGTGTCACATGATCATTCAGAAATCAGTCTAATACTGAATTTGGTGTTTAAAAAAATAATAATATTTTTTAGTATTAATGTTGAAAAGTTGTGCTGCCTGCCTTACCATGATCATTTTTCTCAGGGTTCTTTAATAAATAGAGAGTTCAAAAGAACACCATTTATTTGAAATAAAAATGTCTTGTAACACTGTAAATGTCTTTACTGCCTCTTTTGATCAATTGAACGTGTCCTTGCTGAAAAAAGGCATAATAAAAAACAAAAACAAACGGTACTAACATGTACTTCATGTTCAAATAAATGGATAAAATAATAAACCTCACATTTCAGCCTTTAAACAATTTTTAAGAAAAGGAATGAGGCAAAATGATAAATGGTTTATATGTATTTTATCTTCTCTATGAAGAGTAAGATACATTATTTGAATTTATATTTTTAGAATATACATTAGCTTATTTACAATCAACAACGGTGGATAAAAATTTGGTTTGATTTCGAATTTGTTACACGATGACCATTTGAGACCATAATATAATTATAGTACTTAGGCACACCAGTGGCATGCTTTGATACTATTATAGCTTCCCACAATCCTGAGTTTTTCTCTCACTGAGAGTACTATTATCACTATTATCGTTGTTATGATCATTTACACTTTCTTTACATTATTACATAACTCATCAAAATATATAATGTCATAATTTACGTGTTTGTCTGCTTTTTTCAAGGTTGGAGAAGTGATTATTTTTTAATAATTATTTTTCTCTATAATTCATTGTGTGTAGGTGTGTAAAAGTAACTAATCCAATTAGCAGTTTTATTTTGCAGTACGAGTCACTGAGCTGATAATCTCTGGAGACTGCGCTCTACTAATCCCCTTTAGTTGTTGTCTCTCTCTCTCTCTCTCTCTCTCTCTCTCTCTCTCTCTCTCTCTCTCTCTCTCTCTCTCTCTCTCTCTCACTCCCTGAGTATTCACCCACCTCTAGTTTATGTTTATTTATGAATGGGGAATGAACAGAACTGATTCCTCTTTTCTCCATCCTTTCATTTGAAGAAGGACCATTGAATCTCTGTCTTCGTATAGTGTCTTTCTGTGTTCCCTCTTCAAAGCCGTCCTCCTCCTGGCCTCGTTCAGTTACTCTGGCTTGGCTTGTTTGTTGTCTAGGGTAACGCTGTTGCTGGGGACGATGTCAGAACACATTCAGCTCTCAATAGCCCTGTGTAGGATTGGCTTTTATACGGTAAGCCAAGCATACGTCTCCATATTTTGCCGTACATTTTATGCATGCACATGTTGGTGCATTTTCTATGATTTTAGTTATTTGGATGTTTGTCCAAACTTATTTTGGTGGAATTATGGTCTGTTATAATATCTTACAGGCCACCTGAAGCTACAGGTGGCATTCTCAACAGAATACACAATCTGAACGCTGCAATAGTTCTCCCATGTAGATCTGCATTCTGCATGATTACAATAGCTGGAATCATAGTCTGTGTCTGACAGCTTTCATGAGCTGGTAGTGGTAGCAAATCAAAAGTGATTAAACTGTGGTGAATATAGCGCCTGTTCATCCCCAGAGAGTAGTGTGGCAGGTGTTTTTGATAGTTAACTCTCGAGTTAACTTCTGTTATTTTATGCAAGAAGTCACAGGGTAACCTTATACAGTAGGAAAAAAAAACCCCAAAGCTGTAATCCTATTGTAACGTGTTCTTTGTTATGACTAGGGTATTTTTCTTATCTACTCTTCCAGTTTAACAGTTACTATTGAGATATGCTGTTTTGTTTCAATATTAGAAATGTAAAAATAACTTTTGTTGGATTAAGTCCCTCGAGGAAACATCATATAGCCTAGGTAGGATTATTGTTGCCATAGTTCCACAAACCTTTCCTCCATTGCATAATTCCACCTAGCAGCACCAATATAATTGCCTCTCTCGTTTCACCATGTTTGAAAGCTGTGTGTGGCAGAGCCTCTGTTCTCCTATTGGTCAACTTCACATTTGTGACGGAACCGTCGTGAAAGACCGATTTTTTTTTTTAAACATGCTATTCTTTCTGTCGTGACCTTGTGAAGCGTTGAGGACATGGTGTTGGCTGTCATCCACTATAACACCAGCGCTATACAAGATTAAATGATTGATTCTTGTTTGTCATTTACAAATCACCACATCACCCTATGTCAAGCGGATCATGCCAAAATTGGGCTGATATCGTGTAGTCTGAACCTGGTTGTATTCAGTAAAATGTTTTCATGTTTTTGAAATAAGTCTTTTATGTCCACCAAGGCTGCATTTATTGGATCAAAAATATAGTAAAACACTAATATTGTAAAATATTATTTCAATATATGAATTTTAAATTCTAATTTATTCCTGTGATGGCAAAGCTGAATTTTCAGCATCATTACTCCAGTCTTCAGTGTCCTTTAGAAATCATTCTAATATGCTGATTTGCGTTTTTTTTTTTCTTAGGATTCTTTGAAAAATAAAAAGTTCAAAAGAACAACATTTATTTGAAATGGAAATCTTATGTAACATTTTGAATGTTTTTTCTGTAATTTTTGATCAATTCAGTGTGTCCTTCCTTGCTCAATAAAATACCTTTTGACAGGTAGTGTATATTGTAGATTTTAGTCAATATCCTATCAGTTAGTTTGTTTTAATATGTGTTTAGATGTGTTATATATGGTAAATCTTTCATTTTCAGCGGAGTCGGCACAATAAGAAATTGAAGGCAACAGGTGTGTGGCCCAGTGTGAATGTGGTGCACAGGCTGTGCGGGTGAAGGTCTTATTGCATTTCATTAGTTTTCTGTAGGACCTTCATTGAGGTGGCAATGGAGGGGAAAATCACATGCCTTCTATTTTAGTTGTGGTCTAAAATTGTGGCACGTGGCTAACGGCTGTCCGGTCTCTCGCTCTAAAAGCCCCACCCTCCCTCATTCTCAGTTTTCCGTATACTCTACGTGCGTTTGCATGCGACTGCATGTGTGTTTACTCAGTTCTAATGTCAGTCTGACATGTACTTATTTACACAAAACTGTTAATGCTAGAACTCTACTGCTTTTGCATTTTTCTGGTGTTCATGAGATGGTAAACCTTTGTTCATTGTTATTAGGAGCACAGTTTTCCTGTACAGAATACCAATGAGATGTGTGTTAACTGCCTGTTTGTTCTAATTCAGGTGGTCTTTGTGCCAATAGTTTGACTGACAGTAACTAAGTTTGCATTCAAGTTCGCTGAAGAATGTTTTTCGGAAATGTTTGGCTCAGATTGTTCAAAAACACACAGTAGTGATTATTAGGCAGTATATTTCAGGATGGTAACCCTTACAAAAAATAAGTATACTTCAAGTTCATTTTATTAAGTATACTTAAGTAAAGTTCAAGTAGGGGTGTGCGATATCACGATTTTTGATCGTGGACGATTAAAATGTCTCCACGATCTACTTTTGAGGAAATATCGTAGTATCGTTCTGCTACAGTGCATTCTATCAGTTCAGTTCTGGCGCCTCCGTCCCAACATACTCAACGCGACGTACATTCACACATCACATGTTAACGCAGAGGTAGAGTTACTCTCACGGGATACTGCAATTCACAAAAGTTCATTATTTGCATGTGCTTTAAAGCTTTGCCGGTTAAATATTTAATTCGTGTGCTGATGCGCTGCTCTAACATGGGCTTTTCTGAGTGCGTAGGCTACACCCTTAAAAAGTGCACATGCACTTAAAAACCTGCCAAACAGCGCCTGATTACTGGACCAAGTTATCTTTCGAGTCTTATTAGGTTAATACTATCAAACACACACAAGGTTTACATAAACACAGTTGGTTATGTCTAAAATAAAAGCAAAGATTTGAGATAAAATCGGGTGTGTGTGATATGCGTGTATATTAGATGCGTGCGGTCTTAGTAAACATGCTGCCGCTTGTCCTTAAAGTAAAGTGGCCGAGAAGTACAAAAACAAACCACAATTCCGAAAACAAAACATCAAATTTATAAACGCAATGGAAAGACTAAAAACTAATTAACAAGTTAGAAAACACAATAACAATTTTGAAAACAAAGTAACAAATCAAAAAACACAATGACAAATCTGAAAACAAAATAGCAAGTCAGAAAACACAATTGACAAGTCAGACAAAACGGAAAAGGTAGGTATACGCGGCGAATGGAATACTGACCGCTGATTGGACGAGACATCTGCCAATCAAGACATGCAGAAAGTACATCAGACTGCGGCAGGAGAAAGTCGATTTGTGTGTGCATGTGTAAATATTAGAGCTGTATCGTCTATGATAATAATTTTTTTTTTTATGATATGCGAGGCTGCAAGCTGACATTATCGAGTATGTCACTCACTTTGCAAAAAACAAACAAAAACACTAGAATGCAGTTATAATGCCCCTAAAATTCCAGATATAGGGGCAATGCCCCTGCATGAGCTTTTGTCTTATATAATACGGTACAGTTAAGCACACAAGCTCTTTTTTGCGCAAGTTATATTAATTTTATACAGATCAATAAACAATAAGTTAATATTGTGAATTACAATTTGTCAATAAGGTAAGTTTGTTTTCTCTATTTCGCCAACAAAAATAGTTCCAAACTAAGCCACAGCAGAACGGTTGTGTGTCTCCAAGCAACACATGCTTTTTTAACCCTCTGGGGTATGAGGGTTTTTCTGGGCCCTGGAGGTGTTCTGACATGCTCTGACATTTGTGCTTATTTCTGTTACTTGTAACACTTTCATGGCTAAAGTCTGATTACACTGTATTCAGCACTAACTCTGCTACAATAATATGTGAGCTGCATGTATGTAAAAGTTTGTAGTTTTGAGAAAATGACATTTATGTGTGGTTTGTGAAAAAACAAAAAAAATTAGTCACTGAAATAAGGTCATAAAAACCATACTGATTATTTGTTCACAAGGCATGCATAAAATTGTATCATGTAGTCTAGAATTTTTGCTTCAAAACTAATGTAAAATTTGTCAAATTTATTTTGTGTAAGAAAGCTGTATGCGGGGAGGGCATGAATCACCATGAATATTGATGTGTTTCACACCTGGGAAGACAAATACCCAGCAAACACATTTACGTTGTGGCAACGTTTCTGGCACGTTGCATTTCCAGGGTTTTTCCTGGCTCAAAATGAGGCGGAGGTGGTAAAATCCTAATAATATATTTTAATAAGAAGTTAATTAAATTTGTATGTTTTGTAGATCATCATATAGCCTAATGTGTTTCCCACATAATTTTTGTGGGTGGAGCTCGGTACCTCTGGGGGGGTCCGGGGTTATGCCCCCCGGAAGAAAATTTTGTACATTTTAAAGATAAATTCATTAATCTGGTGCACTTTGAGTCACCCGAATCCACTGTTAAAAATAAATAATCCACCCGCAAAACCGCCCATATTCTTTGATTTAGATATCTGCATCTGATCATCACATTACAATTATTCAAATTCTCAGTGTTAAGCATGATAATATGGTAACATATCACACTGAAGTAGGCTGATTTAAAATGAACATTTATTTAAAATAAAAGTTCTTCTTTTGGCAAAATTACATTTCCTTAATAGCCTAAACAGATGCTTTACTCCCTTCAAACTTAAATTGTCAATGTTTCATTACATCACATCACTGTTTGAAAACACTCAGAATAATTTTTTGTACCTTTATAAAGGGCACTTTTCCCCTAATTTTATTAAATGTAGGCCTATGCTCCATCTTTCATTTCAAATTCTTAAATTTGATCAGTATATTCAATTAAAATAATAAGACACTAGGCTGTTACCAATCAAATTAAATAATTTACATTGAAAAATTATAACTGTATTAAATTAGATTATTTTAAATATTTTTGAATATACAAATAAGAAATGTTGAAAAGAATGATACTTTATGAAACTAAACCGCCAGTAGGAGGCGGCAGGCGACCGTCTTAATGAGCGAGTCATTGAGTCATTCATTCAAACGATTCATTCAAACGGCTGGTTTATTCAGAATGAGGCAGTTTATGAATGGGTAATTGAATCTTTGACTCAACCGATTTGTTCGAAACGCTGAATCATTCAGTAATGCAACAAGTGTTGCTGTGAGATGCGCGATGGTTCTGCTGTGATCTTTTTTTGGAACTATTTTCGCTGCTGAAACAGAACAAAAACAGTCATTGCGTCTAAAATGTAAGTGACTTAACTATTTGTTTATTGAATTGTTATGAAATCAGTCTCGGTTTCAATCTTGATCGCATTCAGGAAAACAGCTCTCTGGTCGTGTGTAGCCTTGGCTATAATGTTTCTTAACTATAATATGTTATAAATAACTGCGCAAGCCTCAACAGCGCAACATTGTTACCGTCAGTACATTAGGTTGGCCTATATTATTATCAACTAACGTTATAGGCTATCAATCGCCACTTACATTAAATGAAATAAAACAGAATCATCCTCACGTTTTCTGTGATTCCTTAGTTATTTTTTTTATTTTTAGCCTATATTAAAAATTGTTTTAATCAGGGCATTTGTCCAGCTGAGCAAGTATTAGGCCTACAATTATCTCTCACTTTTCCCTTGCAGTCTATGGTCCCTGACAAGCGTTACTCGAGCCCTGATATGTTTTCCTTGATTGGTTTTCCCTGAAGAGAATTACGTTGTTGAAAACGAAAGTAAAAGAGTCACGCACGTTCATTACGTTTTACCGTGATAAGGGTTCCATGTCTTTACTAAACTCAACACATTATAATGATTTATGTCATCCACCCTCGATTAATTGGAATGGAATGTTTGTATCACTTGGCCCGCCCGACCCGCGGATTATCCGCGATCCGCGCAGCACTATACGGTTTGAAATTGGACACAAGCGGTAACAGCAACAGAACCATCACGGTGGGAAAAGTGTCTCTGAGCATGTGACTGTCTGTCCGAGTTTTGTCGAGAGCCGGAGGCGGCACGAAATTTGACGGAGGCGGCCGCCTCATAATTCTCTATGCAGGAAAAACCCTATATGTATGTATATATCTATATATATATCTATATATATATATATATATATATATATATATATATATATATATGTGTATATATGTATACATGTTTTGCAATGATCACTCAAATGTGGTGATCAAACACTTGTGAGACAAAGATATGTAATGGAGGCAGGGTGAATGATAGAATGAGAATGATACATTTGAGCTGTAACCAAACTAGTTTGCATTGCATGTTCTATTCTATTCTATATTATATTCTAAATACTGTTGCATAGTCTTCATTAATGACTTTGTCTTTTAATTTAGTCAAGTCAAGTCAGTCATCTTAATTTATATTGCGCGTTTTAACAATGTAGATTGTTCCGAAGCGGCTTTACAGTGATAATAGGAAATTAAAGTCACAGAGATTATTTTAGCTTTATAGCAGCTCTAGAATAAAGTTATTGTCCAGCTAAAGTTAGTTTTGATTGATTCACTTACATCGCAACATTCATTATTAACTTAGGGGCCGCTAACACACCACCGTTTTAACAGAAAACTCTTTAAGTTCTTTCTACGCAAACTTCAAAAACGCAAACCTGTGAGAACGCTGAGGGCGTGCACATGCGTATTATGAGTTCAGTCTATAGGTATGCGCGTTTGAATATATATGTGCGAATGTCTACTGACATTACTGTTCAGGAGTAATATGGGCTAAAAAGACATCTAATAAAGTCAGATGTAAAATAACACTGCATAGTTTATCATAGATAGATTAAAGCTTATAAAAGCCAAAATTATTCATTCAAGAGCTGCGACTGATTTTCTTTTTGCCTTTTGTTGTTTGATTCACATTAATGGAGCAATCGTCAGCAGGTTTATTAGACTGCTTCCTCTTTAAGACCAAATGCAGATCTAATCATTATTACGCATCATATTTTCTCCCAACTATTTACGTCCATTTAAGACATAAACTGTATTTACATGAATAAGATATTTAAGTGAATCTCCAAGACGGCCATTTTGACATAGTTTTGTGTATATTTGATCGTTTAGATGCGCACACGAAGCCCAAAATATACGTTGCTTGTCTCGTTGTGGTGTGTTTCGGAGCGCGCGCCGCATTTGGAACATTTGTGTCAATTTTGGTACTTTTAATAGCATTTTATTATTAAACGCGTCCTGCAGTTTAGCAACAGTATAGACTACATTTTACAACAATCACCGATCGTGCAGATTCTGACGTTACGTTTGGGTTTTAGGGAGAAATGACAGCGCACCGCTGTGAAGGGAAGGAAGTTGCACTACAGAATGTGGATTTAGTTTTTAATGGTTATACCTCAAATATCTTCTTTTTTATAATCATTGGAAGCCAAAATCTAAATCTAAAATAAAAAATATTTAATATCAAAAATCTAGTAACCGTTTGAATGTTTAGTTCTGTTCTCATCGTCACTCATTAAGCAGGGCTTTGTGTTGTGCGCGCTGTGGCTCCGCGTGAAAGATCGCTCTCTCTCTCTCTCTCACACACACACTCTCTCTCTTTAGCAAAAATGCATCACAGACAAATGGTTCAATATTATTATATATAGAAGTGGCTGGCGAGATTAAATTTGCAAGATAATAATTTCTTAATAGCAATAATAAATAGCACGTGTACTTACAGGCTCATATCGGCCGATAAAATCGGCAGACTGACAAATCGGTCGGGCTCTATTACCTATGAAGTTCAAGTAAATGCGCTAGAAATCCGCTCTCATTCAAGGATGTGCATTTATTTCATGGATTTCATGCACCGACACCTGCAGGATTTCATCTGACATAAGCATATTTTAGTCTATCTGTTCCGTGAGAGCAAAGGTACCGCAGAACGAGTGTAGCCTCTATATATATATATATAGACGTTTTTAAATCTGAAAACTCCAAAAAGCAACGAAATTGTCAGACATCCATTAGTGCATGTTCACAGAGGAAAACAACTTAAATACAGCGCTGGTTGTTCTCTCAAACGATATTCGACGATAACGACGGAATCCAAAGGCGTGGGCGAAGTAATGGGTGTATTAAATTAATAATAATCACGAAAAAAGCACAAACACGGCAGAGATGGCAAGTTCAGCAGAATTTGCTGAGGAGAAGTGATGGCTAAAAGCAGACAAACGGCTAGCTGTGACATCAGCGGCAATCCACCTGTCACTCAAGTGGCTATGCCCTTAATTATGCAGAACTTCAAGGCTTAATATAATTTAAACGGATGAGTTATAAAAAAACTCACCCCCCCTCACAGTTTTCATGAAGGGCAAAATTAGCTATATAGACCAAAACCAATTTTTGTTCTAGGCTGTAAACATTTTCTGCTGTAAAGTTTGGCATTTTAACATGGGGGATATATGGAATTGACTCCCTTTTAGAGCCTGTTTAGCGGCCAGTTGATGAATTGCAGTTTAAGTTACTTCCGTATTGGCTTCAAGAGAGAGACGGGGAGGTTGCCGCTTGGTTCAGACATGTCCTTTTAACCATTGAACAATATACTTGTAAAATTTCTGATGCTTAAAGGGGTGGTATAACGCCTCTTTTTATGATATGTAAAATAAGTCTCTGTTGTCCCCAGTGTGTATGTGAAGTTTTAGCTCAAAATACCCCACATATATTTTTTAAGGCTTGTTAAAATCATCCCTTTTTGAGGGTCAGTAAAAACGCGTAATTTCGTGTGTGTCCCTTTAAATGCAAATGAGCTGCTGCTCCTAGCACAGAGGGCAGAGCTTCAAGAGCTTGAGTGTGTATTAGCAGCTCCAAATTACCTCACACAGACAAGCACTAAAATGTCAGAAACTGTTCTGTCTTTTATGTTTAAACTGTAGTCGGACAATGATTGAGAGACTCAAGAAGAAGTGACAACATGTAGAATGCAACAGGACGTATCTGAATGGTTAGTTGATGAATTTATGTAGCTGATGTGGAGACTATCACTATCTAACTAACTTAACTATCTTTAAGTCTTTGATTAGCATATTCTGTCATGGTAATCTATAAAATCGCTCGTGTGGGAACTGTTGTAAGATGAGTGACATGCTATTGCATTTGTGTTACGTACTGTATTGCATGTGAAAAGACGTATGCGACAGATTGAGCAGACTCACAAATGTGCTCTACTACAACAACTCTTCCTCTTCTCAACATGGACTGCGTGTTCCAGGGGGCGGGGTTTATGTAAATTTTAGGGTTAGTGATGTCACTAACCCGGCAGGAATGTCATGTAGTCCCTACCAGCTGTTTGTTGTAGTCCTTAAACGATTTCTTTAAAAGCAAATATCTCCCTTTGCTTTAAACTTTGATGGTTGTAACTTTGCAGATGTTGTAAATGCTCAAAGAGCAACATTACACACTAACTAAAATTAGAAAAGTGAAATCATAATCAAACACCCCTTTAAGAGTACAAACATGCTTATATTGTAGAGAGCTTCCTGTAAGTTTTATGTTAGTATTCTCAGCATCACTGAACCTTGAATCTGGATTTAATCACAGTATAAAACAATTCAAATAATACAGGCATAATACCCAATGCCAGCAGCCCCGATATTGCTCAACTGTGATTGATTCAAAATGTCTATTATAAAAGAATCCCAAATTTGAGGTTGAACCACTTGATGGTGCCATTTCATTAACTATGACCCAAAAATATCATGCACTGCAATCGTTTCTGCTCATTTCAATACGTATGATTTGCAATCCCTGTTATTATCCAACTTTTATTTTTTAACTTAAAACTTTTTTAGTTTTTGTTATGAAATGAGGGTCTGAGGCGAAAGACTGTTAAATATAATTATTAATTTTTAGTCAAACATTTTAGTCCAAGTCCATTTTCCTGGAAAAGAAAAACTATACATTTGTAAATGGAATGCATATCTGCTCAAAATAAATTTAGTCAGCTTTTATAAGTGCACTACTACAGTACATTTCAAGGACAAAAATCCTCAAAACACTCTATTAGATTTATAAGGGGCTTAAGCAGGTTTATCAAATGTTTTTTCTAAAACATGTTCCAGTCTTTTATTGACCACTAAGGGTAAGTGTATCTGTTTTATCATATAGACTTTTAATGTGAAGTTTTCCATTGCTTTGTCTTTCTTTTTTCTGTTAATTGCCTGCCATTGGTTTTTCTAATTTCTGGCATTGCACTTTCTTGTGTCCTTTCGTCACATCTTTTTTTAACATCTTTTAGTCACATCTTATTTTCCTCCGCCTACTTTGGGTTTCAAAAATGCTCTTCAGAAACTTATGGATGACGTCACGGACACTACGTTCATTTTTTTTTTACAGTCTATGGTTAGAACGAATGCGTTCAATATCTGGACATTAACGAGCTGACTTATGTGGACTAACTTCTGTTTATAATAGGCTATTAGGTTTGAACTTATTGATCCTGCGATTTATTGAACTTATTGGTCCATAAAAAACTTTAATGTTAGGTGCTATTAATCACGATTAATTACAGAAAAATGTGCAATTAGGATTAATTACAGAAAAATGTGCAATTAGTTCATTTTTTTTATTTTTGTAACATTAGCAACACATTATTTGCTATTTGTAGTCAAGCTAAAGGCTAATGCTCTTCTTCTTCTGAATCAATTTCTGGTTTAAACATGACTGAATTAAACTAATATTTCCACTTGCCATTGTGTAGCGTTTACAACTGGATCAGGTAGTGCGAGCTGGTGTGATTTGAGTGGCTGTGGGGACCAATATTCACACGTGCGTGGTTGTGCACTTCTGATGTCTCAACCGCGCAGACACGAAATGTGTGGGGAAATCCATTTGATTGTAATCTAAAAGAGAAATAATTGCAGTGCTCTGGTCAACCACTATAGAGTTAGAACCTTCCAGTCTCTCTCTTGAATCCAACACGGAAGTGACTTAAACTACAATTCATCGACTGGCCACAAGAGACAGGCTCCAAAAGAGAGTCAATCCCATAGACCCGCCATGTTAATATGCCCAACTTTACAGCAGAAATAAAGTACAAAAAGTGGTTTTGGACTATCTAGCTAATTTTGCCCTTCATGACAACTTAGTGAATTTTTTTTATAACTCATCCATTTAAATTATATTAAGCCTTAAAGTTCTGCATAATTAAGGGCATGGTCACTTGAGTGACAGGTGGATTACCACTGCTGTCACTGCTAGCCGTTTGTCTGCTGTCTGTTAGCTGCCACATGACCTCAGCTAATCCTGCCTCTTTGCCCATTTTCGGTTATCCGGGAGTGACGCGCTGCCATGATGGTGACCGTCGGCTATTAGTGGGAATAGGACCAAGCGGACAGTTAGTAGGGCGATTGGAAAGGAGGAGTTTGGAGACTTCTGCCTCTGAAAGCAGAGAGAAGGAGGGTAGAATGTGTGCGTTAGCTGGTAAAATGTGTGTGTCAGTTTGTGGTTTGGTAAATTGGCCGCTGATGGTGGTTGTTTTATTTATGAAGAATGTAACAAAATTGTCAGCTGTTAGGGTTGATGAAGGTGGAGGAAGAGGGGGAGGGAGGGAGGGGGGGGGGGGGAGGAGGGTTGAGAAGAGAGGGTTTTGAAAAGAATGCGAGAGTAAGAAGAATTGTTAATTTTGTTGTGATAAATAATTTTAGCAGTAGAGACATTAGCAGGGGGGGGGGGGAGGAGGAGGGTTGAGAAGAGAGGAGAGGGTTTTGAAAAGAATGCGAGAGTAAGAAGAATTGTTAATTATGTTGTGATAAATCATTTTAGCAGTAGAGACATTAGCAGAGAAGGAAGAGAGGAGGGATTGATAAAGACCAAGGTCAGTAGGATCTTTTGATTTGTGCCACTTCCTCTCTGCACCCCTGAGTTTAGAACGATGTTCACGGAGAACATCAGATAACCAGGGGGCAGAGGGGGTGGCGCGGGCTGGCCTTGAGGAAAGGGGGCAGAAGTTGTCCAAGCAGGATGTTAAACCTCTGGAGTCTGGGGTGTTTTTGGGGTCCTTGAGATGTTCTGACATGCCCTGACATTTGTGCTTTTTTTCAGTTGCTTATAAACATATTAATGGCAAAAAAATTACACACTATTTAGCACAAACAGGGCTACCATAATATGTGAGCAACAAGAATGTACATGTCTGCATTTTTGAGAGAATAATGTTTATGCATGGTTATTGAAAAAACTAAAAACTAAAGTTTCTGAAATAAGGCCATAAAACACATTCTAAATATGTGCCAATAAGACTTTTGTCTAATGGATGTCATCACCTAGTGTTTTTTTCTTCAAAATGATGTGAAAATCACCCTGCCTTATCATTCACATAACACAATACATTGATTTGAATTTTGCAAAGCACTTTCTGTTTGGAAAGTCAATATGCGGAGTGGGCGTCAACGATCATGCATATTTAGTGGTTCACACTTTAGGAGACAATGGGGCCTGCATACTTAATTAGCCATTCATTCAGGTGAGTCACTGAGCCACAAGAATGCAAGAGCAACAGTTGGAAGCATCTCAATTCTTTTTTATTTTTCCACATATTGTGCTTGCAATTTGGCCTATAATATCCAAGGTAAACATGTCTAGTAATTGTGCAGTTAATTCTCATACTGTATTTTCAGTTTTGGAATATTTATCCTCTCCCCAAATTTGTCACTAATAAAACACAATAAAAATTATTTAAAGAAAAGGCTTATATTTACCTTTTAATAGTTTGTTTACATCTACCTTGTAAATATATTTTTTTATTAAAAAGGTTACAATTACAACAACAATTCAAGTGTAATCTTTCTTTGTAAAAACTAAAGTATACATTTTATCATACATATTTCAAAGTTAAGGATTTGATTGATTATTTGATTACTTTATTTTTGACAAAACATACTATATTTAACATGAGCAAATATTGGCAAACAAAAGCTTATTTGAGGTGGCAGATATTTTACAGTAAAAATGTATAATCTATCCAAAACTAATCAACGAAATGTTGTCTTTCATATGTCTGTAACATAGGTCTTTCATTTTTATTATAAGAAATATAAATGTTAATTTGCAGTTTAATACGTTGCTTATACAAATACATTTTATTTCAACATATTTCAGTCGATTTTTACTCAGTATAGCAATACAGTTTGCTAAAACCGAAACATTCATTCACAAACAGAAACACCTGACTGTAACATTGTTTTTATGAAATATTAGGGCATATAAATGTTAATTTTCAGTTTAATACGTTGCTTATACAAATAGCCTACATTTTATTTCAACATATTTCTGTCGATTTTTACTCAACTCAGTATAGCAATACAGTTTGCTAAAACATCATCATTCATTCACACAGAGACGCAATTTAAATTTAAACTGTCTTTTTGCGAGCTGTGATAAACAGCGCGCATCTCTGCGGCTGCCGTTCATTCATTCACAGAAACGCGATTAACTTGAGAAGGGAAAAAAAACGTACTACATATTCGGATCCTCTCTCCTGCAATATCCGCACTCTGAGGTAGATTTTCCATTATTATTCTTCCTCACAGCGCTGCCAGATGGTGTAAAAAGTAGGCTACAATGATATGATTAAACTTGTGTTTTCTCGAGCTGATATGGGGGTGTTCACAGGTTTGCTTGGATTGCCTCAGTAATTTGCGTTTGAATAGCACGCGCTCTCCGTGGGCGGAGTCTAGGGCTGGGCGATAATTCGATCTCGATACGGGATCGCGATAATATTCTGAACGATTTCGATAATATGCTTGGGACGTATTATTCGATATCACATGAAAAACTAAGCGCAACAGTATCTGCCGGCTGCCGTATCTGCCGGCAGGGCACGCCCACTTCTCAGCGAGCACAGTGGCTACAGTAAACAGAAGGAGACTGAGAGAGAGGGAAAAAAGTTGTAAAAAGGATAAAAAAATGAGCGAAACTGAAGTTGAGGACAGCGAAAATAATGCCGAATGTGAAGGCGACATCACTACATAACTCGAGACCGAAGACATTGTTGAAAAAAAAGGTAACACGACGTCAATTGTGTGGACGCGTGGTTTGGATATGGCAGACAACTGACAAGCTGAGCCATATAGCATTAATTATCACAGGCGATCCCGATCCGTGATAATTAATGCGATATGGCTCAGCTTGTCAGTTAACTACGTCTCTGTGTTGTAAATGCTGCTCCATCTGAAAGCAGGTGATGGCGATTTACTACTAATCAAGGAACCGGCTTTACTGACGAGATGTGCCTAACAATGTCATGCGATATATCGCCCAGCCCTTGGTTTACTATGTTTACATATTTGTGCAATTTTGGCTCAGATTTCATTCTACTTATAAAACAATTCTAGAGATCTACCTTAATCTTACAGGTAGTATTTGTGCCAGGGCCATGTTTACTCTTTTTGTAGGCTACTTGAGATGTTCACTGTCCAGCCAAAGCAATTTGATGTGATAGTTGTCACAGCTGTTAGTTTATATACAATGTTTCAATAAGTAAAAGTTTGTATTATTGTATAAAGGGAGATGACTCATGTTTGCAATTACAAATGATGTGCACAACCTTTTATTTTTGTATTTTTCAATACCTCCAAATACGCTGCTCTCTTGACCAATAGAAAGATTCATAAATGTGGGAGTGTAATGTGAATCCTTTGGCTGCATGAAGACCTTAACAAAAATATTTTGTGCTCATTATTGAAAGGCATATTGTTTAATTTTTTATGTTATTAAACTTTATTCTAAAGTTTCAGTGAATATCTTGTTTCTTCAAGCTTCAGGATGTCCCTTACACTGGCAGCATCTGCAAAAACTACATATCGTGATAAGAATCGAGATCGATCAATATGGAAAAACATATCGTGATAAAAAAAAAATCCATATCGCCCAGCCCTAGCGGAGTCACATTACATTTGAATTAGCTCTAATGAGCTCGACTGGAATCGCTCTCTTTTAATACAGATTTCACAAGATGAGAATATTTGTTTTTTATATAAATTACCTCATTTAAAAGAAGATAATTCAAGCTTCACGCCTGTGTGTCTGTATGCCTGTTTGACTGAGTATTCGCTGAGTTACAGTTCATTTTCGGACGCGTTTCAGAATGGTCTTCACTGACAGAGAGAAGGCAGAACTCGCATCACGTTTATTTTTCTTTATTTGGCAAAAAGCACAACACTTTGTTTTTATTGTGAGTATACACAAAAATAATACACATTTAACAGAATCGATTGATGTATGAAACTTGCTTGTAATATCAAAGTCCACAGAGCAAAATTAATTTCTTTTGAACTGAACTGAAAAAAAGCGAGCTGGTATTGCCGGCGATACCGTCGACCCCAGGGGGTTAAGGTGGAGAAAAGAGTATCAGTTGCATTGTTAGTATCTAGTGTTGAGAGCTGATCAGTAGGGCTGGACCCGAATATTCGAATATTCGTTCGGTGGGTTGGTATTCGATTTGAAAATTTGACATTTGAATATTCTTTTTTTTTTTTTTGCACACCTGGGATCCCCCGCGAAACTGTTCTCATTCGCGCTTGAATAAGGCCGGCGACACACTGGCTGCGTTGCGTGTCCATTTTTATTTCGGCTCCCATGTTAACAGGTTGGAGTTTGCACACTGCCTGCGTGAGACGCGCGTCTCAGGCGCGGCTCGAGCCACGCGGAAAATGCGTGCATGCTAGAAATAGAACCGACCCTAAGTGTTCCTGCAACGGGAATGTTCTCTGGCTAGAGCGCAGAACAGCGGAGTGTGTATGGACAGAAGTGAATGCCTGAGCTTGTGTTTTGGTTTAAGCTGCGTTGCTTTGACATTGTGGAAAATAGAATAATAGAAACAAAATGTATTAGCCTTTTTACCCGTTATTATCAATCTAAATTAATCTCGTTTTTAATTTAACTTAATTTCGTTTTTCTTTATTTAAATTTCGCTTTTGTATTTATTTAAATTTCGGTTTTCTTTATTTAAATTTCGTTTTTCTTTATTTAAATCTACCCTTTACTGTGTCAGTAATTTGTTAGTCAGAAAAATATTAGACTACCTTAAAAGTATTGCTTAAGTTAACAGACCTGTGTGTGTGCGTTTTATATCACTAGTGCAGTGTCCGTTCTCGGAGCATATAAGCCCTGCCCGCGTGAGGTGCGCCGCTTCCCGCTCGCGCTGTTCTGTAGTTTACTAAGAGTTTATTAATTCTGAATGTGTCGTGTCTCGCGTGTCCATCTATATTGCACCAAATGCAACACTGCACTCCCTTGTGAAGTTGATGGGATGAACGGTTCTCGAAATAATCAAAATGAAACGGACATACAGACACATAGAGATTCCTGCCTTTATTAGAGAGAAGAATATGTTCAGCACCCTCTGTCCGAAGCTTCGAATATTCGATGTTCATTACGACCGAAGCTTCGAAGCTCAAAAAATGGTATTCGGACCAGCCCTACTGATCAGGTGGAGGAAGTGTGGATGAGACCATAGTGGATAGGTGAGAGGGTGAGAGTGAGCATAGGTTTTGCCGAAAGGTGACCTGTGGAGGAGTATGTGTTGTGTTCTGAGGCAGGTTGAGGTTGAGAGTGAGGAGGAAGTGATCTGAGGTGTGCACCGGAGTGACCAGTGAATGGTCAGTGGAGCAATAGTAAATAAGCTTGTAAATAAGGTCTAATTGGTTACCTGAATTGTGAGTAGCCACAGTAGATACTCGTTTGAGGTCGAATGAGGCAAGCAGAGTGTGGAAATCAGCAGCCTGAGGCTTTTCTAGGTGGATGTTGAAGTCTCCAGGAACTAGCCTATTAGAGAAGTACCATCCTCAGGGAACGATGAGAGGTAGTATATTATGCTCCTCCAAGAAACTTCCAAGTTGACCTGGTGGATGATAAACAACTACAAAATGGATTTGAATAGGCCTAGTGATGGTAACTGAATGCGATCCAAATGAGCTGTTGTCACACAGAGGTGGTAAAGGATAAAATTTCCAATCGTTTGAGATAAGAAGACCAGTGCCTCCACCCCTTCCGGTCAGGTGAGGGGGTGTGTGAGAAAGTGAAGTTAGTGGAGAGGGCAGCAGGTGTGGCAGTGTCCTCTGGTCTAATCCAGGTCTCAGTCAGGGCCAATAGGCTGAGACCTGAATGACTAGAATTAGATGTAATGAAATCTGCTTTGTTTACAGTGGACTTGCAATTCCAGAGACCAATGGGAAAAGAGAATAAAGTACTAGAAGACACCGGGAAGGTACGCAGGTTGCTATGATTGTGCTGCCTCCTACGTGTGACATTTTGAAGGGATTTGAAAACACATAGTGAAAGAGAGGTCACAAACAGAAAGATGAGAAGAAAAGTTGTGTAGAAGAGAAAGGGAACGACAAGAAAATAATACTCAAGTGCCTTGTCGGTGTCTTTACTCGGTGGAGTCGCACAGGTAGAGTCGCTGATCTTTACAATCCGGTCTTCACACGATGAGTGCTTCACACGAGGCCTGCTGCGGGATACTACTGGCTTTATACTCACCTAAAATGTCATTATTTAATACAGCTGGACACACCTCACTAGCGAAACTGTTTACCCCGTGACTAAATGCAAACAAATGAGACTTCACTAACGAGATTTCAGCTCGTGAGCACAGTAAACAAACACTGTTTCCTAGTAACTACAACATGGTGTGTTTTATTATCGAACATAAAAACATCCTTGTGTTGTACATGTATATAAATGTATATGTATATAAATGTATATGTATATATATATATATATATATATATATATATATATATATATATATATATATATATATATATATATATATATATATATATATATATATATATATATATATATATATATATATATATATATATATAATTTTTTTTTTTAAGATATTACAGATTCACAATATTATAAATCCACTATAGATAGATAGATACTTTATTAATCCTTTGCAGGAAATTAGATTTGTTACAGTAGCAGCAACCACATTTAGTCCTCGCACACAGACAACATCAACCTATCTACCTGACTACATTTTTAAAACAAAACTTCCACTTAAAACATACTGTACCATATAGTGGAATACATAAAAGAATAACTCTGTAACAGTTTGACAGACAAACTCTGACAGTTGATGAGAAAAGAAAGGTGAGAACTGTGTTCCTGTGAATTTTCATTATCTTTGTGGCCTTTGAAAGAAGCGCAGACATCTGTTGTTACCATCACTAAATGACGAGATTGGTTTTCATGCATTTTTTCCTAATTGACTGTTTTGGTGCGGGGTCCCTCAGATGAGTTCAGACCATCAGCTCTCCATGAGGATGGTGGGGGCACTTATAGTGGGCATTCAACTGCACCCAGCAAGAGTCTTCCGGAGGGCCTTTGATGGAAAAAGGCTGTTTGGAGCCTAGAGGCCACAATGGCTGCCATTATAGATCCCCCCCACCCCCCACACCCTCACACAACAGTCGATTTGGCATTTGGAAAGAGTTAGAATAAGCACACTGAGTAGGAGTTGTATGAGGGGTGTATGTTAAATATGTACAGTGTTTGGGCTGTTTTTGTGGGATGGCAATGAAGGGTGAAGGGAGCTAGCCGGAACCTGCCAGTGCATGAAGGGGTTATGTCCATTTGCATAATTAACTGTTGATGCAAACTCCTCTTAATGAAGGTCCATTCAAGTCACCGACCCCTGCACAATGAAGTCCATGGGAATGAACATGCTCTTGTGTTAAAATGCAGAGGTTAAAATATTAGGCCTGAAACTGTCAGGGGCTTTTGATTTGCTTTAGAGTTCTCAACGGGTCGGGTCGGCCCGACAAACCCGACGGGACCCGCGGGTTCGGGCCGGGTTCGGGTCGAAAATATAAGCAAATGACTCGGGTCGGGTCGGACCTCGGGCTTTATCTTTTCCGCTCAGTGAAAAACAAAACAAAACAAAAAAAACATTTATTAATCATCGCTGCTGTTCACCGTAAAGAAAGTCTGGCTGCTGCGTGCAATGTGCATCATGGAGAGGGGCGGGGGCAGACCTGACGCCGCTGCGTGCACGGCTTTAGCCTGGAGAAGAAGTTGGTGAAAAGTAAACTTGCCGCAGGTGAATTCATCGTTGCTACTACAGGAGTGGGAAAATCAGAGGTCTGGAAAGTTGTTTGTATTGTTTGTATTGTTAAAAGGCATGAACATTAAAGGTTGATTTGAATTCCCGTCTGCTGGTCATGATAATACGTGTATGAGAGAAAAAAAAAAATTTATCGTCGGGCCGCGGGCCGGTTTCGGGCAGATAATTCATGATGATGTGTCGGGTTACATCGGGTTACAATTTTCAGGCCCGTTGAGAACTCTAATTTGCTTTCAAACTTTTGTAAATGTTGTTAAAGAAGTGGATGTGCCATATGAGGTTGCGGAGTTACAAGAAGGCTGCAAACCGACCTTTGGCCAGATGTAAGTTTGGCACTCTGCGCTGCAATAACAACCTTTATTTAAACTAGAATTACACTGAAATCAAATCCCATTTCCATTTGAAGCTAATTTGAAGATGGACATGGGTATTGAGTTTTAATATTAGATTAAGATTCAAGATTGTATCTGCTTTACCGAATGCATTTTCATGAGAATGTGTTCCTAGAGGCTTGAATATTTTCTTTCTTATTTTTCATTCAAATTCTGGGTCATCTAAGGAGAGACTGGGAAGGATTTGGCTTGCTGAACAATAGCAAAAAATAGGCCATCCCTGAACAACTGAACATCACACAATAAAGAGCATTTTTTCCCCCTTCAGAGTACAAAGGAGTTTTTTTTAATACTGTTTTTAATCTTTTATGGAGAACATTTAATACTATGTTAGTGAAATTAGCGATGTGCAGAACGACTAATTTCATTATCATTTAAATGAAAATTTTGCAACCGACTAGTCTATCTCCACAATCCACACCACAATACGTGCCTGGAACTACTTTAGCCGTGCGTTTCCCTGAAAATAATTGCACACCTTAGACGGTTTGTCAACCAATCAGATTCAAGCATTCAGCAGCCCCGTAGTATAACAAGCCTATAAGCAAGCTTAATCGTTAAATGATTCTTTGGAAATAAAAACAGCTTAGGCTTTCACGAACGCATGCAATATATGAGGTAAATGAAATGATTTTGTTTTCTGCTCCAGATATACACTTTTCAAAATAATATATTAATTTTAAATTGTTACATTTAACATCTGCAAAACACAATAAATATATTTAGTTTTTTTTTTTTTTTTCAGTGGTCACTAAATCTGTTTTTGGTTACCTACATTCTTCAAAATATATTTTGTGTTCCACAGAATGAAAAGAAAGGTTGAGTAAATTTATATTAGAATTTTCAGTTTGGGTGAACTATCCCTTTAATATCTAGTGCTAGGTAGGGTTGGGAATCGAAAATTGATTCCAATTCTGGAATCAAATACTTGAGGTCAGGAATTGGATACTTGTTATGAGTATTATTTATATAGCACTGTGAAAACAACCGAGGTTGACCAAAGTGCTTTACATAATAATAAAAATAATAAAAAATAAAACATTATCAAATATCACATGACATCACAGACACCACATATACCACATTGAGATTACCTGTTATAAGCGGTCAAAGATAAATGCACCTTGAGCAAGTTCCTGAATACTGATAAGGATTTAGCAGATCTAATAGATAGAGGCGGCTCATTCCATGATCTCAGTCTCATAACTGCAAAAGCGCGATCATCTTTTTGAAGTGATTTGTCCTTGGTACGACAAGAAGTTTTTGATTTTCTGAATGCAATGCTCTCCTTGGGGATTACAAGGAATCAAAATATTTGCAAGGTACACGGGGGCCTGATTATTTAGAGATTTTTGACTCTAAAATGAACGGGGAGCCAGCGCAAATTAGCTAATATATGAATATAATGGGCCCTATTTTAATGATCTGAAACGCATGTGTCAAAGCGCAAAGCGCAAGTAACTTTGTGGGCGGGTCTTGGTGCTGTTGCTATTTTCCCGGCGGGATAAATGACTCTTGCTCCAGGCGCAAATCTAAAATGGTCTGAAGTAGCTTAATTATTCATAGGTGTGGTTTGGGCGTAACGTGAAATAAACCAATCAGAGCGTCATCTCACATTCCCTTTAAGAGCAGGCGCGCTTTTTCTAAAGCGGATTCCTATTATAACGGCGGATTTGCCAGGCGCGCGCCAGGAGCGGTTCACAGCCGAGGAGAGCAACGCTCTCGTCAGGGACGTTGGGGATGGGAAAACCCACCCAAATTAACTTCGGTTAAAAAGGCGTATGATAATTTGGGTAAATGTGTAAGCTAGATGTATGCTTTTATAATAAATTATCTATCTATCTATCTATCTATCTATCTATCTATCTATCTATCTATCTATCTATCTATCTATCTATCTATCTATCTATCTATCTATCTATCTATCTATCTATCTATCTATCTATCTATCTATCTATCTATCTATCTATCTATCTATCTATCTATCTATCTATCTATCTATCGTAATAATGTATGATTTGCAAAAATGAAAACTGCTGCTTCTGTGTAGATGAGAGAATCAAAGTGTATGCACGTTGTGCACACGCTACATTGATTATGGCCAAGCATGCGCCCTTAAAATAGCTTATGAATAACATGCGCAACGCGCCACTGACTTTAAACTATTTTTTCCTGGTTAGTGGCGCAATTGTTTTCTAAACCTGCAAAATAGCATGAAGGAACGTTTGCGCCGGAACACGCCTCCTTTGTTGCGCTGAACCGCCCAGGGAGCGCAAGTTCATTCCCTAGTTTAGCGACGTGCTTCTGTGGAGGGAAAAGTCCGCTTTGCGCGGGTGCAAAATAGGAATGATACATGCGTCGGTGTACAAAGTCAATTGCACTGGGTGCAAGATAGGGCCCAATATATCTTCATGGATCCGGCAGAGATGCCACAATAGAGGGAGTTACAAAAATCGAGACGCGATAGAACGAAAGTATGAATAACTGTTTTGAAATCTACATTTGATAAGAAAGGTTTAGTTTTTACTAGTAGACGCAAATTATAAAAACAAGCCCGTACCACCGAATTGATTTGCTTCTTCATTTTTAGATTATCATCGATTTGGATGCCTAAATCTTGTACAGACGTTTTACAGTACGGCGCCAATGAGCTCAAATCTAAAAGGACCTTGATAGAGTCATTTGGCTGACCAAAAACAGTGACCTCTGTTTTGTCCTCGTTTTTGTCCTCTGTTTTGTCCCCCCCCCCCACGACTGCTGATGGACTCTGCCGTATTAGCATAGACCCCGCCCTGAGTCAGCTGTACACAGTCCGCCATGTTTATCTCCTCGCCAGAGCATTTAACAGCAGCATTAAAGTTAGAATGTATTCTTATTAATGCAACTAAAGTCATTCAATCAAGAGCAGTGAGTTATTTTCTGTTTTTCTTTTGTTGTTTGATTCATATTTATAGCATATATAGCAGTAGGTACTGTATTAAAGGTCGACCGATAGTGGATTTTACCGATACCGATATTTAGGTTTGACCGTACGTGCCGATAATGATTAATCAACCTATATTTTTAAAATGGATACTGGATATAAAAAAAAAAAAAAGTAACACTCCAAGTTAAAGTGCTGAACTGAAATGTGCTATATAAAATAAATATATAAATAAGAATATATTAAAATGAGAAGTTCTACAGAACGAATTCTACAGAAAATAATTTAAGCAGTAAAATATTACAGGTTTCTTTAGCTATAACCTAGAAACATACGTAAATTTCATAGGTAGGCCTAACACTTTGCAAGTCCCATTTGTTAACAAGGATGTATTAGCTAGCTTTCATGAACTAGTATATGCATCATGCAATATATATATATATATATTTATTTTTTTTAAATGTAAATAAATTTTATTTAAATATTAAAAAATTAATATTTGAGCAAGACAATTGTATCTTGATCGTACATTAACTAAGGTTAACAGATAAAATCTATTTAAAATGTATTGAAATTCAAACTAACAATGAACAATACTACAACATTTATTAACCTTAGTTAATGCTAAAATTGTAATCTTATTGTAAAGTATTACCATTTCATATAAATCCAAAGAGTCTGCTATGCTTAAAGATGGCCATCTTTAAATATCTGCAAAGGCCAGAGCATTAAAATTGCATAAATGTATATTAGCCTACATGTACAGTCTCTCACTTTATTTGCTTCTATATTAGAACACTTGATGATTATCTAATCAAAATAACAATATGTATTGCAGTGATAAAAAAAGAATAGAATCAAATGCGTTTTTGGTTTGTTTATGTTTCTGTCGGCTACTTGAATGTTGAGAAAGCAATCACGTCACTAGCTTTAAATATGCAACTTCGCCGGCTAATGAATGCATAAAAGTGACCAGCTGGATATAAACTAATGCAAATAGATGGGAAAAATTGTGACATTAAACATTTGGGTCAGGTTTGCGTGTATTTTTGTCACATTGTTTTAGCCGCTTGAGGTACTAATGTTAGAGTCCTCACAGCCTCAAAGTAGGGCTGGACAATAATTCAATATCAATATATATCGCGATATTTTTTTTTTCAATAACGGTGATATGATTTTTAAACACATTTTCGATATTTCAATATACATAACAGCATTTGTAACTGACTGACGTTAGGCGCGCAGCCGTCAGAAAGAGCAGAACACCATTGGCTACTTTCGTGATGACGTACACCGCAGACACGCAACCAGTGCTCAGCACAGCAGTAGTGATCTCCAGCGCGGCAAATTTTAGCTTCAAAATGAGCGCCCCTGACCGCAATACAAATGTGATGGAACGAGCTTCCACAAGTGAGGAGAAATCAGACGAAATTGTTGATAAGAGAGGAAAGACTAATTCAGTGGTATGGAAGTGGTTCGGCTATCTGAGATCTGATAAACTTCAGGTTTCAACGTGCTGCAAAATGTGCCGGAGAGTAGTGCCGACTAGCAGCGGGAACACATCAAATCTGTTCCACAATCTGAAGCAGTGCCACCCGATAGAACATTCTGAGAGTCAGAAGATGAGGCACCATAAAAGTTTAAGCCAACAACCTGTCCCTCAAACAACACCACCATCCTCATCCCCAACACCAGTTGTGTCAAAAGAGAAACCCATGCAGCAAACACAGATGGCTGCATTCATGCCTTATGACAAACAGTCTAAACGTCATAAAGACATTACAAAGGCTGTAACAAACTTCTTGGCTAAGGACATGATGCCATTTAGTACTGTGGAAAACGTGGGCTTCAGGAAAATAATTTCAATCATCGACCCAAGATACGAGCTCCCTGGGCGAAAATATTTTTCACGCGCAGCTATCCCTGCACTTTATGGTGAAGTTAGGGAAAGGGTGGAGGAACAACTGAAGTCAGTGTCATATTTCGCGACCACAGCCGACCTGTGGTCAAGCCGAACCTCAGAACCATACTTGAGCCTGACAGTCCACTTTATTGATCAAGATTGGAAGCTTGTCAGCTTGTGCCTTCAGACGGTCTACTTTCCCGATGATCACACGAGCGAAGCAATTGCAGCCGGACTTGCAGATGCGCTCGCCTCCTGGGGACTCCGCGAGGACCGGCAGGTCTGCATCACCACAGATAGCGGGACCAATATCATCAAAGCCGCTGAGTTGAACGGATGGACAAGACTACAATGCTTCGGGCATCGACTGAACTCTGCTATTGGTAAGTTATACACAGCAATATAAATGATAGTGTTATGTTAAAGCTGCAGTATGTAACCTTTTTGGTCAAAAATTAGCAAAATGTATATAATGAGCCAGTACATCATGAATCCAATATCCAAACCGTGTTTTTGTGTTATCCTGAATCACTACGGTACACTATAATAAGTGTTTATATTCGGACTATTTTAAACTACTTCGGCTCGGCTCTGCTGCGGAGTAGCCCAGTACCTGCGTGATTCGTCATAGACATAAATAGAGAGAAGTAGTTCCGGCTACAATGTTCTTCCACAAGATGAATGCAGAGCGACAAACGTTACGGACTGCAGCAGCTTTAATTGATTTTGTTTATATTAAATCATTGTACTTAAAGGGATACTTCACCTCTGGGAAGATGAATGTGTGTTTAAAATAGGTCATTTAAGTAGAAGAAATGTGGAGAAATTTTTGAATTTGGAGCTTTCTAGACTGAGAAAAGCCAGAAAATGTATTTTTGGCTTATGTGGATGAAAGACAACAACTCCCAGAATGCACTTGCTTCGCTGCCTTAGGAGGCCACGCCTACCGGTAAGAGTGCGCAGTTGTAAACAACAAGGCTAGCCTAAGTAAGTGATGAGTTTGCCAGGGATTTAGAGACCCAAAATGTCCAGGATTTGGCTTTTGCATTCTACAGTCGCCATTCATCATGTTTACTGTGGCGAGCAGGACGAGGCTGACGGCCGCGGGAGAACGGCGCGAGGCCGGTGGCGTGATTACTGAGACGCGCCGGGTCTCGCATCTCTCACAGAGGAGCGGAAATTTTCTTAGCAAGGGTAAAACGCACATCAACCGATCACTTGTTTAGCGTTCATGTAAACACTACAGTCAGATTCACCGATCGGAATTAATTCAGTTAGATTGAAACGAGAGGTGTGCATGTAAACAATGAATGGCGACCGCAGAACGCAAAAGCCGAATCCCGGACATTTTTAACAGTTTCGCCCGCCGGACAAGTCCGGGAAAAGGAAGATGGTAACCCCTACTTACTCAGCTTTCTCCTATTATTCAGATTTCTCCACAGAACAAGAGCATGCTAGCTTAGCTTCCAAAGAAAGACGGCTGATACTGTGTACATTCTGTGAGTGAGATCCCACCCTCTATGCGAGGGCTGAAAACATGCGGAACAACGCCATCTACTGGCTGTAGTCTTTAGCCTCTGGCCAGAAAATCCTCCGATGACGCAAAATGACGATTTTTGCGTCATCGGAGGATTTTTTTCAGACAAAAAATACATAAATCTCTCCTCTCAGGGGGATATGAGGGTGGAAAGCATGGTAATTCGAAAATAATACAGCTTTTCTACTAATACAAAACTTAATGCTAAATCCTGAAGTAACCCTTTAATTAGTACTTAGTTGTAACTATAATACTTACCCTGTAGTTGTTTAGGTGATTTTATTCCCCCTATTTAAGTGATTTTATAGGCTATTCCTTTAATCTTTATTCAAGACATACATATTTGTATGGATTATACATACAGCAATTCTTTCAATTAAATTCCAAGGTGTTTTACTGGCATTGGAACATGTTTACATATGTGAACATATGAACATTGTTACATATGTTAATTTGCCAAATCAAGTGTGAAGTGTAAAAAAAAAAAAATTATGCAAGCAGAAGAATTTTGCAGTAAGAATAATATGATTAAACGAAAAATTGTAGTTAAAATATAAATACAAATTATAAGTATATATTGCTTTTTTTTTTCACTGTGTACAGAGAAAGTTAACCAAGACAAGCGGGTGGACAGAGCAATTGGGGTCTGTAAAAAGGTGGTGGCTGCCTTCTCCTACTCCTGGAAGAAGAAACGGGACCTTGCAGCTGCTCAGGAGGAGTATCACTTGCCAAAGCACAAGCTCATCAGTGAAACACCAACAAGATGGGGCTCCCGTCAACAAATGGTGAAGCGGGTTCTGGAGCAGAAAAGGGCCATCACAGAAGTCCTCTCAAAGGACAAGAAGACCAGACCACTGGTTCCTAACTGGCAAGATGTGGATGTTTTAGAGTCCATAGATGCAGCTTTAAGCCCACTCCTCGAATTCACTGATGCCTTGTCTGGTGAATCCTATGTCAGTGTATCATTTCTGAAACCAGTGATGCATCTCTTCAACACCTCCATCTTGAAGGAAGCAGAGGATGACACAGAGCTCACCAGGACCATAAAGACAACAGTGATGGGATACCTTAACCAAAAATATGATGACCCAGCCATGGATAATCTACTTGACATGGCATGCCTCGTTGACCCAAGATTCAAGCTTCAGTACACTCAGGAGGAGAAGAGAGAATACATCAAAGAGAGAGCTGTGTTGGAGATGCTGAAGGGAGAGAGATCTGTTGTGGTCAGGGAAGAGGAGTCCAGAGAAGAAGCCATGAGAGACACTTTTGTTCCACCACCCAAGAAAAAGCGTTCTCTGGCTAGCTTTTTTTCAAACAGGCCCACCACTACTACTAACACAGAAAACTTGAGTGCACAGCAGGCAGTTGAGAGGGAGCTCGGCAACTACCTTCTGTCTCCACATGCTGACAATGACTCAAATCCTCTGGATTGGTGGAAAGTCTATCAAAACAACTTCCCTAGAGTAAGTCGACTGGCACAACATTACTTGTGCATTCAGGCCACAAGCTCCCCTTCTGAGAGGGTTTTTAGTACAGGTGGCAACATTGTCACATGTAAAAGGGCATCTCTGAAGCCAGATAATGTAGACCAGCTTGTATTTCTTGCCAGAAATCTCTAGAACCTGTCATGGGATGTCATCAACACTCAACAATGTCCCTGCCCCAGCAACATGTGTTTTTTTGTTGCTCACTCTTTTTCTCTTTTTTTCTGCAGCTGAGCACTTTTCATATTTTTTTTATCCTGGCTGAAGCACTTTGGTTTATAAGAACAAGTTTTGTTACAATAAGTTTTGTGTAAAGAATAATATAATCAGCCTGTTACTGTTTAAAGATAAATATATTAAAGCTCCAGTATGTGACTTTGGTATTTGACCACAAGAGGGCGCAGTTTCCAACAATAACAAAGGCGAAGCTTGACGACGCTATGAAGGAGGTGACGATGGGAGATGTGGTTTATAATGCGTTTTCACCATCTAGCGATGTATCTAAATGGAATTAATGAATCATGATCACGGATGAGGTAATTTATTCGTTTTTGTATTACCTGTATGTCTTATCGTATTATTTTATGTCATCATAATTAATGAACTGCAAGGGACGTGAAATGTTATGCTATATTAGGCTATCCCGTTACAACATACAGCTATTTGTCAAATGATTTGTTTGGTTAATGTTGTGCAGTTTTACGTTTTTTATGGTTAATGCCGTGTTGTTTAACGTGTTCAAACCAATATCTAAAAGTAAATTTGAACGAACATTTGCAAGTAATGACTAAATATTTTTTTTAACATCATCTCCGATTGTAATTGTACTGCCATAATCTCGGTCACCACACGTGATAAAAAGCCTTACCAAAGTACAAAGAGCAATATAACTTTGTTTATAAGTGCTATTATTGACAGTTGCATGTCTTACCTGTCTCAATACACTCGCGAGAGAGTCTCTGACAAGTCCAGACGCGCAGCTCTCTCCATCTCGAAAACGCCTGCCGATATTTATCCGGGTTTTATTCCTCCGTTTGTCACACAGTCCGTGACTCCGCGTGTATCCGAATATGGACGCTTTCGTTTTGTTGGCACTTCAATACTCGCCAAAGAGTTCGTGATCCATAACAGCTATAACCATACAGTCTATGGCTATAACGCTTTAACCACCACTTCCGCATTTTACCATGCGATATTCCAGTGATGTGGGTCATATTTTTTATTTTATTCCTTTTTTTATTCTTTGTCAGATGTCTTTGTTGTTTATTGTGATAAGAAAAAAACCTCAATAAAGTTGTAAAAAAAAAAAAAAAAATCCGGTGTGGTGGAATATCCTATCACATGGTCCACACCGGAAAGAAGGATAGAGAGAGCGGACATTGCGTCACTGAGGCGCGACATTTCTTTTCCGGGACGGCCAGTTATTTAAAATCGGAATTTCTCTGAAATAAAAAATCTTTGGAGACTTTTGAGATATTGTAAGTACATAACTGGAGGAAATATATCACACTGTGCAAGTTATTTTTGGAAATTTTATTACAAAATCCCTACATATTGGAGCTTTAATAAGGTCAGTCTGAGAGTCTTATGTTTATTTCACTTTTCTTGTTTGTATAAAGGTTAAATACAAATAAAAAGTGAACGTTCATTTATTTGTACCGTTTTTATTTCTAAAATATTATGTAGTTTTATAGGAGGAGGTTTCATAGACTTGGCAAATTAATTTTAATTTATTATTTATTTATAATTTTATAATTAATTTAAAATGAATTAACCTCAGAAGATTGTAGGTACAGACATCCGTTGTGGGCGTTATTGGCAGTTTTTCTGAGGCTTTTATATTGTTCATATCGATATCGAAATTATATCGTATCGACCGAAATTAAGAAATATATCGTGATATAAAATTTGGCCATATCGTCCAGCCCTACCTCAAAGGCAAACATACTTCTGTTCTTTCTCTGCTAATGCAGCATGTAGTCAACAAATTAATTACTTAATAAGGAAATAGCAACATGGACTGTAGTGTTCTGTATAGGGATGCACCGATACCGATACCAGTATCGGGTATCGGGCCGATACTGAGCTCATGTACTCATAAAAATGCCCCGATACCAACAACCGATACCAGGCAGTGTGTGTACAGTGTTTATGTCCAGACAAAGAAACACTGACAACAGAAATTATAATGGGGATAAAAAAGAAGGCTGTCAATTAGGTAAATATATCTTATTAGTGAAATATTAAACAGAATATAGTAACACCTGTGGTGCGCGAGCTGATAAGAGAAAAACGCGCAGTGGATTGAGCGCGCAAGCGGCACAGACGCGCGAGCTGGTCGAGCGCATCAGACGTCAGTGGAAAGTTTGTAGTTCAGTCGGATGTCAATGGCAAAGAAAGTAAAACGAGGCATGTAGCTTATTATTCACATTAACTGACCAGAGAGAGAGAGAGAGCACTTCTGTTGAATGCTCTCGATTGCTGATCGTTCACTCAGCACGTGTTATTTGGATTAAAACTAAATCGTATTTGTAAGTAAAACATGAACTGTTACCTTATTTGTGTTTAACGAGTGGTTGGCTACATTATTACAGGACATTTGCAGGTCAAGAAGTTACATGAATTTCAAACATCCAAACCGCGCGCCCCGAAAACCATCGCCTCAGACAGCGCGCGATACTGAATAAAAGTCTTTCACGTCTTGCGCTTGTACGGATAAATTCACTTTTCACTGTTGGCGAGTTTCCTAGTAAACAAAGTCTGTTATATCTCAAGTGAACGTAGACAGTATAATTCAAATGGGGTCCGTTGGTTCGGTCTTAAAGGTGCAGTTTAATTAATCTGCTGCTGTGTTTTAATGTTAATCAAACAAAGGACAAATAAATTACTCACTGCTCTTGACTAAATAGGCTACCTTTTTTTAACTTTACAAAAAGATCCATCTATATTTAATTTATACAGTAATGAATATGCAGTGCATTAAATATATATTTGATGAACAAATTAAGTTTAAATTTAATAAACAACTAATATGGGCCCGTTTCCCCAAAACGTTCTTATCGCTAAGTAGTTCTGAACCTATTCCTTAACCTCTCTAACGTTATGGCACGATTCCCAACACGTTCGTACGCTAAGTAGGCTATATCTTCTGTAAATCACACTTTCGTAAGGTTGGTCTGGACCACTCTTAGCTTTACCTTATCACTGTTGCAGGTCTATACGAATATAATTCAGAAGTTTTAATACACCCAGACAGTATTCAATTAGGCTAATTCAAGTGTTTTCATGCAAAGAATAAAATTGACATTACACTGATTGTTGTTAGATTTTTTATTATATTATTATACAATATTATTAATTTAATTAAAAAGTGCTTTTAAAGGCCAGTGAAAGCATAGGCTACTGTCAGTTAAGTCCTATTCGGACGCTAATATTGTTTCTCATGGGCTTGTATGGTATTTTAAACATTTATAGGGGTGAGTCAGTGATTTTAGTGCCGTCCGAATCCATAATATCAGTGTTTTTTCTCACCCAACCCGCGTAAAAATCCCTGTCCAAATTAGTACCTACTGTTTTTTGAAGAACAGGTCGTGTGGTGATTTAATTGCCGTCTGAATTCACATCTCTGAGTTTACAAGAAAAGATTCAAAATTCACGGTTTAAATCCTTTTTGATCACTGCCGAGCACCGTAAGTAAGATGTAAACTTTTATTACTGAAATGCTGGAAAGTATTTACAAGAACAATATTTCATCGCAGCTCCACCTCAGCGAACAAAAATGGGAAAGAGAAGAAAGCACGTAAAAATTTGAAATGGTTATTGTGGCAGCAGTATATGATAAAATTTTTAAATAGCTAGGCTATAATAGGCTATTATAGTTTGGATTATTTTTTATAATATCCCATGAGTCCTAATAAATGCAATTTCAACTATTTCTGAAGTGTTTCTTTTATAAAGAACACCGCTTTCTCACATAAACAGCCCCTGCACGAGAGAATAATTGATTCTCGAGCCATCGATATCAACCAATTCAGCACCATCGCCACGGACAGCACCCGGTAACGTCGCACGTAAGAAGGTATATCTTAAGCAGCTTCCTAAGGTATGGTTCGGGGAACACACTTAGGAACATAAACAACTTTGGTAAGATATATCTTTCGAGTCTTCTTAGTGCGCTAAGAGTGAGCGTTATCGGGGAACCGGGCCCTGATTGATTTTCTTTTGGTTTCTCTACCAATACATTTAAAAATTACAAATGCATTAATTAAAAATTAATTGAAAATAAAAAATACAGGGATCGGTTACGGTATCGGTATCGGGGAGTACCAAAAATGAAAGTATCGGTATCGGACTCGGTCTGGAAAAAGTGGTATCGGTGCATCCCTAGTTCTGTATTCTGTATTCTGCATCTGAAGTGTCAGCACTCTCTGTGAAGCGTGTTCTCTGTGCTGTGCGCAGCCTCATGTGTTCCAATAAACTACACGCGGTGCCAGTGATAGTTTTTATTGTGCCTTTAGAGGCCGCTCTCGCTCTGTATAATGCCAGCAGTCTCTTCTCAGTGCTCTCGTACTGTGTAATGACAGCGCTCTCTTCTTAGCCGCTCCAGCAACGGACGTATCCCAGAAAAACTATCGGTATGGATTTTTGCTGGTACTGATATACTGGCAAAACCGATGAATCAGTCGACCTCTATTCTGTATATTACACTTCTTTCACTTTAATACACAGATCTAATACACACATGCGATTTCTTTCCCTGACGTTTATGTTTACAGACATAACCGACTGTATTTATATGAACTTTGTGTTTTTGACATAACCTTGTGTGTACTCGACTGTCTAGGCATGGGATAAGACGGGAAAGATTTACATCACATGTACCATAATAGTATTATGTCAGATGCACAATAGTGATTCATGACACAAATCACAAACAAAATGCATAAAGCTTGTTTATTTTGGTCTAATCAAATTCTCATCAAATTAACTTTTAAAACAACCTATGGGCATTTTTTCTACCTGACCTATGTAAATATTAACAGCAGGTGTAGTAATTTATACTGTAGAACTGTGTGTAAATCCTGAGTTGAGGGGTCCTGAGCTGCAGAAGGCAATCAGTTCACTTATAGTGCGGCGTTTTGCATGGCGTCCCCACTGCATATAGCAACGCAATACGAAGCGACCGTTCGAAAGGGAACTACTCGGTTACTATCGTAACCTCAGTTCCCTGAGAGGAATTTTTTTCCCTGAGAGGAGTATTGCGTTGCTGGCCGCACTATAGTAACCTGCCAAGTTGTCGCTTCAGTCGTTAAACCTGCTACAATGGCGTTTTTCGGGGACTAATATCATAGACAGTAAAAGAATAATATAGGCTGAGGCTGCGCCCCCTTGGCGGGCTCTGACGTGTAATGGCGTGATGCTAGCTCATTGGCACACACGTCAGAGGCGCCCGCGCCATTGGATGTGCAGTTGCCGCAGCACAGCCAATGAGTGAGCCAGACACTCACTGCTAGCTGTGCAGCTGCAAAATGCGTTTTACATTATAGGCTTCAGACAGTAAATCGAGGAAAAGGAGTTTCCCCTTTTCCTGCAACATCTGTTGAAACTTTTGAAACTTTAATTAAACTAGAGATATTTCAATTGGGTGATTATAATTTAATGTTTTGTGAGGTCTTTTTCATTTTTGTGATTATTTTGCAGTTAAATTAGGAATTATGCAGGATCGCAAAAAAATGGATGGACTGGCAATAGACAGAGAAGTAAACTCAGCACTTTATTTACAACATGCACTCATTCATAACTTTTTTATTTAATTTATGTAAAGTTACGTCTTTATTAGGACAGGACTTGATGGATTACGTGACTCCATGAGTTCTTTATTGTTTTAGCGCAAAGTTTAAACTACATTAGTATTTATGTATCTTATTTGTGCGTTAATGGCTGTTATGTTAAAAAAAGTTAATTAAATAAGGGATGCAAGTTATTTTACCTTTGAACACGTTGTTGACTGACTTCTTAAAACGGTCACAAGCTGGCGCCATTTATCGGTATCCCTTTATTGAGATACTACAAAACCGATACTTTATATTAAAATTATATATTATATATAGGCTATATATCGGAAATATATGTATTATATATCGGAAAATTATATATCGGTCTATCTCTAATGCAGATAATAAACTTTCAAGATGATGAAGAACCGTGACGTGAGCGTGACTGCGATAGAGATGATAAACAAAACCAAACAGATGTTTTAGTTTTTGGCAGAGTATACGAGGCACGAGCCCTCTTCTGGAAAGCGGGGTGGGGAACAACAGCTTATTTGCATTTTAAGATACATGCACGAAAACTGCACGTTTTTGCTTCCACTCAACAGTGGGTATTTACAACGATATAATAAATTATCTGTGGGGTATTTTGAGCTGAAACTTCACATACACATTTTGGGGACACCTGAGACTTATTACATGTTGTAAAAAGCGGCATAATAGGTCGCCTTTAAACCAAACCTTTGAGTTTTTGTGTCCTTATGATATGGTGATAGTTTTACCAAATTGTAAAAGATGAAACTCATTGAGTGACTCTCAGAGCCACTCTGCAGATGAAATTCATGTGTATATGTCCTCCTATTGTGAGACGGCACACTAAAAACACTGAGTGTCATGCTTGCTTCAGAATGTGTAGTAGCAACGTGTGTGGACAGTAGACACGCAGAACATGCAGACTTCAAACTTCAATTGCAGCCTTTTTGAGGTTTAATAATTACAGACACTAGTCCATATTATGATTTGATTTATTGTACAGCCCTACTTCTGATTTATTGATCAAAAATGTTCAAATTCTGTGACATTCCACTTTATAGTAAGTTCTATTTGTGACTGGATTCTGTGATTCCGTCCATGTTTTCTGCATCATGGAAATTGTAGGGCTCTACATGGTATTTGCCATGTTAAAGAGAGTAAGTTGTGTGGGTTATTTATTATGTTTAAACCGTTTGTAAAATGGTTTTTAAACCATTTGTAACCCTAACGGAACAAAAAATATATGGGAATATATATACTGCAAAATATAATGTAATGTATTACATAATACATTTCCATATATGGGAAACTAGTGCTTATATTTTTCAATATAGGCATTGACCATGCATGGCTAAATACTGACACAAAATATTTAGAAATGAAGAAAAAAAATAGCATTACATGTAATATTCATAAAGTTTTATCTTTTATTGTGAACATATATTGCTGTTATATATATTTTATTGTGTGCATATATTGCCCATATAAATGTGAATGTATGTACAGATTACACACACACACACACACACACACACACACACACACACACATACATACACACACACACACACAGAATGAGTTATAGCAGATAACTCTAGTTCCCAACATGCTTTGCTTGACCGTTAAAGGAGAGTAAATGTTAAAATGAAGTGTTATTTCATGTGTTTTGCTCAATATTAATATAGGGGGAGATCTGTTAGTGTTTAATGTTCTATTGATTTGGAATTTAAAAGGTTTTCTGGTATGTGTGAGTTTTTGTGGTTACCTTTGTGCTGAGAAGTAGAGCCTGTGGTTAGTTTGATGATTGGCCAAACACCATTAAGACTGTTACTACACAGTGTTTCCCCTACAATGTATAAAGCAGCGGCGCAGCACCACCGCTGGATTTTCAGCGCCGCTACAAAAACTTCACATCATCAGTAATATCACGACATTCACTTACACACGTTGTCATAAGGAGTCGTTCACATGCAAATATTTCAAATGTGGGTGCGCGGAAAGCGCACTCATAATAGAAGCGACGCGGCGACAGACACAACGACAGACCCCACGGGAGAGCGAGCAAGCGCTTGTGGAAAGGAGAAAGCGGTACGAACTTTTCTCCATTGAAGTCTATGGGGTCGCTGTGTCCATTTTTTTTACTGTCTATGGAAAATATGCCGTCCCGCCCCTCCGTGTTCGGCAATCAGGTTTCATTCTCGCGCAGCTTGTTTCGTAACTTCACGTGCGGGTCTTTTCCGCTCGGTGTTTGCGCCGCGCTCTCCGTTCCGTGTGAGTGTGTGTCGGCGCATTGCGCTCTCTGCTCAATGTTCCGCTCCGTGTTTGCGCTGCGCGTTCTGCTCCTTAACGGCCCAAACGCCGATCATGCACTGGAAAAGCAAAGTCCGCTCAAATAACGTGTGAAATTTCTCAGTAGTAGACTTCTGTTTGCAATAGCCCTACTGAGCTGGAATAGCCATGCTGGGCAACAATGGTAAAATTACCTGCTCTGGTCACATGCTCTGGTAATAAGATCTTTGTATGACTATACTTTATTTTGATAATTAGTCAAAAAATAAATCTGTTAAATCTGAGTATGTTGCATAGAACTGAATGAAGAATAATATATTGATGTTTTATATTTTAATATAGGGCTATTTTCTGTCCAATTTGTGTGGACATTTTTCTTTTTTTTTTCCTTTTTTGTGTGTTTAATTTAATTAGTGATTCTACATTTAAATATTGATGATTACAAGTTTGGGGGAAATGCGATTAATCACAGCATTACATTTGAGCCCCTGCCCCTGATGAACTCTTTGCACGTCCCTGGAGGTTAGTGAAGTAAAATAGGCTATGCAAGCTAGTCACCTTTTAAACTAATGAAAAGTTTCATTTGGATTTTAATGTTCAAAATGTCTACAGGATAAAATAAATGAAAGTAATGGTTACATGATGATGTATCTAAGTGCTAAAGTGTGTTACAGAAAAAAAGATCAGTAGTGCAGGTGAGGGAGGAAAGAGTTTCATTTTTCCACTATCAATTTCTACCTTACAGCTGAAAATTAACACAAAAGAAAAACATGAATAATCCTGTCCTAATCCTGTTTGTGACCAGTTCAAGGTACGTGCTGCAATAATCATGCCTTCTGTTGATGGTATGTCAAATTTGTATGTCTCAAAATGTCCATTTCTATCCACAAAACTTGCCAGAAGTCATGGTTTAAGGGGTTGTATTAAAAAAAAAAAAAAATCTTGCACCCCCGGACCCCCCGCGACCGACCGGCTTGATAACAACCTCCGGCACGTAACAGCACCGCTGCTGGAAAAAGTTCTAGGGGAAACACTGCTACTTTATATTTATAAAGTAGGCCTGGTGGCTGTGCACTCTTCTGCACAGTGATAATCACACCTGCTTGTCTAAAAGTATTTAGCAAAGAGACTGTGTTATTGTTAACTCGCTTGAAAATATTAAACAATTAGGCTATAATGTAAATAATTATAAAATATAAAAAATATTATACATTATTATTTCTCTATATGTGTGTGTTGTTTATACTGCATGAGTAAATATAGCCTATCTGCAATATATGTATACACATGCAGTACCATATCTTCATATCTTATCACATGTACATCTATATTTATATTATGAAGTGTGTTACTTAATATATTTACTAATATATCATAAGGTATGTAATTTTATATTGTCACATATTTTTTCAATATATGAAAAGCGGCAATTCCTTATGTATTATTCAATATATTGTAATATATTAACAATATATTATTCTGGATATTTTTAAATACTGTTAAATCATATCGATCATTCATATATAGGGAATTAGGGAAGTATTTTTTTGCGTAAGGGAAGATAGGTATGCAGTTAATAGAGGTCCCTTCTCAATACACACTGTAGCACTCTTCATGGCCATTGATGCAGCAACTGTTCAGCTACACAATGCAATGGCGGTATATGAAAAATACATATTGTACACAAAATTACCGCCCAGCACTAATATCTATCCTAAAAATGTATTCTGAAGAAGGAAATCAAAATTAAGGCAAGAGGATGTTTTTACTTCCCATTTATCAGTTTGATTCATCAAGACAACTTGGATTTGCAGTATAAATGTAATTTTAGGTTTGTGTCAATGCGAAAAGAATGTTCTGTTTAGTGACAGACTGAACTTTGTGAACACACAGAGGCTGTTACTACTACATTGTAAATGCTGACATTTTTTCATTTATTACATATTTGTGAAACTTTGTAAATCATTTTAAGGCCACTTGTTATTTAGTGTTAGGTTTTTGAAAATGTTTTATCATAACTGAACATATGCCCAATGCTCTAACACTTGATTTTTGTATACATTCCATCATAAACGATTACAGTGGCCCATGAGCTTAAATTGGCTTGAGGGATGGTCTCTATGAAGAAATCAAAGAGACCATTTTCTGCCAAAAGGACTTTGAATTGCAAATGGTCTTGAGTGCATTCTGTTATGTCAACCTAATTCTCCAATCTCACACAATGTATAAACACAGATTTATTATTCAGGGGATCCCCATCGTTTTGTCTCGGAGGGGCCTAGCGATGCTTATTAAGGAGGAGTTTGATGCAAATGCATTAATGGAGGATCTTTCCCACACTCACCAGGGCCCATAGATTTGTTTCTATAAAAAAATTAGCACATCTCAGATAAATAGGTGCTTTTTGAAAATGTCTGATTACTGATGTTAGAAACGGGCGAGTACCCTCCTCCACAGCCCTGTTTTCGGGGTACCCCCAACCCCCTTGGCCCTCACACATTTGCTGCAGCACATTCAAAAGGGGGCCCTCTGGCTTTGATCCTCTAGATCAGTGCGGAAAACATCTTTTTGCGTACATTGTGTTGTGGAGACCAAAGTTTTCACCGCCTTATGCTAATACAGCCAAGCTAATCACCCTTCCCAATTACACAATTTATATAGCCAAATGCTTCCCAAATGCCCAGCCCCTTCTGTTCTGCTACGATTGCTTTAGCCCCCCCCCCCCTTTTGCTTGCAGAACATACATCTGCATAAATAAAGTTTGTATTAGATGAAGTCTCAGATTCAACCATTTGAAATTAATGAGAGTTGATTTTAAGTTTATAAGTTCAATCATATTTTTGATCTTGATATCATTTCGATCCCCGCACAACAATACAGGAGTGTTAGGGCTGTCAAAACCAAGAATAAACCAGACTGAAGTGACAGAACCTTGACAGTCTGTGTTGGTGAGAATGTCAGCGCTGTTTCATCTGGCTTTAAACTAGTTTAAATCACGAGGTATTTAATTTGTGGTGTATATGGGAGAACTCTGCACCAAACTCGAACGCTTTTCACTGAATCTCACTGCGCTGTTTAGTGGTCGCATTTGCTGTTTAATATTTCTCATATGCAACAGACATGGCAGTTATTAGTTATTGGCACCAGTGCAAGTGTTTGCAACACACACGCAGCATTATTTGCATAGCGCATAAGTATTATATTGAACACTTGTCGAACTTTTGTTATCATTTTATTGAGGAAAATTACATTGTGATAATTATCTTAATCGTTTTATCACCCAGCCCTACCTGTATGACTGACTCTTCTGTGGAACACAAAACGAGACATTTTGAAGAATGTACTGGTAGTTTTTTTTTTTGTTTTTTTTTTTTTTATTAAAAGTATGCAAAGCAGAACTATGCTGTATTTCTGAATTCATACTGTACACTACCTTTGTTTAGGGAATAGACAAATATTTTTTTCTTATTCATTGATAATCCTCCCCTGTTAACCAGTGTGACTAAGTCACAGAGTTGAACCTCGTTAATTGTATCGGTTTGATTCATGAACAAACGATTCAGAATTGTTTTGTGAAACAGAGTTGAAATACAAAAGCAAAGAAAGACTCAAACATCGTTACTTCTCGTATTAATCGTTACTTCTCGGAGAGCTAGAGTGGATGACAGTGAATCTTGACTTAATTTAGGGTCTGTTTAGGGTCTGTTCCTTATCAAATGGACAACTTTTTATTCATTTATGATGCTTTTGTTTCCTTTTTTCAAAGCTTGAAAGTCCCAGTCTCCTTGTTTCTAATTGTACTGGTTGTTTTATTCTATGCATTCTTTAAAATGTCTCCTTTTGTGCTACTCAGAGGAAATAAAGTCATACAGGTTTCAAATGACATGAGGGTGAGTACATAATGACAACATTTACTTTTTAATGTGAACTATTCTTTTAGTTCACATCACTGTTTCCACATCAGTGCGTATATCAAGGCAACTTCCAAACGATTCTGTGCTTGGCGATTCCTTGAAAAACGGCCTAGTTGAAATTAACCGTACATGTGTATTTAAAGGTGAGCTGGGAAATGTACCCATCACAATTGCAAAGATCCACTGTGATCGGTGTGTGAACTGTGCCGCTTGCCTCTTATTGCTATATCCAGATGGTCCTGGTGGGGGAACAAAAAGTTCCCCTTGCCATAGGATCTCTCAATAGGCCGTCTAGACCAGCCTGAGCCCAGACAGATACAGCCTCCCATCAAATTAGCGTTTGTCAGATTTATGGTAATGGTCTGCAACAGCCTTCCCGTCGGTGACATCAAGATTTACAGCTGCGTACAACACCAAACACACCC
Source organism: Scardinius erythrophthalmus (assembly GCF_964197995.2). NCBI lineage: Eukaryota > Metazoa > Chordata > Actinopteri > Cypriniformes > Leuciscidae > Scardinius > Scardinius erythrophthalmus. The sequence continues at coordinate 27,883,403 of NC_138225.1, forward strand.
CCCCACACACACACACACACACCTCCCCACACACCTCCCCACACATTGGCCTTATGCAGACATAGGGGGCTACAGCCCAAAGAAATGGCCCATTAAAAGAGAGCTTTCTGGTGAAGCTGAGCCACCCAAGGTAGGTCAGAACAATGGCTGCACAGGGTTTGATAATCCCTTGTGATGAGGCTGAAGTGTTTGTGGTGCATGTGGGGTAGGGGGGTGGGGGCTGTCGTGGGCCATGACAGTAGTGACTACCGCTCCATTGTCTAGGGGTTTCTCCTATTTTGGATGAAGGGCCACGGGGGCTAGGTTGAGGGCTTGAAGGGGATCTGAAGACGCCCATGTATGTAGGTTACTTGGGTTCTTTCATGTGGCCAGCCACAAGTAACCTGATATCAACAAGAGGATCACCTACTGAGAAATATTTTGCCTGTCCTCAGTCCAAATGTTTTCCAGGGCTGTTTTTAACCGCTGTCGGAAGACTTGTGTTAGGAAAGGGCTTGACACTACATATGGCATGTATATAATAGAAATTATCCAGCTCCATTTTTGTTGTTGTTGTTTTTTTTGTTATTGATTGGGGTGGTTATGTAACACATGTCATTTTACTGTATTGTGTTCTTGCTTTTTAAGTATGCATTTGTTTAGGAACTTTGTGTCTTACATCTGCACAATAAAAAGCACACTGAGTTTAAGCAGAAAAGTTTTGTCAGAGTAGCGCTGCAAATGAAAAGAATGTTTTTATTAAGGAGAGAAAATGGATCTGGACACTGTGGGCTCGCAGTTATGAAGTTTCATGAAGCATTGTCCCAAAATGTTATGGAAACTGTACGTACATGCCTTGGGTTCTCATTACGACAAAGTTAAGAAAGCATTGCTGCGTCTTTAACCTTTCATGTCGGTGAGGTATTCAATTCAGAACATATCATTAATGAGGTAAATTATGGTCAGTTTGTGATGAATAACAGCAGGGCTTGTCAGAGCCAAGTACATACAGTGGTAGCTAGGGGGAGTTGTAGTCCTACATAGTGAACTTCAGCGAAGTGGTTCTTGAAGTGTAGAAGGTCTTTAGTGGCACAGGTTGCAAGTAGGAAAACATACATTATCAGGCTAAACATGTTGCAAAGTACTACAAAAGACAATGTCAACAGAAATTATGAATTCTTTTTGTTACACTCTCAGAAAAATGTGCAAAAAAATGTATCTTTAAGTGGGCAACAGCTTGTCGCTGGGGCATTACCTTTAAAGGGACAACTTTGTACCCCATCTACCCCTGAATGGTTCATATGAATACTTTAGAATAGTAATACAGTATGTACACTTAAGATACTACTATGCACCTTATTTACCCCTACAATGTTCACAATTGTCCCTTTAAGGTAGCTGCCCCAGTGACAAGCAGTTGTACCCCTAAAAGGAACAATTTTTGCACATTTATTTTTGAAAGTAATAATGTAGAACGGCTTTCAGGAAGTAGGAAAGCTTACTGTTTTCATACTTTTGATACACTAAAATCTGTAATATGGAAAACATTGTCCATTTTTATTTTAAGTAGCACAGCCTACTTGATACTCTGAGTTTCAAAAGTAGTTGCCCTCCAGATTTACCCTACAGACACTGCAGTAAACAGCCTTTGATTGGTATGGAGACAGCAAGGTATGGTGTGGACACAACAGTCTCACTGGCAATTATTTTCCGCCTTCCTCCATATGTGGTGCGCCACTATACTGGCACAAACTCCTGCTCCACCATGGTCCGTATAACCGCTCCCCCCACCTCCGTCCCTGTGCTTGCCAACCCTCCTTAAGCCACAAACATTAACATTAAGAGTAAAGAGATGAATGAAGGTACCCCCCCCCCCCCCAATCACCCCAGACGGCCACGGACTCTCACTATGAGCTGGAGTGTAGTCAGAGCTGTGTTATGACTGGTGTGTGTTACACTGCTGCTCCATCTGGGCATTCATATAAAGTACTGTCAATTCAAAGGTCACCTCTGAGCCCTGCAGACAAGTGTTGTTAGCGGGTGTCTGGGCAAGGAAGGGTAGCCGGCTGGGATGATAGTGAGGTCTGTTTGGGAATGCCAGGCTCAGACTGGTCTGCGTGGGTCTGTGTCTGCGTCTGGTGTCGATCCCAACTGACCCTCCCCCACTTGCAAGCTCATTGGCCCTTACTGTAGTCTGTTTTGGACTCAATAAAAACAAACCTGACTGACCCCAAAACGCCCTGAAAATGCATCAACGTTGTAATTAATGCAGTAAATGCTATGCATAACTGCAGATTATGTGTACGTTTCAAAACTATTTGAGCACTTTTTGCAGTCTGAGAGACCCCAAGGTCCTTGTAATGCTTTACATTAATACTTTGACTTTTTATGGTCTTATCAGAATTGGTTATAAACCAAATTTTAACCTGATAACTCCTCCATAAAGTATTATTACTTTTGTTTGTGTTCCAGATATGAATCAGGAATAAATGCAATAGCCTAAATGTCACTTGCTAAGATTTTCTGATTCCTGTTAAAATGTTAAAATGCGAAGGGAAAATAAGAATAGTTTTATTATTTGTCCATACAAAGCACTGGGGTCTCTTTTATGGAACCCTGTTACCAAGTAAAATATGTAAGGGTTAATGCCCGACGAGGTGTCCATTATCAGGTATTAATGGACAACGGCGAGGCGTGAACCGTCCGACGCACAGCGGAAGTCCATTAATACCTGACAATGGACACCTCGAAGGGCATTAACCCGCTTATACCATGGTCACTTGCCAAATAACACATTTTTAAAACATTAGTTTATATTTTAATTAGTTTTACAATCGAAATCTAAAGTTACAAGTTACAAACAATAACTTGGTTTCCTTGGTTACGCCTGACGGTTTATTTAGGTGTACATTATCACTTTTTAACGGACACCCTGCCTGCAGCCAATCAGAATCGAGTATTCACCCAGACCATGGTATAAAAAAGTGGTAATTGTGACTGTTTAAAAATAAGAACAAAACTGCAGGTTAATTTTATTTTAATTATAATTTTTAAATTCTTGTTTTTAAATGCATTAGTGACAGTCATAAATAAAGAAGTAGAAATAATTTTGAAATATAAAGTCAATTTCGAGAAAGTAAATTCTGTGATATAAGGTCACAATTACAAGATATGAGAGTCGCAACTAAAAGAATTATGAGAAATAGCCTACTCCATAATATAGAGAAATAAAGAAATAAAGAGAAATAAAGTCACCATTATGAGAAATAAATTCACAATTACTTTTACTCTGAAGTGAAAACAAGCTTCCGTATTCTTGGACCCAGACAGGGAGTCTGAGGGTTGTGCTATTGGTGTTGCTTTTAGTTACCGTCATATTTCATAGTTACATTCATATGGCATTTAGCTAATTTTTCTTAATAAGGCAGCTTTTGGATGGCATTGTCATAGCATCTGAGTGAAATATGATGTCCTGAAGTGAGTGTGTGGACCTGCGCAAATTTTACTGGAATATTTTCCACTCTGCAGTGCTATTTTTATCAGATGTTGTTCATTATGGACTTGTCTTGGCATGACCTAAAGCTGCTTGGCTCTTTGCTGTGATCGATTATAGCTAGGCATTTTTATATTTGTTGGTCATTGCTGGCACAATTTTCTGCTAATAATTTTCCAATGTGCCGTTAAATCTAGAGCAGGTTACCTCCACACCTTAAATTAATAGTGAGATGGAATACGCTGATCAGGCAAAGAGGGGGCTGGCTTCAGCGTGCCATTTATTGAATGCGGAGAGATGATCTATGTCTTCACTTCCAGAGACACACCCTCCCGATCAGTGAAAGATGAACCTGATGCATGTGGCTTTGAAAAGGAGATTCATGTTGACTCAGGTTTGTGCTGAATTCAGTACCGCATCCCAAATGACATTCTCCATTCACATTTCACTTCGAAAGATGTGAAACATTACTGCTGGTAATACTAGTTACAGATATTCTCGTCATTAACAAGTCAGATGCATTTCATTCATTGCAGAACTCACAATGATAGTAAATGTGAACCTTGTGTGGTTTACATTTGTGCTGTAGTCCAAGTCGATAGTTTTATGTAAAAAAAGATTAGGGATGCGTTAATATAGAAATCCTGTCTGTTACTGGTAAGCAGATCATTATTTTCGCGTTATGGATGATACTGACAAAAACCTGATATTGAAATTCTATATTATTTTGTCTTATTTGTTATATTATAAATTGAAATCAAATCATTTTAATTGCTACAAATTAAAATAGGCATTACATTATAATGTACAGTATGAACAATAGGGGCCTAGATGTTCATTTTGAGATTTGAAAAAGATTACATTTATTATTGGTTATTAAAATAATTATTTTTAAATGTTAAATTCAAATGACATTTGGATGACGACAAAGGTAACCTAAATGTAAAAACGGAAAATTTATATGTACAATCTAATATAAGCTGATATGTATCCAATAAATGAAAAATAATTTATAAAAAAAAGTTTGTTTCTAATATCAGCCAGTAACCAATATAGTATCGATTTATTGTGTATTCTTAGACAAGACAAATATTTAAGTTATTTTCTTATAATCTTTCCCTTTGGAGCTCTTAAATCAACATTGTTTATTAAATTAATAACAATAATTTTCAATGTTATTGATATCCAACATTTTGTGTAAAAAAAGATTGTGAAGATTCTTTAAAATTATTGTTGTTTTGTATTCCATGGTCCAAAATAACTACTGTTTTGTAATGATGTGAGGGTGATTAAATAACAGAATTGCCATTTTTAGCAGTGCAGGAATGCAGCTATCCTTTGAGGTGCCAAAGTGTCACTGTCAAAGCCATGGCGATGGGCGATGCCTAGAGGTGCAGTTGGGGAAAACAGGATGGCATCGCTGCCTGATGCTCCAATGGCAGACGTCTGCTCTGTCTCCACACTCTCAGAGGGCAAATGAGTGAAATGTGAGCCCTGTCTGTCTGCGTGGTGCTTCCCTCGCTCTCGCCCCCTCATTTATTGGCTCTAAAAATACAAAGCTGTCATTTAAAATAGAGCAGACAAGTGAGCAACGGCTGGCCATCGCATGTCTGGGGGACAGACGGACCCTCAGACCCCCCTCCCCACCCAGCCAACAGTATCTCTATACAGTATGTGTCTGTAAGGATTAAGTCTTTCGCCAATAACCCCGCTGAGTGATCACTGTTGTCATTTACTGAGTGCAAAGCGTGTTACTTTTCTCATGATGGAAGTCAGACGACTGTTTTTCTTTATAGGACAGAGCAGACAGAGTCCCCTTCACTGAGCCGAGGGGTCCATTCAGGAGAAGTTGGCAGGCGGGGAGTTGTTTTTGCAGTGGCGTATTGTTCAGCGTTGCTTCCATAAGGGCTGAAGATTCAATATTGTTGCAATACTGAGTGGATTTGGCCCAGCTGTGTTCTCCTGTCTGCTGTGCTGGAGGATTCTAGCGCTGTCGTATCTTTGTTTTGGTGCCAGGACCTGGATCTCTGCCAGGCCTTTTAATTACATCAGCCGTTTGATGTCTTTGACATCTTTTTTTTTTTAAATAGAAAGCTGGGTGGGATAAGGGGGCCTGAGAGAATTTTTTTATTTATTTATTTTTTTGCGCACCTTTTAGCGAAACATTTCATCTGAAAATGCGCCGCAGTCGTGTCACAGCTGTTGTCAGGCTGGAATATTTATACCTTTTAACGTCTTCATTTACATAAAAAGCAGTTAATCAGCTTTTACAACTGCCCCAACATCGGTGAGGTAATGTCTCGAAGCTCTCGAACAATTAAACGTGTCCAATATGAATGACTAGAGCCAAAAGAATCAATCAAGAGTTAGCATTTCTCAACATATAGAAACCTTTTTGGCAGTCTTAGTTTCAACCTGCCTTACTGGCACGAGAAAAATCCTGACCAAACAGTTGTTTGAAATGTGACTTCTCGGACACCTGGGAAATCTTTTATTTTGCTCTACTGCGACAACATGGGGCACTGAAGTGTGTGGCCCTGTGCTCCTGTGGGCCGCGGGGTCAAAGCTCCAGGACGTGCCTTCAGCAACTGATGTAAATTTATCATCCCATCTGAGCACTGTAAGTGAAGGTGGGGTGAATAGGGTAAATTCATCAGCCTCTTACAGAACCAGATGTCCAGGTTGCTGTGTGACAAAGCAGAAGCATGTGCGGCCGACCGACTATGTAGGACGGCCTCTCTGTGGCAGTTCCTGTGAAGGAGGGCCTGTGAAAGCAATTTAGGCTTTTTACTGATGGAAGAACACCAGAGCAAATGACACATTTGTTTGCCTACAAGCCTGTCCCTGTAAGGATTCAGGAAGAATTACATAATACATGAGTGAGCTGTAATGATAGAAGACTGGTCTCTGTGGCAGAATTTAGATGTTTTGGCCAACAACATTTTTGCTGTACACAAACTCATGCAGCAAAAGATTTTCAGATATATTTTAAATGTATTCCAAAATAGACAAAAAATATTGCTAATTTTTTTTATACGAATTTGCATGCATATAATTGATTTTGAACTTATATTTTGACATTTGTAATATACTTTCTATCTAAATATATTTATATAGTTCAGAATACTTTTTAAATGTATTTTAAGTTTGGACATGTATTTTCTTGTCCCTTGATGTACATTTGACTTTATTTTGGCATTAGGAGATTTAAAATAAATTTACTTTCAAATTGGACAAATATATTTACTAAATCCAAACTCTAATATTTATCATATATTTAAAATATAATTTGTCCAGATATAATTTTGCCTTATGGGAGTATAATTTTGCCTTGTGGGAATTCAGAACATTTTTACGTTCACATTCCAAGTGAACATTCTTCTAAAGTAGTATTTGTCTATTTAAAAAGAAACTGCTCTTCATAAAGAGACTGCAACGGGTATGTTTCCATGTGAAATGAAATAATCCAGAGGTCAACGCTAGAATCAAGTCCTGCCTAGCCTAGGCTAGTTCTGTCCTGCTAATAAAAGATATCTCTTTTTAGTTCTGTATACTGATCTCTCCACACCGGCTTTAACTGTCCCATTCACGGTTCACACTGCATTTGCCTCCTAATGTCTCCCAGCAGGCCTCCAGTCAGAGACAGTGATTCATAAAGTGACTGGTCTGTCTGCTTCCATGAGGACACACGCTTTCAGAATTCTGCCTCTCTCTCTCTCTTTTCCACACCCTCCCCCTTAAACAGACACAGACTGCGTTAGACTGTCTTGTAACAATCTATTTTACATGTTAGGGCAAGCAAATTCTACAATAAAGCCTGCTCTATCAAGCAATAGGAAAGGAGGTCTCAGCCACATTAGTTCAGGAGTGTCAGTAAATCATCTAGTGTGTTTATATGCATGATTTTGCACCAACTGCTTTATAACCTCAACACAACCTGTAAGGTAAACCTCTTAAACATTATTCTTTTAAGGTAAAGGTCATAAATGGTTTAAGCAAAACCCAATTGGCCATCTGAGATTTTTGGCCATTACCACAATTTAGCTCCATATTTAAACACCTTTTCTGCCATTCTGGTGGCTTATTCAAAATGTGCATTCCTGTTTACAGAGGAAAAATAAATTTTTAAAAACTATATTTTAATAATTTCATCTAGAGCATGTTCTTCACTGATACTGTAGTCTCCTTGGTAAACAAGCACACTTACCTTTGAAAGGTGGAAACGTCAAAATAACTGGGACAGTCACAATTGTAAATCATTTTTGAAAAATGTGTTTTCACAAAGTTTATATATATTCACTTTTTAATGTGCATTTTCATATTCAAAGATTGCTAATCTGGACATTGGACAAGAGTTAAATGATAAAATCTGCACAAAAATAATTATGTAAAAAATAAATAAATGCCTAAAATGTTTTCATGTTTTCATTTAACAAAAGGTTAGAAATATTCAAAAAGGTTAGTTTTAATAAAAACCCTGGGACATAAAAAGGACCCGAGCTTAAGGAACGTGTGGTAAATTTCATGTCCCATTTTGTCAATTAAGTCATTTCATTGTGAGTTCTGGAGGTCTCCTCCAGATGTGTTGCTTTCAAATCACCACATTAGTTCATCTTTCTATGGTACTTCATTAGCATTTGTCAGCTTGTGTTCCTCAGTTTATTTTCAGACTGTCTGTTTTGACAAACATGTGCTTAAATTGTTAATTTTAGCCTTATCAGCACGCTTGTGAAAAGTGCACAACTCATAGTCACTAACCATTTTTGTCTTTTCTGTGTTTTTGTATTATTAGTGTCTCCAGAAATTGTGCTGTAAGGCCCCCCCTCCAGCTAGACCGGAGTATGATGTAGTATGCATTGGACTGACTGGTGCCGGCAAGACCAGTCTGCTATCTCGCTTGTGCAATGAGATCAGTGATGGCACAATACCAACCACAGGTAATATAAAATTTCTCTGCAGCTTTGTACTGCAGAATTTTTTAAACCAACAAAACATGCTTTTCGATGGGACAAAAATAAGAAAGAATTACATATTTAGCCGTGAGACCTAAAAAGACTAAGCATTTACAAGTAATACAAGCCTCAGCTCCTGTTTCTCAAACAAATGTGACAAATCGTTCCAAACAATCGACTTAGCACACTATTTTTGTAGTGCATTTACCTAAACCTCTGCACTTGTACTTGGTACATGTATCATATCTTCGACACTATGCTTTTTTAGTGCTCTGCAACGTCTGCAAAATCTCTTCATTGTCACCATGTGTGCTTCAGCCTATTTGACCGCTGAAATATGTTTAACGTTATTGCTGCAGGTTACCTCAGAGCCTGCCTTTGAACACTACGCTACTTTACCAAAGAAAGAGCACAATTGCGGAGGAGCTCTTGGTGCATATGTGTATCTGTTTTTGAGAACATCTGGGTTTTGTCATGCAGACTTTCTTCCTTGTGAAAAGACTGTTGATTTCATTAGAGCTCTTGGCGACAGGCTGGTGTATTCATGAATATCTTCACCTCTCGAGATGGACGACATCACTTCCGTTTTTACCAACAACACAAATGGTTCTTTTTACGTGAGAAGACACAAATGTGTCAGGCTTTCTTCGGCACGTCTTAACAGTCGGAGTGTGATGTATACAGTATGCTAGACTGTACACAAACCCAGAATGTGCATCCAATAATGATCGCCCTTTGTCTTTGGAGTGAACACACCTGTCTCTATCTGTCTAGTTAAGCAGTAATTACAATAGTGAAGTGTTATTTGGAAGCTCTTGTGGAAATATGGTTATGGTTAGATTATGTCTATGGTCAGAGCCACTGGTCTGCACCAGAAGACCTAGATTAAGCTTCTCACCTGTTCATAGTGTATTTACTTTCATAGTGTATTTACTCTACAAGTAGGGGTGGGAGATATTGACCAAAATGAATATCTCGATATTTTTTTCCAATATCTCGATATCGATATTCAGAAGATATTTTTGCCATCCTTCAAAGAAACTTGTGCAAACTGGCAAAGAAGGTCCAGTTGGTATTTTGACTTGCTGCATTTGACCTATTATTGTAGGCTATAGAAAAAAAAACAATAAAGGAGCTAACTAAACAGAATCTGAGGTAGCCCCTACTTTTTCCACTTACAAAAAAATAAATAAAAAAACGTAACTAGGCACCTCTTATTAAATCAAACAACAATATTGTTGATGATAAATTCAAAGTAAAAAAAAAATATTTTCAAAACGCTATAAATCCATCCATTTTTCCCCAAAACGCTATAAATCCATAATTTTTCCCAAAAATTGATGGTTTGACTTTTTAAAAAAGCCTTTTGTCTTTTATTTTTCGTGTTTGCATTTATGAGGAAAAAAACACGTGACACGTGACAGTTCTCCATTATGGACGCGAGCGCTCTGAAAGCGGCAGTAAAAGACTTTCAAACTTTCACAGAGACCTCAAAACAGAAAGCACAAAGCCTTTCTTTAAAACGAATTTCGTTTTGTATTAATTGTATCTTAATTTTAATAATTTTTTCATTAACCAATTTCCTGGATTTCATACATAAATATATATATAGGCTAGCAATCACAACAAAGGTGCTTGCCTTGAACTGGAGATTATATCATCATGAACCGAACCGTAGCCTCGCCTTACAGGCCTAAAAAATGTGAAATATATTTACAGAAAGCTGGTTCTAAACAAAACCATCCAAAACAAAATAAAACTATAATAAATGTGCATTTCTCCGGTGCGTTCACTAGCCTACTGCGAAGATCGCGAGTCTATCGTCGACTTCATCTTTGCAGCCGACACAGAAATTAATAAACAATTAAAATATCTTATTGCAATATTTTACATATTCATAATCATTAGTTTTGCTGGTTCTTTGAGGCAGCTTTTTAGGTTTATGGCGTTTTGGAAAAGAGCTCTTCACGTACAAACACCGTTTCAACCAGGCACAGCGGCCCTTCAGCACAGAACAAAAAGAGAAAAAGCAGGACTTACTCTTTACAAAACTTTGATGTGGTTGAACTGGTGAAACAGTCACAAATTCCTCTGCAACTCAAACCTTCTCAGTACGAGTTATGAAGGAAGAGAACAGCATTACAGTGTTCAGCGCGTCCTCCTCTGATTGCTGATTCTTTTAAATCATTTTACAAAACGGTTTTGCGCATGTGCTTCTGCGCGCACTATTTCGAATTTACTGAGGAATGTGCGTTTTTGACGACACGGGACCATGGGCTGGGCCACTCGGAGGGTGCTTCCGGGAATAGTACTGCCCTACAGTATTAAAAATCGCTACACATAATTGTTTAGAATGTTATAGTGTGCGTTATTTGTTTTATCTTTAACTTCTTTCAGCTCTTTTCATGTTTGGGGGGTCGGATTGTACAAATTATGAAATATTCGATATCCCAATTTTGCATATCGTCCAGACAACAATTTGGATATTATCGTCTAAACGATATATCGCCCACCTCTATCTACAAGTAAGTTTATTTTCATGATAGCATTTAGTGAATTTAAAAATAAAATGATAATTTTTGTTTCAATGCTAGAATATAATGTGATTTTTAACCCCTTTTTGCACATTATATATTGCATTGCCTACATTACATTCAATATAAAGGTCCTTAACTTAATTGGTTAGTGATCACATCGTTATATACATAGCACAACTGATTGGTTGCTGTGGCATCAGTGGCCAATGAGCTTGCAGCTCAACTTTCAAATACTTGGCATTGTTTGCTATTAGATCTCTTCCGCCAAAACCAAATATATTACATTGCCATATCCATTACCATGCCAATCTCTCCGAGACCTGTCATGACAGAACTATGTTTGTTTTCATAGCCTTCAATATTAACATTGTTTTTAGGACATTATTGGGCAGGATGTGAAATAAAAGATTTTTCTTTTATCCAAACAGATAAATGTAGAAAATACCAAGATATATACCGTATATCGCCATTCAACCACAAAATACAGAGATATGATTTTTTGGCCATATCGTCCAGCCCTAACTGTAAGACCTTACTCAAAAATGTCTCTGGTTATGACTGTAACCCTCATTCTCTGAGAAGGGAACGAGACGCTGCGTCGAGAATCGACACATTGGGGAACGCCTTCAGTGGGACAGATCTGAAGCCTGTATGGAACTAGTGCAATCTCGATTGATGTTGCGTCATTACGTCACTTGTAGCGGTGATACGGAAGCTATAAAGGGATGCCGGATCACAACATTCTCAGCTTCTGATTTGTCGAAGCAAGTCATTCTCAAGAGCACAGGAAGTGTGGCCAAGGGATGCAGTCGTAACCTGAGACGTTCCCTTTCGAGGGAACTCGTGCTGCTACGAGAATCGACACATTGGGGAACTAAATGCCCACTGCGCCACACTGAGAATTACACGTCCTGGTGTGAAGCAATCTGGCACACTCAAGAAGAGAGAACTTGTGAACCCGGTGTAGAGGGCAGATCCAGACTGTAATGTCTTATGAAGGTGTGTGGAGAGGCCCAGCCAGCGGCATCACAGACCTCTTGAAGGGAAACCCCTGCTAGCAGGGCTTTAGAGGAAGCCACTCCTCTAGTTGAGTGAGCTTTTATCAGAAGAGGCAAAGGCAAGTTGTGCACCTTGTAAGCTGAGGAAGTAGCCTCTACTATCCACCTGCTGATAGTTTGCTTGGAAGCAGGGGAACCCTTCTTAGGTGACCCAAAACACACGAGCAGCTGGTCCGACTTCTCCAGCCTGAGGACCTGTGTACGTAGACCTCCAGAGCTCGGACCGGGCATAACATATGTAATCTAGCTTGATCATCTGACACATGAAGTGGAGGATGAAATGCCTGTAGGATTATAGACCGTGCCACATTTGTCGGCACCTTAGGCACATAGCCGGGTCTAGGGTGGAGAATAGCTCTCACTCTGCCAGGAGCGAACTTGAGGCAAGAGGGCACAACGTATAGAGCCTGCAGGTCCCCAACTCTTGGACGTAATAGCCAGCAGGAAAGTTACTTTTAAAGATAAAAATTTCTCAGACACCTCGTCCAAAGGTTTGAAGGGTGACAGGGATAACCCTTCAAGAACCACTGCCAGGTCACGTGGGGACCCTGGACTGGACGACAGGCCTCATCCTCCTAGCTCCACGAAGGAAACGTACTATAAGTGGGTGTCTCCCCAAGGTGCCCACCCTTAGAGGTGTGTGGAAGGCAGCTACAGCCACCACATAGACCTTAAGCATGGATGGGGAGAGCCCGTCAGAGAAGCGACTCTGGAGGAACTTCAGCTCTGAAGCCACTGGGCAGTTAACTGGATCTAACTGATGTTCTTTGCACCAGAAGTGGAATATATTCCATTTTAATGCATACAGTTTCCTCGTGGAGGGGGCTCTAGAGTTTAGGATGGTCTCAACAACCTCAGTTGCTTACAAGTTGGTCCCCCCAGCTTCCACAGCTCTGGTCGAGGGTGATGTATTGTGCCTCCGGCCTGAGAAAGAAGGTCCCTCCTGATCGGGATTTGCCACGGAGGGCCTGCTAGAAGAGCTATAATGTCCGAAAACTATATGGGGCTACTAGGAGCAAGCTGATCCCATGCCGCCGGACCGTCTCTAGAACCCCTTGGAGCAGAGCGATCGGGGAAATGCGTACAGACGTTGCCTCGGCCACGCCTGCACCATGGCATCCAGTCCCAAGGGAGCTGGATGCGTGAGAGAAAACCAGAGCGGACAGTGAGTATTCTCGTGAGAGGCGAACAGATCCACTTCCGCCTGACCGAACTCCCTCCATATCAGCTCCACCGTCTCAGGGTGGAGTCTCCATTCCCTGGGCCTCAGCCCCTGCCTCGACAGGATGTCTGCTCCCACATTTTTGTCCCCGGGAATAAACATTGCTCTGATTGAGAACAGTTTGCCCTGGAACCACAGAAGAACCTGATGTGCCAGTCTGCATAGAGGCCACGATCTCAGGCCCCCCTGTCGACTTATATATGAGACCACCGACGTATTGTCTGTTCGCACTAGAACATGATGGCCTCTGAGTTCCGGAAGGAAATGTCTGAGAGCCAGAAATACTGCCAACATCTCCAGGCAATTGATGTGCCACGAAAGATAGTGGTCCTTCCAAAGACCCCTGTTATAGCAGCCTTCCACGACCGCTCCCCAGCCTGTGAGGGGCGCATCCGTGGTCACTATTTTTCTCTGACACGGAGCTCCCAGCACAGGGCCCTGGGACAGAAACCATGGTTTCTTCCACATGACCAAAGAACGAAGGCATCTGCGCATTACTTTGATCGTGCGAAATGGGTTTCCCCTCGGGGAAAACCCTCTGGTCCTAAGCCACCACTGCAGGGCACGAGAGGCAACACTCTCCTTCTGGAACGACGGCGGGGGATTATTTGTTTGAATGTGGCTGACTATTGCTTTGCCTCCTGAAACCTTTCGACAACAGTGTTGACTGCGTCGCCGAAGAGGCCAGAAGGCGAAAGCAGGGCATTGAGGAGGAAAGCCATGTCCTTCTCCCCAGTGTCCGACAAGTTCAGCCACAAGTGCCTCTCCGTTGCTACCAATGCTGACATGGAGCGGCCGATGGCACGGACCGTCTCCTTGGTAGCATGGAGAGAAGTCAGCCACTCGACGCAGTTCTTTAATATGGTCGAGGGTGACCTCCCAGCTGTCGTCCACCTCTTTGAGGAGATCGGCCTGGTATGCCTGCAAAATCCCCATCGTGTGCAGGCATGCACCAGCCCGACCTGCTGCCATATATGCTTTCCCCACCAAGGCTGATGTAGTACGGCAGGGCTTGGAGGGGAGCGCCGGAGTTCTCAGGGACGATGCCGCATCGGGCGAGAGATGTGATGCTAACGTCTCTTCGACCCGCGGCATCGTCCCATAGCCCTTCTCTTTCGAGTCCACAATTGGTGAATATTGGGGCTCGATTGACGGGGCTTTGACGGGGCTAAGGGCTTATTCCACGATGGAAAAAAATGGGAGGCTCCGGCGCTAAGGCTGTGACTGGGCTTGCAGGAAGCGCTCATCTACTTTGCTTTTCTGCTGGCCAATCGATATTTAATTTGGCCACTGCCCTGGTTACAACCTCCAGCAGCTCCTCGAAGGCATGAGAATTGGGTGGCGAATCCTCATATTCTCCTGCCTCAATGCTCAAAATATCTAACTCCTCGGAGCTAGATAATTCAAGCATCGGGTCCTCGTCACGGGCGGAAGAAGCCACAGAGCGGGCTTCCGACCTGTGTGTAGGACCAATGGAGCTGGCTGCTGAGTGCTGAGAAAGGGCTAAAGCCGTCTCAACATCATCTGCCAGCTCCATTTGCGATCCCCATGTGTGCAGGCGCTGCGCTGCCTCGACAGACACGGGACCTGACCCACGGGGAGCACGAGCCTGGCCTGTTTCATTGAATAGGCTCAGGCGGGAGTGGAGCGTTCTCAGGTGCATTAGATCACAGTTTGCACAGACAGCGCCCTCGAGCGCTGCCCGTGCATGCTCCACTCCCAGACAAACAACACAGAGCGAGTGTGTGTCAGCCTCGCTCAAATAGCGTGGGTAAGGGGTTGCACACTGCCTGAATTGTTTCTCCTTACTCGCCATTATTTTTCTTTTAAATATGTGCTTGAGTGAGTACGTTAGACAGACAACACCAAAAAAGACAAAACAGTCACACAGAACGCTTGCTGAAGACCAGAAAGCTGACGCTGTCCGGTGTCCCTTTACAGCTTCTGCATCACCGTCACATGCAACGTCACGAGTGATGTAATGACGCAACACCAATTGGGATTGGACTAGTTCCATACAGGCTTCAGACGCGCCACGCTGAAGGCGTTCCCCAATGTGTCGATTCTCGACGCAGCTCAAGTTCTCTCAAAAGGGAACTTAAAACAATGTTTATTTCATTTGTGTCTTTGCTCTTTTTTTATTTGTGCTATTGCTTGCAATTTTTTTATTAGTTATTGTATTGCTGACTGTTCACTTGTCTTTAATAATGTTTGAACTTTATATTAGTTAGGCTAGTAATTTTTGCTTTGGGAATGTAAATTGTGAAATTTATTGTGAAGTTTGTGCAAATTTTGAAATCATGTTTTCTTCCACAGGTTTCAGCATCAAGGCAGTGCCATTCAAAAATGCGATACTGAATGTGAAGGAACTAGGAGGTAATACAAAAAAATAGACTACGATTCATCGTCTCCTCTCCAAGTATTGGAGAATAGACTGTTGCCATGCTAATCCAGTAGTCTCAGGGACAGAACTCTTAGTTTAGCCACCTGCACTCTAAGAAGGGGTGCTTACCTCAGTGTCTCCTACCTAGGGGTGTAACAGTTCAAATTACTCACGGTTCGGTTTATATCATGGTTTTAGGTTCACGGTTTCGGAACGGTTCGGTATGTGCTATGTTCAGGGAAAAAAGAACTACTGTCAAATAAAAATAGCCTAAAGAAAATAAGAACAATTAATCTAACTAGAAGCAACAGCACAAATAAATACAATAAAGCAAAGATAAAAATAAATAAACAGTTCTTTTCAGGTACAGAAATTGAATATAGATGTAAAGTATCAAATATAAAATAAAATAACATTCATACTTGACTGTATAAATTAAAGATTAATCCTTGAAGTTACAAAAGCTATTCAATCAAGAGCAGTGAGTGATTTCCTTTTATTTTGTTTGATTCCCATTAAAAACACAGACAGCAGGAATATTAGCCTGCTGTCCCTTTAAGATATAATGCAGAGATCCTAAATACTGATACTGTTACATATACGTTGTCTTTTTCGACTGTTTAAGTTCACTTGAGGCATAACAGACTGTCTGCTTGGATACTCATCAAGACGGGCATGTTGACATAATTTTTGTGTAAATTTGTCCGTTCAAGTGCAAGACTTGAAAGAAAACTCAATATTTGCACAGTGTCTGAGACGTGTGCGTGCTTTGGATGAGTGCACACACAATGGCAACGTGTGCAATTCAGGTCTCACCTGCGTTCGCGCACTGTGAACACCCGAGTGATGACTGCGCAAATGATTATAGATGCGTCATCAGATTTGAGATGAACCGAGGTGCAAATGTGTGCCGAACTGTGTGTGGAGAACAGTATGATTCGATTTTTTTTTACCAAGAACCATTTCATTACTACTCCTAGCTCCCAGTAAAAAAAATATTTTAAAAGCTTAATTCAAGATATATTCTATACAAAAAAGAAAATTCCACAAATCTATTTTTTAAATGCATCTTATTAAACTTGTGAATGATTCATCCCTGCATGGTTAATTTAATAAAAGTTTTCACTTTTTTTGACGTTGTGATTTTTATTCAAAATGTCATAATTTGATCTAGTGAAACGACACTTCTTTCTGATGATGTATACAGTCTTTTTCCTAGCTTGCATTCATCTGCCTCCATTTTTGAGTGCAACACTCACATCTAAAATTCCAGTCAACAACCAATAGGCAGAAACAAGCCCCGCCCAATATTTACACTCAAATGTACATCACAATATAAAAGAAAAGATCTTTCACTACTTCCATTTCATTGTGACTAATATTTATAGCAGTTTTGGTTAAATTTCGATCTGGAGTCCATTAATTAATTAATTAATTAATTCATTCATTCATTAATGTAAAGCGCTTTGAGTTCAGAGAAAAGCACTTTATAAATGTAACGTATTATTATTATTATTATTATTATTATTCAATCATAAAAAAATACAAAGTGTAGAAAATATAAGATATAGAAAATATGTATTTTTGTTTATTATAAATATTTTTTATTATATGCACGATACAAAGTATTCTTCTGTCATAATTACATAGCTGAATCGATTAAATAGTGTCAGTTTTTTTTTTTAAAAAGACACGTTTTTTTTTTTAACTAGACAAAAATGCTGAGTTAGAAATTTCTGTACAATATTGTTACAGAAGTTGTTTTAGTTTCGGGTTTTCACGCTTGTGAATAGCATATCACATTATTTTTTATGTTAGACATCCTTTTAGAGTTGATATTTAACAAAGATATTTAACCTAATATAAATTTAATATTTAAATTGTCAATCAAAATTTCAGTCTCCCTCAAACACTCTATTTTACACATATAACTAGTCTGACAGGATGGTTCATTTGGACCGGATACAAGGCCACAGGTACAATGTTGGAAGATGCTTGTTGTTTTAGGACTTTTGAACAGAAAGAGGTCTGTGGAGAGAGAAATAAATCAGAGCCCGACTCTGTTTATGAGAATGTTAGGGGAGCTGCTCTTTGAAGTGATTTATATGTTTTGCGGGACGCGGGGGACATTACAGGTGCACTCTGTATCATGACAAGTGGCCCTACTGATGCAACAGAATCAAGAGCCCACTTAAAGAAAAACAACAGGGATAGAGAACACTGTAAACCATGGGGAGGCCTGACTAAATCTGAAATGCATATGGAGGGCAGTGAAATGAAGCTTCTCCAGTAGGTGAGGTCAGAGCCCACAGGGATGTTTTTAATGGATTGCGGCCTCCAGTGTTCTTTAAGATGAGGCTGATGTATCACCTTGAGCAGGACACATCTGCTCTGACTGAAAGTTTGCAGAGTCCCTGAAAGGGAATACAGCTGTTAAAGATGTGTTGTGCAAGTGTTTTTATGCTGTGTGTATGCCATGAACTGCCTTCCTTTGGTCATTGATGCATATAACCTACTGAGATGTCTCCATTCTTGGTGAAACTATTATTCTTAGGCTGTGCATCTAGATCTAGATCAACCTTTTTGACACTAAGGCCCCAAATATTTCTCCATTTAGATTTTAATATATTTATAAAAAATATATATATTAAGACTGCACTGGTCCTTTGAGAGTGCAAGAAGCAGTGCTAAAGAATGACATGAAAATACTGTACCGGATTGTTTAAGGGATGGTTAGGAGTAAAATCAACATAGGGTTCTTTGCACCATGACCTCAAGCCAAACACCCCCCCAGAAGTCTTTTTTCCCTTGGTTGAACATTATTAAAGTTAGAGCTTATTTAGAGAAATCAGCCGGATGGCTTAGTGCAGGCACTAATGGGTCCAAGGATGTATCTGGTAAATTACCCCACTAATAATGCCCATCGCATCGCTTTCTGCCAGGACTTTTACGTGCTTTTTCCATATCATCATTCACTAATAATTGCGTGTATTATTTCATATTTGTACGCACAGGAGAACTTCTCACGAAATAATTTCGCCTAATTCACAACATAAGCACATGAATTTGTTCTTAACATCGTTCTGGTGTTAGTGAATTTGGAGTATTCAAAATGAGTGGCTGCGTGCACAAGGTTAGTAATTTGCATAAAACAGTCAAACCATCTCCATATAAGGGCTTTCCGCATACGCTTTCAGTACAGCCTTTCGTCACTCTTGTCAAACATGCTGCTGTTTGCAGACGCGTTCTTGCCCTATCCTCGACCAGGCCAAGTGTGTCATTCTAACCAGTTCTCACAAAAAACACCTTTTATACAGACCCAGATTACAGACCTTTCATTAGGCAGCTGGACATACACGTATGTCTGCGTTATTCAGAGAAACCTTGCAGCTGAAGCTATAACACAGCTTTTCTTACTCTTTAATTGTATGATGGAATGTATTTAAGATTAAATTAAATTGTATTATTTCATCATTTTATTATATAATTTTATATATGGATTATATAATACACAGTGGTCGAAAGAGTACTAGAAACTTGTACTTAAGTAAAAGTATTGCTACTTAAGAAATCATTTACTTATTTAGTTAATTAGTCCTTCTTTACAAGTACATAGAAGTACTGAAACATAATGACTAGTAAGAGTAAATAAGTACTTTGCTGAAAAACTACTCAAGTTACTACGTTACTTCTATAACATAGTATTATATTTATGTTTTTAGTATTCAATCATCTCTGCCCTTCTTGATCCACTTTAAGCAACTGTAGTGACTAAGTGGCTATACTTTAGCAAGTCATCTGCTGGTCTTGACTGCACTTGAATTTAAGCAGCAAGAGAAAGGAAATTTGATTTACCCTCATAATGTCTTTTTATGGATGTGCAATATATTGGTACTATATCAGTATTACTTTTAATTCATACATTTCGGTTGATATTGTATATTTAATTGTGCATGCTCATTTCCCTTGTTTTTATGTTTAGATGACTTTTGCTGTCATCTAACACTCATTTAAAGAGATTTTAATCAGATATCACTGTTAAATGCAATCTTTTGCAAATCTCTAAATGTATATTGATTTGTTGTAGTGCCTAATTTCACTTGTAGCATTTAAAAGTACTGATCTACTTTTTTTTTTTTATTGTGTATGTGTATTTATTTAGGATTTTCTTTTACAGAATTTAGCCATATGAAAATTTTACATTACTAGATATTGATACATATAGACCATTTTTTAAGACTTCCCCACGTTCATTCTGTAGATTTGATTGCATGTAGTTTTTCAAAGTAAACTAGGTGCAGGTGCCGTCTACTGTCCCTCCATTCACCCAGTGTTTCGGAAGACTGAAACATCCCATTGGACCTGGCACAGAGACTTACTTAACCTAAACTGCATCTGCAAAGCTAACTTAGTTGCGGAAAAGGCAGAGGAGGCTGACTCACTATTATGACTGTGTTTCCGCTGCTAAGTTGAGTAATGCATTTTTTAACACCCTCTCCCATGTGTCTGCAAAGCTTACAACTTTCAAGCCCTTCCCTTCTCCTTCAAGAGCCAGGAAAACGTCTTAGGTTACGTATGTAACCCTGGTCCCCTGAAGAGGGAACGAGATGCTGCGTCAAGACGCTGTGGGGATGCCCCTGCGTGATTGCGTCTTGAAGCACGTATATAATCAGTCCAATGGAAAGTCGAGACGTCATAGGCGGGTGACGTCATTGACCAGGAACTATAAAGCACACCTGAAAACAGACCGCGCTAGCTTCTGAAAAGCCTAAGCAAGTCGATCACAGGCATGCAGGGAGTATGGCAGGGCGACACAGCGTCTCGTTTCCTCTTCAGGAAACCAGGGTTACATGCGTAACCTGAGACGTTCCCTTTCAAGGGAACTAGAGCTGCGTCCAGACGCTGTGGAAACACTATACCCAAGACGCCATAATAACAAATGCCTGTTCTGTGTGAAGTCATTGCGCACACTAAGAAGCAAGCACCCTAGACCCCGGAGTGGAGCCTAGTTCCAAGTCATAAAATCTAACAAATGTATACAGTGAGGACCAGCCTGCCGCATCACAGATGTCATGGAGGGAAACCCCCGATAATAGTAACCTTTTCTGGGTGACCCGAAACAGACCTAGTTGATCCGATTTACGCCACAGGCCAGCTCTGTGTACGTAAGCATCCAAAGCCTGCACAGGGCACAGCAGATTAAGTTTTTCCTTATCTGGTGTATTAAAAAGTGGAGGACAGAAGGCCGGCAGCACAATTGGGCCCGTAACATTAGTAAGGACCTTTGGAATATAGCCCGGCCTAGGGTAAAGAAAGGCTTTCACCATACCAGGTGCAAATTCTAGGCACGAAGGAGCAACCGACTAGGCTTGCAAATCTCCAATTCTCTTGATAGAAGAAATAGCAATGAGAAATAAAGTTTTTAGAGTAACTTTTCTGAAACCTCTTCAATGGGCTCGAAGGGAGCTAAAGCCAGGCCTTCCAGTACAACGGCCAAATCCCAAGCCGGTGCTCTAGTGCACAGTGCAGGCCTCAGCCTCAGTGTGCCACGAAGAAAACGAGTAATGAGAGGATCTCTTCCCAAAGATGCACCACCCAGACAGGGGGATTTCTTTAAGACTGCAAGGGAAGCTCGGCTTCCACTAATGTCAAAAAATTAATGGTCAAATATGTACTATTGTGTTAACATTTTATTGACTAAAAATGCGTTAGAACACGTTCATCTCGAAGACGAGTTTGTTCAGAATCAGCTACACATAGCAGGTCGACTGACTCGATTTCCTTCTCATACATTCCTGTAGCGTCACAGTGCATTTCTCAGTTGAAGCCTAGCATCCATTGACTTCAATGGGGCTGCTTTGAACTGTTTTTTTCAGTGCTTCGAAACTAGACGGTCATTGGATAAATGCTGCGATTATGTATACTCGAGCTCAGTCCCATCGCGGATTTTGCAAGTTTAGTCGAAATACAAACTGCTAAAAACCTATTTATTGGTATTTGCTTGGCGAAATTGCTAGCCAATTTTCATAATACATTTCACACAATTATACACCACATTCCTTGTTTCAGTTTAAAGGGGTCATGTAATGGTACATGCACTTTTACAAGTTGATTGTACTGAAATGTGTGTAGGCAGTGCCTGTACACAACCATCATAACCTACCTTCCTGGCGAACCCTCTCCAGAACTCCTAGAAGCATAGATATCGGAGGAAAAGCGTGCAGGTGTAGTTTCGGCCAAACCTGAACAATCGCATTGCGAGAGGAGCTGGGTGCGTGAGAGAGAACCACATGGGACAATGCGTAGTATCTGACGATGCGAAAAGGTCGACTTGAGCTTGACCTAAATTCTCCTAAAGGAGCTTCACCACCTCGGGGTGAAGTCTCCACTCACCGGGCCTCAGCCCCTGCCTTGACAGGATATCCGCTCCCTGATTTAGATGCCCCCGGAATATATACTGCACTGAGAGACAGTGGGCCCATAGGAGGATCTGATGAGCCAGTTTGCAAAGGACACGTGACCTCAGACCCCCCTGATGTTTGATATAAGAGACCACCGACGTGTTGTCCGTGCAGACAAGCACATGGTGACCTCTCAGTTCTGAAAGGAAGTGCTTGAGAGCTCAAAACACCGGCATCATTTCTAGCCGATTTATGTGCCCAGAAAGTAGATGGTTCTGCCATAGACCTTTTACCGAGCGGCCACTCATGATCGCCCCCAACCTGTGAGGGAAGCATCCGTCGATAGCGTTACGTGTCGACAACAAACCCCCCAGCACTGGGCCTTGGGCGAGGAACCAAGGTTTGTTCCACATGACTAAGGCATGTAGGCATCGCCGCGTGACCTTGATCATGCGAAACGGATTTCCCCTCAGAGAAAACCCCTTGGTCCTGAGCCACTACTGCAGGGGTCTCACGTACAGGAGGCCAAAAGTTATTACATTGGACGCAGCTGCCATGAGACCCAACAGTCTCTGAAACTGTTTCACATTGAGCGACTGGCCTAGTTTTACCCCATTTACGGCTGAGACAACCGAAGTAATACGGTGACAATTGTGCCCGCATCGTTGTCAAATCCCATACCACACCTAGAAAAGTGGTCCTCTGAGATGGGAGGAGCACACTCTTCTTGGCATTGATTCTCAACCCCAGCATCTTTATGTGAGACAGAATGACATCTTGATGCCGAACTGCCATCTGCTCGGACTGAGCTATAATCAACCAATCGTCGATGTAATTCAACACGCGGATGCCCTGGAGTCTCAGGGGAGCCAGAGCTGCATCCACGCAAAGTGCGGGGTGATAAACCTTGGCCGAACGGAAGAACCCTGTTGCTGTAATTTATAGTAGTATTTTCAAAACCACTAAGAAATCAAGTTTTAAATATACTTCTTTTGAAGTGTTGGTGTTTAATGTAAAAATATATAGTGTAAACGATAAATCACGTTTGAGATTTGTGCTGGCTACTGTATACAGGCCACCAGGGCACCATAAAGATTTTCTCAAAGAATTTGTGGACTTTCTATCAGAATTAATATTGACTGTAGATAAAGTACTAATTGTTGGTGATTTTAATATACACATCGATAATGAAAAAAATGCATTGGGATTGGCATTTAAAGACATTCTGAACTCTATTGGAGTTAAACAACACGTGTCAGGACCCACTCATTGTCGTAATCATACTCTAGATCTAATATTATCACATGGAATAAATGTTGATGCCGTTGAAATTCTGCAGCAGAGCGATGACATCTCAGATCATCAGTCTCGTGTAAATTACAATTAGCCAAGGCTGCAAAGCCGACTCCGTGTTATAAATATGTTAGACCTATCACTTCTGCCACTAAAGATTGCTTTATCAATAATCTTCCTAATCAGTTTCATCATCTCAGCATCCCAGATAGCTTAGAAGAACTTGATATTGCAACAGAAACTTTTAACTCTCTCTTTTCCAGCACTTTAGACACAGTTGCTCTGTTGCGCTTAAAGAAGATTAAAGAAAATAGTCCAACGCCGTGGTACAACGAGCACACTCAGGCCCTTAAGAGAGCAGCCAGAAAAATGGAGCGTAACTGGAAGAAAACAAAACTATAGGTATTTCGGATTTCATGGAAGGAGAGCTCGATTACTTACAGAGAGGCTTTAAAAGCTGCTAGATCTGCTTATTTTTTAACCCTATTAGAAGAAAATAAACATAATCCTAGGTATTTATTTGAAATGGTGGCTAAACTAATGAAAAAGAAAGCTTCAAGCCCAGAAGTTTCCAAGCAACACAGCAGTAATGAATTTATGAACTTCTTCACTTATAAGATTGATAATATCAGGGCCAAAATTATAACTATGCAACCGTCTACTACAGTATCACATCAGGCAGTGCATTTTAGTCTCCCTGAGGAAAAAATTTATTCATTTATTGCTATAGGAGAGGAAGAATTTTGCAAACTCGTTAATTCATCTAAATCGATAACATGTATGTTAGACCCTATTACGACTAAGCTACTGAAAGAGATGCTCCCAGAGGTCATAGATCCTCTTCTTAATGTCGTTAATTCGTCTTTGTCTCTAGGATACGTACCAAAAACCTTTAAGCTGGCTATGATTAAACCGCTTGTTAAAAAAACGCAACTTGATCCTACAGAATTAGTCATTTACAGGCCGATCTCGAATCTACCTTTTCTGTCAAAGATATTAGAAAAAGCAGTATCCTCACAACCAGGGTGCGATTTGTGAAAAAAACAGAGGGGGGGATGTTTTGAAACATTTTTATTCATAAAAATAAACCATGAGAACATGAACTCCATTCACTGCATTTGCTGCTCTGGACCCTTTTCATTGTTCCCAGCTAGCTAGCTAGAGTTTTCGCGCTGAAAAATTACATAAATATTTGTAGGCTACTTGGTGACATTCTGAAAAGCCGTACATGGATCAAAGCTAATGGACAGAATCAGATAAATCAGAGCTTAGATTCTCTGCCCGAGCCGAACTTGACCCGACCCGGGCTGGGCCCTTGATCCAGCACTTGTGTTACAAAATGCAACACGTCACTTGTCATGTTCAGCGTCTCCTCCACTCGCTCGCATCACACCGGGCCCGGGATAATAAACTTTAAAAATATTTATTTTGTTTAAAAAATATTCTATATTCTAAAACCTTGTTGAATTAGAGTTGTAGCCTACTAGGCCTACTCCTCCTAGGCCATCCAAAGTTCATCCAAAGTTCATTCATGTTCATTTTCGTGTTCTTCCTTGTTCACGTTTTTTTTTTTTTTTTTTTTTTTTTTTTACGTTTCTTCATTCGGATCCATTTGCGATCCATTTCATTCTGAATAAACAAACAAGGCAGTTTACATGATTTGTCCTTGTTGCATTATTAATTAAGATAATAATTAATAAATGCACGCACAATTATCCGTGAACTTGATAAATGTTGCAGATATGTTTTACTATGCACAAACAAATGCCTTTCAACTTATGTGTGCAAAATTCAGAAGCAGTAAATGAATGTGCAGAAATTTGTACAGAGATTCTGTAGGCCTACTATGTGTTATAGCCATTAAATAATAAATTTAATAAATAAATAAATAGGCCTAAATAAATTTAGTTTCATATTTGTTAAAATATTATAATGTTGTTGTTTTTTTTTATCTATGTTGATTATGAAAAGTGAACAGCACGAAGATAGGATTTGCAGTAGGCTATATCGGGAGACTTGGAGTGGGTCAGACATGATTTTGACCACTTCATTAAGTTTTGTTTTGTAGAAAGCCTTTCTTTAAAGTGAATTTCGTTTTGTATAAATTGTATCTTAATTTTAATACATTTTTCATCAACGAATTGCATGTATTTAAGAAGCAAATATAGCAGACATATAGGCTATAATCATGGAGGCGCCCGCGCGCCCCGGTCACTTGCACTGCACGTTAACTAGAGCGCATATCATCATAAATTAACCGAAACTCAGTGTATGCCTCACAGAGAATATTAAGAAATATATCTAAAGAAAACTTGAAATGTCTTTAAACGAAACAATTTAAAACGAAAAGAAATAGGCAACACTCTGATGTAATTCATGCATTTCTCCATATAGCCTATATGTGCATTCACTACGGAGATGGCGATCGTCAACTTCATCTTTGCTTCATCTCAACTTCCCTGGCGCCACCTGGTTATAACGGCCCACGTATTAAAAAAAAAAATGTGTGTAAAACTTCTCTCTCTGGTCGGGTTTAAATCGGGCTCGGGCTCATGATTACAGTTAACGTGTCGGGCAGGGCCGACAAAGTCAATTCGCCTCATTCGGGCTTCGCGTCTACCGCGCCGCAGGACCTCTAGACGCGCGTAAACGCGTCTTTACATTGACTTAACATTGAAATCACTCGCGCCAGAAACTCAAGAGTGAGTGAGTAATCAAAAAATCTTTGCGTTTAGTCTCAATTGAGTAAAACACCGTATGTGTAACTTCGGCCATTCTCAGTGGTGTGACTGGGACACTAACCCTGCTTGTCATCATAGAAACAGATAATCAGATTGTGATTTTTATTCCCGCTTCAGTAATATGCTGAATATGCGGCGTAAAAAAAGACCTGCAACCGTCTCGCAAGTGTTGATAGGCTATTACTCGTGAGGTGTAACCAATCATATAGCGCCGTGGGCGGGACATTGAGCAAGTCTTCAGAGTGGTGATAGAGGCTGCGGAGCCTGCAGTCAAAGTAGCGCATTTTAAAATAAAATGGACTTTAATCAAACCACGGATCCGTGATAAGTTTTGTGATCCGCCTCGCCACTAGTGTAGTAGCACTGATCACTTTGAGGGGGGGATAAATTTATCCCCACCGGGGATAAAAATAATTAAGCAGAGGCAGGGATACATTGACCAGAAAGGGGGAAATCCCACGCATCCCCCCCGGCAAATCGCACCCTGCTCACAACTATGTTCCTTTTTAGAAAGAAATGGTATCTGTGAGGATTTTCAGTCCGGATTTAGACCGTTCCATAGTACTGAGACTGCTCTCATTAGAGTCACAAATGATTTGCTCTTATCATCCGATCGTGGTTGTATCTCTCTGTTAGTGTTACTTGATCTTAGTGCTGCATTTGATACTATTGACCACAACATTCTTTTAAATAGACTAGAAAACCATGTTGGCATTAGTGGAATTGCACTAGCATGGTTTAAATCATACTTATCTGACAGTTATCAGTTTGTAGCAGTAAATGAAGAGATGTCTCATCGATCACAAGTTCAGTATGGCGTACCACAAGGCTCAGTACTAGGACCGTTGCTGTTCACTCTGTACATGCTACCATTAGGAGATATCATTAGGAAACATGGAATTAGCTTTCACTGTTATGCCGACGAAACTCAGCTGTATATTTCTTCAAAACCTAACGAAACTTACCAATTCACAAAACTAACGGAAGGCATAGCTGATATAAAAAATTGGATGACTTGTAATTTCCTACTACTAAATTCTGAAAAAACTGAGATTCTAATTATTGGACAAAAAACTTCCTCACGTAATAACCTAGAATACTGCCTAACACTTGATGGCTGCTCTGTCAAGTCTTCGTCGTCGGTTAGGAACCTGGGTGAGCTCTTTGATACCAATCTTTCATTTGAAGTCACGTGTCTACAGTAGCATCTGTAAAACCGCATTTTTCCATCTTAAAAATATATCTAAATTACGCCATATGCTCTCAATGACAAATGCGGAACAATTAGTTCATGCGTTCATGACCTCAAGGCTAGATTATTGTAATGCTCTACTGGGTGGTTGCCCTGCACGCTTAATAAACAAACTACAGCTAGTTCAAAACGCAGAAGCTCGAGTTCTTACCAGAACCAGGAAGTATGACCATATTAGCCCGGTTCTGTCAACACTGCATTGGCTCCCTATTAAACATTGTATACATTTTAAAATATTGCTGATTACTTACAAAGCACTAAATGGTTTAGCTCCGCAGTACTTGAACGAGCTCTTAACACATTATAGTCCTTCACGTCTATTGCGATCTCAAAATTCCGGCCAGTTGATAATACCTAGAATATCAAAATCAACTGCAGGCGGTAGATCCTTTTCCTATTTAGCACCAAAACTTTGGAACAGTCTTCCTACCATTGTCCGGGAAGCAGACACACTCTGTCAGTTCAAAGCTAGATTAAAGACACATCTCTTTGACCTAGCATTCACATAATACATTATAGACTTCTGTAATTCAATGTTAGGCTGCATAGATCAGGTCAGCCGGAACCGGGAACACTTACCATAAATCCTGATGTACTCATTACATCATAAGAAGAATGGCATCTATGCTAATTTTAGTGTCTTTGTTTATCCCGAGGTTTTCCCGCAGCCTGCCGGATCCAGGCCATATCCAGGCCATATCCAGATCTGACTAATGACCTTTGCCTGGATCCGATGACAACGCAGTGCTGAAGTGCCAACTAGTCTCTCCCTATGGAGGATCCCTTTACCACTCCAGATAAAGCGTTGTCGGGAAATTCGTTTCGCATACCTACCCCGAAGTGATAAAATAAAATAAAATTCTGTTTTAAAATTTATAAGGAAAGCCCAGTACTTTGTTTAGGCTTGGTTTGTAGGGAATTACAAACCTGCGCACATATATTCAAACGCACATAACTATAGAACCAATTCTTATTGGCATGTGAACGCCATAAGCGTTTATCACAGGTTCGCGTTTAAAGTCTGTGTAGAGAGAATGGTCTCGTCTTAGCGGCCCCTAATTTAATAACAAATGATCGTTGCGACGGAAGCGAATCAATCAAAACTAACTTTAGCTGGAAAATAACTTTATTAAAGAACCGCTATAAAGCCAAAACAATCTCTGTTACCTTAAATTATACGCTTATCTCTGTAAAGCTGCTTTGAAACAATCTACTTTGTTAAAAGCGCTATATAAATGAAGATGACTTGACTTGACTTGACTTGAGAATAGGACGCAACCCCCCATCCTTTTTTGGAACAATGAACCTTTTGCAGGACCCAATAAGATATATTTGTCAGTAGTTTCCACGCTGCCAGAAATTCTACTAAGGGAACCAGTCTCTCAAGACTTGGCCTCTGGATTTAGTCGAACAGTCACTTCGGTGCCCTGAAGCGGTGAACCGGCAGGGAACAACCGATTTGACTGTTCTACAACCCTCCTCGGAGGATCGTTTGGGGATGCTGACACCTTGGTGCCCTGCAGCGGCTATCCAGCAGGGAACAACCGAACTGCCAGTGCTGCGACCCTCCTCAGAGAGTCGCTCCCAGAAATGGGCACCCGTCTCTCCCCAGAGGGGACCACCCTCAGAAGCCTGATAGCCTCGGCGTCAGGACTTCTTCTTTGTCGAAGCCTTTTTAGAGACAATGACAGTCCTCAGATCTTGCCTGTCTCTAACCGGCTTCGACTGCGACCGCCACCCAGGCCCCCCTGATTGTGGAGGAGCCTGAGTGGCGACGCTTTGTTTTTGCTGCACTCTGTTCTGCGAGGAGCTTGTAGACGGCCGAGACTGCTTCTGCCCAGCAGTCTCGGGGACATTAGTTCTGCGAGGAAGAAACTTCTGGAATGCTGCTGATTGCTTCTTCACCTCCCGAAATCTATCGACAACAGCGTTTACAGCAATGCCGAACTGACTCGAAGGCGAAAGCAGAGCATCCAAAAGAACAGATCTGTCTCTGTCCTTCATATCAGATAAATTCAAACATAAATGTCGCTCCATGGCCACCAGGGCTGCCATAGACCGGCCTATTGATTTGGCCGTCTTCTTGAGAGCCCGGAGAGACAGATCTGGAAGTCAGCACTGACTTCCTCACAATCATCCATGTCCCTAAGCAGATCAGCCTGGTATGCTTGCAAAATTTACATAGCATGCAAGTATGCCGCAGCCTGACCTGCTGCCAAATAACCTTTACCCATCAGCGCTGAAGTGGCTTTTAATGGCTTGGTGGGTAATGGCGGGGCTTTTAATGATGACGCTGACTCGGGAGAGAGATAGCTCGCGAGCGTCTCTTCAGCCCGAGGCATCGTCATATAACCATAATCTTTAATATCCATAACATTGCTATAATTAGATGTTTGAGGATTAAAAACACGATATGAAACCGGTTTCTTCCATGACTTCGACACCTGAAATCGGGAAAAACCTTCAAACCCCGATGAGGAGGCTGGGACCTAGATGGTAAATATCTTTCATCTAGAAAACTTTTCTTTTTATATTCCTCTTGTTCCTTGGCTGGCCAGTCAATATTTAATTTGGCAACAGCGTGAGTCACAACCTCCATAAGCTCCTCATCAACATGGGTATGAGATGGTGAACTCCCATAATCCCCTGCATCAATGCTGACGACATCCAATTCCTCAGAACAGGATAATCGCAGCATTGGTGCCTCATCCCGGGGAGAAGAAACCGCAGTGTGTGCCTCTCCCTGAGATAAAGCACTGGATCTGACAGGTGAAGGCTGAGATAGGGCTGGGTCCATCTCAAACAATGGTCCATTGGGTCCAATGCTCACAGTCAGCTCCCTCGAGAACTGACTGGGCATGCTCCACTCCCAAACAAGCAACACAAAGCTGATGTGTGTCCCCACTCATGATAAAACGAGGGCAGGGAACAACACGCCGCTTAAAATCTTGCTTGCTCGCCATTTTATATATATATATATATATATATATATATATATATATATATATATATATATACTGTATATCTTTCTGTGAAATATTGGGCATGCAATGACAGATAACAATAGATAGACAGTAGGGCTTGCATAGACTAGTCGAGTAGTCGATAGATCGACTACTTCAACCACTAGTCGACGCTGTCGGAAACAATCGACTACTCGAGCGTCCATTAACCATAAATGAATTAAAAATGGCGAACGTCACCAACAGACACCACACGTCAGATGTGTGGAAGTATTTCATCAAGGATGACAAAAATATTGCAATTGACCAACTCTGCAAGAGGCCGTTCACATATTGCGTCTAAAAACGTGTGGAAAGCGCGCGCGGCCGTGCCGCTGTCTCCTACAAGCGCTCGCGCTCCCGCTCCCGTGGCGTCTGTCGTTGCTATGCAAACAAACTGCGCTCTCCATGATGACGACGAAGAAGTATCATTCCACAAAGGATTAATTGATTTCTAGCCCTTGCATTAGCTTTACTACTAGATATATTTCTGGAGATGAGAAGAAAAAACCCGCTTGGAAAAACTAGCGCACCATGTTGCTTTCATTATGAGCGCGCGCCTACATTTGAAATGACGACCTTGAGCGCGGAAAAGACGCGATATGTGACGGCCCCTAGAAGCAGACGTCTGAAATGAAAAGCAAGAACGGCCATTTATTTGGCTATAGACTGTTACATGAAAATTTAAAAATGAAATGTCATAATTATAATGTTTTGAGAGTTTACTTATGTAATTGTTGCATTAGGCTATGAATTAATAAATGTTTATTGATAAGATCTAGCTATTTCATGTCTTTTCATTTACAGTAGCATAAACGACGAGTAGTCGAGTAACTCGAGTATTGTTTTGATAAGAAATCGACTAGCAGAAATCAGTAGTCGTGCAACCCCTAATAGACAGGGACAGTATACAGAGAGCGAGCGCTGGCTGAAGGCACAGAAGCTAGCATGGTCTGTTTTCAGGTGTGCTTTATAGTTTTCTGGTCGATGACGTCACCCGCCTATGACGTCTCGTCTTTTCATTGGACTGATTATACACATACTTCACCACACAATCACGCAAGAGCGTTCCCACAGCGTCTTGATGCAGCTCGAGTTCCCTTGAAAGGGAACTTATAACACCATATCTGACTTGCACCAGGCTCTCAAACCCACTCATTGTAGTAATCATATGGTATTTCATGTGTTGTGTAATTAATGTACTCACAAGTTTTCGGTTTAAACATTTTTTATTTATGTTTTCGAAAGAAGCCTCTTATGCTCACCAAGGCTACATTTATTTGATCAAAAATGCAGTAAAACAGTAATACTGTGAAATGTTTTTACATTTAAAAAAAGTTGTTTTCTATTGTAATATATTGTAAAATGTAATTTATTCCTTTGATTGCAGAGCTGAATTTTCAGCATTATTTCTCCAATCTTCAGTGTCATATGATCCTTCAGAAATCATTCTAATGTTGATTTGGTGCTCTAAGCATTTTTTTTTCTTAGCACAGTTGATTTTCTGGAAACTGATTTTATTTATTTGAAACAGAAATATTTGTTAACATTGTAAATGTCTTTACTGTCACTTATGCTCAACTTAATGCATCCTTTCTGAGTAAAATTATTCATTTCTTTAAAAAAAATCTCACTAATCCCAAACTGTATATTTTAGCAGCACAATTCACAAAATAAAACATGCTTCATCATACTCTTTTCTTGATTGCTTTACCTTTTACAAACTGGCATTGCAAACTAAACTTTATATTTTTAGACTATTTGGTTTGAAAACCTCGTCTTTTGTGGCAAGACCCTGGAGTCTTTACTTAGCCACCATCATAAAAGTCTCAGCCCTTAGATTTAAAAACAAAACAGACAAAAATAAAAATTTAATGACAAGGTAACTGCGATCTCCGTTTGCAGCAGAAGCTAATGCTTGAAAAGATGGAAAAATGTCTCACTCCATATGTTGTGTAAGTGAAACTCCTTTCTAAACTAGTAAATGTATAGTCAGCATTCACAATTAAAATATAATTATCCAATTTACTTTAATAAAAATCCATAATTCTTTAATTGACCATTTAGAAAGTCTTTAAAGAAAATTGTTTTCACAACGCTAAAGATTGGTGCTGTATAAACTGTGGAATGACAGGATGGATGAATGTGAATGAGCTATCTGAATGTGAACAGTGAGAATTTGCCTTAGTGACATGTCGGCAGTTTGTCACACAGATTGTGGCCTAAAGTATGTTATCCTGCTGTGGTTAACAAACTTCCCTCATCCGTGTAATAATCCGCCCTCATGGCAAGAGGCAATCCGTGTCTGTTACCCTTTTAACACGAAGGCCAGCGATGCCCGGTGTGTGTTAGCAGTATGTCCGTTAGGTGTTAGGCATGACTGGCACAGTGAAGAGGCATCTGTTAATGGAGTCTGTGAATGTGCCCTCTCCAGTGACATTGACGTCAAACGAGATTAGATGTGACTTTATGTGTGATGATAGCCCTTGCTGTGAATGTCAGACAATGTTATTCATTTCCTTACCACTTCATTTTTAGGCACAGACCAAACAGTGTCCTGATTGTTTTTTGTTTTTTTTTACTAAACTCTTAATGTCAAATGACTGAATCAGCATGCGTATTTCAGTGAGTGAGTAGTTATTAGAGCCATCTGTGTTATCACCCTCCTTGCACTTGAGTATCTTACAGTCAGGTGACCACTTAGATTTGGAAAGCATTAATTTTCATACCATCTGGATAAAAAGGAAATTGCAGTGTTTTACATTCTATCTAAATAAAATAATGTTTTAAATTATGATTTTCTTATTAGATTTTTTGTTCTGCACATTTGAGAAAACAAATCACAGTACAGTGGGGTCCAAAAGTCTGACCACTAGTGAAAATGCTTCTATTTTGCATTTTTATTAAATAATTTTATTCAGTATATAATAATAATTAAAAAAAAAACAATAATAATAAAAAAAACTGCTTTGAAACTTTCAGTCATTTTCAGTTCTTCAGAATCCCAGGTTTTCAATGTAGTCGCAGACGTTCGGACTGCACTGTACATTTTTTAGGATGTCCTGCCAGGGTTGAGTTGCTTCTGCCAAACCAAATTAGCCTGTATAGTCAGTGGTTTTGTCCATTTTTCTTAAATATTGAGTGCTACAACTCGTAGTTTGCAATGGCACATACTGCTGTCAGGTTTTTCTATGATTACACTAATGCAACGCTAATAACTAAATGCCATATGTGGCGACTATTATTCTATTGTTATTTGGTTTCCACAAAATTCCATTAAATTGCAATGGTGATGACATCAGGGATGTCAATGTGTCTCGCATTTGCAGAGGGAAGGTCACTTTCGGGCTTCTGAACCAGCTGGACAGCAGATGAAAAGTAGAGTAACTAAATAGCTTTATGTTTAAGATTCGTATCTCAAATTTAATCATTCTCTATAATAAATATTCCAAGTTTAAGTAGGCTTGGCTGTCTTATCCTATCCCCCTGCAAAATCCTATTTTCAACCATTTCATAGGATGAAAATTTTGAATGGGTACCCTATTTATTTCATTCATTCATGCATTCATTTATTCATGTTAAAATAACTTATAGTGTTAACTGTAAAGAAAATCTCTTCTGATTAGCTGGAACAAGATATCACAATAACTTGAACATTTTTTGATCAGGCATTGAGGAGCGGGATAGGATTCTGGATGACAGCATTCTCAAATGTGATTGGTAAATTGATTTGCATCACTTGTCCGTGTTTTTTATCTTTCCAGTGTTCCAGAGCAGAACAGAAATCTCAGTCATTTTGCACCACTCATAAACACTTTTCAAGTCTCTGTTAAACATTAGCTTTCTCTTTTTTTCTCCGCCAACCAAAAAAATGTGAACTGACCAAATTAAGTCTGCAAATTTCAAACTAAATTTGGTCAGTTCACATTTTCTTGTTAAAGGTTGTATCAGTGATTTCAGACCCCCAAAAAAAGATCACATTAATCTAATCTTTCCTAACGATCCGCTAGCTGCCCGCCCCATAAGCATGCCGTCAAAAAAACTCGTCTCTGTAGGCAGCCTAGGCTCTGAGATCTGCACACAAAAACAATTGGTTTCACCAACCACTCAAAACCAAAACAAATAGTGTTCCAACCAAATAGTGTTATGGGGCGGGCAGCTAGCGGATCGTTAGGAAAGATTAGATGAATGTGATAATTTTTTTTTTGGGCCTGAAATCACTGATACAACCTTTAATTAGATTGGTGTATAAAAGCAAAATCACTCGCATAAATGCTGCACTGATTTTCAGAACTCTTGCTTGTGTGATATTTTTCTACATATATATATCAACATTAAAAAATTTGGGGTTGGTAAGAATTTTTTTTTTTTTTTTTTTAGAAGTCTTCTGCTCACCAAGGCTGTTTTAATTTGAACAAAAATACAATAAAACAATAAATTAGTGAAATATTATTATCATTTAAAAGAACTGTTTTCTATTTTAGTATATTTTCAAATGTTATTTATGATGTACAAAGTATTTTACTTATTTATATTTAAATGTAATGTAATATAAATCTATGGTGTCCCCAGAATGTGTCTGTACAAATACCCCCCTGATCATTTATTATAGCTTGTCAAATTTGCCCCTTTTTGGGTGTGAGCAAAAACGCAGAGTTTTTGTGTCTGTCCTTTTAAATGCAAATGAGTTGCTGCTCCCTGCCCCCATTCAGAAGACAGCCGATCCTTTAAACGAGCTTCGGAGACTGCGGCAATAACAAAACACGCAAATAATCTTACTCATCCAAAATCTCAGAAATAACCAGTAGCGGAGTGCAGCCTTTTGGAGAGACCGCACCTGGACGTTTCTGAAGTGGATACATTTATGTAGTTGTTACTTTGATTCATCTCATCGACTTGCATGCACTGTCATGTAGACACAGTTCCCTGAGGTCTTTATAAGACAGCTGTGAATTTTTTTTGGTCAAATAGTGTCCTGTGCTCATCTGTGCAGCCAAAGACAGAACAGTTTGCATGCTTTGCTTGAACTTTTGCCATTACGTTAGAACTAGTTACACTGTTGTCGCTTGCGAAAACCAAATTGTGGCATCGTGGGTGGAAACGTGCAGATTAAGGGGCGGTAATATTATAATCTTAATAATATTATAAGATCCCCTTCCTACGTCAGAAGGGGGGCGAAATCTGATTGGCTTATTTTTTGACATGCTTTCCTGAGAAAGGCTTACCAAGACAAAGTTACTGGGTTGTCACTTCATGTTTTCTGAGTTGGTAGATGCACTGGGGACCCGGTATAGATTTTCATGATATGTCCTCTTTAAACAGAAAAGAAACCTTAGACTCTGTTATGCTTGGCTGTTTGTACTGTCTGCTGCCTGTGGTTAGATGGTTTCGAGCTAAATACCATAACCCGGATCTGAGCTGTGGAAAGGCATTTCAAAACTCAAGCTTTCTGATGTGATCCAGACCGAAATGATTGACATTTAATGAGTTAAGATGAACCACTATACCATGGAGATGTGGACAGATGAGCAGCCAAGACAGACTGTTTCAACATACTGTATCTACATCTCTTTTGGCAGGTCAAGATAACAGGTCCTAGGAGATATTTTTTTGCTAAATTTCATTTTTAGTCTCACATATGTCTTACATAATGGTGCCCTGCAACATCATATGTACAGCGGGTACTCCTTTATTCTGTCTGAAGAAATCAGAATATGTTTTGAATTATGTCTTGAGATGCTTCACAGAAACATCAATGACTGGTTTTCTGAGTATGTTTTCCCATCATATTTACATTTGACTTTCTGACAGGGCCATTGACCAATAGGTGGCAGAAGATGTCAGTATCATGATAGATGGGTATGGGACATGTGATCACAGATCCAAACAGATTCAAGATTCAAGATTCTTTATTGTCACTATACAAAATGTGGCGGATCGACTGCCTCTCCCTAGTGATCAGCGCCACCCCGTCCCTTAACTCGCCGCCCTTCGCCAGGTTCCCGACTGGAGTGGGTGTGATTGGAGAGGAGGGGTGCTGAAGAGGTGAATTGGCGATGTGTGATGAGGCACACCTGAAGATAATGAAGCCTCATCACCGCCACTGTTAAATGCTGAGCGCGTCTCTTCCCTGTGCATGCACACTGGTGTCCTCGTGGGTCCAGGAAGGGAACGCGGAGGGATTCCCGCGCTGACGAGGTTGTGAGACGCCAGACCCGCGGTCCGAACGGAGATCCATGCGTGATGCCGCTGACGGGCTAGGATGCCGGGCCGCTATTCTCCTTAAGTTGTCATGGATGAAGAGGACAAGCCGCGATGCTGAAGCCGCCACCCCTCGCGCCTCAGACCAGCCCCCTTACCTGGACCCATCCCATCTCTTCACTACCCATCCTTTACTATTCCCTGGCACAACAAGGACACCAGATCCCCTTTTGTTATAACACTTCATTTTCCCCATTTTTGGACATTTTATGTTTATTTCTGTTTATAAATGCCTCTCCGAGGCTTGACACCACTCCCACTGTGTCTGTTGTTTGCTCCTCCTGCCACAAAAGGTATAGCGAAATTGATGCAATCCTTAAGGTACCATCACATATAGCTTGTGCGGATTAACATTAAAATAATACAATTTAAGTAGAAGAGAAACAATACAATAATGACCAATATACAGTACACTACATCAATAAACAATATGCCATAATAAAGACAACGCAAAGACAATATAAAACAATGCTCACAAAACCAGTGCAAGCAAGGCGACAGTCAAATAGTGCAAAAAAATATTGCGCAGTAAGTACTGCATGATATTGCACATAATGAAAAGAGAGGTAAGTGCAACAGAATGCAACCCAATTTAAATAAAAAAATGTAACATATACACACTGAAATATACAGAGGGTGTTGTTAACCTTCTATAGGTTGAGATATAACATGCCCCATCAGATTGGTGCATTTATCAGTTTATGTGTGAGTGTGCTGGCAGTGTTCAACTCCCGTATGGCGCTGGGGTAAAAACTGTTCTTGAGTCTATTGGTCCGCGATTTAATGGACCTAAATCGTTTACTAGAGGGCAGCAATTCAAACAAGTGATGACCCGGATGGAAAGGATCCTTTAAAATGTTTCCTGCTCTTCTGAGACAGCGTGCAGTGTAAAGCTCTTTTAGGGAAGGCAGAGGGTAGGCAATGATTTTTTTGTGCAGAGTTGATTACTCTCTGGAGAGCTTTCTTATCTGCCGCTGAGCTGCTTGTGTACCACGTAGAGATGCAGTAGGTTATCACACTCTCGATGGAACAGCGATAGAAGGACACTAGCAGCTGCTCTTGTTGGTGGTTCTTTCTGAGAATCCTCAAGAAATAGAGTCGCTGACTGCTGCTGAGGTGTTTGTGCTCTAGGAGAGATCCTCGGCGATGGTCTTGCCCAAGAATATGAAGGCTGGAGCCCTCTCCATGCAGAAGTATGTGATATGTGTTGTGCTTTCGAAAGTCAATGATGATCTCTTTGGTTTTAAAAGCATTCAGGGCCAAGTTATGTGCCTTTGTCAATCTTTAAATTTCATCTCTGTAAGCTGCTTCGTCTCCTCTTGAGATGAGTCCAACTATGGTTGTGTCATCTGCGAATTTGATGATAGTGTTGATAGAATGGGTTGGGGTGCAGTCATGAGTGTAAAGGACATAGAGAAGTGGACTAAGCACGCAGCCTTGTGGGGCACCTGTGCTGAGAATTAAGGTGGAGGAGGAATAGGGACCTAACCCATCTGGGGGCGGTTGGTCAGGAAGTACTTAATCCAGTGACAGATAGATGAGGAAAGACCTAAGCCCAGCAGTTTGGCTGCCAGCCTGTCAGGAATGACTGTGTTAAATACTGAACTATAGTCAATAAAAAGCATCCTCACATAGCTGCCTCGGCATTCTAGGTGGAGCAATGCTGTGTGCAGGGCAGTTACGCGATGGCATCTTCTGTGGATCCATTGGTTCTGAATGCGAACTGATGTAGGTCGAAGGTGTCTGGAAGGCTGGCTTTGATGTGCTGTTGAACCAGCCTCTCAAAGCACTTCATAATAACTGGGGTAAGTGCAACCGGGCGGTAGTCGTTAAGACCACTGATGACTGTTTTCTTCGGTAGTGGGATAACTGTTGCTGACTTCAGGCAAGATGGGATGGTGGCAGTTGACAGGGACAGGTTGAAGATCTTTGTGAAAACTGAAGAGAGCTGGTCTGCACATTCTCAGAGCACCCTTTCCGTCACTCCATCTGGGCCTGCAGTCTGGGCCTGCATGTGTATGCTGGTATTAAAAGCAGATGAGTCAGTGGAATTGACCTGTAGCCTTTCTTGACATTTGAGTATGCCTTGTCCAAGGTGTCTTTCCCCCTTGTTGCACATTTAATGTGCTGATGGAATTTGGGAAGAATTCTTTTCAAGTCTGCATGATTAACTCTTCCGAGTCGCCGATCACGCCGGCGTGATCAAATCACATGACCAGTTTATGACGTCGAAGCATAAAAACAAAGTCACGTTGAGCGCTGCTGTCCACTTCTGTCGAAAGTGCTGGCTTGAAACTCTATTTTACTTTTTGTTTTGTGTTGATAGACCAAGTAAAAACGGAGATATGATCATTTAAACTTTATATAAAATTTTTTTGAAAATATTGACGCGTTCGTAAAGGAACGCAAGATGGGGTGCGACAGGCGTTGCATTTATTCTCATAACTTCGTCGGTTTTTGTCATAAAACAAAACGGAGAAAAATGTGTGAATCTGCTGACTCTGCTCTTCAGGCTGCACATTTTAGGGAGTGGAGGAGGAGCCAACTGAGCAAAGAAGTGAAATTGAAAGGCGCCCGCGGGAGTCGGGAGATTGACGGAGTAGACAGAAAGACATATATATATAAAGAGAGAGAGAGAGATATTATTGCTAGTTTTTGGAAAAGTTTGAATAGATTTTGAGAGTAGTTTAGGAGTAGTGTAGATAGTTTAGGTAGTTTAGGTAGTTTTTTGTGGAAGGAAAATGAAGCGAATGTCTTTGGTCTCATTGTTGACAGAAACTGTTTTGAGGAGTGGCACAGATAAATAAATAAAAACTCACCTGATATTCGTTGTAAATAGTTGTATATATAGTTTGATTTTGTGTTCATTTTACCTTTTGTATAGTATATTTGCACTTTTTAGGAACCCCTCTTACTCAAGGAAGGAAAGCCCTGTAATGTAGCTGTCTGTGTAATTGTACATGAAGTGTTTTGTAGAGTTTCTAAGCAAAAAAGAAAAGAAAAAAACGCCTATTGCCACACCTGCTTTTTGCTGTATATAGTTAGATTTTATCTCAATTTTACCTTTTTTATGTTGTATTTGCACTAATTGGGAACCCTCATACTCTGGGAATGCAAGGCCTTAAATATAGCTCTCTGAATAATTGTGTGCATAAACTTTTAAAAAGTGGCAAAGCTAAAAAGAGAAAAAAAAGCCTATGGATACACTCGCTTTTTTTTTGTAAATCATATTTTTTTGTATATAGCTTGATTATATCTAAATTTTACTTGTATATGTTGACATTTACAACTTGTGTTTACATTTTAAACCTTTTAAAATGCTTCATTGAGCATGTTTGTGTTTTTTGTAGTAAAAAAACTAGAATTTTTCTATTCGGATTTTGTGTTTTTTGTGTGATTTTTGGGTCCAGTATGTTGATACAGTACATAAAAGTGAAAAAATAATTGTCTGTTCATATAGGTGATGTTGTTCTGAAAAAACAATACCAAACATTGGTATGGTAAACATTTGTTTATGTCGCAAAATAAAAAAAATAAAAAGTACTCAAAAACGGCCAAAATAGCCCAAGACTCCGAAGAGTTAAGGATGCATGACCAGGCCTATTTGCTATCTTCACCCACTCAACTCCACAGAAAACTCCTCAGAATGTACATATTTCCAGATAATTTTGTTTATCAAGAATTTGTCTAATTTGACCATGATTTCACGTAGCAGTAACTTAAGTGGTGTACAGCTTTGATTAACATTTCTCCATGTTTAGATCCATTTAGACGAATTCTAATGATTTGCCCCAAAATCAGTGCTGAAAAAATAAGTAATCAGATGCTGCCTGAGATTATATTTTGCAGACACTTGCATTTACACTATGCAGTCAGCTTGTGTGTACTTTGTTTCTTTTATTCCAAGTGTGTTTTGGGAAACAGTATTATGTGGTGAATCATCTGGATCAGGGATGGGCAACTTCGGTCCTGGAGGGCCACTGTCCTACAGAGTTTAGCTCCAACCCTGAAAAAATCACCTGCCTGTAACTTTCTAGTAATCCTGAGGACCTTGATTAGCTTGTTCAGGTGTGTTTGATTAGGGTTGGAGCTAAACTCTGTAGGGACATTGGCCCTCCAGGACCGAAGTTTCCCATCCCTGATCTGGATGATGGTCTGAAGTGAGGTTCTTACAGTATGTACTTGACGTACTATAGTTCAAAAGTTTGGGATCAGTACGATTTTTTTAATGTTTTTAAAAGAAGTCTTTGCTTACCTAGGCTGCCGTTATTTGATCAAAAATACAGTAAAACTTGTAATATATTCAAATCGAAAAAATATTTTGAAATGTAATTTATTCCTGTGAGCCATTACTCCAGTCTTCGGGGTCACTTGGTGCTTCAGAAATCATTCTAATATACTGATTTGGTGCTCAAGAACCATTTCTTATTATCAGTGTTGAAAACAATAGAACGTATTCACAGCGGCACCATCTTTGATTTTTTTTAATGGGAATAGAAGCGAGACTGTGAGGGATAGACATCTCTTCAGTGGGTTGTACTATTGTTATTTAATGTGTTTTAAAATAAAAATAAAGCTTTATACCCTCAAACCTATGAGGTTTTGTAGTGTAAATGAAGACGAGATATTAGTGGATGATTCACCTTGTGAGCATGTAGGGCTCATTCACAGCAAACTTGCACCTAAGGCGTAACCTACAGTAAGAGGATCATTATTGCACAATAAGCCCTGATAGGGTTTTGCCATTATGATTGTCTGTCTGTACATTATCCCACTTATTACATGGCCATTTGCCAAATAAATAAATGAACTGACATTTGTGTTGCAATTATTTTGTGATGTGAAAAAATTAGGCAGTGGAGCACTGCAATGTACAGCTGTGGGAATCGGTTGTCCGACAACGATCAAATATACAGTTTAACAGTCATTATACATAAGCATTTGACTGCAGAATGT
Organism: Scardinius erythrophthalmus; assembly: GCF_964197995.2. NCBI lineage: Eukaryota > Metazoa > Chordata > Actinopteri > Cypriniformes > Leuciscidae > Scardinius > Scardinius erythrophthalmus. Next base: position 27,924,933 of record NC_138225.1, read on the forward strand.
CAAAATCAGAATCAAGTGTTCCAGAGAGTCGTGTAATCAAAACAGCTACTGTGGCATAGTAAATACAGTGCTATGCATAAGTTTAGACACCAATGCTAAAGTTGACTAAAAAGAGGAATAAAAAAAAAAAAAATACTTAAAAATAAAAATCTGCCTGCCTCTATGGGAATTTAACATAGGGGTGTCCAAACTTATGCACACTGTATTTTAAGGAAGAACATTTATTTATTTACGATACATTATTCATTCACAAAGAAAATTGGTGTCCTTAAAGGTTGGATTTTTCCTAATTTTTTAAATTAAGGCATTAAGTTCAATTTCCAAAAGATGATTTTTTATTCCTCTTTTTAGTCAACTTTAGTATGGGTGTCTAAACTTATGCATAGCACTGTATATGCACATCAATTTATAGCACTAAAAAAAAGAACCATATGTGGACTCTAAACCAGCAAAACATTTGAGCTGGCAACCAAGAGAAACCCAGATACATTGTATAGTTCCTAAAAAGTCCTGTGCATTTACTCTATAGAGAAACTTGCTGCAGAACCATGTCTTTCTGATGATAAACTGACTGTTTTTTGCACTTATTTTAATTGTAGTTTGTGTTTAATTGTAGTTTGATTTAATTAGAGTTTAATAGTATAATTTTGTCAATTCTGTGTTTGTGTTGTTCATGTGGCATGTGTTTTTAAGCATTAATGTGAATGTATCTGTCACCAGTGTCTAAGACAAATTTCCGCTCTGTGACAAACAGAATGGACAATAAAGTTCAACTCAAACTCTAAATTGGTTGCTGAATTACTAGAATCTTGTTGCATGAGATGGTCAAAGCAAATCATTGAGATATTTGAAATGAACTGTTAGAAAACACTGAGCAAATGACCACACTGTCGTTTCACATCTCCCCAGGAGACTTGTGTGCTGTTATTTTACACTATTGCAAGTCAAACAAAATGCTTCTTTTCTGATGAGTGTGATTTATTTCTTGGAGTTTCAGCTAAACAATGTTGTTTTGAGATTTCAAGAACACTTTTTTTTTCTACAAACTTGCGTCAAGATCTCACCAGATTTGTTTACAGTTAGGCTACATAACTTGACTTGTGGTCTGATGATTATTGTGAGAGAATAATGCTTGATGATTTATGTCCTTTTTTCCTCCTTTCATATTTATTTTGGCTGCAATCAGACCAAGTTTAGTATTCTAAGCATGAGGGATTCGTTTGGAAAGATTTTAAAACTATCCAAATCAAGAGGAGCACTGTAACAGCATAATATGATTTATGTCAGAGACTGTTGCTATAAGGAAAGAGGATGAGGAATATTTTATTACATGAATATTTCAGATTTGTGGAAGACCGAAGATTTGAAGCGAATCTGAACCTACTAGCATCAGAAATGAAAGACTTGTTATGGCTTTAAACCAGGGTTGTGTGCCATTCAGAATTAAAGTTAGAATGCCTTTTTAAATTCCAATTCAATTCCTTTGAATTGAATTTGAATTCAGGTATCAAACAGGATACAGAATTGCAATTTGAATGCAAGGAAGTGAAATAAAAATGAATAACTTTTTAAGCTAGAAAATCACAGTTTTTCAATACAAACTATTAACATGTTTGCAAATAATGGGAAAAAAGGCTTGAAAGCCTTGAAGAATGGTTGTTGGATGGATGGATAGCACCTATAATTATTTTTATTAAATTCATACATTTCTTCATATTTTTTAGTTAACTTTTGTGGACCACAGTGGAAAACGTCTCGGTTACGTATGGTAACCCTCGTTCCCTGAGTCCAGGGAACGGAGACGCCTCGTCGGGGGAGTTCACCTGACGAATTGGGATCACGCTAGGGAGCCGATTGCCTTCGAGAGAGTTAACAACGAGCCAATGAAAGAGAAACTGAATTGGCATGCAATATTTGCATTCCGCGGCCCGCCTACCAGCGCGGGTATAAAAGGCGGAAGTAAACATTGCGCAATGCTTTTCGCTGAGGAGCCGAACAGTGTCCAGTCCTCCGCGAAGGTACAGCAACATGGCGACGGGACGAGGCGTCTCCGTTCCCTGGACTCAGGGAACGAGGGTTACCATACGTAACCGAGACGTTCCCTTTCGTCAGCAGGGAACTCCGACGCCTCGTCGGGGGAGTTCCCCTGACGAATTGGGATCCCTACCAAAACGCCATGGTGCTGGCCCCTTCCAGCGCCCAGCTAAGCTACCCTGCAGCAGTTTCCAGAAATTTTGCGGGAGCTAGCTAGGGAATCACACTGCTGTTCCGCAAGACCCAATCAGTGGATATTGGATAACACTGGGAAAGCGTGCCCGTCTCCAAGGAAAATAATAATGGGGGGAACGCTGCGGAAGCTGAGGCAGCCTAGAGGAAGGCCCTCAAATGCACACATGTACTAACCATGTAGGGTAGTGAAACATATGGAAATCCTTGAAGGTAGTCTCAGTCCAGAGGAGTGAGGAGCGTACTCAACAGGGATGACAGAACGTGTCTGTCAAGGGGAAGACACGGCTGAAATGCACGTGGCAATAATGGGTCGCCGCAGGGACCACTGGAAAAGACACCCAGTCTACTAGCAACTCCTTACTGAAGGTAGCAGACCTGGTGCCGGGCGGTCCGCAACGCCTGGCACCGGAGGGGTGATGGAGGAACTCACGAGGTTAGCCGTTTGTTGGGTAACCAACGGAGCAAAAGACGCACGTATCCGCTCACGGAATGGCGTCGCAAGCCGACACACCTATTCCCCCTAATTACTGGCCGTAGCGAGTACTCGGGAGGAAACCGGTTCCACACGTAGGCTATAAAACCTAGCGAACGTGTTCGGTGTCGCCCAGCCCGCAGCTCTACAAATGTCTGTTAGCGAGGCGCCTTGTGCCAGAGCCCAAGAAGTGGCAACACTCCTAGTGGAATGAGCCCGCAACCTGGGTGGGCAGGGCTCACCCTGGGACTCATAAGCCCTGGTGATAGCATCCACTAGCCAGTGGGCTTACCTCTGCTTGGAGACAGCCTTCCCCTTCTGCTGGCCTCCGTAACAAACAAAGAGCTGATCTGAGGTTCTAAAGCTTTGCGTTCTGTCTATATAAACCCGGAGGGCCCGGACAGGACAGAGAAAAGCTAGGGCTGGGTCTGCCTCCTCCTGGGGCAGCGCTTGCAGGTTCACTACCTGGTCCGCGAAGGGAGTGGTAGGAACCTTGGGCACATATCCGAGCCTGGGTCTCAATATAACCTGAGAAAGGCCAGGCCCGAACTCTAGGCACGATTCGTCGACCGAAAATGCCTGCAGATCCCCCACCCTCTTGAAGGAAGCCAATGCTAACAGGAGCGCTGTCTTAATGGACAGGATATTAAGCTCGACTGACAGCAAAGGCTCAAAAGGAGGACTTTGAAGTGCTTTAAGCACCAGAGTTAAGTCCCAAGAGGGTACAGGGTGCAAGTTGCGAGGTGGATTTAGCCTCCTAGCACCCTTGAGGAATCTGATGACCAGGTCGTGCTTCCCCACGGACTTACCTTCAACTACATCGTGATGTGCGGCTATTGCGGCAACATACACTTTAAGGGTGGAGGGAGACAGCCTTCGCTCCAACCCCTGTTGTAGGAAGGAGAGCACGACTCTGATCGGGCAAGTTCGTGGGTTCTCCCCATGGGAAGAACACCAGCCGACAAACAGGTTCCACTTCAGAGCATAGAGGCGCCTCGTAGAGGGGGCTCTAGCTGAAGAGATGGTATCTACCACTGCCTGTGGCAGGCCATCTAGAACCTCCGCGTCCCGTCCAGGGACCAGACATGGAGTTTCCAGAGGTCTGGACGCGGGTGCCACAGAGTGCCCCGTCTCTGAGAAAGAAGGTCCTTCCTCAGAGGAATCGGCCAAGGAGGGGCTGTCGCGAGGAGCATGAGTTCTGGGAACCAAGTCCGGGTTGGCCAATACGGGGCTACCAAAAGGACCTGCTCCTCGTCCTCCCTGACCTTGCACAGTGTCTGTGCAAGAAGGCTCACTGGGGGGAACGCATATTTGCGTAAGTCCCGGGGCCAGCTGTGTGCCAGAGCATCCGTGCCGAGAGTTCCTTCGGTCAGGGAGTAATACCACTGGCAATGGGTCGTGTCCGGAGAGGCAAACAGGTCTACCTGTGTGGCTCCGAAGATTCGCCAAATCAGCTGGACCACCTGGGGATGGAGTCGCCATTCTCCCGGAAGGGGAGGCAGACGTAAAAGCTCGTCGGCCACAGCATTGAACTCCCCTGGGTCATGAACGGCACGAAGCGACCTCAGATGCTTCTGACTCCACAGGAGGAGGTGGGAGGCGAGTCGCGACATACGACGGGAGCGTAGACCACCTTGTCTGTTGATGTACGCAACGGTCGCAGTGCTGTCCGTACGGACCAGTACGTGTTTGTGTCTGAGAAACCCCTTGAGGCGACACAAAGCTAGACGTACTGCTTGCAACTCTAGGCAGTTGATGTGCCAATGCAGATGGGGCCCCGTCCACAGACCCGAGACTGCATGCCCTTTGTACGTGGCCCCCCAGCCCTTGGCAGAAGCATCTGTGAAAACCACAGCATGCCTGGAAACCTGGACTAGGGGCACTCCGGCCCGTAGAAACACAGGATCCGACCAAGGGGTTAAGGTTTGGCGACAGTGCGGGGTGACTTTGACCCGGAACGTGCCGCTCTGCCACGCCCACCTCGGGACTCGATCGCGAAGCCAGTGCTGGAGCGGTCTCATATGCAACAGGCCGAGCGGCGTTACTGCGGCTGCGGCTGCCATATGCCCCAGGAGCCTCTGAAACTGTTTCAGTGGGACCACTGACTTGCCTCGAAAAAACTTGAGGCAGTTGAGCACTGACTGGACGCGTTCCTCCGTGAGGCGCGCAGTCTGGGCGACCGAGTCCAGTTCCATACCGAGATAAGAGATCCTCTGCACAGGGGAGAGTTTGCTCTTGTCCCAGTTGACCCGAAGCCCCAACCGACTGAGGAGCCGGAGCACCATGTCCCTGTGATCGCACAACACATCCCGCGAGTGCGCCAGAATGAGCCAGTCGTCGAGATAGTTGAGAATGCGAACGCCTTGTTCTCTCATGGGAACAATGGCCGCCTCCGCGACTTTCGTGAAGACACAGGGCGACAGGGCCAGCCCGAAGGGTAGGACCTTGTACTGATATGCTCGACCCTCGAAAGCAAACCGAAGAAATGGTCTGTGTCGGGGAAGAATCGAGACATGAAAGTACGCATCCTTCAGGTCGATCGCTGCAAACCAATCCTGGGGACGGATGCATTCGAAAATGCGTTTCTGCGTGAGCATCTTGAACGGGAGCTTGTGCAGGGCCCGATTCAATACACGCAGGTCCAGGATTGGCCGTAACCCACCGCCTTTCTTGGGTACAATGAAGTAAGGGCTGTAAAACCCTGACCTCATATCGGCTGGAGGGACCGGCTCGATCGCGTCCTTCGCCAGCAGGGCGTCGATCTCTTTCCGCAAGACCGGAGCATCCACTGGACGCACACGGGTGAAGCTCCCTGAACTTGGGAGGCCGGCGTGCAAACTGAATTGCATAGCCGAGCCGAATTGTGCGAATGAGCCAGTGCGACGGTCTCGGGAGCGCTAGCCAGGCTCCGAGAAACTGCCGCAACGAGCCCACCCGGACCGCCGGCGTACCCGCGGAGGGGCAGCGAGGCGGAAGGCAGGGACACGGCTCCGGTGGCATTGTAGCGGCCGAGAGCGGGGTCTGAGTGTGTACTTGAACAACACCTACCTGCTTCCACCGAGGGACAGACGGCAGAGAAGACCCGAAAGTGTTCTGCTGCGGGCTGTCGCCTGGCGAGAGAAGGGGAGGAGACAAGAAGCGGGCCCCAAGGGCGGCTGCTGGCCTCGACGCCTTCTCGCCCAGCGGCAGACAGGAGTGGTGTGACCGAGGTGGCGCCACTGCTATCTGAGAGTTGGGGAGAGGGGACTGAGAGTGGCGAGACCCGAGGGTGGCGCACACTGCCGTCCCACTCTGTAACGGGAGAGACTGCTTGTTCAGCAGACCCAACCGTGAATGACCCAGAGGAGGAAGAAACTGCTCTTTTAATGAAGTTTTGGGTACCACCGACCGGCTGGTCGGCGGCGGAACAGAAAAAACAAACACAGGATTCTCCACCCGGCCCTCCCCCGGGGGAAGGAGGGGAGCAGAGGCCCCCTCCTGAAGAGCAGCTGTTCGGTCCTCTGGGTCGCCCGTCTCAGGAACGCTTCTTCCCTCTGGTGTTCTTCTTGGGGGTCGAAGACGGCTGAGCGGGCGGGGGAGCCCTCTTGCGACCGGCACCCCGCCTCCTGGGTTTAGACTGCTGCCCAGGAGGAGGAGCAGAGGGGGCCGCAGGAGGGCGCCCTCGGCGACGAGCAGCCTGAGGTTCCTCGGCCGCAGAAGACGGACCAGCAGCAGTCCGCTTCCTGGGCAGGACATGCCGAAGCGCCTCAGACTGCTTCTGGGCGGTGGAGAACTCTTGGGCGAAGTCCCCCACCGCGTCGCCGAAAAGGCCCCCTCGGGATATGGGAGCATTCAGAAATCTAGCTCTTTCTGAATCTCGCATATCCGCGAGGGTAAGCCAAAGGTGGCGCTCCTGGACCACCAAAGTGGACATCGCCCGTCCCAGAGAACGTGCGGTGACTTTCGTCGCCCGGAGGGCGAAGTCCGTCGCCACACGCAGCTCCTGCAGCACCCCTGGGTCGGGACCACCCTGCTGCATGTCATGAAGCGCTTTGGCCTGGTGGACCTGAAGCAACGCCATGGCATGCAGGGCGGAAGCGGCTTCTCCACACGCCGTGTAAGCCTTCCCGGTGAGACCGGAGGAGAACCTACAGGCGCGGGAGGGGAGTGAAGGGGCACCCCGCCAAGTGGAAGCGGTCTTCGGACACAGCTGCATCGCTACTGACCGCTCCACTGGGGGGATTCCCTCGTATCCCTTAGCCGCCCCACCATCCAGGGTGGTGAGGGAGGAGGAATGAGAAGGTCTATTTCTGGCAGCCAGGGCGTGGACGTGCCGTCCACGACTTCGTCAACTCCTCATGCACTTCCGGGAAGAATGGGACCGGAGCGGGACGCTGAGAACCAGCGCGGGCCGCCCCGATACACCAATCATCAAGCCGCGAAGGTTCGGGACACGGTGGAGGGTTCCACACGAGCCCGACATTCGCGGCCGCCCGGGCAAGCATAGCGGCCAACTCAGGATCCGGCTCGGCCGCAGCCACCACACCCGAAGGGGGTAGACCCGCCGAGTCGTCACCTGAGGATGACCGCTCTCCCTCCGATGCAGCGATAGACATCGCACCGTCAGGTGGCGCCCCGGAGACTACCGGAACCGCCCGGGGCGGCACCAGCGGCTCCAACGGGGGCACTGATGGCAACGGCGCTACTGAGGAGTGGGAATCTCGTGAGGATCTTTCACCTGGCTAGATATTCCGCACTGAAACCCTCACACGCTCACCAACAGCCACAGCCGAAGTAGCCGCCCGCTGGACTGAACCAGCAGACGAACTAGAACGGGTGTAGACTGAAGGGACACCCTCAGCAATTTTCTGCTGAAGGATTGTAAGTCTCGAGCGGAGCGCCGCCAGAGTCATGTTCCCACAATGAGAACATGACTCGTTCACAAATGCTGCCTCTGCGTGTGCTAAGCCCAAACACGAGACACAGTAATTGTGACCATCACCCTGCGATAGAAGTCTACCACATCCAGAAACGCACGGGCGAGATGACATCTTTGTCACGTAGACAAAGGCGCAGGTCGCCCGTAAAAGCTCTTTTAGAAAAGAGAGAGACCTCTCTTTTATGTGCCGAAGCACACAGGGACCCACCGCGGCCACACACGGGGAAACTGCAAGCCTGTGTGGGCACTCAATACCAGCCGTGAAAACGGCTTTTTGTTTACTCAAAAACAAGCGCGGCTGGCAACAGGAAGCGGCGATCGCTGATGAGCGCTGTAACACCGGCAGAGAGAGGGCTCTTTTCCAGAAGAGGACTCGTTGAAAAACACTCTTTTTTGGCACTCAGGCGAAGGAAACAGCAGAAATGAATCCTGTTCGGCTCCGAGGCGATAAGCATTGCGCAATGTTTACTTCCGCCTTTTATACCCGCGCTGGTAGGCGGGCCGCGGAATGCAAATATTGCATGCCAATTCAGTTTCTCTTTCATTGGCTCGTTGTTAACTCTCTCGAAGGCAATTGGCTCCCTAGCGTGATCCCAATTCGTCAGGGGAACTCCCCCGACGAGGCGTCGGAGTTCCCTGCTGACGAAAGGGAAACAGTTTTTCACAGAATGCTTTATCTGTGTTTATTTTATTTTCATTTACAAATCTATATATTCTTCTTCCTGTCATTTTGAATTCAAATTTCAGTTCATCTTCCTGTAGGGCGTAGCTAATTCAATTCAAAATTACACTCGTAAATCGAAAGGGAGCCAATTTTTCACTTCTGATTTTTGCTTACTTATCATCGTATACAGTATGAACAGAGGGTCGCATGGTACATCATTACTATTTCCCATTTTTTTAGGAGCTGAGACCATCAAGAAATACTGGAGCCGATATTATCAAGGTTCCCAAGGTGTAGTGTTTGTCCTCAATAGTGCTGGATCAGATGAAGAGATGGAGGCTTCCCGGTCTGAGCTCCACTTGGCCATGCAGCATCCTCAGCTGTGCACCCTTCCTTTCCTCATCCTCGCCAACCACCAGGATTCACCAGCTGCCCGCTCTGTGTTGGAGGTATGGTAACTTTCCACACCAAATATAGCTCTATGTTAAGTGCCGACCATCTTCTCTGTGATTCGCTGCTGTTGAGGGTTGCTGGCCTCTGTTTGTACACACTCTCTGAAGTGTTTGGACTGAGCAATGGGAAGCGTGGTTTTTGGAAAGCGTCCTGTTGCCATGTAATAAGAGCTGATGTTTATGGTCAGTTTTGGAAGATGACTGACCAGGGCTGGGATAGGATGTTGTGTGGTGCTCCCCCTCCCTACTGCATCACAGAACCAGAGCTGATGGTGTAAACATGCTGTGACGTGGGCTGGCTGACTAATAGTCTTTTTCCACACGCTGAGAAAACCTGATAGAGTTTGTTCTCCTCAGGAGGAAGTATGCTGCAGGAGGCACTTTAAGTTTTCCAAGTATGTATTAAATCTAGACATGGACATAAGTATGACAGTTTGGTGCTGGAGTTATGCATCCGAGACAGGAAATTATCAATCTATATACATACCATGAGTACACATTTTTACAGGCTGCCAGAATTTAAACTTTAATGTCACATTTTAACATGCTTGGTCAACGTTCAACATGCTTGGCTGAATATTTGGAACAAGTAATATTTGTTGTCAATCACTGATAAATTATTAATAAAATTAATAAATAAGTGACCCGATCTGGCGAAATGAGTCGGAAGTCGCAACGTTCCATTTTAAGATATGGGCCGATTATGTGGAAAAACAATAAAAAAATAATATAATTTTTTTAGTTTTTGTTTTTTGTGCTAAATTTCAAAGAACAGACATTAAAAAATAATCTCCTAAAGTTTTATAGTCCAGATAATTGAGTAAAGGTATTTAAATGACTATTAAAGTTTACAAAGTTTTACTAAATTCGCTGGAAATGAATATTGCTTTTCTCAACTCCTCTCGTCACCTCTGAGCATTTCCCGGGTATCCCCTGAAAAGTCTCTGCTCTCCAAATATGGTGTTACACATTGTATAGAACCAAACAGCCATAGTTTTATGTTTCTTTTCAGGCTTATACACTTACATAACAACTCCCTTAATGGTGGATGGAATTAAGAAGGTAATATTTTACACCTATTTATAATATTTTTATTTGCAAATGGGTCTTTATCTATGGAAAATAAAACATAGATACGTAAAAAATAGACACTTTAGACCTATTTATCACCGCAATATTTTGCAATATAGGTTTGTTTTTTAATAAAATAAAAATCTACTAATCTATTGATTGAAAAAAGACACCAATGTCAGGCTTGACACAAGTTCCGCATATAAAGGCTACTTTGGGGTTCGGGGTGCAGATTCAGGTAGTTCTCAATAACTCACTCCTAAAAAACATTTCATCGTGTCCTTTGTAAATGAAAGTAGTAACCCGGAAAATAACTTTCTCATAGCGATGCAGCTCTATCGACAATTTGACAAATGTTGCACTGCAGCTTTTCTTACATTACATGCTGCTTATGCATGCGCTGTGAAACTGGCCTAAGTAAAGGGAAGAGCATTTACTCACTGTGGTTGCATGTGAAAGTGACACCTGCCTTCTTCCAGTGCGGTTGTGTTCGGTGTGGGATGTTTTGGCTAGCCACCTCCACTTTCTACTTGTGTTTACTTGAAGAGGCTCGTATTGTGGTCGCAGTGAGAACTCAATTGGCAGTGAGAGAAGGAGCCTGCAAAGTATTTCAGACAAGCCTGTTGCCAATTCTTGACATAAGGAAATATGCTGGAGAGGTTTTTGAAAGCTTAGGCCCTGAAGATGGAAGTGAGTATCACACTATACTCGAGTGTGCATTGTTGTGCAACAGGCATAAAGTAATTACAAACATTGTCTGCTGGAATGCTTAGCATGTCAGAGAGGATTTTACTGACAACTACTAATGAAAAATAACAAAAACTTAGACACTGGTCCCCTTTGATTTGTAAAGTGTATAAGCCTATAGGGTTGTGTGCCACCCGGTCCGCAGATATCCTGATATTGACTAACAGCACGCGTGACATGTACTGTGTGAGTGCATGCTGAGGAAACTCTTGTATTTGGTGTTGACTTCACTCAGTTGGTGGTCAACCGAGAGAGACCACACAGACCCCTCTTTTGTTTAAGCTCATAAATGTGGTCAGTTGCATCTGATCAGCGCAAACCACATTACTGGGGAGTTTGCCATGTGTTGGTCTATTTTTAGAAGTTGAAGTCACAGCGCTTGACCTCTTTTAGCTGTTTGCAAACACTTCCAGAGCCACGTGAGTTTGGCTTAGAGAGGCAGTGAGCTCTGCCACAGGTCTTTTATTTGATTGCGGTGTCATCTATTCCTGTTGTAGGCATACTGTGTGACCTGTCACAGTGAGTCCAACAGGTCGATCCTCACTTATCTCTGACATACTTGGCAATCGCATTGAATGGGATATGGCCTGACTTAGTTTACATCTGTGTGTGGAAGAGAGTGTCCTTTAACTGTCCTAGGATGTACAGTGTTTGAATTGTCACCTCTTTTTGTTTTGTGTTATGTTTTTTTTTTTTTTTTTTTTGTCTTCTGAATATAATTTTATTTTTTTGTCTTTAATAAATACATTAAATGGTGTCATGCTGTCTGTGCTTGTACTCTGTGTGTGTGTGTGTGTGTGTGTGTGTGTGTGTGTGTGTGTGTGAGAGAGAGAGAGAGGCAAGAGAGAAAGAGTGTGGTTGTGGTTGACCTATCAAAGCAGAGAGGCGGAATAGCAGAGCAGGATATCCGAGACAGGTTTGATCCCTGAGAGGGGAACTGGCATTTGTAGTTGCATTTCTCGCTTCCTTCTTCCTCACCTCTTTGCCCCACACACTCCTTTCATTCAAAAGATTGCACATTTAAATGTTTACATGTTTTATTTTGGATCTTGTTTCACATCTATTTGAAGCAGAAGCGCTTCACATTCTCTTAGGTTTTGAAATGCTTGCACCTGAACATTTCAAGATTCGCCATAATAAAAAGCTTCAGATAGTTGAATCTTAGTTCAAACAAACCTTTCAAGCATTACGTGCCATCATAAATAATCCAGATGTCTTGTTGAGGTGCTTTCGTGCAGAACTTGCATACTTAATATTAAATGAAAGATACTAAATGTCTCTCAGTGCGTGTACAAACAAATTGTTTGCTTAACTCTTCATGTGAGAAAAGGGTTAGATAAAGATGGACAAGCTAAGTTAGAATATTCATCTTTGTAGATTAATTCAACTTTCTTAATTGTTGTGCACCATGCCATCTGATTTCATTATAATTCTTCTCAGATGTATTTGGGGTTGTAAGATGTCCTTTGTTTTTGTATAGCAGGTGTTGTTGTGAATTTGTGGTCAAAAGAACATGATCCAAACTCATGAGGTTTACCGCAAAGGCTCAGTCACCTGGCCAGAGAGGTGCAGAGACTAAACACCCTTCAAACTCTGAGTCATGATGTATAATCATCAGGTCATTACTGCCCACTGAGCAGCTACACAACTGACTCTGATTCTTCTCTCAGAAGTGCCACTGCCATCTTTCATAACTGACCGGATTTGAGCTTTCATCAGAAATTCGAAGGCTAAAATATCATTTGAACGTTGTGACGCTAGCATCTTAAGCCGTTGAGAAACTTTTCTGGACTATGATGAGTTGATTCACGTCACACTAAATGCTGTTTACAGAGAGACTGGTTTAGATGTTTTGTACATTGAAGTATTTTTTATGCTGATATGTAACAGGTATTATTTGTTTCTGGTAAATAGTTTTAAAGATAAGTTGTATTTAGGTTTTCCCAAGCATAGCAACACCCAGTGTGTACACTCTGCATTCTGTTTTGTTGCAAGCTAGTTATTAGCACTGCCCGGTATCGTTTTATGGCATAATGTTGGCGACTTCTCATTTTTACATTGCCGCAGTGAAGTTTAAAAGACTCGTTGGACCTGTAAAGTCCTCACTAGGGCCCTGTGTGCGACTTTTTTTCAGGAGGGAAATATTCATGGGACGGAATTCCTTGTTGACACCAACCTCCTGCTGTTGGGGCCCAAGGAGGAAGTGAGCAGAGAGAGGGGCGTCATATGTTGATACAACACCTCAACAAAGCACGCTGTGTGGATGTTTTCCCCCATGCACTGTTTCTTGTTTTATGAAGGTTCCTGCATGAATGCGCAAATGTTGGGCTGAGGAACTGATCTTAGGATAGAGAAGACATCATATTATCAACTGTGAAGAAATCAACCGTAGTTCCACACAGATACTGTGCTGATGTTCTAGAGGTTACATCACAGGTCTGACAACATCACCCTATAAGTCTCCAGATCAATTTTGGATGATCTGATCTAGTGGTCAGCTGATATGTTTACATGCACAACTTTTGTTTCAATCAGAGTTAATTCATTCCCATTGATAAATCTGAATGTAGTGTTTACATGAACTCTAAATAAAGTGATTGGATTGATGTGCGCATTTGTCACAAGCATAAAATCGCAATTGAGTTTTTGATATGCGCACATTGCACGAATATACAGAATCTCCCGCTGTTTGCACATATCTCCTACATTGTTACTTTTCTATTACGGGTCTTAATTAGGAGACAATGAGCATATGAACCTTTGTGCCCTGCTGCTTATATTTATCACGCAGTAAACATGTCCCTACCCCTGCCCAAAACCAGCCGTCTGTGGATGAGAGTGTGAAACAAGGACTGGTGGGACGTTGTCCTGCTCCACTTCACAGATGATGAGTGGTAGGGGAATTTTAGTATGACGCAACAGTCATTTATGACACTTCATTCAACAACAACAACAACAGCTTGTTCCACGCGTCATGCGTCATTATGCCATTTCTTGTTTCGGTTCTCAATCCAATCAAGTGTTTACATGTCCTATTGATCGGATTAGAAAAAGAAAAAACTACCCCTTCCGATCTGATTGAGCTCAGTTGGATCGATTAAAGGTGCATTGCGCAAGTCTCTGAGTTTTTGCAGAACTATGCCCCCTCTGGCAAGAAACGAAACTGCAATATAGGCAATTTAATAGGCCCAGTCTCAAATTCCGACCCGAATCCCTCTTATTTATTTTACTGTACAGGATTATAGAGGCAATCGCAGTGATCAGAGAAGGGCTCATTCAGCCCATCAGGCAATTGTTCAAGCATGTATGGGTTAGAAAAACGGGTATTTTTAACATGAAATGTTGCGCAATGCACCTTTAAGGTGTTTACATGAAGGCATTTTAGTCTGATTGAGCCATCAATCCGATTACTAACGGATTATTTGGTTGCATATAAACATAGCCATTGACAGTGTTGTGAACGTCAGTGCTTGAGCACAGACTCACAGGAGCATCCATTCTCGGGGCCCATCTTGCACCCAGCGCAATTGACTTTGTACACCGACGCATGTATCATTCCTATTTTGCACCCGCGCAAAGCGGACTTTTCCCTCCACAGAAGCACGTCGCTAAACTAGGGAATGAACTTGCGCTCCCTGGGCGGTTCAGCGCAACAAAGGAGGCGTGTTCCGGCGCAAACGTTCCTTCATGCTATTTTGCAGGTTTAGAAAACAATTGCGCCACTAACCAGGAAAAACTAGTTTAAAGTCAGTGGCGCGTTGCGCATGTTATTCATATGCTATTTTAAGGGCGCATGCTTGGCCATAATCAATGTAGCGTGTGCACAACGCGCATACACTTTGATTCTCTCATCTACACAGAAGCAGCAGTTTTCATTTTTTGCAAATCATACATTATTACGATAGATAGATAGATAGATAGATAGATAGATAGATAGATAGATAGATAGATAGATAGATAGATAGATAGATAGATAGATAGATTGATAGATTGACAGATAGACAATTTATTATAAAAGCATACATCTAGCTTACACATTTACCCAAATTATCATACGCCTGTTTAACCGAAGTTAATTTGGGTGGGTTTCTCCATCCCCAACGTCCCTGACGAGAGCGTTGCTCTCCTTGGTGAACCGCTCCTGGCGCGCGCCTGGCAAATCCGCAGTTATAATAGGAATCCGCTTTGGAAAAAGCGCGTCTGCTCTTAAAGGGAATGTGAGATGACGCTCTGATTGGTTTATTTCACGTTACGCCCAAACCACACCTATGAATAATGAAGCTACTTCAGACCAACCCATTTTAGATTTGCGCCTGGCGCAAGAGTCATTTATCCCGCCGGGAAAATAGCAACAGCGCCAAGACCCGCCCACAAAGTTACTTGCGCTTTGCGCTTTGACACTTGCGTTTCAGATCGTTAAAATAGGGTCCTCTGTCTTCATTAGTTTACTGTCTGTTAATAGTTCTGTCTAATGAGTTAACAGCAAACAAAGAAATTAAAAGGTATGTGAAAGTATTATAGTGTCTGCTTTTCTATTATTAGTAACAGAAGGGGTAAATGCTGTAATACTTATCAGCATATATGCATTTATATCAAGTCTTTGAATATGAAATATTTGAAAAATATAAATAGATGAATTTCATTGCAGCTTGTGTTATTTAGATAAATAGTATGATATCATATATCTGCTTTATATTGGTCATCATCCACACTACTCTCTAGGATATTGGCATTGGCTATCAGAAAAATCCATAACCGTCCATCGTTTGAAGTCAAGTGAGATAGGTTGACGTGTTCACCTGATGATAACATGCTTGATCAGATTATAAGGGGAGGGTCTCTCGTTTTGTAAAACTACATTTCATGCGTTTTTTTCCAAATATTCAATCAGTTATTACATGCAGTCTTTTAAAGCTGCATGTAACTGCAAAAGGTTAAAACTTTCCCTACATGCAAATATCTGTACAATAAAGTGGCACATCACATGTGTAGTATGTTTGAATTTTCAATATACATGAAATTCAAAAAAGGCTACAGGTACCAAGTAAGTTGTTCCTCATGGTCAGTAAATTATTTTCTTGATTAGTCTGGGAATGTACGAGTCAAAGGACAATGTAGTATGTACAAGGAATTGATATTACTCATCTGTATTCCTTCAGAACATACTTCATCAACGGTCAAAAAGTACGTTCTTAGTTGAAAACAGTGCATATTCTAAAAGTATGATGTTTCGGACACAGCACATCTTTAAGCACAGTGATTGATAGACAGGTAAGTAGGCTGTCCGTTGATGTTGTCTGGGTTAGGTTGGATTAGCATTTACACAACCAATGTCATATAATCACTTGCATTTTCATCTGTCTGTTAATGTGGTTCGAGTAATCAGATCACTAAGCATTTTGGACCCTGTTTACACCTGTATTCAGTGCTGACCACTTTCGATTGAATCACCCAAGATGAATATCCCTTTACCAAGTGTAAACAGTCCAGATGACTGTGCAAAATGCACTCTGTAAGGAGTGAATTAGTTCACATCTGGTTTCAGTGAACCAAATTTATAGCTCCTGTTGCTTACCAATTGAATTTGTGACAAAGTAATACAACACAAGCAACTGTGCCATCAAGCTGGATTCAAGCTCTACCTTTTGGGATTTTTTTTGTGCTGTAACTTTCCGCCAAAATATGTGTTTGTTTACAGAATGTGTTGTCTACTTTTCATACTAGCAAAAACCTCACGACACAACTATTCAACAGTTCAGTTTACAGACCCCGATTCTCTCCCACCTCACGCACCCACTGCCTCAAACACATAATTAATCATAAAGATCTGCTGTGTTTGACATTCATGTTCCCTGAGGAACCAAGGCTAGTATGTGTCATTTGTTTCCAAAAGATTTGTGTGGATGTGGATATTGCATGAATCCAGCTCTTTTCTTGTGTGTTAGCTTTCTATTCTGGAAACTTCAGGTCAGAAATATCTTTGTTTTTCTGCACATCTTGACTAGTGTGGACAGGATTTCATTCCTAGTCTGAAACATCTCTTCATTTGTTAATCAGATGTGGATAGTGTGATTCCATTGGCACATGCAGAAGAATATTTCCTGTCCTATCGGGTCTTCTAGCAGATGGTCTTTTTTTTGGAGAGTACAGTCCTGGATGGTAGTGTTGAAGTGAAGCCATGTTTTACTCACACTACGGTACAACCTTTTTTAGAAAGTCGGTATTCATTGTTTATCACTTGTTTGTGTATTTATACCTGTACATGTTTATTATGTGCGTGTGTGTGTGTATACTAGGGGTGTAAATTTCCCACGTTTCGGTTTTAATCTTTGGTTCAGTAAATATCTGGTGCATTATTTTTAGTGAAAGATTTCAGCAAATTTCTGCAGACCATGTAGGCCTAGCAATAACCAAGAAGACCCTTATTAGTCACCAATGGTTTAATTTAGTATTATTCTTTAAATATTTGTAATAAAAAAAAAAGCTTAAAGTCTCTAAAAATGGTGTCATTATGACTAAGTTCCACCAATGCACTATTTGTGTGCTCTAGAAATGTTTTTCTGGTGGACTATTTTTGATGGTCCACCAGTCCCACATGTAGAGCAGATTTGAGACATCCTGACATGGTGGGAGTCACTAATGATTTTAGTGAAAAACATTTTATTCTATGGTCCTTAGAAGAAACGATGAGTAAATACCACAATTTTCTGTTTTTGTGTTTGTTTTTTGTATGTATTGTTGGGTCCTGTTAAATCAATGGATTGATACAGTGCATTCTTTAACAAGGGGTATTTCTCCTCTTTTGATCACTGATCTTTTTGACCCTGTCTGAAGAGTTGTATTTTTTCGTTTTAATCTCTCAGTTGACCTGAACTGATTTGGCAGTGGGATACACCAGACGGAACTGTCTGGTTTTCCACTTGAATGAAGAAAGGGTTAGAAGCTTTAATGGTGGTCTGGTTGACCACATACTGTCTAGTTGACCCATCTAATGAGGTAGTCTAGACTAGAGCAACATCCCCCCTCATATGGTAGTGAACTGGTCTAAATTTTATGATATGAAGTAATTTGATAAATACAAAACTGTAGTAAACGTTTTAGGTAATTTCATCCCTGTTATAACTGACTTGTAGATAGTGTTGAATTCATTTATTAGTAAAGATGAATTATTATTCTCATGGTTTCACACTGACTCACTATGTGATGATGAAGTGAGGGTCAGTCCATCTCAAGTAAAATAGAAGTAAAAAAAACAAACAAAAAAACTTGTTTTGTAAAATGTAAATGGTCACACAACATTCATTGGATCACTTGAGATGGATTAACCTGTGAGTCTCTGAGTAATGCATAATAGTCAGGTTCACATTTTCACCTTTCAGTGTAACAAGTGACTCAAGATGATGAAATCCAGGATTCTTACATTCAGCCACAGGATAAGCAGCAAAGGCTCTGGAATATGATCTCTGGTTATGATCATATGACAGTCGACTGTTATAATATGGAATGGATAAAATGGTCTTACATAATAATGTACACAAGCTATTTGAATTTTATATGGCTCAAGTCCTTTCGTATCTTAGGTCTTTTACATGAACCTCAACAATAATTTCACACATGAAAACAAAATGTGTTCCCACCAATATTTAAACCAAACCTGTTAATAATAATTATACTAATAAAATAACAATGAACAAGTATTATAATGTTATATTCACTATTATTACCATTTCCATATTTTTATGTGGGTGGTCTTAGTTAACTATTTTGGATCCCTGCTCAGTATCATCCTCCCACAGGGTTAAATTTCTTAAATTCACCAGATGTTGAAGGACAGTTGGTTTCATTGAGCTATTTTGTCAATGTCGATTCACGTGTGGGGAAATGGATGTCACAGGTCAAACCTTCATCTCTGTAACTCTTCTTATGGAGATCTAAGAGTCTGTTAACATCTATTCACACAGATCCGTGCCAAATTTCAACCTTCTGACATGAGCATAAATCCTTAGCCGTGTATACAATATATGCAGCTGTGCCTTTTGCGTGTTGATTCTTTTTTCTTTTTTTTTTTAAAGATAACATCGGATCAGTGGTGGCTGGCGGGCTTTAATAGTCATCATGTCAAGCACGAATAATAATAAAATGAATCAGTATCTTTCTCAGGGTTTTCACATAAGAACCTCCAAAAATGATCAAAATCTATTTTCTTCAAAATTTGAAAGGTCATGATGACAAAAAATTGGTAGTCATATCAGCTGCAAAAATCCCGATCCCGATCCCCGGAACGCATGTGATTCACGGAGTAATTGCAAAGTTTAACCGTCATAGAGTAAAAGTTTAGCATTTGTATGTGAGTTTAAGTCCTGCCAGTTTAAACATCAAGCGCAGACCCACGTGCTACTACATTTCTCTTCAATACGGTAGGAAATTAAATTAATGAACGATTAATAAACGATGTCCCAAAGCTCGCCTACTCTTCTGCTACACACTCAAAAGAATTTACTTTTTCTTCACAAAAAGATTACTTTAGTTTAGGGCATAGTATAAGTAGGCGAATTGGGGTGCAGCATTAGTCGGATTTGGTGGCACTGATTGAGCCAGCAGTGATCCAAAATAACATCGGTTGTGGTCCTCAGACAAGTGGTCATTTATGATGACTAATGCACAGTTGTTCTCTTTATACCCAATTCTTTTTTATGCTTCATTCTTCATTCAATTGTTCCTCATTTAGAACCTCGACAATACCACAAATGAATCCCCATTACTTGATGAAAAGTAAAAGCAAAATTATTTATATTGCCGTAAATTGTTGTTCAAGTGATTGTTTTTCTTTCTGTGGTGATAAATAATTCAAGAGCTGTTATCGTGATTATCTGGGAAGTTTTGTTTGATTAGATTGATTAATGTTGGATTTAGTTTTACACAACTTCATCAGGGGACTGAGTAGTTTCTAACTCTAGAACAGTCGTCAGTGGTTTCAAGTGTACCACAATTTTTGCAGCATTGTTCAGGTGCTTAGAAATAATATGTCAGTGGTTGTGAGTTTGCTGCAACAGTTTGATTCATGCTTTGGTCAAGTTCCAGGCCCTCAATGAGAAGTTGTCACATAAAGTGATTGCTTTACAAGACTTAAAAGTTGTGTGAATATATTTCAACTGCAGTTTGATCTGGTGGTTCAGTTATTATTGCAAAAATACAGACAATAATAAATGAGAAAATTAGGGCTAAGTTTTGGAAGTGGCAGGAAATGCTCTGACATTTTAGTTAATTTGGTTTATTTAAGATTAAACAAATGTGGTTCATATTTAATTGATATTATATTGTTTAGATATGATTCCTGCATAAATATATAATGCAGAATTGTGTAAATAACTCTTCTTCTTAATGTGTTTTGTATATCTCAACCTCACTGCAATGTAGATCAAGTCAAAAATATTTGTTTTGATGCTTTCCTGTAGTAATTAACAAAGTGTTGATGGGATGCATCATCTGGATCACTCATTTTTATTCTTTCATGTTCAGGATGTGGCATCTCCCTTAACCACACATGAACTGCTGCTATCACAGAAACAAGATTTGAGCGCTTCCTCGAAGTGCTTTCTCATTTGGTATTCATAATTACACTCTCGACTTGTCTCCACTTTCCACAAGTCATCCAGATGCAAAAGGCTTTATCCGATGAGGTGTGCCGCCAGAACATGCCTGGCCTGCGACTGCTGTGTCTAGACTGTGCGTTTCGCATCAACAAAACTGGGATTTTTTTTTTTTTTTTTTTAACACTGGAGGATTGGGGATACATGCTGCATGTAGTGAGCCGATATTCTGTAATTTACATAACTGTGAAAAAGTGATGTTAATAGAAAAGTTGCAGGTTACAAGTGGTGCTTTTTTAAGCATGTTTAATTTGATTATTGATGAAATGGCCTTGTAATGGTCAGCTTATTGGAGATGCTTTTGTATATTTGTTCACATACTGTAACAAATATCATTAATGTAAAACCATAAATAATGTAATATAAAACCTAAACCAAGCTACTTTTCTGACCTCACTTCCATCATACCAGAACTATGTTTGGCTTTCTGTACATGTTGTATTCTTTATGACAAGGAAACAATGAACGCCACATGCTTAGTGATCTTAGCTGGTCTCTCAGCCTGGTCAAGCCAATCTGTTGGCTGTTTTTTTAGGGGTTTTGGGAACTTCTTCAGCTGATCAATTTGGGAGTCCAACTAGTTCAGTTAAACTAATCCAGCTAAACCATCTATTTGTTATTTTATTTTTTTTCCTATTGAGTTATTTAAGGCACTGACAGGTCTGGATCAGGGATTTTCAATCTTTCAGATGCCATGGACTCCCAAATATGATCAGCCTCGTGTGTGGGACTCCCATCCTAAAATTTAAATAGGCATCTATTTTTGTTATAAACACCTAATTTATTAAGTTAATATTATACATCTAAATTTAGTTTATATTAAGTTACATTTATTATATACTTTTTCAACTTGCTGTAGTAATGTAATGTTAAATGAGTTATTTATGGATTTAACTTTAATGTAATTTTATTTATTTATATTATTTATTATTTATTGCAATCAAATTTAATCTATTTAATAGATTAATAACTAACTAGTATGTTTTAACTATTTAAATGACATATTTTTTTTGTATTTATTTATTTTAATCAAATGTATTTTATTTTTTTTACTTTGTTTTCCACTAGTTTTCCATGGACCTCCTGTCACTCCCTTGCAGCCCCCTGGGGGTCCCCAGACCCCAGTTTGAAAACCCCTAGATCTAGATTAATCATTATGGCTCAAATTCTTAAGATCTTAACATATTATTATTATTATTATTATTATTGCAAAAAAGTTCCAGTGTATGTGTTGAGAAAAGGAGAAGAACTTAAAAATATTGTTGAGCTTTTAATGTGTTTGTATAATTGCATGACTTTTTTAAAGGTTTGACTATAAAGACCAGGTTGAATTGCATTTATAGGATCATATTTCATTTTGTAAGTTTGTAAGAATTATTGAAATAAGTAGGTTATGGTGCTTTGCAGTAGATTGCAGATCATTTCTGCATTTTTGCTAAGTCTGTCCTAAAATCCACTTGTTTACATGCTCATAGAGTACTACTTTACTGCTCTAGAATGCTTCCACTGCACATTTTCCAGGGTTGGTTTAGGCCTGTTTTTGGCAGACCTCCCGTGTGGTCATCATTGATCTGCCACGCTGTCAGGTACCATCAAGGCAAAGCAGGTGCCATGTGACATATCAGGGCAGCTTGCCAAAAGCTAATTGACTCTTATCTGCACTAATTGCAAACATGAATCCTATAACAGAGCTTTGGGGAAGAACCACCGGCACTGATAAAAGCACCTGGCTTTGCTGTGTCAAGGGCTGGCCAGTAATCAGTGCGTCCGGTGACCCGGGATGAGCAAGGGCAGCGCTGTAACTATGTCTCTCCTGCCAGACCTGGTCTACTGATCTTCTATACAAACCTTTCCAACACCGCCGCATCCTTTACACTGACCTAATCGGGCAGTCAATTGAGTGGCTTTACATTGTGTTCTTAGAGCTGAAAAAGGTCATAGGAAAAGTGATACACTAATTTCTCAAAGCTGACACCTATATTTTATCGATTAAGGAAGCTGAAACTTAAGGCTAGTCCTGTAAATGGCCAGGTGACACAATATGTACATAAGCTTAAATCACAATTTTAAATTAAATTTAGAAATGAAGGAAAATGGTATATTTTAGGTGTTTTGTTATTTTAGACTCATTGGGCCCTATTTTAACGATCTGAAACGCAAGTGTCAAAGCGCAAAGCTCAAGTAACATTGTGGGCGGGTCTTGGGCGCTGTTGCTGTTTTCCCGGCGGGATAAATGACTCTTGCGCCAGGCGCAAATCTAAAATGGGTTGGTCTGAAGTAGCTTCATTATTCATAGGTGTGGTTTGGGCATAACGTGAAATAAACCAATCAGAGCGTCATCTCACATTCCCTTTAAGAGCAGACGCGCTTTTTCCATGGCGGATTGCTATTGTAACGGCGGATTTGCCAGGCACGCGCCAGGAGCGGTTCACAGCCAAGGAGAGCAACGCTCTCATCACGGCCGTAAAAGAGAGAGAAGTTACATTGAAATGGAGAAACCCACCCAAATTAACTTCGGTTAAACAGGATTATGATAATTTGGGTAAATGTGTAAGCTAGATGTATGCTTTTATAATAAATTGTCTATCTATCTATCTATTGTAATAATGTATGATTTCACGAGTGAATCTGACTGCAGTGGATGTGAAAGATATTAATAAAAATGATGTTATTTAAGCCAGCGCAAATACCTGTGTTTACATCCTGTTTTCGGTTGAAGTCCAAAGTAATCGATTGCCGAGTTCACGCGCGTGATCATAGGTAACTAAACCTATGCGCGTGAACTCGGCAATCGACTACTTTGGACTTCAACCAACTACTGCAGTCAGATTCACTCGTGTTCACTCAGAAGGAATCACTCACATTTTCTGTGCACTTGTAATGACACATCAAGGATGTTGTGTCCACAATAACAAAACACAATGCCAAAACTCATTCAGGAGATGAAGAAGATATCAAACAAAGCATGTAGGTCAAACTCTAATGAGAGAAGACAATGAGAATGGATAGAGGATGTTTTAGGGCTGGACCCGAATATTCGAAAAGACAATGAGAATGGATAGAGCAGGGGTGCCCAATCCTGCTCCTGGCGATCGACTGTCCTGCACAGTTCATCTCCAACCCAAATCAAACACACCTGAAGCAACCAATTAAGGTCTTCAGGATCACAATTAACATCTTCAGGATCACTTGAAAATTAAAGTCAGGTGTGTTTGATTAGGGTTGGAGATGAACTGTGCAGGACAGTCGATCGCCAGGAGCAGGATTGGGCACCCCTAGGATAGAGGATGTTTTGGGGCTGGACCCGAATATACGAATATTCGTTCGGTGGGTTGGTATTCGATTTGAAAATATGATATGCGAATATTCGTGTGTTTTTTTTGTTTTTTGTTTTTTTTGCACACTTGAGATCCCCCGCGAAACGGTTCTCATTCGCGCTTGAATAAGGCCGGCGACACACTGGCTGCGTGGCGTGGGCGTCTCAGCTGCGTGGCGTGCTCCCATGTTAACAGGTTAGAGTTTGCACACTGCGTGTCTCAGGCACGGCTCGAGCCACGCGGAAAACGCGTGCATGCTAGAAATAGAACCGACCCTAAGTGTTCCAGCAACGGGAGTGTTCTCTGGCTAGAGCGCAGAACAGCGGAGTTTGTATGGACTGAAGTGCATGCCTGAGCTTGTGTTTTGGGTTAAGCTGCGTTGCTTTGACATTGTGGAAAATAGAATAATAGAAACAAAATGTATTAGAATTTTTACCCGTTATTATCAATCTAAATTAATCTCGTTTTTAATTTAACTTAATTTCATTTTTCTTTATTTAAATTTCGTTTTTTCTTTATTTAAATTTCGTTTTTCTTTATTTAAATTTCATTTTTCTTTATTTAAATTTCGTTTTTCTTTATTTAAATTTAGTTTTTTCTTTATTTAAATTTTGTTTTTCTTTATTTAAATTTTGTTTTTCTTTATTTAAATCTACCCTTTACTGTGTCAGTAATTTGTTAGTCAGAATGTTGTTCATTACTACTGAAGCTTCGAAGCTCAAAAAATGGTATTCGGACCAGCCCTATGATGTTTATGAATGGTCCATAATTTACGTGGTAAAGAGGGACAGGGGATAGTCTTTAGAATTCTGGTGAATGGGACCGCGTTGGAGGTGCAGAACTAGACGGAGGCGTGACAATAACCCCACCCCTCACAGACCGCTCCTGAGGTCCGAGACCCCCGATGCCATGGCCGGCCTCTTCCACGCGGTGCAGGATGATCAGGATGAGCAGTGTGAAAGGTAGTTCTTAAGGCCGGATCCAGAATGTTGTCTCGAGCCACCCAAGATCTTTCTTCCGGTCCAAATCTTTCCCAATCCACCAGGTACTTGAGACAACTGCATTAGCTCCAGGAGTCCAAGATGTCCTTAACCTCATAAATTGAGTCCCCAGGAGCGGAGGAGAGGTTTCACCATCACCGCCTGGCTCTGTAGAGGAAGGACAGCGGTGAAAGGACTTAAACAAAGAAACATGAAAAGTAGGATGGATCTTATACTGTGCTGGAAGTTGTAGTTTGTATGTGACAGGATTGATTTTATTAGTGATGAGGAATGGACCAATAAACCGGGGACTTAACTTCTTTGTTGGGAGCCGCAGCCATGTCTCTTGTTGAAAGATCTTCTGTCCGGGTTGATATTTAGGTTATGTAGATCTTCGGACATCAGCCTGACTTTGATGTTGGTGTACATCTCGCTAAAGATGAAGATGTGCTGAATCCCAAACCCTTTCGCTTTGGCGAAAAACCAATGGTCGATAGCTGGAACCTCTGACGGCTCGCCGGTCCAGGGGAAGAGTGGGGGCTGATAGCCGAGTATGCACTGGAAAGATGTTAACCCCGTGGTAGACTTTTTGAGTGAGTTCTGTGCATTCCCCAGGAGATTAAGCGACTCCACTGGTCCTGCTGGTAATGGCAGTAAGTGTGCAAGTAGCGTCCTACCTCTTGTATCTTGTGCTCGGTTTGCCTGTTTGACTGGGGGTGGTAACCATATGATAGACTGATGGTCACACCTAGGAGTCGGATGAAGGCTCTCCAGACTCGAGAGATAAACTGTGGCCCACGGTCAGACACAATGTCTTCAGGAATGCTAAAGTTTCTGAATACGTTTTGGAAGAGAAGCTCTGCAGTCTGCAATGCCGTAGGTAAGCCCTTTAGTGGAATCAGTTAACAGGCCTTAAAAAATCTGTCCACTACAACCAAGATTGTCGTGCAGTCGTCTGATGTTGGTAGATCCGTAACAAAATCCACTCCTAGGTGTGACCAAGGGCCCCGGGGAATCGGAAGAGGTAGGAGCTTGCCAAATGGTAAGTGGCGAGGACTCTTGGCCATATCACAGACAGGACAGGACCTGAGGAACCGGACCACTTCTGGGCTATCTTGTGGCCACCAGTACCTGTTGTGAAGAAGCGAAAGGGTTTGGGAGACTCCCCGGTGACCAGAACCAGGTGAAGAATGAATTGATTTTTTGAGGTCCTTCCACAGTGACGTGGGGACGTATGTTCACTCAGGTTGACAACCAGTAGGGGCTGATTCCTGGAGAATGGCCAAGGTAATCCTCTCATTCAAGGTCCACTGGATAGGACAGACAAACAATGAAGAAGGTAAGATCGGTGAAGGTGGTCCCTCACATTGCTCTGGAGCATTGAACTGAGAGAGCAATAGGAGACAGCAAAATGAAAGCGAGTTAAAAAAGAGGGCCCACTTGGCTTGATGTGGATGCAACCTTCTTGCAGTTCTCAGGTATTTTAGGTTTTTATGGTCTCTGATCACAGTGAATGGATGACTTGCCCCTCTAGCCAGTGTCACCATTCCTCCAGGGCTAACTTAAAAGCTAGCAGTTATCTGTTCCCAATGTCATAATTTATCTCGGCCCGGGACAGCTTCCTGGAAAAGAAAGCACATGGATGGAGATTAGAGGAAGCTTTATTCCACTGAGATAACATCGCCATTTTGGCAGAAGTAGGATCCTTCTACATGGCAGAAGGATCCACTTCTACTACAAACAGGATTTCTGGATCAATATGTTGAAGGATGTGGGCTGAATTGAAGGCCAATTTGAATGACTCAAGCTTGGGTGGCCTCTTCTGTCCAATTCAAACTTTTGGGCTTATCCTTGAGGAGATGCTTGGGGGATTGGCAATGGAATTCTTAATGAATCTACGGAAAAAATTGGCAAACCCTAGGAACATCTGAAGTTTCTTAATTGTTTGTGGAAGAGGCCATGTTCGTGCTGCATTACGGGTCCATCTGCACACCCTGAGGGCCAATGACATAACCCAGAAAATGCAGCAAAGATGGTGGAAGGAGCAATTTTTCGAACTTGAGGAACAACCAGTGTTTATGAAGCCGCTGCAGGACCTGTTGAACGTGCCTGCGGTACGAAATATAGTAAGAAAAATATTGTCAATATAAATGATCCGAAATTCAGACAAATAGTCACAAAAAATGTCATTCTTGAACCCCTGGAACACAGAAGACGCGTTCGCCAGGCCATACGGCATCACCAGATATCTGTAGTGCCCTAATGGGGTTACAAATACCATTTTCCATTCGTCACCCTTCCGGATGAGAGTAAGATTCTTGGCACTACGAAGATCGAGTTTAGTAAACCAGGCTGCTCTCCGCAACATCTCAAGGGAAGCAGGAGCCAAAGGAAGGGGATAGCTGTACTTTAATACGATGTCATTGTATTAATCAATACATGGACATAAACCCCCATCATTTTTGGCCACGGAAAAAAAACTTGAGGCTGCCGGAGATGTGGACAGACAAATGTATCCCTGGCAGAGTGCCCCCTCAACATACTCCTCCATGACCTTCTCTTCTGGGCGAGAGAGGGGATAGATAAGTCCACGAGGAGGTTTAGCGCCCGGTAGGACGTCAATGGTGCTGTCCCACTGCCGGTGAGGTGGTAGTGCGAAGGCCTCTTGAGAGGAGAAGAGAGAGTGAAAATCTTGATATTCCAGAGGAATGTGGGAGTTAAAATGTGTGTCTGGACTCTCAACAGTGGTGGCACAAACTGAAGGAGATAGAGGCTGCACACTTGGGAGAAGCTAGCAGACAGGAAATGTAATACAGTAATAAAATGTAAAGTTGAGGAGAATGCTGAATTAACCACGGTCTGCCTAGTATGATGGAGGCGGTGGAGATTGGGAGTTCATAGAAGATGATGGTTTCCTTGTGGTGACTGATGGGTCATTTGTCTTCTGCCCAAGGTCTGTCCCACAACCGAATGAATGGCCAATGGTGTGTTCAAGGTGATAGCTCTGAAGCTATCAGAGCTGTGAGCTATGATAGCTCTGAAGTGGAAGGTGATAGCTCTGGGGTGGAATGGATCGTAGTTGATACATGACCTGTACGGACCAGGCCCCATGTTTCGGCACGCATGTGATTCGCAGATTAACTGCTAAATTTAAAATCATAGAGTTTATAATTTTGACGTGTTTTGTCCTGCCAAACAATTTTAAATGCAGAAGAAGAGGCGAAAATCGGGACTTGCATGTTATCTGTGCGCACAGCCGCACGCACCCGAAGAGCGCGTGCACGAAGAGAGAGAGACAGAGAGGCACGTTTCAGACAGCACTCGAACACCGAATTGATTCCTCTTTCGCGTTTCCTTGACATTGAATGGACACATAAACACAAAATGATGTCAAAATACCTGTCTGAATACCCATCTCGGCAAGTATTCTCTTGTTTATGTCATAATTGAAAAGTTGTCAGTGTTTTCGGTCGGTGCAGTCGGTCTTAAAGTGACAGCAGACACCTAATATTCCTACTGTTGTCTGTGTCATTAATGTTAATAAAACAACAAAATACAGCTTTAACAAAGATAAAACTACATTTAATTTCTACAGTGAACAAATAGGGTTATTTTACATTTAGGCTTAATTATAAATTTTCTGTATCTGAATACTACTGTTAGACTTTGTAACTTTGTTATTTAGTATTCACTTCTGCTTGTAATTTGTGTAATTGTTCTTATTTTATTACTGACTGTTCACTTTTAAATAATGTGTGGACTTAATCAGTTAGGCTAGTAGTTTGAAAAATTATCCGATCCGTGGCTCAAAAACTGTAAATGATCCGAACCGTGAATTTTGTGATCCGTTCCACCACTACTGAAGTGTAATCTCGCTGAGCTCCTGGGAGATTAAATTTGCCGCTGTCCCCAAGTCAGCGAGGCCGTTTACAAGATAAGGGAAATTGGAAGCAGTAACAGTCACTGGCATATGCAGGGGAGAACTCACTGAGACTGTTTAATGAACAGAACTCACCGAAACTGTTTAATGTACAGTAGGGGTGACCCAAATAGTTGAAGATTCGATGCTTCGATAGGAGGAGCCTGATTCGACTACCGATCTCATGGTCGAATCTTCGCAGAGGTGTTATGAAACGAGGATCATGCCACTTTGGCTATATGAGGGCGCTCAATGTCTGATTTCACATAGAACTACCGGTTTTCTGTCAATACGTTAATATTCAGCCTATTATGATAATGTCACAGTGTCTGGGTTGTGTTCCTTGGGTCACCACTAGATGTCCTCCTTCCCCACGGTGTCTGTCACATTTGAACTACATTCCCCATGATCCTTGTCTCTTCATTGCACTCAGCTGTCCCTTGTCACTCATTATTACACTCAGCCAATTCCCCATTAGCATTGTCATTTACCTGTGTATTTATACCGTCTGTTTTAGTATGTGTTACGGAGTCCTTGTTGTATATCATGCCACTTCTGTGTTCTGTTCCTGCCTGTTCTTGTTTTTGTGTCTCATGTTGGATTGCTTATTTGGATTTTGGATTTCTGCCTGGAGGACTACGATTTGGATTACCCTTAATAAATGATTATACTGCTATTGGATCTTCCCTTGTTTCATTAAGTGTGGATCGTGACAGATAATGCTGTATATAAAAATGTGCAAAGAAAGAAGCTTTTAATAAATATTTTTTTTAACGTGCGTGAATAAATCCAAACACCCCGTGACAGATTTAAGTTTCACTTTCAATCTGTGACCGACAGAGGAGCGTCTTGGCGGCAAGGATTTAAATCTTTAACAATGTCTGGGATAAGAAAATCTAAAGTGTGGATGTACACCATCAGAAAGGATATTCTCCAAGGCTGGATTTAGCATCAGGAAAACCATGATCGCACTTCTGCCGGCCAACGTTAACAAGTTGGTTTTCCACAGGACATTCTAAAATGCTTAACGTGAAAAAAGCTTTTAAAACGCTTAAAAGGCACTTTAACGTGGCTTAATGTATGTAGGCTACACAGTACACACTTTATTAAGAAACCATACTATGTGCAGATAAGATGAACCCAGAATATGAACGCAATGCATTCCTCCTATAGTAAAGCGTTTTCATATTTTTTTTAAACTATTTTAGGAGATTAAGTCGTTAAACATTTTTCACGTTAAGTGTCTTAGAATGTATTTTATCCGCGCGCACAATTTGAAAAGACAGACAGAGTGAAAGACTGGATTTGCTCTCTTGATCAGGTAGGGTACAAGTGATTTCAAAACTTTTCAGCCGGTTCTAATTTTATTTTTGGATGCTGTGAACATTTTTAGCTAAAAAGACTTAGCATTTATTGTTGTTTCTGCAGTTAAAAAGACAAAGTTGAAAATTCTGGCTACTATCGTTATTTTAATTTTATTTATTGATCTGTCAGGGTTATCTAATCTAACTATTTGTGGCTTGTGTTTTGAATAAATGTTCCCCTGCACTTTAGGCATTTTGCACACATTTGCTCCTCATCTTGTGACTTGATTCTGATTTATTTCGTTTTGTATTTTTATTTATTAGAAAGGTATATTCTGTTCTAATTTAATTTAGTAAATTAATTGTTTATTTTTTCGGTGCATCGATGTTGTGCTGTACTTAGAGCCTGCTCGCACAGGTAATTTAATTTGATTTGCATGTGAAATATAAATCCTGTCTGCAGTGTGGGCTTTCTTGAGTTATTTATGTTATTTCTTAGTTTTATTGATCCAAAATGTTTTTATACATTTTCTTCTATATTTTGTGTGATTTTCTGTACATCACAGCTTTGAAATGTTAAAGCCCCGCCCCCATACACATGATTCGACTATTAGTCGACTATAGGCAAGACTTGACGATTCTGATTCGACTATGAAAATCCATAGTCGGGGGCACCCCTAATGTACAGAACTCATCATGACTCAAGGCGGACGGACAGATGCCAAGCATACAACATTACAACCATAAATTGTTATACACTACCATACAAATGTTTGGAGTCGGTAAGATTATGCATATCATATGCTCACCAAGGCTGCTTTTTTTTTTTACATATACATATATTTATTTAAATACAGTAAAAAGCGTACTATTGAAGTATTTGTACAATTTAAAATAACAAATGTTTTAAATGTATTTCTTTGATGACAAAGCTGAATTTTCGGCAACCATTACTCAGGATCTTCAGTGTCATGATTCTTCTAACCATTCTATCATTCTAAATCATTCTAATATGCTGATTTGCTGCTTAATAAACATTTATTATTATTATTATTATTATTATTATTATTAATGTACTGCTTAGTATTTTTGTGGAAACCGTGATACATTTTTTTCAGGATTCTTTGATGAATGGATGAATAGAAAGTGCAAAAGAACAGAATTTATTTGAAATTTTAGATAACAATTAACAATAACATTTTTATAACAATGTAAATGTATAAATGTCTAAATATCAATTTGATGCACTCTTACTGAATAAAAGTATTAATATTCTTTAAAAAAAATTCTTACTGACCCCAAAGTTTTTAACAGTAGTGTAAATTGACTATACAGTAGTTCAGTAGATTGACCATCCTGAGGAGGGTATGTGTTAAACATTTCAAAATAAAAACATATCTGAAAAACTATTTTGACTTTTAGGGCTTAATGAAACGTCAGTGAATTCAATAAATCATCTTCAGCTATCTCATAATTAAGTCTCTCCTGTGCTCCACCATTTCATGTGGAAATTAGTTCAGGCTAGTGTTCATGGCAAACAGATGCCATCTCACCTACATTCAGCACTTGTGACCAGACACTCATGAAAGGATTAGTCCTCACTCTTCTAACCTCGTGACCTAGATTTTTAGGTAAGGTTGAAGCAAGGTACTTTCACATATGTGATTACGTACAAGACCTCAAGTCGACTTATTCTAGGACTTGCCTGCATGAGATTGAGTGTAGTTTGGCCTGTAAATCCAGACCATCCGTCTCTAGTGTTATTCAGCCAAATGATAGGTGTGTCATCACCAGTATTATTATTTTTTTCCATCTCACTCACCTTGAACGTTATTAAGACTGTGTCAAGTTAAAACAGTTCAAACAAGTTTTAAAAGGATGTCAAAATCTTATATTAGTTTATTTGTTGTTGCATGGGTCAGGGATGAATTGTTTTTTATTACATTAATTGAGTATACTTAATTAATAATCTGACAGCCATACTTTAGACTGTTTGCTTGAGTTCTAGTGGCATGGTTTAAACATTAAAAGGGTTAACTAAGAGTGTGAAGGTGTAATGAATGGACAAATTCTTGGCAAAGACCTTTTTTCGTAGGTGTAGCTACATGAACAAGTAAACTGTCTGAGTTTTGTAGACATGGCCGCAGGGCAGGAGGAATTACACTGTCATGCAGAGGATATAGAGGTGCTGTGATATTCAGTCTGTCACATATTTGAAATCCTTCCAGGTGGAAATAGGTATGCTATGTGGGATGGAGAAGGTAATCACTTCACAAAACACTTTAATATAAACAGTCTGATTTCTGAATAATGCCTTCAACAGACTACATGCATTTTTATGCTTTCACAAGTAATTACTGAATGACTTAACTGAATGACTGCTGAAGGACAGGCTTTGAACCTGTCCAGCAATCAAGGTTGAGGTTCCATGGGGCTCATTCATCAAACTTTCCAAAAAAAAAAGGCTTGGTAAATTTTCCACACACAAAAATGAAATAAAGCAGGTTCTGCATCATGCTAGCTTAATGGAACAAAAAATGAAGTAAATCAGTGGACAAATTCACGCGGGACACATTTCAATATGAAGATATTGTCCTTAATCTCAGCATCACATGAAACATTTCCTCAGGCTATTTGATTTTTATTAAAACAAATTACAGTTGACATTGTGCTGTTGCATGAGACTACTTATTTACTAACTCATGGGGTAAAGCTATTCTAAAATTTGAGCTAATTTTAAGTCATGTCATGAAACCAAGCCAGTTATACTTTTCAAACAAAGGCTAACTGCAGCGCCGCAGGGTGATTGTACTATCTTTGTTCATGATGATTTAGTATTTCCTCAGCGGTTTCCAGGAACTTATCTATGTTTTTTTGCCATTATAAATGTGACCAGAGCGGTACTTTCTGTATGGTTAGACTCAGATGACAATGACTACGCCAGCCTGGGATTTTCAATTCACATTTCAGTTCAATTCACATTTATTTGTATAGCGCTTTTCACAATTCACGATCGTTTCAAAGCAGCTTTACAGAAAATATATCCACATTACAATTTAGAGTGATGTTTCGTCCAGAGCCGTAAGGTTTTGTTTGTGTGTGCCCAAGCTGTGCTGTTTCTCTCTCTATCCCTGTCTCTCTTCTTAGGAGAAATGGTTTCCACCTGATGCAAATAATCAATGCCCTGCTGTGATTGGATGCTGGGAGGGGAAGGAGAGTATTTAAACTGCAACCATCATCAGAGCCGTGTTGGTGGTGGCTTGACTGTGTGCAGTAGCAGCTTTGGGGTCTCATCTTCAACCCCAGACCTTATGTTTTGTTGAAGCCAGTAGTTGATAGTGTATCTCTACCTCATGTTGTGTTCTACTTATTGAAGTAGTTTTCTCTTCTTAGTCTCTTTTTGATCACACTATGATTGGAGACTTAAAAGGCAGAAGTGAGTGTTAACTTTAACGATTATTTATTGTATTGTTTAATTAATCTGTTTTTCTCTTGGTTTATAAGAAATGTACTAGTTAATCACTTATTTCTTTATTTGTGGGGTTAGTAGGGAGGTGGGTGCCATTTATTTTGAAATGGACTTTTTCTCCTGTTTATGGAGTTAGCTTATTTTGCTGTACTCTTTGTTTTCTTTTCTTTTAGTTTAAGTACTTTGGTTAATAAGGAGTTAGACTGATTATGTTTGTTGTTTTGGCAATACCCCCTTCTGAATCTGATACCCCTTTTTCTTTTGCCTAATTTTGTAAATAAAAACTACTTTCTTTAATGAGAATCACATTTATTTAAACAATTTAAACATTTAAACAATGTAATAATTTAAGGCAGAAACAATGAGCTCATTGAAGTAATGAATACTTACTTGATTGATTATGACATTTAGAAAAAATGTAGCCTTGGTGCATGCTGATTCAGAGTTTGCGTCATCTGAAGTCTTCATGATAGGCTAGATCAAAACTGGAGCTGACATACTCTAGTTACTTCAGGATGAGCATCCCAAGATAAATACTTGTAGATAATACAAATACAAGGATAATACAAATAGAAAATAATTAGCATAGCTGCTGTTCATAACATTAAGCAAGGATAATCATGTGTGATCTAATCTGATACAACTGTATAAGGTTAGGAGATGCATTATATTATATGAATGGTAGGCTAAAGAGATGCGTCTTTAATCTAGATTTAAATTCGGAGAGTGAGTCTGAGCCATGAATATTATCAGGAAGGCTATTCCAGAGTTTAGGAGCCAAATGTGAAAACACTCTCCCTCCTTTAGTGGACTTAGATATCCTAGGTACTATCAGAAGCCCAGAGATTTGTAACCTTAAACGGACAGTATGGCATTTTTCGCCACTAGGGGTCGCTAACCTATTTATTTTCAATAACAAAGGCGTAGATTGATGACGCAACATTTGCTAAGAGTTATGGATCTTGTCGTCAACGTCAAGCCGACCGATCTAATAATGTTTATGGATGACTGAATACATCGGGATTGCTAAGAGACAGCTATCAGCTCCACACGCAACGCGAGTCCCGCGGATATAAAAGGAATATGGACATTTCATTCTACCGAACTACACGCAGAATTACTACTCACAGGTCAGTTTATTAGACAAATTAAACTTGTGAGGTAACGCAGCGCTGTTTCACTTGGTCTAACATCACACTTATCACACTAAACTGCATTTGAATGTGTTGAAATGTATGTGTTAGTTTGTCTGTATGAGACTAGCAGTAAGCTAGATCAACATTAGAATAACATACAGATCATATTCTGACATTTTATCATTGTTGAACTATATAACATTGATTAGTTTTATGTAAATGTGCTCACCTGTTTAATAAAGTAGGCTACATGTAGGAGCGGTCGAAGTCTCGGACGTGGAGCTCTCACTTATATACTGTCTATGGGAGCTCTTGGCATCTCGAAAACACCGCGCTGATATTGATTCTCGTTTTAGTTCTTCTTTTTTATCCAAAGTCTGCTTGCCATAGTACATAATGTTTGAACGAAACAACAACAACAGCGTGCAAATAGACATTGCGAACTACACATTTGTCCACGTCTGTCGCTTTGGTTACTATCAGACGGCTCTGGTTCATAGCTCTGGTTGCTATGGCAGCACGAGCGGAAAACAGGGACAACGCGGATATGACGCCATTGACGGCGACAAAACGGAAATAAAGAAACGGGACGTGTCTTCGAATTAAATTACAAATTTCTCCTGGTTTGAAAGTTTTTGGAAACAGTCAGGATAATGTAAGTACACAACTAAAAAAAAAATATATAACATAGATATAGTGATTTTTGCTATTTTTAAAGCAAAAAAGTTACATATTGTGCCTTTAAAGAGCGTGATGGATTGTCAGGCGATAGAAGATTGGTCAAATACACAGGAACTAAATCATTTAGGGCCTTGTAGGTCACTTTATAATTGAAACGGAACTAAATAGGTAACCAGTGTAGAGATGATAAAATTGGTGTTATATGGTCATATTTTCTTGACCTAGTAAGAACTCTAGCGGCTGCATTTTGGACTAATTGCAACTTGTTTATCGAGGATGCAGGACAACCAGCTAGGATTTTCACCCAAGGAAATACTCTAAGAAACACAGGTTCGGTGGTACAGTGAAAAGACAGAGACGTGTTATCCAATTTAACAACAAAGGGAAACTTTATTTAATCCTTAAGCACCAAAAAGGAAATGCTAAAAGAGAGGATTAGGCAATAGTCAAACCAATCAGATGCCCATTAACACATTTATTATAACAATAATATTAAAAACTCACTAGCTTAAATAGGGACATTTCTCAATACATTGATACAAGAACTAATCAAAAGCAGAAACAAATCTCAAAAACCAAATAATTTTTATACATTCCCCACATGTACTCAGCTTGAACAACCTAGTACACAATAATGAAACCAAAAACCTCAAACCAAGAAATAACCAAATAAAAACTCAATCATAATATCACTAAACAAAGAAAGAAAGAAAAAACAAGAAAAACAGCAGCACGGCCCACAGTTGGCCGCCGAACGAACCACAAAGTACTGCAAAATAAAACATAATTCTCAAAAACACGCAAATCCAAATAATATAAAACAATATCTAG
Source organism: Scardinius erythrophthalmus (assembly GCF_964197995.2). Taxonomy (NCBI): domain Eukaryota; kingdom Metazoa; phylum Chordata; class Actinopteri; order Cypriniformes; family Leuciscidae; genus Scardinius; species Scardinius erythrophthalmus. The sequence continues at coordinate 27,960,773 of NC_138225.1, forward strand.
ATCATATACTCAAATTCAAGGGAACATAAAGACATTAGAGTGCCCTCATGCTTGTTTCACTAAAAACACACAATAGAAAACAATGATTCAAAATAAGAAGACTAAACAAAGTAACATGACATTGCGATGGCCTTCATAACTAACAACTTTCAGCGAGTGCTCGACGCAACTCACAGGAGATTTGAAATAAAGAGAAACAATTACTCACTATGAGCACAAAACAAGCAATAAGCAACAACCACCTTCCTCAGCGAACATAACACTGGAAACCGGAAGAGGGGCAGCCAGGTATGACAGAGCTTACGTCCTAATGCTTCCTACCCAAGCATTTAAATACACAGGTACTAATTATCCCAATCGCTCACTCCCATAACAAGGTAGTAACCAGGCAAAGGGGAAAACCAATCCCACACTACTACATAAAGAACTGTATTGTGCATTAACATTTAAAATGTGCAAAAAGAGATCTATATTTTATATGAATTGCTACCCTAGATTGTATTTAGTTACTTTCATTAGCATCTTGGTAACTGTAACACATACATATAGTGAGCATGTTTTAGAATCAGACTAGGTTTGCTCTTTCTACATTTTAATGCCTAATTTATTTTGATTCATTAAAGATAGATTTGTTTTCGGCTAATCTCTCGACTTTTCCTATTGTTAAAGACTTCAGGCATTTAGAACATTTACTTTTACTATTACAAAATTGCTGTTTGCAGTCAGATGCAAATATATCCACGGTTGTGCGATTACTGAGCAACCCAAAAAACAGAATTCCCAAATGATCCCTAGAAATGCTTGATTATTTTAATCTTTGTGAGCAATAACATCTACCAACTGGGTCAAACAGGTCCATGCTAACCCCTTGTTGTGTACCAACAAGTCAGTCAAGCTGTTTCCTATTTATAGTTTTATACAAGTGGAGCAATGTAGATTACTCAAGTGTGAAAATATACTACTTCAATGCCAATAAAAATGAATGACTGGGGCAGGTGGGACTGAATCACTGTGAAGATAAATGCATATGATGCAGCAGTTTCTCTTCTTTGCTTGTTTGTTTGTTTGTTTCTCTTTGCCAATCTTTTGTCACTGTACACTCTGTAGCCCCCACTCTCCCCTTTCACTATGATGCCTTTTAGGACTGTTATCACTGCTTTGATGAAAGCCACTGTTGATGCTCAGGTCCCATTCGTGCGGCAGACAGGAGATACAGACAACGGACAGGTCAAGACTGCTGTTCAGAGGGAATTAGAAACATCTGTAAACTGACCTTGCATTGAAGCTCATTTTTATGTTCCCCCTTTCTTTTCAAAAGTTGTAAAAGGGTAATGTATGTGTTGTGAGATTTTGGTGGATCATTGAAGTCAAAGAGTCTGTGTGTTTGCCGTCAACACCTCATTGCACAGCACCTCTCTCTTTCCTTTTGTAAATTGGAAGAGAAAAGATGTGACGAGCCATCTAACAGAAAAGTTCTCCAAGTGTCTTTATATTAGTTTATAGTTCTCCAGTCATCATAACTTTAAAACTTTAAGGAAGAATTCATCACTGGTAAGATGGACTTCTAGTAAAGCTTGAATGCTAATTATAATTATATTATTTTAAACTTGGCTTGATGACTAGAGAATACATAAAAAAGGATTGTGGTATTCCCATTTGCCAAAAACAGGAATGTACTTTTGATTTTGGCACCACACCTTGGTTGATACAACTGTTTGTAGTTTGCGGGAATACATAAATGTAGAAGTTTGATCTGCAGTTATAACAAAAACCCTGGAGCTGTCAAAAAATCTGCCGCATGCCACAAAATTATGTTTTTCGTCCTCCGACGGACTTTTTCTCTCAAATAAGATTATCCTTTGAATATAAAATTTGCAATGTTCATTTTAAGGAAAACATGGATGAATATATTACCATTATTAATATAAATTGATTCTAGGCTCACTTCCAACCACTTTGGTGGCACTTTCCTTGATCTCATTTGCACTCTTTCATCCCTACTCCATTTTTTTGGACTGAGACACTATTTTGTTTAAGAATCTATGGCCCTTAGCTGTGAAAACAGAGCCTGGGAGGACTGGCGGAGAGGCATGGAATGCTTCAGGCGAGTAGAGAGCATTAAAAGTGTGTCATCTTTGTTGTCTGGTACATTACCTCTGAATGAGGCCCATGGGAGTCTAGGGGCACAGGGAGAATGCACTCTGCCCTCATGGACACAAAGGCCGACATGGTCCTCCACTTCTGTACTCACACACTCAGTGTCTTCACCTCTGCTTTGGGTTCTTCTCTTTCTCACCAAAGCACAGAGCAAACTTTACTTATATAGGCAATTTGAACTTCCTGACTCCCGTCTTATATGTTGGGGGTGATGAAGTAATTACATCCTTATGAGGGGGTCTGTTTCTCTTAAAAGGGTTCATGCTTGTCTAGTTTAGTTGTGGAGTTTATTTAATGTCAAAACTGAATTAATTGCCTTTGTAGTGATTCATTTGGTTGCAATACATCACTACATCAACCTTTTGAATTGTATTATAACAATATAAACAATTGATAAATGAACAATATATATATATATATATATATATATATATATATATATATATATATATACAGGGCCGTGCACAGGGGGGTGGCCCGGTGGCTAGAGCCACTGCCCCTTTGCCCTCATCGACTGAGGTGCCCCTCTTCCCCACCCCCACCGCTCCGCTCAAAGCATTCCGCTGATTCCGCTAATCCGCTCCAGGTTTTCCCGCTCGCTCCGCAGCATCACTCACAGTTCACGAAAGCTGTCGCATTAACAGGTAGGCTATGAAAGACAGTGGTTGAATCTGCGAAATTAGTAATTTGTTTTTGTTGTATTTATGTTGGTAATGTTTTGCTCTTGGTCTTCTGGCTTCTGGCTCTTTCTTTGATTTATCAAGCAGGGCTGGACTGGCCATCGGGCACTTTCCCGGTGGGCCGACGTGCTTTTTGGGCCAATACATCTCATACTCATACATTAGTTTTATTATTAGGCCTATTATTTTTTCTTTTTCTTTTTAACGGCCCATAAAATTTGTACATCGGCGACCCAATCGTTTTGTTTTGTTTTGCTTAATTGGCGGTGCTGGGTTTGTGCCGGTGTAATGCATCGGTCAGAAAAAGTCAGCGTTAGGTTTTTTTTTTTTTCTTCTGACAGACCAGTCCATGAAACACGTAGATCATCGGCCCATTGGTTCTTTTCTTGAATGACACTGGGCTGGCCCAATCACAACTTTTAAACGAGTGAGCGAGCGTGCAGCAGTGTCAGTGTGTATCTGTCAAAATAGTCAGCGAGATGGAAACACAAGGAATGTGCAGAAAAACAGCTTGAAAAAATAAAAACAGGCCCTTGAAGCAGATACTTTAAAATGTGTCAAAATATACACTACCGTTCAAAAGTTTGGGGTCAGTAAGATTTTTTAATGTTTTTAAAAGAAGTAGCCTTTCTGCTCACCAAAGGCTGAATTATTTGATAAAAAACAAACAGTAATATTGTGGAATATTATGACAATTTAAAATGACTGTTTTCTATTTTAATTTTAAATTGTAATTTATTCCTGTGATCAAAGCTAAATTTTCAGCATCATTACTCCAGTCTTCAGTGTCACATGATCCTTCAAAAACATTCTAATATGATGATTTGATGCTCAAGAAACATTCATTATTATTAATGTTGACATTTCGTTTCGTTACACAACAGTTGTGTACAATTTTTTTTACAAAATTATTTGATGAATAGAAAGTTCAGAAGAACAGCATTACTGTATATTCAAATAGAAAACAGCTGTTTTAAATTGGAATAATATTTCAGAATATTACTGTTTTTGTTTGCATTTTTAATCAAATAAATGCAGCCTTGGTGAGCAGAAGATCTTTCTTTTAAAAACATTAAAAATCTTTCTGTCCCCAAACTTTTGAATGGTAGTGTATGTTTTCCCTTCATCAGCTCCTGTGATGATGATGATAGTAAGGAGGATCAGGAGAGTGTAGAGCCTGCGGTAAGCAGAACTACTTTCAAAACACTTCAGCTATGTCATGAGTGTAGGAACCCATAACCCAGTTACAGATCATTTCCACATCTGCATATTTGACGATTACCGCAATTCACTAGAAATTTAATGTAAACCATGTTTTTCGCCAAAATAAAAGCTTGATGCAGTTTCCGTCAAAATAAAAGAGCATGTGCTTATCTCTTTTCAAGTATAGAAATTAGTACAAAACTAATTATGAAAGTTTCCTTTATTGTTTTACAAAATATGGCTCAAAGTGCACCAGATTGATGAATTTAACATTAAAATGCACAAAATTGTCTTACATGGGGGGCATGTCCCCGAACCCCCCTAGAAGGACCGAGGTCCACCCACCACAGTTTTACCAAAAATCCTGTGAGAAACACTGGTATTGATATGCCAGTGCAGCTTACAGCTGGTTTTAGGATTCATCTCTGTATTAATAAATGTCAAATTTTTACTATTTCATCTGTTAACTCTCACTCGTTCATATACTCACTCATTACATGGGATTAGTGGTTTTGAGGAATAGGAGTTGGAATGCATATATTTAAGGGCGTGCAAAGATGGGTGCTGTTTATGATCATATAGTGGGCCAGTCTGGGCCAAAATGCCAGGGCCGATATTTTTTTTTTAATTTTTTTTTTTGCCCCAGTCCAGCCCTGTGTACAACATATCCACGTTCTAGAATTAGCTGCTTGTCTAATCAAATTATTGTACTCTCGATCAGATCTAATACAAATAACTACATTTTATGTTGTTGGCACACTTTGTAGTGTGCTAACCCCCCCAAAAAAACTAAATAGTGCCCCTTTTTTGGTATGGGCCACTGCCCCTTAAAATGTCTGTGCACGGCCCTGTATATATATATATATATATATATATATATATATATATATACACACACACACACACACACACTACTGTTCAAACTTTGGGGTCGGTGCCGCAGTCTCTTATGCGCACCAAGGTTGCATTTATTTGATCAAAAATACAGTAAAAACAGTAATATTGATTTTTTATTATTACCAACGTTGAAAACAGGTGTTCTTTTTTTTTTGTGAAAACCGTGATTTTTTTTTTTCAGGATTATGTGATGAATTGAAAATTCAAAAGAGCAGCATTCATTTGAAATAGAAATCTTTTGTAACATTACTGAATATAAAATACTGAATAAAAGTACTCACTGACCCGAAATATTTATAGTAACAGAAAATGTTATAGCCTATATATATATATATATATATATATATATATATATATATATATATATATATATATATATAGAGTGCTATGCGTAAGTTTAGACACCCATGCTAAAGTTGACTAAAAAGAGGAATAAAAAATCATCTTTTGGAAATTGAACTTAATGCCTTAATTTACAAAAAAAAATTACACCAATTTTCTTTGTGAATGAATAATGTATCGTAAATAAATAAATGTTCTTCCTTAAAATACAGGGTGCATAAGTTTGGACACCCCTATGTTTAATTCCCATAGAGGCAGGCAGATTTTTATTTTTAAAGGCCCGTTACTTCATGGATCCAGGATACTATGCATCCTGATAAAGTTCCCTTGGCCTTTGGAATTAAAATAGCCCCACATCATCACATAGCCTTCACCATACCTAGAGATTGGCATGGTTTTATTTCAGTTAGCCTAATAGCTAGTTTGATTTGCATTGAGAGATGATCTTATGGAAAGTACTCCATGCCAATCTCTAGGTATGGTGAAGGCTATGTGATGATGTGGGGCTATTTTAATTCCAAAGGCCAAGGGAACTTTATCAGGATGCATAGTATCCTGGATCCATGAAGTAACGGGCCTTTAAAAATAAAAATCTGCCTGCCTCTATGGCAATTTAACATAGGGGTGTCCAAACTTATGCACCCTGTATTTTAAGGAAGAACATTTATTTATTTACGATACATTATTCATTCACAAAGAAAATTGGTGTCCTTAAAGGTTGGATTTTTCCTCATTTTTTAAATGAAGGCATTAAGTTCAATTCCCAAAAGATGATTTTTTATTCCTCTTTTTAGTCAACTTTAGTATGGGTGTCTAAACTTATGCATAGCACTGTATATATATATATATATATATATATATAATTTTTTTTCTTCTCTATTATTTTTTGTACTTATGTATTCGTTTATTCGAATGAATTATAGCTTTATTTCTTTGTTTTTGGTTGTTGTTATTCTTTTAGTTTTTGCCCTATTATTGCTTGCAAAGATGATATAGAATATATTATGTATAGCTTCTGTTTCCTTTTTGTTACTTCCTTGTATTTTTGTAAAGGCATTTGTATAATTATCCAAGACTAGTTTTATCCAGTATAACTAAACAGGAAGACAAATCCCTCCCCCTCAACACCCCCGACCTCTTGAGGTTGTCATCAGTACAAGAGCAATGTAATACACCCTAGTAATGGCTTGGCCCCTTTCTCAAGTGTTGTCGAAGCAATGCAGTCTGTCACTCTCTCAGTAACCCCTTAAGTTCCTGCTCATGTCAGTGAGTAAACATTGAGACGCACTGGCAATGTGATATGAGCACTTCACTCCCAGAATTAAGTCACAGCGTTCTGTGGCAGTGCCCAGGAGATGTGTCTGGGCTTGTCCTTACAACTAGACTTCTCCGTGTTGGAAACATCTTCTGGAAAGTCAGACACCGTCTTATAAAAGGGACAGGTTTCAGCTCTAGACTCAATACTCCTTTTAGCTTTGGGACTAATGTTAATCCCATAAACATAGTAGGCCCTTATTAGTACTGTATTAGTTCTCTTCTAGGAGAATGAATATATATATATATATATATATATATATATATAGTTTTATTTAACATGTCTCAAGAAATACTACATAAACTAACTAAATAATTAAATGTAAAAATAAAACACTGTAGTCTTCACTGTATGAATTAAATATAAATTGAATCATAATAAAGATACAAAAGTGATTCAGTCAAAAGCATGAGTGATTTTCTGATTTTTCTTGCTCTTTCCATTCTGTGCGCGTTGTTTCTCTCTCGCTAAAGAAGCTAAAGCACCACATTAAGAGCTGCAGATGATGTGGTTATTTTGTTATTTATTATCTGTCATACATAAATGGCTCAGACCATTCAAACCAGGTTTGTGACAAGACGTTTTTTCAGTCGATGCAAATCGGCAGAAGATAGAATCGCGATTCATATGTGAATCGATTTTTCCTCCCTCCATCCATCCATCCATCCATCCATCCATTCATCCATCCAAATTTAAATGTTGCCTCAAGTATTATAAGCATATTTCAGAAGATAAAACAACTCCTTACCAGAAAAAGAAACATCACTGTACTGCTGTTGTGGTGAAGTTGCAAAGATTAGTCATAACACCTGTAGTAGCATCAGCTGAAGCATTTAAAAAAAAACAGCGGATGATAACATAAAGACATATCTTTAGATGTGGTCTATCATTACATAAATCCAGCTAGGTCATTTTTTAAACATCAACACCTGTAAATCAAAACAAATTTGTTTAACAGAAGGATCCATCTTTTATCTCCACAACACAATGTGCAGCTCAAAGGGGTGGTTCGGGATTTTTGACATCGGACCTAATTTTTAAGTCAGCCTGGTTGTTATTCATCAGTGGAGACATTTTTTAAAAAAAATTATCCAGTCCTTATATTTGGATAGTTAGCCGATGCTAGGCTAGCGCGAGTCAAGGGTAGATGTTAGCCAGCCATTAAAAACCGTTTTACCCACTCCACAGTGCACCAAACGCAAATCAATTATAACACTAGACTATCGATGCAAATGTACGTTGAGAGAATAATGTTAGAAATCAAACTTACCTTTCATCTCGATGATCCCAAAGGAACTAGTTTCTCAGCAGCTGCGGAATTTTACTTTGCTCCAGTTAGTAATGCGGCAAAAAGTAAACACAGAAAAGAAGCGCACTACAGTGTGTGCCGTACATGTGTGTACCGGCTCACTCGGTTGCCTAGGTAATCAATATCACTCCGCTGCTGCTGTAGACAAGGCTTATGATTACAGGGAACAAATTATAACTAATGCAATGTGATGAAAGGTAAGTTTGATTTCTAACATTATTCTCTCAACGGACATTTGCATCGATAGTCTAGTGTTATAATTGATTTGCGTTTGGTGCACTGTGGAGTGGGTAAAACGGTTTTTAATGGCTGGCTAACATCTACCCTTGACTCGCGCTAGCCTAGCATCGGCTAATTATCCAAATATAAGGACTGGATAATTTTTTTAAAAAAATGTCTCCACTGATGAATAACAACCAGGCTGACTTAAAAATGAGGTCCGATGTCAAAAATCCCGAACCACCCCTTTAAAGCATTGTTATCATCCTTAAGGGATGTGTTGAGTGGTGGAAACCCATTGTCTTTTGCTTCAGTCTGACAACTCTTTCAATGATTAAGTCACATGCTTTTAAAAGTAATGGTATCCTGTGCTTTGAAACCTTCCTACTGTAAATGCCCTCTAATCCTTTAAGACAAGTGTTTTCTTGATCACATTTATTTTTCTGAAAGACTGTTGTCGCAAAAACTACTACATTAACCCAGCTCTGCCATAACCTGTGCGTTACATCAATGCCAGATATCCAAAGCAGATGCCAGTAAACAAGCGCTATCAGTAAGCCTGGCTCTGGGCGCATACCTGATTACATGGTTGAATGTGATGATTTCTTTAGTAAGATAAATAGATGCCTGGGGGCTCCCACCTGAATCCGACTTACAAACACACATACCTGGGAAGAGATGTTATGTAGAACAAATGTTTGGAAGTCCCACTAAAACATTTGCAAAGTTTATCCTTCAGATCATTCATGAACATCTGAAACCCTTGTGCTGAAGATACTTCCTGTATTCACATGTAATGGTAAAAATTGCGTTTGGAGGACCCATTCCTTTGCTAATCGAGTACTGACTTAGATTGGCTAGTCTTGATTCCTCGCTCAAGGATTGCTCGGATTGGGGTTTCTCTCACCAGTGAGTAGCGGAAAATGGAAAACCAGAAGTAGAGCTGGAACTGTGTGATTACAGACGATGAGAAATCTGTCGCTCCGCTCCACTCGCACGTGGGATTTCAGATTGTTTGTTGCTTGACGACACCCAAAGCTTGGTGCTTTGGTTTCTTTTGACTTTGTGTGGAGGAGAAGAACTAACTGACCAATTTTGTCTGAAATGTAAGTTACTCAATATTGACTTGTTCATGTTCTTGCTTCTTGTTATTTCTAGAAGTTGTAGTATAGCAGTTGCCGTAGTGGAAGTAGAAATGTGTGAGGTTAAAATACTGTTCAGATGTTACTATAGTTTTGTACATAGTCTGGTTATGTATATCGACCAGTTGGTTTATGATCCATTCAGGTTTGTCAGAGATTGCCATTTCCATTCTGCTATTTTTATTCATCCAGTTCCCTGTTGTGTTTGTTTGGGTATGCTCAGCATGTCATTAGCCACTTAAGTTAATACAATAGCCACAAAATAGTAAAATTATATACAATAATTTTCCGTCACACATGATTTTTAATGACTTACTTTATAAAAGAAAGGAAGGAAGAAAAGTCTGGAAAGAAAATCTGAGAGCTGAATACAGGGTATTACCAGAGCAGGGTCACTGTAGTGTCTTAAATATGTGGATTTATGAAAAATGTGAACAATTATTGAACCCAAAGAGTGTTGATTATTTGTGTTTTAATTGGTGACTTGAAGTTAGTTTGTCCTTTAGAATGGGCTTTAAAATTTTTGTCTTTTGAAGTTGGAACAGAGCCTCTCCTCAGCCTGAACTAAACTGAGTTCCTCCTCTTGTCAATCAAGACTTCAGCCCATTGGCCACATCTCCTGTTTAGCATCCAAATTGCTGTCAACCTATAGAGATAATTTCTCTCATGCTGCTACTCTGTTAAGATTTCTCTAATAGCTATCAGTATGCCCGAGTTAAGTTCAACACACTGTCTGTAGACTTTAATCCATAATAGTCTTTAATCAAACTATATAACCCAGCTCAGCTGATATGGCTAGATACTCCACCTTGTTCCTCTATCACTGAGCTCTCATTCATGCAGGTTAAAACACTTTAGGATCACTTGGGGCTTTTCCTACTTGCATACACTATCCCTAACTATCCCTCTTTCCTCATTAATCTTATAATTATTCTCAGAATTACTCTAATATTTCAACGTCTTTAGTGATTCATTATTTATTTTATATTTTATTTTCACAGATTGTTCATAAATAACACCAGGAACGAAAATGTAACAGGTACGTAAAAAAGTAAACTGGGTCCATGGACGTTGACATTAAAGTTTACCTAAAGCACCTGAAATTGAATTGTTACTTCCTGTTGTGGTAATTGCCACTTATGCATTGTGAATGTTCTTGTCAATTTGTTCAAAGAACATGCTGTACTAACAGCATAAGTTTACTTTAAATCATAGTTCTCTAACAGAAATGTTTTGTAAATCATAGTGAATGAGTAATATTGTAAGTGTGTTAGTTATAATCTGGCTTTAGATGATAAAAAAGTAGATATATACATATAACATCCTTAATCTTCCACAAAAGAAAGAAAGAAACATTTCACAAAGTTTAGTGTACTTGACTACCTTTTTTGTTTGTTTGTTTAAGCTTTAGTTATACAGTATATGAATAATACTAAAATAACACTGTGACTGTTCTGGACCTGCTATCTGTGACATTTGTTGAACATCCTGTTGTTTGTGATGCTGGTCTACTTAAGGGGTAAATTTTTGTCCGGTTAGCCACTGCTGGTAGAAAGATGCAAAAACTTTACCATCTGGTTCATACTAAAATATGTTTTTGATGACCCCCCTGCTGTTTTCTCAATAGTGGGTACAGCCTACTTTACACATTCTTTCTTTGATTTTTCTTCATAGTGTGAAAAATGTGGAGCATGTTGATCGGAATGCCAAATTTCTGGTGCTTGGCTGAGTTTGGATTGTACCAAGTAACATTTGTACCCAGACAGACCGCCCAGACACAAAGGTGACGTCCACCACCAGCTCTGTGTTTCAGCTGATGTGGCCAGATTTGATTAGACTGAATCAGCAGCCATTATTACCCACAGTGAAGAGCCACAGGTCTATGTTTATATGCTTCTGAGAGCCAAAGACTGTTGAAATACAGCATGTGTTCAAGCATTTTCCGATTTGTTCTTTGTTCGATGTAAGCTTTGTGTTTTGTACAGGCTGCCCATGACACATGCTTTCTGGGGCAGAGCATATGCATTCCAGGTGCTCTCACTCAAAGGAAAGTTGAGTTTCCTTTCCACAATAGTTCTTGTAATATTATACATCCTGGTAATTGTCTGTTTTTCAGAAAATTTAAGATGTTATGACCGCTTGTAATTCAGGTACAGTGCAAGCAATACAAGGGGGTTGAAGGCTGCCATTGTGTAATAAAGGATGTTCTGACATTGTACCCTGCGGGCCAATTATTTGATAAAGCTAACCAACATATCACTCAGCTACACCTTTGGAGGCAGCGTTTCAGAGTAGTCAAGCTATTGATGCCAGTATCGTTGTGTCTCCATCCTTTTTTTTTCTCTTTCTAATCACTGTAACTAGGCCACAGGACACTTTGTATCCCTTCCTGCAATTAAAATCGTCTGAACATGTCCAACAAAAGCCAAAAGTTTTTTTTTTATCAAATTAAAAGTCTTTGCAAAGGTAAAAGCAGACAAAATCAGTGCTTTTTAGCAAGCTGGCTTGAGCCATCTTGCTTTTTAATGTACATTTAGATCATATACACTACCTGTGTACTCCTCGTGGCATTTGCTACATTGAAGTAATTGAGATGATTGTCCTTTGACTAAGCATTTTCTCTTTTATCCTGTAAGAGACATGTTTTCTGTTGTCTGCCATACACTTTAGTGTAGGATTACCTGTAATTGGAATCGCTTTTTCTCTGGGGCATATATAATGTTCTTCTTTTTTTTTTAGTCTGTAAGAAAAAAGCCACTTTAAGAACCGCAGATGATATTACCGGCAGGATGTTGTCCTTATATGCTGAGCACAGTATTATCTAGCAGTGGCGTGAGTTTCATTTGAACATTGGTGTGAGACATGTCTAGGAGTAGAACAACGCTCATTTTTAGTTTAATATCTGTTAGATGTCTGGTTGTTTGTCACATGTGTATGGTTTATTAATTTAAATAGTAACACTTTAGAGTAAGTTAACATTAGTTAACTACATAAGGTTTCATTTGTTAACATTAGTTAATGTATTAACTAACATGAACTAACTATGATCAATACATTTGTTACAGTATTTATTAATCTTAAATAAAAAACACAGCTGTTTTTTTTTTCATTGTTTGTTCATGTTAGTTCACAGTGCATTAACTAATGTTAACAAATACAACTTTTGATTTTAATAACGTATTAATAAATGTTGAAATTAATTAACATTAATAATGATTATTAAATGCTGTAGAAGTACAGTTCATTATTAGTTCATGTTAACCAATGTAGTTAACTAATGAAACCTTATTGTAAAGTGTTACCATTAAAATCAATATTTTCTTTTACTTTCCTCTATTGTTCATAGATTTTAGTGCTGGATTTTGTGTGTACTAACTTTTAATAATTGCAATAATGTTTTTATTTGCTTGTCACATAAATGTCCTGTGCTTATAGGGATTGTACACCCAAAAATGTAAATTTATTTACTCACCCTTATGTCATTCATGTTCATGTTCATGTTTTGTGTAGGTGTGGGTTGTTTTGGACCCCACTGACTTACAAACAGTTAGAAGAATGAAAGACATACAGGTTTGGAACGACATGACTGTGAGTAAATGATGACATTTTAATTTTTCATCATACAAAGTGGATACAGGGGTGCTGTACAGTATGTGCTGTGATATAATGCAGGTACTTGAATGACTCAAATACTCAGTAGTATTTTTTTTAAATACTTGTATTCAGCGAGGATGATTTTTAATAACTTTAATTCAACTTTTCCATTACAGGGATAAATGACGTTTTAAAACATAGTAAAAAAAGCTAATTTAAGTTGTAATAATATTTCACAATTTTACTGTTTTACTGTATTTTTGATCAAATAAATGCATTTTGTAAATGGTTTATTATTCAGTTAAGTTTATTATTCAGAAACATTGCATTTGGCCAGTATTAACCCTTTAATGATTAAAACTAGCTCTTGCATGACTTCTCAACAACTTTGTAGTGGCCAATTCGTTTTTACGCATCTTTTACGTTATTTTCAGTGTTTATTTAAAAAAAGATGCATAATTGAGGTAAACAATTCACTTCCTTTTAAACATTTGTTCTACAATTTTTGTCTACGCTATAAAACATTTTATTTTTCATATCTATTATTTCATAGCAAAAAACAAGTCAATAATTACACTCTGCTACAGTACATTTCTTTTTTAATAAAAGTAAAAAAAAAAAAAAATGTTATTGTGATTTCAAAGTTAAGCCTTCTCAGATAGGGATGTCTGCTAGTCAAGCTCAAGCTCTTGAATATTGCTCTAAATAAACTGGCTAAAGCCTGAAGTAGTGATGCCCACAATTAAATGGTTAACTGTTAACCGACAGTAAAAATTTTGACCGATTAATACTATCAGTTAAACGATTTAGGTAATTTAAGTCATTTTTAAAGATATTTTTTAAGAAATTTTGAAATGGTTTGCTGCATGGTTAAAAAATATGCTACACGTATAAAATGAGAGATAAGATAAGAGAGAAAAAACAGATAAGTCGCATTTTATTAGGCTATTACATTCAGAAATAATGTATACCAGTAAATAAAGCAGAATGTTTACAAACATTAGGAACACTATAAACATACCATAGCTATAGGCTATTTTAGTTCCTCTCACTCCACAACAAATCTTTTAAATTTGATGGTATTCATAAAAATGATAGCTATATAAACGTCGAGCTAAAACGAATTCATTTAAAGCAAAACTGAAACAGTAACCGGCGTTAAGCTCACTCTCATTCGCAACGAAGCCAAATGTTTCCATATTCACAATGTATTTGGATGCTAAACTATTATTTATTATGTAAACTAGGCTTTGTACTTTGCTCGTGTTCCAGTATCGAGGTAAAACATCATCCTTCACATGCGCAGAAATATGCTTGGCATAACACCACAGAGGGGTGGAACGTCACAGATTTTACTACAGACTATTTAATATGAGCAGTGTACCTTTTTATATGTTTGGTTTTCTGTATTTTATTTTGATAATGAACAGGCTGTGATGTCAAGTTAGCGATATGTTGTGTGTATGTGAAGCATCTGCGTGATCACATGAATTGTTTCCGTATAACAGTGGAAACAATATATCTGTCATTTATAGTCATATTCAGTGCTCGAAGTGGGCCTGTACACACTGGTACACTGTACCGACACTTTTGTATTTTAATCTTAAGCGTACCTTCACTTTTTCTTGCGTACCACCATTTCTCACATGTTGCCGGGTCAAAGCGAGAGTACCGGCACTTTTTTCCCACTTCAAGCACTGGTCATACAGATTAGAGTGAGACATCATTTGATTTGTATTTGTGTACACTCACAATTAAAACAAACCATTGTGCTTTTGTAAAATAAAGAAGAAAACCAACAAGTTTCCGTGAAGTTGTTTTTGAAACATCATGTTACAAAAATGTACCGAAACTCAGCATATACTACTTGTTGACCAGTTTTTTCTTTCATCTTGTTAATCTGTTAATTGAAATATATTTTGCGGATTTATTCCTTATATATAAATGATTCGATTATGTTTTTCTCCGTTCAAAGCGCTGCTGGTGCGTGATGTGATGATGAATCTACATGTTCTGTTTATGCTGCTATTTTTCATGTAAAGCTAAACTTGTCCATTCTAATTGAATTTAATTATAATTTAACATCTCGTTGGTTAACGGTAAATGATCGGTTAACAACCTTCGGTTGTCGGTTTGGGGATAAAAAAAATGAAATGAACATCCCTAGTCTGAAGAGATTATTATTCTGAAAATCTTCTGCCATTGATATGTTTCTGCAACAGGGGGGTTAAATCCTGTTTTACCACCTCTTTACACATTCATACACTCTCAGTGGGGAACATTTAGTGCAACTTGCATCCGGGCCTCAGGGTTTCTCCTTTTTCCCAACAACTAAAATGTTCCTTTTTTAAGTTTCAGCGATCATCTTCAGGGCAGGAAAATACCTTTTTGAGATGAATGCAGCCAAATGAGATGGCTTTGTTCCATCTGTGTCACCCTGGCCTCCAGCCCTTGTAGGTTATCCTTTTCTCATCCCAGGCCTGCGTAAACAGGCCCTTTTGTCGAAGACATTTTGAGTGTGAATAAATGGCAGGCAGCTCTAATGTTCGTAGCATGAATCAGATCCACAAGTTTTTTTGCACTAATAGGCTTCTTTTTTATGTTGAAGATGTGAATGACCACAATGGCCATAGAAAGGGTGCTTCCTAAAATTAATTTAGTTATTTCTCCATTCTCTAATGGTGACAGTGATAAATGAATTTAGCCTCATGTTAGTTACATATGTAGACGCTTATACTAGGGGTTTTCAACCTTTACAGACCCAGGGACCACCAGCCAGACTCTCAGCCAACCCAGAGGCCTCCAGTATTTTAAAAGCTAGATTTACTTAGTAATACTTTGTTAAACTTTAATAACATCATAATATAATATGTTGAAAAGATCATGTACAGAGTCAGAAATAAGTAAGAAATGCCAAGATCTAGTGTATTTCATGTAGTGCTTACATTTGCTAATTATGGTTGAATAAATTCCAATTGGATATGCACAAAAATTGGATTTGGACTGACATTCTGAACGAGGCTTCTGACTTGTCCTTGTGTTGAGCGTATGACTTTGGGGTTGTTCTCTGGGCTGTGTGCTCTTATGTCTGTGTTGTAAGTATTCAGGCATGGTGTCTGGAAAAGACACCATGTCCCTCAAAGACTTTAATTTATCAAAAAATAAACAAAATACAACTTAAACCTTCCCAATGGGGGGGAAACACAGTCCAGAGCAGCAGGACTGGAGCAAGGCTCGACAAACGGGCAAGACTTCCACACACAAAGAGCATAGGTGACAATCTGGCACAGGACAGAGAACAAAATGAGAATAATTAGGGAAGGAAACAAGGCATCATAGGTAAGTCACTGGCATTAGATTTTGGGGTCTCAGGAGTTTTTCCAAGGATATGTCACCAACCGTTAAAGTATTATGAAAATGAATTGAGGGTAATATCCAGAGTGGTGTGTGTTTTCAAACCAACGAGAATTGCAGATTAGTGTAGAACATTTACTATGCAGGTTTTTCACCAAGTAATGTCGGAGATTTGTGTTTTGTCAGTCATTAGCGGTTGCATCTGAGGCAGTAAGTTCAGCATTACATTTTCATCAATTTACAAGCTACTTATTTATTGTTTATTGTTGCTATGTGGGTGCTCCATTTTTCCTGTAGTTTAATACAATTGGTCAAAATCTTGTGTTATAAAAGATGGAGTGCTATTTACAGGCTGTATTAACACTCACAACACAGACATAAGAGCGCACGGCCCATAGAACAACCCCAAAGCCATACGCTCACACAAGGACAAGACAGACACATCAGTATCAGGTTCATGTCACCAAACTAAGAACAAGACCAAGCAAGATGACAGGACCCTGACTGTTTTTTTATTTATTTATTTAAATACATTTTAAAATGCAATTTGTGATTTTTAAGCTGAATTTTCAGCAGTTATTACTTCAGTCTTCAGTATCACATGATCCTTCAGAAATCATTCCATTATGCTGATTTGGTGCTCAAGAAATGTATTATCAATGGTGAAAACAGCTGTGCTGCTTTTTTTTTTTTTTGTGGAAATTGTGAAAAGAAAATTCTGGTTTCTTTGATAAATAGAAAGTTCAAGCAAAACATTGGAATAGAATAAATAAAAAAAAATCTTAAAAATCAAGAAATGGCATCTAATACATTCTCAAGTTATATCAAGTTATGATAATAGAATCTTGGGAACAAATTGTTTAGACTGATTGCCATTTAGTAATTTATTTCTTTGTAGTTTGTACATTGTGAACCGTTGAGTCTTGCAGTGTGAGGTGATGTTACTCATCGTACACACAGATTCCAAAAAAGCCATCAATGCTCCATCAATCGTCTCGCACGTTGTGTATGTCAGTGTCAGATGTGACGTTAGTGGTCTGCACTGACTCTATGGGTGGGAGGGATGTGTTGGACGTCAGGCAGATAGGGGTCCGAAAATTATGTCCAACACTGGCATGGATTCATTCTTTGAAATGCTGGCTTTTGTTTCTATAATTATAGATTGTTAAATGAACTCTTACTGTCTAGGTAAGTGAATGCAATATAAAAACATTTAATATTTCAAATACATTTTTAATTCTTTTGTAGTCTTTCATTATTGGAGAAAACATTATTTTACTTGGTCGACACTAAATACTGAATCTGAATTATTTTAATAACTGTTGTGTAATGATTAGTAGTGCAATTTTTATTATATTGTTTTTGCCATTTATACTAATATTCAAAGATGATATTTGAATGAAGTGTTCTAAACAATAGTAGTTAGCAGAACTACTAATTTATACATTTCATAATTTTGATATGATTCAAAATTATGAAAAGCAGCTGCAGTACAATATTGTTATTATCTTTGTTCAAAAGGAAAGGTGAACACTGGTAAAGAGAGCCATTATCACTTGTTAATTTGGTTTTGTTTAAAAAATATGCACATAAAGTTCTCTAATTTACCTGTATTCACCCTAATTTTATTGAAATGTATATTTGTTGGGAATTATTCTTTCAAAGTCTAACTGCAGTAAGAGGGATCTTAGAAGGTTCTGTTGGATATGCAAACCAAGTGGCAAGAAAACATTAGCAGTTTACTGTGTTGATTTAATCTGAAGACCAATCGCTAGGTTTATAGACAAAGTTTTCTCTTACCTAATTGATTTATATATAAGTTATATGTGTCTCATGTGTTTGTGAGCAAAAGCAAAAAGTACCAAAATAAATATTTAGAAATTATATATTATGTAACAATGTGATTTGGGAGGTTAAGCCTATATAACAGTCATAGAAAACAGAGAAGTCATTACTTAAATGGGTTTATTTACCTCAACAAGTTTCCATCATTTGCCTTTTCCTTTTTTTATTCTTTTTTTATTACTTTTTGGCCATATTGACCTTAAAGACTTCGGAATTTATGGAGATCACTCAGAAGTAATGTGTGATATAGAAACCACGAACAAAACATTTGAAATGCATAATTTTGTTGTAGTACATTTGTATCGTAAAGTATCATTTTATGGACATTACTTGATGAAACTTTTTGTCTCACTAGGGAAGACATAAGACAAGAGAAAAGAAGAGCATAAACAAACCGCTTCTCAACAGACTACTCGGTATGAATGTGTCACCAGCGACAATTTTCCTCATTTCTGTCCTGTTCTATAAATACGCACATGATGGAGCCATGAGGAGTATGTTGTGATTTTATCAGGATGAATCTATGAAATTTAGTCAGCACTGTCGTAGTTTCAAAGAGCTGGAGCGTACTGCCAGATTTCAAGTTATTTAGAGTAATTCAGCAGATGTCAGTATGCTGAGAGCCCTTTTGCATTGAGTCGTGCGCTAAGATGAGTACACAGCCAAGTAACTCTCTCTCTGTAATTAAGATATTTTCCAAAAAGGTATTTTGGCAGCCATTTTCGAATGAGGTCATTGTTCAATAATAAAAAAACTCTCAAATAGGTCGGGCCTCAGCCAATGGAAATACGGGAAATAGTGCATTACGTAATCCAGTCAATCATGTCTATCATACCATTACCATTAACACCACATCCACATTAAAAGCAACATTCAATGCTGTTTGCTACCACTGCCAAATGCCTATAACAAAGCTAATCAAGTGTTCTTGTGCGTTTTCCTTTGTAGGTTTGTCACATTCAAAAGATGTCCTTTTGTTGACTCGTGTTAAAAAGCTGCAAAGTAGAAGTGTCATCTAAAGGTAGACAAAGGTCATCAGAGTTTAAAAAATAGAAAGGTAATGTTGACTTTATTTCTTGTCATTTTAACTATATCTCACAATTGTGAATTTAAATTAGGGGTGTGCATGAGTAGTCGAATATTCAATCTGTAAAAATTATTTGAAAAAAGAAAATTCACATTATTCTGCATGTTGTTATGCTGGCTGTAAATGCAGTGAATCCATGATAAATCCTAAGCATGCAAACTAAATTGTTATCTTAAAGCTACAATATGTAATTTTTTTAATTAAAAAAAAAATTCACCGCTAGGGGTCGCTAACCTCTTACAATAACAAAGGTGTAGGTTGATGACGCAGTGATAAGCGGAATGATGGGACTTACTGTCATGCTGATGGATCTAATAATGTTTATGGATGAGTGAAAACATTCATGTTTTTTAACATGCCTGTGGTATGAAGCAGGGCGCGATTGCTAATAAGAGACATATATCAGTGCCACACGGATATAAAGGAATGAGGACATTTCATTCTACCGAACTACCCGCAAGTGCTGAATTACTACTCACACAGGTCAGTTTATTTGACAAATTAAACTTGTGAGGTAACACAGCACTGTTTCATTTGGTCTAACTTTACACTAAACAGCATTTGAGTGTGTTGAAAGTTATAATGTTATTCTATGTGTTAGTTTGTTTGCTATATGAGACTAGCAGTAAGCTAGATCAACATTAGAATAACATACTGATCATATTCTAACATTTTATCATGTTGAACTATATAATATATATATAACAAGTGACCAGGGACGGGCACTTTTTAAATTTGTGAATTTCTTTGAATTTACAAATTCTTGGAAACATTTAGGATAATGGAAGTACTCACTTGAAATAATTATATAACACTGTGCAAGTGGTTTTTGGATATTTTGATACAAAATTCTTCCATATTGTTCCTTTAATATCACCACCACAATGAGAAATCACATGAAATCCTAACACCGAACCATCGTTATTGATCAGTCAAGGACAGCTGTCCATCTCTGCATTCACAACTACAAGAAAGCTGTTCTGTCATGACAACTCTCGGGAGATTGGTATGGTAATAAAGATTGGCATGGTAATGGATATGGCAATGTGAATGTATTTGGTCTTGGCGGAATATATCTACTACGGTGTTGCTGCTGCAGAGCAAGTACTAAGACTTGCTAGTACCAATACAATCACAGACATTGTTGTGAGAATTTAGGACATGCTGCTGCTGCACATGTAACATAAATTAAATGACCCCCATTGCAGATCTATACAGGTGGAGCTGGGGAAGATGGAGGGTTTCTGAAAGCGCACTGCGGACTGCCAGCAGCAACACTACTGTATTTGAATGTTGAGCTGCAGCTCGTTGGCCACTGATGCAACATCAACCAATCAGCTGTGCTTTGTAGATAATGATGTGTTCGCTACCAAATGAGTTAAGGACCTATCAGCCTGCGCCATCTAGACTTTCACACCAGGACTAGGTATACCCCCGAGCAAGCCGAGAAGATAACTTCTCTTATAGCAAAATTACCTTGAGACAAATGCTTCCTTTAAGTTATGTCCAGGGAGACAGGTTTAAGAACAGAAACGATAAGAGACAAAGCGATGTAAGAAACGTCTAGGTTACTAATGTAGCCCCAGTTCCCTGAGGGAGAGAACAAAGACGTTACGTCAGAACAAACGAATTGGGATCCCTACCAAAATGCTGCTATTGCTACCCCTTCCAGCGCCCAACATAAGCCGCCTAATCCCCCCGCACCTGCTGGGATGGAGAAAGAACAGGGCTTTATCACAGAGTGTCGATCACTGCTGTTCCTGAAGGCCCTGAAGCTCTGCGTGCGGTCCACGTACAAGCGCAAAGTGCGAACAGGACAGAGCAGAGCGAGGGCTGGGTCTACCTCCTCCGGGGCCAGCTCTTGCAGGTTCACCACCTGATCCCCGAAGGAGGTGGTAGAAACCTTGGGCACATATCCAGGCTGGGATCTCAGGATAATGTGAGAGTTGTCAGCCTTGTTCATTCACACTTGCACTTACATTAGTAAACATGTTATTTTTACATGAACACATCTATTAGTTTAGCTTTTACCAAACTATATTGCTATACTGAGATGAGTAAAAATCGACTGAAATATGTTGAAATAAAATGTCTTTGTATAAGCAAAGTATTAAACTGCAAATTAACATTTATATGCTAATATATCATAAAAACGATATGTTACAGACGAAATATGAATGTTTAGACAAGATTTCGTTGATTAGGTTTAGATAGATTACAAAGTTTTTACTGATAAAAGACTACTGTCACATTAAATAATCCTTTATTCGCCAATTTCTGCTCATATGTTAAATATGGGATGTTTTGTTAGAATAAAGTAGGTATATTGAATTATCAACTAAGATGTTATTATTGTGTTTGTTCCAATATTCAAACTAATGAATCCTTAACTTTGAAATACGTATGATTAAATGTATATTTTTTACAAAGAAAGATTACATTTGAAATATTGTTAAAATTGTAATTGTTGTTGATTTACATGTGAAAACGTTTTAATAAAATAGCAAAAAATACGTTTACAAGGCAACATCTTAATAGGTCATTATAAACTTTCTCATAAAATGTATTATTATTGTTTTTTATTAGTGACACATTTGGGGAGAGGATATATTCCAAAACTTTCTGAAAATACAGTATGAGAATTAACTGCTTAGTTACTAGAAATGTTTACCTTGGATATTATACAATTTGCATGCATACAAAATAAGTCCTCACATTCTTTCTTGAGGTATACCTTCTTATTGACACACCTGAATGAAAGGCTCTTTATGCAGGTCATTGTCTTCTCAGGTGTGAATCAGAGCATTATTCATGATCATTCACGCTCCCCTCGCATATTGCCTTTCCAAACAAAACGTGTCTTACAAAATTTAAATCAATGTATTGTTTTATGTGAATGATTAGGCAGGATGATTTTCAGATCATTTTGAAGCAAAAACTCTAGGTGACAACATCCAATAGTCAAAAGTCTTGTGGACACATATTTAGTATGTGTTTAGTGGCCTTATTTCAGAAACTTTCATTTTTAGTTTTTTCAATAACCATGCATAAACATTATTCTCTCAAAAATACAAACATGTACATACATGTTGCTCACATATTATGGTAGCCCTGTTTGTGCTAAATAGAGTGTAATTACACTTTTCCATTAATATGTTTATAAGCAACTGAAAAAAGCACAAATGTCAGGGCATGTCAAAACATCTTATGTCTAAAAACACCTTAGACCCCAGAGGGTTAAATCGCCTAGTCATAAGCTTGTTCAAAAATGGTGATGATTAAAAAATAATGTCTTTCTCATTAAAGTTCATTTAAATAAATGATTAATCGTTTCTATGAGCCCAAATATTTGAATATTTATGAGCCCAAATATGTCCATCCCTACTTTAAATCTCACGAACTGCAACTTCGTGTCTCAGTTGCAATGTTTACAGTTATCTTGCAATTGCAATCTTACAGTTTGGTTAAAACATTTCGGTAACACTTTACAAAAATGTCTCATTTGTTTACATTAGTTAATTACTAATTAGTTATATTAACTAACCTGAACTAACCATAAGTAATTCATTTACTACTATATTTGTTAATCTTTGTTAACATTATTTAATAAAAATACAGACATTGTTTGTTCATGTTAGTTCACAGTGCATTAACTAATGTTAACTAATGAAACCTTATTGTTACCAACATTTCTAAATGCATTCGCTTTTTTTGTAAATGATTCATCCATGCATGTTTTATTTTTTTTTTATTTTTTTTTTTATTATGAGCTTGTTATTTTTGATCAAAATGTCAACTCGATCTTCCAGTGAAACGACACTCTTTGGTGACACATGCCTGAGTTTTCCAATCATTCATTCCTCTTTAAAAAGTAATTTTCCCGTCCCTTTCTTACAATCGACTTCAAGCTCACATTAAGATCTGCTTCCAGCCAATCAACAACCAATGGATAGACCAAAGTCCCTACATGTTGCTTCTCCTTTGGCTGCACTGTGTCCAAAATTTTGTAAATAATTAAGAGGATAGTTCACCCAAAAATTCATGTTTCAAACCTGTATGACTTTCTTTTGTTGAAAAAAAGAACATTTTGGTTTTGTCCACAAAATAGAAGTCAGTGGTGTCCAGGGTTGTTTTTGAGACAAAAACAATTAAAGAATTATTCAAAATATATTATTTTGTTTTTCACTGAAAAAAAAAAAGAAAGAAAGTCATACAGGTTTGGAACAACATGAGGTTGAGTAAATAATGACAGAATTTTCATTTAAGGGTGAACAATCCCTTTACAGTTGTTATAATACATGCTTGGTAAAATATGTCATGTTAATAATTTCACAGAATGTAAAACCTTTACAGTTTGTACATTTTGTTTACTTTCATCAGTTTTCTTGGATCCTGTACCCAGTTTATTAGATATATTTATGAGTATATTGAGAACATTCACATACACATACAAGAGCAAATTTCCTGTTTTAGCCACTTCAGATGTGTGTATGTTTTAATAAGGTGTTAGACTCTTAAATGGGTAAGGTCTATTACCAACATGACTGCATGCAGTTTAAGCTACCGCAGAACTGTTTGATGTTTTTTTATAGGAACCTTTGTGGCAGTTCAACATGACATTCATTTTGCCATACTCACTCAGCAGTTCTATGCATGAATTTGAGAGTTTTTCCATTTAATTCCATTTTGTGTTTGACTCAACAAAGGTGCTGCTCGTCACTCAAAGATCAGATGAGAGTGATCAGATGAGCCTATTTCACCACATTTTTGGCAGAAGTGATGTGATTAAAGAGGCATATGGGTTAAAAGTGCTATTAAGACTATGTCTAAGTCCCAGCTGGTTGTTCATTAAATGTGACGTTCATATGTGTTTGCTTGCATCTAAAAAATTACTTGTTTGAGGGGAAGTAGTGGTTTTAAGAGGTGTCTTAACACATTAATTTAAAGGTACTGAACATAAATGTTGCGCCCATAAGAACAAAGGGTATCAACAGGCAGGTTCTGGCAAGTGTGAATAGTGTCCTAGTCTTACACGTAGCAGATACTTCCTCTAAATACAGGATATCAGCTCTACTGTAGATACAAATATAGTGTGTGATGACATACACATAATATGGTCACGCACACCCTCAATTCATGCTCAGAGTCAAGTGCCTATTAAACACCATTTGCTTCCCCAGAATACAATAGCATCTTAAAGGAGACATATCATGCTTTTAAATTGTTCCTTTTTACATATAAATCATACATTTGTGGTCTATATAAAACGGAACTGCAATGCTTGGGTCTGAATTCCTCATTATTATAGCTCCACGGGCCCCTTTTTTACCCCTTTTCTGAGGTGCTTCTGAGATCAACTCGTTTTGGTGCGGTCTCTTTAAATAAAATTGAGACACTTCATACCCCGCCCCCTCTCCAGGATGCAGAGGTTCAACTCCACCCCGTTCGGCCATTTTTGTAGTCTGATAGCAGAGATGGGATTATCTTGCGGCACAGAAACTTTTTATTCACACGTTATTAACAAAATGTCAACAACGGAAGACTTGTCCATCCAGCCTTACATGTTCGAGCCAGAGTTGGAGCCGGAGCGAAATGAAAATGAAGACGACGAACCTGCAGAACAACATCTTCATATGGATGTATCGCAATGGTGTGTTACTGTATTTATACATGAAACTTTGGTCTTCCGACCTTTTACCACCGTGTCGATTTATTTTGATTAATATGTGCGAGGGAGAGAGAGCAAGACAGCGTCTTGTTTACACTTTCGCCGGGCTCCGAGAGAGAGTGCGAGCGCGCGCGAGACCGGGTCTCTCTCTCTCTCTCTCTGCTCGTTCTTTCAGTTAAACATGCGCCACAAGCGCGGCAGTTCATCTACATTAGACGGTGTAATGAAGCGTGTGGGTTACTACATCCAACAACCGATCATTTTAACTTACCCTCTCGTAACTTCTGCATCCTTTAGCTTGGACTACAAAATTGCAGCGAGAAATAATAATGGCGGATCGCTCGAAGTGTTGGGCTGGAAGTCAATGTCCTTATTTGGCAGTTCCGCTGCAAATACTGTGACGTGATAGTTCACGAAACGTCATAGATAACAGAAAAATCGGAACAGGTTGAAAAATAAGGCCAAAACAGAATATAAAGATATCAACGTAGCACCTGAAGAGAATAATTTCATCTTTTCTGTACTTCTAAACACTCCAAATATACAACAAATTGCATTTAAGGGCTAAAAAAGTGCATTTAGCATGATATGTCCCCTTTAAGAAAGAACCACAACAGCCCCTGTTGGGTGAGAGAACAGGCATTTTGCGTGTAGACTGATGGGTCTGTACTTCCTTTTTGAAAGTGGGACATCCAGAAATCCACCGTCTCATGTGTTTCTCAGTCAACACAAGAGGAGACACTAATGCAAGCTTTTGGGGTTGGGCCCAAGCGGCAACATTCTAATCTGAAAAATGAAGCCTACCCGGAAGTGCGAAAAACTGCAATACATAGAAAATCCGCTAGATGGAGGTCCCAAAAGGGAGCAAATGTCCATAGACCCCATGTTAAAATGTCTGTTTTCACAGCATAAATTCATGTTTTTACAGGTTGGTCCCATGGACTTTTATTGTATTTTTCGATTGGTTCCAAGTGCCTGACAACTGTGAGGGGGGTGAATTTTTTTCTTACTCATTAGTTTAGATCGTATTTAGATATAAAATGTATGACAAATAAGGGCGTGGTTAACTTTGATTGACAGCTTGATTGACAGCTGATAACGAGCATAGGCTGCGCCAAGGAGAATGTGGTTAAATATGGTTAAATATGAGATATAATTCGTCTTGTGTATATCTAACGGGTGATTTTTGGTCTCGTGAATCTATAATTTGTTCCCTGGCCAATCGTTTTGGCTGAGGGAAAGTTTCATAACTTTATAAGCTATTTAACTTTACCGTTGTATGGTTAGACTAGAGCGCTGACTTTGTATGTTGGACTGAATTGTTTGCTTTATTTGTATAGCTTCTTGTACCTTTTACTTATACTTTTATAATAGCTAATATTGATAAAACTGAAATTTAACAAAAAGAGACTGGGTTGAGTTTTGTCATTTTAAATTTTAATACAACGAAGATGATCTGTAATGTTGTTTACTGCAACATCTGTTGTTTAGTACAAATGCACATATTGCCTGGACCATATTAAAATGTTTACAAGGGATACCGGTGAGAAGGGAGTTGCAATAATCCAGACGTGACGTGACAAGGGCATGAATTAGGGTTTCAGTGCTGGATTGTGACAACGAGGGTCTAAGCCTGGAGATATTGCGGAGGTGAAAGAATGAGGTAATTGCTTTAATCTGTGATTCAAATGAAAGGGAACTGTCCAGAATGACACCAAGGCTTTTGACTTGAGTTGACAGAGGGACAGAGATTTCATCTATGATAATATTGAAGTTTTGCTGTTTTGAAAGAGAGGATTTGGAGCTGATGAGCAGGGCTTCTGTCTTATTGCCATTAAGTTTCAGAAAGTTTGTGTTCATCCAGTTTTGAATGTCTTGAAGACAGTTGGTGAGTGAAGTAGGAAGAAGGGGAGATGAAGGTTTAGTTGAGATAGGCTATAAAGCTGGGTGTCGTCAGCAGGTATGCTACAAACCAGCTTTAAATTTCAGCAATTTTTTTAAATTTTTTGCCTTCTCTAGCCAAATACGACACCTCTCCTGACTTATTGCATATCCTGCACAAGATGAGCGTTATTTTAGAGCGCATCACCTTAAATGCCGTGACGCGAAACCCATCGTGGAAGAACGCTGTCATTTACTACTGTGACAATGAGCGCTCATCAGGATCAACTGAATGACCTCAGATGCTTCTGACTCCATAGAAGGAGGTGGCGGGCAAGTTGCGACATGCTACGGGAGCGTAGACCACCTTGATGGTTGATGTACGCAACGGTCATAGTGTTGTCCATATGGATCAGTACATGCTTGCCGAGCAGCGGTGTTTTGAGGCGTCTCAAAGCAAGGTGTACTGCAAACAACTCGAGGCAATTGATGTGCCAATGCAGTTGGGGGCCAATGCAGATCCCCGCTACTGCATGCCCGTTGTATGTGGCCCCCCAGCCAGTGTTGGAGGCATCTGTGGAGACAACAGCATGCTTGGACACATGTTCTAGGGGCACTCAGACCCGGAGAAACAAAGGGTCTGACCACAGGCTGAGGGTTTGGCGGCAGGCCGGGGTGATTGTCACACGGAGCGTGCCGCTCTGCCACTCCCACCTCGGGACTCGGCCGTGAAGCCAGTGCTGAAGTGGTCTCAAATGGAGCAAGCCGGGCGGTGTTACTGCGGCTGCAGCTGCCATATGCCCCAGGAGCCTCTGAAAAAGTTTCAGTGGGACCACTGTTCTGCTCTTGACAGTATTCAGGCAGTTCAGCACCGACTGGACACGTTCCTCTGTGAGGCGTGCCGTCTGTTGGACCGAGTCCAGCTTCATACCGAGAAAAGAGATCCTCTGCACAGGGGCGAGTTTGCTCTTCTTCCAGTTGACCCGAAGACCCAACTGGCTGATATGTTGGAGCAACAAGTCCCTTTGTTCGCACAACTGTTCCCAAGACTGAGCTAGTATCAGCCAGTCGTCGAGATAGTAAGCGGAAGCGGCGCCAGGGGGAATCCCTCGGCAACGAGCAGGCAGTTGAACTGCCATCGGCGGCGAGGTGGTGGCAGCAGTGGGCCGCCAAGGCAGGATATGCCTCCGTCTGCGGTTGGGTTAGGCACAGGTCTCCACCACGTCGCCGAACAGCCCAACCTGGGAAATTGGGGAGTCCAGGAACCGAACCTTGTCCGCATCCACCATATCAACCAGGCTGAGCCAACGACAGTGCTCCTGGACCACCAGGGTGGACATCGCTTGACCAATCGCGCAAGCCGCAATGCTCGTAAACTCTGCCCTTAAGACCGGATGAGAACTCAGAGGCCTGAGAGGGGAACTGAGGATCCCTCGTCCAAGAGGCAGCGGCCGCCGGACACAGGTGTGCCGCGACAGACCGCTCCACTGGAGGGATAGCCTCGTAACCCTTCAACGCTCCTCCGTCGAGGGTAGTGAGGGGGGAGGAGCTACCCAGGCAGTTTCTGGCAGTAAAAGGTGCCATCCACGACCTAGTAGGCTCTCCATGCACTTCAGGAAAGAAAGGCACTGGCGCGGCAGGCTGAGAACCAGCGTGGCCCACCCCAAGAAACCAATCATCCAACTGAGACTGAGCGGGACACGGTGAAGGATTCCACTCGAGCCGACAGCCTCGGCGGCCTGTTTCAGCATAGCTGACAGTCTGTACAAGTGAAGCACTCACCTTCTTTGCCCTCAAACGACTGTCAGACAAACAAACACAAACACAGAAATGTGATGCTGTTAAAACAGCAGTTGAGAGCTCAGAAGGCTCGCGACCACCACTGCACTCGCACTGTAGAACCACCAGTACCGGGAGAGACTTGAGACGGTGAAGAAGCACCGACACACTCGCTCGTTGTAATATAACAACACTCTTCAGAGACATCGTCATGAAGACCGATCGGCTCCGAAGCGAAAGACAACTGATGCGTGCATCCACTTCCGTATTTATACCCGTGCTGCGGGGCGGAGTGTGAGATGCAAATCTCGCACGCCAATGTGCATTGGTTCGTTTTAACAGTACTCGAAGATGACAGGCTCCCTAAGCCTGATCCCATTCAATCGACGTCGACTACGTCGAACATGAACGACTGAAGGGGAACTCATGATACAATACTATTATACAATTATTATAAGACATATGTTATAAAGTTAACAAAATGTACTTTAACATAATGGGTCAGATGCTTTCTTAACTTCTGTTTTCTCACTGCTGTCATTTTTGTTGTGTGTTTATTTTGTGACAGAGGAAAGTGCGCAGCACATTCACATATTGATCTAAATGCCACTCTCAGCAGTGTGGATAGCATCAGGGTGTTCGCTATATCGCTGCAAAGGTATTTCAACTTCTTTTTACCGCTAAGCAAAGAGCGAAAAAGAACTTCACTGGGAGTATTCCGGGGCATTTAAACCTGTATAGGAAGGTGTCCTTCATAATCTATAGCGTTGCTTTCTACATTTGAAGACCTGGGGGCGTATTACAGAAACTTTCTATCTTAAGTCTTAAGTTAAGATCTGACAAGTTAATTTAGGATTTTTCACAAATTTGTATTACAGAAGCAAATTTAGGATTCTTATCCTATCTTACAAAATCTCATCTGTAGTTAGGAAATCTTAAACCCCTCCAGTAATCAACTCTCAGGTCTGTTACCAAGCAACCTACGATGTGCAAAGAGCTGCTGTGAAGTAAAACGGAAAAACTCTAGAGATTAAAAAGGTATGTTGTTGTGGGAAGAAGGAAGCGGGAACCGGCGAACATTTAACAACTTAAATAATCATAAAATAAATAAACACAAAACGAAAGTAAAGGCGGCAGCCCCTCACAGCCGACTGCCGCCACATATAAGCAAAACATAACATAACATAACATAACAACATAACATAACATAAATAGTCCAGGCCTGGTCTTCTCTCGTCACTCCTCCTTTTCTGCTTCTGCATTCTCCATGAGAGATACGAGACCAGTGCATGGCAGGTGGCGCTCATCATCAATCATGCCACCGGCCTCGCCCTGCTTGCCACAGTGATGCTTTTCATTAAATTAAGTTTTGATAAGCTTGGTAGAAAAGGCAAAGTCTAATCCTTTTATTTCGTAGAAGTAATTATTTGTCAGAGTTTTGTCGTTAAAGTGCAGCACATCATTTTGGTGTTCACAAAGTCTTTCCACCATCAAACATTGCTGTTTTTCATCTTGTATCATTTATAAATGTGACAGGGCTATTATTATGTGATTTTTACAATTTGCTTTCAAATTATTTTGAAGTTAGGACACCATTGGGGTTGTCCTAAAGTTAAGACAGTTTTTAGGATTTTTTGTGGAGTTACGATGCTTCTATAATACCCTTTTCTTATCCGTAGTTAGAAATGACACTTAAGAAATGTCATTTTGTAATAGCTTTTGTCCTAAATGAGGTCCTAACTGAAATTGCCATGGTTACCAAACAGATAAGATAGAATTCTAGAGTTAGGATCTTTCTGTAATGCGCCTCCTGATGTGTAAATTTACTCTTAAGTCTAGGCTATATTTTTGCAGGTATTTAGTTGCTTGTCAGTACACCTCTGGGTTAGGTCTTAATGTGGAGGGTACCGGGCAATCTGTGTGGGCATCTTGCTTTGCTGTTCCCACACGTCTCTGCCGGACACGGATGAACCTTGACCCCTCGAGGTCCTCACCATGGCGGGAAGAAACTCCATTCAGTCAACAATTTCTATTCAGTGTCGCGCCTGTATTTAAAAGCCCGACTCACACTGTGGTCAACGCCTCTCCATTGTCTAGCCAGCAGGCGAGGTCAGAAGACTGGCTGCTACAGGCTAGAGCAAGACTTCCGAAAGCCCATTCACATCTGACCTGACCCTCTATTCAGTGCTGAGTCATAGGGATAAAACGCTGGGAATCTGGCTTCTCTATCCCAGATCTTTTTTTCTATTGGTGTTTTTCTGTTTGAAGAGCAACCAAAGTGACAAATTATATTCTTAAGAGAAGCATTTGTTTCTGCTCGGGCATGGGGATGTTTAAGATGCAAATGCTTCTTTTTTTTTTTTTTTGAGATGGAGAGAGAGAGAGAGTGTGAATGGTTTACCGTTTCAAAAGGCATCACCATGGCTGTTTTGTGTAATGCTAAATGGTTGGATAAGACTGATTAAGACTAAAGAGGATGTTAGTGATACATTTAATGAATTAAATCAACTCTTAACTCTTTACACTACACTACACAATGTACACTATGTAACTGTTTTTTTGTTGTTGTTTTTTTGTTCAAAATTAACTAAATTTAAATACATCAATACATCATCAGTCCTCTTTCCAAAACATGTTTTGTTTTACCCTGATTAACTATGGTAAGCCTATTATAAGTGTTTATATTTTAGACCTGACAGAATGGTTTTCTCAGGAAATTGCATACATATACATGTCCATAAATAGAGAAAAGATACTCTGGCTACTTTGATGCATGTATTGTGTGGGAGTGGCTTAGGTTAGTTGTCACAACGAGCGAGAAAGGTTGACAAGGAGCACGATAAATCTCCAACCTCTGGGGGGTCACCCATTTAAAAAAAAAAAAACGCAGAACAGTGGGGAGTCTGCAGGCAAATTTTTTTAGTTCATGTTAGTTAATACATTAACTAATGTTAACAAATGAGACCTTATTATAAAGTGTTACCC
The DNA here is from genome assembly GCF_964197995.2 of Scardinius erythrophthalmus. NCBI lineage: Eukaryota > Metazoa > Chordata > Actinopteri > Cypriniformes > Leuciscidae > Scardinius > Scardinius erythrophthalmus. Next base: position 27,992,230 of record NC_138225.1, read on the forward strand.
AATGTCCTTCTGCAAAATGCATGCAGTTTTTGTTTTTTAACTGCTACAGGGCCAAAGGTTAGGCTAGGCTACCTTTAAGTTTACTCTTATGACTTGAGGGCAAACCTAACCCTGGTAGTAGCATGTTTGAACTTAAATCAGGAATTACAGGGACACACAGTCTGCTGCTGTGTTTTTATTTGTCCATTTGGATTATGTAATATCTTGGTCTGTCTATCTATTGGAACTGCGTACCTTCTAGTGAATCCACCAGTCTCAATAGATTGGTATATGCTGACACTGTGTTTTTGACTGGTGCACAGACATAACAATTGAAAGAAATTATGTACACTCTGTTTACGAAATCTGTGCAGATGCAAGGTTAAATGTATACATTTGGTTTAGGGATATAGAGTAGACTAATACTGTATATTCTGGAAAACAATATGTACAGGTTGTGATACTTCTGTACTATGTGGTAATATCTGTCCTACATGATAAAATATGAACCCCATCAGATATGATTTGAGCCACTGAGAACAAGAACAATTCTTCATTACATTCGTTTGTTCTTGGACTCTTATTCCCTGCTCCATAAATAACCATGGGCTCACTCGCTATGTTTTCAATTTACTGAAAACAGTCACCCCATATCCCCCTCCCCACGTCCCAATTCTTGACTTTGTTATGCTTAAGCTGTTGACAAGACTACAGTGAGGTAAGGGCACAAAAAAATACAGAGAGAGAAAAAGACTGCATGCAAGCCCAGATTTCAGATTGAGGTCCTAAGACACTAGGTACAGGAAAGGGGTTGGGGCTTCACCTCAGAGTGTTTTAAATCATCTTGAGAGGATCTCTTTGATTCCCTACATGCTGTGCGTGTTGAGAGATGCTCTGTTGCGCTTCTCTCCTGTGGTTCACCTGTCAGTGCTGGGAAAGTAAAAAGTGGTGGGCCAGCGAAGGGAATAGGAGAGGGTGGTTGGTGTTTTATCTCCTTTCACAGGCCCCCTGAGCCCCATTGTGTGGTCTGCTGTGCCACCACCCAGACCTCCTCCAACCGCCAAGGTAGAGAGGGGCTGTTCGGGGATTGGCTGGTCTAGAGAGGGTGCACACAGATGGATTCTGGATGTGATGGCTTAAGGAGGCTGCCAGCTCTCCCATTTAAAACCGCTCAGCGCAGATGTTAGCTATTGGGGTGATTTTCCCAGCTTGTAATGAATGAGTCACTGTAAATCTGTACTAAGTCCAGACAAGCAGTGTCACAGCCTCTGCTTCCCCATAAATGGTACTGGGGTTGCCGTCAGCGCAGGGGTTGAGACCCAGTCATTGACCCTGCCAATTATTTACTAATCCAGGAAAAGAGGGTTTTCCACTATACACACAGAGCATGTTTGCACTGCCTTATTTCACTTTTATAACAGTTTAGCTGCAGTGACAACAGATCAGAGGCTGACGCTGGATGTGGATGTCCATCATTTAAAAAGTAATAAACTGCCCCTGCTAGTTGCACGGATGTAGTGGAAGTGGCATTTGCATGGGAATTCAAAGTGCCCTTCAGACTTTTGAGCAGATATTGAAGTTGGTATTTATGCTTGTGTGTGCGTGCGTGCGTGCGTGCGTGCGTGCGTGCGCGTGTGTGTGTGTGTATGTGTGTATACATGTAGGATAGTCTTTTATGTTTAAATGTATGTTTAAAAAATACATACATTACTGTCAAAAGTTTGGATCAGTAAGGTTGTTTAATGTTTTTGAAAGAAGTCTCTGAGAGAAGGCTGCATGTATATTGAAATGTAATTTATTCCTGTAATGGCAAAGCTGAAATTTCATAGCCATTACTCCAGTCTTTAGTGTCACATGATACTTCAGAAATCATTCTAATATGCTGATTTGCTGCTCAAGAAAGATTTCTTATTATCAGTGTTGCAAACAGTTGTGCTGCTAACTTTTGTGGAAACCGTGACGCATTTCAGGATTCAAGAACACCATTTATTGGAAATAGAACTGTCAATTTGAATCAATTTAATGCATCCTTGCTGAATAAATTTAATTAATTAAAATCTGATTAATTAGAATATACAGTATGTACAATATAAAAACCATTACGTCTATGTAATGTCCCCATTTAGATAGCTAGGTAAACATTGTTGCCTTTTATTGCCATCTGCAGTTTTAAATCCAAAATGTTGGTTAAATGATTAGTGCAGAACTGATGCAGGTGTTGTGAAAAATATTACAAAAGATTAATTTGTCAGCCATATATATATATGTATGTATATATATATATACTCAATATTTATTATTTAAATGTCAGCCTTATGTGAAAAAGCTTATTGCTAGACAATTTGTGTGAACAAGCACAGGAATCTGCATCCCATTGGCATCACACTTTTTTTCTGAATCACTACAGAGAACAGCCCCAGATTCACAAAACATGCTTCCAAACACTGAGATAAGGTGCAATTGTCCCCCAAAATATGTGACACTCAGAACCTGGAGTTTAAAATGTACATAAAAGGCATTATATATGATTTGGCAGTGTTTGGCAGAAGTGTCATTGGTGCTTCCTCAAAAACGTTGGGTGTATGACATTCCTCAATTGGAATTGTATTGTTTTATGGACAGTATGGCACTCATACGGTTTACCTACCACATCATGGTGGTCTCCCATATATTTTTGGAGCAAGTTAAATCTGGTAGTTCACTAAAACAACAGCCAGTTGCTTTGGTAATCATTCAATCCCAGTGAAAATAAAGGAAAAAAGCATAAATACAAACATTAGGGATTGTAAAAATAAATAAAGAAAGGTCAAGCTCTTCTCTGTCCAAATGGGAATATATCTGAGACATCTTTTATATGCATTTGTAGTCGCTGGTTATATGGAAAGTACATTATCACAGTCCCTGGGCCTTAAGTGCAATAGCATTGTTCTGAAGCCTTGGAATGGACCACGGTAAGTGTCCCTGTGCCGTCTGGATTTATGATCCTCTGGAGGACAGCTCTGATCTGGCACTGGTCACTTGGCTTTTAGAAGAGTGAAGAGAGAATCGGTCTGCTTTGAACTTTCACAAGGCTGCGTTTTTTGGGGAGCTGCTCTCCCATATGAGCGGCACAAGACAGTAAATCTCTAGCCTGTGCGGCACAGCACTGCTTAAAGTCTTCATTTGTTGCCCCGCAAGACCTTGGCGGTGTTCCAGTGAAGCATTGGGCTTATTGATCTTGGCTAGGGCAGCTCACTCTCCTCACTGGGATTTTGGGACCTACCTTAGCATCCATGCAAATTTATAGGGACTCTCACTTCACCGCTCACGGCCAACCTCTTGGCCATTTCACCAAACAGTTGCACACACCGTATATTTTACTGTGCAAGCCCATTTTTTTACTAACCTCCCAGAAACAATTAATTCCCCTTGTCTGAAAATGCCTTATTTCCTCAAATAGAATGTCAAATGAGTAGTGTACCTAAATATGCAGTATTAATGAAAGAGTTTTAAAGAGCAAAAAATACCCAGATGACCTTCTCCATTCTCCAGGATTCTAAAGTGTACATTTGAAAGACACTTTACCCACAAGGCCACAGGAGAGGAATCGTGATATACGAGAGTCACTGGTCACATGACATTGTCCAGATGTACTATGTACAAATTCTATTCAGACTACTCAAATCCACACTTTATAGAAAATACATTTTAAGCTTTTTTATCATATTTATTTTGATCTTTCTATTTATCAGAGAATCCTGGAAAAACGTCTTGGTTACAACTGTAACCTCTGTTCCCTGAGAACAGGGAACGAGACACTGCGTTGATTGACACTTTGGGGAACGCCTCAGGTGTGGCAGCTGTCTGAAATCACTATCAAATCACGGCAATCATATTGACTGGCGACAGCCCATGACATCATCACTGTGCGACCCAGACCAAGGCCGTAACCAGGGTTTGAAAATTAGTGAGGTCCGAGGTGAGGTGCAGGGCCGGATTAAGAATTCAGAGGCCCCTGGGCACAATCAATGTCTTGTAGGCCCCCCCTTAGGCAGGCCTAATGTATAGTTTGTCCAAGGACATTTTAATTTTGCATTAAGAGTTTTAGTTTACTGACTTAAAAGGAACTTTGTTGTACTATGCTGGAGTAAAGTTCATAAATGATAGATCTTTCCCATATAGGATTTTGTAAAACTATGTTGGGTAAACCTCTGTCCCTCTAGGGGGGTTCGGGGGCATGCTCCCCCGCAAGAAAATTTTGTACATTTTAAGGTTAAATGCATCAATCTGGTGCTCTTTGAGAGCTCAAAATTAAGAGCTTCAACGGGCTTCAACCCATGAACTGTGCACAAATAAAAAAAATTGACTTGTACCTGGACATTAAAGGGGGCTCAAACATATTTTTTAGTTATGATATGGAGTTTCAGTCTACATTACATTATAACTGGTGTTTTAGTATGCCAAACAATTAGTATAATAATATAATAATGATTTCTATAATTATTCCTATGACATAAAATCCATATAGCCTAATAAATGAAAATGAATATTTCAAAAGTATATTTTACATTACACTATAGGAAAATTACAATACTTTTGTCCTAATGTCTTCACTTGCAAGAAATAAACCCTTTGATCGCGTGAGCAAAGTGCGCACTTTTCTTTAAATCACGCAGCACAAACATAATGCCTATATAGGATACTTAAAGTCTTGTGCTGTTTTATAAAGCACAAAACCATATCACGGTTTCGATATTAGTTCGTTGGCAAAATATAACGCTAGAGACCTTTATGTTAGGCTATACATTTTACATCTCATGTGTATTGGGAAAAGGGAGAAGAGGGAGAAGAGCGAGTTCGGCAAAAGGCGGATTCGAACTCGAGTCGAACGCGTCAAAAGCTACTTAGTTTCAAGCACCTCACGCACGCCCAACGACCCGTGCAACTGTAGCTATTTAGTTGTGGGTGCCTTTTTTGCTAAAAAGACAGGCACTTAGTGCAAATTATACGCGCCATTATCGGAAATGTAAAAGAAAAAAAAGTTTATTGGCACTTTTTGGTCATGTCATGACTTTCAAATTGACATCAACTACGATGCTGTTGCATCATGCTTGTAGTTTCTTTTGCGCTTTATTTATAAATTATAATAAAGTGACATAAAGCGCTCTGCCGCATTTTTTACAGTCTATGCTCACAACACGCTCTCAAGCCCCGTTCACTGATCTACCTTCTCGCAGCGACATAAATTGCAAACACACATATGACGCGGTTTAAACGGCTAATTAATCATTCAGAGAGCTTGAAATTTTATTTTTGAATATAAAAAAATGACCGAGGTCCGGACCTCGGTGACCTCATAGCTGGCTACGGCCATGACCCAGACGTATAAAAGGGGCGCCTTGCTAACATGACATTCACCTTATCGTCTGAAGGGACTGTTTGGTAGGCAGGCATGGCAAAAAGACGCAGTGTCTCGTTCCCTGTTCTCAGGGAACATAGGTTACAGTCGTAACCTAGACGTTCCCTTTCAAAAGGGAACTTGCACTGTGTCGATTGACGCTTTCGGGAACAATATACCAACGCCACCATGCTAAGGGGGGAGTAACAACTATCAGAACCAGCTAAATTCAAATGGAATGCCAGAACCACTCACCCTCAGGTCACACTGGGCTGTCAGTGACAGCATTCCCTTCGGTCATAGCCCAAGCTAAAGGCTTCACAGGAAAACCTCCATAAACTCTGTTTAAGGCGAGACACTTTAGGTGAATAGGGTAACATTTTTAACTAGCAGATATCACCATGAAACTTTCCCAGTTGATTACATTAAGATGAGAAAAAAAATTATTACAGGTTTTCTGTAATTTAATGTTTAAATATGCAAATTAGGCACTATCTAATTAAATATGTGCTAATTTGCATATATAAAAAAAAACGAAATCTGAGTATTGGATGAAGCCAGGTTCAAAATTCTTTTTTCATTGTGTTCACATATTAGGGGATTTATGGGTTTCTACTTTTGTTATCCTGTAAATGTCACGGTTCGCAAGTTTGTCTGTTCATTCTGTTTGTACTGTTCTGGTCTGATTGTCTATCAGCGTCAGCTGTGCTGACGAGCAATCAGATCAGCAGCAGGTACGTCTCGTTTATGGATCATATATGTAGTCTTGTGTTTGTCATGTTCATTGTCAGATCGTTGTTACTGGTTCTCTGTGTCTCGTTCTGTGCAGTTTTTCATCCAGTTCCTGTTCTATTCGGACTATCCTGCCTTCAGTGCCAGAGCATTGGACTATTGCCCGAGTTTTGCTTCTCGCCATTGTTTCCTTTAGCGGTTCTTGTCTTCTAGGATATTATCAGCCCACTGCAGTCTCTGCGCTGCCAAGGACCTAACTGCCGACCAGAGACTACTCCAGCCAGCCTTGTCTTGTTCTCTTGTTGTTTCTAAATAAACCTTATTCTCATTCGCAATTGGATCCAGTGTCCTGACAGTAAATCAGAATATACTGTCAATAGCCTTAAAAAATAGATTTTCACCATGTTTTTTGGAATAAAATGTTATAATCAGGCTAGGAATAATATATTGACAAATCCCTCTGTAAATGTCTTCATAATATAACTAGGTACAAGACTGGAAAGTTTGGTGTATATAGGTGCTACTGAAGTGGAGATTTTGGACTTGGAGTATGAGAGAAAAGTCATTTTGAGAAATCGGGCTTTAAAGATTTATATCAGCCAATGAGATTGCGCATTTACAGTTAAATCCCCCTTTTACTTTCACGATTGGTTGCTGATAAAAAGGAAATTACCATATTTGGATCCGACAGCATTGTACAGGAGAGAGAAAGCATTCTAATGGTGTATGTGATGTTAGGGTGCAGGCAGCGATCGCGGAGCCGCGGGATTTAGAATGCCAACTTTTGTTGAATTTATTTGAAATCTACAGACGCAAACAGACAACGTGTAGTAAAATAAAGACCTAAATGTGTATTTCAGACTTTTTTTCATCACAAGTCTGAAAGAAGACATGTTATTGAAGTTCCCAAAATCTCAAAATTGACCAGTGAAAAAAAATTTATGTTTTTGTCTGCCGTGTCTCGCCTTAATGAAAGGCCTACCTGGGCCTGCTCAAGGGCCTAGGACCACAGGCCTATCTCAAATTAGAATGGTGTCCCTTCTAGGGAATGTGGCTAGGGAACCCAAAGGAGCCTCAGCCAATCACTATTCAGGGGAACATACTCACCCGAAATGCCACCAGGAAGGCCTGACCTGGCGTCACTTACATTGGACACTTCAGTCTGGCCAACTTCCTGTCTGTCCGAAGACAGAGCCTCTGGACACTTGCCGTTAGATAAGGCATCCAACTGAAGGACTGCGAAGCTGATAGTGAACCATTCGGCCCGGATCTCAGAGATGGGGTATCCAGGAAAGCATGACTCAGCATAGCGCTTACAACCCTTGCCAGCAAGGGGAGTTTCTCTGCTCGATCCACAGATCTACCCAGTGCTTGTGTTTCAAAGCACAGAGGAGGCCTGAAAAGGCCTAGGACTGATCTAACTGGGAGGCCTCACCAGAGGCCTACGACCGTCTGACCAGACTCAGGAGGCCGAGTATTCATAGTGACCCTCAGTGAGGGGAGCACATGGCCTGCCTTGTAGGCAAACCAGGCTGTAGGCTTAAAAAGAGATTCCGAGAGGGAACTAGTAGCAGAAAGTGAACACTTTAATCATGCTAGGGTGCAAGCTTGCCTTCAGAAGCTGCCTGCTAAGGCCATCGCAGGGAAACCACTTACAGGGAGGCCTACTACCTGATAACCAGTAGGCTGGCTACCTAGTGCCCATACTTGGGAACTTACCTTCAGGGAGGCCTGGTGAGGCCTACTACCTGATAGCCAGTCAGGCTAGCTGTCCAGTTGCCCATATGTGGGAATTCGCCTTCAGGGAGGCCTGGAGAGGCCTACTACCTGATAGCAAGCTAGAAAACTGGTTGCTATGAACCCCGATTCCGGGTTAGAGTCCCAGAGTGGCCTTCTAAGGCCAGCTGCCCAGTCCTGGGGCTCAGTCTCGGGGCAGTCTGTTAAGGCCGGCCGCCTTAAAGTTTTCTTTGGTAAGAAACTGACAGCCATGGACCAGTAAGGTTGGGGACTGCTTCATGATGGCCTGATAAGGCCAACCGCCTGACAGTGGTCTTACTAGCTGGCAAAAATTACCACGCTGGGGGTTTGCCTTCTGGGAGGCTTAAACTGCCAAACATACAGTGGCAAATAATTATTTGGCTGATCATGATTGGGGCTCGCCTCCAGAGAGGCCCACTGAAGCCAATTGTCTGATTGGCCAGTGAATTTAACAGCCAAGCACCCTATCTGCTGGCTGTGTACCCCATCACTCGAAAACTCATGAGATGCCTACTCGGCCTGAGGCACGCCAGTGCTGTCAGCCAACTACCCATACTGCTGGGGACTCGCATGGTATGGTCAACTAGCTGATAGCAAGTCTATTCTGCTACGAACACAACACCGTTGGGAACCATACTACACCAACTCAAATATTGGGGCCACCCACAGGAGGCCTCCTGAGGCTGGCTACCTGGTTCAGCTTTAATGTATGTCCCACAACGTTGGGACTCTCTTCCGAGGAGGCCTGTTAAGGCCTACTACCCATCAGTGAGTCTACTGCCCGAACTACTAAGGCCTACCACCTGAGGCAAGCTAGCCTGAAGAGCCCTTTTTGGGGCTGCCCGTCAAAGAGGAATACTGAGGTATACTACTTGACAGCGCAGCCTTCGTTGGCAGATAAGCTGTTTACACAGCGCCTACAGTATCCTGGCACCTAACCACATTGTCTCAGCACAAGCGTTACCCGAACCACGAGGTCCAGACGCTGAACCCTCTTCACTCGAGAAGAGGGCCAGACGAGAGCAGAGCGTTTTCACAGAAAAACGCTCACAATTTGCACAGACAGCTCCATCGTGAACTGCCTGTGCGTGCTTTTCCTTCCCAGACAGAAAACGCACAGTTCTTGTGTGTCACCCGGCATCAAATATCTTGAGCACAGGTCTGCACACTTCTGAAAGCACTCAGCCTTCTCAGTGCATTTCATAATTACCTGATTTTCAAGCGCTTACAGACAGAACAGTCCCTGAAGACGAAAAGATGAATGTCATGTTTGCAAGGCGCCCCTTTTATACTTTCGGGTCGCACCGGGTCGTGTTGATGTCATGGGCTGTTGCCGGTCAATAGGATTGCCGTGATTTGATAGTGATTTCAGACACCTGTCACGCCTGAGGCGTTCCCAAAAATCAGCATATTAGAATTTTTGAAGGATCACACATATGACTGTGTCTTGTGTTACCTTTCAGTTTAGTCTTGTTAATCCCCTAGTTAGTTTCTTTGTTTACTCATTAGTCACACCTTTGTCTTTTTTAGTTCCCTGTGTATATTTACTCCCTGTTTTATTCAGTTATTAGTTGGTTATCTTCTTTGATTGATGTGTGGTTTGATGTAGATATTTCTCCTACATGTTTTATTTGTTCATTTAAGATGGTTTAATGATATTGCTTTCTTTGTGTGTGTTGCTTACCACAACATGCTTGACAAAGTTATTTTTACATGTAATAATATTTAACAATATTATTGTTTTACTGTATTTTTGATCAAATAAATGCAGTCTTGGTGAGACTTCTTTCAAAACTTCTTTTGAACAGTACTGTACAGTATATATTCTCCACTGCAACAAAAATACATTTCATATTGAAGACACTGTTCATTTGGAGTATTTTAGAGCATGATGTTTGAATTGCTGCTCTCAATTTGACTCATTGTGAGCCCCAAAATCAACAGAGGAGCAGGATGATAAAAAGATGCCAAATTCTAACTGACTTCTGTTTTAGCATATAGCAACACTCCTGATCAAGCATGTACTGTATATGTAGAAGTAACTATTACAGGAAAGCAGGTTGTTATTGGAGAGTATATTACTTACATCCACAAACAATGAAGAGTGTAGAAAGGGGGGACTGTATACACTTCTTGCTTAAATTTTGTTTTTACATGTTCACCTCACCATGCTTCACATGCTGCTAGACTGAGGAAACTGAAGAAATGAAACTCTTTGAACCTGTACATTTTTATAATTCCATTGACCAAGTTGATCTCTGTTTCAAAATTGTTCTTACAAGATTGTACCTTCCCAGTCTGCGACCCACCTCCAAGTCGAGGTATTTGCTTCTTTTTAAATGTGTCCAAAGCATTAGATATTGTCTGTAAGTGATATTTTATGGGGCCTCTTTGAAAGCTGTGTGCCTTGCCAAGCACATAACTGCAGGCTCTTTAGACATTGAGAAAAAAAAAAAAAAGTGAGACCAGCTCAATTTCATGGTAAGTGCATCTGGCGATATCTAGACATTTCTTTCAAATGTGTTCTCCACAGCTGACTGATATCTTCAGGGAGAAACTTGTCACACAGAGTAATTGGCTTCCTGATATCTGAGAACACAATTATATGCCCAAGGTAAAGGCCTGAAGATGTTCTTTAGTTGTTGTTTTTTTTAGCTCATTTAAACACAAACTTAATGAATATTGCAATTGAACATAAGAATTCTGGTAAATTTTTTTTTTTTTTTTTTTTTTGAGTCGTACTCTGACATATTGATTATTCATTTTCCTTTTTCAAACGAATAAACCATGAGTTTAACAGATATTTATTTCCCTCTGGACGTTATGCAGCCCAGCCATATAATTCAGATCTACAGTACAATACACCACTATCCAAACACAGCTCAACATATGAACTCATTTATGTTCATTTAACTCTGACTGGTGCTATGAAATGGTCTAGTGGCTGTTTGCTTGGGCAAGTAACCAGAGAGTTTTGTGGTTTCCAAACCCACATGGAATTTATCCATGGCACCCAAGAGAATGACATGTAACCTGAATTGCCTTGGTAAAGCCCCAACCTCAAGAATGAAAATGAAAAGACATTCAAATCTGCAGCTGACTGTGAAAAACATAAATAATGGTGAGAACTCCAAGGAGGACTGAATCCATTGCAGCTCGCTTTGGCTAGAGAGCAACAAGAGGAATTACAGTTTGGCTTCTGGCCACTGGCCTATTTGTGCAGGCCAGACACCCCATTCAGCTCATGCCATGTCTGGCCCTCTTCAGACAACCCCTCACATGACCGCAGATTATGTCATCTCATCCTATAGACGGGTCAGAAAATTCTAGCTTGCATAAATGGTTGATGCAAAATATTTATGCCTTCTCGCACACACTGTATGAATGTGCATTTGCTCTTTTGTTTTGTCATTGTTTTTCTTTGAAAGAATGACAATTCCCTATGTCTGTTTCCTGAAGAAAAAGACGTGACACCTGTGAAGACACTGATTCTTGCTGCTCTTCTCTTAAAAAGCATCAAATGTAATAGTAATCTCTGCAGGCCAAAAAGCAGCAGGGTTCACTCAGCCCCCTATGCAGTTATCAGTCAAGTGTGGGCCAGTCTTAGTTATCAACCACCCTTGGACACATGACAAATTAGCATTTTGTTGTATCAGCTGGCTTTAAAACAATTTTTGTAATGATTGATTTTTCTTTCATATCATTCCCTCTCTGTCTCATTGTGATTGTGTGGTGCCTTTGTAACAGCGTTGAGTGTCATTAAAAATGTATTTGCTGAATTTGAATTGAGGGAGCATTTTTTTTTTTGTATATCAAAAGAACGGGTTGATCTTTGTTCTGTTTATCCATTTGCTACGCCTGAACCTAAAAATGCATTACATTTCCAGCTTTCAATATTACAGTAAATCAAAAAACAAATGAATGCAATGTACTATAGGCATGTGAGAATTTTCATGTTGCGATAATTGCTGAAGCTTTTATCACGGTATATGGTATTATCATGATATTAAAATAAGTTGCAAAAATAGTGTTGTCATAACAGGTTTAGTAACTTTTTTCCTATAACAAAAAGAACTGAACATTTAAATACAATAAAGCAATTTAAAAAAATGTTTAAAGTGAATAAATATTTTGAACAGGTTTAAGTGCAAAAAAATTATAAAGAACAAGTAACGCTTTACAATAAAGTCTCATTAGTTAACGTTAGTTAATGCATTAACTAACTTTAACAATGAGCAATAGCTACATTTGTTACAGAAGTTATTCTATACAGTTGTATAGACAGTTATTCTTCTTTTGACTCTGAAGAAGACGCATGGACGTCGAAACGTTAGTCGTTTTGCACCAAAAAAAATTATTTAAAACATTGTGTGCTCCGGTCTTGTTCCTTGGTCCTAGCTAGACCTTGGGTCTCCTCTTCAGAAGTTATTCTATGTTAATTTGTTAAACAAAATACAGCATGTTAGTTCATGTTATCTCAGGTCCATTAAATAATATAGTTACTTTGACTTTAATAATATGTTATTAAATGCTGCAATTAACTGAGATTAATACATGATTTAGAAGTATTTTTCATTGTCAGTTTATGTTAACTAATGGGAGAAAATTTAGTTTTTGTCAAAGACTACATCCAGATCGGATTCAGAACGGTGATCAAAACATAGATGGAGTAGATCGAGTGCATCAACACCCCCAAAGCTTCACAGTCCTGTACCTCGTCCTGGGTCGACACTTCTTTCAGTAACTTTAGGCAGTTTTGATTTATATACTGTTTAATGCGAAGGGGAAAAAAGTTCTCTAATTTTTGTCCACCGGCCCAATGCATTTTTCTCCGCTCTAACCCGATCAAAGGAAGCCCAAACCCAATCTGGCAACACTGTCACCTGTGTTTTGATCAAGAGAGTCAGTACTCTTTCAGAAGATGTGTAATAGCGCCCCATATTGACATATCCGGCAATGGTGGGAAAGCGTTTTCTCACAAATTACGTACATTTTCGTCAATGGTGGGGAAAGAGTTCAAATGCATTCTAAAAATCGAAGTAATTCTTAATAAATATTTACTCACGGTATTTTGAAGTACCCACGAAAACAAGTTTTTGCATGTTCAGTATTGTAATATATCGTATACCGTCCAATATACAGTTCCGCATCCTGTTTGGTGCAAAGGAAAATGTACAAATATAATCAACTGATATTCAATTCAAACAAACTTTGAATATTGGCTTGACAACTTGTTTGACAGTTTTGGGGAATTTTTTTTAAAAAATGGCTTTAAGATTTAACTTTTATAGTCCAGGCAGATAAAAACGGTTATCGGGATAGTACAATTACAATGTACAATGTTGTTTTCCTCTTGTTGTTCCTCCGCTCCGCCTATTGTGATTTTAAGTGAAATTTAATGGCAGTAGACAACTTTTCAAAGCTGTAAGCTGCTCTCTGCTCTCTCCTGGAGGCTTGACTCTATGACCCAGTGGTCATCCCAACAGCCATCTGCCACCATGGCGCGAGGCTTACCATGTCCACATTGTCACGCAACTTCAAACCAATGTGAGCTCAGCTAAAGGAAACTGTTCTATGTTCTGTCAAAGTTTACGCTTAGTATTATTTATTTATGAGAAAGAAAGACATCCTTGTGTGTTTGTTTCCTCCGTTTAAATGACCTGAGAGATCCAGTGCAAACCTTGTGTTCACCAGAAGGGGGCCTGCCATAGACAGACATGCAGTCGGACAGACGGACTGGTAAGCCAGCAGGCCCGGGGCAGCTCCTTTTACCAAGACGGATTTGTTAACACTGTTTGGGTCGGTCGAGCGCTGGGCTGAAGTGACCTAATCTGTCATTAAACTCCTGTTACACTATGAGCAAGGCACAGCTCAGTGCCCCTAAAGACTCTGCTGGAGGAAAGATGAGACACAATCTTCTGACTCACTGAAGTAGGCTGTCATGAAAACAGCAGACACTAATAAAACCCAACACAGTTAGATGCCTGCGTTGCATTGCAAAACCAAGTGCTACATTTGTGATTTTTTTCTAATAGAATTCAGTTACAGTGCTTTGGACAAAAGACTCATCACACTGAACAGTTTTGTTTGATTTTTCAGGTCTTTCTGTCTGTTATGAATAGATTAGCAGCGAGTGTCCGTCATGCGGATTGCGAAATGATAGACGTAGTTGCATCTGTTTGTTGTAGCAACTTATCCTCAGGTCTTACTTTATGTGCCCATTAACTGTATTTCCTTGTGCTTTTATCTGCCAAAACATTGCAGGTTATCTCATTTGGTTAGGGACATCTGATGCTGTATCTTTTTTGTGTTGAGGAAGGTAGATGGTTGATAACAGATTATGATCTCTGTGTATCTCAATGTCTATGGATATCATGGTTTCACCACGTGTCCTATATTGTTATCTCATATCAAATGTTCAATCAGAAAAAAAAATTAACTTAAATATACACTGCTATTCAGAAGTTTAGGGTCGGTGAGATTTTGTAAAATGTTTTTGAAAGTTACTTATGCTCACCAAGGTTTCATTTATTTATTTAAAACAGAAACATTGTGAAATATAATTACAATTTAAAATAACTGTTTCCTATTTTAACATTTTAAAATGTCATTTATGACAAAGCTGAATTTTCAGCATCATTACTCCAGTATTCAGTGTCTCATGATCATTCAGAAACCATTCTTATATGCTGATTTGCTGCTCAAGAAACATTTCTTATCATTATCAATGTTCAATACAGGTGTCCTGCTCAATATTGAAACTGTGATCTTTTTTCAGAATTTTTTGATGAATAGAAAGTAATAAAAGAACTGCAATCTTTTGTAACATTATAAATGTCTTTACTGTCACTTTTGATCTATTTAATACTTCTATGCTGATTTTTTTTAAAAAAGACCATAAACTTTGAACGGTAGGCTAGTTTTTTTTTTTTTTGTTTTTTTTTTGTACTGCTGTGTTAGTGAATTTTCTGTGGATACAGGATTGATAGTACAATCCAATGCAATGCAGTGCAATTTGGTTCATGTTTAAATGTATAGTTGTTCTTACAATACATATTGTTTCAAAGCAGCTTTACAGAAAACACATGTTTCAATGATACAATGATGTCACTGGATTCTAATGAACAGGGAATTTAGGATTAAATCAATGCCCTAGTGAGCAGCCAGCCACAGTTAAATGTTCAGAAAAAAAATCCCAGTAGTTGTGATCATCTGTAGCAACAAAATAATGTCATCTAAAAATAAAATGTACAGGCCTGCAAATCTGTATGCATTTTGCGTAGCAGGTTGCCTTTTGACCTCCAAGTACACAGGTACGATTTGTCACTGTTCAATTTGCATTATCAGAAAGGCTGGTCCAGAGTTTTGGAGGCAAATGCAAAAAAGCTGTACACCCTTTGGTGGACTTTGATATCCTACCTAGGCACTATCAATAGTCCAGACTTTTGTGGCCGTAAATAGCCTGATAGATTTTGTGTTAAATAAATGGACATCAAAGGTTTTTCTACATTAAATGTGATTTTTATTATCACAAATGATTCCTGCAAAACTGAAAATGTCCTTGCTATGACTTACAGAGTTAGTCTTGTTGTGACATTTGAGCAGAAGTATGATATTCCTTGACTTGATCAAATTTAACAGATGGTTCTGATCTGCTAGCTATAATGAAGTGCTGACATAAAAGTATAATCAAGAAAGCTTTGACAGAGCACAAAGATTTGACATATGGTCCTTTTAATCAGCTGTTACTATCAGTTTTGTATATACCAAGTACATATTAACCAAATCTGCATAGTTTCCCTGCTGCACATGAACCTCACATTACACTTCCTGGACATGAACACATTTCGGCTGTTCTGTGAGGAATGTTTTGACCTAATAAGTAGATACCAAGCTTTTTACCTTTTTACCTTTAACTATTTAGAGATTATTAGAGGGTTTGTTTCGAGAAAAGAAGTCTTATTGTTATAGTAAACTATCCCTTATATTATGTTTTAGGGTCTCAGAAACAAGGCCATTTTAATAGCTTGAATATCTCGACTTGACAACACACTTCAAAGATCCTCCATGAAGGATTTGACTACATCCTGTATGTTTGGGGTCTCGTGACTTCTGATGTAAAACATGATTAAATGCAATGCATTTTCACATTATAATTATTCTGTAAAGTGTTTTTTGCTAGGGTTAAATTAACCCCAAAAAGAAATAACATCATAAGAATGGATACTGATCACCTGCAAGACAAGTGCATGCATACTTTAAGATACAACAGAGATACTGTGTAATAATAATATAGCCTTAATGGTATCTGCTTCCTGGGTTCTAATTAGGTGAGAGGATTCATTTGTATCCCAAACATAAGAACAGTCAAATAAATCTCCTTTCAATTTTCAGTTATTTTTTATACAGCATTTCAGTTTGAATTTGAGTTATTGCCTGCTGGATTCTCACCAAATCTACACAATCATTTTAGGTATTTTTGGGAAGACAAGCCAAAATTCTCTTGGTGCTATTTTTAGAGAGCGGTCATAATTAAATATTTATTTATTTATTTTTCAGATACAGAAGTACTTTGAATTGCAGCCGCTGAACCGAGGGAAGCGATGGATTCTTGCAGGCACCACAATGAACAACATGGAGGCTGTGAGGGAGAGTTTCAGTCAACTCATCAGCCTTTTGGAAGAAAAGGAGGTGCTACCTAGCAGGATATGATTCAATCAAACTTCAAAGTGGAAAGTGGGTTTGAAGTGTTGCTTGCTAGAAGGAATTTTTTGGACCTCTCCTGCGTCGTTGTTTTATAACCCACTGGAGACATAGATGCAAAAAGCCACATGTTTGGATGGGCTGACTGACATATTTGTCACCCTTAGATCAAGGGCCACACATATGCTGATTTAGTAGCAGGTGAACCAAAGATCAGATTTTCACCATTATTTGTAAAACTAGTAAGCTATATGATAAGCTATATGTTGTTTATTAGTTGGTTGTCATGTGGTGTGTGTGTGAAATCTATGTAAATAATATATATGCATACAATATGATGTATGGACCAATCCATATTTCTTATAATGGCTCAAAATCCGAGCATTCATTCAGCACCTTTATGGAAAATACTTTATTATATTATATATTATATTATTGTATTTTATTATCATTAGTGTCCCTTGAACTCAATTATTCTTTCTTCTTTTTAGAGAATGTTAGAATGGCTTCCTAGACAAAATGAGTTCAACGTTCTTTTTTGTTGTTCGAAAATACGACACACCCATTTACTTGGCACTGGTTTGAGCTGGAATACAAACTCTATCAATCAGTGTCCGCAACAGCTGCATTTGACAAGTCCCTGTCCGCCAGGCTTAAGCCCTCCAACTATCTGTGGAGACTCCTCCCCGTCTGCCACCTCACTCTTTGCCCAGCCACGCTCTGCGGCCTCACCCCCTGCTTCCTGCTGGTATTATCCAAATTCCTCTCCACAAATTTAGATTCTTGACTGCGCACCTCTCTGATGTGAATCAAAAGTAGTTTAGGACTCACACATGCTGTGTTTCTGTATATTTATAGTGTTAACCTGTGTATGTTTTGCCTGCCAATTGCCACTTGATGTCTTATTTTTGGGGTAAACCATTTGTACTGCTTTTAAATCGATTTGAGAACATGTACCAGTTAGATATATCACGTGATCCTTTAAGGTTAAATATATTAACATTAGTTCATCTATAAGTTAAGGTATGGACTGCACATTAGTGCACCGTTTTTAGAGCATTTATTAATCAAGGTTAATGTTTGGTTAAATAGATACTATTGTTAATTTTATGTTTGTAAAAATGTATTGTTGAAAGTAACATTTTTATTAAATATCTAATTATTATAAACAATTTATATTTATTAAATGCTGTAAACTTGTTAGTTTATTTTAGCTATGACATTCATGTTAATCTTATTTTAAATGATCACCATCTCACATTTGAATCTGAGTGTTGTCTTCATTACTATAAATATCAGATTATTTGGAATTATTTAGTGTGTGGAATTGTTTATTATCACTGACAGGGGCATTTAAGTGTAAAATACATCTGATATTTTTTAGCCATTGGCTTCTCAATAGCAAAATCAAAGCAACCCAGTAAAATAATCAGACTGTCCATCTTATCATCGCTTCCCCATCTAATCTCTGTCTCGAACACAAATTTCATGCGCTCGTGGTCTGATGTAGAAAAAAAAAGGGAAGTTACCGTTTCTCAGACAGGGTTCCTGATCCAGTCAGGTTCATTTTTTTCTCCCTCTCTTTTCAAACTATACACGTTGCTTTGATACAATGTCTGTCACGCAGGTTGCCCCTGCGATTCTTTGATCTGCTCTTCCTCTGTCTGCGGCTGACGCTCTTCTCTAGTCTGCTGCTCTTGTCTATCCGCTCTCAGAGAAAGCCCTTTGCCCCTTCTTTCTCTGGGCGCTCTGCTTCCCTTTGGTCACGCTAATGGAGCCCACCCTCAAAGCAGATACGCTGCAGAAAACCAGTTTGGCCTGTTAGAATTGGCTTGTCTCTCCGAAGAAAAGGCCCGCAGACAGATTGCACAGGCCCTAAGGCCAGGAACTTATTAAATGCCTCATTCCTATGCTTCGTGCGACACTATCTGAATGTCAATAATGGAATTAGATACATACCGTGACACCTTGCAGGTACTGAGAGAAACACATCCCAGCTTTTTTGTTTTTGTTTTGTTTTGTTTTTGGCTGCACTCTTGCTTTTTATCCCACCGAGCGCTCTTAAAACCCTCCCACATGGGATGTCTTTTATAATACCAGTCTTAACTCTATTTGCATATCATTTTTCTCGCTTGGCTCAGTTTCACACTTGCTGTGTCTAGACAGAGATTATTTTTAGTTCCTTAGCAGGAATTCACCAGCAACTGACAAAGACTTGGAACAGAGCGTGGTGATCTTTGTTAGAATGACTTTTGAGAAGGAGGGGAAATGCATTTGCTTGCCCTCCTCTTAAAAGTCTTTTCCCAGTTGTGTTTGCTTGCCTCATCATTTAAGTCCTCTCAGTCAGAAATGGTAACGCGTGACTCGTCGAGGAACCTTTTTGTTTACAAGGAAAACAAAGCATGTTCGTTGGTGTTTTCTCAAACGGCGAATGTTTTGCTCTCCCTCAGTCTAAACAGCCGAGTAATCTCAAGCTTTCACAACCCGTTGAAGGGGCTTGCCCCTGTGGAAATGCAACAGATGTTCCCTTGACATCCGTCTGGTCCTCATGATCCAGTGCCGTGCCACACTGTGAAGGGTTTTTCTTTTTGAACAGTTTCAGCTTGTCCCCAGTCAGGGGGCCGATCTCCCATGTCTTATGCATGACCGGGATACAGTGCCACCGGTGACTTTACTCAAAGCCCCAGGATTAAAAATAAACACAGTAGTCTCTCTCCCACCCTGAGTCGGTCTTGACAACTCGGAACAAAAGCCAGCTAGCGAGCCAGCTTGTTTGTGTTCCCGTATTTGTGTTTTGAAGAGAGGAGGAAATTTACATATGGCCAGGGTTAATTTAAAGGTGTTTTTCTATGCATGTCAGGGTTCTTCTCAGCATGGCACCACACACCTTCTCACTAAAGCAAACAACATGTGTGAGCTATCAGTGATATCAGCTGCAGTGGGAAACCCAGATAAGAGCCAAATATTAAAGGATTAGTTCACACTAAAATGTAAATCATGCTGTGCATCCTCCAGTTTGTTCTAATCCCATATGACTATTTATTTATTTATTTGCGGACCACTAAGGGTGAAGGTTTTGTGCTATTTAACTAATAAAAAAATACATTAAATACATACAAATTCTATTCATACATGGACTGAAAAACCATCTCACATATTATGTAGTGCAACGCCCCAAAATTTTTACTTTTACTTTGAATTTTTACCTTCATTTCTTTATTCGTTTATTTTTTAGAAACCAAAGATTAAGATGTGTATACATAATAATAATAATTTAACAGTAGTTTTTTGTATTTTAGATAATAAAGATTAAGATGTGTACACGTTTTCAAGGTGTAAAGAAAATAACTGACTTGATGGGTTACATCACATGACATTCTGTGATTAAATTCAAACATTTCTTGAAAATGGTATAAAACTTTTTCAAAATCATATAAAAGTTTATCACAAATGTTTTTCCTTTATCATGGACGCTTCTCAGCTTTGAATCTTATTTCATCACAGAGTCATGTGCAGTTTCAAATCTTTACTGAAAAGCCATCATTTCAGACACTTGAAATGTCTGGTCATTGTTTACAGTTAGTTTAAAAATGACTAAAACTGAGGAAGAAAAAAAAAGAGAAAAGATGAAGTAAGTGGGCTAGTTATGATGACAGAAAATTCTGATCCTTCTACCGCCATGTTTTGTTAGAACCAATGCAGATTACTCTGAGCAGGAGTTGGAAGGATAACTTCACTTGCTTGTGTCACTGGAGTGTCTGTGAGCTGCTCTTTTTGGTTCATTTGCAACAGACAATCTAATGACACAGACAAGAGGTTTGGTCACTTGGCTGAACAGTCTCCATTGAGCTTGTCATTCAAGCTTCTGTTTGTGCTCCTTTGGAGGATTTCTTTCTCCTCCGTCCTCCTCTCATCTCCTCTCTTCCCATCTTATTTTCTCTCTCATCTTTTGGCGCGATGATGGAGATGTGTGTCCCAGGTGGCCCACTCATCAAAACACAAGGGATCTGGCTCCTTATTTCAGACAAAAACATCACACTCTTTGTTGTCCAAAGGAAAAGATGTGGATGAGGATTTACCCAGGAGAATCTGCCCTCCCCATTGCCCACCAAAAGCTGTCTCCGCCCCCTGCTGTCAAAGAAAAATGTCAATCAAACGAGGGCATGAGGTCTGTTGAAAAGGTCATCGAGTGGTGGTCATTGCAGCCATTGTGTTCCTTGCATGAATGGAAAAGACAATCCAGGTTATCCAACTGACCTCACTTTGGACTAACTCCCCCTTCAGATATACTGAGAGGAAGATTTAGACGTCCAGACTTAATAGTTCATGTAACAGATCATGGAGTCCTAAAGAAGATAAGCATGTCATCATTTTTGAGCAAGTCTTTGAGGTTTTTAGATATCTATATGGCACATTCCATGAATACACTTTAGTGTCCCTTTTTTTTTTTACCTTTTATATATTCAGTGTAAATTAAGTAATACTGTATATCCCACCTTAGATGAACCCTTTCATCTGTATCTAACAATTAAAATAATTTGAAGTGTTATAACATTTCTTAAAATTGTGACACCCAATAAATAAGATTATTGGATCCTTTCTTCATTATGTCAGGGAAGACAAGCATTGTAATTATTATTATATATGTGTATATATATATAATTCTATTTAACTTCCTTTTTTTTTGATTGATTGATTGATCTCGCAAAAATTGTAATACCCCATTGAAAAAAAAAAAAAAATCTAAACTTCTAAAGTTGGCAGTCAACTTTTCCTGAATGTTGAGTACCTTCTTTCACCGACTATATGTTGCAAACAACAACAACAACAACAACAACAACAACAAAAAACCTTTGGGGTCTATTTTGTACCTTATTTGTAATAGGCCTTTATCTCATTTCCTGGTTTCGGAACGTTAGAAATCGCCCAGCAGTGTACTCGCACTTCCGGTGGTTACTTAGTTACCTTTAGATGAAAAGTAGGTCAGTAAACTTAAAATACAATCGCGATATAGACTAGTTTCTGTCAATATTAAACCGCATAAAGACTATTTAAATAGGAATCATGCATGTTCTGCGTGTCTCTGTGAATGAATGGCACAGACGCGCTGTTTCATTTACCACACACACACTGAGGCACGCATGACGCTCGCGATGTTTTCACCCTATGTGAGGAGTCGGACATTAATGCACTTCAACAGCATTTTAGCTTCATTTGAGAAAAACTATCGTCATATCATAAAACACAGAGAGACGGCATGGCAACCCGTCAAAATAAAAGTTTGGTTTAACCTTTGAAGAAAGTGAGTAGGGTCTGCCTGCAGAGCCGGAGGCTGCATTTTCAGGACCCCACTTTTAGGACCGCATTTCTAGGACCCTAGGTTTTTAGTGACAGCGCCACCTACCGAATTAGAGGACCAGCGAAGATGGATGACAATCAGAGTGTGAGTATCAAATGCGAATAAATTTTTACAATTGCGATGCATTTAATTGGAAAGTTAACGTAGCAAACGTGATGGTGATTTGCTAAAAAAATAGTCTTGAATGCATAGCCATAGTATTTAGCCTCTAATGCTTGAAAATGAATTGTTAGCACGTTCATTTAACGGAACTGTTGCGTGATAAGCCTGTGTTGACTTATTGACAGCACAATAAAACTGTAGCATGTTCGTTCTGAAAGCTTGTTAATTACTCCTTGTTCTTCCATTTCAATTCAGTTAAAATAATCTTAATGTTTTCACTGTCACGTGCTCACAGTCAGCCTGTTTAACGTTACCCACAATACAAGTTATGTGTAGTATGCGTCTACATGCGTCTCATCATTTTGACATGGTTTTATAATGTGTGCTTTAAATATTATATACATGTAAATGTGTATATATATATATATATATATATATATATATATATATATATATATATATATATATATATATGGTCAGAAAAAAAGTCGTGTCAATGTTATTTCTATTCAGATTTCTCAATTGAGATGGGCTTTATTGACATGAGTGTTTCTAGAACCTTTGTTCCCACAACATCAAAACCTTTTTTTTTTTCAAATCTTTGAACAGTATGCAATAATAGTATTATGAACATTAATTGATATGTGTGCACTGTTTGGTAACTAAGAAAAAAAAAATAAAGTGTAGAACATGTTCAACTAAATGTTCCTTATTTAATTCACTTCTCTTTCTCTCTCTCTCTCTCTAAGGAGTCAGTGATGATGTTGTCCATGAAGTTCTGTTTGTGGTCCACATCATGAACAAATTTGTTTTTGTGTGTGTTCAAGTTCAGTTATTATATATTATTTTGTAAAATATTTTGTGTGTGCAAGTTCAGTTATTATATATTATTTTGTGAAATATTTTGTGTGTGCAAGTTCAGTTGTTATATATTATTTTGTAAAATATTTAGTGTGTTCAAGTTGAGGTGTGATATATTATTTTGTAAAATATACACAATCTACCCCCAGAGTCATTGTCTTCCCTCTATACTTGAAAATGTGGTCGATCTAGTGACTGAAAAGACTATAACATGATTCCTTGTTTATTTTACTTGAGTTATTATATTATGCTAGACCCAATAATTTCTCAACATTCCTAGGAACCAGGTTTAATTGCAATAAATAAAGTAGTATTTGGGTGTAATAAAACTGTAAAACTCTAATGTAGTTGAAACTGGGTGGGTGGAAATACTGCCTGGCACAACTAGGGTCCTGGAAATGCGTTCCTGAGACTGCGGTTCTCCGAGTCGGTAGGTGGCGCTGTCACAAAAACCTAGGGTCCTAGAAATGCGGTCCTAGAAGTGGGGTCCTGAAAATGCAGCCTCCGGCTCTGCAGGCAGATAATATTGGAGAAAGTTTAGCTTAAATCATTACATTTTAAATAATTGGTTATAACAATTTAATTAAACCATTAAAATGGAACCAAGAAAACAAACAAACAAAAAATAAACTTTTGGGAGATGCGAGAGCGAAGTAGTCCAGTGATAATTAACAGGCAGCCATTGTGAACGCAATAACCGGAAGACGCAGTAGCCTACACTGCTTCAGCAATTTTTCGCGGCTACTTTCGGCGTTCTATACGCTGATTTCACGCAGCCGTTATTTTGAAATCGAAAGCGAGGCTCCGGTGGGAAGAAAACCGGAAGTGTCGCCTTTAATCATAGGAGAGTCGTGAATGCGATGGCGTATTGTCGTGTTTAATGATGTTTTGTCAATTCTAAAACTGTACATACATTTCTTTCATACTTTAGACTATATACAGTGAAATTCATTTATAAATAAAATATTTTTTTTATATTATTCAGAAAGTAAAAAAAGAAGCAGTCCTGAACTATATAAATATCCTATATTGGATATTAACATCCAAAAGTGTAAATCGCGGCAGCAGCTTTAGGTTGGTAGTCCAAAGCCATTGTTGTTTATCTTTACTTCCGGGGTTTTTCCCACCGGAGCCTCACTTTCGATTTCAAAATGGCGGCTGCGTGAAATCAGCGTATTGTGACGCGATAAAGGCCTATTGGCTTATATTGACTACCATTAAAAAAATGAAGTCAGTAAGAAATTATTTATTTTATTCATCAATGACACATTAATTTGTTCAAATATGACAGAAAATGTAATATATACTGTATATATCATAGTTTAATATTACAGAGCAGAACTTTTCAACATTTATAAAAAGTAATAATAAAATGTATTAAAATGAGAAAGTTATTTTTCACAATATTACAGTTTTTACTATATTTTTGATCAAATTAATGTAGCCTTAGTGAGCATAAAAGACTTCTTTCAAAAACATTAAAAATACTGACCCCAAACCTTTGAACGATATGGTGTTTGTTTCAGTAAACTAAATTCAGTAAATGCTTTCCTCTGTACACTCACTACACTTTTATTTACACACCAAGCAGTTTATTTATATTCCTATAATGTGTGTTCAAGTAATTATTTCTCACTAATTACTTAATTGCTAAAGCCAAATGTCATCCCATATGGAAACATTTACCATGGCATGAGACCTCCGGTGACATGGATTCCTTTGAAGAGACAAATAATCCCCATTCAAAGAAGCACCGAATGTGAATCATACCATGGGACACTCAATGAATCGTTTTTGTCTTGTAAATATTTGATTACTCTATTTGATTCCCTCTAGGGCTGTGCTCCAAGCGCTGTAGGTGGATTATTTCATTTTGTCCAAACAATTTACACCAGGCCACAGCTTCACTTACGACACTATGTGGGCAGCTTACAGCTCAGAAATACACGGAACTGAGGTTTAAAAGAAAGAGCAACTTCTTCGTCATCACAAACTAGTAAACACGCAGTTTCCCAGGATGCCGGACACCTGGGCTTTACAAATTAAACTGAGACTATGACGTTGTTTAGAGTTCATCAGGTGAACAACAAGTCGCGATTTTGCAATGACGCCTCAGTGGACAGGAAGTGGACTTTCTCAAAACATGTTTTCAAATGCTGGCTGAAGGAGCCACAGCAGGTGTGAGGAGATTAAAAGTAGGATAAGAGAAGAGAGGCAAAATACAGTGAAGCTTCACTGTCGCTCTGAAGGCGAGCGAGGGGATAGATAATGAGAAAACGCTCAGGGTGATAGACAGAAAGTGGGTTTTAAGGGGGAGAGGATTAGGGTTAAAAGTCACAAAGGTCACACAAGAAACCAGTTCACATCCACTCTGCTGATGTCTAAAATACTAATTGAAGGCACGGGAAAAGATGTCTAATTAACAGCAGAAACATTTATTCCCATGTCTCATCGAAAGTGATTTCCTCAACTCTTGCTGAAATAGAAAGACGGCTATAATGTTCAAATTTTAGCCCAATTAAACAGAATAACTCATTCACTGATACTAAAAAGTAGAGACTATACTTTTCCCACAAGTACTGATTACAGCATCAAATGTATCAGACTATATTGAGTAATATATCCCTACACAAGGATACCGTTTTATGGCAATCCTAGTTGTTTTTTTTAGGATTTACCCTGCAGCCACAGTACGACAGGCTGGCAGACTATTCTCTAGAGAACTGAGTTTCTCAGATCAGTAATCTGTCTGGGAATCCCTTCTCACCATAACACAACTGGGTAACAAGCTGTGCTTTAGTTTTTACATACCATACCATTCAAAGGCTTGGGGTCAGTGAGATAAAAAAAAAAATAATAATGAATATGTGTTAATTCAGCAAGGATGCATTAAATTGATCCAAAGTTTGAGTCAGTGAGATTTAAAAATAAATAAATGAATATGTTCGTTCAGCAAGGATACATTAAAGGGATAGTTCACTCAAAAATGAAAATTCTGTCAGTAATTACTCACCCTCATGTTGTTCCACCAACCCCGTAAGACCTTCGTTCATCTTCGGAACACAAATTAAGATATTTTTGATTAAATCTGAGAGCTGTCTCACTCCTCCATAGACTTCTAAGGGACTGAAACTTGCTGGCCCAGAAAAGTTATTAAAGATATCGTTAAAGGGGGGGGTACAATGGTGTTTCATGTATTCAGAGTTGTTTACACTGTTAAAGAGATGGATTCTCATGCTAAACATTGGCAAAGTTTAAAAAAAATATTTTGGACGAATAACGGAGAATTTCTGTGCCGAAAATCTTACTTCCGGGTTGGTGCAAGTTTCGGCTGTTTTTTTTTCGATCGTGGATCTAATGACGTAGATCAGAGTGGAAATCCTTATGTGAGCATTGCTCTCGGAAAAGCTCGCCCGCGCACACGTCGCCCAGAGGAGAACGAGACCGCGCATATCAACGCGCTTCAACAGGAAATCATCGGCGCCCGCGCTGCATAGGATTTGTTCAAGAATGTCTCCAAAAAAGTGTGTATTTGGATGTGAGGGAAAGCTTACCGTGTTCAGCTTTCCAAAGAACCCAGTGTTACAGGAACAGTGGATGCAGTTTGTTTTTCCCGGGGCAGCAACGGAGTGTAGGAAGTGCGGTTGTGTGTTCTGGTCATTTCAGTGACGAATGTTTTATTAACAAGGCCCAGGTAGACGCTGGATTTGCAAATCGTTTGCTATTAAAACGTGGAGGGGTCCCAGTGATAAAAGACCCCATTCATGTAAGTACAACTGGATCAGATTTCTGTCTTTTGCTGGAAATCAAGCACTACCGCTTGACTCTATAGCTCCGCCTCCAGGACCTCGGCTTTTCCCGGAGAGAATCGGAAAGCTGTTTTTTCTTTTAAAATTATAATAAAACTAAACACTTTTTGGAGATATTAAGGATGCACTACTACTCTATAGGTACTCAAGATTAACATGAGATTAGGTGAAACTGTGCATGTTATGTACCCTTTAATATAGTCCAAGTGACCACAGTGGCTTAATCTTAAGTTTATCAAGTGACGAGAATACTTTTTGCGCTAAAAACAAACAAAAATAACGACTTTATTCCACTATTCATTTCCTTCTCTCTGGGCCTCGAGTGAGTTAACGTAGTGTTTTTGCGCAGCGCGTCACACACATGACCAGCGTCGGCCAATAGTGAGCCTACGTGGTGACGTGCAACACTGACGTGCTGCACAAAAACACTACGTTAACTCTCAAGGCCCAGAGAGAAGGAAATGAATAGTGGAATAAAGTCGTTATTTTTGTTTGTTTTTCGCGCGCAAAAAGTATTCTCGTCGCTTGATAAACTTAAGATTGAGCCACTGGAGTCACTTGGACTATATTAACGATCTCTTTAATAACTTTTCTGGGCCAGCAAGTTTCAGTCCCTTAGAAGTCTATGGAGGAGTGAGACAGCGCTCAGATTTAATCAAAAATATCTTAATTTGTGTTCCGAAGATGAACGAAGGTCTTACGGGGTTGGAACAACATGAGGGTGAGTAATTACTGACAGAATTTTCATTTTTGGGTGAACTATCCCTTTAAATTGACCCCAAACTGAAGGTCATATAAAGTAATATATAGTCTGAAAAATATATATATCACTGTTTTCACAAAAGAAAATACAGCACAACTGTATGTGACACTGAAGGCTGGAGTGAATAATGATGCTGAAAATTCAGCTTTGCCATCAGGAATAAATAACATTTTAAAATGTATTATTCTAGAAAACCAATTTAAATTGTAATAATACAGTATTTCACAATAATACGGTTGTATTTTTGATCAAATAAATGCTGTTTTGAATCCTATCAAAAAGATTCTAAGAACTTTGTTGGCTCTTAAAATTAGAGCTGTGGACATCCTATGAAAGGTACCTTAGTTACTCACAGGTTGATGTCTATACAGACGTGGACAGACTGAGTTCTTCAGGCATGTCAGGCTGTTTCACATACACAAGATTAAGTAGCAAAAGTGACATCCAAGACCAATCGGGCCACCCAGGAGAACTGCAACCAGCGGAAAGGCTGTCAGAGCCCCCCTTTACACCATTAATCTTCAAGCTTCTCCTGTGCTGCCAGCTCGCATCTCCTTCAAACGGGACAGGAGAGAGAGGGAGGGAGGGAAATAGAGAAAAGTAAAGCCACTCTGTTTTTCTCCTTTTGCTTTCCCATAGATTAACTCTTTGAGAGACATGTTACTTACCACTTGTGTTTATTAATTTATCGGCTCAGGTTGGCTTATAATGTATAAATATTATAAAGTAGGCTATACACAGTTTTGACATTTAGACATAAAAAAAAAAAAAACATAAAAATACGTCTAAATGCCATTCATATTTGCAGATAAGGTGAACATTCACATCATTTTACAACTTAAATTGGCATTTTGGCATCATCCTTGCTGATTTCACATTTCAAAGTGGAAATGAACGTGTTTATGTCCAAGACAGGACTGCCAGACTCACTTCACTCTGTGGTAAAGTGTAGATGAATGAATGGGCCTCATTAAAGCAAAATGGAGATTCCGGCACTGAAGTGTGGTCCTTGGACCTCTCAGTTCTTTCAATGATCAATAGGAACTTTCATCTCATCCTTAGAGAAGATTCCTGGTCCCTTTACAGGCGACACATATACAACCTAACGGCAATGAATGGGGAAATGCAAAAGTAAAAGAAGGATCCAGGAACTGATAAATACCAGAAAATGAGTGTGTTATGCTGTGGCATGCCTGAAGTCCCAAGAGAGGGCTGTCTTGCTTTAGTCCAGTCCTGAGAACTGAGGAGGAAATCGACCCATCTAGAGAGAGCCTTTGAAGAGACCTGAACTCAAATGAAGGGACATGCCATGGATGCTTGCTTCTGTTTTTCTTCTATAAGAGCTCTTTTTTTTCTATTGTTGGGATATATAGGCTAAATATCTTTCAAACTTAAGCAACAAATAAGGAGTCAAATTAAACTTAACAATGAAAACATGTGAAAGCTAAGTTATGTTTTAAGCATGTGTTGTATATTACATGCTTCAAATTTTCCCAAAAAGCATAAGGAGACTTTTTAATCAAATAAAAGTTGCATCTTTTCAGCAGCACCATTTTAATGTTATTAATTATAGGCAAATTATAGGTTATTAATTATAGGCAATATAATATGATAGGCAAAACCCTATCATATGATTACAGTTGCCATGTTAACTGAAAAATCATCACCTGGTGATAAACATGCAATTATTAACACTGCTCTGAAGTTATGGAGACATTGTACTTTTTGTGCAAGTTGGCACCCATTTGTACAAATTATGATTCATTTGATGCATTAGGTAATTAGATTAACCTTTCTAACATGAGCCAAAACTATAGGGCAAATTATGCAACCATATAAAACAGTGTGAAATCAAAATCAGGTGTTTTGATTTATAAAGGTATTAGCTCAATTTGTCATTTGCTCTGTATCAGTAAACAGACATTTCCACAGGTGTTATAATTTTAAGCTGAACATCACAAAGAATTTCAGAAACTTTCCCCCCTAAGTCTCTACTCTCACAACACGAAGAGAAGAAATACGCATCGCTTGGTTTGGACGCTGTGTGTTGCCGTACAGCGGTCAGATCATCAACATGGCGTCTTCAATGTCACTCTTTGGTTTAAGCCGAATAATCTCTCTGAACTCAGTCACAAAAACATTTGTGAATCCTGCCAGGTAATAACCAGCAATTCAAATAATTGGTTTGCATTTATATATTTAGATGCGAAGAAATAACGCTCGGTCGGTTTGTTTATCTGTTTTGAGTTACAGTGTTAGCCGGTTAGCTAACTAACAGTCAGAGTGTCATCTGTTAAGTCTTTAGTTTTAAAAGATGGCTGTTTGACGCACAGCCTTTGCGGTGTCGTAATAGATTGTATCGTCCCTCCTTTGTTCTTAACACGTTACACGGGTAACAACTTTTTATGATAGTCAACCAATCAATAGGCTATAACCTGAGCTGTGCTCCATTTATAACATGTAGGAATGAAACTGGCAAATACTAAGTTACTGATATATAGTATTGTTCTAATCCATCTATGCTGGTTTATTGATTATTATTGTCAGATGTAAGTGTGACTGTCATGTTTACCTGACTGTTAGTGTGAAGGTTGTTAAGTAACATTAACATCTATATAACATCTATTATACTATGAAAACAGTGAAAACAGTTAGCCTAATCTTTGGAATATGACAATACAGATGTTTCTTTATCTGTTAGTGCTACCGAAGTTCTGGAATTTGCCAGATAATTCTCACATCACATTGTTGTATCCATCTGACAGATTATGTTGGAAATTGTGCTACTATCCTCTAGTATCGATTTACTCAGTCCGATATACTTTAAAACATGTAATTAGAATTATTTTAATTAATATAAGACTTCAATTTAGTCAAGATTTTTCTCATCTTAAAGGAATAGAGCAGTAGGCCTATTTAATATTTGCGCACATCATTATTTTTCTATATCTTTAATCGTAATAATTTCCCCTCCCTCTTGTAAGGACATCTCTTCTCTGATGACATGTTTGGCGTGAGGGCGGGGCAACCTGTCACTCACATGACATCACAGCAATGGCAAACCTCCCTCCAATCAGTTCCCCATGGACAGAATCAAGTCCCATCCTACATTTATCACATATTTACAAAGAAAAGTTTATCACAACTTCTGTTTCATTCATGCTGATTGTCTCTTCCGTCCGCTGAATATCAGATCAAGACACAGTAGGCACAGTGCTGGATGTTACATACGACTACCTTTCTTTCGATTTGGAGATTTAGGTTCTGAATGAACAACAAACTAGAAAATGAAATGCAAGCACATATGTTTTGCTGATCTTCTTCATAAATAAATATGATCTGAGGATTTTTAGAGGATTTGTAATTCTGTTCAATTGTTGACCCTGTGGTTGCTGAGTGCTCCAGCTAACTTAATTGAGCTGCCATTCGAATTTGATGTGAGGGTTTGACCAAAGACTATAGATATACAAAGATTGTTCACTCTTTTTACTTATGAATTGGAGAAACTGCAGTGCGCTATATGGCTGAATACGTCCCCGGCCTGCCCCGTCCTAAAGCTATTTTAATGCTATTTGAGCATAAGAAACAACATTTATGGGACAGTTCATGTCAGATTTTGTTGCTGTTTTGAAATAGGCCTATGTTATTTAATTGTGAGTTTATCCAGGAGTTTTTGAGATTTCAGGATCCCCCCATTCAAATAGAAAGGACTTGGTCTTGGATATCCAAAATATAGTTGTGGTCAGAATTATTGGCACCTCTGGTATATACAGTACCAGTCAAAAGTTTGGAAACGTTAGCCTACTATTTTTAATGTTTTTGAAAGAAGTCTCTTATGTTCATCAAGCCTGCAGTAAAAAAAAAAACAGTAATATTATGAAATATTATTACAATTTAAAATAATGGTTCTCTTTTTTAATATACTTTAAAATGTAATTTATTTTTGTGATGCAAAGCTGAATTTTCATCAGCAAGTACTCCTGTCTTTGGTGTCTTATGATCCGTCAGAAATCATTCTAATATGATGATTTATGATCAATGTTGGAAACAGTTGTGCTGCTTAATATTTTTTTTAATAACCTGAGATACTTTTTTCAGGATTATTTGGTGAATAAAAAGTTAAAAAGAACTGTATATATTTAGAATAGAAATCTTTTGTAACAATATACACTACCGTTCAAAAGTTTGGGAACAATAACTATTTTTTTTTTTAAAGAAATTAGTACTTTAATTCAACAAGGATGCGTTAAATTGATAAAAGGTGATGGTAACGATTTATATTGTTAGAAATGTTTTTATTTTGAATAAATGCTGTTTTTATGAATAAATGCTGTTAACGTTTTACTCATCAATGAATCCTGAAAAAAGTATTCCAAAAAAATATATTAAACAGCACAACTGTTTCCATCATTGATAATAACTGAGTATCAAATCATCATATTAGAATGATTTCTGAAGGATCATAAGACACCAAAGACTGGAGTACTTGCTGATGAAAATTCAGCTTTGCATCACAAAAATAAATTACATTTTAAAATATATTAAAAAAGAGAACCATTATTTTAAATTGTTGTAATATTTCATAATACTACTTTTTTTTTTTTTTTAACTGCAGGCTTGCTGAGCATAAGAGACTTCTTTCAAAAACATTAAAAATAGTAATGTTTCCAAACTTTTGACTGGTACTGTATGATCAAAGATGGCTATAAAAATAAATCTGCATTGTTTATCCTTTTGATAACATTATGAAATAAATGTTTTTTCTCCAAAACACGTTGGCCACAATTATTGGCACCCCTAGAATTTTTTTATGAGTAAAATATCTCAGAAGTATATTCTCATTATATACATTTTTATTATGGGTGACTAGGAAAATGAAATTGTCTAGCTATGGCTTCTTGTTTCACATGAGTATAAATATGAGGAAACACAAAGGCCAAATTCCCGTAATCATCCATCACAATGAGTAAAACCAAAGAATATAGTTCTGATGTGCATCACATTTTTTTTGCTGGAGGTCCTGGACATCTTGTTTAGATACATGGCATCATGGACTCTACCAAATATCAACAGATAAAAAAAAAATTAGGTCTAAAATTCCATCAGGACAATCCAAAACAAACATCAAAATCAACACAAAAATGTGTCACTGAGCACAAAATGAAGCTTCTGCCATGATCGTCCCAGTTCCCTGACCTGAACCTTATAGAAAATGAGTGGGAACATGGAACTGGGAATCTGAAGGATCTGGAGAGATTCTGTATGGAGGAATGGTCTCTGATCTCTTGTCAGGTGTTCTCCAAACTCATCAGACATTATAGGAGAAGACTCAGAGCTATAATCTTGGCAAAAGGAGGTTGCAAAAATTATTGAATAAAAGGGTGCCAATAATTATGGCCAATGTGTTTCGGAGAAACACCTTCATTTATATAGCGCGCTTAACAATATAGATTGTTTCAAAGCAGCTTTACAGTGATAATAAGAAATTAAAGTAACAGAGATTGTTTTGGCTTTACAGCAGCTCTAGAATAAAGTTATTGTCCAGCTAAAGTTAGTTTTTATTGATTCACTTCCGTCGCAACGATCATTAGTTATTAATTTTGGGGCTGCTAACCCAACACCGTTCTAACAGAAAACCCTTAAGTTCTTTCTGCTCAAACTTTAATAACGCGAACCTGTGAGAACGCTGATGGCGTGCACATGTGTATTATGTGTTTAGTCTATAGGTATGCGCATTTGAATATAAATGTGCGCAGGCGTGTAGTCCTTTACAAACCAACCCTCAAACAAACTACTTGTCTGGCCTTAAAATTGATAACACAAAATTTTTATCGGTTCCGCGTAGCCACGTGGACCGGAATTATCCCAACAACGTTTTATCTGTAGAGAGGTGAAGGGAAGGAGGCCTTCACAGGGGAGAGACTAGTTGACACTTCAGGACTGCGATGTCGTCGAGTCCAGGCGCAGGTCCTTCATCAGATCTGGATACGGCCTGGATCCGGCGGACTGCAGTAAACCTTGGGATAAACAGAGAGACTAATATTAGCGTAGACGCCATCCTTCTTATGATGTAACGAGTACATCAGGATTTATGGGAAGTGTTCCCGGTTCCAGCTGACCTAATCTTTACAGCCTGACATTGAATTACAGAAGTCTATAATGTATTATGTGAATGCTAGATCAAAGAGATGTGTTTTTAGTCTAGATTTGAACTGACAGAGTGTGTCTGCTTCCCGGACAATGGTAGGAAGATTGTTCCAAAGTTTTGGTGCTAAATAGGAGAAGGATCTACCAACAGCAGTCGATTTTGATATTCTAGATATTGTCAACTGGCCAGAATTTTGAGATTGCAATAGACGTGAAGGACTATAATGCGTTAAGAGCTCGCTCAAGTACTGCGGAGCTAAACCATTTAGTGCTTTGTAAGTAATCAGCAATATTTTAAAATGTATACAATGTTTAATAGGGAGCCAATGCAGTGTTGACAGAACCGGGCTAATATTGTTTGTCATACTTCCTGGTTCTGGTAAGAACTCAAGCTACTGCATTTTGGACCAGCTGTAGTTTGTTTATTAAGGTTGCAGGGCTACCACCCAGTAGAGCATTACAATAATCTAGCCTTGAGGTCATGAACGCATGAACGAATTGTTCCTCATTTGTCAATGAGAGCATATGACGTAATTTAGTTTTATTTTTAAGATGGAAAAATGCGTTTTTACACCCTGGTTGGTACGTACCCTAATGACAAAGATGAATGAATGATATTAAGAAGAGGATCTATGACCTCTGGAAGCATCTCTTTCAGTAGCTTAGTCGGTATAGGGTCTAACATGCACGTTGTCGATTTAGATGATTTAACAAGTTTAGTAAATTCTTCCTCTCCTATAGCAATGAATTAATCTACTTTTTCCTCAAGGAGACTACAATGCACTGCCTGATGCGATACTGTAGTAGACGGTTGCATAGTTAAAATTTTCTCCTTGATATTACTGTCTAAGGTGCTGGAAAAGAGAGAGTTATCTATGATGCTGAGGAGATGAAACTGATCAGGGATATAATTAATAAAGCAATCTTTAGTGGCAGAAGTGATAGGTCTAACATATTTGTAACACAGAATCGACTTTGCAGCCTTGGCTAAATGAAGTATGCACAAGACTAGATAATGATCTGAGATGTCATCGCTCTGCTGTAGAATTTCAACGGCATCAACTTTGATTCCATGTGATAATATTAGATCTAGAGTATGATTACGACAATGAGTGGGTCCTGACACGTGTTGTTTAACTCCAATAGAGTTCAGAATGTCTTTAAATGCCAATCCCAATGCATCTTTTCGTAATCTACATGTATGTTAAAATCACCAACAATTAGGACTTTATCTACAGCCAGTACTAACTATCAGCCAATTCTTTGATAAAGTCTGTATGGTGCCCTGGTGGCCTGTATACACTAGCCAGCAAAAATCTCAAACGTTATTTCTCATTTACACTAGATAGTGTTACATTAAGCACCATCACTTCAAAAGAATTATATTTAAAACAAGACTTCTCAGTAATTCTGAAGATATTACTATAAATAACAGCAACACCTCCCCCTTTGCCTTTCAGACGAGGTTCATGTTTATAACAGTAATCTTGGGGGGTGGACTCATGTTCTTTCATAAAGTCATGTAATCGTCTGATTTTAGTCAGGTTTCTGTCAAACACAGCACATCTAGGTTATAATCTGTAATCATATAATTTACAATAAGTGCTTTTGAAGTAAGGGATCGAATATTCAGCAACCCAAGCTTTATCATTTGTTCATCCGTATTATATCTGTTTTTTATTTGTTGAACATCAATTACATTTTTACCCTTAAATGGGTTTTTTGTATGTCCTAATTCGGGGAACAGACACAGTCTCTATATGATGATAGCTAGGTGAAAGAGGCTCTATGTGATGGGATTTATCTGACCTTGGTGACGTGAGACAGCTAGCAGACGGTCGGTTTAGCCAGTCTGTCTGCTTCCTGACCTGAGCCCCAATTCATGTTTGAGCTCTAAGACTATGAGCCATATTACTATAGAGAAGAGCAGCACCATCCCAGGAGGGATGAATACCATCACTTTTCAACAGGTCAGGTCTGCCCCAAAAACTTTTCCAATTGTCTATGAATTCTATATTATTATATAGTAATACTCTGGCCCCCTACACTTGATTTTCTGTTGATCAATAAAATGTGGCATTTATTTATTTTTTCATTATTATTATTATTATTATTATTATTATTATTAATCTTTTTTTGGCTAATGTTCATAATGTAGGTTATAAACATCACATTTGGTTGCATGACACATTGGGCCTTATTCGTGAAACATAAGCAGAGCTAATTTCTGTTTCAATTATTTGTGAAACTGTTCTTAAATAAATCGTTGCATTCAATTTATTGCACCAGTTTACATAGGAACATATTTCTGAATGATTAATGCAAAAATGTACTCTTATGGTGTTTAATGAATAAGATCCATTGAAGTATTGGACTGTGGCCTCCTGCCAAAAAGTCAGTAATTCGAATCTTGTCTAAATGTAAAAGCAGCTTTATGTTTCCTCACCTGTCGGCTGTGTGTCGTTTACTTAATCGAAATGAGAGAGATCAGTAAGCGATTTTGTTGCTCGTCACAAATTATTGTTTGTGAATCGTGACAGACCAGCTACTGTTCAGTTTCAAAGGCTGTGACTGCAGACTGGCAGGACTACACCAATGGCTGTTTGTTGCTGACTGGCTTATAGTAGCCTGCCAGAAACTCAGCAGGCAGAATTAATGGGGGCCGAGGCGAGAGATGTGTGCCTTCCTTTCTCCTGTCCCTCGACACACATCCTCCTCCTTCAAAACATTGCACTGTGCTGTTGTTCATACCTCAGTACAGTTTTTTGTGTATGTGTCTGCTTGTTATCTCTATTATTTTTTTAAATTCATCTTCCTGTTTTGCAGGTCAATAAGCACGTCAGGATGGAGGCTTGCAGAACAGCAGGGACGGGGATCCCAGCTCATCACTGTGGATGAGAAACTGGTATGAACGTTGGCTGTTTTTTTTTTTTTTACTGTGTTTGGTTTTGGATTGTACTGGGTCACAATTCTTACTTGCTTTTGTAATTCTGTAGAAGTTCAAATTCTTTAACACTTAAAAAAAAAAAATCTTTAAAAAAAAGAAAAAATAGTTGGAAATTATACGGATCAAAAAGACAAAAGTGTTCTGGTGTGTAAATATTTCCTGTATTTTAATTTATATGTTTTATATGTAAATTTTACACACATATTTAGATCACGATATATGTAGATTCTTTTTTATTAATAATATATATTTTTTGATAAATGCTATTGTGCATTAGACAGGGCAAAACATCCTCTCATAAAATCCATCTATACTGAAATGGAGATTTCTAATCCTTTTTTTTTTTCATGTCCTTGTGAAACAATAATGACCCTGTTTACCTATGAGACTTCAGACACTCTGCTGGCTTGAATGTGTGGGACAGGTTTGGCAGAGTGGGGTGTTTGGGTGGACTCTCAGACTATCTCTGATTGTGAGCGGGCAAGTACACCCCGCCTGGTTGAGGGCTCTCATTTAATAGTAGGGGCCACTCTAAAGTAAAGCTGCAAAAGGGCCCCCAAAAAGAGGGGATTGAAAGAAAAAGGGGGAAAAACAGTCCGACAGTAGCAGACTCACAGGAAGACGGCGGCTGTCCTTTTATAATTGGCCACAGAGCTTTCATTGTTGTTTTCAGGCGAGCTGTGCCCATTGAGCGGGATATTTGGTTGTGGTGAGGACTACCTGTCTTATTCAAGACATTTTAGAGAGCCTCCTTATTCATATTTGCTGTAAATGGCATCATACAATTTGCAGTAGTGGTAATGTAACTCTTACAAAAGATTGCAGGAGGAAGAAAAGAAACAATAACATTTTTCCATTATGGAAGTACTGTATGGACAGCCCATTCTTTTTAACTTGAGTGTATTTATGGCATGTCTATAGATCATATGGAAAGCATATGACTACAGTATTGTCTGAATTGAAAGCATCTTTTCAAGGGGTACAATTTAGGAATTAGTTTCTGAAGAACTGCTCTGTGAAGATGACGTGCAGGTCCTCAGTGATCTGAGGTCATCTCAGAATGTCTTGAAGAATATATATTGGGTGTTTTTGTATTTGACCTGAAATAAATTCTACAAGACAATTGGATCTCTAATTTTCTTGGCTTACCCTGTAATTTAACACCGAAACGTGGAGACATGTTGACCAGGATTGATGTGGAAGGGACTAGGGAGAATGCATCACAAAGAGCATCAAATTCAGCACAGACAGATTGACTTTTTTTTTTTTTCCAACCAAAAAAGTGCTTTTATCGTTTTTTTTTAATCTCAAATCAAATTTGAATGTGCATCATGTGATCACAAAATGGATTTTTAAGAGTGTGTTCGAGTAACTACATTCATCATACTTGACTAAAATCAGCAGTAGATGAAAATATGAAAAATATAATTGATCATATTGTTGGTTGATTGATAAACTTGGATGAAATAATTTATAGTCTGATTAATTGGGAAATATTTAATATTATTGTCATTTCTATTTTACATTCCATTTAGTCCAGATAGAGATTTATCGGATGATATCAAAAGGTAAAATAATTAAAGAGAGAATTATATTTTACAAAATCAAGCTCTGGTGTTTATGAATGATATTTTAGTCTACAATTTCTGAACATCTATTAAAAAATCTTGAGCTCTAGTGAAAGTGCTTGCAAATGTGCCACTTTGCAGTGCAGTCAAATGTGTGGCATTGCAAATGACGGTAATTAAGGTCCTGCGTGATTGTGGCGGAGTCTGGGCACTTTCACCCTCTGGTGCCTGCACTGACTTGCTTTTGTTAGTAATTACAGTTTGATTAAGCATGCTGGGCCACGAGAAAGCCTGCATGGCTGGCCAGTGACAGAGAGCTTCACAAGGAATGTCTGAGCCGTGCTAGAGCTCATATAACCAGAGCTTTCTGAATGAACTGTACATGAGGATCTAAGCTGCTTGTGAAACTCCTTTATATCTTTATATACTCCTTTTTTATTTTTACTTTTTATAATGCTGATGTGTAATTCTCATTCATGCCGATTCTGTTTAATATGAAAAAGACCATTATAAGTAAGCCATTTGTATTTCCCTTTGTTTGTTTGAACATCAGCCCAACACACTAACAGTGGCTCAACCAATGGTGTGAGTTTCGGATGGAGTCTGTTTGGCGGCCAATGGCAGACGGGATAGTAGTGTTCATGTTATGTCATTTATTTGCTATCTGCTGCTAGTGTTGTAGAAATTACACACAGTCATTTACTGAAAGTGCATGTATTTGCATGTATATTGAAATGTTTTTGCAAACCATTCTGCATATGAAAATAAATGCAAACAGCAGTGAAATTATGCCTAATTGCAAGCATGAGGCATTTTGTTTAGCAGGAGCCGTAAATTGAATGGACTTGTTAAAATAGCTGTCAAGCGTGTATCGTTGTTAGAGGCTCCAAGGTAGACAGAATTCAAGATCCAGACGTGATTCTGTCCTCCTCCCCCTTCCCCCTCTTTCCCTTCAGTGTTCATCTCAAGTGTCTGTTTTGTCTAGTTGTCCCCTCATACCAGGTGCTTGTCCGAAGAAAAAAAAAAACCAAGGCCGGCAAGTAGGTTAAAGGATATGGCTCTTTAAAGAGGATCTGACAAGAGGCTTTGTGTATTAGTCACTAAATGGTATTTCATTTGCTTAACACTTAAAGTAACCTTTAAAGTGCCCAACAGCACCTTTGTGTGGCAGAGGAAGGACACTTGCACCGGCTGTAGTGTTCCACACTGTGTTCCTCACTTCTTTTTCATCACCCTGTGATCTTCCAAAAGGGTCAACACATTTTTTTCGGACTGCTCATAGTCTAAAAATATGAATGTTAATGTAGTTGTTTGGCCTTTAGTAATAATTATAATTGGGTTGTCTGACTCCTATATAAATCTTTTATTAATTGTAATTGCCATTAGGCCAGTCACAATAACTACTTTTTTGTTGGGCGATATATTGTTCCAGAAATAATTGCGATATGCAATATCATTGTCATTTCAAGACCATTTTATGACACTGAACATATATTCATAATATAACTGCATAATAATGCAAGTAGGCCTAAACAAATTTAAATGACAATGAACTTAGCTCTTAAGAATATTTCGATACTGGAATTAAAGTGTCAAAAAATAATAATAATGTTGAATAAATAAACCTTTGCTAACAAAAAGTGCAAAATAACAAGTAGAAAAAAACAAACACACTTGCACTGCACAAAAGGCACTTAAATGGAGGTTTTCCATCTACAGATTTTTCCCTGACCTTCTTTTCTCAGTAAAGTGTAAAGGTGCAAACTATTGCTAAAAAACACAAACCCTCACCAGTCGCATGTCCATGAACAAAGGCACAGATGCCTCAACAGACCATATCTGCTGCTTAATCTATATATTTTGATTATTATTATTATTATTATTATTATATGACAATTAGAAAATAGGAAGGGTCAAGAGGGAAAATCAATGTTCTTGTTTTGTACTATATAAGTTTCAATGTTCTTGTTTTGTACTATATAAGTTTCATAATCCCTTTTATGCTGAACACTGTTACATTTCTAAAAGTTACTTTTCTCATCTTCTGTAAAAAAACAAACAAAACAGGCATCAATACTGGAAAACAGTTCTAAGCAAAACAGTTATAAGTATTTCTATATTTTGTGATCTATGTGGGAATTTAAGAAGAATATGAGAGGTTGTACACAACAATGATTTTACCATGTGTAAGAGATCATGTTAGACATCCTTGTTTTTATATTTAATAAATTATAAAATATATATTAGTAATAACAATGAACAGTTCTTCCAAGTAATATAATTTATTAGTGAAATCCAATCAGAATTTACAGTTCTGATATATATCCTTTTTATGAAGAGGGATCTTAAACATCTGAAGGTATAGTAATGTTTTTATTTAAACTTCATAATTTAATATAAGGATGGACAATAATAATGGTCCATTGTAAAAAAGTTTTTTTTGCAATTCTTGAGTGATTTTATTTTTAGCATCGTATTAAACATCGTATTTTTTCAAGTCAAACTTCTTTGACAAGTTTCGTTATCAAAACATGTTTGAAATGTTTTAATTTATTAATTAATAATCAATATTATTTATAAGTAGCAACTGTTTTTGTCACCCAATCAGTAAACAAATTGTGGCATGTACTGATGGGATCTGGTCACCTATCCATTGTCACCATCAGTGGTTGTTGGCTCGTTTAAAGCCTGTAATAACCAAAAGTGGTGATTATAGTCAAGTTGTTACCTCACAATCGGACAAACTATTTCAGAACATTAACTCATGAGTTTAACTGAGACCAATCTGGTCCCAACTCATTCACTAAGTCCTTAAAATTAACAGATTCAGAGGAACATTGTTCACAAATTGAAAATTGCTGAATCAGTAATGGCATTAAAGACAAGGCTACCCAGTGTAGAAAAAGGTGATTTAAAAATGGTTTCAATGCCACAGGCATCTTGTTTTTATTTTATCTTCATTGGATGTTTTGCTTGTTGACTAGTTTCTAAATCATTTTAGCAAATTGCTTCCTTCAAACTATTAGATTAAATGAGAAACACATTTGTTCAGAGGGCATATAGTGTTACAATTGAAGAACATCATGTTGCTTATGCATTACACAATAAGGTGGATGCACATAAAACATTGAAGACAAGTCCACATTTAAACACTTTCCGTGTATTCCGAGTATTTTCATGAAGTTGAAGTGTATTGGCACCAAACATAATTGAAACATGAAAAATGATCTTAATCTACTCCTTCAGCTTGAAAAGACCCTTAACAAGATTTTTAGGTTATAAATGCTTGGCCAGTAAGAAGATCTTTCTAAGCACTAAAGAAACCTTGTAATGTCTGCTGATCCGCAAAGATGTGCAGATCTCTCGTTCTCATTTGGAGAGTGAATTCACATGTTTATGTTACTGGTCTGTCTCTGTTTATCATGTGGATCATCCGTCATTGGTCACAAATTGGTCACAAAGTACATTTCTGTATGTGGACACACCAACCTATAATGTCTTACCAAGTCATTTTTGTTTTGGATGTCTCTTAGCAGATTGATCATTTTCCCACGTTTTTTTTTTTATTATTATTTTTTATTTTTTTTATTAATAATCACTATGCACATTTTACCAGAACGATTTTGAAGGGATTGTGCTGGAACAGGGATGGAGGAGTATTATTAAAAACAACTAAATGTGAACTTGATTTATATAGATATACGGACACTACAGCCATCAGAAGTCCTTGAGAGGTTCCACCTGTAACCCTCCGATACCTTTTTTTATCTGAGCTTAAAACATGCCAGTAGGCCACACATGTACATAACTTGGAGTCCACTATGTCAGAAACAGCCAACAGAAGCCATCAGTGTATGAATCTGCTGTCGAATGTTTGCTTTTCACATTCTGAATATCAGAGTGATCAAGCAAAAGTCAAGAAACCTCTTCCGAAGGTACTGTTAAAGTTTAAAAATGTCAATTTTATGAATTTGTGGTTATCACATTTGCTTTCAAATCACTTTAGAATTCAAAAGTGGTACCTCAAGAGAATTTAGTTTTTTGCTTGTAGTTCTGTTCGTAAACCAAATTCTTTCTTGTTTACACTTCGGTATAGGTTTTGTCGGCCACACTTGGCTCTACCAAGCTGCACGCAGGGCTCATTCAAGCAGTCGGCCCCACAGTCTGCCGCTCTGAAAAGGCTCTCATGCTCTTTATTCACAGAGGAGCCAGAGGTGTCAGAAATATAGACACGCTTTCACGTGACGGAGACTTTGCCAGTCTTTTCTCCCTCTCTCTTAAGCCTGGCATTCTGTCT
Organism: Scardinius erythrophthalmus; assembly: GCF_964197995.2. Taxonomy (NCBI): domain Eukaryota; kingdom Metazoa; phylum Chordata; class Actinopteri; order Cypriniformes; family Leuciscidae; genus Scardinius; species Scardinius erythrophthalmus. Next base: position 28,034,632 of record NC_138225.1, read on the forward strand.
GCACATACAGGTATTGAAGGGCTCATTGAATAGTGTCAAACTTCATAGTTCTCATTTTGCTTCCTGTACATGCAAGGAGAAAAGTGCAGTGTTTTTCTTTTGTGGTCCCTCTCTCTGGCCTAATTTTTCTTTCCCCCTTGAAGCACCATATTTAAAGCACAGTCGCTTGCTTTGTCTATGCGCCTTTGTGCATTCGTCTGTTGCTTAGATCACCCTCGTAGTTTTTGTTGTCCTTAATGTATGCAGGCAAGACTAAGTCTAGACTATTTTTTTTTTTTCAATTTTTTTTTTCAATTTTTTTTTTTTTGCAGGACAATAGAAAGTTTTTTTTTTTAGAAAATATTTAAGATATTATTCGGTCTGAAGGTAGGGTATGTGGAATAACTAATAGTATAATTAAATATTATTTATCTTAACCAGAAATATATATTGTGGTTTAAGCGCAGACATTGAATTTAAGACTTGAATGTCTGTTTAGACTAATTGTCATTCTGCTCAGCAGTGTCTTTGAACGAGACCCCTTCTTCTCTGTCCCTTGCGCTAAACATTTCTAACAGAAACATTAATTATCATGTTGAGATGCTTGCCATTTAAACTTTCAAGCTAACTGAATCTGATCCTAAGGTTTGGATATCCACATCATGGAAAGTTCTGACATTTTGCCAAATATTGGTTGTCATTAAGTTACTGGTGTGGTTCTGAGATAGTGGTTTAAGTTATCTTTGACAGTTTTTAAGATTTGTTCATTATAAAGCCAAACATCTTTTCCCCCTTTCACTCAAATTATCCTGTAAAATGGAGCGTATGGTACTGTATTTTGTTCCCAGCCTGCTGGAGTGTCACGTGAAGACTTTGTGTAAGTCAGTGTTTGGAGGCCTTTTGTTCACAGTTCATGCTAAAGAACCTCCTTTATATGAATCAAGTGGCAGATGATAGACAATGATGAAAATTTGATTCTTTGAAGTTGTAATAGCCATTGAAATGTGTGAAGTTCCTGCATTGAAAAGAGAGCTGCTCGTAGGATTCACAACCTTGGGTGGCTGCTTGCTGGGAGGTTTGTCTGTGTGTTGTTGCCGACTTCCCATTGCTGGTCGCTAATTCCCAAAGGAATTGAACTCTCTTTGCCTTTCAGCAGACTCCTTTAGCTCAGCAGCACCACACTAGAGTCTAGGACCATGCAGCATGCTACTGTACACACATCTTTCAGAGCACCTTCTTGTAACAGTCCTCTCATTCTTTTTATACAATAAAACATGAGCACTGTTAAAGGGGTCATGACATGGATTATTTTATTTTAATATGTTCCTTGGTGTTCACCTATGTTAATAAAGCTTTTTGCTAGAAAAACAAAACACACACACATAGATAGATAGATAGCCTATATATTATTATTATAATTATTATATGTGGAAAAACCCACATTGTTTTCAACCCTCATTCTGCCCATCTGTCTGAAATAACCCGGAGGAGTGGCTCCTTTAAGGCTTTTCCATAAACTGCCACTGTTATGATTGCCTGACGTCATTGCATAAGAAACTGTATCATCACCAACTCACAATTGCACATGAGTAAGTGTTTTAAAAACATCCATATAAAACCATTACAGAAGTCACAGTTTGGTACGTACCTCAGTTTTGGTTTCATGGAGTTTGGTACAACAGGAAAAGGCAACAAATCCCCAATGCTAGGTTTCTTTTCATTTATTTTAAACAGACAGCAGTGCAAATTACAGTTTGCCTAGCAGCATTTAGTCCCCCCTGAGGTAGTTGTACTTCGTACGTTTGACTGAATTGTTTGCTTGACAACTCTGGAGACTGCCGGAGTTGTTCTGTGCACACTCACTGACTGAATTCTAAATCTATTTCGAATTCAGGCAAATTTGCTCATCATAAACAACAAAGTGCAGAAAAGATGCAAGAGATTAATTGTGCAGTATAGACCTCTTTAGTGATTATAAAAGGAGTTTTTGCAAAAATTCACATTAGATTGAAGTCATCATGGCCTCAGTGTTCTTTGCTCGCTTTCTTTTTTGTCATTTATTCTGTTGAATAACCGTTTTGTTTTTCATGCTACTGAAATAACCAATGTGAAGCCTTGATTTTCTAATCTGTAAAAGCAATTAACGGTTCTTAGCTTGTTTTGTCTGTAGCCAGAATATTGACTTGCTTTTCCCTGCACAAAAAATTTCTATTAATCAACAATAATGATTTTTGTCATATTACAGCTTCACCCTCTGAGTTCCTGTTTTTCTTTTTTAAGGTTAGGCTATTTACATTCTGCAATTTTTGTGTAAATACATGTACATGAGCAGCATAAGATTGTCTGTGTAAAAACAAATGCATGTCAGATGCAGCCAGGCGGGTAATCCATCGACCGGAAGTTGAAGCCGGCCGCGTGCCACCATCTTGTAGCAGAACTTCACCTGCTGTTAGCATTCCATTGACTCCCATTCATTTTGGCGTCACTTTGACAGCGAATAACTTTACATCTGAGGCGTTTAAAGACTCCATTTGTCCATTATTTATTTCTAAAGAAACACGACAATGTATAAAGGGCTCCATTACCTTCTATGTTACATTATGGCCCCGTAGAAGCCGTTTTTGTAAAAATAGGCTAACGATTGCGTCATAACCACTCGACTCTCTGTCGCACAGTAGAGAAATTACCGTACAGACAGGAGGAGAAGCTCGCAGGCAATCGGGGGGACGTCAAGGGAGAAGCCCATAGATATATTATACTGTACTGTCAAAATAATTAATCAGAATACTTACTCCTGCTCACTCACTCCAAAGAACTCTTTGCTCAAGCTCGCCGTCTCTGCAAGATTAACGTTGGCAGTTTGCACGCACAGCTACTAGAAGATTTACATACTGTATTTCAGACAGGTTGCTCACGTCATCAAACTTAGTTTGAGTCGGTTTGAGTCTGCGCGTCAGGAACGGAAGTCCTAAAAAATCGCTAAAAATGGGCTTCACTTGTCTCAATTGAGTTCCAATGAGATGGCTCTGTCCACTTCTTATACTGTCTATGGATGCAGCTTCTGTTCCACCTTTGCAGTGTAAAGATGGCTTTTGTTGATGTTGAAAAAAGTGTAACTATCTATAGCATTGTGATTTGCTTATAAAGTATTCAAAAAAGAACACAAAAATGTTTAATAAGGTAGTTGTAGCAATTGTAAAGGTTCAGGGAAGGAGGCGGGAACTGGCGAATGTTCAACGTAACTTTTAATTCTAAAATAAACAAAATAACAAAATGAAAGTAAAGCGGCAGCCCCTCACAGACGACTGCCCATATAAACATAATAAACAACAACATAAATAGTCCAGGCCTGGTCCTCTCGTCCTTCACTCTCGTTACTCCTGCTTTTATCCTTCCGGAGCTCCTCCGTGTCGCAGGTGACCCGCCCTGCTTGCCTACAGTAATTATAAAAATTGTATTTTCAAAGGTAAAGAATTACCCTGGAAATCATTTATTCATTTAACCTAGCGCTAATATTGGTGTGTGACAATCCAGCTTAAATTGATTTGGGAAAAACTCTGCAATCATATTGTTACCTTTTGAATGTTTCACCTACTGAAATCGAAACCGTCAGGTTTAATGTACTATTTAATTCAAGTTTGCAGTGTTCTTTTCGCTTTCACACCTGAAAGCCCAGGATTCTGACCTCTTACTGGAGACCTGCTGTGAAGATCACAATAGACTGTCTCGATGCATTTTGAGAGTGTGAGAAATTAGCTTGTCTAGACAAGTGCACGTCTGCATTCAAAAAAGGAAGTATTTGGCCTTTTATGCCCTTTGGGGAATAGTACAAATATGTGAGAACAGCAAAGCTTCTTTTTATGCCTTTTTTATGAGAGCACAAATGTGAATCTTGTTTTTGGCAAACCACACATTAAAGTGTAACTTTGCCGATTTTCAACCTGCTTTGTATTATGGGTGTTGATGTGTTCCTACTTATTTGGCAAAAGTAAAGACGACAGCCTTTCTCTGTATTCTCTAGTCTGTATAGGCAGCCAAGTTTTTTTGAAGCAGTGAAGCACCCCTTTAAAGGCCATTGCACACTTAGTCCGAAATTCGCATCCGAAATTTTCGCACGTAAAAAAAAAAAATCGACCTCACGTTATGTCAATCTCGCTTGCACACTGTCTACGAAACTTTCGTCCGTAATAAAAAAATTCGGATCGGGTTCGATTTTCTGCGTTTTTCGCATCCACAGCCAGTATTTTGAGAGGTTTTTTGACAATTCAGAGCCACCGTACAAGCGAAAAGGAATAAACCTCCCCTTCAATCAGATCGAAATTTCGGATCGATTAAGGTGTGATTGAGCAGCCAATTAGATTACTAATCATGTATTATTTGGGTATAAAATATAACCTGTATACAGCTCCGCCGGCCGTGTGTGTGTGTCCGTGTCCGTCCGTCCGTCCGTCCGTCCATTAGACGTACTGCCAGTCTCTGTTCAGGATCGATTGGTTCATGGAAATTGGTGGTCTTCTTTTTAATATGTGGCTCCAGTATCGCTAGCAAAGCATCAAACTGTTCCACTGACAATCTGTGGTAAATTTTGAATCGCTCGGGATAATTTTAAAACTCCTTGATAAGGAGGTGAAACTCTCCTTCCTCTCGGCGCAATTTCAGGATTGGATGGACCCAATATTTCCTCTTTCTTTTTCTCTTTTTAAGAAGAAAGAGGGCAACAAAATCATCCTCACTGCTTGACGAATCCATTTTGTATTTTTTGCGTTTTTTTCCGCAAAGGTTTAATAAATACGCATCGGACTCAGTGTGCAAGGTTTCTGTGCGTGACGAATTTTAAGGCTGACGAACACGAAAAAACGCATACGAAAATTTCGGTCTCAGTGTGCAATGGCCTTAACTCTTAAGGTCCTTGCACACTGAGTCCGAAATTTTCGCATGCGTTTTTTCGTATTCGTGAATATTCGTGATTCGGTGGCTCTAAATTTTCAAAACACCATTCAAAATGCTTGCTACGGACGCGAAAAACGCAGAAAATCGAACCTGATTCGATATTTTTTTTGACGGACGAAAATTTCGGAGGCAGTGTGCAAGCGTGATTAACATAACGTGAGGTCGTATTTATTTTTTAACGTGCGAAAATTTCGGATGCGAATTTCGGACTCAGTGTGCAAGGGCCTTTAGGATTTGATGAACAGCTTTGCCTTAAGTAGTCACATTGTAGTACCCATATGAAAATGTTCTCTTATCTCTCTCATTTTGTCAGGACATTACAGCTTTGACTGGCGTTCCTGAGGAGCATATCAAGACGCGCAAAGTCCGTATCTTTGTGCCCGCCCGCAATGCCATGCAGTCCGGCATCAAAAACACCCAAAAGTGGAAGATGGATTTCGACACCAGAGAGCGCTGGGAGAACCAACTGATGGGCTGGGCCTCCTCGTGAGTGGGCGTCATTATGATAAACGTGCCTTTTGAAATGCTGGATAAAATCCATCGTCTGAATAATTTTTTATTCCCAATCCAGGGGAGACCCCCTCTCCAACATGGTGCTTGCTTTCAGCACTAAGGAGGAGGCTATCGCTTTCGCAGAGAAGAACGGTAATCCATTTCAAGTTTTTCCACTATCGTGACCATATTTTTTAAACACGACAATCTTCCTATTAGAATCGCATCCAAAAATGTCTCTTGAGAGAGAGGATGCTTAGCTTTGAAAAGGAAATGTGTTTGTGTTTGTGGCATAACGATTTGCATTTATCCTCACCCTGTCTTCTTCGGCCTGGTGTTTACACTGCACATCAGCAGCAGTGGACATATCCCAAATCCAGCCTGTAAGATATACTTGGCTGAGCCTGCTCTGCGCCTGTTTATTTTTACAGGTTGGAGTTATGATATAACAGAAAAGAGGGTCCCGAAGCCGAGAGTGAAGTCATATGGAGCAAACTTTTCCTGGGACAAAAGGACCAGAAGGTCGGCCAAGTAGAAGTCCCATCTCTGCCTGTCTGTGTAATCTTTAACAGACCTGTAAAAATAATATACTCTATGTATCTAATAAAGTTCCTTTACAACATGTTTTTTTTATTGTGCTTCCTTTACCAAGTCTGGAGATTATGTCACGAATCATTGTAATGACACAATATCCATGGTAGTATTTAGCACTTATTAGAACTGAAGCTGTTGTTTGTTCTAGCTGTGTGCTTTGAAACGTCGTCTCCGTTTCCTCAGAAAATAATTGTCGTCAGGTGGTTTGTTTTTCCACCCTTCAAATCCTCCTGAAGACAGTTTAGTGTTAATGTTTCTGAAACGGCAAGATGAGGTAAATGTCAAGCTTCAAAGACTGAATGCCGCTAGATATGTTTACTCTCATGCCCCTCCAGGGATGAGCCGAGATGAGGAAAACACCTGTCTGCTCCAATTGATGTTCAATTGAAAAAGCAGTGATCGTTTTACTCTGTCGTCTCTTCTAGCACATTTGCACAGTAACCGTTGTTACTGTGTTGCTACTCAAACCATGTTCGTTTTACATAACATTACAAATCTACGTTATCTGGAATCATTCACCATAGCATGTAAAAGAAGTAATTGGTGAGTGACTGCAACTTCCAGAGAAGTTCTTCTATGCAAACAGAAAGGAGACCACACAGATCATTGTGAAGGAGCTACTTGAGCACAAGATGACTTTGAGAAGCTCTGCATAGCACTGGCCTTTAGGGAAGAGCGGCACAAACTGCAAGACAACAGTCCTCTGAAAGAACAATGTTTGGAGTTTGTCAGGATATGATGTGAATTGTGGGATCATGTGAGGTCAGACTAGAGCATTTTCTGCTTTATCATCTTGTATGATGGTCATGGTCATGCGTGATTGGTTTTCACCAGCAGAGAGAACCGGTTTAAATCGGAAAGTTTTGTCCTTATGGGAACATTGGCAGGATTCAGTTTCAAATTATTTCCCTACTAGTTGAATTGTGTGGGAAAAGCTCTGGCTATAGATCAGATATAGAACAAACCTTTTTTGGGTCTAACTCAAGACACTACAATTTCATACAAAATATTGAGAGTAATAAATCGATGGGTACATGTTATTTTATCAATGGCAGAACTCAATCCTTTAAAAAATCCATACCACTGACCAACTGATATGTATTTTTTTTATTGATTTCACTCTTAATATCTGTACAAATACATCAAACTTTGTATATACATATGACATTTACATAAAAATACAAAACTATATATTTATAACTGAATTTTGTTTTTATCTTGAGATGTCTGAAAATAAAAATGCAATTTGACAAAGTGAAAACAGCGAAAAAGAGTCCTCTTTATGACCTTTTCTTTAGCTCTGCAAGAGCAATATAGAGCAGAATATTGGCAAAAACAAGACAAAAAGTTGCATGGCACAGTTTTCTCAAACAAGTATCACCCACTGCTGATTTCTGTTCTATCGCAGCGCTGTTGCTGTTGATGACAGATAGCATTTTGTACAAGTTAATAATCATCAGGGGTTTCCTATATGAGAAACGGCTCATTTTCAATGTTATCCTGCTACACCATATCACAAAACATTGAAGAACGTTCAAGAAAATCCCTTTGGTCAGTTACACTAAACTGTAAACAAAACCAGAAATATACATGTACATTAAAGAGTGACATTTTTTTCCTATGCATTTCCATTTTTTTTCCAATAAATAAACTCACAAGCTAACATGCAGGTATGTGTGAAATAAACATCTGTGATACAGATTTGACATTGATAAGCATTTATACAGCTCAGGGAATGCAATTTACAGCTTGCAGAAGACTCACACTTTACATGATAGCATTTCACCTCACAATAAATAACACTGCTTCTCTTTGGACAAATATATCTCTCGGTCATAATAAAAAAAAAAAAAGAAAGAAAAGGGAAAGACAACACAAGTGATAACAAAATGGCATGATAGACAAGTAAGCCAGACACTGTAAATGTATAAATTATAAAACAGAACACTGTATAAATAAACATCAAGCAGACTGAACTACATGTATACTTCTTTCTTTTTTCTCTGAAAAATAAATTAGCATACACATATGTACAGTGTGGACGTGATTCCGTGCCCTAGGACTGTTCCACTGGTTGATAGGGCTTTATCCATCCAGTACAGGTGATAATTGGATGTAAGCCATGTAGTCCTGGTCTTCCTCATCGTCATCTTCCTCCTGGTCTTCAGTAATGGCTATATGGGAGAATACATGGTAGCTGTTGCATGAATATAGACCACAACAGCGCAGAATGTATGTGAGTATTTGTCTTTTTATCCCAAAGCCTGTGACAATCTAGTGGGTTTTAGGCTACTTGCCAGCTTGACCAGGTGCTCTAGCTCCCAAAATTATGCGACAAGATGTACGTAATAAAGGAAGTCACTGGTGTGACGGGACAGGGCTGATCAGAGGCTTTAATGGCTCTTGTCTGTTTGGCAGATTTCCGAATCAAGACCAAAAAAATGCTCTTGCGTTCTACGACTGGCTGCTATTTTTCTGGTTTCGCGTCTATATCCAACACTTTGGATGCACTGTTGTACACCGGTCGACCGTAGCTACGTGGTCAAGCAATGGCACAGTTCTGAGGTATATAATATATATATATATATGTATATGTATAGGTATATATATATATATTCTACATAAAAGCTTACATTGAAAAAATGGCAAAGCAATGAAACAAATAGTCCCTCACAAACAAATAGGACAACACGATCACAGCAGAACTGCACACACATATTCACCTTTCTAATGTTAGATGTCTAACAGCAGAGACAGAAATAATAACAATCTTGTCCTGCAAACTGTAAAATGCTGGTGTCATTCAAACCATGAGGTGATCATAAAGTTGGTCCCTTGAAAATGATACCTTAAGGCACGAGAACATTAAGGTAAGCCGTTCATTCACATTGATCATTTGATTGGTTTGCTAGCACAAATTGGAATGCAAGTATTCCCTCTCTTTGATGCTGTATTATTGATAGCAGATCTAGCTTCATCAATTCATTCTCAAAGCTAGTTAACCATCTGTCGAAATAGGTAGTCTAGTTAACTTTTAAACAATGGCACCAATGTTACAATCACCTTATGTGAGTGTAAGGAAAAGGATTTGTGTCTTTTCAAACCCTCAGGGCTATTTATGTCATAGTGCATTTGAAATCATTGATTACAGCCAAACGCATTAATCAAACAAAAAACAAAATTCATAAAACACGTACATAATAACCATGAATATGGACTTGACAAGTTGATATGATTATATAAGGCTCTACATTTACACTATAACAAAGGGGGACATATGAACTCAACCTGCTGGTCAGTAACAGGTCAGAGCGAACTAGAATTCAAACATGACGATGTCCACTAACTGCAGAAGTTAGTCCGCACATGTTTTCTTGTTAGTTAAATGAAGAAAATTAGTACGTCAAAGGACTCCTTGAAAGAGCTCTTTGTAACATTTTTTGAACTCTTGTTTTTTTTATACATTGTATTCATTGATTTCCATTGATTTAGTAGGTTCTTTTTTTAAATATTTTTTTTTTCTTTTTCTTTTTCTTTTTTTCTTCTCAAGAAAATGCAAAATGAATGAAGCCAGCCAAAGAGGACATGCAAAGAACTTCCAATCATAAGTCCTTTCTGTAGCTTAACTCTTAGCAGCAGGAAGGGAATGGAGAGGCGTTATTTGGAGGGGTGGGAGGTTTTGGGGAGGAGGTTGCTGGGGGCAGCATTGGATTGTCTTTTAAGATGTATTACTTACAGTTGCAAGATCCTAAATGCTTAACCTCCAGGAGAACCCCCAAAGAGCAAGCGGCCTGCTTCATGGCGCACTCGCTGGGATATGTGGTGTTGTCGCTGGCGCACACGGCCTCCTCCGAGCGACTTTCTGGGCATGACTCCACACAAACTGAACAGCGCCCGCGACCCATCTTGGCATCCCATAGACACTTCTTCCCTGCGCTGCACTGGATATCATCGCATGACTTGGCCTCTGTGAACACAACAGAGGAAAAGAACCGTCAATTTCTACTGACAACAGTACAAAGAAATACAGAAATGTAGTTGTAGTTGTTGTGGGCAGCTGTAGGCAAGTCATGTTCAGTTTGTTATAACACACGAGATGATGTTGCCAACATCAGGAAACAATTAGACACCAATGACTTTCCTTTGCAAGTAATAATCACAACTGGGATTGTTACGAAAGACATTGTTGCGTTATGCACTCTGAACCAATACCCCACCAAACTGCACTATTTCGGTATTTGTAACTTTTCTCATTTAAATGAAACTCCTAGCAAAATGTATGTGAACACTCACTGATGCATTTCCCTTCGTACGCCACTCCAATGGATCTACCGAGCAAGCACGTGGCTCTCCTCAAATGGCACGCGCTGGCGTAAACAATCCCATCGTTGCCACAAAGGTACTGGTCCGGAGATGTAACCTCTGGGCATATGCGGTTGCACGTCACACAGTACGCGTTGTTTGTCTGGTCCACCACACAAGTCGAACTTCCCGGACACAAGACGTCACGACACGTCTCTGTGAGGATGAGAAGGGAAGACTGAATGATTTTCTTATTTTCACAACCAATGACCTAGTTGACCAAAATGTTTCTTTATTCTTACTTTATAGTTGAATTGTGACTTTATTTAGTATTGTAAGTGCTGCAGGGCTGGATAAAAGTGCAGGTTTTTTTGGTGTGAAAGCAGTGTTACATACTTTTGCATTTGCCTTGATACTGCACCTCCAGATCTGGGTGCCCTTTGCATTTGGATTTCAGAAGGGCACATTCATCTCGGTATGTTTTTCCGTCCGAGCCGCACACCGGCCCCTTCCAGGTGATGTTGGAGCAGTCTGGGGCACAGACGCAGCGAGGCTTACTCCTCCTGTTCATTTTACATCTCTTCCCAGGGCCACAGTCCACATTATCACACGTCTCTAAAATTCAGAGAGGCACACAGGAACATGTTATTTAAAAGCAGCTGATTTTTTTAATTGCACTCATATCACACATTAATAATCTATTATTAATGAATCATTTTTTTATTCGTTTTTATTTAGGCTAATTAAAGCAAGAGATGTGTGAGAGATAAGGATGGGGATACTGAGGCACAGTTTTTATGTCTAACTTTTTTATGATTACTTTTTAAATATGCATGTAATACGTTTTTATGATATAAAATAGCAACCATATGCTTATTAGACGTTTCCACCTGAACAAACGAACATGGGATTCTACCTTTACAAGGTATGCAGTTTGGAGCACCGCCATTGAAGATCATCCACCTGAATAATGTGCTGTTTGGCACATCTTCCTCGGTCCAAGATGTACCGAGCCTCCCACTCCGGCAGCATTCCTCTCGACTCATCCCAGGCATGTAGAGGACCTGACATCTCCCGTTCTTGCCTTGCTGTAGCCAGCAGTTACCAGCTGTAAACAAAAAGAAAAAGAGCCAGTCGTATTAAAGTCTGAAGCCAATGACCCAGACACAACACGTGCAGCCTGTATTAGCTGGAGCTCTCTTGCTCCCCCTCCCCCCCTGTATTTTGTCTGATTTTTCCCAACGTAATGCGACTATTTTACACTTGCATGCCTTCACCCAGACAACTCAAGGGCTCTGGGTCTGGTCGGGAATATGCTTTTCCTGTCGTCGATTATGTTATGACCAGGCAGAGATTCATTGTCTTAAATTAAGTGGCAGTATACCTATTTAAACAATGTGCATGGCAGTCTAGACTCCAGTTCCTCGAGCGCTCTGTGCCAACTGTCTGCGCTCATCACGTTTCACCACACTTACAGGAGCATTACAAACGCTGCTTTTACCAACACAAACGCATTTATCCGCTGCTCATAATAAGGTTCAGATATTTTTTTTTTTAACTGTCGGGTCAACCATGAGGGGAATTAGTCGTGTTTATTTATTAAATTAGGCATTCGCGCCGGGGATAGCCTACCACGAGCCAGACAATCCAATTAAATCATGCAGTCACGCGAGCTTCATCAAACTTTGTTTAAAAAAAGGATCGTGCTCTTTTAACGACCGATACGCAAAGCGATTCTAATAATTAAATGAATTTTTTTTTTTTTTTTTGCATTATGTCCACTGATTTTTGAAAGCCAGACGAGGTAGGCAGTCTAATTTCACTATTTGAGAAAAAATACAATCGAATGTCTAACGCATATTTGTTAAATATGCATTTAAACAAAACATTCATTCTTCATATTATTGATAGACAAAAATACTATCATATTGATATTAAACATTTTATTCATTATTATCAAGACAAGAAATGCATCTCGGCGTCCTCTAGTTTTGACAATCTTGACGTGGGCATTTATTTTAAATAACGATACAATTTTCTGTTCAATTTTTCATTTCTTAATTTAGCCTAGTAAATTTCGGCTGTTCTTTTCTTTTTTAGATAATGGTGCATGCAAGGACGCACCTGTCTCGAGGATACCAATGCAGGCGCGAGCCAAGAACAAAACTTTACAGTTGTCTAGTATTTAAGCAGCTCTCTTCATTCTAAAGGAATACTTTAATTCTTAAGGAACTGCAGCCCAACCCCATGTCTAAAGCATGTCAAAGAATAATTTGGAAGAAACAAATAAAGAAAAAGTGCACTCACCTTGCACTTTTTGATCTTCAATCAAATAACATAGCCATAATAGTAATAAAATCATTCCCGGGTGGAGGTGCTGACGCTTTAGCATCCTTAGCATGTTAAAAGAGAGAAAGAGTATTGAGACGAGCAGCGCAAAAGTAATCTTCTTACTCAGGCAGTGCTGAATGAACGCTGCTCTCAGAGTGCCACCTCTTTTTAAGTGTATAAGGGGTCTCGGGCCGACTGTCTGTGGTGTGGGCGGTCTTCCTCTCTGTGGGGGTGGGGAGAAAGACTTTTTTCCCCCAAGTTCTTTCAATCCAAATCAGGTGACATAGCTGGTTGAAACTTTCTCTTGCCTCTAAATCACATCAGAGTTTTGCAGAATACTAAGTCGCAGGAAGCACACATAAAATGGTCCCATTTGTATATGGTAACCAAGAACCATCCTTATGGATATCCAGACCTGATCAGACGTGGATGTGACTTTACAATTACACAGGAAAATAATATTAGCATTTTTAAACTCACCCCAAAGACCCAGCTACCAATGAATATTGCGTTTTTAGTGTTAACAAAAGGGAACATGTTTGTAGGTGAATGATTATTAGGACATAGGCGGGTGTGAATTAGACATACAACTGCACATTGATAGCCTGCGACAGTCCCCACAAACCTTTGCGGAGATGGGAAATGTCACAACTTTCCGGGCCATGACAGGTCTGATTAACAGTAGAGGGTGTTAATTTAATACAAGGTTACTGCTGAAAGGTGATCTGAGCAAGGAGACAATGGATTACAGAATAAAAGCGAGAAAGACTATTATTAGACGAGACAGGTGTTGCGGTTTCCCCTCGGGATCACAATCTATATCCCATTCAATTTCCGAACGGCGGTGGCGCGAGGCAGACTACACGGAATTCATTTCCATAGAAGTGAGACGCGAGAGACTGTGTTTTGCCTCTGTGCTGGAGGCGCACGCGCGACCTCTTCTGCAAGATTCTTGAAGCACAGAAAACAGACGTGTGCGCGCACGCTCAACTTCAGTTAGGGCCAGGCCATCAACTTTAAGAGGACGGGAGTCTCGTCGTATGTTGAATGAGACTAGCGAACACACGAGATTTCGGAGTATCTGTTTCTTTATTTGAATTTGATTCGACTTTTAGAATTGTTTGATTTTTATTTACATTTTAGCAAAACCAGTCATTATAGAACAAACGTGTGTATACTGGTCTACTTGCGATGAATTGCAACTGAAATGAATCTACAATTTCTAAATGTGTAGGCTATTTGTAAGCCAACCGTATAGGCTATTCAAAATATGTTTTTCGACAAATCAGACAATCTCCAATTAGGCTAGTCTATGTGAAACCCAAAAGTTACCCAACTAAAGTAGGCTATAGGCTATAAAAAAGACCATTCATCGATTAAATCAAAATTCCAGTTGGTTTGAATCAGATTGCTTTTGTGTTACATGAAAATGATTAGCCTATGTTTTCCATTCAGAACTGACGCGTTTCTGTCCTCCATTTCTGACAACGTCACGTTTGTAGACTATAGCCAATATATAAAACTCCAGGAGAGCATATTGTAGCCTGTACGGTGAACTTTTGGCACACACAGACTTTATACAAAGTCTACTTCCCAATACGTTGGCAGTGATTTTATTTTAATATTAGGCTATTATCTGCGTTTGACAAAATCTCAGGGTCTGATCAAAGCATGAAGGCTAATACCTTTTGTTCAAGCCAATAAATGACAAAACATGTTACTTGTATCTCCACCGGCTGTCAGTTACAATATGAGCCAACCGGATGACAAGCATAGCCTAATGACTGGGAGTGTATCATTAGAACAAGTTCCCTAGCTGCAATGTTTGTCCCGGGTCACGTGGTGCACGTTGAGGCAACTAAGCATTGCTTGGTTTCAAAAACACGTATCCAAAACAAAATCCACATTGTCCAAAATCCAAAATAATATTTGGTCGATCGAATATTTTGTTGATGTTCTAACTACCAATATGATGTGCTGTGTTTCCAGATATGCAAAATGATAAATAAGCCTAGCCTGACTTATTAAGAATTGTTAAAATACGGTGGAAACCAAAGTAAATAAAACAAAAATACATTATTATGATAATGTCACCTTAGCTACTTTTGTTATGAAGGCCACAACCTTCATAAGGTTCCTCCAGCTATATCTTGTTGTCGTCACATTAACAGTTATATTGAATAGTAATAATATGCTGACATCTAGTGGCAGTGTAGTGCTTGTACAGTTGTTGCTAACTTTGCATTTAGACACAACATAGACATTATAACATTTTTTTTATACGTTTTGGAGTGATTTGACAGCGACTCACAAAAAATCAAACCGTGATTACCTTAGTCAAAGATCAAGAACAGAATGTATTATTCATGCCTCCAGTATCCACTAGATTGCTTCCAAAATACTGCAAACATGCAGGCTTTAGCTCAGACCTCAGGAACCAGTAAATTACTTTTTAAACCATTCAAAACAAACAGAATGTTCTGAAACAAAATTGTCTGAAAATGTGCAATAAAGGCACCTGGGAAAGGTAAAAAGGTCAAAATGTGAGTAATAGTTCCAAGTGGTTTCTGAGCTAATCCCTCCCCTCTTGAAGTATTTTCTGAATATTTATCAGAATGTGGTTTTCATCGCAGACCTACATACACCTAAGGAACCTTTGTTAAAGAAATATGGTTGGAATTATGTTTTTATAAATGCCAAAACTAGGAAGCTACACAAATGTCACTCTTTTATTTAAAACTGGACTAAAACAAGTGGGTTTTGAAAATCTAAATCTTTGGGGGAAAAAATCAATTAGAATAAAAATATTTAAAAAGAGGTTTACTCAGTTGAACAATGCCATGTTTTTATAGACACGCTAGAATAGAGTTCAGCAGCAGTGTTTACTGAGGTGCTGGATGTTCTTGTGCTATTTTGCACATATTTTCCACTCGTTTCTCAACCTCTTGTCATGACACTGCCCATCATCTATCCCGTTTTACCATTTAAGGAGTAAGCAAAAGGAGAAAAATAAACAGGAATATCTGATATCTGATTACAGTGGCATGCAGTGGTGTTCTGAAATGAGGAGGCTAAGTCCTCAGGTTTTTTTAAATAAATAAAATGTAAATTCATATCCCATGCAGATACACTTAATGTTGTCACATTTCCCTGGTTAAAAGAACATTACTTTACATTACATCTAAATATTTTGGATATTTTTTTATTTTTATTTTTACATAAACAATGTAATTTATGTTCTATTTATTAAAACCAAGGATAAATCTCGTCAAGTTAGAGTTTTAAGCATTTTTATATTTATTCCAAAACAATAACTAAAGGCAGTAACATTTTAAACTATATTGTATCCAGCACCTTTTTTTTTCTTCTTCTTTTTTTGTGATAATATTCAATAGAGTTAGTAAGAGTTTCAATGAACTCTGCTTAGACTCGCTCTGCACTCAACACACTGTTTATAGGCTTGGGAAACATTTAAAGTCCCCATGTGGTCAGTAATTGTAAATTAAATGTAATGTAAATTAAAACTCATCTTTGATCACCAAAAAGACATAAAAAAAAAATAAAAATAGCTTGAATATAACACCCTTGCTTCATTTAGTATACGCGGATCCATGAATATGCATATTAGTCCCCACCTACACTCACTCACAGCTTGGACAACCTGATACACTGTCAATTTTACTGTAAACGCTGCACAATGTCAAGTGGAAATATTGGTTTAATTCAGCTATATATGTTTCAACCAGAAAATGATTCAGAAGAAGTGGAAGAGCAAATTATACAGGCTTGTCTGCAAGTCGATGTCTCAGAATGGTAATATGTTTTATGCAGGGCTAGACATTAACTTTTTTGCTCACCAGCCACTGTGGCAAGTGGTTTTCTTTCTCAACTGTTTACGTTCACTTAAAACATAACTTACTGTTTACATGAATACTCGCCTCATGTGGGCTCTTCTGCTGTGTACATTTTGTCAGAGGCAAATGTGTGTGTGTGTGTATACCTATATTTTGGGGAAGAAATTAGCTAAATCTGACAAAACCTCCTTTTGGGGACATTTGTATAAAAAAATAAAATATAATAATAATAATAATAATAATAATAAATGTAAAAAAAAAAAAAAAACGGGTGAGGGTGTGTGTGTGTTCAAAGGTAATGACTACTTTAGACTGGTTGCCTAACAAGTAATTGTTACCTGTTATTTGTTTATGGAACAAAATACAAATACCAAAAACCGATTGCACAATTTCACAATTAGTAATTACACTGTGTGACAGTATCATACCAAAATAATTACAGACTAGGCTACTTGTGATTTCATGCTTGCATCTCAGCAGAGCTTGGTTTGCCATTATAAGCTGAAAAAGAGTTTGCCTTATCTGACATAATTTTACCTGGTTGCTGGTAACGTGTAAAGCGTAACAGTGAATGTAAAAGATGTATTTTATGTATTTTTTGATTTAAAAAATCAAAACCAGATTTTTTAAGATCTGGTTTTGTTACACAGACCTGGCAATCCTGTAAACAGCTAACCTAGCTAGTTACTTTTTTTTCAATTCTAATATTCAAATGTTAGTGAGAAGAAGAAAAAGAATAATAATAGAAAAACCTTAGATATCAATCTGCATATCTGATGAACATTGGTTACTAATCTTTAGTAACTTCTTTGAAGGCATCGTGAATAAAACAGCTCAATATTTAACAAAGAACATACAGACCTGAACCAGAAGCAATGCAAACAGTTTGTTGCGCATAAGCCGCATTCAGCATATTTATTACCAATGCAGCGCTTTTCCTATAGATGGCAGCATTTATCAACATTTTAGACTTCAAACATAAAGTCTCTGTCTGGAATGGAAACAGTGCTGTTTAAAGGTACAATATGTAAGATTTTTGTAATAAAATATCCAAAAAATCACTTGCACAGTGTGATATATTTCCTGCAGTTGTGTACTTACAATATCCCAAAAGTTCCCAAAGATTTTTAATTTCAGAGAAATTCCTATTTTAAATAATGGCTCGTCCCTGGTCATTGTCGCCTGCCAATGACAGTTTCCGCTCGTACTACCATAGTAACCATGGCGACAGACGTGGACAACTGCGTTACATCTAGCGCAGTGGCGGAAAGAGTACTAAAAAATTGTACTTAAAGGTATAGCGGAGGATCTTTCTGAATTTTAGATAAGACCCGCCCTCCACTTTTTGAAAAGTTTGATTGATTCACCAGAATGATTGACAATTAGGAGGACCAATAGTATAGGTGATCCACCCGGAAGTAAAAAATCCTCCGCTATACCTTTAAGTAAAAGTATTGCTACTTAAGTAATAATTTACTTGAGTACAAGTATAAGTACTGAAATATAATATGACTCAAGTAAGAGTAAATAAGTAGTTTGCTTAAAAACTACTCAAATAACTACGTTACAAAGTACTATTTTTCTATTTTTACCCAAAATGGGAAGATGATAGCGATATGGAGCGCAAAACACTCACATGTCATTTCTGTTTCATTCATACCAGTACTGATTCATACCTCGTGCAGAAAGTCCACAAGTGAGATTCATAGAAGTATTAAACTTATGACGTTTCAGGAAATGCCTTATATGGATATAATAACATGCAAATAGAGACGTTTTGACTGATAAAACATGAAGACAAACACATGATAGCGATAATATATCTGTGTTCATCAAGCTATCTCAGGTATTTTCATAAGAATGATGTATGTAAAAAGGAAAATTAGCCCATGATTTACTCACCTTGAAGCCATCCTAGGTGTATATGACTTTCTTCTTTCAGACAAGAACCCATATTTAAAACTTTATAAATTATAATCACTAGCTTCCGAAAATTCGATTTACAGTGGAAGACTAACCCCTGACCCGACGCACAACGTAATAACGACCGCGTAAGCTCAGAGGTAAGAGCAAAACAAAACCCTCGTCTTGAATTAGCAATTTTGAAGAGAAATGTCGGAGGATTTCTATATAATAGAAGAGGAGCTTCAGTTTGTTGCCCAGCCCTATTTGTTTAAACCGCGAGAGGCGTCTAAGCTTATGATACTCCTACATCCTATGCCATACACGCGTCACGGGTTACGCTTGTGGCGCAAGTCAATTTGCGTACTGTAGTATGCGTATACGCTCTTCTGGCGGAAGCTAGTTATTTTAGATTATAAAGTTATAAATATGGGTATTTTTCTTACAAAAACCCATGGCTTTGCTTCCGAAGGCCTTTATTAACCCACTGGAGCCGTGTGGAGTATTTTTTTTTATCAAGAATGGATGCACTTTTTGGGGTTTTCATTTTTTTCCAGCCATTCGCTCCCATTATAAAGCTTGGAAGAGCCAGGACATTTTTTTTTTTATATAACTCCGATTGTATTCGTCTTAAAGAAGAATGTCATGTACACCTAGGAGGACTTGAGGGTGAGTAAATCATTGGCGAATTTTCATTTTTGGGTGAACTAACCCTTTAATGCAATAATCAACATAGCCTGTATCATAGAATTTAATCAAATAATACATTCTCACTCTGTGTTAAGAAGCAACATGAAACCACAGAAGTAATGTCAAACACGACTGACGTGTATTTGTGATTTTGGAGCAAAACATGATATTAAACTCATAAATTGTAGTATTTGATGGTATGCTAAGTAAACATACTAGCTTTCCCTGTTGTCAAGAGCAATTGTTTTATTACTAATTTTGAAAAGTAAGTCCAGGTAAGATCATTTGAATGTTTTCATTTGAATAATTTCATAAAAGAAAGAAAATAAGGTTAAGTGAGAGGTCCGATAAAAAAGAGAGATACAACAGTATGAATAAAAATTAAGAGGGGTATGGTTAACATGTTAAATTAAATGCTCTTTTTTTCCTGTTCTACTGCAAATGTGCTGGGAGGGAGCCCACTATTGCAATAGTAACGAACTACACTTTTACATGCACCTGATTGACAGATAAATCATGCGATCTTATTTCACTATTGCTGAGGTTTTTTCAGCTTTGTGCAAAGTTTGCTTCGTACATTTAGTTTAACTGTATTCTTAAAGAGGGCAAACTTACACTTACATTGTTCTTGCTCCGTCCATGCAATAACTGCGTCCATGTGATGAGCAGAGTTTTTTTATTTACTTCAACTGCTCAGTGCTCTGGTATTATCAATGGGATGACCCATTTCAGGAGTTGCCATGATAATTTAAAGTTAAATATATGAGCATAGTACACTAAAATACTAAAATATCCTCCTGAGACCCAGAATTATTATTATTATTATTTTTTTAATTTAGTTTTTTTTTTCATGTCATCACATTGTTTAGAGCACAAGAAACAAATGGTAAAAAAACATTTTTGAAAAATTATATTTTATTCATATGTTATGCTATGTCCTCTGTAGTGGACACCATAACTCAGTTGTTTAAAAAATAAAATGACATGAAATTATATGTATAGGCAAAAACAATGGGAATTTCTTTTTTAATCATCAATAAATGTTGAGGTTTCAGGATTTATTTTAACTAAAATTTGTATAAAGATTATTCTCAACTTTGTAATGAAAGATATAACGGAATGAATTGATGCACCATTTTACTTTATGCAATATGTGGGTAAAATGTCCATAAATGAATATTCCCATTCAATGCAATGTATCTATACACTCAGGGCAGGACTTAGGGTGGTGGGGGCCCCTGGGCTTGAGTCACTTTCGGGCCCAACCTTCTATACATTACTTTAAATAGAACAAAATGATACATACACAAGCTATGTATTAGAGCTACACAATTCTGGATAAACTGAGTATAAAAATAGAGATCACGATTCTGAACAAACAACTAAACAAAATAACATAATTTATGTTAATTGCTGAAGTCTGTTAAAAATGTTTAATTAATCTGAATTATAAAAAATAAAAAAAAATAAAAAAAACTTGGGTTTGAATGAATGATTCAATCAAATGCACTTGTTTCATAGATGAATCAGCATCTATCAGCATCTATCAAGGTACAGTTCAGCCTATTATTGATTTTTATTTCCACTTCCCTTTTATCCAAAGAGACGGAACTATTTGCACTGTATTTATCAATGGGAAATATATCATGCTAAAATAATCTGTCATATAGCCTACTGTGGCTCACATTAATGGGGTCGCTTGCAGCACGAATTACGTGACCATCAACATAGTCTGCTTCAAATATTGTGCGTAGTTAACAGTGAGTGGTGGTTTCAGACATTATTTTATTAAAGTGCGTTGGTACTGACTCTTATTCTGCCTGACAGAAAGAAAAGCTCGTAGCTTACTGAAGGAGGAGCGGTTTGATATAGTATGACCAATCAGATGAAAGGGGCGTTTCAGCGCCGCCCACGTGTGCAAATGAAATATTGAACCCATAAACCGATTTGTAAACCACAAACGAAAAATGAAAAATCGAGCCAAAATCTCATTTTTCGTTTTTTAAACTAAACTAAAAAACGAATAAACGAGCTGGTTTTCATTTCTCGTTATTCCATTCCAAACAGGAAATGAAATGACCAAAAAGTACACGGACCCGGTCACCATAGATAGACAGTGTTACATGTTAAAAAACGTAATAATTTATTTATATGACCACTGATTGAAGCTTGAAATTTTTTTTTCCAATAAATAAATAATGATTAAAAAAGTTCAAAGTAATCATAAGTTTATTGCAATGCACAAATGTCTTGGTCAGAATGAGGATAAAACACTTATTTACCTGGAAAACATGTGTTTTGATTGTGGCATTTCTTTGAGATTTAGAATCCAGTATTCCTATAGGCTAATTATTGTTTCTTTTATGAATTTAAAGGGACAATAAGTAACTTTTTAGGTATTGTATTATCTAAAATCAATATTTTTATTCATATATATGTCCTCAATGGTGTACAAATACCTCTGCCAATGATCTGACTTATCCTCGTAAACGAAGAATTTATTATCTTTATGTACATAGGACGGGTAAGTCCACGGAGGCTTCCATGTAGTTCCGGCATCTTGAAAAACTATAATAGCAGAGAGGGACAAAAAGTACTAGGCCAACGCGTTTCCACAACGCGTTTTCGTTAAGAGCCCGCGTCACGTGACTGAAACCAGCAGAAACGGAGCAGAGCAGTAAGAGGCGCTTTTGTCACTGCCGCGGCAAGTTTAAAAGGCTGCACTGCACGGTTAAGTCACAGGATAACGTGTCCTCTTCTTCGAAAAACTCCACAATAAGACCGTAAAAGGAAACGTGATCGGAGATTACAAAAACAAGGGTTTATGTCGGGATAGCTAATGCAGGAGAAAGCTTTCAAAAGAGACGCTGAAGTTGCCTGCTTTCTTCTCGACAGGTAAGTCAATGTTAAGGTCTTAATTACAGGCTTTTTATTTTTATTTTTTAATTAGCCTATATAGACCAGCGTTTCCCAGCGGGGTGACGCGGCACCCTGGGGTGCTTCTGGCGAGAGCAGGGGTGCTGTGTAAAAAAAAAAAAAAAAATTTTTTACCATCAATCTCGGATCGTCGGAAGTCTCTAATAACAACAAATAATGCGCACAAATTTATAATAAAAATGCAAATCATAAGTTTTCGGCGTTGAATTGCGGAGGTTGCGCTTGCGTGTGATTTTATTACATCAGAATCAAATAACACTTCATTCATAAAAATATGCCATTAAACAATTATTTGAAATATACTGTCTTTATGATGTTTCTACATTAATTTTTAGATTTACTGTGAAATTATTAGGCTACATAAAATATAATAAAAACAAGCTATCTTGTGCAATTATAACAAAATTATCCCAATAATTATCACATTATCCCAATTATTATCCCAATAATTATCCCATACACTGAGTGAGCAAACATTTAGGTGAGATTTGCAATGGTAATTGAGCAATGTTTATATATGAATAAAAAGCCTAAATTGAAGATGTCATTATGTAAAGTGATCTCTTCAGAAGAAAGTAATGATTTCCTAGATTTTAAATGGATGGACAAAAAAAAAAAAGAAAATAAAAATATCTATATGACAGTAGGCCTATAAGTTCTTCCCTGTGGTATTGAAAATTTATTTATTTATTTATTGCTCAAGTCATACATAAATGTTTCATTCATTCATTCATTCATTCATTCATTCATGCATTCGTAACGTGCATGAACGAAGAAAAGAAAAAAAAAAGAACAGGAAGAAGAAAATCTTATGGTACCTGTCATTTATTTGTGCACATCAAAAATTAAATAAAAAAAAACCCAGCACATTTCAAGGTATAGTATCAAAGTAGTATCTCTACTATTGAGTAAAGTAGAGAAGGCCCTATAAACAAGGTTGTAAGTTTTGTTTGTTCAAAACTGTAACATTCGTTTGTTCGTTGTGTCAAGTTGTAGTTTGTTTGAAATAAAAAAACAGTTCACCCGAAGGAAAACTCGATGAAGTGCTATTAGAGGACGTCCTGTCATAGCTTTTTGGTACATAATGGCTACCGTACATGCAACACACATTTGAAAATAAGAGGCGCTAGAGAGCACTATTCATTTGATTGCAAAATACAATTTCACCACTAGATGGGAGAAAATCCCACTTACTGTCCCTTTAATGAAGAACTCTGTCTCGTATTCTGTCCATGTAGGCTATTTTGTGTCCATTCGTTTTTCCTTTTTTAACCCCTAATTGAAAAACGAAAAATGAACGGTTGTTGTCTTTTTAAAGCGCAAAGTTGAACACCAACATTTTAATTTGAACTGGCTACACCAGCTGCTGCGCAAAAAAGTAAATATCGACGAATTTTCAGATTTTTGTTTATGACTTTTTGCCCCTTTATTAAACATTTAAAATATTCACAAATTAATATGGAAAACATGTCGATTTTACTGGTTTCAAAGGCCAAATTAGAACCTGAAATTGATGTTTTTCCCGCAGTGCTGAATGAGAAGAGCCATTAATATTATTAATAAACTATTGCTTTGGCTAAAATCACATCTCCATCTTCGCTGTTAAGCAGATGCGCTTTTAGAGAGAAATGCACATTTCATACAGATTAATCAGAAGGTATTAGCTTTCGATTCGAATTTGTTCATTTTAAAGTGGACATTTCAAGCTTTAGCCTACACAGGCTATATTTTGTTTCAGTTCTCGAGCTCCAGTTTACGGAGATCATGAAAGTGCGTCTGATTGTTTTCTTTTATTTTACAAAAGCACAACGTTTTCTTGTTATTGTGAGTTTACACAAATAAAAGTAGTTGAGAATAATGTATTATTATTTTCTGTATGACCAGAAATGATAGAGTATTTTAAGTTGTTTCCACTGTTGATAGGAAAATGCAAGTGTTCGCGCCCGCGCCTCCGTGGCATGCAGTGCGCGCTCCACACTCAGCTTTGTTCCTTTTTTTGCATAAAAGCGTCTTCTAAATATAGCCTATTAAATGTTATAATTAAATAATATAAAATTATTATTATTTGCGTAGCTATACATGGACCTCGAACACACTGCGTCTTCTAAGTCAGGTGACTGTAAATGCGCAAAAACTGTTTCCATTGCAGTTTTGCGAAATATTCCTTTATCGAATTGCCTGAAAAACCACCTCATGCGAGCGTAAACATTTTTTTTTTTTTAGATAAACGGGAGTTTTTGCGAAATTGACGTGTTTCCATTGTGTTTATTTTCAATTTCAATTTCAATTTGCGCAATTTGAAGGGTAATGGAAACGCGGCTACTGTCTAATGCAGACAGGTTTTTTTCAACGGTTCGGCAGTAAACGAGGCACTAGCCTACGTAACTGCCAATAACCATCGCAATCAGCAAACCTAAATTATATTTTTCATTGCAGGGCAGGGCCAGGTAACAATGCTAGACCAATCAACAAACTTTAAATGAAAAATTAAATAACTGACATATTATTGAAAAAATCAAACGTAAACGGGCGGGGCCCCCTATTGGGCGGGGCCCATGGGCTTGAGCCCAGTCAAGTCAAGTCAAGTCAACTTTATTTATATAGCGCTTTTCACAATACAGATTGTATCAAAGCAGCTTCACATTATTAAATAAAATAGTACATCAGTGTTTGTTTCTGGTGTAAAACATCCACGTTTGGTAATGCAGATCAATAGCACTGTTGAATCGATTAATCAAATTAAGTATCCCCAACTGAGCAAGCCAAAGGCAACAGTGGCAAGGAACCGAAAAACTCCATTAGGTGACCCAATGGAGAAAAAAAAAACCTTGGGAGAACCCAGGCTCAGTCGGGGGCCAGTTCTCCTCTGGCGTTTATGAAGTAGAGACCGGATTTAACTGTAAGATTAAAATATTATATGAATGCCTGGCTGAAGAGATGCGTCTTTAATCTAGTTTTAAACTGGGAGAGCGAATCTGAGCAACGAACAGTATCAGGAAGGCTATTCCAGAGTTTTGGTGCTAAATGTGAAAATGCTCTCCCTCCTTTGGTGGATCTGGATATCCTAGGTATGACCAGAAGCCTCGAATTTAGTGATCTTAAAGAGCGCGATGGATTATAGGGCGATAGAAGATCCGTTAAATAAACTGGAGCTAAGCCGTTTAGGGCTTTATAAGTCAGTAGCAATACCTTGTAATTAATACGGAACTTTATAGGTAACCAATGTAGTGATGATAAAATTGGTGTTATATGGTCAAACTTTCTTGATCTAGTAAGAACTCTAGCGGCGGCATTTTGGACTAACTGTAGCTTGTTTATTGAGGATGCAGGACAACCAGCTAATAAAGCATTACAGTAATCTAGTCTCGAGGTCATGAATGCATGAACTAGCTTTTCTGCATCAGAGACAGATAGCATGTTACGTAATTTAGCAATATTTCTAAGGTGAAAAAATGCTGTTTTTGTAACATATGAAATATGATTTTCAAAAGACAAGTTACAATCTAATATAACACCCAGGTCTTTTACTGTAGAGGATAAAGTAACAGGACACCCTACTATGTTAAAGTTGTATTGTGAGAGGTTTTGTGGGCGGTTTTTTGAACCGATAAGTATTACCTCTGTCTTATCTGGATTTAATAAAAGAAAATTGTGCGTCATCCAATCTTTTATATCTTTAACACACTCTGTCAATTTGGATAATTTAGCGTTTTCATCCGGCCGTGATGAAATATATAGTTGAGTGTCATCAGCATAACAATGGAAACTAATTCCATGTTTCCTTATAATATTTCCAAGTGGCAGCATATATATTGAGAATAATAGAGGGCCTAACACAGATCCTTGCGGCACTCCATAGTTTACTGGAGTTATGATCGATTTTTCTCCGTTTAAATAGACAAAATGGTAGCGGTCAGATAGGTATGATCTGAACCAGCTTAATGCTTGTCCTTGAACACCGGTATAGTTTTGTAGCCGATCTAAGAGTATTGTGTGATCTATAGTATCGAACGCAGCACTAAGATCAAGTAAAACTAGTATTGAGATACAGCCTTGGTCAGAAGCTAAGAGTAAATCATTTGTGATTTTAACGAGCGCAGTTTCAGTGCTATGATGCGGCCTGAACCCAGACTGAAACTTTTCATAGGTGTCATTTTCTTGCAAGAAAGAGCCCAGTTGGGCAGACACAACTTTTTCTAATATTTTGGACATAAAAGGAAGATTTGAAATGGGTCTATAATTTGCTAGGTTATTTGGGTCTAATTGTGGTTTCTTAATGAGTGGTTTTATAACTGCCAATTTAAATGTTCTTGGAACATGACCTAAAGATAAAGACGAGTTAATAATATTGAGGAGAGGCTCTTCCACTATAGGTAACACTTCTTTCAATAGTTTAGTTGGTATGGGATCTAATAAACATGTTGTTGTTTTAGAGGAAATGATAAATTTATTTAACTCTTTTTGTTCTATAGTTGTAAAGCACTGTAATTGTTCTTGCGGGGTGATAATCGAGGCTGAATTATAAGGCGCGATTGAAGATTGAACGTTTACAATTGTGGATCTGATGTTTTCTATTTTCTCAGTGAAAAAATTCATGAAATCATTACTACTAAACTGTAACGGAATATTTTGTTCAGGTGACGCTTGTTTATTTGTTAGTCTAGCCACGGTGTTAAATAAGAACCTAGGATTGTTTTGGTTATTTTCTATTAGTTTGCGGAGATGCTCTTTGCGGAATGATATCTATATCGGTTGGATCGGTTCCATGTGATATAATTAAATCGAGTGTATGATTAAAACGATGAGTTGGTCCGGTAACGTTTTGCTTAACCCCAAAGGAGTTTAATAAGTCTATAAACGCAGCCCCTAACGTATCATTTTGATTATCTACGTGTATGTTAAAATCTCCAACAATTAATATTTTATCGACATTGACCAATAGATCTGAGAGAAAATTTGCAAATTCTTTTAGGAAATCAGCGTAAGGCCCTGGTGGTCTATATACGGTAGCCAAGGCTAAAGATAATAGGGATGTTTTTCTATCATCTAAGAGCGTAACATTTAGTACAAGTACTTCAAATGAAATAAACTTATAACCCGTTTTCTGAGTAACATTGAGAATATCTCTATAGATAGTTGCAATACCACCGCCACGACCAATCAGACGGGGCCCGTGCTTATAGGAGTATCCTGATGGAGTAGACTCATTTAGACCGAAATAATCATTTGGTTTAAGCCAGGTTTCAGTAAGGCAAAGTACATCTATGCTATTATCTGTGACTATTTCATTTACAATAACTGCCTTAGGTGTGAGTGATCTAATGTTTAAAAGACCTAGCTTTAGAAATTGTTTTTGTTTACTAATAGCAACATTTTCTGTTTTAATAACAATTAGATTTTTCCTAGATCCTGCAGTAGATTTATTATTTGATCGCACTAAACGAGGAATAGACACAGTTTCTATGCAATGTTCTACACTAGTATTTATATCAGTTAATTTGGTGCAGCAGAGACTATGATTTGGACTTTTGGTTACTAGTCAAAAGGTATTTAACATTTTGGAGATGTTATCTGACAGAAGATCCGATCCGAATCTGCTTGGGTGTAAGCCATCAGCACGGTAAAGCCTAGGACGCTCCCAAAACAGATTCCAATTATTTACATTACATTTACATTATTTTATTTACATTGCACCATGACGTTAACCATTCATTTAGCGCGAATAATCTACTAAACTTGTCATGTCCTAGACGGTACGTGGGAAGCGGTCCTGACACAATGATCGTTATATCAGGCGATGTGCTGCGTACCGTATCGATCAGATTCCTGAAGTCTTTCTTCAGAACTTCCGTCTGGCGCAGCCTGATGTCGTTCACTCCCACGTGCAATACCAAAGTTCCGACGCGCTCGTTATCGTTCAGAATCTCGGGAACGCGAGCAGCGATTTCAGTGAACGAGACCATGGCTGATCGCGACCTTGGCGCTCGGGACCGATGCCGAGTAACGCACGGAGTAGACGAGGTCGGAGTCAGCCGATTAGTAACATTAATCTCTGATTTGTGAGCATCAGCGCGTGATGTTTCAAGAGCCAAACGCCGGTCTCTCAGCTCGGCCTGTCTCACTAAAAGGTCGTGGATCTGTTACTCAACAGCTTCCAGCTCAGACTGTACCGCGTGCAGCTCAAATGTGTCCTCACCTGCACCAAAAGGTAGACTACTTGCATCTGATATATTCGCCATTTTAACAGATGGACAGTAAGTTAGCAACGACACTACCAGTGATGCTATCAATTAATACTAATTTCTGACAAGCGTCTTAGATATAATCCGTCTTTTAAGTGGTACGGGTAGAGTAGACGCACGATAGGTGAAAAATGTTTGTAAGTGAGTGTTGAGAAGACGCGTTCAGCCGTGATCCCCGGGAGTAACCTATAAGAGTATCCAGCGTAGAATCACTAACAGGCTTGAGACACGTCTGCTCAACAGTCCGCGTTGTAACTATGAGGTTTGAGCAGTAGTGCTTCTCAGTGAGGAAAAGTAGAAAATGTTTGTTGTAAGTAAGTTTAAAGAGTAAAATCAAGAATTATAAATCAAATCGATAGAGCTCCAAAGACAACAACGCGTTCAGACGCGACGCATGCGCATTCCAGCTTGAACTGCAGTGTAACACAAACAAGACTTTGCCCAATGGTCAAGTCAAGCCCAATGGTAAGTCCGGCCTTGTATACACTGTATCTAATGTGCACATTAATGTGTTCTTGGAGCAACATTTAATGAAAAAATAAGTGTAATAACTGAAGTAATAATTAGCAACATTTTAATAATAATATCTAATATTTCATAGGCATATTGATGTATAACTTATTTCCATATTCACTTGTTGTGTCTTCCAAAATGCCTGATAAACATGATTTAAGTCCTGGTGTCCTCTACAGTGGACAAGTATGAAATCAACATCCTGTTCTGTAACAGAAAGTCATTTTTTAATTTGAAACGTTATGTTTCCTGAGATGTTGGTTTATGAAATACAATGTGAAAAGTAGTCCGATTTAAATTAAAATTACAATATATTATCATATTTCCACAAGAGTGCTACATTTGATCACTAAATTAATGTCAGACATTTTTAAAGACCAAGGATAAGTTGTTTTCATGGTGAAACCTCCAAACATTTGGTATCTCTGAAAAGTCCTGAATGTGCTCTTTACAGGACACCCAGGATGTGACATGTATGGTGTCAGAGAAATTCTAATATAAAATATAATGTCCACTATACAGTGGACAAAAGTTAATTCCTGGGTCCCAGGAGGATATTGAAACGTTAGCAATACTGATTCAAAACAAAGCGCGGTTTGAATTTAATTATACTCAAGAAAATAGAAAAAAAAATCGAAAAATCTACTCAAATAGGCTACTGTAACGAAAGTAGGCTATTTGTAATTAGTTACTTTCCACCTCTGGTCTAGCGGCACGCTTACGCTGTTGTTGTTTCGTTCAAACATTATGGACCATGGCAAGCAGTCTTTGGGACAAAAGGAGAACTAAAACGAGGATCAGCGTGGCATTTTCGAGATGCCAAGAGCTCCGCGTCCGTGAATAACTTCGACTTGACAGAGACGCCGCTCCTGCATGCACTTTATTTGACAGGTGAGCAAATGTACATAAAACTAATCAATGTTAT
This sequence comes from Scardinius erythrophthalmus, assembly GCF_964197995.2. NCBI lineage: Eukaryota > Metazoa > Chordata > Actinopteri > Cypriniformes > Leuciscidae > Scardinius > Scardinius erythrophthalmus. Next base: position 28,064,343 of record NC_138225.1, read on the forward strand.
ATAGCAGCTCAACATGATTAAATGTTAGAATATGATCAGTATGTTATTCTCAGAGATGGCAAAAGTACTCACTTCCTGTAGGCTACTCAAGTAGAAGTACAGATACTGTAGACCTTGTGTAGTACTGATTTAACTTCTTTACTCAAGTAAAAGTAACAAAGTACAGGCTTGGGAATTTACTTAAAGTATAAAAGTAAAAGTAGCCTTGCAAATGACAACCATTTTTTTTATGCAAAGCTACATGGACCACACAAATGTTACTAGAGTGCAAGCTGAGAAACTTGAGTGGATTCGGAAAAAAGGTTCTTTATATGCCATTGCCTACATTTTAAATGGATGTCTGCCAATAGGCCTAAAACATCACATAGTCTATATTCATATAGCCAACATCATATATCATGATTATTGTGACAGAGACCGGGACTCCAGGTTAATGAGTTTCTGACTGAGAAGCAAGATATGAATTAAATTGTGAATTCAATTGTGATTCTGTGAGAATTCACAGATCCAGCAGTTTCTCTGTTTTATTCTTCCCCTTAACATTTAAAGGAATCTACATGTAGCCTAGGCTATGTCGCCTAATGATTTTTCCGCGAATGAACGCCGCCGAATCTGTCGAGTCGTCTTGTAGTGATGGGTCAAGTGCAACGTATATACCCATCCAATTGACCGTTCGCAAACCATTCCCTTCAGTCCCCTTTAGGTACTGTTGCTATGTCCGACAAGCGACGCCGCTTTCACGCTACACCATGTTCTCACGCGGTGAAAAATACATCGCGGAGCAGAGAGGAACACTGACAATGCGCTGACAGACAGGAGAGACCAGGTTATTTTTTATATGAAACAAATTCTCACCTTTCAAATTGAGTCATTTTTAAAATAAATTTAAACAATAAATACCGTTCTGTGGCTCTTTAATGTGTCGTGACAGGTCGCTGTAGAGCCTCAGTTAAAGCTGCTCGTGAACCGATCATCTCTTCCTTCTAGTTAATTTATACCATCAAATAAACATGAATGAACATAAGAAGGAATGTTGTTTTTATGCGAAAAGACGTCTGTACACTTCGTTGTTCAAGTTTAAATCCTCCAATGTTCATTCTACTAACTCTCCTGACTGCTTTGTTGGACAAAATGGCGGATTATGATTGGTCAAATCGCCTGTCAATCAAACTCCCTGCGAAGGGTTGATGACGCGAAAAATAATAACTCCACTCCAACTCCACTTAAGTTATTTGAAACTAAAGTAACGAGCCAATTTTGTCGAATGTAAGGAGTAGAAAGTACCGATATTCGTGTTAAAATGTAAGGAGTAAAAGTAAAAAGTCGGCACAAAAATAAATAGTAAAGTAAAAATATCTGAAAAATCTACTTGAGTAGGCTACAGTAACAAAATATTTGTACTTCGTTACTTTCCATCTCTGGTTATTCTAATGTTGATTTAGCTTACTGTTAGTCTCATATAGCAAACAAACTAACACATAGAATAACATTATAACTTTTAACACTCAAATGCTGTTTAGTGTAACGTTAGACCAAGTGAAAAAGCGCTGCGTTACCTCACAAGTTTCATTCGTCTAATAAACTGACCTGTGAGTAGTATTTCAGCACTTGCGGGTAGTTCGGTAGAATGAAATGTCCTCATTCCTTTATATCCGTGTGGTGCTGATTTCTGTCTCTTATTAGCAATCGCGCCCTGCTTCATACCACAGGCATGTTAAAAACATCAATGTATTCACTCATCCATAAACATTATTAGATCCATCAGCATGACGACAAGTTCCATAATTCCGCTTATAATGCGTCATCAACCCATGCCTTTGTTATTGTAAGAGGTTAGCGACCCCTAGTGGTGAACAAAATTGCATATTGTAGCTTTAAGGAATCATGGCTTTGCATTTAAGTGGATTAATTAGTAGTCAAATGAATGTTAACAACTATGCTGATATGGAGGCTGTAGTGATGAGGTACGGAGCACTGGACACTCCACTGACTCCATGATACACAATGTCATCCTGATGCTCTTTGACTACACATGGTCCCACAGCATTGATCAGGGAGCTGAACGATTCCCATGGTGTTCCACAAGGATCCCATTTCTAAGGAAAAACAAGCTGAAATCAATCTCTGTCAGCTGTTGGCCTGACAAGGTCAATAAAAGATAAACCCACCATAAGAGATAACCCAGTCTAGACAATATTGCTTTCATGACCATGTATTTCAGTTGATGGAGTTTCAGATCAAAAGGTTGATGCAGCTGCAATAAAGCTATTAGTCAGCATCAAAAGATAAAAATTAGATCACTTGTGTGACAAGTTGTGAGGAGGTGTTCTGACTTGCTCTGGCTTTTATTGTAGTCTCACCTATATGTTTCTTTTGGGCAGTTAGCTGGTATCTGGTATCCAGACCAGCAGATCAAAGTTAATATTGCTTTTGTGTAACAGTGATTTTAGGACATTGATGTAAGATGAAACCGATTCAAATAAACATATCATGAACAGGGGTGTACTAATCTTTGATCAGCAACTCTTAGAGAAGTATCAATCAAAACCTGCAGACATAGCCAGTGTCTAATTGGCCAACAGCCATAAGCTCTTAAAGTGACAGCAGAAAAAAAAAAAAAAAAAAAAAAAAAAAAAACAGTAGAATTTCATGTGCGCATGAGGACATTTGCTCATGCACAAGAAAACTACATACTTATGAACTGGAACTGGTAGAGATGCGGTCACATCGGCAAAATTTCATGGGCCAAAGAGATACATTTTCTATTTTCAGTAGTGCAGCAATGTATGAAGCGCAGCTCACACAGGTCACTTTCAACCCAAGCAGCTTTCTGTTGGTAAACGCGGCAAATCCACATGATCAACTTGAACCTGCTGCAAAATCTGCATGCAGGAATCAAATCAGCAAAATTTCACATAAATGTTGCTAGTTTGACGGCATTTTAACACGTGTGGACATAAACATTTTCCCGAGCACATGTTAAATTTTGCACCAAGTTTTCCATATGCATGTAAAGAGACTTATGCAACTACTTAAACATATTTCTCTTTATATCTGTCAGGATGCTAGCTGTGCATGACTCTTGAGCTCTGGATGGGTTGATTTCCACTGTAGCCTGTAGCAACATTGAACTAGCAGGGACAATGGAGTCTGACCATCATGAAGGCACTATTGTGCCAGTTCCCCTTCAGGGTACATTATTAGGTCAACCCAAGCTGCAACTCTGAGCATTTATTTGCACTATGGACGATATTGACAAGGAGCTATGGCTTGCGTCATTGATTTAAATTTAGGGAGGGAGCAACGGGGAGGCCATCGTATCAGGGTGATTAATTAAAAAGCAAACGTCTTTAGCATGGCTGGCTGATTCGCACTGCAGGGTGGAACAGTGTGGATTAGAAAAAGGGAAAGAGAAAGGGAGGGGTGCATTAGATTCGGGATACTGGACATCCGCTTTTAGCTGCAAGGGAAAATGGATGAAAAACATTAGCCGTTCGTGCGCTGCCTAGTTTTGACAGCTTCTGCTCCAGGCTCCTGGATTTCTGACCCATTACTGCAGCCCTGTGTGGCATCTAGTTGGTGCATTATGTTCCATGTCATCTCCCATTTGTCTCAATGTGGCTGATGTCTATTGAGAAAGCCAGTCCTGCTCCAGACGTTTCAGATCTCAGTCCACTCAGCCAACAATAAAAATGTATGGATCAGCTGCATTGTTGATCCTTTTATCATGTGCATTCTGTTGATTTGACAAACTGATCAGATGGGACAGTCTACAGTGTAGTGATGGGGTGAATCTACAAGGCCAATGTTTTTTTTACAGTTACTTACAAGTTGAAATTTAACAGGAAGGCCATGTGCCCATGAATGTTTTTTATTTTTTAGATTGCACAGTAGTCCAGTCCTGTTACCCTCGAACTGATGATCAATGGCAATTTGCTCACTTTTATTTTTTTAAAGTACAGATTTCATTTTAAATTACAGTAACTAAAGTAAACAGCATTTAAGGACATTATAATATCACTAGCTTATCTCTAGAAAGGTCAATGTATTGAGGGCCTATTGATCTCTGACAAGTGACAAAACGCTGTGTGATAAGCATCATTTTGAGGTTCCATTAAATAATCAATGTAGTAAAGACTTTTTTCTCTTTTTTGGCACATGCCCTGTGGACTTCAAAAGGTCAGTATTTGTTAGTTCATTGGCAGAGTGGTTAATCAATCAATACAACTCTTGGCCGGGAATGTTGGCAACTACACACACGCAAAAAATATTTCGCTGTTTCAGTAGCTGGGTAAAACTGCCACATAATGACGACAGGAGCAAGCATGGTTAAATCTTATTTCTGATAAATAAATCATCAGTTGGAGTCTGACATGGTTCCGAGTGATATTATTCAGTCTCTCACATAGAGAAGAAGAAAAAAACATTTCTTGGAAGAGAATAAATGGTTTGTGCAGTAATATTCATTATGTATATGCTTTATTAGCAGTGAGAGATCGCTGAAGCACTATAATGCCATTAAAAGAGAGCAAACCCTTGCTATTGTGCTTTTTCAGACTATGATATGTCATGCACTAGAGACCAGAGAACAAGTAGGCCTATGGCTTGACTACCATAAGCAATTTCACTATGGAGGAGAGCTGGCCTTCATGTCACAGGCACCAACACTTTGGCAGCAAACACAAGTAGATCTTGACAGTATAGACTTAATACAATGTCTGGACAATGTCACAATATACAAACTCATGGGTCATTGTGTGAGGTCTAAAGTTTGTGATAGTAAAAACTACTGTTAAGAAATATCATAAAAGTCCCTCAGTCTTCCCTCAGACATGGTAAACTTGACATGTTTTATGTTAATTGCTGCATAAAAGTAGTAAAATGCAATCATTGGTGGTAGTGAGAGGGGGGTATTTTAAACCAACATTTTTATGAAATAAATGCTTAAAGGCCTAATTAGTTGCTAAAAAGTTAGTATGCAGTGACTAATTCTAATGAACAACAGCTATAAAATATATTTACTTTTAAAAGATATGCATTGCAATATTGCTTTACTGCCTAAAAAAGAATTCAGGGTGATTGGGACACTTTTTTGCCTTCGAGATGTCTTGGGAAAAGTGTCCCAATCAACCTGAATTCACCCAACCTAATTGTGTTACTTAGTTACTTTTTATGGAAAGTAATGTGTTATGTTACTTTTACGTTACTTTTTCTCATCTGGGCTGGGCTTGCTTGTTTGTTTATTAACAGCAATATATATATATATATATATATATATATATATATATATATATATATATATATATATATATATATATATATATATATATATATATATATATATATATATATATATATATATATATATATATATATATATATATATATATATATATATATATATATATATATATATATATGGCTTTTTTTCGCAAATCTAAAGGCCCTTTCACACCAAAAGTGAAATACGCCTGTACAGCGCAGCTCAAACAATACTTTCAACTGTGCTGCCATTCTGGTGCGCAGAAGAATAGGACACAGCAATAAAAAACAAAAAATGAAACACAAATTTGATGTTTATCTAAAGTAATTTTTGCTTATTAGTAAGGGTGAATTGGATCATCGAAGGTCAGCAGCAAAGACATTGATTAAAATACTTATTGCGACTTTGCGTTATATCCAGAGTTTGTGCTTCACTGTTTTTATATTCATTTTGAGGAATACTGAATCTGTTTTTGTGCATGTGAGAAGAGTAAACGCATGCTCACATTTATTTTAGAACTACAATAAACATTTAATATTACACATCGCACATAACACCTCTGCATTACTCCCGATTTCTCTCAACAGGGGGGCGTTGTCAGTCAATAAATGGGAAAACAAAGTAACTTGCATTACTTATTTGAAAAAGTAACTCAGATTATTTTTTGTAAATTTAAAAGTAACATGTTACTTTACTAATAACTTGAAAAAGTAATCTGATTACATAACTTGCGTTACATGTAACACTGCTTATTTACTAGAGCAGCTCACACATTGTTATAATTAGTCCTTTTGTTAACATGCAAAGTGTGTAATATAGACACTTTAGTAAGAAATATGTCCATACAACCAGTAAAGTTGACATCACATTTCCAATAGTGGATGAAAAAATCTGCTATTTAACAGTAGCAATGTTCTGTAATGACAAATGGATAAGTATAAAAAATGGGATCATTAATAAATGAATAAATAACTTCTCACCAGTAGGGAGTGTCATTCTCACATTTTATTTCTAAGCAGAACAAAAAAATAAATCTCCCCACAAAATGACCTATCAATTCTATGAGATAAGAGAATCTAAAACAACTTTTACTTTTATACCATTTCTAGGCGAGTTCCCCGAACCAAACCTTAGGAAGTTGCTTAAGATACCTTCTTACGTGCGACGTTACCAGGTGCTGTCCGTGGCGATGGTGCTGAATTGGTTGATATCGATGGCTCGAGAATCAGTTATTCTCTCGTGCAGGGGCTGCTTCACTGCATTATGTGAGAAAGCGGTGTTCTTTATAAAAGAAGTAGCATACTTTAGAAATAGTTGAAATTGCATTTATTAGGACTCATGGGATATTATAAAAATAATCCAAACTATAATAGCCTATAATTGTCACGGAACGGACATGCAAACAGGTAGATCCAAGTGCAGCTTTATTGGGGTAATCCGTATTCGTAATCCAGTCCAGGCAAGGGTCAAAATCCATACAGGCAATCTATAAACAAGAACAAAACAAGAAACAGACGAGAAACAAGCAAGAACAGACCTGAGGAAGTGGTGTGACATTAAACAAGGAATCCACAACAAACACTGAAACAGCAAGGGTATAAATACACAGAAACTAACAAGGTGACGGGAAACAGCTGTGTGCAATGATCAATGAATAGACAGAACAGGATGATGGGAAATGTAGTCAAATGAGTGAATGACACCGTGGAGGAAGAGGACCTCTAGTGTTAACCCGGGGAACACAAACCAGACACTGTGACAATAATAGCCTAGCCTACATATTTAAAAATTGTATCATATATTGCTGCCACAATAACCATTTCAAATTTTTACGTGCTTTCTTATCTTTCTCATTTTTGTTCGCTGAGGTGGAGATGCGATGAAATATTGTTCTTGTAAATACTTTCCAGCATTTCAATATAAAAGTGTAGGCCTTTATCTTGCGTACGGTGCTCTGCAGTGATCAAAAATGATTTAAACAGTGAATTTTGAATCTCTTCTTGGAAACTCAGAGATGTGGATTCAGACGGCAATTAAAGCAACACTAAGGAACTTTTCCTCTTCGGTCGCCCTACAGGTTGGAAGCGGAATTGTCTATTACCGCTGTCGTAAATAGTTTCAGCCTACTGTCGCACGCACGCTCGCTGTTTATCTAGCACCGGCTTTGGAATGAACGATGTCCACAGACAAGGTAGAGTACGTTGCATGATTTCATGAAAGTATGATGTATTGCGACATCAGAAACGAAGAAAAACTAAATAATGACAATTGTAACGCTTGACGTAAAGCAAGTCAAATTTGTAGTTTTCTTATGTCTCATTCGAACTAAAGAAACGCGACCCGGTTTGGCAAACTTGCATAGTGTGGTTATTGCAGATATAGGGCTGCAAAGCGAATCCAGAAGTGCCTTTCACCTTGTTACGACTTGATGAACCACTGATATGATTTTGGAATCATTATTTTAAGGTAAAAAATGTTCCTTAGTGTTGCTTTAAATTACCACACAACCTGTTTGTCAAAAAACAGTAGGTAATTTGGCCAGGGATTTTTACGCTGGTTGGGTGAGAAAAAAACACTGACATTATGGATTCGGACAGCAATAAAATCACCGACTTACCCCTGTAAATGTTTAAAATACCGAGCCTATGAGAAACAATTAGCGCCCAAATAGGACTTAACTGACAGTAGCTATGCTTTCACTGGCCTTTGAAAGCGCTCCGCAGACGGCGCCGTCTTTTAGAACAACTATTCGCTGTATCGCTGCCATAGTTTTTGAGCAAACTCCCCACCACAATCATTCCCTTTAAATAGACTCCTAAGCCTTTAATGGTATGCCAGCTGATGTATCTTTGGATAATATAATTCAAAATCTAACAACAATCAGTGTAATGACAATTTTATTCTTTGCATGAAAACACTTGAATTAGCCTAATTGAACACTGTCTGGGTGTATTAAAACTTCAGAATTATAGTCGTATAGACCTGCAACAGTGATAAGGTAAAGCTAAGAGTGGTTCAGACCAACCTTCCGAACGTATGACTTACAGAATGTATACTTAACTAAGAATGTTTTTGGAAACACATATTAACAATAAGGTCAGCCTACAGCTTAAGGTGTAACTTCAGCACAACGTAGCGTTAAGAAGGTTTCGGGAAACCCAGCCCTGGTCTATAATTAAGGCTCTTCCTACTGTGATGCTGGAGAAGAGGTCTAATCCATAATTAGCTCACCAAGTAAAGCAAATGCATTCTCAAACAATTAAAGAACGAGAGAGAGAGAGAGAACAGGAAAGCAAACACACAACATTCATAGTGACCCCCTGTGTGAGCTTTCTCATTAAGAACTCAAACTGCTTCACTGGCTGCTATTTAATGGAATTGAATTTTCTTTGATTGGAGTTTGCCATTCTTGACACTCTGAAACAACAACATACGAAGGATGTGTTAGTGCGTGCTGAACCAAGAAAACTAACAAACTGTATAATTAAAGAAATTAAGTGTTGCATGGAGAGAACTGAATAGGGACTTCTCAGGGCGTCTGTTCGCTAGTAAATTGTGCTGTGGCTTCAGAGTGGGTCACTAATCACAGCAGCCAAAGGGTGGCACTAGAGACCCATTGCCTCTGAGTCTAAGACATCCTCTCCTTCAGGGTGAGGAATAAGATGCTTTTCTGCTAGAGGTCAAGAGGAGTGGAGAGGTGGCCTCCGTATACATGTATCCCCTTGTGTTGACTCAGGAAGAGGAAGAGGATCTATCCTCAAATCACCATTTAATTTTAAATCTATATAATAATAAATTTGTAAATTTAAATTTAAATAACTATGTTCTACTCTACACTAACACTAGTAGTCTAGTCAAATATAGTTATTTAAATAAAATCACCCAAAAAATAAAAACAAACAAACAAACAAACAAACAAACAAACACATATAACAATTAAAAGCATAAAAAAAGCCAAATTCTATATTCTGCATTACAGTAACAATACCCAGAAATGAAATAAATCCAAAGTGATAGGTTCACACACAGGAATTGGCTTGCTGATGCTTGTTTTCTGTAAGAAGAGTGAATTGTTGGCATATGGAAGAACGAAGAAACTGTCTGACATAATCTTTGGTGTGCTGTTTCCTCTTTGTCCAGCTTTGAAGAGATCATCAAAATGTTCCGTTAGTATAGTTTTACAGGTGTAATCTAAACTCACACAGTTGCAGAGTGGATTGTCCATTATCCTCATAAAGCAACCACGCAACTATAATAAATCACAGGTGATAGACCTGTCACTATACAAGCACCATGAACAGCACTGGTATATCACATCAGGTTAATGTTCTTTGTTGAGGCTAATCTCTGTGCAATATCTTCAAAGATGTGCCAGACATCCCCCAACCTGTTGCCTGAGGGTAGGATTTGTGGAATTATTCACATCCATAATTCCGTGCTAGGTGCACAGCACAGGACAGTGCATCATTAATATGACTGCTTGTCAAATTGCATGTGTTTTTGGCACATGTGTGCAAAAGATAAGTACAATTTTGCAAATAAATAAATGCACATGGCTTGTTGATCAAAACTGATGAGCTGATTCTCAGTGAAATTGTCAAACTCTTTAAAACTTCTAACATTGTTTTATTGTGTGAGCCATCACATGGTAAATTATCTATTCAGTCATCAAAATCTGTCAGACATTCATGTTTATTCCATAAATATCTGCCATGGAATGTTTGTAATGTCTGCCATGGCAAATGGCCTGCCATTGTAATGAAATATGAATCACAATCTTATCAATTAACCAATCAAGTCTGGAAGCATATGGAGTTTACCTAGGACAATCACAAAACTATTTTTGAACATGCAGGAACGTCACAACCCTAAACAGCAGTAACTACAGCAGTGTATAGCCTACACTTGTACTTACACAGTTACACTGTTACATGTAAACTGAAAATTCGCAGGTGCTTGTCTTGGAAGAGCAATAGGAAGTTAATAATAATACATAATAATTTGTTACATTTATATAGCGCTTTTCTGGGTACTCAAAGTGCTTTACATATGGAAAGGGGAATCTCCTCAACCCACCACCAATGTACAGCATCCACCAGGATATTGCGCCAGAATGCCCACCACACACACCAGCTTATTGGTGGGGAAGAGACAGATTGATGAAGCCAATCAGTATATGGGGCTGATTAGGAGGCCATGATGGACAGAGGCCAATGGGCAAATTTGGCCAACTCTTTTTCGAAGGACATCCTGGGATTTTTAATGACCATAGAGAGTCAGGACCTCGGTTTAACGTCTCAAGAATGTGTGGTGGTGGTGTAGACATGGGAAGACATAATAGAGTGTAAAAATGAACAAGCAAATTATTTTGGTGGCATTGGCTAATTTACTTAGACTGGGTAAACCCAGCCCGATCTGCCGGCAATTTGATTTCGCCCTGCAGCTCAGGCTGGAAACTTGTACATTATTCTATTCTGCTTCCGTTACAAATTTGCGGGGACCAATCACAAACTGGCTTATCCACCTGGCGCGCTATTGGTGGGTTTAACACAATGACAAAAGAGAAGCGACCGTCAATCCAATTCCTTTTAACCTCTCGACGATGCTCAGTGGCTTCTTTAGTTTAGCAAACAAATCGCTCGAGTGGGTGTAAATACCACTCACTTTCATGTTTTTTTTTGCACATTCTGCAAAAATCGATCGATGCCATTGCTGCTTCTGCAAACCGCTGATCAATGCTACAAACCAACACGTTTGTTGACACGTTTCCTGCCTGGAGTTTTCACGTCACTCTGCAAAGTACGTCACCCGGATCGTTGGTCTGATTGGTTGAAGGACTATCCAATTGCGTATAGAGTCATTTGAACTATGCCCGTTGATCACACCTCTTGTGCAGTAGAAAATACAGAGCGGACTCCCCAGACTAATGTTCAACCTTAAAAGACTGAGCTTGGTCTGGTGATAGCCAGACTACAATTTACTGACACAATAACTAGGTTTTGAAGCATGAATTTAATATTTTGGGTAAGCCACTACATTTTGCTGACATGCAATAGAGTTTTGATGTTCATGCAAACAGGTAGAGTTCCGAGAATGTTAAGACTGTTTTGAAAAAATGTGCCAAAGTGATTGAGAAACTGTAATCATATGATGCACTTATTGTACATACATGTTTTTACACTGTACTTATATTTAAATACCTACATGTAATTACTGCTGTAATTCATTTCTGTAATTACATCTAGAATTACACTGTTGACCCACACCGTACACCTCATCCCACCCTAACCATACTACCAAACCTGTCCCTAACCAAAACCGCGTCTGATTCTAGACTAGAGGCTGGGGTGGGTCAGAGCTGCATATTTTAGGATGGTTTTCATGTGCCATTGTGTCTTGACACAGAATTAGGAGCCAGCACAGAGACTGCTCACTAAGACCAGTCTTATCTCGACTATTTAAAGTCAACAGGCGATGTATCACTACAGTACTATGATCTAAAGTGATGTATCACTGTAGTAAACTGTATGATCGCTGTAGTCATGCGTGGAGAATTTGATGAGCATTGGAATATAACTGCTGTTGCTTTGAGCTACAGATGATTGGTTACACTGATCAATCTATTTAACATTCAGCTGATCTCTCTGAATGATGTTTTATTAACAAAGTTCATGGGGAGCATGTTCAAATGATTATCCAATCAGCATGAGAGGAGGCCTACAGTATAAATACGTAGCCGACTCACCTATGTTCCTCGACAGTTTTTTCTGCATCCCTCCACCACCCCGTCTCCTCACAATCGCCTGGTTACTATCCTAACCAGAGATAATCCGCATACTCTTTTACTCTATCTAATCATTTGTAAGTGTGAACTCGTGAATTAGTTATAAAAGTTTGATTGGTTGGTCAGGGATGGGATTGTGATCAAGAATTCTTATGGAAAGCTTTTATGAGCAGAATGGTTGTAGGGTGCAAATCCACCCTCATCACAGAAAGAAAAATAAACCGTTGATACCAGCAGATAACTGATCCCAATTACAGAAGCCAAGAATTTCACACCATGCTCAAGGAATCTTTCATCAGACACACCCATACCCAGTACTAGCGTACCTGAGCAGTAGACTGAGACACACTGATGAGAGCCAGATGGTTATGGGTGAATAACTGCAAAACAGAAGAAGGCAAAGCTCATATAGGTGAAAATGCTCGCATTCAGACCATCTCACATTCACACTAAGATTCCACTCCTGACACTAAGACGGACCTACTATTCACCTGTCAAACTCTTTCTTTGGTTAACAAAATAAATATCTTTGCAATTTTTTTACAATTTTTTTTTTTACAGTTTCAAGTTTATTTAATTTGTCTACTAATTATGTCTACGAATAATTTAATTTGTCTCCAAATGTGTATAACCATGCATCTGTCACGTTTCAGTCCAGAGATGATGAAGAAGATTCAAATAGGAGTGTTTTTATTTAAACAAAGTCAACTCAAATAATCCACAGATGCGAGACACACAAACAATACCGAACAAAGAACTGAATGCAAGGAGGAACTTAAATACACAGAGATAACGAACTGAATACAGACAGGAGTTCCATTAAATTAATGTCCATGACAACTGATTAGAGGTGGGAAACTAGAACAAAGGAAACAGGTAACTGAAGAGAAACAAACTAAAAGTCCATTAAAATGAAACTAACGCTAAACTGAACATAATGGTGACATAACGCCCGCCTCCAGAAAGGCGCAACCTCGCACCGTAACAGATCGACAGAGGGTTATGGAGGGTGGGGGCTCTGGGGGTGGACGAGGGGCTGGAACCAGACCTAGGCAGGAGGGACCAGGGTGGGGCAGACCAGTGGCGATGCCAGGACCGGACGACACTGTAGGAACCAGAGGCCTAGGCGGAGCCGCAGCGACGGGCCAATGAGGTGGAGCCAGGGTGCCAGTGGAATAAGGCGACTCCGGTGTGACCAAGGACCAAGGCAAATCCGGAGGGAAGGAGGACCCCGACGGAGCAAAAGGGGTGGAGGGACGAAGCACAGCAATTGGCCCGGAAGTCCGGGGTGCTGGCACAGCGACGTCTGACCAAGCTGGACACGGAGGGACGAGGGAGCCCGGTGGAGCCGTGAGGACTACGGTCCCATGTGGAGCCAAGGAGGCATGGAGCCAATTTGAGGGTCTGGTATTCTGTCACGTTTCAGTCAAAAGATGATGAAGAAGATTCAAATAGATGTTTTTATTTAAACAAAGTCAACTCAGATAATCCACAGATGCGAAACACATTAACAATACTGAATGCAAGGAGGAACTTAAATACACAGAGACAATGAACTGAATACAGACTGTTAAGCAGATATGGCATTACAATTACACAGCAAAGCATTCTGCCTTCCTCCAGCTATTTGTGTGTGGTCCTTTCTTATACAGTATATGCCACCATACAGTCACTAATTTTGATTCCAATATCTTTGATATAGCAAATAGAATAACTTTCTTTTCTTGTTTGGAACTCCAACAAGAGTAAATAAACATATAGAACAAATAATTGTATTATATTTGTGTCGTTCCACAGTAATCAAAGATATAATTCCAGTTCTTTAAACCTGGAAATATAAATTCCATTACATTTGAGATTCAGTGTGAGCAAATGACACAAGAGATGAGCTGTACTAAAATGTCAATCTTAATATACAGGTGTCCACTTAAAATCACAGGCAAAGCTGACACTAATGGATTGCTTTGTATGGAGCATCCAGAGAATGGAACGGGATTGGAAGAGCTTAAGTGTTGAAGCACCCTGCATGTGCTGGCTTTCTGCATAAAAGGAGTTTAATTTCTACAACTCGTGCATTTGCCAGATTTAACCTTTTACTGACTCTCTATCTCAGGGCGATGGAAATTAACCTCCTCGTCATATAGGTGAAGCCAGACATATTACATGACTAAAGATCACTCGGTGTTGTTCTTTAAAATCTATCTTTTTAACTAGAGTTAACCCCTGCGGGTGAATGTGTGAATGTTTATTATGCAATTTCATGAGAAGAACTTACTTTTTGTTCAAACTGCCTTTTTGTCAGCGGGGGCGGGGGAGATCTATTATTCATGTCAGTCAGAACAGTAATAGTGTGCCTCATAATGTAAATCATGCTTCCCTATTAGCTTAACCTAAGATATTAAAGACATTTTGATGAGTTCAATATATCAGCATTGAACAAAACTAACCAACATATACAACTACAACTACAACAACTGCGTTTGTTTGTTTGTTAGTTTGTTGTTTGAGAAACAAACTAAAAGTCCATGAAAATGAATAATGGTAACAGCATCAAAGAAGCATTTTAAAAGTTATAAACATTTCTGCTATAATGCCATTTCAACATGTCAGATAGTGTACTGCATTCCATGGTGATTTCATTAGATGCTGCCTTCACATGCTATCAGCAATTTCGTAATTCCCTTCTGAAGTCGTGATTATGAGCTTGTTGCATTAAGTGCTTTGTTTTTCGGAAAGAACGGGAATCATGGAGGACACCATGTTTATTCTTGCCTATTTATTAGGAAAATTGTATTAAATCCGAAATGATATTTAACATTTCATTCACTGACAAGCATATAAATGCAGGCTATTTCCACTGAGTATAAAACATACAATATGCTTGAAATGATCATTCATATGTACGTAAATATGCACTACTTTAATGACAAGACAAGGCGATGTGGCTGTTGTGGAAAAAACTATGAAAAATACCAGTCACATTATATTTGACTTCACTGTTGACTCCTTAGTTAAAAAAAAAACAAACAAAAAAAAACCTACACATGAAACTTTCAAAAAATGTAAAAAAAAAAGTTATTCACCTTTGGACATCCATAATTTTGAAATGGTTTGAAAATATTGAAATGGTTTATAATAATAATGACTTTTTACCATGTATTTTCAAAGTGTAAGATTAAAAGTCTGGGTCTGGTACAAGGGTAAAACAATAACAACTATAGGCTAATAGGCATTTGAAAAGTTTCAAAAATAAATGACGATGGGATGCTACAACGTTTTAAAGGCCATACTGTATAACAAAAAGAAAGAAGTTGAAATCTGTTAGTTATAGTAAACACCTAGGTCATACAAGTGGCCAAAGTTGATGAAACCCACCCACATATAGTCTCCACGCCTTCCTTTTAATAGTCATGTTGATAGTCTGCAAGCTACAAACTGTATAGATTTTCCTAACATCAAACAGATAAAGGTCAGATTGTGCCAGAGGCTTTGCTGACCCGTAGGCTCCCTGCTCCCCTCCCCTCGTGTGCTCTTAATCCAGAGGAACACTGAGGCTTCCAGCACAGATTAGTGGTGTTAGCCTGCAGGGCTTTCGACTGGGCTGCCGCCTGAAAACAGATCCCTCACTGTGCCCATGACCCCAGTGCTGAGATGTGGATAAGTGCCATATGGTTGAAGGTGGGTCCATGGGGTCCAGTTCCTCGCAGACAGCTGGCCCCGCTGGCCCTCCTAGGCGGCAGACCCCTCATGTCAGAGAGCAAAAACATGTGCCGTAGCAAGTTAGCTAAATACTGCAGATATAGATTAGTGATCCCTGGCAGGGGACGATGCTCTTACACAGGGCTGGATTCTAACAGAGGGAGAGGAAAAGGCTTTGAAATGGATCAAAATCCCTCTCTTTGTCATTTTAAGTACATGTAGTCATGAGAGGATCAACAATTAAATCATGGCTCAGAAGCGAAAAACACTGAGCAAAGTGAAAACACAGACACTATTTGTTTCTATTGGGACAATTTTACATTTGGCGAAGATCTTTTATTCAAGGAATATTCAGGGTTCAATACAAGTTCAATAAACAGCACTTCCAGTGAGGCATTTTCAAGGGAAGTGAATGGGGTCTGTTCAAATAATCAATGTTTAAAAATTATAGTCACGTTAGCATGATTTAGTGTGAAAATACACCTTCTAATTTTTTAAGCGTTATTCAACATTATGCCACAAATGCAGCTGATTGAGCTTAACTTGACATCTATGGGCGGTCCTTTTCATTGTCTTTTTGTGTTAATGAACTATGCATTATGTAAATGTAAGAGTTGGCCTGAAATACAGTGTAAAGGCATCTGTCAGTGTGGTGGCTGCATGCAGGATGTGTGAGCAGTCGCTGAGTGTCATGAGCATATCAGTCTAATTCCAGGGTTGCAGATGTTGTCTAGATTGGATGTGAGGGATTAAGATGTAACCCAAGAGCTCTTTGAGTGAGTCCGGCATGGTGGAATCTGCTTCTAAAGACCTGGTGGCAGGCAATACTGGGCAATCTGCCAGGACAGTATTACCAGCAGGGCACTTTAACAGGGTTTTACAGCTGGAGGGAATTTATAATGAATTTCAGAGAAGGGCTTTCTTTAAATGCTTTACATCAGTCCTTGGAGAGAAAATAAGTTGCCTTTAAACTGATATACACAGTGATTGTTGCTTAAAGCAAAAATAAAAGTACTTTGTTTTGGGGAAAAAAGTTTTTCATTAATAAAATGCTGGTAAGAGTAAAATAAATAAATAAATTAATAAATTCCAATCTCTTGATACAACTGCTTCCTGGATTGCATTGTATTATATTTCAGAGGAGAGGTGCTTCATACTACGGATTAGATCCCAGGGAGAGGTAATTTCCTAAAAGCACTCTGCTATATTTGGTTATATAGGTGATGTAACAGTCGCAGACATGAATCCGATTTCTAGCTGTGAAGAAATAGGGAATCAGGGTAAAAGCTGTCAGACTTGAAACAAATAGATGGAAGATATGTGATATCAGGTTGGCCTATTAAGGTTTAAACAAAGCTTTTGCTGAGATGAATCCATCTGAAGATGAAGTGAAGGAAAAACAGAAACATACAATGAAAACAAAATTAAAACAGAATATAAAAGAATTGCAATAATCACAATGAAATGTAATTACAGAGAGATGGAACCAGCACAAGACAAATATATCTATTTATGTGACTGGCATCTGTTGGGTGGCTTGATGCTCCCACATATAGTGAAAGGAGATTATGTTCCAGCATAAATGGAGCTTTTACTTTTTTATATTTTTAAATCCAGCAGGCCTAATCTAATCTTATCCCTCCCCAATCCAATTTTTAATGCTGGCTACACACAGGATTAGAGTGTTGGAGTTTGCTTTGTAGGCCATTTGACTGAAATGCAGCATCTGTGCTGGTTATTGAGGGATACAAACTCAAGAATGAGACTGAAAACAAAAAGGGATGACAATATATAACCAGCATGTATTAGTATCCTGCGTTTACAGGCATTTCAACTAGGGCTGTCAATCGATTAAAATTTTTAATCGCGATTAATCGCATGGTTGTCATGAGTTAACTCGCGATTAATCGCATTTAATCGCACATTTTTTATTTGTTCTAAATATACCTTAAATTAATACTTTTCAAGTTTGTAATACTCTAATCAACGTGGGCATTGATAAATATAGATGCTTTATGCAAATGTATGTTTATTATTGAAACCATAGTCAATATAGCATGAAGACGAGACATGTTTCAAAGGTCATAGATGTTTTTCAAAGAACTTGTTCATGTCTATTAGACACATGTAGAAAGAAAAAAGAAATACCAGGTTCCCATTACTTCTCTTTCTTTGCACTGAGCAATTTACTAACACAAACATGTTTAGATTTTTGCATGACAGGGCAGCTCTTCTGAAAATGCTAAATGTACATTTAGCATTTATTATTACATTGTAGTTTGTCTCTCTCTGTGCCCATTTTGATGAAGCTAAATTCTCAATACATTCTCAATAAAACGTATATTTTACTGTTTCTGTTGTCAAACAACGGAATGAATTTGAAATGGTGACTGAAACGCGACCAAATAAACATAACCAGCTCTCCCTTCCAAGACGTTAATCTGCACAAAAATTCTGATAATCGAGCCGTCGTCTGGTGAAATCAAATACACATAAGCTAAAGACAATATCCGTGCTCTGATTTCGGCTATATTTGTAAAATTAGAGAAGCAACATAATATCTGTGTTTAACTGAATTAAAGCGCTGCTCCTCCGCGTGAGACGCAGAGAGCGAGAGAGAGAGAGATAGAGAGAGAGAGCGAGAGAGAGAGAGGCGCGCGCGCGTGCTGGGAGAGCAGTACCGGCGGTACCGGTATATTCTCAGAAACTAAATAAGGTTTGGGCGCTTTGTTGAAGGGAAAAAAATCGCTAAAGGGGTCTGCAATGTGGCTAAGTTAGCAACACTGTGTATCTGCATTTCTCCAACTAGGTTTTGGGCCACGGGTCAAACAGAAAATACGCGCTGCGTTAATCGTCCGTTAAAAAAATTAGTGCCGTTAATATGATTTTGCGTTAACGCGTTATTAACGCGCTAAATTTGACAGCCCTAATTTCAACCAATAATCACACTGACTGGAATCTGCTTTAAATGGCCACAAATAGTGATGCATAACTGGTCAAAAGTTTTGAGTCAGTACGGTAGAAATCTTCAAATCTAAATTGATCTAAAAGAGACCGTAAAGTCATTTATAATTTCACAAATTATTTTTATTTCAAATAAATGCTGTTCTTTTGAACTTTGTATTCATCAAATAATCCTGAGATTCCAAAAATATTAAGCAACATAACAGTTTTCAATGTTGATAATAATAAGAAATGTTTCTTGAGCAAATTTCTGAAGGATCACGTAACACTGAAGACTGGAGAAATGAAGAGCTGATGAAAATCCAGCTTTTTCCATCACATAAATAAATTACTTGTTAAGAGTGATTTTAGACTGTAATAATATTTCACAATATTGCTGCTTGTATTTTTGATCAAATAAAGGCAGCCTGGGTGAGCATAAGATACTTCTTTTTGTTTGTATGAAGTGCAATGGTGTGACCTCCCTGTGACCTATTAGATTCAACAGAACTAAAAGGGGTGGGGTGTCCTTTAAATGGCCGCTACACAACTTTGCTAACAGAGCTTCATGGTAATGAACAGAATGGAAATGTGCTTCATTGCATTTCTTCGTACAACTAAACTATCACAATCAGGCCATCCTCTGGTTGTTTACACAAGCTGTTTATGCAGTGATAAGCCCAGGTGATGTCAGGTTTGCATACTGAATAAATATTTGCCTGCAGACTGGCAGCTGTTTGTCAGGATGCCATTAAGCAGCCGTGTTGCAAAGCAACTTTCTGCTAGAAGCTCGGCATTCCCTCGTCTCATAGCATCAGCTCCATCATTACATATTCAAATACAGCACCAGTCCAGGTGGGCTCGTACCAGAGTGAGTTCACAAAAGATCATCGCTTTTAGGAGCACACTGGTACCTGTTCTTTTAAAACTGAGGAATCAGTTTAAGATTGAATTGATTTGAGTTCAGATTGGAAACAGATGTAACAGATTCAGCACATTAATTAAATTCATTGCATCAATCACTTAAGCTGAAAGCTTAATGAAAATCTTTGGTTAGGATAAGGTTGCCAATAGATTAAAGATTCTCATCCAATTAATCATATAATAATATATCAAATAAATCACAATTAATTGCATATCAGTATTTGCTAAGCCTCAAAATGAAGATAATTCAGAGATATTATTGTAGCAGATTAAATGACTGAATGAACACAAAAAGTGGCTTTAAAATCTCTAAATCTTCTCTTCTATTTACACATTATTGAACATTTCACTGTTCAAGTTAAAAAATTAAAAAATAATTAAAACCTAATTTTAAAACTGATGGTAATCCAAACTTAAAATTGCTCTGATGGTTGAAAATTTTAATTTTCCACAAAAAAACATGGTGTTTTCCCCACACATTGGATCATATTTTTTATAATATGTATATATAAAAAGAAAGAATACATTTTAGGAAGATGCTCATGAAGTAACATGTTATTCAAGCAACGTAGTTATTTGGAGCAAGTCTAATGACATAAACAATGACACAACCTAATTATTTAAGATTTACATTTTATATGCAGGTTTACCAGAACATTAAATTAACATTAAAAAACATTAATATATTGTGAAACATAGCTAATAAGAGTTATTATCCCACACATTTCCTGTAGTAAATTCATCACAGCCTCCCCACAAATCCAGCACTTCTCAGCCAGGGCTGTTTAGCCATTCTGTAAATGGAACCTAATGCTACTGAGGCCCTGTACGCAATGGGCCATGAAGCTGCCTCCAGCCTTGGTGAGGGACGTATGCCTGCTACACTGGGTATATCACTAAGTAGAGACATCAGAGCCCAAGTGTAAACATCATTTGGACACTGCAGTTTTTCCACTCAAATGGGTCTGATGTTGATGAAGAGAGACCTCCTTTGAAAGCGCAACGATCTGCACTGTGGATGATCGATGCTGCCGGGAACGGACAGTAATTATTTGCGTTGCTGAGTGGGGGTGGCTATGCTTAAAGAAATGGAGCAAAGTTCTCTGGGTTTTATCGTCTCCATCTCACCACAGGCTTTTTTATGCAGAAGACAGCCGTATTGTAAAAGCAAGCTGAGGGAAATGGCAAATGTGGCTTGTTTTTACAGGGCACATTAAGTTACGTGATGCAGGTTTTTATAGTGATGCTGTAGATTCTGACTACACATCCAGTGCGGTTGAATGTTTTAGGAGTAACATCCAAATGCATGTATCCAAATTGTGCTATAAATTAATTCAAGCAAATTAATTAATAAGTGTGACAAAAACTAAGTAAAAATCAATCAAATCTACACAAGAAGCTGTAACAAAACAGAGGCGAACTGAAAAGAAACCAAGTCAGTCTGATGAACATGCCAACATCATTACTAATTTAGCTTGAAAACCCCATCTCCACATGAATGGAGAGAGAGAATGCCCCATTGCTCAATAACGTGATGGGAAATTGAAAGGAAACTTTTGCACTCCTGTTCAGAAGCTTTGCATTTCCGTACAGAGGTGCACATGGTTGGCAGGTACTGTCATCAATCGGTGACAGAGTGTGTTTTTCTGCTTGAGGAGACATCTCACTCGTGGATCTGCAAGGGACAAAATATAGATTCTGCCTTAGAGAGAGAGAGAGAGAGAGAGAGAGAGAGAGAGAGATGTGCTTCCTCTGCTGGGCCATTTCAAGCATGCAAGGGTCACTTTATCATAAAATTCAAAAATCCAGTCAATTTTATTTAATCAGCTGAAATGGCAAAGTGTTTTCCAGATGATTAATCAAGTGCTCTCTCACAGAGGGGGCTTGTCTGCCAGGCAGACCCACTCCGCTTTCTGAATCATTAAGGGGGAAAAAAAGAGAAAAATATAAGAATACATCGCAACGCAGTCATTGCACAACAGAACCACCACCACTGCTAATGAGTGAGGACACACTGCATAACTGAAGGACAATATAAGAGGCAAGGACGTGCTTTCTATGGAGCCTGTGTTGTATTTGTGTTGCTTTTGAAGGCTTATTTGTGGTTCATTCTGTAGACCTTGAAAGTGGGGTTTTACACCTTTTTCGTGTTTTTTTTCTTTTCTTGGCTGTCTTAAAAAAATATACATCTTTAACTGAATCAGACAGTATATATATATATATATGGAGGAAATGGAAAAAATAAGTATAATCCATCATTTAACATAAATATATATATATATATATATATATATATATATATATATATATATATATATATATATATATATATATATATATATATAGTCATAGATGTTTTCCCTGAAACTATCTAGTCTACCTGGGCCTATAATATTTGTACTCTAGCGCGTCTACACATCGACGTTGGCTGGGTCTAATACCTGTTCCCGTAACTAGCTTACTTCCTGCGCAGGAATAATCGACAAACAGACCAAATGTCATTTAAATGCTTTAATCACGGCCAGATCTTCCCGAGCAATTCAGGGAATCTCTCCCAAGAAGAAGCAAGGCCGGAGGATCTCTGACAAATTCCATTGAGAATCCCACCAACTAAAAGAATACAACAGTTTTTATGAATAAGGAGGTATGGCCGCATTACCGCATTAAATGTCATACGGCATTACATAATTTCCCCACAATTTGATTGGTTTTCGTAGACAAACCCTTCTGTTACCAGGTAAAGCAAACTTTGTTTTAATGATTACTTCATTGTTAATCACAAGGTTCAAATTTAGTCATCTGTCTAGTTAAAATTCACAAATGTGTTATTTTTACACTCACACTACTAAAGTAAAAGGGGTATGGCAACACAACATGCATTCAAAAACACAGGACAGAACGTTTTAGTACATTGTGTTTCAAAGTGTTATCATATTAGCCCTGAAAAGAGAAGTAAGGATAGATGTTAGAGACATGGTTAGTTTAATATACATTAAATAGATATTTTATCTATTAAAAATCTACCACAATATATATATATATATATATATATATATATATATATATATATATTATAAGTTAAATGATGGATTGTACTTATTTTTTCCATAACCTCACCTTTATTCTTAAATCCTTTCTTTCAGTACATCAACTGTATGCCCTACTGGAACAACTAAAAGCAGCAACTTCAGAAAATCACCCAGTCACATCACTATGGGGACCCTTAAGTGAATATAATTGCACCCGATGCACGGCAACAGCTTGGATCAGTAATAATAGTGTTTTTGCACAAGTGCTGTGCCAAGGCTGGGGCCATTCCCGTCCTAGCAGTCTCTCCGTCTCTGCTCCAATTTGATCATAGCTATTAAAGGCAAGATAACAGAAAATCAGCAAGCCCCAAAAGGAGAGAGAAGTGCGCAATGGAGGATTGTCCTCTGTGCTGCAGCTCTGTCTGTTTGATGGTTGTAGCTGTATACAGTCCAACATTTCTTTGCTGCCTTCTCTGCTTTTGATGTTGCTATTTTGGAACAGGTGCTGCACATGAGTTATTCAGAAAGGACTGAATTTTCTTTGATGCCACACACTGGATAGTTTATTATATTTTCAGAGGACATGCACACTACAGAATCTTAATCCTAATGAGGTTACTACAGATGGCTTTCTCAACCAGAACAATATTTAAACACAATATCCC
The DNA here is from genome assembly GCF_964197995.2 of Scardinius erythrophthalmus. Taxonomy (NCBI): domain Eukaryota; kingdom Metazoa; phylum Chordata; class Actinopteri; order Cypriniformes; family Leuciscidae; genus Scardinius; species Scardinius erythrophthalmus. The sequence goes on from NC_138225.1 coordinate 28,087,650, forward strand.
CAAAGTATCATAAAAAATAATTTCAATAATTCATGGTTTCCATAAAAAAAATGCACAGCAAAATCTGCATTATACAACACTCCAGTCCTCGAATTTGACTTGGCTGAAAGAGCAGATATAGGCTACAGTCCCACAGCACTGGGACTTTTCACTGTTTGTATCACTCCACTTGTTCATGTTTGCATGGGATTTTACAGTGAATCTTGCTGAGGTTACACCAGTAGGTGGCGACAAGTGACTTTCTTTATGAGCGAGTCATTTCAATCATTCACAGCCAATGGTTTCAAGAATGCTGATTATTCAGGAATAAAGCAAATACTATAGGGTGTCCCATTTGTCATTTTAGGTTTCAGAAGGGAGCTCGCGAGTGCCCTCCTTTGAGGCCTATATGTGCCCTTGATGCACACTTTTGCTTCTGCTTTTGCGTCTGACAGTGAGTGCGGCATTATGTCAGGAAAGTGTGGACTCGGAGAAAGATTGCAAGGCCTTAAGGTTCCATTTGAGACGGCCTCCCTGCATCCGAATATGTCTATTTCCATATTATAGGCTATGGTACGTAAAAAACAGCATGTGAGTATGTCCGAATTGGTATTCACAGTAGACCAAAAAATACCCAGATGACCTACTACTTCCGGTGAGATTCTGAAGTGCGCATTTGATGGACACTTCACTATCCCATAGGGACGTGGGAGATGATTTTTGAATTCTTTGCATTCTTCCTTGTGTTGTGTTTATTAATGATATATTCATACTGCACAACATATATATATATATATATATATATATATATATATATATATTTTATATATTCTTGTGTGGATATACTCTGTTTGACCCTCTTAATGGCTGTTTTGCTATTTTTAAAATGGTTAAAGGTTGGAGCTGTGCAGGTACATAATAGCTCACCTTCAAACTTCAAAAATGCAAGGGAAGGGGGGAAACTTTACAATTATACATCATAACATCATAATATGGTACACATTAATCAGACTCATCTGAAAGCCTAAGTGGCCCACTCTGAGAAGCTTCGCCAGCACTTTTCCAAAATGTCCCCTGGGAATTCTAAATACTACCCACTCATATTCCATAAAACAGCAAAGTATGAGTAACATTATCCATCTAAAGCAGGAAGATAGAGATGTTTAGATCCCATTTTGTTAATAGCATATGGATGGTATGGTTATGTTATTATCTCTTTGTTGTGCTAAGCCGGGGACCACTGCCGCCATGGAAACCTCAAAAGCATTAGCATACCTGGCTAATATTTCTATTATTGAGGAAGGTTAAGAGCCCAAGTGCCTAATGCATCGCAGTTATCTGAGAGCTGTTGCAGATTCTTCACGTAGTGCTTTTGGTACATAGAGCATATGGCTGCCAGACTACCTCTGTATATTGTGAAACATAGCTAATAAGAGTTATTATCCCACACAAGAATTAGCACAAATTCACATCCTGGATCACAGACAAACAAAGAAGTCTAAAGTAACTCTGCGTATTGGTCTTGTAGGTAAAGGAGAAGGAGGTTGAGACCTGGTGTACTGCATGGGACTAAAGTCTGGAAATCAGAAAACACCTCACCACTTCATCTCCAGCCTCTGAGCAAGGTCAGACTCACTGAGTGTGTAATAAATAGGAGCTAGTCCAAGAGCCATTATCTTGCCTCCATTGCGCGAGGAGTGCGGTGACCTGGCATTCTAACAAATGGAGGGGAAAACTCGGCCTAGAGATGTAAATCCCTCCTCCGGTTCCCCCATGAATAGTATTGCTCAGAGGCGCTGACCCGAATGGGAGTGAACCACCCAGATCAGAAATGACAGGGGAGGGGAAGACGGGGCTCCCGTTAGCAGAGGAAAGGCTGTGTAAAAAGAAATGATGATTAGGAAGAATAAATGAGATGTCACGCTGAGCAAAATATTACCATCAAACGGACTTCCTTGGTCGGGGTTTGAGTGACAGCCAGCATGAAAAATGTGGGATGTGATGTGGGGTCTTTGTCCCTGTGTGGGTGAGGAGAGAGAGAGAGAGAGAGACAAGAGAAAGAGATACTTTTATCTTCGTAGAATAACGGGGCATCAAAAAACTATAGTTTCCTGTGAGGACTACTGATTTCATTCTATGTTTTGATTTACAGTAATACTTGCATGTACACCTTTCGGCACAATACAAATACTGGTATGAATCTCTAACAATACAAAAACCTTTAAAAAGGTCGATGCTCATTCATCCATTTTATCCTCTTACAGTAACACTCAATATTGTATTCTTATTGACCTTTTAACACTGCTGTATAGTCATGGGTCTGGGGAATTACTAAAGGTGCTGAAGCTTGGCTTGTGTAAAAACAATACACTTGGGAGATCCCCAAGGCTTTGTTCAGACAGGCAGCAAATATCTGACATTTTGGCATATTATTTGGTAAATCTGTTTAGTTTTTTTTTTTTTTTTTTTAGTTTGAGATGTTTGAAGTCCATCTGATGTGGACACAATAACTATGGAAACCGATAGATGTACTACTGTATCTCTGAACACACGGATTTGATTTCAAATCGTGCCAAGCGACAAAGCTTAAAAACAAATCAGATTTTTCTGCCATTTCATCTGACCTTTCTTTCAGCTTCCCTTTGCTGGACAACCAAAGCAATGTTTTAACATATGACATATAACATATTTGGGAAATGAATGCGCTTTTTTGCTTAGTATTACTTTAACAATTGAAACTGCTTATAAAAGCTAAATTAACTAGTAATCCTAGTTTTTCATTTGGCTGAAACATCTCCATCCTTACCCGATGAGCTTGCAGTGTCTTTGTGCAATAATTTGACTTTATAATCCCTGAGTTAAAAAAAAAAAAAAATCATTATGAATTTGTCCAAATGTATGTTACAGAGATGCTTTTTCATTTTTGTGAAAACTCACACACTGTGGATTACACCCTCATAACTTGATGGCCTCCGGGGGAGTCTTAGGTATTTTTAAATTGATCCCCATTTCATAAAGTAAAAGCCATTTAGTTATTAGATGCTTGGAAGAATGTGATTGCAACAGATAGGAGCAGTTTGGAAAGGAATTAAAAAAATGAAGGCTAAAATCTCAGGATTTTGTGCAGCTGTAGAGGAGCAATATGCAGATGGGTTTCATCCCAGGAATTAGCAGAGCTGCTCAGTTGCCCTCTCTCAATGTTGTTATTAAATCTCCCCAAGAGCTGCAGGGAGAAGTGCATTAGGAGTGCATTAAACCACTTCATGACACATTTATGGCATTTTCCTCACTTTTGATTTGTGTTCCCCCACATGAGTGGAACTTCCCACCATGTGACCGCTGCTGGAGCCATGCCAATGACAGCACAGAGTGGACATATGGACACTGAGCATTGTGCTTCAGTAAATGGAACAAAACAATCAGATCTTTCATAGCCCTCAAAAATTCAAGACCGTTTCTTGAAAACAGGTGTCCAGATCTAGCTGTGGCTCAACACTGAAAAGGGTCTTTGCTCCATGCCTTTATCATACAGCAGCTTCTTTGCATTTGACCTAACACAATAAATCAAAATATCATTCAATTTCAAATCAGTGTTGTTATTAACTACAACAAAAATCTTTTTGAAATAAGCTGAAATAAATAAATATATGATGAAAAACTAACTAACTGAAAAAAGTTTAAGTACTAAAACTAGTAAATAAATATAAATATAAATAAATTAACAAAGATTTAAAAATAAAAAAATAAATGATTTTGGTATATTCTATTTATCAAGCAAATAGATCAAGAAAGCACAATATTATAGAAACCATCACATTCTAGAATTGTTCAGCTGGTGCTAAACTGCTTCCTGTCATTTAGGTTGATGGATGACTAAAAGCAAAAGATAGCCATGTTGTCTGGCCTTTCTTGATGCTATCATGCAAGAAGCCTCTGTAGAGCTGTTCTGAGAGAGTATCACGTTGCACCAACAGTGCCTGACAATAGATTGTGGCTGGACTGACAAGACCTTAGGGAAGATTTGATGCCCTTTGTCACCATATGGCTTCAGTCGGGACCCATTGCCTATTTACATAATATATTTGAACAAAATAAATTAAAATAATGGCATGCAGACTTTAAATGATTTTCAGTGAATGTTCTTTTTGTTTGATTTTTGTAGTTTGAATCAGCCTGGCACTGAATTAAAAAATATAAAAAAAACATTTTGACACTGATTTGTCCACTATGTTTACAAGTAAAAAATTAATTTCTGTTTTTAACCCTAAAACTGGCAGTGTGATCTGGGTGTAACATAGTTTATGTCGTCTTTTTTGGGGTGTAAGAATGATTTTTTCATCAAATCCTTTTATCATTTATCACAGCCTGGTCTGTCTCGAGTATGCTGGTCACATGATTTGTTTAAAAGTTTTTGTGATTAATTGGTCAGCCTGACCTAAATCCAACATGGCTGCCAGTGATGCAGGACATTCAGATTTTGAGATAAGTAAATATATATTAAACTTACTTTTCTTTTGAAAAAATAATACTAACACTGCTAACATTAATTATGAACATTGTCTTAAGGTGCTGAAAAAGAAAATTTATAAAAATGTTGTTCATCATGTTATTTAGCACGTTTTGAAATAAATGTTACACCTGAGTCACACATTGCCACTTTTGGGTATAAAAAAGGGATTAACTTTGTACAAATTTTTGTAACAATCTTTGTATTCTGAGGTATTTATTTTTTATTTTTTACAAATTATAAAATTTACAGGTTAAACTAATACAGCCTGTCTGTCTTGAGTATGCTAGTCACATGAATTGCTTCAAGTTATCTGTGATCAATTAGTCAGCCTGACCTAAATCCAATATTTTTTACCATTTTACCAAAAAAAAATTATTTATTTTTTACCATTTTTATGGTAACGCAAGGTCCGATTTCAAAACAGTTTTCACAGGCTGAATCTTGAGTTTGTAAGCTTTCCAATGATATGGAAACATTACATTGGACGCTTTCCAAAATCTTCCAATGAAGATTTCCAATTGAAGTATAGGATATAATTGTTTTAAACATGCAATGGCAGTTACAGTTATAGATTTGGTCCTTTTTTTATACCCTAAACAGGCAATGTGATCTGGGAGTCACAACTCATAAAATCCAAAATACATAACATTTTTCAAAAATTCTTTTGGATATGATTTACTTAAGTCCAGATGATATAAAAAATGACATGAAATTATTTGTTGCTTATCATTTTCAACTCTTGCCTGCCTGTTTAAGGGTTAAAAACTTTGCCTGTACACAGTCAAAAACATTTCTTGGTCAAAAGCAATGTCGACTTGGTACCTAAGAAGCAGTATTTTGTCATCCCTGTACACAGCCAATAACCTAGACATGCATGCCATTTCCCCAAAGGTTTTTGTTGATCTACCATGTATTTTCATGTTCTAAGCCGGGTTCACACTGTACGATTTTGGCCATGACTTGGCCATCTGAGACAAATCCTAAAAGATTCCTCTGATCCCGGGCCAAAATCTGAAGTCTTTGGTTGCTAGTTTGACATGTTTGCCGATAGCCGATTAATGACCATTGCGATCAAATTCACTGGACATGTAACTGTATGTAAAAATATTTTGGCAGTAACAGAAGTTGAGTCCTGCAGTGTGACTTCTTCTATGATAACCATCAAATCAAAAACCAATAGGAGCACATAACCTGATGACATAATTAGTGAGACAAAAATTAACCACCACTTTCTCCACATACATCGTCTTTACTTTTTTCATTTACTTTTCAATTATCAAAATTAATGCTAGAGATTGTTTTTGTTTGCTAGTCACCATTTATATCCCACATGTAAATGCAGCTCAGTCACAGTCTTCTTGTGTGCGTCTGTTTTTAAAATGTCTTGACTGCCATATACAGTCTGACATTAAAGACATCTGAGATCCAGACTGTTTGTATAGTCTGACAAGCCACAGTTGTAAAGGACTATTATAAATCGTACAGTGTGCACCCGGCTTTAGTTGCCCTGGCCAAATATCAAGATTTTGCAGATGGCACTGGCTTTGTCAGTAGACATTCATTTAGATATGTACACCTGGAAACACACTGGTCAGGATATTCATTAGTCTGCTTCATTTTCAGTCCAAGGTCAAGAGTAATATGAAAATAAATGCAAAAAACACAAGGGGCTTGAAGTGGAGAATTTTTTGATCTCTCCCCATGCAGGGTCTCTTATCATGGTAGGAATAGCCACAAGCCTTTGGTTCTTCCTATCCCTTTTATTCTGCAGTTGTTCAGAGGCTTCTTAAGGCTTTTGGAGGTAATGAATACCTCTTGAGCGAGTCGAGAATCTCCTCCATTTACTGTTGATTGTGTCTGCGGAGGTACATATGAAGTACCGACAAATTACATGCTGTTATACATATTGAGCTCCATGCAGAATCTCCGTATGCCCCTTCAATGCAGAGGGAGCTGATTTTAAGACAAGGTCTGATCTTGCTTGAGTTTATTCAGCCCCAAATCCTTTGACTGGATTACTGTTATTAGAGTCGTGGCCACGCACGCTGTGATTGAGAGCTAATCTACAGAATCGCAGCAGGAGGAAACACAAAGAACAAGAGGAGTGATGTCTAATCAAGCCGCTGTACCTGCAGGTTACGACCACATACACTAGGATTTAAAATAGCTCTTCAGTTACAGTACATGGAATATGTGTATCTCTTGATCACTGCTATGTGAGCATATGGATGTATAGATCATTCTAGTTTTGCCACTTTAAAAATTAGAAAATCAACCAGTCAAAAATATTATTGTGTACATTCAGCACCATATCTTCTCCACCAATGAGGGACGCGACACAATCACAAAACAAGAACTAATTCGCTAATAACTAACCACCGCAATAACAATAATTAACCACCGCAATCCATATTTAAAGGGATAGTTCATTTTGAAATTAAATTTTGGTATGTTTTAGCTTATCTCAAGGGCATCCAAGATGTAGGTGTATTTTTTTCCGCAGTAGTTTCAATTTTGATATTTTTAGGTCAAACCGTTCTTGTCTGTCAGTCGTATAATGCAGGTCTATGGTCACTGTCTCAAAGTGTCCAAGTGATCTGAGGGCGCGCGCGCATCCTGGTCTGTGACGTGTACGACGAGATTCACTCGTGTTCACTCTAAAGGAATCACTCACATTTTCTGTGCACTTGTAATGACACATTAATGATGTTAAGAGGCTAAAAGCAGGTTTAGTACTTGCCCCATTGAAGTCAACAGGGTGCAAATTTTAAAAATAGAATAACTCGGTGTAGGCAACACCGATTTTTGTCGTTGTTCTCTGTATTGACAGCACTCCAAATGTACAAAAAAATTAGCTCAATGTTAAAATTGACCGGAGTTCTCCTTTAAGAATACAGATCTTTTTTTTAAATAAATAAATAAATAAATAGAATAAAATAAAAACCAAATACAGTGTAAAACCTGGATGTATCCAGTCTGCCTGTTGTTTATTATGCCTGCTACAGACTGTGTGATTTTGGTAATCCTACAAGATCATTACAAATTACATATACACTGTACGGCATGGATCTAATAAACTTGGGTACGACATGTATGTAGAACGTACGATCACGACACCTATTTAATCGTAGGCTATTATGCGAGTTAGTATAGAAGAATAAAACATCATCCGCATGCGCTAATGGTAAACAAATAGAGCAAGATGAATCGCACTTTGGCAATTGTGGATTTTATGTGTGCTGAAAAAAAGAGGATCAATATGCCATTCATATTGCATTTTTATTAGCTAGTCAGTAGACTGTGAGATGATCATGCTAAATTTCTGACACTGTCAGAAAATTATCACAGACTATCTTTGGTTGCAAGAACGTGACAACGTCCGTCTCTGAACCTCTCTCACTTTACAACGGGCCACCGTTTAGGAACCACGACCATAGAAATTGCCACAATTGGTCATCTTTCGTCTGGGACATCCCAAAATCGTACAATGTGTATTGGGCATTAGAGAGTAAGCTATGCATTCCCGATAAATTGTAACTATTTTTATCATAAATATTTTAATTATTTATAGACAACTCACCTTAAAATGTCTACTTATCGCAGAAATATTAAATATGAAATAACCTGACCTTGAAGACAGAGATTAATGGAGACATTGTTGTATTTGGTCTCACATATGTTTTAAGTTGATTGTGTGAAAGGGTTTGCACTGGCACTTGAGGGTTACAAAATTTATCTAGACAAAGCTTTTGATACTCTAATCTGCTTTAAACTGCCATTGTCTGGAGCGTATTAGATTTATCACTGGATGTGCAGATGTTCCATTGTATTTATAGATATAGCACTTTGATTCTTCACTAGCAAATATGCAGCAATTAATACTGATGGTAATATAGAAAAGTATAGTTACATGTCCAAACACTTTTATTCAGATAGAATCTATTTGGATAGTCAGTACTGTACAAATATCTGAATAAATTAGAATTACAATCCCAGCTCTCTCATATTGCAGTGCACTGATATGCATACCAAGACCCAAAGGCCAAAATGCAAAGTTGTAGTCTGAACTTCACTAAAGCACTGATCTAGCAACAAAAAAGAAAAACAGTGACAAACAGATATAGTTGGATATGACTGATACAACCTTTCAGCACGCAGAGAAAAGCCTGTTTTGTGCTTGAAATTTGACGAAATAGCTCCATCAAGATTTAAAGGTCAGAAAGTCTTGAAAAGGTTCAGAATTGCTCAGAGTTGTTGAGCCATTCTTTTTTCTCATTAATAAACAGTTATGAGAGAAGCATGAAGCAAGGCTAAAAATGCTCTCTATATCTCGCTCACACCATCTGGGTGAGTCCCGGTAACCAGACGTCTGCAGATACAGTAGATGGCAGTAGTACTCTTGTGGTCTACATATTTTAAATATAACTTTAATTCTGATTCTTTCACACAAAAGGTATTACATCACAGAAACAAGAAGCTTTGCTCACCGACAGAATCACTCTTAATGATGAAAGACCAAAAATCAAGAGAAGAGGTTCAGCGATGCTCTGCATGTAAACAAGATTATTCCATGATCTCTTCATGATGATGATCTCTTTATTTGGAAGGAATATGGACAAAGGGAAGGGAATAGAGCATGTATGGGGAGGCAGAGGTAAATCCATCCCTCTAGATGAATAACAAAATGATGAAAAGTGCATCAAGTGCTTGTCAGTAGCAGCCAGTAAAAATGAAAGCTTTCAAACAACATTCTATATATTTTCCTCCACATCATAAGAAAGTGATTGTAAATGCACATGCGCCAGGGCACGGTTTCTTTTGAAACGCCTTTCAGAGATAATTTTTTTTTTTAAATCCCAAATTCTTTATAGTTTGAGCAGAGTATCGTGTGGTATTATTTAAAATCTAGTGCTCTTTGCATTATCTTATTTACAACTGACCTAACTGAATTTTAATTCCTTAACATTATTAAAACTGGAAACCACAGTTAGGTCAAATAAGAATTTTGTATTAGCAGTATCAATCATAAATGACACCCATGTGCTGTCCTGCTGTAAAAATTAAAGGATCCTTAGTGTCAGATACTGCCTTCAATGTAAATGTATTACAGCACTACTGTTCAATTTCAAGAAAGTGTTTTAGTCTGTGCCCAGTTTTAGTGCCTAAGCTAAAAGAAACATTGAAAGTTTTAGCACTGAGATTTTACAATTATCCTCAGCATCTACCCCACAGTACATGATGTTAGATGATAGCACATAAATGATAACACAAGTGGCATCTAAATTCATAGTACATGGTGAATTATGTTAAAAACAACAACAAACAACCAAAAACCATGCAACACCAAATTCCACCTGCTCAAAAAGCATCCCGATAGCTCTTTTCTGAAAGTGCACTGAGCAGGACCATTTCACCAAGTGCCTCTGTGAATCTTATCTGGCACTTTCCTCTCTTTAAAAGAGCACAGAGAGCGTTGTGCCAGCCAGTCACTTCAGACCTGTGTCAGAAATATGCATTTACAGTTCATTATCATCTATAGCAGATACAGTAATCAGTGCTGCCATGGAGCCTGCTAGATATTTCACTGTGTTGTGTGTACTGTTGACAATGTCTTGTGAAAGTGAATATTTCAAATGAAAAATAGACATTCTACAAAACATGAAAACAAATCAAAATTCATATTTTAATATAAAAAAATGTTATACATCACAACGCATGTGAGGTATTTCTTATATTTAAAAAAAATAAATGCCAATCAACTGACCTCTCTAAATATTTTTATTTGCAGTGACCTCATTTTTGCATGGCCTATGCCTCATCAATAGATGCAATCATACAAATCCAGTTTAATTATTCAGTTGGGTGGACTGCTTGCAGGACTGCTGCAATACTGTGACCATAAAGCCTTTTTTTCGCACAGGCTTCAATAAAGAAAGACCCTCCCACAATGCTGTGCATCTTAAGATGCACCACATCTCAAGTGTTTGTGGCTTTTTGAAAGCAACTCATGAGAGACCAAGATACAAACAGATAAAATATTGGAATATGCCTTTGTGATTTTTTTGTGTTTGCTCAGACACACCTGGGCATAATCCATGTCTGCATCACTAAAGGCAGATGTCATGCTCTTAATCTAATTCTATCTAAATTGTTCCAAAAAATGAAAGAAAAGTGCAGTAATTTGCTCATACTTCTGTATACATGAATCTGCTCTCTTCAAAGACAACAAAATGCCATCAAATGAAGATTGGTGCCTTATAATAAAGCCATTTTTCCACAATGAAGTAATTTTCGGATGGAGACCAAAATCAGGACAATTTTCTTTGAGGCAGAAAAGACAAGACAATGTATTGCTTCATGCACATTTATTGTTAACTATTCAGGGCTGCGGGGAAAATACTGGAGGCAATAATTTTGTCCATGTGGGGTCATCTGTAGTACACTCAAGTAATTATGGGGATGTTGCAGAGGGTGGATGCCTGAGAGCTGGCCAGACTTTGATCGTATGTGATCGCAAGAATCGGGACTTTCAGGTCTTTTTATGTGCACTGTACAGCAGGGCCATTTATGTTTACAAATCTCTACTCCACTAAGGCATCACTTATCAATAGGTTGTTGATGATTTCACACACTGTCTGTCATTAGAGATTTTATTTAAGACCATTGGGATCTTTATGTAGCAGCAAGTTGTTTGACACAATGACATATATATGGACCAGTTCAATATACAGTCCCTTTCTTTAAATAGTGACACAAGACACCTTTTGAACTGATGTATCCTATACATGTTAACCACGCATCTTAAGACCTAACACAGTAATGACTAATTATTATGTCATACTTTTTATTCTGGAATGCAATTAACATTAACAATCAATGATGGTAACAAGAAAATACTTATGCAATCCAGCTAAGCAATGCATGCTGGGTCATTTCCAAACATTTATGTATTTCCAAACATGGCAAGTCATCAAAACAAAAACAATACTTTATATTATATAGATTTAACTAGGTTCCTTGCACCTGCAAGTCTGTCATGTAACTTCAGGCCTATCATGTTTTAAAGGTTTGATTCTTGAATATAATGTAAAATTTTTTTTAAACTATAAAAATGCAAAAACAGTAGGTCATTTGCCCTGGGATTTTTTTTTTTTTTTTACAGAGGTTGTGTGAGAAAAACACAACATACTTGTCAGATACTTGTCATAAAATCGCTAAGTACGTAGAAACACAAATTTCTCTAACGTCCCCCTGAAATCTAGTCCTGTCCGAATAGGGCTAATGACAATGATTTTGTCAAATATTACAATAAATATAAAACAAATAAGTAATGAATAGTATGCAAATTATGCATTGAAGATGTGTGTAAAAAAATAATTCAGTTTAATAAAGTATTTTTTCCTATAAATCATCCACATAAGACACACCATGAAACACAAAAGCACTGATGGGTAAAATGAGATTAAACCACACAGCTCTGAAAACCTCAGTACCTTCATCCTGTTTATTAGGGCATCACGGATCTATCATTAGTTCAGGGTGTAATTCACTCCACATAGGAGGGCTCTATATTGCTTCTTGTCTACAAAATGGGTGTATTTTCAATTAGATTCCTCAATGGCTACTAATTAGGCTTACATTAATCAATACTAGTATCAATAGAATGATGAGGTCTCTTATCCTGGCCAAGGATTTATTTGAGGGGTGAATTTAAAGACCTGCTGGTATGTTTGACCTGGGCGTTAGGGGTCACTGGATGGGTCAGGGGTGTACAAAAACACTAAATCTCAATGGATTGTGTCATCTTTGCTTTGATTGAAAGGTTATGCAAAAGACCCCACCCCCCACAAAAAACACTTGCCTGAAACTCTTGCCTAAATATAGATGAACATGTAAAGTCCAAGCCATGTCTACCCACATATGGTTAAAAGAGCGTGTCTATTCAGCTGCATATTTCGGTCTCATCTCCATCTCTCTATTGCTTGTGGCTCAAGACCTCCATGCGATATAGCAGTCTGGCTCTAAGACCTTTCCCATTAGCAATCCTCAATATCTTTGGGTTGGCGATGCCCACTATTCCCACAGGCTGATGGGATCCAGACACAGTTTGCGTGGTCCTGTCAGCTGAGTTTTAGCTTCCTCCATCTCAGACAGTCTGCATTGTGGATCACAGCCCCGGCCTCTGGTAGATGTGGCAGCCGCAGCGAGACAGATAGTGCCTTCTTTCTGAGCTGGAGTCAGTAAACCTGCCCCTTCCTCTCTGGGGAGGCTGCTTGCATGGCTCTAATGTGCCGGCTAAGGACTCACATTCATGACGCTGTAACCAGATCACTGCACGGGCAGCGCTAAAAAGCTAACAGTCTCGACTGTGAAGGCGTCTGTGGTCAGACCCCTCCTCTCTTATCTCAGTTTCCTCAGCAGACTGAGTGGAGGAAATCTGCCTTTTGAGTGAGACAAATAAATGGTGCAATGATAAACCACATTTTTTCTCAGATGTTTTGAAACTAAGACTAATTTTATAAATATATATTACAAATATATTAAATATAAAATACATTAAAAATATATTTTTTAATACTTAATCTTTCCATATAGCACCACTAAGCACATTGTTATTGTGTCCAAATTCTTGAAATATGTTCTGTTTGACTGGGGCAAAACTGTCCAGCATCTCTCACAGCATTCATTCAAGCATCAGTTCTATAGACAGTCATATTGTACATTCACATATCCTCTATCATATAAACATCAGTTATATAGGTATATAAATAATAATAATAATAATAAAAAAAAATTATATATATATATATATATATATATATACACACACAGTGGGGAGAACAAGTATTTGACACACTGCCGATTTTGCAGGTTTATAGCTTACAAAGCATACAGAAGTCTGTAATTTTTATCATAGGTACTCTTCAACTGTGAGTGACGGAATCTAAAACAAAAATCCAGAAAATCACATTGTATGATTTTTAAGTCATTAATTTGCATTTTATTGCACGACATAAATTTAGTATTTGATGCATCAGAAAAGCAGAACTTAATATTTGGTACAGAAACCTTTGTTTGCAATTACAGAGATCATAGGTTTCCTGTAGATCTTGACCAGGTTTGCACACATTGCAGCAGGGATTTTGGCCCACTCCTCCATACAGACCTTCTCCAGATCCTTCAGGTTTCGGGGCTGTCGCTGCGTAATACGGACTTTCAGCTTCCTCCAAAGATTTTCTATTGGGTTCAGGTCTGGAGACTGGCTAGGCCACTCCAGGACCTTGAGATGCTTCTTACGGATCCACTCCTTAGTTGCCCTGGCTGTGTGTTTCGGGTCGTAGTCATGCTGGAAGACCCAGCCACGACCCATCTTCAATGCTCTTACTGAGAGAAGGAGGTTGTTGGCCAAGATCTCGCGATACATGGCCCCATCCATCCTCCGCTCAATACGGTGCAGTCGTCCTGTCCCCTTTGCAGAAAAGCATCCCCAAAGAATGATGTTTCCACCTCCATGCTTCGCAGTTGGGATTGTGTTCTTGGGGTTGTACTCATCCTTCTTCCTCCAAACACGGCGAGTGGAGCTTAGACCAAAAAGCTCTATTTTTGTCTCATCAGACCACATGACCTTCTCCCATTCCTCCTCTGGATCATCCAGATGGTCATTGGCAAACTTCAGACAGGCCTGGACATGCGCTGGCTTGAGCAGGGGGACCTTGCGTGCGCTGCAGGATTTTAATCCATGACGGCGTAATGTGTTTTTAATGGTTTTCTTTGAGACTGTGGTCCCAGCTCTCTTCAGGTCATTGACCAGGTCCTGCTGTGTAGTTCTGGGCTGATCCCTCACCTTCCTCATGATCATTGATGCCCCACAAGGTGAGATCTTGCATGGTGCCCCAGACCGAGGGAGATTGACCGTCATGTTGAACTTCTTTTCTAATAATTGCGCCAACAGTTGTTGCCTTCTCACCAAGCTGCTTGCCTATTGTCCTGTAGCCCATCCCAGCCTTGTGCATACAATTTTATCCTTGATGTCCTTACACAGCTCTCTGATCTTGGCCATTGTGGAGAGGTTGGAGTCTGTTTGATTGAATGTGTGGGCAGGTGTCTTTTATACAGGTAACGAGTTCAAACAGGTGCAGTTAATACAGGTAATGAGTGGAGAACAGGAGGGATTTTTAAAGAAAAACTAACAGGTCTGTGAGAGCCGGAATTCTTACTGGTTGGTAGGTGATCAAATACTTATGCCATGCAATAAAATGCAAATTATTTAAAAATCATATAATGTGATTTTTGGATTTTTGTTTTAGATTCCATCTCTCACAAGTGTACCTATGATAAAAATTACAAACCTCTACATGCTTTGTAAGTAGGAAAACCTGCAAAATCGGCAGTGTATCAAATACTTGTTCTCCCCACTGTATATAATAATAATAATAATAATAATAATAATAATAATATTTTATATATATATATATATATATATATATATATATATATATATATATATATACACACTCACCTAAAGGATTATTAGGAACACCTGTTCAATTTCTCATTAATGCAATTATCTAATCAACCAATCACATGGCAGTTGCTTCAATGCATTTAGGGGTGTGGTCCTGGTCAAGACAATCTCCTCAACTCCAAACTGAATGTCAGAATGGGAAAGAAAGGTGATTTAAGCAATTTTGAGCATGGCATGGTTGTTGGTGCCAGACCATGACAATGAGTTCACTGTACTAAAATGGCCCCCACAGTCACCAGATCTCAACCCAATAGAGAATCTTTGGGATGTGGTGGAATGGGAGCTTCGTGCCCTGGATGTGCATCCCACAAATCTCCATCAACTGCAAGATGCTATCCTATCAATATGGGCCAACATTTCTAAAGAATGCTTTCAGCACCTTGTAGAATCAATGCCACGTAGAATTAAGGCAGTTCTGAAGGCGAAAGGGGGTCAAACACAGTATAGGTATGGTGTTCCTAATAATCCTTTAGGTGAGTGTATATATATATATATATATATATATATATATATATATATATATATATACACTCACCTAAAGGATTATTATATATATATATATATATATATATATATATATATATATATATATATATATATATATATATATATATATATATATAGACACAGTATCTCACAAAAATGAGTACACCCCTAACACAGCAAACATTTTAGTATATCTTCTCAAGGGACAATACTATAGAGATAAAACTTGTATAGATTTTTTAGAGTAGTCAATGTGGTTCTTGTATAGTAGTAGCCTATATTATTTACTGTCCTGAAAATAACTCAACATACAGCCATTATTGTCAAAATAGATGTCAACAAAAGTGAGTACACCCTAAGTGATAATAGCTCTACGTCGTTTAACCATGCAAAGCCACATCACCTATTCATCATTTTCATGTTTTTGTCTGCTTGACAGGACCATACAAATTTGTGTATCTTGTATTAGAGCAGTTAAAATTTGTGCTTTGAGTACAATTCTCTCATACTGACCACTAGATGTTCAACATGGCACCTCATGGCAAAGAACTCTCTAAGGATTTGAGAATTAGAATGGTTACTTTCCAAAAAGTTGACATAGGCTTTAAGAAGATTGGTAACACCCTGAAACTGAGTTACAGTACATGCCAGGGTCATACAGAGGTTTTCCAAGACGGGTTCCACTTGGAACCGGCCTCGCAAGGGTCAATCAAAGAAGTTGAGTCCTCGTGCTGTGCGTCAGGTGCAGAAGCTGGCTTCAAAAAACAGACGCATGAGTGCTGCCAGCATTGCTTTAGAGGTTGCAGAAGTGGAAGGTCAGCTTGTCAGTGCTTAGACCATTCACCGAACACTGCAAGTCGGTTTGCATGACCGTCGTCCCAGAAGGAAGCCTCTTCTGAAGCTGGCTCACAAGAAAACCTGCAAACAGTTTGCTGAAAGCAATCCAAGAGCATGAATTACTGGAACCATGTCCTGTGGTCTGATGAGACTAAGATAAACTTGTTTGGCTCAGATGGTGTCCAGCATGTGTGGCGACGCCCTGGTAAGGAGTACCAAGAAAATTGTGTCTTGCCTACAGTCAAGCATGGTGGTGGTAGCATCATGGTCTGAGGCTGCATGAGTGCTGCTGGCACTGGGGAGCTGAACTTCATTGAGGGAAACATGAATTCCAACATGTACTGTGACATTCTGAAGCAGAACATGATGCCCTCCCTTCAGAAACTGTGCCGAACGGCATGATAACGACCCCAAACACACCGCCAAGATGACAACTGCCTTGCTGGAAGCTGAAGTGGCCAAGTATGTCTCCAGACTTGAACCCTATTGAGCACCTGTGGGGTATTCTCAAGCGGAAGTTGGAGAAGCGCCATGTGTCTAACATCCAGCAGCTCCATGATGTCATTATGGAGGAGTGGAAGAGGGTCGCAGCAACAACCTGTGCATCTCTGGTGAACTCCATGCCTAGGAAGATTAAGGCAGTGCTAGAAAACAATGGTGCTCACACCAAACATTGACACTTTGGAGACAGTTTTGACAAGTTCCATTAGGGTGTACTAACTTTTGTTGCCAACTATTTTGACAATAATGGCTGTATGTTGAGTTATTTTCAGAGGAAAGTAAATATATACTGCTATACAAGCAACACATTGACTACTCTAAAATCTATCCAAGTTTAATTTCTATGGTATTGTCCCTTGAGAAGACATCCTAAAATATTTGCTGAAATGTGTGTGTGTATGTGTATGTTTGTATGCATATATATATATATATATATATATATATATATATATATATATATATATATATATATATATATATATATATATATATATATATATATATATATATATATATATATATACACACCATACACTCACCTAAAGGATTATTAGGAACACCATACTAATACTGTGTTTGACCCCCTTTCGCCTTCAGAACTGCCTTAATTCTACGTGGCATTGATTCAACAAGGTGCTGAAAGCATTCTTTAGAAATGTTGGCCCATATTGATAGGATAGCATCTTGCAGTTGATGGAGATTTGTGGGATGCACATCCAGGGCACGAAGCTCCCGTTCCACCACATCCCAAAGATGCTCTATTGGGTTGAGATCTGGTGACTGTGGGAGCCATTTTAGTACAGTGAACTCATTGTCATATTCAAGAAACCAATTTGAAATGATTCGACCTTTGTGACATGGTGCATTATCCTGCTGGAAGTAGCCATCAGAGGATGGGTACATGGTGATCATAAAGGGATGGACATGGTCAGAAACAATGCTCAGGTAGACCGTGGCATTTAAACGATGCCCAATTGGCACTAAGGGGCCTAAAGTGTGCCAAGAAAACATCCTCCACACCATTACACCACCACCACCAGCCTGCACAGTGGTAACAAGGCATGATGGATCCATGTTCTCATTCTTTTTACGCCAAATTCTGACTCTACCATCTGAATGTCTCAACAGAAATCGAGACTCATCAGACCAGGAAACATTTTTCCAGTCTTCAACTGTCCAATTTTGGTAAGCTTGTGCAAATTTTAGCCTCTTTTTCCTATTTGTAGTGGAGATGAGTGGTACCCGTTGGGGTCTTCTGCTGTTGTAGCCCATCCGCCTCAAGGTTGTGCGTGTTGTGGCTTCACAAATGCTTTGCTGCATACCTCGGTTGTAATGAGTGGTTATTTCAGTCAAAGTTGCTCTTCTATCAGCTTGAATCAGTCGGCCCATTCTCCTCTGATGTCTAGCATCAACAAGGCATTTTCGCCCACAGGACTGCCGCATACTGGATGTTTTTCCCTTTTCACACCATTCTTTGTAAACCCTAGAAATGGTTGTGCGTGAAAATCCCAGTAATTGAGAAGATTGTGAAATACTCAGACCGGCCCGTCTGGCACCCACAACCATGCCACGCTCAAAATTGCTTAAATCACCTTTCTTTCCCATTCTGACATTCAAGTTTGGAGTTCAGGAGATTGTCTTGACCAGGACCACACCCCTAAATGCATTGAAGCAACTGCCATGTGATTGGTTGATTAGATAATTGCATTAATGAGAAATTGAACAGGTGTTCCTAATAATCCTTTAGGTGAGTGTATATACATATATATATATATATATATATATATATATATATATATATATATATATATATATATATTTATTCATAGCTACGAATTTGAAATAAATCTGCTTCGTGTTGTTTCCACTAACTAACATACTCTAGGTTTGCTTACCAAAGCTTCATTTATTTGATCAAAATACATTAAAACAGTAATACTGTGAAATATTACTACACTTTAAAATAACTGTTATTTTAAAATACCTAATATATTTTAAAGGGTTCATGAACTGCATTATATAGTTGTAATCAAAATTATTCAACCCCCATTGCAAATCAGGTTTATTGGCTAAATGTACACTTTCAGCTGTTTGCAATGAACAAATCAAACAAAAGTAATTGGAATAGATCAACACAAAAAATCTTTCAAGTGGTTTCCCCAAATTCAAATGAAAATTCAACTTTTAATGACTTCTGAAGTCACAAATTATTCAATCCCCTGAATAGAATCCCTCAAAACAACACAAATCTGCAAAACAGGTGTTGTCTCAAGCACACCTGACGCAACTAATCAAGGGCTTCACTAGTGGTACCAAGTGTGCTTGAGCTAGAACACATGAAACATCTGAACTGGGTAGGTTTGCTGAGTGTCATGTTTTACTGCATGTTATAAATATGTCAATAAGTCAAAAGAATGGTCCAAAAAAGTTGAGACAATATCATCGCCCTTCACAAACAAGGAACAGAATACAAAAAGATAGCGAAGGCACAAAATGTTCCTAGAGACACCGTTGGAAGCATAGTTCACAAGTTCAAAGTTAAAGGAACAGTGGTTACACTACAATGACGGGGCAGAAAAAGGAAGCTATCAACAGTTGCAACCAGATTTCTGACAAGGCAGGTTCAGAAAAACCCTCGAGTGACTGCAAAGGACCTGCAGGAAGACTTGGTGGCAACAGGCACTGAGGTTTCAGCTTGCACTGCATGGCATGTACTAAACACATGCGGTTTCCATGTCAGAACTCCAAGACGTACACCACTACATACCCAAAAGCGGCTCCAATTTGCTCAAAATCATATGAATAAGACAAAGATTTTGGGATCATTCCACCCACGCGTTTCTGGATGCGGTCGTTCCCTGTCCTCCTCTGACGGTCACAATTGTTGCATCACGTGTTTGGGCTTACAGCACGCTGAAGCAGCTTTTGTGGATAGTTTGTGTTCCCATTGCGTGAACATGACTGTCTCGGTGTTGAGATCAAGACTCGCCTTTGTCCGCGATGGTGGAGTCCCCATTTCCACACCACACCCTCGGGTGCCTTGTGAGTTGGGTAATCGTATAATAGTGATGGAGTTTTCTGCCCGGTAACCATTCCCTGTGGACTCCTCACGATTCTATCACATCGCTACCGGTGGAATTGGAGGTTCCATTGGAGGTTCCTCAGGAGGATAGGATGCCGATTGCAACACCGGAGGGTGAGCTAGGCTTTGAAGATGATGACTCGGCTGCGTTGTCCCCTTCGGGGAGTACAACGTTGCCTGAGCCGGATCCACAGTTATCAGCTATGCTGAAACGGGCTGCCGAGGCTGTCGGGCTCAAGTGGAATCCTCCACCATGTCCCGCTCAGTCTCGGTTGGATGATTGGTTTCTCGGGGCGGGCCGTGCTGGTTCTCAGCCCGCCGCCCCAGTACTTTTCTTTCCCGAGGTGCATGGAGAGTTGAATAGGTCGTGGATGGCACCTTTTACTGCTAGAAACGACCTGGATCGTTTCTCCCCCCTCACTACCCTTGAAGGAGGAGCAGTGAGAGGTTACGTGGCCGTCCCTCCAGTGGAGCGGTCTGTCGCGGCACAACTGTGTCCAGCGGCCGCTGCATTTTGATTGGGGGAGCCTCGTTCCCCCTCACAGGCCTGTGAGTTTTCATCGGAGCTTACAGAGCTTGCGGCTAAGCTGCTTCCTCTCTGCATGCCATGGCGTTGTTAAAGGTCTATCAGGCCAAGACACTCATGGACATGCACGAGAGTAGCCTAGACCGTGCGCTCATGAGTGAGCTCCGCACTGCAACTGACTTGCAAGCGTTGCGGCTTGTGCGATTGGTCTAGCGATGTCCACCCTGGTGGTTCAGAAGTGCCATAGTTGGCTCAGCCTGGTTGATATGGCGGATGCGGACAAGGTCCGGTTCCTGGACTCACCAATTTCCCAGGTTGGGTTGTCCGGCCACGCGGTAGAGAACTGCGCCCAACAGTTCTCTGCTGCCCAGGCGCAGATGGAGGCTGTCCGACACATCCTTCCCTGGCGGCCCGCTGGTGCCATCACCCTGTCGTCGGTGGCAGTTCCTCCACCTGCACATTGCCACGGGCGCCCCCCTGTCGCTGCTCACACTCCCTCTGGGCCACCGCAGCAGCCTTCACTCAGGCCTCAGCAGAGAGCTAGCCGCAGGCAGGCCGCCCAGCCTGTATCAAACGCTGCCAAACCAGGTGGCAAGAGCGAGACTAAGCGTCCCTGGTACAGGCCACCCAGGGATGGGGGGACGAGTTCTTCAGATGATTTCTGTTCCACCGCCAACTCCCCGGAATCCAGTGGTTCACGAATTGTCAGAAAAGCACATTCCTCTTTTTTTGGGTTCCAAGAGGGTCAGATTGACGGTGTGCAACCCTGTAAAGCCTTGCACCCATCAATCCTCTCTTGTGTCACCAGCCAGCAGACGGGTACGGTCCGAGGACCCGACTACGCCTTCTCCCTTACCCAATACCGATCGGTGGAGACATGTGAGTGTTGCATTGTGCACTCAGACCCCGCTTCAGACCGCCCCCGGGCCCTCCGAGCCAGGTCCCTCTCCACCTCGCTGCCCCACCCCAGGTACGTCTGTGGTGCCTCTGGTTCCCCTGGCACAGTTTTTGCAAGCCTGGAAAGTGCTTCCCAATCAGTCCAGCTGGCTCCTCCACACCATCAGACTCGGCTACACGATGCAGTTCGTCCGGCACCCGCCTGTGTTCAGCGGCGTTCATTACACTTCGGTGTTGAGCGAAAGAGCCCCTGTCATGCAAGCGGAAATCCCAGTCCTACTGGCGAAGGATGCAATAGAGCCGGTTCCTCTAGCCGAAATTAAGTATGGCTTCTACAGCCCATAATTCATTGTATCCAAGAAAGGTGGTGGGTTAAGACCAATCTTGGACCTACGGATCTTGAATCGGGCCCTTCACAAGCTTCCGTTCAAGATGTTAACGCAGAGACGCATTTTTGAATGCATCTGTCCAGGAGATTGGTTCGAAGCGATCGACCTGAAGGATGCGTACTTTCATGTCTCTATCCTGCCGCGACACAGGCCTTTCCTGCATTTCGCGTCTGAGGGTTGAGCGTTTCAGTACAAAGTTCTACCCTTCGGGCTGGCCCTGTCACCCCGCGTCTTTACGGAGGCGGCCATTGCTCCCATGAGAGAGCGTGGTTTTCGTGTCCTCAACTATCTTGATGATTGGCTGATACTAGCTCAGTGCGAACACAGGGACTTGTTGATCCAACATGTCAGCCAGTTGGGTCTTTGGGTCAACTGGGAAAAGAGCAAACTCACCCCCGGGCAGAGGATCTCTTTTCTCGGTATGGAGCTGGACTCGGTCCAACAGACGGCATGCCTCAGAAAGGAACGTGTCCAGTCGGTGCTGAACTGCCTGAATACGTTCAAGAGCAGGACAGTGCTCCCACTGAAATTTTTCATCTGCATTGCCTCGAGTTGTTGGCAGTACACCTTGCTTTGAGACGCTTTATAACGCTGTTGCTCGGCAAGCATGTACTGGTCCGTACGGACAGCACTGCGACCGTTGCGTACATTAATCATCAAGGTGGTCTATGCTCCCGTCACTTGTCACAACTCGCCCGCCACCTCCTTTTATGGAGTCAGAAGCATCTGAGGTCGCTTCATGCCACTCATATCTCCGGCCTGCTCAATCGTGCCGCCAACGAGCTCTCACGACATGTGGCCAGTTAACACCGTAAGCACACTCGATGTGTCGGCTTGCTGCACCATTCCCCTCCTTTGGACTGGATATGTGTGCCATTCTTGCTCCAGTTGAGTTCTTATTTGAACCCTGTGAGTTTCTCCACACCCCTTCGGCATTGGACGTGGCAGAGCGTCCGATGCTACGCCTACCACTTGTAAGCTAAGTGGAACTTGTGCTAGGCTAGGTCCATATGTTGTGATCCCATATGTGTGTTTCTACGGTACGGCTCCTTGAGTTGGCCCATGTCTTTCGCTTGGCAGAGTTTGTCCTACCGTCTCTGACAGTTCTGTCTCCCCCGTTATGGCTGGAGCCACCTCATTGACATTCCATATGTTGTACTGTCCAATAATTTGCCCAGTTCATATGTGTATTCTCTTCTTTCCTCCCCCTCTGCGGGCTGGTAGTGGGTCCCGTAGCGTCCTTCCTTCCATCGAAAGAGCACGCTTTCCCAGTGTTATCCAAGTCTACTGAGTAGGTTTTTGGAACAGCAGTGACTTCCTGGCCTAAGCCCTGTCCTTTTTTTCGAGATGGTCCTCATTGCAGAACACGAAATCCACCTTACATATACCTAAACTTACATATCTCCACCCCCTGATCCCTAAACCCACCCCTAAACCTACCCATCTCCACCCCCTGATCCCTAAACCCACCCCTAAACCTACCAATCTCCACCCCTTAGATCTGGATCCAACTCCGCCCCCTGGATCTCGTGTACTGCAGTGAGGTGCTACTGTTTTTTTCCGCCCCAAAATAGCTGCGGAAGGATTAGGAGGCTTTTGTAATGATGGAAACGCATTTACCGAATAAATTCTGATGTAGCGAACCCATGTGACTAAAATTTACTCTTGGTTACTAGGTTACCAATACCACCGTCATCTGCGTGAACTTGATGGAAACGCAACTAATTCACATTTATTTTTGTTTTTTTGCGAACTTTGAAAAGATTTGCTTCACATTTGGATGGAAACCCAGCTAATGGCTACTGTCAACTGTCTGGTTATCAACATTTTTTAAAGATTCAAACACAAAGTGAGCCACAAAAAGTTGCAAAAAGGAATAGAAAAGTTGACAAATAATAGCTCCAAAAATAGAAAAAATAAAGATTTTTTTTTCTATTTTTGGAGCTATGGCGTGCCAACTTTTTTCTTCCTTTTAACAAATATTCTTCGAAATATCTTCTTTTCTGTTCAACAGAAGAAAGAAACTAATACAGGTTTGGTGCGCTGTTTACTTCTGAATATTATATTTTATTCACGGCCATCATTTGTAGTAACCTATTCACAAACTGTTTGCTCAAGCGTAGCATTTTTTCGGAGTTCACGGTGTAGCCTGCTCCCTGAATCGTCGAGTTCACTGTGTAGCCTGCTCCCTGAATCGTCGCGCTTATTCATTTGTGGATGTTAACTAAATCTGTAAGTCACCTACGCTGTTTACTTCTGTATATTATATCTATCTATAAATTACGGGAACGTCTTTCTGTCTGTGTGTTATTCGCATATCTCTCGAACCGTTAATCCGATGGATTTCAAACTTGACAGGTTTCTTGCTACGGGCATGAGTAAGTGCAGTGCCAAGTTTGATGTTGTTTGGATTAGAAATGCAAAAGATATTGTTAAATATATATCGGTAAAAGAAGCACACACTGGCTTTTGCCGCTCTAGCCGCTGGCCACTCCCCCTCTCACACTGCACACTGAGTAAGCACAGCCCAGGACCAGAGACAGAGAGGGTCGAAGAAAGCAGTGGAGCTTAAGTAGCGTTTTCTTGGAGTTCACTGTGTAGCCTGCTCCCTGAATCGTGTAGTTAAATTTTCCACATTTATTGTATGTCATTATGTCAGTATCAGTATTTGCTTTCTACCATGCACAAATAAAACCTTTTGCTGTGTAATATTAATAATGAGCACTCAAATACACCAAACCAACAATTACTAAAAACACACACAAAAACTGATTTTGCATGGGCACTTTGCACTGCTCCCTGAATCGACGCGCTTATTCATTTGTGGATGTTAACTGAATCTGTAAGTCAGCTATGCTGTTTACTTCTGAATATTATATTTCATTCTGGTGCGCTTTAACGTTATCACTACTGTGTAATAGTAGCCTATGCTATTCACCAACTAAACATATCCTATTCAATGTGTTCACAGTCTCTTTCACGGGTATCATTTGTAGTAGCCTATTCACAAACTGTTTGCTCAAGCATAGAATTTTCTCGGAGTTCACTGTGTGCTTTCTACCATGCACAAATAAAAATGTCACTGAACTTTTGCTGTGTAATTGTAACAATGAGCACTCAAACACACCAAACCAACAATTACTAAAAACATACACAAAAACTGATTTTGCACGGGCATTTTGCACTAGTATATATATAAATTACAGGAACGTCTGTCTGTCTGTGTGTCTGTCTGTCTGTTATTCACACATCTCTCGAACCGTCAGTCCGATGGATTTCAAACTTGATAGGTGTCATGCTATGGGCACGAGTAAGTGCAGTGCCAAGTTTGGCATTGTTTGGATTAGAAATGCAAAAGATATCGATAAATATATCATCTATCTTATTCATTTGTGGATGTTAACTGAATCTTTAAGTCAGCTACGCTGTTTACTTCTGAATATTATATTTTATTCATGGCCATCATTTGTAGTAGCCTATTCACAAACTGTTTGCTCAAGTGTAGCATTTTTTCGGAGTTCACTGTGTAGCCTGCTCCCTCAATCGTGTAGTTCATTGTTCCACTTTGCACTAGTATATACAGTATATATTCCACAAAAAAAAAAAAAATCCAAAATGCTTTGCCTGTCACCAAAATAGTGTATATGAGACAGTGGAATGGAGCACCAGAAATATTTTCTAATAGGCCACTTCTGTTGGGGTCACATTAAAGGGGTCATATAATAGCCTGACTACGTCAGACTTCCTACTTCCGCTCAATTTCATTTCGCTTCTGTAGTCAGTCTGAGATAGCAGCCTATCTTTCAGTTTTCCAGCGGCCTTCGGACGGCCGGGCCAATCAACGAACAGAGGGCGGGCTGAGAGCCGTGACGTAGACGCTGATTGTACCGCGGATGCGTAGATTTACTTCACATAATCTGCAAAAGTCGTTCACAGCCATGTTTACTCCGGTATTTCGCTCGATGGTTTTGTTTTCGCATCATACATGTGTTTACAGTGGAAGTTAGATGCGGCTGAGCATGCGCATAACACACGCCATAACCAAACGTCATGTGATTGGCTTACGGGTAACCAATGATTTTAAACTTCAGACAAGCGACCCCCCGCGAGAGAGAAAACACTTCTCTATTATGCCATTCCAGACTCTGTCTACGAAGCAAAGCGAAGTAGCAGAGTTTGGTATTACCAGGCTAGTCATATAATGCCATCTTTGTACAAGTTAATATGATTCTTTAGGGTCTAAATGAAAAGTTTGTAATGTACTTTAATTAAAAATTCTCATTAGTATTGTAAGAAAACACTAATTTTACCTGGTCAAAAACAGCTCTGTTTTCAGCACGCCATTTAAGTGCATGTGTCTTTAAATGATAATGAGGGGCATTCTGTGGGGCGTTTTGACACAACACACAGAGTGTTGCCTTGACAACAGTTGAGGGTATATTTTGGAGAAAGAATGGCAACGGGAGTCTCTGAGGACACATCTGTGCAACCGTATCAATTTAAAGGCCCTGAAGAAGTTTGACAATTAAGGCTCAAACAGGACGTTTCCGAATGGTTGGTTAACGTAATGTCACTTTGATCTATCTTTGTATGTACTGGCAGGGTAGAGTAGTGAGATATGAACGCTATAACATTCTGGTGAGAAATGATTCGCGCAAACATGAAAGCATTGTCGTTGATCGTGGGGAATATTCCCTTCGAAAACAAAACTCAGCCACTGCGTCTTCAGCGGTTCGGATTTAGGAACATCAAAATGACTGCTGTGTTCATTATTACACCCAAGAACAGAACACCACAATCGCTTAGACACCATTCTGCTCCAGCGCATCAACAATGGCGGACTATGATGACAGCTCGCTCAGGGCAGGTCTGTGTTGAAATGCTGCTGTCAATTAACAATCGCGGGAGGGGCGTCCGACCGTGTGACGGCTCGATTTGAGACAGGGGAAAACATATAAGGAGATTTAAAAAAAAAAACACTGGATGGATTTTTATCATTTTATGATGGTTGTGTACAGGCACTGCCAACACACATTTCAGTAAAATCAACTTGTAAAAGTGCTTGTACCATTATATGACCCCTTTAAGACTGGTAATTTAGAAAGACTTGTAAATGTACTGTTTCACAGTGTATGTCTAACTTGTGTGTCTACACATAAAATACATGGCTCTTTGAAAAAGGTTTATGTGACATTTCAAGGTTATTGGAATAAGGCAACTATATGCACATGTCCATAAATAGCACAGCTCAGTAGGACAAACAAAGTCTGTATGACTTTCATCATATCAAAGTGTATATTTTCATGACGAACAGAATCTACTCTCTCCGTGGACTGTGCCTGCCGCCCTCAAGGAAAGAGGAAGACACTCTTAGCGCAAATCTGAGCCCAGATTCACAACAATGTATTGATATTCACCTCCTCCTTTCTCCTAGTGAGTATAGAGTATCAGTCGCCTCCAAGGTTGGCGCCAAGCTCTGTCTTCTGTGAACCACAAACCAGAATTAATTGCAAATCAATCGAACAAAGTACAACTGATCAGTAAACCAATTAGTAACTTTAGCTGGTCATCCTGGTTTGGTTTACCTCACACTCCTTACTGTGTTTTTGGTAGCTTATCTCATGATTTTTCTTGAAAACATCTCTTTTGCCCTGAAAAGCACAATGAGCATCATACCGTATGAGAAAGTGGAGTACCATTTAAAGAGATGAGTAAAGATTTCAGATTTAGGCATTTTTTCTCCCCAGTATTTGCAAAAAGACTTTTTAAGATTTGTTGGTATTTGAAATAATTTTTAGTTCTCACAGTTGCCTTGCATTTGCCTTCACTGATGTATCTAGGGACAGGAACAGCATTTTTTATTTGTAGAAATTCTCAACTTAACATATATCAACTCAAGCCTTTGAATATTTATACATTTATAAATTGATTTATTTTCACACTACAGTATATTCATTAAATATGCTCAAAAGCTTAATAAAATAAATAAAAAGAATCCTAAAAAAGGGTGCATGTACATGAATAAAAAAAAAGAAAATACAGAAATTTTATTTTGTTAATGTAGCACCACGGCTAATATAACAACATTATTAAGATGGAATTCTAATTAATTATTTGGGACAGAAAATGCAAGCAGAATGGGAGGAAAAATGGCTGGCCCAGCTAATACCATGATGCACCATCTTGAGGCATAAGATCTTTTAATGTATTCTCTGGCTGTGCCTGAAAGGAGGAAAGAGCGAGCTGAATGGATCCATTAATTTAATTGAAGCAGGCCCTGACAAGAGATAAAACATCTCCCACATCTCTCCAGGCCGCTGCTGGCTTTATAGTAAACAACCAATGATCCATAAACAAAACCAGGAGAGCAGGAGACCCACTCTATAGAGACTTCAAGGCCACAAAAATATGACACGAGAAGAGGAGAATGGAAACTGAAGAGCCCCCCTTTCTCGCCTCTCCTGAGCTCTACCTGCGTATTCAACCTGGATAGGGCTCATTGTACTGTCTCTTTGGGATTTTTGATGTTAATAATTCAGTTTCCGGTCCCAATGCTGGTAGCTGTCAAAAAGAAACCTGTGAGTGGAGAAAATAGCAGGTGCTCTTTCCATGGGGAGAACAATGCATGCATTTCACCTTCAGGCATGCAGGCCATATAAATAGGTTTCAGATGTAGCACTAATACAATGCTATCTTTCATCTGAATGCTTAGGTAAGTATAGGTAACATAAGATTAAATGAAGGAACTAATTTCATTTACTGTTATAAGAGAAATATAAGTGGAAAATGCACCTACTTTCAGATTCATATAGAGGCCTCAAAAAAATTGTATCTTTCTCCTGCCGTTTATTGATGAACGCATGTCTCTTAATACATGCTTTCATTAGAGACAAAACGAGAACACAAAACCAACTAGAGGCCATTGAGTCGGGAGGCACCTGTTCCTAGAGCACATTACACACATTACAAAAGAAAGAAAGAGCCACTAGCGGCGGTCTGAAATATTTGCCAAATGTGAAGGTCACTGGTTTTAGTCTAACATGTTCTATCTTGCTCTAAGAGAGAGAGAGAGAGAGAGAGAGAGAGAGAGAGAGAGAGAGAGAGAGAGAGAGAGAGAGAGAGAGAGAGAGAGAGAGAGAGAGAGAGAGAGAGAGAGAGAGAGAGAGAGAGAGAGAGAGAGAGGGAGGGGGGGGGGAATCACAGCACTAAAACGTATGTGGAAAAAATAGGACAGAGCTTTGAGCACTTCAGGTCTGGTAGCATTAAAGTGTTCGCACATCTGCTTGAGATAGAGTTTCTGTGTAAGTGCTGGACTAAGGGGAAACAGTGTTTGTGCACTGCTAACCTTGTGACAGGAGAGAAAGAGTGGAGAAATCTGAGCTACTCATCATTTGCCATGGCCATGCAGAGCTTCTCGTTTCTCTTAATTGAAAGTTTGTGTTTTGGGGGCAAAAAGATGGCTGAAGAAAATGAATAATGTAAGAGGCTACAACTTTGTTGGCCGGATTGCATGAGGATAGCACTGTACTGCACTGCGCTCAGTGAAAAATGAATCAAAAATAAACAAATGCAGTTGTATTCCATCATTTCATTACACTGTAAATGCGTAAAGGTGCACTCACACTAGAGTTTGAGCATGCAGAATGACTTCAGACAAGGCAATTAATACAATAACAAATAATAATCAATTAAAAATGATAAAAATTATTATTAAATACATTATAGGTAACAGGATTAAATGTAAAATTAATTATAATAGATTCAAAATGTGAAAATAATTTAATATATGAATTGCTAAAAGGATGTCAAACTAAATATATTATCGCTAACAGGATATGATTTAATGCAAACAACAACAGGATGTGAAGTCAAACAAACAAACAATTCGACGTAGTGTGCACATCCAAGTCCAAATAATGAGAGTAATGAGAGTTGCTTTTTGTTTGGGTTGTTCTTTGAATTACATTTGTGCATTCAATAATTTGTTGATGTCTTCTCTTTGATTATTGGATAGTTTGATGATTGCCCTTGCCTGTTATCAGGTGTGAGGATTTGCTATGTGAAAACAAAATACCTTGATATATACAGCCATGGTGAAAAGTTTACATACATCTCACAGAATCTGCAAAATGTTAAAAATTATATCAAAATAAGAGGGATCATACAAAATGCCAAATTTATTATTAAATTAGTACTGTCCTGATATTTTACATAAAATATATTTACTTACAAAAGATTCAAACATTCACTGATGCTGCAGAAGGAAAAAGTTTGCATTAAGCCAGGGGGGTTGAACAGGATGATGTGTAGATTTTTGTTTAAAAATCTTTTTTTTTTTTTTTTTTTTCATTTAGTACTGCCCTTCAGAAGCTACAGAAGACACTTACTTGTTTCCTGGAAGACAAATTAAGTACAATTTACCTTGATCTTAAAATGCAAAAAATGTAAATGCCCGGCATGCAATGCATCATGTTTCCTTCTGGAGCATCAGTTTGAACCTTTTGTAATGGTTGCGTTTGAGTCCCTCAGTTGTCCTCGGTGTGAAAAGATGGATCTTAAAATCATAGTCACTGCTGGAAAGGGTTCAAATATGGAAAAGATGCTGGAAAATCAAAGAATTTGCAGGACCTGAGGATTTTGCTAAAAACATTGGGTAGTTTAACAGCTCAGGACAAACAAGGGACTCAAGAACAACCATCATAAAACAAAACAAAACAAAACAAAACAAAAAGTACACAGTAATGAACAGTATTAATACACAGTATTAAGAATCAAATGTATGTACATGAACTTTTGAACATGGTCATTTGTTATAAATTCAGCTTTTTTTGTCTTGTGCACTATGTTATGTCTTTTCTGTAAAATATCTTATAAAACGTACTAAATAAAAAATAACATGCATTTACAGTGACTTTACTTTTTACCCCTTTATATCTTAAACACCCCCTTAATAAATAAATAAATAAATAAATAAACGAATGATACAATATATATATATATATATATATATATATATATATATATATATATATATATATATATATATATATATATATATATATATATATATATATATATATAAAGAGAAGATAAAAACACCAATACCATATATACAGATCAATCCATTTTTTACAGAAATAGTAGGTAACAACACAAAGATGAAGGTCAGATTTGATTCAGATTTTACAAAACAGTCTCAGTCAGGGCGAGAAAGGGACCGCATCTTTTCATATAAAGATCATGACGTCCTAAGGCTCTGAATATCACAAGTTTATAAGTAAAATTTGACATCTCCAATCCACTCATCATACAAGGAAGGCATGTCTGACTTCCAATGTATCCCTTGATATTTATTGTTCTTATTGCCTAACATTACTCATTACTTTGATGTCAAACAAACAACAAATAAGAAATTCCAAATGTTAAAATTATTACTAACAGGATATCAAACAAATAAACTAATTCAAAATGCAAAAATTATTATTTAATATATCAGCGGCAACGGGATGTCATGCAAACAACAAATAATGATATAAAATTATTATCACATGCATTTGACAACAGGATATGATGCCACTGAAAGAAACAATGATCAGTTTGAAATGTTCAGTTTGCTTCTTCGCATAAGCTTGCGTTTCTGCTCTACTGCGCTGATGAATGGAAGTGAATGGAATGTTACTGCAACTGTACATGGGCTTATATAAACTAAGAACCCCAGAATACAAATGAGCAAATCTGTCTCAGTATAATTATATGCAGTCCTTTCTATAATTCAATGAATTATATGCAGTTCAACTGTAATGGTGTATAAAAAAAAAAAAAAAAACACATCCAAACTATACACCCTAAATTCTGGGTCATTTCAACCCATGTTTGGGTCAAATGTGGACAAACCCAACCGTTGGTTAAAATTTTTAATTACATTTTTAAACCCAACGGTTGAGTTCGTCCATACTGTACTTGACCCAAACATGGGTTGAAACAACCCAGCATGCTTTAGAGTGTATATCAATACACTTCAATAAAATTAAACTCCTCTTATTACAAAAAATGAAAAGTTATGGTATACTTTTAAAGATTAAAAAATGATCAACTGGCTCATGGTTTAGGCAAATTTCTGTGCAAAGAAAACTTAAATTCAATGAAATACGCGAGTAATAATGCGAGTAAACTTGGCACCAATGAATTGTATATGTTCAACGCACTGCTTTCAATCTCTTTTGAAGTCTCTAACGTAAATGTATTTTATTCACGTTGCAAAACCTTTCAAAGAAATCTAAAGCTATATTTTGTCAATAGTTTTGAGATTACAAATGTCTCATTGTCATTTAGCTGACTCAGACTTCTCAGAAATGATCCACAGAGCTGAAAAAAGGACCTTTTAAGTGCGTAATGGTATCGCCTCAAGATCATTTGCTCACTTGGACTCTACTTAGTTACCTAAAAGAAACTTTAGAATATGGTGGTGAATCAATAATGAAAGTATTTTGCCTCACTATTCTTATCTTACATACGGTATGTCCTGCTCAAGGTGCAATTTACAGAATGAATGGTTGTTCATGTAAAGTGAAGGAACAGTGTGGATTAAAACACTGTTTTAGTGGCCATGGCTGAGAAGTTCATATATCCCTGTTAAGTGCCCTCAAAAAAGAAACAAAGTGTCTCTTATGGCTCAGAGCATATTATCTCAGGATCACACTCTTACACACACACACTTTCTCTGTCCTTCTCTCACACATTGCCTAATAATCTTTTTTGGGGTCTCAGCCTGTTATGACAATTTTAGGTTCAACCAAAAATGGTAGAGTACAAGCACATCTTCGCTAACAATAAGGTGGATTCATTCTCCATTATTCCAGTCACAACTCACACAAACAGACACACACAAACCTTTTAACCAGCAACTCCAGGTAAAAAGTAGGACTGAACAAATTTGGAGAAAAATTGGACCACTTAAATAAATAACGCAAGCACACATCAACATCTCAATAACATAATATGTGGAAATGAGTGCAATTCATTATTTTCAATCATGCAGCATGTATGCCACAACTGACCAACACTGAATTAGCTTAAACTGATCTAAATTAACCTAATTAATATAATGAAAAAAGCTAATTGTCTTTAATTACATATCACTATGATAACACTGATATTTTATCAGGAGTGTAAACACTTTTCTGAAAGCTGGCTGCATTGAAGGGAACAATAGGTTTGTTTTTCAAATCTGACGCCACTCCTATTCGCTATATAACTCATAGACTCAATGGTGTGAAAGGATTTCCATGTTTAATCATTGTGTAGCCTATGTGCAAATATTACCTCTTTCCTTACTAGAGGAGAGGACACTATTTTCCTGTTTACACAGGCCAGTCATCACCAATAACCCAGATCATTTTTGATAATATGCATTTGGTGCAAATGTTTCTATTTCCTAAAATCAATCTTATCCACCTTGTGATTGTTTTATAACACAAAAGGATCTGTAGTACTGCGGTAGATTCAAAATGCTAATCCTGAAAGCGCTCATCATGAGTTGAAAAATACATCTTAAATCTTCCAAAAGAAGATGATGATGCGGTTATGTTGTGTAAAAACCCTCATTCTCTACCTGTTTGGCTGCTAATCTGATTAGTCGGTGTGACACCTTGAAGCCCTATCAAAAATCTGATTATCAGATGAACTACCATCATCCCCTATGACTGGATGAAAAGGTGAAACAGAGATGTAACACTGCGTTTATTCATCTCCTTGCATCTGTGCATGACAAAGATGAGCGAGAGACACAACCACTGCTTCATCTGATTGTGGTAAGGTTACAGTTTCATCGATAAAGAGAGATACTATCGGCTAGTGATCTGTTAGTTGTTATGAGAGCGTTAGTTGCCGTGTGTGTCGTGTCTTTGATCAGATATTTTGAAATCTCTCAGGAAGCTTCCCGCCCAGCTTGGCCAGCAGATATTTTAAAGCTGTCAATCAGAAGCAACACAACAGACATGAAACAAGTCTCACTGAGCTGACTTGAACAACATCAAGTGTCTATCTTTTCAATCTTCATCCTTCAGAGAGAACTATTTACATTCCTAACAAGCACATTTGCCGATCAGGTCTGTTGGTTTGTTGTATTCGCTATAAGTATACGGTCCAGGGAACTGAAAATGTTCACTTTTTGCCATAAATGTAAATCCTATTTGAGTGGGAGCTGTGTGTGCACTCATTAAAAGGATTTTTTTACCATTCTTTACTTTTATGCCCTGTGAACAAAAGCATTCGGAGATGCTGAGAGTAGCAGCCATGATTTGAAAGCAATGAAAGGGTCAAAGACTTTTTGTCAGTGTCTGACTTATTTAATCACAATGAGTGGTGGGGAAGACAGACTTTGATTAAGCCAGGCTCACCGATCGATAAAGTCCTTGAACTTGCATAAGTCATTGCTGCCTACTCACAATATTACTGATAGCCTATGTTTTATTCACAGGGGTCTGAGATCACGTAACCCCGCAGCATGCGCACCTGAGTGAATTGGCCATTGATAAATAGTACCGGATTACTCTTTTTTTTTCTTTTTTTTTTAAATGCCACAGATACATCCCAAAATTGAAAGGCTGACTTTGCAGCAAAACACCTCAAGCCATGTCAAAGGCAGATAAACCACTCATGAATGTACGGAGGAGGATTAGGGCCAGGCAATAATAAAAAAATAAAACCATCTCGAGATTAAAGTAATTATAATGCGAGATTAAACTCGTTAAATTTCGAGAAAAAAAGTCGAAATAAAATCTTGAGAATAAACTCATTAAATATCGAGAATAAAGTCGTTGTGTTGCGAGAAAAAACTCGTTAAATTTCGAGAAAAAAAGTCGAAATACAATCTCGAGAATAAACTCATTAAACATCGAGAATAAAGTCGTTGTGTTGCGAGAAAAAAACTCGTTAAATTTCGAGAAAAAAAGTCGAAATACAATCTTGAGAATAAACTCATTGAATTTCGAGAATAAAGTCGTTGTGTTTCGAGAAAAAAAGTCAAAATGAAATGTAGAGAATAACGCATTCGATCAGTGTTCATTGCATAGCCTACTGATATCAACCTCATCAAGGTTTCGTGGTTTCCCAGGATACCATAAGACACATTATTAATCGTTGTTGTTTGTGTACGCCTCCATCCACAGAATGTAACGACTGTAACCATCTATACAGCCATTAATGGCAATGCTGTACGGTTTTAGTTTATCATAGCTTTCCATATGCCAGAGTGTATTTGGGCCAGCGCAAGTGGCGTCTTCTCAAGCGTCTCCTTCGTCGAAATTCCACACCTTGAGGATCAACAAGTTTAATAATGCGTCTTATGGTATCCTGGGAAACCACGAAACCTCCATGAATTTCATGTTGGACAAAAGCGAGTACATCGCGCAAATTGGACTGATTTTTTCTTCTAAAAACACCTAGCCGACCTAGACCTAATGTTCTATTCTTTGTTACTGAAAGAAAGTCAAAAATATAGATTGTCTAAGTGATCTAACTCTGTCATGTCCTCTATCAGGTTATGCAATGAACACTGATCAAATGCGTTATTCTCTAACGTTACATTTCATTTCGACTTTTTTTCTCGAAACACAACGACTTTATTCTCGACATTTAACGAGTTTATTCTCACAATTCTTCGACTTTTTTCTCGAAATTTAACGAGTTTTTTCTCGAAACACAACGACTTTATTCTCGAAATGTAATGAGTTTATTCTCAAGATTGTATTTCGACTTTTTTCTGGAAATTTAACGAGTTTTTTCTCGAAACACAACGACTTTATTCTCAATATTTAATGAGTTTATTCTCAAGATTGTATTTCGACTTTTTTTCTCGAAATTTAACGAGTTTTTTCTCGAAACACAACGACTTTATTCTCAATATTTAATGAGTTTATTCTCAAGATTGTGTTTCGACTTTTTTTCTCGAAATTTAACGAGTTTAATCTCGCATTATAATGACTTTAATCTCGAGATGGTTTTATTTTTTTTATTATTGCCTGGCCCTAATCCTCTTCCGTATGAATGTGTGTGTGTGTGTTTTTTTTTTTTTTTTTATAAACATCTCAAACCAAAGTAGGATTTTAGCGTGTGACTCAGAGTGCTCTCGCCATCCACGGAGAGGTCATGGGCAGGCTTCTACAGTGCAAGGTATGCTGTTGTCAGGCTGCTTGGATTCAAAAACTTGCCAGGTCTGGCTTCTTGATCTGTACTTAAAAAAAAAAAAAAAGCTAAATTTACTCTCATTGATTAAATGTAGATTGAATGAACAGAGCAAAAAGATAAAAAATAAAAAATTACACAACCTGCCAAGGTTCAGCTCTCTTTATCATTGTTTAGAACAGTGTTACAGATTCAATCTCCCGAGCTTGGAGGGAGGCCGTATGAGTCGGTCGTGGGCCACAGACGCAAGGCCAAACCCCCAAACGCGGCAAGATCGAAAAAAGTTGTGGGTCACGGAGGAGGCAGCCTGCAGCCTTCCCCTCTAATCATTGACGCAGTGCTAAAAGAGAGAGTTTTCACAGCTGTCTCCGGGTCTGACCTGGAATAATCATCAAGGAATACCCCTCCGCAGACTAGGCCATTGTTGCTTCTGAGGAACACGACGCTGCCCGTCTTTTCAATATGACCCGGCAGATGGAGGCTTTCTCCTTTCATGTTGGGAGGAGGCAGAAAGCCACCTGAGTGAATTGCAGAAAGCACCTTGATTTGGTGGATACACTGGCAAAGAAACATCTGAGAGGGTGTCTGTACAAAAAAAGCCCATGCTGAGTCTTTCACCTCATTTGTGGCCTGATTCATGTTCATATTTTCCCAAAGTTTTAAAAAAGAATATTTGTATAAACATGTTGTTTTTAGGTCATGATCTGTGGGTTCAGACGAAGGGCAGGTCCACGACATCATTAGGTGAACTAACAATGACACTTCTGAAGGAGGAAGCAAAGGTTTGATCAGCACACGATGGGTTGGGCATGATTCACAGTGGATAAAGGAGAGATTTATACATGTATTTATATCAATTGTATATCAGGGTTGTAGATCTGTACTGAAAGGGAAAAAAGAAATCCAATTCTGAATGCAAATAATAAAATGCATCTAACCATATAATCATGCATAGTGAGTCAACTTTAAAAGGGAGCAGAAATGTGTATTATTTTTACATCAAAACTCTATATTGATGCAAATTCATATGCCACTTGATAATATGCTAATATTAATACAATATTTAGCCCACAGTGCTTACTAGTGCGAATCAGTGTGTACTATATGCATCACTAAACAAACCTGTCTTGCACAGGAGACAGAAAAAGTAAATTTAGTGAAGTAAAATCAAACAAGTGAAATTATCTTGTGTTATAATTATCCCGCATTCCAATATTGCATTCGCCCTGCTGAAAAACAAAATCAGCTGAAACCAGTCCATTGGAAAACTGGTCAGGTTAAACATTAAAACACTGGCAAGACTTAAGATGGCAAGACTTGATCACACGTAGGCTCACTATTGGCCGACGCTGGTCATGTGTGATGCGTGTGACGTACAACACAGACGAACACGCAAAAACACTACGTGAACTCACTCGAGGCCCAGAGAGAAGGAAATGAATAGTGGAATAAAGTCGTTATTTTTGTTTACTTTTTGCGCACAAAAAGTATTCTCGTCGCTTGATAAACTTAAGATTGAGCCACTAATGTCACATGGACTACTTTGATGATGTCTGTATTGCCTTTCTGGACATGGACAGTATGCCGTCCATTGACTTTCAAATGGAGGAACAGAAAGCTCTCGGACTAAATCTAAAATATCTTAAATGTCTTACGGGCTTGGAACGACATGAGGGTGAGTCATTAATGACATAATTTTCATTTTTGGGTGAACTAACCCTTTAAGATGTTACTTTTTCTCCACAGTAAATGGGCATAGACACAATAAGAACAACATCTACAAAGGTCATAGCAGCCACTGTTTCACAGGAAATAAAATAATCCAGTGTCAGATTTGTAGAGAATGTGTTGTACGTTGTAGCTGCCCCAAAGGCACCGTCTCATATAAAGAGTGACGTTGGGCATTGTTCAACAATCTAGCATTACTTTGTGATGGTTATTCAGTCCCTACTGCTGAACCGTTCACATCCTTCGCCTGAAAAGCAACATAATTAAAAAAAAAATCCCTGAATGTGTGTGCAGGTCTGTGTAACAGTAAGAAAGAAACTGAGCGAAGGCACTAAACTAAATAAATAAGCACTCAGGAGGCTTACAATGGAAGGTAATATGCCCTTTGTCAGTCTGCATTCCTCTTTGTGATTCACGGGCTGTTTGGCAGGTGGGACGCACTTGTAAAACAGAGTAAACGACAAGAGCCTGCTTTCAGAAAAATAAAATCTCTGCCGTTAAAGAAAAGGATCTTTTATTTAGCTCAAGATTATCAGCATAATCCTTGTTTGAGTAAGAATTTATCCTGATTAAAAATAGATATAAATAAAATGGACATCATAAACACACAAATGTCAGTCATCCTAACGTTGTAGCTATAGCATCAGAGGCAAAGGGAACAATGCTAATGAGCTAATTCCTGACTCCCTGATAGTAAAGGTGCATTCTTTTTTAATGTTGTGATGGCCTGGAACTAGCGATGCGGCTGAAGCAGCTTGCAAAAGCAAATGTTTTCAGCCATTGTTTAAACCATTATTAGCCATGATTATTATATTTATAAGAGTGAGTATCCAATAACAAAAGTGATAGCAAGCAATTTTTGATCTATTTTATTAGGCTTCTAATATAACTGAAAACCCACACATGACTGTACATGATTTTGAACATATTTAAAAAAAAATGAATGAGAGGAAATGACTGCATATACATTAATACAATTATTAGACTTATTATTCTATGGATTTTAACATAGTTCTGTTTGCGAATGAAAAGCAGATCAGTTTTAGACAAAAAAAAAAAAGCTTAAAATGTAACAATTTTGCCAGACTGTAGCAATAAATATTTTTAGACAAAAGGAAAGAAAAAAGTTTGCTAAAGATTCAATAAAATAATCACAAAGAAAAGGTAGTTTGAGCTGTGATGGCTGACTCATTTGCAGCATCCTCTCTATTGTTTTACTGGAGAATTTGTGGAGCCATAGTAAAAATGGCCTGTACCTATAGATAGCACTGTAAAGTCTTTATCTCTCTCTCTTTTGCCTCTGAAAGGATGTGTCTGTCATCTCGTGGTCACTGTTTAACTGGCTACCTGATAAAGGCAACAATCAGGGGACAGGGGAGACCCACAGACTGTGCATCCTCACACAGGACATGCCAGTAGGCTATGAGAACACCTCCCACGGTCCCCCTTGATGACTGAGAAGGATGGAGTCACTTTAAGGGAAACAAGTGGAGACTTTGGGCTATGATAGACAGCCTCTACAAACAAGCCCTTTGAGAGAGTCTCCGTTACCCCTCAGGTCAGCCTGACAAAGGGGGAAATTGGACACTCATTTGTTTGGACACATCTCAACACCTCAAATGACCGGGCTGATAAGAAGCTGGCCCTCTGCCAAGTTATGACCTGCATGATTCTAGATGGATATCTACTGTGAGCTAAAGGTCCTTTCCAGAAGCACTCATAGTGAGGGTATATGTTCTGAAAGATTTGTTTTCATCTGCCACATTGCATTTTAAAATGCTGGAGAGGAAGACAAAAAGGAAACTATGACTGAATTACTGCTATGCCAAACATTTCTCAAAGCCTCTGAGTCTGATTAAAACCTGTTTTAACTGCTGTCTTTACTGGGTAAAGGGCAGTGTGGTCAACGTTGGATCTGCTTGAAAGCACAAATCTAAAATAGTCTTGGATGCAAGGTCAAATACAGCAGAATGGCCACCTGCCTCGTATGCCTGCCAGCCTTTAATTGAAATGTTTTGATAGATTTCCTCGGCAGGTCAAATGTAACACTCCCTAAGCAAAGGTCAAACTGGGGCTCCTAGCAGGAGCACTCCAATACTTTATGGTGTTCACTAATTTGCTTTGCAGAGTTGATTTGACCATGGACTCCACTGATCTTCCCTGGACTCCATATCAGCAGGGTTAATGGCCACTAGGTCATTTCACCAGATAGTAGTCTTTCATTAAAGCGCTTCATTTTATTAGTCTTGTTGACGATCAATGGCAAAAATAATTCATCTTTTTTTTCTGGGAGCTCACAGATCAGAGGTGAGAAAATAAAAAAAGAGGGCCAGAATGGGAGCAAAAGTTCGATAAATAAAACTCCATATTCATTCTTCAGATGTCACAATGGTCTCCGATTTATTGACTGAAAAGCATTTAGGATATGAAGAGGTTTTGTTTGAAATTCTTTTGGATTTTTAATGCCATAAGGGGAGAAAAAAATATCCAAAGGTCAATATTTCTATCACAACCTTGTACAGGTTTATAACAACCTGATGTTGTTTTTGATAGGAAAAAAATGAGTGTAAAAAAGAATCCACTTCAAAGACAATGTTTTTAATTACGCTTCCAAATAGTAAATGCTTTTTTGTATGAGATGACAGATATAAAGAAGCAGGGGAAAATGCATTGTCTGTTTTTTTTTTTTTTGCCCTCACAAAAAATTCTAACATTTAAATTTTAAACTTACAAAGTTTTACTGATCAAACTTTGAATTTGTTTGACAAATAATTACAGGCTCTATTCACAGCTCTATGTCCATCCACTTATTTTATTGGGACTATAGCTCTTGTACAGATGTAGTGGAACCCTGAGGGTGACTGCCATTCATGATATCAGCTGTGTAATTGAGCCCCATGTTCCTCCTGTTGCCTTTAAAATGAATCAGCTGCTGCGAGCCATAAAGATGTAGTGTGGGCTTGTTTGAATGGTCATGCTTGTTTTCAGGCCTTCTGGGTGGGTGTGGAGAGGGACACACACACATGTGGAGCTACAAGCCTGGTGGCCCTCTCATCAGATGGGATTGCTTGTAATTTGCCTTTTAAAGGCATCTCGTCCACATAATCAGACGGCAATTGCGCCATTGTCATGTACAGTGGGTGAATGTGAGCAATCTCTATTGTGATTCCCAATTTGGCAGAGTGAATGGAATGATTCACTTTGCCCATAGTTTGGAGGGGAGAAATTCTCTGAGCATAAGGTTGGTCTCAGAGATTGGCTTTGTCAAAATGGTCTGATACTCTGACATCTTTTCGTGTCGTTAGAATGAAGTGTCATGATTTTTTTTTTGAAGTTTTCCGTTTTACTCATTGAGATAGATAGATAGATAGATAGATAGATAGATAGATAGATAGATAGATAGATAGATAGATACAGTCAGGTCCATAAATATTGGGACATTGACACAATTCTAATCTTTTTGGCTCTATACACCACCACAATGGATTTGAAATGAAACGAACAAGATGTGCTTTAACTGCAGACTTTCAGCTTTAATTTGAGGGTATTTACATCCAAATCAGGTGAACGGAGTAGGAATTACAACAGTTTGTATATGTGCCACCCACTTTTTAAGGGACCAAAAGTAATGGGACAGATTAACAATCATAAATCAAACTTTTACTTTTTAATACTTGGTTGCAAATCCTTTGCAGTCAATTACAGCCTGAAGTCTGGAAGGCATAGACATCACCAGTTGCTGGGTTTCATCCCTGGTGAAGCTCTGCCAGGCCTCTACTGCAACTGTCTTCAGTTCCTGCTTGTTCTTGGGGCATTTTCCCTTCAGTTTTGTCTTCAGCAAGTGAAATGCATGCTCAATCGGATTCAGGTCAGGTGATTGACTTGGCCATTGCATAACATTCCACTTCTTTACCTTAAAAAACTCTTTGGTTGCTTTTGCAGTATGCTTCGGGTCAATGTCCATCTGCACTGTGAAGCGCCGTCCAATGAGTTCTGAAGCATTTGGCTGAATATGAGCAGATAATATTGCCCGAAACACTTCAGAATTCATCCTGCTGCTTTTGTCAGCAGTCACATCATCAATAAATACAAGAGAACCAGTTCCATTGGCAGCCATACATGCCCACGCCATGACACTACCACCACCATGCTTCACTGATGAGGTGGTATGCTTTGGATCATGAGCAGTTTCTTTCCTTCTCCATACTCTTCTCTTCCCATCACTCTGGTACAAGTTGATCTTTGTCTCATCTGTCCAAAGGATGTTGTTCCAGAACTGTGAAGGCTTTTTTAGATGTTGTTTGGCAAACTCTTATCTGGCCTTCCTGTTTTTGAGGCTCACCAATGGTTCACATCTTGTGGTGAACCCTCTTTATTCACTCTGGTGAAGTCTTCTCTTGATTTTTGACTTTGACACACATACACCTACCTCCTGGAGAGTGTTCTTGATCTGGCCAAATGTTGTGAAGAAAAGCATGTTGTGACCAAATGCTTCAGAACTCATTGGACGGCGCTTCACAGTGCAGATGGACAATGACCCAAAGCATACTGTGAAAGCAACCAAAGAGTTTTTTAAGGTAAAGAAGTGGAATGTTATGCAATGGCCAAGTCAATCAACTGACCTGAATCCGATTGAGCATGCATTTCACTTGCTGAAGACAAAACTGAAGGGAAAATGCCCCAAGAACAAGCAGGAACTGAAGACAGTTGCAGTAGAGGCCTGGCAGAGCTTCACCAGGGATGAAACCCAGCAACTGGTGATGTCTATGCCTTCCAGACTTCAGGCTGTAATTGACTGCAAAGGATTTGCAACCAAGTATTAAAAAGTAAAAGTTTGATTTATGATTGTTAATCTGTCCCATTACTTTTGGTCCCTTAAAAAGTGGGTGGCACATATACAAACTGTTGTAATTCCTACTCCGTTCACCTGATTTGGATGTAAATACCCTCAAATTAAAGCTGAAAGTCTGCAGTTAAAGCACATCTTGTTCGTTTCATTTCAAATCCATTGTGGTGGTGTATAGAGCCAAAAAGATTAGAATTGTGTCAATGTCCCAATATTTATGGACCTGACTGTAGATAGATAGATAGATAGATAGATAGATAGATAGATAGGTAGATAGGTAGATAGGTAGATAGGTAGATAGGTAGATAGGTAGATAGGTAGA
The DNA here is from genome assembly GCF_964197995.2 of Scardinius erythrophthalmus. Taxonomy (NCBI): domain Eukaryota; kingdom Metazoa; phylum Chordata; class Actinopteri; order Cypriniformes; family Leuciscidae; genus Scardinius; species Scardinius erythrophthalmus. Next base: position 28,130,462 of record NC_138225.1, read on the forward strand.
TAGGTAGATAGATAGGTAGATAGGTAGATAGGTAGATAGGTAGATAGATAGATAGATAGATAGATAGATAGATAGATAGATAGATAGATAGATATAGATATATATATATTTACATTGAACATCCAAATTAATGTAGAAACAACAAAGACAGTATATTTTAAATATTTGTTTACTAAAGAATGACAACTATGAATGAAGGCCAGTACAACCAATACAAATAATGATGCCTCTATTAAATGTATTTTTTATGTTTTTATACTGAAAAAAATTCTGTATAATTGAAGGTCATAATGTTTAACTTAGTAGGCCTAAACTGCAAAATATCAGATCATAATTAATTACAGAACATTAATAAAAATTATTCTAAAAACTTTAGAAGTGAGCTTAAAATACAATGTTCACATCAATTTAGCTGTGGCTTTTATTTAGTGTGCATGGTGATGTTTCTGTCTTTGTCAATACTTTAACAGCTATCTCTGTTTGAATGAGAGCAATCAGTTAAATTTTCTCCACTTGAAAGTTTATTTTACGCATTAGTTTTCACGAAGAATGAGTAATAAAATTACTAAAGAAACCCTGTGGTGAAAATCAAGTTTTTAATGTTGTTAATATGTATATGTGGTGTTTTTCAAAGTCAACACCATTGCTGAGTATTTTCTCCTTAAAGTCCAGTGAACCAAAGACAATCTCAAAAATGCGGTCTGAAATCGCTGGCGTTTCTTACGTCAACCTTGTAACCAATCACGTCAACGTGCAGGCATATCGCATATTTATCATTTCATTAACTATGCTCTGAAGCAGGGGAGTCTCAAGAGAAGCCAGGTTATCCCAGTATAATTTCTGTTAATATGAAAAATCAGGTACATTTAGCAATATAGCGTGTGAATTATGTGATATGCCTTTCTCCACTGACGTTGAAGTTGTTCAAAGCATTTGTTGTAAAGTGTGATACCATTCTGCATCGTTTACCTCAGTAGGTTGACCGAGTGAATCTCTGAGCTGGTGTGAGTGAGTGGAGGCGGGGCTAATTTGCATAAACTGCAATTTTCACAGGAAAAAAAACATTTTAATGTGTCATTCATGAGTTTTAAGGGATAAAATGATTGACTACAGGGGGATTTTACAAGACTTGGTAGTGATATTTTAATTGATTTTAAGTGAAGATTGATCCTCTCGAAACAACGTCAATATCGCATTCACGAGTATTCAAACTTATGTCCGCACTTACACTCGTGTGTCTTAATCACTGAGACAGGCAACGAGTTTGCAACGCACGAGCGTCCTACATGTGGGTCTTGCACGTTGCGGGAATGATCAAAAGATCATGCGGACCAGCCTCAGGCAGCCGCTCTGTCTCGCTTCACGGAGCTGGTGAGTAGCGCACAGATAGCGTAATGATATACTGTAACGCTAACCAAAGGATTTGCTGAAAAGACATTAGCAAAACTACTTCAGGAAGTGAAAAAACTGAAAAAATAATGAATTAATTATTTTAATTTATTTTAATTAATGCGTTAATTATTTTTAACGTGTTAAACATCAAAAATTAAACGCAGCAATTAACATGTTAATTTTGACAGTCCTATTATTTAAGATATACAAAACTCAGAATGAACAGTCTTGTTTGTTATTAGGCATTCACATACACTGAGCCTACAACATAAAAGACATAATGACGTTGATAAATGAAAACACAACTCACTCTAATCCTATTGAGCTCTTGAGATTAACAACCAAAGAACACGTCCTTGAATAAAAGTGCATCTGCCACTGGGGAATTAGGGCTGGGGGAAAAGGGCAAACTATCGGAACAAAGTTTATATGGTGAGGACGTATGCCACCATGCAGGGGAACAATGGTATTAACAAGCCCCTTCTGGCCCATATTCAGACTCTAGCCATGTGGCACATGAAAGGAGAGAGTCCTCATTCCTCCCCGCAGCCACCCATGCAGCAATGCATTGTTAGCACATAGCAAGGGACGGGATGACTTGTGATCCACTCAGTGGTGCTAGAGCCATGGCTCTCTGTGAATTTGTATCCTGGACCTGGTGATTTTAGATCCCAGGGAGGTGGTTCATGACCCTCTGAGCACACCAGATGGGCACACTTTATTTAGATTGGATCTAGGGGTGGAAGTAGTCGCAACTGTAGGACAGCTCAGTAATAATCTGACATGTAGCTTTCCCCTCCCTCAGCTAAAAGCAAAACAAACAGTGCTCTGGGCTATTGTAGATGATGTAGTGTTGCTTAAATCTCCAATGAAAACAGATGTTGTCATATATCGTTAAGGATCTTTACTTGTTCATGTGTACTGAAGAATCAATCTGGCATACAAAAGAGAAAGGAATGACAAGAAGAATTACAAAGGACAAAGAATTACAGCACTGGTGTTTAGAAGTTTGATATAAACAGTGACAAACTAATAAATCATTAGTTTGGTTGACTGATCATCAGACTGGTTTAAGTCTGCCTTGCATCACTCCAACCACTACTTCTGTATCATTAATTTTAATAATAATAATAATAATTATCATCATTATTTATTCATAATAATTTACTAGGTTGTTCAGATCCAAGTCAGCTAAAATTAAATTTACAATTAAAAATATCCATTTTGAATTGATAATTGAAATATGCATTTAGAGGCAAAAAGTACCAACATTTTTCATTTGCAAGACTGTTAGCCACTGCAGATTCTATTTGAATCATTAGCTGTAATCTATCACACATTGCTCCTTGCATTGTGTATAGCTTACCATGTCTAATTAAATCCTACAACTTTATATTCAATCACCTGTGGGCTCAATCTTTTAATTAGACACTGCAGACTTTCAGAAAAAAAAACACTTACTGTATGGGATTTCCCACAAAAAAAGACTTCAAGAAACCTGTCACAACACCTTGAGCAAGCCATGCGGATTAATGGCGAGGCAAAAGTGAATGTGGCGGTCCTGTCTGAAGAGTATATTCCTCTGAGAACCAGCAGTGACCAAATACTCTACTGTTGTGGTGTTAGCTGAACATTGATAAACGACTGCCATTGACTGAGATGGGTGAATTGGGCCAAACCTCATTTGATGAACCAGAAAATGAAATGATTACTATTGGGTCTTATTGACTGGACTGGGTGGTACACTTGCTGTTCCATCCCTCCCAAAGGTTAATTGGACTTGAACCCAGAAAATCAAGAGGTTAAGCAGGGTCAAAATGACAGCAGGCTCATTCATCACAGCCCTCAAATTGCTGCTAATCAGATATGTCAAGGGGTTCTTGATGATCACGCTCCACTATGCATAAATGTTGTACATGTTGGCTGTTTTATGCCTTCTGTGATTGATTTTGAAATGATAACATCATTCCTGCTGACAACATTTATACAGAGATGGGTCAAAGAAGAAATAATAGCACTCAAATAGAGCAGCAGAGTGGGATCATGCTAAAAGATAAAAGATAAATGTTACATGATCATTTTTGATGTTATTCACACCATGCTGCATTCACTGCATAACCTTGTAGCTTCATATTCAGTCACTTTTGTCTAATATTGTAATATCAGAATCTCTGAGAAGACAGTAAAATGTGAATCGAATGGAAAGAACTGCTTAACATTCTAAGGTGGTGGACTAAAAAGATGCTGAACTCAACTCTACTTGATCATTGAACTACAAAAATGAACATTATAATGTCATTAGAGCAACACTGAATAGTTCCAGTCCTGGCTGCTGATTGGTCAATACAGCGTTCCATCTGTGCTTTAACTCCCATAGCTGATAGTTGTTTTTACTGCATAATAAGCACAATCAACTTTGGGAATCGTACAGTGATAATCTGACCTTCACTAATATGATATAAAAAGTGATGTTAGTGATTTAAAAACAAAAATACCATCTACACTACCATTCAAAAGTTTGGGGTCAATAAGAGTTTTTTAAAAGGAAATTACTATTGAGTCTTATTGACTGGATTGGGTGGTACACTTGCTGTTCCATCCCTCCCAAAGGTTAACTGGACTTGAAAAAACTCAGTAAGAGTTTTTTAAAAGGAAATAATGCTCATATTTAGCAAGGACATATTAAATAGATCAAAATTACAGTGATGACATTGATAATGTTACAAAAAGATTTAAAATAAATGCTGTTATTTTGAACTTTTATCAAAGAATCCTTAAATCATTTATCGTGGTTTACACGTGGTTGAACAGCACAACTGTTTTTAACATTGATAATAGCAAAAAATGTTTCATGAGCAGCAAATCAGCATATAAGAATTATTTCTGAAGGATAATGTGACACTGAAGACTGGAGTAATGATGCTGAAAATTCAGCTTTGTCATCACAGGAATAAATTACATTTTAAAATATATTAAAATAGGAAAGTTATATTAAGTTGTAATAATGTTACACAATAGTACCGTTTTATGCATGATTGCTTTATATGATGAACATATTTAAATTAGACTTTTACTCACAAATTGATCAGCGAACATAAACAGAAGCTCAACGAACCTGCTTGGCAAACCTCATTGGTTCTCACATTTACCGTTTACCGACTGATGTTTGAGTTGGTGAATGTTTATATGTGAATAAAAGCCTAAATTCAATCTGTTCGTCATATAAAGCGATCGTGTCTCTTCAGAAAATTTGGACTAAACTGCTCAATTCATATGGATTAGTTTTGCAATCTCATTATGAACTTTTTGAAGCATCACAGTGGTAGTTGTGTAGCTGTCAATGGAGGGACAGAAAGCTCTCAGATCAGTATGTTTAGACAGATCTTAATTTGTGTTCTGAAGATTAAAGAAAGTCCTATTGGTTTGGAACATGAGGGTGAGTAAATGATGACAGAATTTACATTTTTGGGTGAACTATCCCTTAAAGCAGGGGTGGGGAACGTTGATCCTGGAGGGCCATTGTCCTGCAGAGTTTAGCTCCAACCCTAATCAAACACACCTGAAGCTAATCAATGTCTTCATTATTACTGAAGTTGCAGGCAGCCAAATGTTTTTATCAGGGTTGGAGCTAAACTCTGCAGGACAATGGCCCTCCAGGATCAACGTTCCCCACCCCTGCCTTAAAGCCACCAAATTGAAAATGTGCCGTTTCATGGAAAGACAGAGACCGGCTCATCTCATATATGATGCTACAAGTGACTAAATGACTGTCACTATGACAAGGGGGGAAAAAACAGTGCAGTTTCATGGCTGTAAAATTTCTTGATTCACCTGCCATTGGCAGGATGTGTTTTTTTACATGCTGGCGTAGTGGGAAAGAAATTTCTTTGAAAGGTATGTATCATGATCTGCCCTCATGAAAGAGAGATTCTGTTTCAACATGAATCTGTAATAGCTGGTGGTACCCTGGAAAACCAATCCCTCTAATCTGGCTGCTACTTATTACTTCCCATTAAAACTTGGAGGATGATCACATGCATTGATTCGCAATTGCAAAAACAAGTCATATTCTTGTCAGCAACATTACTGTAAAAATGTGGAATTTGTAAGCTGTGTGTGCACTGACCGTCCGATTCTACCTGAAAGAATTACATTTTTAAGGAAGACCGCACGTGGTGCATGTTGCTGGTGATCCCTGCTGAGTGTGACATTCTGATTTCACGCCTCCCCCCATAAACCCACCCTGTTCACTGGAAGCCCACATGAACAATGGCAGACAAAGCTCCCCTAATTAGCATGTCACATCCAGAGCACCCCCCCCCAGCTCTATGGCACTGTGCCGCACGGAACGGGCTGTCATACTATCATATAATAACAGCGTTCAATAGTACAACTGAAAACACAATGCTGCCTTCTTACATACAGTACATGGATCATTGTACATGTCATGTTTAGATTTGACACATTTTTCTACAAAAAACCCCAACAAAAAACATGCTCAGATGTCATAAGACTTAAATGTGAAACTTTTTTTTTCTTGACTATTCAGCCCTTTCTGTCTTTCAGAAGGGCCGGCAGGGCCAGCCGAGACCTTCCTTCCCATCAGCCTTTTCTCCTCGCTGCCATCTGCAATCAGATTGTTAGCATGCCAACTCAATCTGCCGGCCTCCCTTGAGTGCCGCTCGCTCAAGCGTGAGGAGCCTTCTCCACTAGCAGTGGATGTCCCTTAACAACACCTAGTCACTCAGCCGGGATCGTCTAAATAGGGGGTGGACGGCGGCCTCACACCCCAGCATGTCAGCTGAACTCATCGGTGACACGCACTGACCCGGGAACTGCCACTATCAGAGGGACAGGTTGAAGGGCAAAGAGGGGATCTTGCTGTCGCTGACCTGACCCTCGAATCAGCTGAGAGGGAGAAAAGGGAAGGAAACAACTCAACTAAAAATAAACAAGTCCAAAAAGGGCAAAGGAAGGCTACGAAGAGACTTGATCAATGCAGTTATAGATGCTCACCACTAGATGACACCATGATTGCATGGAATATATTGATTTATTAAAGCGATCATCCATTAAACAGGGATTACCAATTACTACACGGAAAATACAGAGGACTGCATTGATATCTATATTAATGTGAGCTGGGGAATTTTGGGATTTTTATCAAGGGGAATGCATTTGAATCTGTGATCCGGTCAAAAATCCTCAAATGAACAATGTCAATTCATATTGCAGCTACAAATGATTTACAATACTGCAAAGGCGTCCAAGTCAGATCTCTAAGAATAACGGTAGGATTTATTTAAAAAAAAAAAGAAAAAGAAAAAGATTTTTCAGTTCACATCTTCATTCACTCAGCAGGTAAGAGATTACAGAGAATATGCACTCACTTTATTGTTGGGTGCACTTAAGTGGAGTGTTCCAAAGCATATAATTACCTTGTAGGCTTCTGGCCCTGAAGTATATGTGGAGAGAGAGAGGCTGCGTATTCATGAGACATGGGGACCACTGTGGCAGCAGATTTAGTCAGCCCGCTCCTGCCATCTTTTCACCCTCTTTTGTGTTTTACCCCTGTTGCCATGGAAATTAATTGAATAGAATTTCAGACATCATTGTCCAGGTGGGAATTTCATAGCACTGGCCGACATTTTTCACAGCTTCAAATGAAAGCAAGACCTTTCCAAGCTGGGTAGGACATGCCATGCCGGGTGATTTCATGCCAAAATATATCATGATTGGTGTAATTCATGGAAAACTTGTTATGGGCAGGTTAGTGAATATTTGAAAGTTTTAGGATGATTTAATCTCATAGACAAAACAGAATAAAATATCGAATCATCGTTAGAAAAACAGTTAAACGCTAATTTGTATTTTAAAGCCAATGCATGTGCACAGTTATTATGAAAGCTTCCAAATTAATTAATGAACAAACAATAATAAACAATATTATAGAAACAATATAAGCAATGAATTCTATACTAATTGTAATAAACTAGTTGTATTACACACATATTCCTACGACATACATACATATAATACAAATATATATATATATATATATATATATATATATATATATATATACACACACACACACACACACACACACACACACAATAAACAATAGAACAAATGCAGTTGTTGTAGTCGTAGTACAGTTATTTTTGTTCAATGCTGATATATTGAACTCATCAAAATGTCTTTAATATCTTAGGTTAAGCTAATAGGGAAGCATGATTTACATTATGAGGCACACTATTACTGTTCTAACTGACATGAATAATAGATCTCCCCGCCCCCGCTGACAAAAAGGCAGTTTGAACGAAAAGTAAGTTCTTCTCATGAAATTACACAATAAACATTCACACATTCACCCGCGGGGGTTAACTCTAGTTAAAAAGATAGATTTTAAAGAACAACACCAAGTGATCTTTAGTCATGTAATATGTCTGGCTTCACCTATATGACGAGGAGGTTAATTTCCATCGCCCTGAGATAGAGAGTCAGTAAAAGGTTAAATCTGGCAAATGCACGAGTTGTAGAAATTAAACTCCTTTTATGCAGAAAGCCAGCACATGCAGGGTGCTTCAACACTTAAGCTCTTCCAATCCCGTTCCATTCTCTGGATGCTCCATACAAAGCAATCCATTAGTGTCAGCTTTGCCTGTGATTTTAAGTGGACACCTGTACATTAAGATTGACATTTTAGTACAGCTCATCTCTTGTGTCATTTGCTCACACTGAATCTCAAATGTAATGGAATTTATATTTCCAGGTTTAAAGAACTGGAATTATATCTTTGATTACTGTGGAACGACACAAATATAATACAATTATTTGTTCTATATGTTTATTTACTCTTGTTGGAGTTCCAAACAAGAAAAGAAAGTTTTGCTATATCAAAGATATGGAATCAAAATTAGTGACAGTATGGTGGCATATACTGTATAAGAAAGGACCACAAGCAAAGCATTCTGCCTTCCTCCAGCTATTTGTGTGTGTAATTGTAATGCTTCTGCTTACAGGCTTAATACTCCATGGACAAGCAGTCTGTGTTCCATGTGCGTTTTCATTAAAAGCAAAAAAAAAAACAACAACAACAACAACAACAACCACAGCTTGAGATTAAAATGTTGTATGTTTAGACATATGCATGTAAAAAAAACTCTCTGAGTACTAAGTAATGATACGCTGAACGAGACACAGTGGGGTTCAGTAACTTCTCCATATTAATTAGAGCCAACAAATGAGGTTCTGTAAAGCACCTTGCATCCACCTCCTCATTTCCATGCCATAGGTTTTTGGTTACAAGGGTTAAAAAAGAAAGAAAAGGGAAAAAAGAGCTAAGACAGAAGTGCAAGCGATAAGATCAAATGAGGGGGAGTCTACTGATCCCTCATTACCAGGCTAGGTGCTGCTTTCTCTTCAGGCACATTATAGCAATGAGATTTAGGCCTGAGTGTCCTCCCTGATAAAAACCCACAAAGGGAATAAACCCCACAAGCAGACCCAGTCAGCTCATCTCCACTCAAATTAATTAGACCCTTCTGTAGTGAAGCCTCACAGGAGAGCAGGAGCCTGAAGTCTGTCTGATGGCTGTACCTGACACAAGGACTGTGACGGCTGGACAGAGCCTCCATGCAGACACTGAGAAGATTGCATTAGGAATACTGTGAAGATCGGACGCGTTGCAATTCTTTTAATTATCTTATATTTATTGCTTATATCTACAATATTATCATGTTTATGAGCCTTGTTTTTTAATGTCACATAAGTATAGGGGTCTCATGTCTTTGTTGTTTATATATATCAACTGCTTGATTTTTTTATTTCGTCTCAAAATGTATCTACAGTCGTGCTCAGAATTAATCATACCCCTGTTAAATATGATCAAAAATGGCTGTAAAAAATTAACTGCAACGTTTATCCTTTTGATCTTTCATTCAAAAAATTTACAAAAATCGAATGATTTCATAATGTGAGTGTTTTGTAGAAAAACATTTATTTTATAATGTGATTTCCCCCCCCACTTTCAATTCTTTTACTTAAATGAAAGGTTAGGATTTTGCCAATTTTTTGAATGAAAGCTCAAAAGGGTAAATGATGCAGTTTATTTTTTACAGCCATTTTTGATCATATTTAACAGGGGTATGATTAATTCTGAGCACGACTGTATATTATTGCCTAGTTCTTTATATAAAGTTGGATAGCCTAGGGCAATATATACTATACTATACAATACTATACTATACTATACACTAATCTGCTAAATGTGACTATAAAGCACAAATATATCAAGATATTTGAAACATTAACATTTTGTAATGCTGCTTTGAAACAATTCTATTTCAGTGTCGTTCATGTGTTTCAGTTCAGTTCAATTCTTTGCTTTTTTTTTAAAACGTCATACAAAATATGCCATGCTCTCCTTCAAATTGATATTAAGAACTCAGTTTAAACTATATGTATATATGTCTCTCAGTTTCAGAGTCTTTCATGCGCATAACAATAGAAAACAAGGAGAAACGCGCAGTCACATGCTCAAACAATCAACAACGTCGCTCTAGATGTGTAAAAACAAGTGGAAAGCGCGTGCGCGCCGCTGTCTCCTTTCCACAAGCGCTTGCTCTCCGTGGCGTCTGTCGTTGCTATGCAACCATGAACTGCGCTCTCCATGATAAGGAAGCATCAGCAAAAGATTAATTGATTTCTAGCCCTTGCATTAGCTTTACTACTAGATATATTTATGGAGATGAAAAATAATAAGGCGCCCTGTACAGCTATGATCAGCTGTTCGGCCGAGCATTCAATGTTGTTACGCTGTAAGCTGATCAGTTGGTTCGTTGCTGCCGCGCTCTATCACTCGCACACCATAAAGAGCAAAATGGTTTTTAATGTTTCAATTTCGTGATTAAAATGACATAATTTGGAAGCGGATAATTTCTTCACAAACAGCTCATTATGACTCAATGTTAGAATGCTGCACCTACAGTACACTCGATAGTGTGAATAAGATCAGCGCAACGCAGACCACTGCATTGACAGCGTGAAACATATGATCTGTCTACGGCCAGGGCTCAGCGGAAGACAGAGAATGCCGGTCCAGCGCTGATTGAGGAATTAAATTCGAAAATAAAAGACAGTTTGACATCTTTTTTCTCGCATCTGTGAATCTATTTTTTAATCATTTGCTCTGAGATGAGGCAAATATATTTGTGCGTGAATTTCTCGCACTATAAAAGCTAACCTTGCGGGAATGAATTAAATTATGCGCAATCCCTGCATTCCCGCACCGAAATTCAAGCCCTGAGACTAATTATGGATTAATTCATTAGACTAATTAAGTCCTCCTCATTGGATCATCTGATAGTGTTGGATTAGATGTAGCTCCTCAAATGTGTATTCATAGATGAGGGTTAGGAATAGAAAGGGAGTTAAGGATAACTTTGGATAAATACAGATGGAATAACAAATTTATGAATATAGAGTAGAAACGATTGCGACATGGTTCACGTGTGATTCATGAAACATTTGTATGCCACCAATTCCATCGTACGAACGATCGGATGTTGATAAATGTGGCGGCTGAAAACAATCATCATTAAAATATCTAAAAAAACAGTTTACAGTTTACGACGTGGCCAAAAAAGTTAACCTGGCCAAGAAGAGGAAGTAATATCATGGAAAAAGACACATTGATATTAAACCAAAAACACCTGTTAACCTTGTAATTGCAAACAACACAATTATTATAAGAAAATATTTTTTTAATGATATGGAATAGAATATTTTACCATTGGCAACACATTTTTAAATTATATGGTTTGGCTTCATATATTTTCATTCTATGATTTACTATTTACTACGATTTACTAAGTTCATGCTAACTAAAAAACACGAGTAAACAAGTTGAAACCTATGATTTGATTGTAGCCACCGCTCACGTCGTCCATATTGATAAACGCCAAGTTTTTGTGGAAATGACCGTACGCTCAGTTTTCTGACGTACGTTCGTTTCGTAAATGAGGACCACTGTGTCTACTTTTAACAATAAGCTCAAATTCTAGAACTTCAATTACCATAACATATTATAAGCATTTATTTCAAGATAACCAATCAGAACAGTCAAAAGTGTTAATATTTCACCTTTTTGAACACTACATATTAAATACAATTAAATAACAATGTTTTTTTTTTTTTTTTACAGTTTTAGAGCTTCAATTAAGAATGTGATTGCAAACCAATCCACTTTCTATTAGTTCTTATTCCCCCACATAGATGACTAAAGGACCAGGATTACTAAACAAGTGGAATTTTCACTTGGGAATGGCCATAATACAATCAGGTGCTGTGACGACAAGAAAAAGAGAATTCAATCGAGTTTGTTGTTACAGCATTCCTCTTGAGTTCATTTTGATAAGTGAATGTTTTCGGAGAGGTGCCTTGACTTTCAATGCAAAGGATTTTCTAGAAGAAAACACTGCCTCATTTGTTGAAGGGGGGCGAGAGGGTGCTGGCTTGAATTTCACGGTTAGAAAACAGTTACTTTCAGAGCTATTTAGATCTGCGATTACTGCCTACAAAGTAGTTGTAATGAAAATGCAACAAATCACCATGGACTATCCCCCTCCTTTTGTCTGCATTTTTATCGTGAAAGACCTCCTCTGACATTCAGCATCCAAGCGCAGAATAAAGGCAGTTTGTAATGTGTGCAGAATTGCCTTTTCTCTTTCCTTGTAGTAGTACTTAAGTGTCATGTTAAGCCCAAGGCGAGGGAGACTCTCAATGACCTGCACTGGCTGGATTGTTGTGTTTACTGTATTTTCCTCAATAAGCTCTGCCGAATCCCATTTCTTATCAGTGCATAAAGTCTAACAGATTGCTGACTCAAATTTCCCCTGCCAGCCATGCTGGTTTTTGTCTATTGTTTAGCCTGACAATAGATTCCACATACCCTACAGCTTGAGTTTCTGTCTTCTTTATTTGCGGGGTATCACCCTCAATGCAAGTAACAGCTATTTGCACAACGCAGGCTCAGCCCAGAACAGGCAAAATTCACTGATGCTTTCATCCGTTTGCCATGAGAGTTGTCATAATAGGTTTTTTTTTGGTAATCTTTTTGGGTTAAGAGATGTAGGAGACACAAGTAGAGATGTCTACAGTGAATCACAGCCTCAGTCCTGACAAAGAAAAAAAAAAGGAAGCAAAAGCACTGACGACTCAAGCACATTTGGTACATAGTGTGTTTGTGTTTTGCACTAGAAAAGGATACATGCATAACTAACCTCACAAATGCATGTTTTAAAAGAAAGAACAAACTGTTCCGATGGCAAATATTTTAGTAATTTACTGTAGATAATGAATAACACAATTGGACGATGTCAAGTTTTTCACGAAGTCTTCAATTTTTAGCTCACAGTTTCTGACACAATATTCTATCTAAACCCTTTTTTTTGTGCCCGTAATCAATTCAAACATAAGCAAAACCTTCTCGGTGATCTCACAGCTGAGAGGAGGTGAACATAAGTCAGGTTGTCTCACAGGCTGTCCCAACCGTAATGCTGCCAGCAGGCAGTGTGAGGCGCTGCGATGTTGCAATGCTGTCAAAATGCGCTCGTGTGATATTTGAGAGAACGTCCGAGACCTTAAGGACAGTCGTGAGATAGACAAACTCTAAATTGATTTTACAGTCTTGGCGTGCATACAAATGTGCTGACGTCAAAGACTGACAGATCACACATCTTTATTCATTGAAGTTCCATTATGTAACTTCCTGTTTAAAGTGAAGAATAAAAATATATATTAAAAAAATCCCAGTTTTAAAGCTGTCTTGAAATGATAGCAGATTGTTAAGTATGTTAGGGTAATTATGAGTCACTGAAGGACCAGAACTTGAGCTTCATTACTGTTAAGAGTAGACACAATTTGCTGGGTAAATTTATTCCATGTGTACAGTATTCATGAAGAGCAAAGCTTCAAACCTTAGCCTAAACAAAAGCAGCTGTAAAATGTTGCAATTTTCACCTGAAAGCACAACCATGTTCAGCCCAGAGAACAAATCCGAAATCAGATTGGGGTTTTAAAGCTTTGTGTTAAATGCAGTGTAATGCATCCTTTTATTTGAATAGCTGAATATATTTGTAGTGCTATATGAATGGAAGTTTTATTTTCATCTGCAAAGATTCTGACAGAGTTATTATGTTTCATTTACATTTATGCATTTTGGAAAACGCTTTTATCCAAAGCGACTTACATCGCATTTCAAGGTACACATTTACATTCTTATCAGTTCTTGCTTTCCCTGGGAATCAAACCCATGACCTTAGTGTTGCAAGCGCCAACATTCTACTGTTTGAGCTACAGGAAAGCTACAGGAAGCTAGTTTCATCTAGCTCTTAGGGTTAGGTACTCATCCTTACAGGAATAAGGAAATGGGGTCTTGGGAAACTGTCATAGAAAAATACTCTTTTTAAAAGGTGCCAACAAGTTGTTCAGGATGACCTCAGGTTAGTTCTGATCTCTCGTCTGAGGGCAAAGGGTCAAACCCAGCTATTCTACAAGTTAAAAGACTTCAGAAAAAGACACAGCTCTTGTGAAAGCAAAAAGATGACTGCTGACGCATGTATCAAACCACAACCACAGAAAGAAAAGAAAAACTACTAGTATAGACTCTTTCTGAAAGGCACAGGTAGGGATGCACCAATATTAAAATTCTCTCCAATACAGATCAGAAGATTATTATTTGTTGGCCATAAGTGATAAATAGACAATATTAAAATGTCTATAAAAATATCACACTAAAAAAATCTATTCAGCCATCACATCATTATATTGTGCATTATGAAAAATAGATATTCATTTTGAGATTTGCTATTTATTTTTAAATGTTATTAAATTATTAGTGTTTTAAACATCAACTTTAAGTGAGTGTTGTTGGGTGACAAAGGTAATATATATGGTAATCTATATCTAAAAATACAGAAAATGAGCATGAACTATTACATATTTCATTTAAAAAAATCTAATCTGATAATTGATATGGTACTGATATATTGTGCATTCCAGGGCATCAAACAATTAAACAGGTAAAGAACAGAGAATAAAAAAAAAACACAAAATTGTAGGATTTACTTTGATGAAATTTACTAGCAAAATTTTTTCAATTAATGCAAAGAAATGTTTTTTTTTTACAGTGCATATCAGTATATATTAAAAACCTACGCCATTACTATTGTTATACAGCGCTTCATAATGCAGAGGGAAACTGCCTGCTCTGCTCTGCCTATAGTTACTAAACAATGTTTAATAAACAGCTGTTATACTAAATTCTGCTGAGGTGAGATTTAGTGTATGTACCGTGTATCGTGATGTACAGTGACTCTGTATCGGGATACGTATCGTAACGTGACTTTGTTGCCGATACACAGCCCTAGCTGACATGTCTTCCATGCTCTATTTGAAACTGCTATTTTCTCATGCACTGGTCAACTGTGGTTTAGAAAATGCAGAACAAAATACAGATGTATTCTCAAACTAAGGAATTTTCAATTGCAGTATCAGGAAGGAACAAAAAAGTTGACAATTGCCACCACAGGGGGGCTAGTTATAAATGAGCAGCTTAGCGTGGGAATTTTGAAAAGTAGGCAGTATAAGAACTGCTCACAATGCGGTACAGTACAGGTCTAATGACCATATCTGAGAAATGTCATTTTAAAGGCAGTGCAACCTATGCAGGATTCAACATGGCAAATATCTGACACAGTTTAAACCGTTACCTCCTTATTAGAGTCAAAACATTACCTGATAAAGGTAATTATCTGGAAGTATCAGTCATCTAGATCATTACAAACAGAGGAAGTCAAGCCCTGCCATTGCAAATACAAAGCGGAGCCTTTCCATGGTGGGAGGGGAAAACATGGTTGCCATGCATTCAAGGCAGTGCGTGCCATCCACATTTAAGCTAAAACAAAATATCTCTGTAAAAGAACAAGCAATTCCACTTGAATAAATGAGTCGTTTGCCGATGGTAGAACAGAAACCAACCATGTATTATGTGTTTATTGGTTTCTTTTATCATTTTTGGATTGAGAGAATCCATAGTTTAGGTGAATTTAACTCAGAGCTAGACTAGCGCAAGCTAATGTTTAACATAGACAGAAGTGGGGAAAACACATGTGGATAAACAAACTCAGTTAATTGTATTGGCCCAGGTAGCTCTTGTTCACAAGTCTTTAAGCTCAGCTGCACAGCAACAATTGAGCATAGGGGAGATGGCATCAAAATAAAGACATCCATCATGTTGTTCAAACCTTCTGTTTGATTCATCCCAACATCTCACTGAGATGATGGACTCAGTTTCTTCCTTTCAAGCATAATAAATCACACACTAAATACTATAGTCCCTCTGAAAACACCTTATGTAAGATACAAATAATTATAAAAAGTAAATAAATAAATGCATTTAATTAATTCTATATAAAGGTAATTATAATCTTAATTTAGATAATTACATTTGCTGTATTCCTGTGTTTTTGGTAATTAATAAAATAGTTTCTCCATCTGAGACATTTGCCTCTTCATTGCAGTCTCTAGGGCATTTTAAATGTCTGCTTGCATTCCTGGCCTCTAAACATAAGATATTATTTGCTTAGAATGAGAGCAAATTCTCTCAAATACAGAGAAGAATGAAAAGCCTCTGAGACTGAAGACTCCATGGACACCAGTATAACCATATAGATGCCATTTGTCAATTATCCATTGAAATTATTACATGGACAGCACCCCGTTGGTTTCAGTGATCTGGCAAATACCATACCTTTCTGTAGTTGAGTGAAACATTATGATGGGAGTACAACTAAGGGTGTGTTTACTCGTGTATTACTGATGTGTTGTTAATTTAAGTGAGACAGTAAACGCTGTGGGATGAGAGACAATTCTTTGGAAGAAATTACAACAATAAAGTTCAAATTGAATTGAATTAAGCAGTTATATTTCTTTAAACAACAGCACATATTTAGGTTTGACAATGTAAAGTCCATATTTTTTCTTTGTTCACAGACAGACTACTCATGTAGAGCATTTAGAGCAGTTTTGAAAAACATTTTTATACTATATTATCAACTTGTGCCAGACTTTAATACCTGTCAGTGATCTTTCAGTGGGTAATTTGTTTCCCGTGCTTTATTATTTTTCAGAATAAAACAAAGAGGGAAATGAGCACTGAACTTATGAGCGAAGGCCAGTCTATGCCTCCAAGTCATTGTGAAAGACAATGTGATTTTTGCCTTTAATCACCTTAGTGTTAAAACAACTAATTAGCTTCTGTGGCTCACTAATGATGTGTTGACAAACACATAGGATAAGGCATTCGAGTAAATAGTTAACCATTTCTCATACCTTATCTCGTATGAAAGGACAAAGGGTAATTAGAAACTGTTGTGTGTATTAACAATATCTTGTGAAAAGGAAAACATGCCCTGACAGAGGGATTTGTCTCAGCAAATATTCCGGTTCAGCAGTGTATGAATCACTCCTGGGTTTCTTGACATTCTTCAGATATCTGATGAAATAGTTTTCCTCTATTCACCTGCATTATTACAATGACAGTGAAATGCAAATTAAAAGGTAAAAGCAATAGACGCACATAATGGAATATTTGTTCACACTGTTCTTTAAATGTAAGATTCTTTTGAAACCAATATAAAAGACAAATTGCAGCATAAACATAAGTAACGTGCATTATTAATATTTAATATAATGTAATTAATCTAATCTAATCTAATCTAATCTAATCTAATCTAATCTAATCTAATCTAATCTAATCTAATCTAATCTAATCTAATCTAATCTAATCTAATCTAATATAATATAATATAGTTACACTCTATTTAGACAGTCCACTTTAGACATTCTACTAACTAGGCTAAATAACTTTGCAACTACATGATAACTAACTCTCATTGTAAGGTTACATTGAGGGTTAGGGTTAATAGGTTGACATGTAGGGCCCTATGAAATCCATTTTATTTTTTCCCAAATTTAGCTTTATTTTTTTCCAAATTATTTTTTTTTGGACTCCCATTTTATTGGTTAAATTACATTGTAGCATGTCTAATAAATTGAAATCATGAAACTTATACAATTTAACAATAATTTAATAAAATAAAATAAAAAAATAATATGTTTAGGGCCCTATGAAATAAGTTTTTTTTAATTATCAAATTCTGTTTTAAGTTTTCTGGATTCCATTTTAATGGTTTAATTCAAGTTTAATAATCAACTATTTAACAATCAATGATTTATTCCATTAAATGTTTTTTTTTCCCAAGAAAATACTGTGTTAATTAAATTTTTCTGGAATGAAAGCATAAAACATACATTTAATTTATCTTTTAATCATATGAATTTAAACAAAAAAAAAATTGTCAAGCAAATGCTGCACAAAAGAGCTTTACTGTTCAAATTAAAACGGAAGAAAAATTGTGATTATACCTTAAAAATAAATTTAATTATTATTATTAATGTTAGTATTATTATTATTATGTCCTCATATAGTGAGACGGCAGAGGCTGAAAACACTGCGAGCATCACGCGAGCATCAGTCAGAGTGTGTGTGTGTGGGGGGGGGGGATGAAACCGCGTGACTGCGCCATTCATTCACACAGAGAACATGCAGGATTCATATTTAAATGGTGTTTTTACGGTTTAATATTCACAGACACTAGTCTATATCACAATTTTATTTAGGTTAACTGACCTACTTTTGATTTATTCATCCAAGATCTGACAAATTCCATGAAATTCTGCGTTATAGGCCTACATTCAATTCCATTTTTAATGCATGGATTTCGCGATTCCGTCCGTGTTTTCCGCATTGCGTAAATCATAGGGCCCTACACATTTACTTCCAAAGTAACATAGTTGAGGTGTGCGATTAATCGTAGCCTAATTGATTTTCGATTTCGATCTGTGCGTTAACTCTTAAAATGACAGCTGCCTAATAAATCTGCTGCAGTCATTATTGTTAATCAAACAAAAGACAAAAGATAAAATCACTCGCTGCTCTTGAATGAAAAGTAGTTTTAATAAGGATTTGTCTATATTTAATCTATACAGCAGTGTTATTTTACATTTGATTATTACTTCAAATGGCTACTACTTATCTGAAAACCACTATTAGTAGGCTACATCTTCCTGAAAAAACCTAAAGCACTAGCCTTTTTATTTAATTTGTATGTTTGTTCTGTTGTATTTTTTGTTGGTTTTGTTTTTAATTGAGTTTTTTTGTTTTTATTGTATTGCTGACTTTTAACTTGTCTTCTGTAACTGTTTTGAGGTATTTTACTGGCATTAATTAGTTTTTGCTAAAGTGACATTTAAAATTACTCATATCATGAAATAAGACTGATCATATCACCCACCTATTATCGTTTTAAATACGTGATTTCAATATTGAGCAAAATAATCGTGATAATCAATGATTTTTGCCATAATTGAGCAGCCCTAACATTTGGTCAGTAGAATCTCTGTTGGAGGACCATTTAAATAAAGTGTTAGCAGATATTAAGCAGACAGTCTACTAATACTCTAATGAAAACTGCATTAGACTGCACATTTACAGGGCAGTTAGCTTGTTAAATTATACAAATAAATAAATAAATAAATAAATAAATAGAAAATAGCATTATTTGTTGGACCCTGCTCCCATTAAAATGGATTAAAATATGCTGTCATTTTGGCCAAATGCTTCACAGAGAAATAAAGATAATCCTTAAGATCTTAGACAATCCTTAAGATATTCCTTAAGAAAACAGCAAATTGACATAGGAAGTTCTTAAAACAGAACAATCATGTCACTGATATCCCCTTGATAAAACAGGAAGCTGAACCATTTTCAGGAAAATCAGCATGAAAATGCAGGCTTCCTGTAGCATCAATATAGGTCACAGGTCACCTTTGTGCATTGTCTGTGATCATCCACCAAACTGCATTGCAAAAATGACTTGTAGTGAATGGCAAAGATATGGCAAAATGGGGAATGACAGTAATTTGCTCAGGAGCCCCACAGGCTGAGAAATGAAGTGAACGAGGCACAGAAAGCTGCTTGGACTAGAAGAATTACACATCCTGGTGATTACAGTTCAATTATGATGATTTTTGAGAGTGTTTTCACAGTAGAGGGATCAGCAGAGAGAATTACATAAGGTTGGCCTATATGCCTCTAGTCTACTACCCTTGACAACACTTGGTGCTTATCCATCAGGGGCTAAAGAATTGTTTCCCTTCCCCACCTAGATTACACCAACCAGAACTCATCCTCAAAGCTATAGGAAGTGCTTCATCCCACTGAAGGCACCATTAAGACTGAAGTGGAGCCCCCACATTTTATTGGCTTTTTAGCCTTTTACACAGAAGCCTCCATTAACAGTGATGGCACTCCAGAGTCCGTCTCCCAACTCCCTGGTAAGAGTATGGAGTAATCAAACTATTGGGTCTAAAATGAGTCCTAAGCAATATGAAGTACAGTAGACATGCATGCTATAGTAGATGCGCAGGGGGAGAAAACACATAGTCAAAGCTCTAGACTTGAGTTAAGCTTACAGCTATCCAAAATAATCTAATCAAGGAAAAGGGATTGTCATACTTGAAATTTGCTACACCAAGTGTATAAAATGACATGCTGAGGGTGTTCACACTTGGTATACATTTGGTTCGATTAAAAAAAACTCTGGTGTGATTGCTCTGTTAGTGTGGTTCATTTGAATAAGCTTAAAAGCTGACATCTTTCTCTGTGCACACCAAACAAGCAGACCAAGACCGCTGAAAAGATGGGTCTTCGGTCCGCTTTCAAATGAACTGATGGCGCAGTTCGACTGAAATATGCAACATGGATCAAGGACATCTAAAAGAACCAAAAACAGGATGTGATGTCACAAGATGCGACCCTAAAAAGGACAGAATGCTCAAGCATATCTGCTTCCTCTTATAAGAGGGATGTTGCCCATCACAATTTGGTACAGGCATCAGAACCGCCATCTGCTTGCAGCAGATCTTTGTTTGTGTGTGTGATGGAGGCATTCCTAGCGCTGTTTTGACTCCTTTACACATTTTAAAAGCTCTTTGTGAGTTCTAAGTTAGTAAAAATACCATCATTTGTATGCACATACAACGAGCATGTTTAGCCCAGTACACAGCATTGTTTTGGATGATCGGTAAGTTCCGTCGCAAAATAAACGGCATAAAATGATTTTTTTTTTTTTTTATCTTTAGGTTTGGTGATAGAAATGACAGTGTGAACGCTAAGCAAACCAGGACTACGTGTATCATTTTCTTTTTTGGTTTGAAGCAAAAGAACCAAGAGAACCAAATTACAAGTGTGAACACACCCAGAAACACCTGGTTTGAGAAAGGCTCCCCAAAAAATACTACTACAACTGGCAATGCCAGGCCATGACAGAAGGAAACAAGAAAACAAGAAAACTCACTTCTGCCTTTCCAAACTGTCAGTTGGACACTGGTGTTGATTTATACAATCAATAATTCAAAAAGTTGCTTATTCATTCTTGAATTGGCCAGCAGCCTCAGCAGCTTCTGCCAGAGAATGTCAGCTGCAGACTGGGTCTGACATGTTACACATGCAGAAATGTGACATAAATATTTCAGAAATATCTAACTCTAGCCAATGGTGCCTTTGCAAAATGGGCCACCGCTGGACAAGCTGCGGCTTTTATTGGCCATCTTCTTGCTTATTATGGAGAGGAAGGCATATATCCAGAGCTCCCTGATTGTTATCAGCTAATAAGCATGGCCGACTGAAATCTTTTCAGAGCAAATTGTTGAGGACATCTGGCAACGCTTTCTCTGTGATGCACAGACCGCTGAATGTCCCTCTCGAAAAGGTTGGCATGGCAACATCTGACTGCTATTCAACAGCAGTACAGTTTGAAAGGTTTAGGGCCTAGTTGAAAATCCATTTGGGCCACTACCTGAGTATTTTCCCGCAGCATTCTCATGTTGAAAGTGCAGTAAATCTTACCTTCCCAAACCCCCTAGATATGAATCGATGACAGCTTTGTTCATTCAAACTCAATAATTATTTTTCCCCCTAGTGATACTTGTTTGTGAACCCAAATTGCATGACCTTTGGGCTTTCCATGGACAATTTAAAGGCCCATTTTACTGACCCGTCAGTACAAAATGTTTTGAAATATGTTTTCCAATCAGCACCATGAAAAGATGAGTAGTGAATCAATAAACGTCCAAAAACGTGGCAGCTGGTGGATAGAGATGACACAATAGTGCCCAAAGCAAAGCCAAGGACAGAGCTGCTGTAAGGCCTGAATCTACATAATAGGGCACAATGGGAAATAATACCACACCATAAAAAGGGAAAATCCTTTCTTTTATAAATCTTAGTTTCATAATATTTCAATTTCAAATTGTAAACTTAGGTCAAAAATCACTTAAAAAGGTAGGAGAGGTAGTCTATGTAAATATATTTGACAATGAAACTGTTAATGTGTGTGACATTGGTAATAAACAAATATTATTATTTTCAATAATTATTGTGTAAAACAGCAGAGTAAAAAAAGGTTTCCATGAGCCACAAAAGAGTTGTTTTTTTTTTCATTAATATGGAGTTAACTAATACTGAAAATAATTAATTTGATTTCACTAATTTGAGGTCATTGTATCATCGCAATAAGGTAAAAAAAAAAAAGGGCTGATTTTTCGAGAGACGGCACCACCCCAGTGCTCAGGTCTGCACTACACATGTAAATGACCCCTGACACTTCAACTGGGAAATGAGACACTCTACTTACAGAATTATCTAAAGTGTGATGCATTTCAAGATATCATTTCATCTACACAAGCTGAAAGGCACCAAGAGCACATCCACCACAAAGCTTTGGTTACACATATCAAAGCTTCCCCTACATATACAGAGCTGTACAAAGACAAGGCAGAATTGATCACTGGCATAAACCAAAAAAAAAAAAAAAAAGATTGTCTGAACTTACATTTAGAAATGCTTTTTACACTTTGTATCTCATCCATATATCTATCCTCATCTATAGATTTTACCTGTAATATATTGCACTTTCAATGGGTTTAACACTCCACCGTTTTTTGAAATAGGGCTTATTCACTTTCTTTCCTACATTTAGATAGGTGGGCAAATGCATTTTTGTCTCAGTGCATGCATTGTTTTAGTTTGACAGGGTCGGCGCTAGCTTAGCTTAGCATAATGAATGGAATCCTTTGTTGCCAGCTAGCATGTCCTGAGTAAAAGTGATATAAACAATAAAAAAATAAATAAAAAAAACATAATTACTTCTTGTGACCTGTGTATTCACAACAAGTATAAATAGTGATGCAGATTAACACTAGGGGATTTCCTATGCAGATATTAACTTATATATTAAGGACTATATTAGGGGGAAGCACAGGCGAAGCACTGCTACTTGGTCGTGATATCTCTGCGCCCAAGTAGCAGTGCTTCGCCTGTGCTTCCCCCTAATATAGTCCCAAGTCAATATCTGCATAGGAAATCACCTAGTATTAATATGCATCGCTATTTGTACTCGTTGTGAATACGCAGGCCACAAGAAGTAATTAGGTGGGTTTTTTTTTTTATATATATATCACTTTTACTCAGGACATGCTAGCTGGCAACAAAGGATTCCATTCATTATGCTAAGCTAAGCTAGCGCCGACCCTGTCAAACTAAAACAATGCATGCACTGAGACAAAAATGCATTTGCCCACCTATCTAAATGTAGGAAAGAAGGTGAATAAGCCCTATTTCAAAAAACGGTGGAGTGTTCCTTTAACTGATCATGCACTTAAATGAACTAGCATTCATATGACTTTCCTTCAATTTCTTTTTCCTTTTTATTTTTCTCTGGAGAGTCTGACCCTCTGGACCACTAATTACTCTGATGTTGCCACTTTAGAGCCATAATGATCCTATAATGCTCAGATCAATATGAGAGTAGCACTACCTTTTTAGTCTGGTCTAAAATAGAATGTGTAAAACGGCCTCAGTTCTTCTTTTGGCTCATAATTTCTCCCCACATTTCCTCTCAGGTGTTACACACATACATCTCAGAGGCATGGTGCTTTTAGTATTTTAGCAGGTAGGACAGAAAACCTGCTGCTAATTTTTACAATTTATGTTAAGTTAAGTTTCAAAATACTAAACAAATATTTGCAGTGCAACCAACTTCTCTTAGGTGTTGTAATCTTTGTGTCTTCATGTGACATTCTTCAACTCTCCCATCAGGATCCATTAGTCCATTCAAAATTACTGCAATTAATACTTCTGCATTAAGTCCTGTCAGGAATTATTTTCCTCTAATGAGTTACCAAAGTGCAGAAATGTCTCACCAGATTATGTGACTAGCAATTATATATTCAAGAACCCAAGAGCTTCAAATGAAAAGAAATTCCGACTTTTTCTGACAATGAGGTTCAGTCTAAAAAATGTAACTTCGACTTGAAATGCCACATAAACCTACATGTACACTTTAAAATTTTACAAAACATCAACATGGAGCAACATGCATGAACATCTACTACAAGATTGTAAACACTGATACATGCTGATGTCAAGTTTTGTCTGATTTATGAAAACAAATGTTACTATCAATGTTACCAAAGTGTGTTTCAAACCCCCCAAGCTGGGTTTTTTTTCAGCCCAGTTGCCATGGCAACCTCCATTCAGCCTGTTTATTAAGGAGGAGTCATGTTTAATTGATCCACTAATGCACTGCCGGCCGTGCAGTCACTGGCTTGCAGTCTTTTGTTTCCAGGTCATATTCTAGGTCCAGGCATTTGCATAAAAGCATTACATTTTCTGAAACCAGTCATTATTAGTAATTTTCCTCCTTATCTGCTGGTGATGACTGCAGTATCAACACAGATTTATGAACAGTAAATATTACGTTGTTGAGGAAATATTATATTGTTTTAGTATATTATGTTATGTTTAGTAACAGTGGAAGCAACACTGAGGAAGTTTGTAAGACAGCCAGCTCCTTGCTAAGGAGTTCTGTTGCAATTAAACAAATACTCTCACTACGTAGGATACAAACTACCAGTTACATTTCAGTTTCACCAAATCCCCAGGCACATGTAGACTAAACAATGTCACAGCACCATTGTGCTAATTATGCAGTTCTCAACATGTGAAATGTTCTGTGAGGGTTGTTTGGAACATGAAATGCTGTTTATGCACGGCACTGACATCTTTCTAAAAATAATACACCAATTATAATTGAGATCCAGGGGGTTTATTTACAATAAACATTAATTTCACTACCTGATTCTTTATTCATACAATAATAATTAAGAGATTTATCATAAGAAACAATCATGTAACAAAGAAAACAAATAGAAATTAGACAGTTCTGATTTCAATAGTGTCATGCTCATGATTAACAAATTCTGAAAAATTATTGGCATGATTCCTTTTCCCAACTAGCCAAGAAACTGGCTTCAAGGGATAAAGTTTAAATTAGTATTTTTTTTAGGAAAATTGTATTTGGTAAACAGGCAAAATCAAACGAAATTATTGCTTACTGCTAAGGCGGTGCATTTTATTAATGAACTACCAATCACCTATTAAAACTTGAAAGACCTCAATTCCAATTTTGACTGTGTTTAGGCAATATGTATAAATTATACATCGAACCCCAGCCTCAAATGTCTGATCTGCGTAACTCCAGTAAAGTCATTTCACATATTAGAGACATGTCAGTGTTTCTGAATTTCACTTGAGCCCTCCAGCACTGGACAGTTGTTTATGGCCACACTGGACCAAAGCAACAGATGTGCTTTACACACTGCCAATCCACATAACACTCTACTGCTTGAGCCCAGGTGTGCAAATACACAGCAGCTGAGGTCAAGACAATCCGTCTCCAAAGATAGTGGACACTAGGCAAGTAAACTTCGTTTCATGATAAAGACTAATTCAAACTGCTTTCAATGCTATATCTTCTTTGTAAGTGTAAGGGTGCTTCCAAAGACAGGTCTGACACATCTGGGCATTTTTCCTCAAGAAAAAAAAAGGATAAAATAGGAACTTGAAAAAAAAAGAAGAGATAAAATAACTATTTTAGTTAGTTTATATTATGTTCAACCATGTGCTTTAGCTAGGAGTGTGTGATATATATCGTAAAGGAAAATATCATGATTGTTGTTTTAATGGTGTGCGATCTGACATTATCGAGTATGTCCCTCTCACTTTACAAAGACACCTAGAGAGTGCACGCATACACTACGTGATGTAATCTAGTAGGTTGTCTTTTATATTTATACAATTTAATATAGTTAATCAATTTCACATCTCAGCATGATTTCAAATGTGATATTGATTTTATGCAACAGTTCAATAAACAAGAAGTTAATATTAAGTGACTTACATTTTAGACACAGTATGGCCTGTTTTTGCTCTAGTTTGCCAGCGAAAATAGTTCCAAATAAAGCCACAGAACTGTTTTGAGTCTCTAAGCAACACACGGCGGTAAATGAACGAATCGTTTGAATGAATGATTCAATGACTCACTCATTAAGACAGTCAAATGCTTTGTTCCTGAATGAATCAGCCATTTGAATGAATCGGTTGAAATTCAATGGGTGTTTCTCAGTTCTTATTTGTGCATGCTGTTTCCCTTCCTCACTTCCTTTCCCCACATCTTAGCCCCACCTCCTTAGGATGCGAGGGAAGAATACACCCGTGTATTCTTGCTCCTGACTCCTCAGGAAGCTTCCTCGCTCCTCGTTCCTCGCCTTGTTGCGGTGCAATTACAGAATCGAGATGGCTGAATTTGATCGGTTTTCAGGTCACAGGCTGGAGGATGGAGGAGCGAAGAAACAGCATCAGTTTGAGTATTGAGAAGCACCCAATGACTCAGTCATTAACAGTGACTTGCTGCCTCCTACTGACAGTTTTAATTTCACATTTAAAATATCTTTTTATTTTTTAAATCATTTGAAAATATCAGTATTCAACATTTTATGTTTAAAACGTCAAAACTTTATTTATGCATTTGTAACTGCAGGTTAAATGCATTCATGTCCCTCTGAGCTGCATTAAACAATCTTTGCAATGCATTTAGATGCATTTACACAGACGCATTTTGTTCATTTGATTGGTAACATCCCTATTGTGTCTTATTCTAATTTAATTTATTGATTAAATGTAAGAATTTGAAACAAAAGATAGCCTACATTTTGATGCATACATTTAATCAGGTTTAAAATGGTTTTAAACATAAAAATGCCCATAAAAGATAAAAATCAGTTTAAATTTATTGAAAAGATAATTGCTCTGCTGCAAACTAACCACCGCACAGAATATGAAGAATATCAGTTTCTTAAAAACATTAGGAGTCAGTTGTCAACAGCAGTCCTAAACCTGCCAAGGTACCAACAATAAACACACCCAGCAAAATATCATCTAATTATCATTATCGAGAAAATATCAAGATTTTTCATCAATATCGCACACCCCTAGCTTTAGCTTCAACCTTCAAAGAATAATACAAAGTGCAAAAATGTCAACATCCTACATTTCAAACTTTCTAATAGGTTTCCTCTTCTTTAGTTTGACATAATCAAGAGGTTTTGTAGCCTAATTCACTTGAAAAAAGTGACACTGACATCAACTTTCATGCTTGCCTGCATCAGCCTATATTCATGCAAAGCTATACAGACAATCATGAAATTGTCTTGAAGAGCATGATCCCAGGTTGAAATTTTAATTACACAAGTCAGGGGTATGTGAGTGGCTAATTATAGTTGACAGATTGCAATAAATGTATTGTAAGTAAATGTTAGGTTTAATGTCTTCATTTCCAGAAACCACAATTACACATAATTTACATCTGTGCATAATAACCATGCAACGATCAAACAATATTAACATTATTAGTGTTTCATTTCATATTTACACAATGTAAAATCATGAATAATTCCTAGTATAAATGGCATCTAAAAAAAAGTAATAAAAAAAAACACTTCCTCGATTGATCTGTCTGTGGATTTCTGATAATATGTGCAGGATTAATGTGTTAATCTGTTTCTTTCTTTATTTAGCTGCTGCCAGTGTTAGTTAAAACTTTATCCTTTTAATAAAGTGTCTTATAAGTTGTGTTTTAATAGTTCACCCAAGAATGAAAATTGTGTCATAATTGACTTCTTGTTCCAAGCTTTCTTTTATTTGTAAGATTATTATAGAATGTTTCATTGTTTTTGTCCATACAATGATAGTCATTGGGGTCCACAATAATGAGACGTTTCAAAATATCTTCTTTTTTGTTCCATGGAAGAAAGTAAGGGATAGGTTTTGAACAAATTCTCATTTTTGGATGGATAATCTCTACACTGGTCACCAAAATTTAAGACAACATTAAAGATCATATTGAAAATCCAATTAAAACCTGAAAATAACATTTTAATATTTTGAAAAAAATTGTACAATGAAGGAAAAACTATTAACTCTATTTTCAGAAATATTCATAATAGTAAATATATTCTGCCTTTTCAGTGAGTGAAATAATCTGTACTTAAAGAACTTCAAATCACAAAGTCTACACACATTTTCATTTTCCACTAACGCTTTTGGTTCCCTTTCGCCCCAATAATTTCTTGTTCCTTTTTCTTGTCTTTAAGATTCCAATAAAGTCCAATAAATAATAAATAAATAAATGAATAAAAAACTCAATGATCATTTGGAATAAGATGATTTAAATAAGTAAACTCTAGAGTCTCAATAGTTCATTTTTTAATTTCTGTAAATTATGTTCTCAGTAAATTTTAATACTAGCCTAAAACTAAACTTGGATTTCTATTACCATTTTCAGATGGCGCTAGAGGTGAAGGAACAATGCTTTTCTTTGTTGAATTCGTATTCCTTACACCCCTTCTTTCAAGCCCAGCACTGTTAGTGATTACTTTTGTGTCTACGGATGTTTGAGTGACAGAAGGATAAAAGCCATATAGATGTTGCTTTTGTAAATCTTTAAAAACAAACTATAGGACCCTGTGGCTGGACACCTCACAGCCCTTTAATAGGTGCAATTATTGCTTAACAGCCCATGGTTATACCCATCATATGTCATCCTATGTTAAAAATGTCAGCTCTTCATGACGATCTATTGCCAAGCTAAACAATCAATAAAAAAAATTGTACATTTAGTGAACGGGGGTATCAGATGTAAAATCGATACTTTTCAGAATCACTCCAAGTGAATAGAGTGAATCTGAGTGCTTGCATTATATTAGAACAAACTTAACTTTTAGAAAAGTCCCACAAGTATTTCAAAGACAATTCCCAGAACAAAGCCTGATTAAAATGGAAAGATTGAAACAATTTAACAAGGTTCAAATGGGCCATTGATTGTACATTGGTGAGAAAGTGATAGATGAGAGTGAAAGATGTGAACGGCACATTTCTGATAACTGGACATTT
Organism: Scardinius erythrophthalmus; assembly: GCF_964197995.2. Taxonomy (NCBI): domain Eukaryota; kingdom Metazoa; phylum Chordata; class Actinopteri; order Cypriniformes; family Leuciscidae; genus Scardinius; species Scardinius erythrophthalmus. The sequence continues at coordinate 28,159,332 of NC_138225.1, forward strand.
CTGTTCCTTTAAGGACATTTGAACAATAGGTAAGACTCTGAGACGCTGATTTACAGAAGACGGTGAATTGAAGAGGGACCCATGGGGACACTGGATGTCCCAAAAAAGAATCTTGGGCTGATTGCAAGAAAGACTGGCCTGATTGTACAAGATTTTGGGGGAGTATGCAGCACTTGTCCATGATGCTTCTACAATAGGCCGTAAATACATGGGATAAGGTGGAGATTCTTGACCTTAATGTGATGACATTTCCTTCACTGTCCTCCAGGACACTGGATTAAAGCAACAAGGTATCTCTAGAGATTGAAATCATTTTGTTCCACTGAGATCTCCATGTAATCATATTTTAATAAAAACTACACTGTATACCTTATGCTGAAAATCTGATAAATAATCTCAAAGACAAGTTTTCAAATTCCAATTTAGTATATGTATTTTATGCTCTCATAATCAAAACTGGATCATGAGCAGTTACTAAAATCTATATACAACACAGGTTTGGAACACCACAGATATGTTTAAAAGATATTTTTCTTTTGTGTTCTAATGAAGACAGAAAGTCATACAGGATTGAAATGACTTTGGGGTGAGTCAATTACGTCAGTAATTTGAATTTTTGGGTCAACTATTCAAATTCTCTATTTGTTCAGATATGACGGTGCATATGCAAATATCTGAAGACCAAATAGATCATTGGTTATTACTGAAATCTCACTACAAGCATTTCAGTAGAGCTGCACGTGCAAGATTCTGGCTATATTGAGAATCACATTTTTTTTTGTTTTATTTAAAATAGAGATTCTCCCATGATTCTGAATTAATTATAATTAATATAAATTATTTATTTTTTTAATCTGTTTGAATGAATGATTCAATGACTCGCTCATAACGACTTCACTTGTATCATTACTGGATGAATCAGTATTTTTGAATAAAGCTCTTGAATGAATGATTCAATGACACATTTTTTAACAGTCACATGGCCACCAACTGGTGTAACAATGTAACTGATACAATATCTATTTGAAGTGTCAAGTTACTTTCAAAAGGTAATTTGTTCCATTTGATTGCAACCTTAGACATCAGTGTTTATATCTGAACTATAAACTTTTATCCCAGTACTTCTGTGATCATTTGAATTATTTTAACACAGAAATATGGTTGAAAAGACTTGTGACGCTGTTACATACCTAAACATGACAACTGCACTCTCTGGTTCAGCGCAGTGCCAAAGCAAATCTGAATGTCCGCAGTGATTGTACTTGTCAAAGGTTTAATAGACCTAGCCGAATCGTTGTCATTTAGGAATAAGATCCCATGGGTGTTTGAATCGAGATCACAATATTTTAACAATTAATCGTGCCGCTCTACATTTCAGAGTACAATTTTTCACTCTCTTTTTGTGCAAATGACAAATAAACTTAAAACCAAATATCTTTAACTAAATCTGACCAATGCTGCTACCTAATGCCTGGTTCAGACTACACGATTTTAGCCCGGTTTTGGCACAATCCGCTTGATGGCGGCTGTTGAGAGGATTCGTAAACGACAATGGGCGTCGGGATGCAAGAACCGATTGTTTTTCCCGGTATAGTGCGTCATGTTGAACTGACAACCGACACCACATCTGCAATGCTTCACGACGTCACGCCAGAAAGACATTGACCAATAGAAGCACAGAAGCTCTTCCGAACACAACTTTCAAACATGCCAATATGAAAGTATTGGTGCAATGGTGGAAAGATTCGTGGAGCGATGGCAGTACTCCTGCCTTTATGATGTTTCCTCGAGGGACTGCCACGACAGAGTGAAAAAATATCAACGATAGCGGATGCGCTTCAGCAACCCGGTGAGTAGGCTACATAAATTTTTACTACTGGCTAAAAATAAAACAAATTATATTTTTGCCTCAAGTTCTCTTTGGGGGATTCCATACTGTCCTCTTTGTGCAATCTAGGAACGTGTCCACAATCAGAATTTCATTCTTTTTGGGGCTTTTCTGACAAGACATCCAGTGCAAAACACGCCACTTTGGTAGCCATTGTTTGTTTACTCTCACAACAGTGTCATGTCAGTCCATAGTTCCGCCTTCCCGATGACATCACACACGAAGACGGCAAGCGATAACTTGTCGGGAAGCAACGTGTAATCTGACACGTGTAGTTAGGAGTCAAAATCGCATAATCAGGCATAGTGACTATTGTAACCATGTAATATTGAACTCGGCATAAGGAGAACAACATCATTACATGATTCCTGTTACTTTTATCAGCTCTGAGGGAAACATACTTTACACAGTGTACACGGATTGTAATTTGTGCACCAGTGCCCACTATTTATACATTTAAACAATGATAGCATTTAAAGTGTTAGAGGCACCATGTTGTTTAGCCATAGGAAGCAGCTACAAGCTAAATTAGCTTCTGTTTTCAGTTCACTGATTCACCAAAACAAATGCAAGCTGCATGCAACATGTTTTACATACAGTCTATTTCTGAGCAAGCCACAATTTAAAGCACTAGGCCAAATTACTGTTATTGAAATGACCCGAGATGAATGATACTTGCCTCCCCACTTTCCAAAACACAAGTTAATTAATTTGTGTAGAAGACTCTATGGCATCTGTACAATTGCTCGGGCCTGATTTCATCTAGTGCAGCCTCCTGGCTTTGAGAGCACTATTAAACATTCTCATATGGAGAGAAGGGAGGAGAATATAATTACAACCAATGTGTTAGTATCAAGTAGGACCTGAGGAATGTCATTTAGGTCAGACAGCCATTCCTTAATCAGATCTGCCGTTTTCTTTTTTAATCAAGGCATACAATCATTGGCCGACGTGTCGGGTTATAATGCAGAACTGTGGCCTAATCTTTCACACTCACATTTTACTGCCTTTTCTGTGTTTAATCTTCAGTGCTGTCAATCACAGCCAGGGTTGATTACTGCAGTATTCGACAGTGTGTTCCTGAGGAATTAAATAGGGACATGACGTGAGAGTGACATTGGAGGTCTGGCAACTGATATGCAGATTTGCATTGATACAGTGTTTCCGGACCCACCCACAGGTTCAAATCATAATTTTGTGCTAAGCCGTGAACTTGTTACTGTGCAACCTACAAGCATCCTTGGTTATCTGACGACGCTTGATGTAACTTAAGTGACAAGGACAAGGACATTGTAAGAATGCATTAAACATCACAATCAAAATCTTTGATTTCTTATATTCTTGTATAGTGCTTCTGATTACTCACTTGTGTTTTGTAACATACATAAACTTTTTCATTCACTTTTTAAAATCACCTAAAATCAACTAATATGAAAAAAAAAAAAGTTGCTCAGATCGCTTGTCATTTTTCATTTAAAAGATACTTTTTTTTTTAATAAACAAAGAAAAGTTATTCTAAAAAAATGTTATAGTTTACAAAAAATATCATTCTGTTTTGTTTAAAATACACTACCATTCAAAAGTTCAGGTCAGTAATGTTTTTTTTTTTTTGTTGTAAATTAATACATTTATTCAGCAAAATCATTAAATTGATCAAAAGTGATTTACATTGTAAGAAAAGTTTTTCGAACTGCAGTGACTGTTGTTATAAGCCAAAGGAAGAAGTCACGAACAGAAGTGCTTCTAAACCACCATCTTTTATAACGATTTATGTCAACTAAAAATGTCATATGGCTCCTAAATGTTTTATTTAAGGAGTGCTGCAGTAATGTTTACCATTTTCAAGAAAACTTAAGGTAGTAAAACTTTTTTTTTTCATTTAATGAGCAGTAATCAGATAATGTGGTGAATCTGTGTAACATACTGATTATCATCTCTTTCTTGGAGTAAACCGATTATCATTCTATGCCCCATTTGCTGTGCAGTGACTTGATTTACCATTTTCTATGATCTATACACTCTGCAGTCCTTCACATGTGTATGCGTATTCAGGAAATATATAATGGACGAAAAAACAGTGGTACATTTATCTAATCGTCCTCAGAACACCCCACTGCGCTGTGTAATCAATAAACTTGTTTTAGCCAAAGCACCTTTTCTAGTGACTCAGACATTAACCCTCCATTAACTATTTCAGAGGCTGTTAAATGTCCCTCAGTCAATAATGCTAATTTGAAAAGCTATTGTATAAGCTGTTAAGAAATGTGTATTCATATTATGGTAAAGTGGCAATCTTTATTATAGGCTATTACAAATTGCAAAAAAGTCAATATGGTGAGGGGAGATATTTCGCATAGGGTGAATTATGGTGGCGGAGTGGAGTTCTAGGCACTAATTTTAGTGGAAGGACAGCTTTTCCTCTCCTGGTCAATGCATTTTAGGACACTGATATTGAAGTGATGGGGTGACCCTCTACTAGGCTTTAACCTCAGCCTGTAATTAAGCCAGATGGAAGATAATAAATGTTCTGCATAATTGAACATTACTTTACTGATGGTTTCAAGCACTCGTAAGGGGAACCTACTGGGGTCAAAATTAATGTCTATCATGTACAAAGTGTAATCAGTTTTAAACATTGACATTCTGTAAGGCAAAGGGGAAAAATTCAATACATTTTTGCAGTCCACTGTAAAACATAAATGTTCCGATTAGAACTAAAAGATTATTCCACATATTGTTTAGTTCTGGTCATGGTCAGTAATGTTCCAGTCATGCTAAAATTCATAATATAACATATGGATACTGTTATCGACAATTGAAGAGTGCACGCTACAGGCACAGTATAACATCTGACAAGTACAGGACTTTTTGTATTTCTCAAAAAGTAAAAAAAAAAAAAAAAAAACTTAGAATAATGACACTGACATCATAGCCTGACATCATCTCATCTGACCGCAGATACTGAATCATGAGAATGTTTTTCTCGGGCACACTTTCCTTAAACTGTGTCTGACAGAAGAGTCAACAGCTTTCACGCATGTCTTTCAAAATAAAAGTCTCGCATCAGAAAAACATTTTGAATTACGTTTTAGTTGTTGTTGTTGTTTCTTTGACAACACATTCTGTGACTCACACTCTCTTGCAACACACTTTCAGAAATCACTACACTGAAGAACCTACCATTGTAACGCTAACCAGTGTAAGAACCAGTGTAACGCTACATCAAGACCCTTTTCAATCTCCAGAACCATTCATTCAAGAGAAAATGAAGAGGGTTCTGTGAAGGTGCTGCAAAGAAACTTTAAATATATATAGAGAAATATAGAATCTAAATATAGAGTATTCCTGCAGAGATGAGGAAGCAATGTGCCCTGCATTGATGTATACACAATTTATAGTGATTGATTACATACATGCATATTATAGTGATTACATTCTTAATCAGGTAATCAAATTCACTACTTGTATCCATTGTATGAACTACTCCCCTCAGGTAGAAGACACCGAGTCCCAATGTGCAAATTAAACAGACACAAGAATTCCTTTGTACTTGTATCTGTGCGAATGTTGAATAAGTGTTTATCTTGATAATAGGTTTTTTTATTTCTTTTTTATAATTATCATTGTTATAAGTATTTGTCTATCTGTCTATTATATGTCTATGCAGCAACATGTAAATTTCCTTTTCGAGGACAATAAAAGTATACTACTACTAATACATATTTGGCTGGTTGATCTTGATACCATGAAAATTCTGGTGAAAGACTAGACTTTGTGAACCACAAACACAACATTACCCACAAAATAATATTTTATTACACAAGATAATGATTTGAAGGGATGGAAATCCTTTTTGGGTGAACAGCCATAATAACATTTTGAGGTAACAACAAGTCAATGCTACGACATCACAGAACAATTTCAAAGCTTCTTTCAGAAAAGCTATTTGTAAAGTTTTTCTATGGGTCATTACGTGTCAGAACCTGCTACATTCCAAAAAAGACATGACTAGTTCATCAAAACTACTACTGTCCATGTCTCTGTGTACAAGTACAGCTCTAAAATATTCTCAGTTTTACAAGTTTTAATTAAGACAAAATAGCTCATTTTAGCCTGTCTGCTGCTCATTGTGAGCTTGAGATTTTCATTTACGGTTCAAAGAAGTGCTTGTAAAATGGTCACTGAAAAATTCAAGCCCAATTACAGTGTCAGTCTGTCGGACAAATTGCCCTCACTGAAGGCTCTGTGACAGGTGCATTGTGGAAGAATTGATTCTCACCGAGGGATAAGTGAATTGTCATTACGTGTCTGTTTCTTATGACATCTAGCTGGATGTCCTCTGATTCATACAAGTAGATTTGAATCACTGGACTGTGCGAATGAAAACTCATGTAAGAGTCGGCATTAGTGAAGGGAGAGATAAAGGCATCCACTTCACAGGTCAAGAGCTAAAGCCTTGGAAAGGTTACAGATCAGAAGAGAGGGTTAAAAGATTTGTAAAGTAGACCACAAAGGAAAAAACAGAAGGAGTGGAGGAAAGAAACAAGCATGCAGAGGAGACAAAACTCAGTGATCGATCACAGTAGAGGGGGGCGACCCCAAACCCTGACGCCTGACCCGTTTAAAATGCGGCCATCATTGCGGAAGCCACACGTCGTGGGAGATCAATAGAATACCTGCAGGCTCCATTAGCTTAATTAGAGAGAGGGCCGAGCTCGAGCGCAGGCTCCTCTGAATGCAGACAACTTTATTCTCCGCATTATATGGGATAAGAGCTGCTTGGCTTTCTAGACGGAGGAGAGAGAAAGAGCAGGTGGCAGTAAAGAGAGACTTGGGCCGCTGCTGAAGTGGAGACAGGTAATCCGGCGGACTCTTGGCCAGCAGCTCTTTCAGCATAAGGTGTCCCTAATTGGAGTATCAACCACACAGGTCTTGGCAGAGACCTCTAATCAAAGACCACGGATTGAAGCATTTGCTGGCAACTACAGAGATGAATGAATGTGGCAGAAAGAGAAAAAGCTAAAAAAAAATGTGTAGAATCTTCAATAGCTTGTCTCCCTACGATGAAAAAAATCTATGAAAATAATGTGCGATTACCGAGACAAAGCAAGTTATTTTGTGAAGACACTGAAAGTTACAGTACAGAGTGTACTGCAAAATAAATAATTACTGGGCAAGACAGGATTTCAGGAATGTTAATGCTCAGCTACAAATAGATGCTTAAAAGTGGACCAAAAATGAAATGTGATTGCTTGTGATGATTTGCTTATAAGGCAGGGTTTCTCAAACTCGGTCCTGGAGGGCCACTGTCCTGCACAGTTTAGCTCCAACCCTGATCAAACACACCTGAGCAAGCTAATCAATGTCTTCAGGATCACTAGAAACTCACAGCTAGGTGTGTTTGATCAGGGTTGGAGCTAAACTGTGCAGGACAGTGGCCCTCCAGGACTGAGTTTGAGAAACCCTGTTATAAGGTGCTTGTCAGTTAATGAAATGGAAGTGACCAATCTTTTCTTTCGTATTGTGATGCACATCTGGAAAAAAATTAAGGGTGGGGACCTGACTGTGTCTATCGGTTGTTGATTGGTTGGAGGTAGATTTGAATACAAGCTTGCAGTCGTTATATTAGTTCAATAAATTCTGTATATATTACCTGGAGAAAGCTAATGATTAGCATTCCAATTTAATTCTGAGCAGCAAATGCCATGACGTATCCCTCTGGAACTACATAAAAATGACATCATGACAACACTGATTGGCTGATGACACCATAAAAGAACACAAAGACCCAAACCCTTCACTAATCACCATCCTTGGCTGAGACACGAAGGCCCGGTTTCACAGACAGAGCTGAGATTAAGCCAGAATTAGGCCTAAGTTCAATTCAAGCATTTAAGTATCTTTTATAAATGTGCCTTACAAAAAAACATTACTGGTGTGCATCTTGAGACAAAACAATGGCACTGACATATTTCAAGATGGCTTAAAGGGCACCTATTACGTCCCTTTTCACAAGATGTAAAATAAGTCTCTGATGTTCCCAGAGTGTGTATGTAAAGTTTTAGCTCAAAATACCCAACAGCTAATTTTTTGTCGGAAAATAATGTCCACAGAGCCAGAGAATATATGGTGTATGGAGATAGAACAGGTATAGTTTAGTTTAATTACGGTTATAACGTATTTGTCATCTGCTTTTATCCACTATTAATACAAGCCTGCTGTAGCGGACCCTGTCCAAATGATGGCCAAAAATATACTGACGAGTTCAGTGAAGTTTATTGTACATCACACAAAGATGAAGCGTCAGTTTTACTCCAGAGAATCACAGTAAGAGCTGAATAAAACAAAGTATAAGAAGTGTGCATTAAAGACTTAACCATAAACTCTCTCCCTCCCTTTCATTATCATCAAAATACACAGCTAATTACACAAAACACTTGTTACAACTAACAGTAAACAAATATATACACACCTTTTCAGGGGGTGCTTAATAAACTGGTAAACTTCATATCCATAAAACGACTCTGTAATAAATTAACTGTAATAAAGTGTGCGCTCTCACTTTCATTTCTGCCTTGATCACTGACCAGTAACGTTAGGCCTATCAATCCGGAGACTATAAGCTGGATCACGAACAGTTGGTACAGATCCATCATCGAGTAACAACGAGAGTAAATGACGACTGTTATGTGCATTCTTACATCCAACAACAAAACACCTCAATCGCTTGGAAGACATTCTTGTCTACAGCTGCTCTGGCATCGAAACAATGGCGGACTGTGTTTAGCTCACTCAGGGCGGGTCTATGCTAAAACTGCAGTGTCATTCAACAGTCGTGGGAGGGCCCTGTGCAAAAGTATGTCACATTGCCCCGAATCTGAGAACAGGTTGTTCTGAGACAGTGCTTATGATTTATGGGGATTTAAAAAAAAAAAAACTGGGTGGATTTTTATCACGATAGGGTGGTTGTGCACACACACTGCCAACTCACATTTATGTTCAAACACCATGTAAAAGTGAATTTTGCATAATAGGTGCCCTTTAAGTCTTGTCTGTGAAACTGGGGGGAAAGACAGCAGGCAGGGGGAAATACACATTTGCCAGTGCCAATATATGAAATGTACTATTTTTAATGAAATTAATGAATAATTATGTTCATATGCTTGCAAAAATTTAATTTAGCTAGAACACATTTTACCTTTAACAAAATTATTGCATCTACCACCAACCAGAGCTAATGAGGTCATGCTGGCAACAGCTGGTTTGTTGGGAAACAAAGATGTGTTCAAAGCTGCTACATTGATTGCATTTATGAGACAATCAATGGACTCATAGGTTTGTGACACTGTAGAACTTCATTTAATTAACAGTACTAAAAAAATTAATTGGATAATTATTCTCAAAGGCGTTAATGTTTTAAAAGCAGATAAACCTAATTTATGGACTGGATTTAAATATAAAAGAATCTTGTTCTGGTTATGATAACCTTCAGTCAAAAACACTACAGATGTTGTGAATTGCTTGCACACTGTTAAAGCTTACACCAAGCAGGAGCTCAAGACATTCAAGTTAAATTATATATTATTTGTAAAAGGGTGAACGACATTAAACCATTACCAGTGGAAATAAAATCAAACTACACTGCGTTTCTGTCCAAACAGAGGTATAAAAACATGTTACTTTACCTAGTCTATTATCTCTTTTCTGCATTTAACAACATGATGGTACTGAATTGAGTGATTTTCAGAGTATTTTTTTTTCTATCTGAGTGTAGTCTGATCACTTCTTCTATTTAAGCATGTATCCCTTAGTCTCTTGTAAAGGAATAATACACCAAAAATGTACAATTCTGTCATCATTTACTCACCCTCATGTTGTTCCAAACCTGTAGGACTTTCTTTCTCTGTGGAACATAAAAGGAGATATTTTGAGAAAATATTGTCTTTTTTTTTTAAGTGACTGGTCAATACAATGGATACTCATACATGTTTGGAACATAATGAGCATGAGAGAATGATAAAATAATTTCCATTTTTTGGTTTAACTATCCCTTAAAGTTCCCTAAATTCTCCACTCTCAGGATTTTTTAAATAGGGTAAACATATTAGTTGTTTAAAAAAAAAAAAAACAAGGAATAATTAGGGCTGGGCGATATGGCTGAAAACTATATCACGATATAAGTGTTTCATATCAGCCGATATCGATAATTATTTATATTTTTTATGACCCATTTAAAATAAGGACCAGGAGACAAATATATTACATTTAAACATTTTTTATTTTAAACTTAACCTTCCTCTGATTCCTCTGACAAGTCTAAAATCACAATGAACACTTAACAATTATCTCTTAACATTAAGGTGCAAAATTAAAGAATACGTAAGAAATGCTTAATAAAATAAAATAGTGCAAAGTGTTAAATATAAACAGAGAAACCGATGGCGGTCTTGCATCATTTTTAGACGACATTGGTCTGACTACAGTTAGACTTATAAAATCCAAAAAACTGCCATACTGGCGAGCTGACTTTTCCTGTTTTATCAACAATCGCTGCAGCACTCATTTTCCACTTATCACTCCACGCCGGTTCTGTTACTGAAGAATCCAACACGAGACAACGATATGGCACAACCATACTGTTACATGACCGACTGTTAGCGTGTCACCCCCTACGTTGCTAGGTTACCAGAGAGTGAGTGCCTTTGTTCATGCAACCAAACTTGCTTCGCAACCTCTGGTTTCTTCAGACGAAGAAAAAAAAATTATCGAACGCATTTTTTATTGATATTGATTACGTGTCTATCGCAATACATATCGTTATCGTTTTATCGCCCAGCCCTAGGAATAATCCTAGACATGGTTTAGACTGTATTAGATCTCTTTCCACTGCAACAAACTCTTTTAAGCCTAACAACGTAGCATTGGCGCTCTTGCAGAATGTTATTGATCTATTGAAAAAACATTGTCTTGGATTTCTGAAACTGTAATGACTATGTAAACCAGCTATGGATGATCTGGTCTTTCTGCACTTATTTTCAGTACCCTTAGCTACCAGCTACAGCATAGTTGATATTAAGTGAGCTAACCAATCACTTATTTCATAAGTAGTATTTTTTTATATAGAACTTAACCAGAAGAACTTAAAACACGTCAGGTGATATGTTTCCCAAAGTACTGACTTATTTTATGTGGCAGGGTTACATGATGGCATTACAGTCTTACCTCAGACAAACAATTACCTGCATAAGTGAGTAATCTAAGGCTATGAAATCATAGCTTTCCTTCCTGGGGGGATATGGTAAGGGGAACCTTCAATGTTTTACACTGGCCCTCTGCCAAAACCCTGCATCGGATCACTTTTCTGAGGTAGCAGTAGAATAAGAACTGGTGTGTGCTATCACTCAGCAGTGTTTATGATATTAGAAATCATCCAACTTACTATACCAAATACAGAAGACAATAAATCAAAGCTGATTTGATGTGATCTGTTTTAAGGTTAACAGAGTTTGCAGATGTGATAATAGAGTACTATAATAAAAGGGTTGATAGTCTTTTTTTATACTTTTAGCAAAACATTCAAAAAATGTCACACAAAAAAAGCGTTCCAAAGATTTTCCATTTAAAATAATGACAATTAAGGATTTTCAAAAACATATGCTCAAAAGGTAAGGTACACTTGTACTGCTTTAATATAATTTACTTTAAAGCAAGATGCCCATGATCATTTCTAAAGCCTGTATCCCATCAGAGGCCCCTGAAGCTCAGCAGCACTCAGGTTCTTTGCCGGCCAAACATTTAGACATCAATTGTTACATCATTTAAATAGGTCAGAAGTAGCGGCCTCTGCCACATAATAAGCTGAAGAGAGATGCGGTTCTTTCAGTCCCTCCACAAAAGTGTTCTGGCTCTTTATGCTACCGTGAAACCCGATCGGACAGAAGACAGAAGACTCATACAATCAAGGATGGCACTAAAGGAACTGCACCTCTGAAGACAGACGGTAACTCACAATTAATGAAGGGGAGAACATCACACAGGATAACTAGTAAGATCCACTGTATTAATTAATCATACAGCTATTTGAGCTATTCATAGAACGGTTTGCACCAATAATAGTGTAAATCTACTGATATTTAGCTATTTTATTTCAGAATTCCTTACTGTATCTAACGCTAAACAACTCTGTATTCATACCTTAAAATGCACTTGATTTGTAAATGAGGAAATTCAAGTAAAAATGTTATACTGTCTGTGGAACAGACACCTCATTTTTATTATTTGTAGCATGTGTCCTCAATCATTTTAATTGGGCTGTGACAGCTTTGTTATAGACTCCAGAGGAAATGAATGAATAAATAAATGAATAGATCAAATGTGAAGGAGTAAAAAAAGAAAAAGAAAAAAGAAAGACTAAGAGAATCACTTGAAATTAAAATAATTGATTGCTTTTGTTCCTGGTAATATCTGACACCTAATAAACATCAGTTACACCAGAGCTGCATGGCTATATGACTTGTCCAAGCAAAGGAAATGAAGTCCACTTCATTAGAAATACAATAACCCGACGGTGACAAAAGTCCAAGGTCTCCTGCCAAGAGCAGGTGATGATGGGGAAAGGGTTGATCTACGTTGGTTAGAGACGCTAGTAGCGATGACCATGAGGCCAAGCCAATCTCATGGGTAATGCCAGCGCTCAAAGGAAGCCAACTGTTCAGTGAGCTTGAGAGCGTGATACTTGTTTCTTAATTAACCTTCTGCCCCCATCTTGCATCATGTATTGCTGAAGTCTTGTCAAGTGACAGACACAATGCAGCTCTTTTCAACCAAGCCCCAGGGAATCCCTCTCAGTGTTTGTTTATGAACATCAGGCTTCAGAGTTATTTTATCCAAACAGCATGGCAGATCCACGCCAGGATCCCATTTATGGTTGGGAATCAGAATTGCTTAACTAAAAAAAATAAAAAAAATAAAAATTCTATACTGAGTCTGACAGTGAAGTCAACAATGACAGCATACAGATCATCACTAGACTTTTTTGTGACATTTTCCAATGCAGGACACTAGTCGCCTTTCATATCAGAAATGAACAGGACTAAGTGGGCCTAGTTCAGCTGCTCTGGTGGAAACAAACAGAGGAAGAAATGAAAGCATAAATTCATCTTATTTTCAGTGCGATTCCAGGTGGCTAAAAAGACACAATGAGCTCCAGAGCCCTCACAGGAGGCACAACTAAATAGTCTGCTGACACAAAAGAAAGACCAGCACTTCACGAATAAACCTAAGAAAGCTGTTGCAAAGCAAAAGCAATCTACAAAGTGCTGATGACCAGGTGGAAATATACTTGGGGGATAAATAAAACGTCTATGGAGCCCAGTGTGTAAAAGCAATGGAAAAGGGGGGTACATTTGCAAACCCTTGATAACAACGTGCCACCCTGACCTAATTTCACCTGGGATGCAATTGATGAAAAGTACTAATCAGTAAACACAATGTGGCACCCTTTGACTGAACACATCTGCACTTTTGAAAAAGGCTCGAAACAGTGACGGAAACAAAGAGCAGGGCTCCAGACTGCGACCAAATGGTCGCATTTTGCTACCAAAATTTGAGAGTGTGCGACTTCTGAGAGTGTGCGAATACTTTCTGTAGAATTTAGTGCTGCTGCCCTCAAATGTTAGTCTGGAGCCCTGTACTTAAAATAAAACTGCACATTGTAATGTCTGTACATTAAAGGTTGTATCAGTGATTTCAGGCCCCCAAAAAAATTATCACATTCATCTAATCTTTCCTAACGATCCTAACGATCCTAACGATCCTAACGATCACCGACAGGGGGTGGGTGTTGTGAGGTTTTGAGCCAGCTTTTCTTCAGCTCCGACTTTGCGTGCAGCCATACACGAGCACAAAACCTCACAACACCCACCCCCTGTCGGTGATTGGTTGGAACACTATTTGTTTTGGTTTTGAGTGGTTGGTGAAACCAATTTTTTTTGTGTGCAGATCTCAGAGCCTAGGCTGCCTACAGAGACGCTGTTTTTTGACGGCATGCTTATGGGGCGGGCAGCTAGCGGATCGTTAGGAAAGATTAGATGAATGTGATCTTTTTTTGGGGGGGCCTGAAATCACTGATACAACCTTTAAGTCTATTTATTATCAAAGCATTTGTCAGTAATACAGTTATTTTGGGGGAAATGTGAATAATTGCATTGCAAGGTGATTTGAAGTGTGCCCCTAATTTTCCGCTTGCACTCCTAAAATTTTAAGTCAGGGGCTACAGCGCTCCTAATAAAAAAAGTTAGTCTGGAGCCCTATTGCTGACATATACTTACAATCCACTCTTCATGGTGCTCCTTTGACTGTGTTCGGTTTAAGATTTTAATATCAAGTATCGTGCAATTGTATCTGAAACATGGTGCTAGTAACCAAGGTCACGGATTTGACTGCCAGGGAACACACTGCAAAAAATGATATTTTTAGCTTGTCATTCTGGCATTACCCTTTCCACCTTTACAACTTAAGTACAACATGACCTAAGGGTACATAAAAGCATACTAACCCTTAAACTGACACTACAATGAAAAGAAAAAATATAATGAGTGAAATAACCAATAGTGGTAAAGTATGCAGTGCTATTGCTTATTGTTCAGGCACTGAAAGATCTTACATATAGGGCTGGGCGATCGTCCCAAAATTTCATATCACTATCTCATAACAAACAATCACGATCCATGATCTGAATCACGATCTTCCCAATTTTGAGAATGGACTGGAACAAGCCTAAAGATTTCTTTATTTGCAATTTAAAACACAGAGACAAACTTTAAAACACACTGCATGAATTAAATATACATTGATTCTTATTAAAACTGCTAAAGTTATTCAGTCAAGAGCAGTAAGTGATTTTGTCTTTGCCTCGTTTAACATTAATGACACAGCAGCAGGTATTTGAATTAGGCTTTAAGACCGAATGCTTAGATCTAAAATGATGACATGCATCCGATTTCTTTCCTAACTGGACATTTTAACATATTTTTGTGCTTATTTGACAGTTTAGGTGTGCGTCTAAAACCCCAAGTACACTTTGCTCGTCCGTGTTCCGCTCCATCACACAGAAAGCGCGTGGGGGTCTTTTAATAACTCTTTTTAAAAATAAACCATGTCTGGCAGTAGACTGTGTTTTTACAACAGTCACGTTACACGATTTGACTGATTTGGATATGAAGTATAGACTTTTAAGGAGGGGCAAAAGCACACCATATTAAAGGAAAGGAACGGCAATGATCATTTTATTTTCGATTTCATAATCGTTGGAAGCCAAAACTAAACCAAAACTAAAATTGTATTAATCGCACAGCCCCATACAGCTGTTGAATTGTTTTTCAAATGCATCACCACACATGAAAGACACATGATAGAGACATGATATAATTTGGCCAGTCAGCACAGACATCTATTAGGGCAGATCATTGCAGCATTTTAACATTATTACGAGGACATAGATCACGACCTCTACGATTTGCTTTGAAAAGTAGACCGTGGATGTCTTCAAGATCGATCATTATATAAAATCGTCAGATCGCTCACCCCTAATTTTACATTTATCTCGCAGCATCTCTATCTGAGTGAGGTGTTTGAGCTGACTGAATCATCTAGGGCAGTGTTTCTAAAGTCTACTTTCAGAATTATTGCTTTCTAAAATGAAAAATAGGGCAGCTGATATCCCTAACATAACCATAACGTCCTGGTTGAGTATGCAACCCACCGTTCCCTGAAGGAGGGAACGGAGGATGTAGTCGACTTCGACTGAACGGGATCACGCTAGGGAGCCTATTTTCTTCGAGCATGCTTAAACGAGCCAATGCGCGCAATGGCAACGTGAATTTGCATCACGCGCTCCGCCCCGCGAGACGGGTATAAATACGGAAGCGGATGCATACACCATGTGTTTTTCGCTGAGGAGGCGAGCGTAACTCGGAGTCAGCGGTGGTCCAAATATAGTGGAAAAGGGACTACGTCCTCCGTTCCCTCCTTCAGGGAACGGTGGGTTGCATACGCAACCAGGACGTTCCTTTTCAGTCGAGAACGTCAGACTTACTCGACTTCAACTGAATGGGATCTTAACCCCGGAAAACGCCACTAGAGCTGCCACCTTCCAGCGCCTAGACAAAAGCCAGCTGAAAAATGCATGCAGGTCCCCTACCCTCTTGATGGAGGCCAAAGCGAGCAGGAGAACTGTTTTCAAAGACAGAACTTTTAACTCAACTGCCCACAGTGGCTCAAAGGGAGGTCTCTGCAGTGCAGTTAACACCAGAGACAAGTCCCAAGAGGGTATAGAGGGGGGACGAGGGGGATTTAATCTCCTCGCACCCCTCAGGAACCTGACGATCAGGTCATGCTTCCCAACGGATCTCCCATCTACTGCATCTTGATGTGCGGCAATAGAGGCAACATATACTTTGAGGGTGGAGGGACACAGCCCACACTCCAACCCCTCTTGCAGGAAAGAAAGCACAGCGCGGATCGAGCAATTTCGGGGGTCTTCTCAGTGAGAACACCATTCAACAAACAGGTTCCACTTCAAGGCGTAAGCGTGCCTCGTAGAAGGCGCTCTCGCCGAAGTGATGGTGTCTAGGACTGACTGTGGTAGATCACCTAGAACCTCCGCGTCCCGTCCAGGGACCAGACATGGAGTTTCCAGAGGTCTGGACGCGGGTGCCATATGGTGCCCCGTCCCTGAGAGAGGAGGTCCTCCCTCAGAGGGATGGGCCAGGGAGGGGCTGTCGAGAGGAGTATGAGTTCGGGGAACCAGGACCGGTCGGGCCAATAAGGGGCGACTAGCAAGACCTGCTCCTCTTCCTCCCTGACTTTGCACAGTGTCTGTGCAAGAAGGCTCACTGGGGGAAACGCATACTTGCGGAGGCCCCGAGGCCAGCTGTGTGCCAGCGCGTCCGTGCCGAGGGTCCCCTCGGTCAGGGAATAGAACAACTGGCAATGGGACGAGTCCGGAGAGGCAAACAGATCTATCTGTGCGGCCCCGAAGTGGTCCCAGATCAGCTGGACCGTCTGGGGATGGAGTCTCCATTCTCCTCTGACCACAAGCTGTCGTGAGAGCACATCGGCGGCACGATTGAGCAGGCCGGAGATATGAGTGGCACGAAGCGACCTCAGATGCTTCTGACTCCATAGGAGGTGGTGACGGGCAAGTTGCGACATGCGGCGGGAGCGTAGACCACCTTGATGGTTGATGTACAGAGAGGCCACAGTGTTGTCCGCACGGACCAGTACATGCTTGCCGAGCAGCAATGTTTTGAGGTGTCTCAAGGCAAGGTGCACTGCAAACAACTCGAGGCAGTTGATGTGCCAATGCAGTTGGGGGCTCGTCCAGAGCCCCGCTACTGCATGCCCGTTGAACGTGGCCCCCCAGCCAGAGTTGGAGGCATCTGTGGAGACCACAGCATGTCTGAACACCTGTTCTAGGGGCACTCCGGCCCGGAGAAACGAAGGGTCTGACCACCGGCTGATAGTTTTGCGACAGGCTGGGGTGATTCTCACCCGGCACGTGCCGCTGTGCCACGCCCCCATCGGGACTCGGACGTGAAGCCAGTGCTGAAGCAGTCTCATTTAAAGCAAACCGAGCGGTATTACTACGGCTGCGGCTGCCATATGCCCCAGGAGCCTCTGAAGTGTTTCAGTGGAACCGCTACTCTGCTCTTGAGCGTACTCAGGCAGGTCAGCAACGACTGGACACGTTCCTCTGTGAGGCGTGCCGTCTGTTGGACCGAATCCAGCTCCATACCGAGAAAAGAGATCCTCTGCACGGGGGAGAGTTTGCTCTTTTCCCAGTTGACCAGAAGACCGAACTGGCTGATATGTTGGAGCAACACATCCCTGTGTTCGCACAACGGGACTGAGCTAGTATCAGTCAGTCGTCGAGATAGTTGAGGATGCAAATGCCACGCTCTCTCATCGGAGCAATGGCTGCCTCCACAACTTTCGTAAAGACGCGGGGAGACAGGGCCAGCCCGAAGGGTAGGACTTTGTACTAATAAGCTCGACCCTCTAAGGCGAAACGCAGGAATGGCCTGTGTCATGGCAGGATGGAGACATGAAAGTACGCGTCCTTCAGGTCGACCACTGCAAACCAATCTTGGGGACAGACGCAGCAAAAGATGCGTTTGTGCGTTAACATCTTGAACGGGAGCTTATGAAGGGCCCAATTCAAGTGTCGTAGGTCCAAGATTGGTCGTAACCCACCTCCTTTCTTGGGTACAATGAAGTATGGGCTGTAGAAGCCAGACTTCATATCGGCTAACAGAACCGGTTCTATCGCATCCTTCGCCAGTAGGAGTGCAATTTCCACACGCATGACAGGGGCACGTTCGGTCAGCACTGAAGTGTACAGAACGCCGCTGAACTTGGGCGGACGCCGGAAGAACTGAATAGTGTAGCCGAGTCTGATGGTACGGAGGAGCCAGCTGGACCGGCCGGGAAGCTCTCCCCAGGCTTCCACAAACCGGGACAGAGGAACCAGAGATACCACAGACGTACCCGGAGAGGGGTAGCGGGGTGGAGGACAGGGACCTGACTCGGGGGCCCCGGAGGCGGCCCGAGACGAGGTCTGAGTGTGCGAGGCAACACTTACCTGACTCCACTGGTCGGCAGGGGTTACGGGAGAAGGCGTAATCGGGTCCTCGGACCGTACCCGGCTGCCGGCTGGCGACACAAGAAGGGACAGAGGGGTGTAAGGCTTTACAGGGTCGCACACCGCCAGTCTGGCCTTCTTGGCCCAGGAACGGAGGAATTTGCTCTTGTGACAATTGGGGTACCACTGGACTCCGGAGAGCCATTGGCGGAACGGTAACCGTCTGAAGAGCTTGTTCCCCCATCCCCGGGCAGCCTGTATCAGGGACGCTTAGTCTTACAGTTGCCACCTGGCTTGGCAGTGACTGATACAGGCTGGGCGGGCTGCCTGCGGCTTGCTCTACGCTGAGGCCTGGGTGAAGGCTGCTGCTGTAGGCCAGAGGGAGCGGAAGCGGCGGCAGGGGGACGCCCTCCCCAAGATACGAATCATCCAACCGAGACTGAGCGGGACACGGTGAAGGGTTCCACTCGAGCCCGACAGCCTCAGCAGCCCGTTTCAGCATAGCTGACAACTGAGGATCTGGCTCGGGCAACGTTACACTCCCCGAAGGGGACAACGCAGCCGAGTCGTCATCTCCAAAGGTCAGCTCACCCTCCAATGCTGCGATCGACATCCTGTTCTCTAAGCGAGCCGGGGGTGAGACATCTAGTCGGTCCATTACAGAGAGACTGAACACCCAAACACGTGACGCAGCAATCGTGACCGTCAGAAGGGGACAGGGAACAACCACATCCAGAAACGCACGGGCAGAATGACGGGCAGTTGAGTGCTCAAAGAGCTTGCGACCACCGCTGCTCGCGCTGTAGAAACACCAGCCAGGGAGAGACTTCCTGAAGAAGCACCGACACACTCGTTCGTTGTAGAAAACAACACTCTTCAGAGATTTCGTCATACAGAACGTTCGGCTCCGAAACGAAAGACAGATGGTGTATGCATCCGCTTCTGTATTTATACACGTCTCGCGGGGCGGAGTGCTTGATGCAAATTCACGTCGCCATTGCACGCATTGGCTCGTTCAAGCATGCTCAAAAGAAGATAGGTTCCCTAGCGTGATCCCATTCAGTCGAAGTCGACTACGCCTGACGTTCTCGACTGAAAGGGAACCACATGCTTTTTAAGCTTCTGTTCTCCATTCCAAGGGATGACGTCCAAAAAATAAAATTGCTTCCTATTCATTATAACTTAGGATGAGGATCTGAGCATCAGCATTCATAAAATGAGCAAATGATTCAGATATGTTTTTTCAGAAATGTTTTTTTCCCACTATTAATCTGCTACCAAACTACAATCAACCAGTTGGTTGAGAAAACAAAGAAGGTAATAATGTGCAACCTTTAGGACAGTGGTTCTTAACTAGGAGGTCCTAGTAAACTTCTGAGAGGGCCTCAAGAAAAACTAAAATAAATTACAATTACAATTTTTTTTTTATTAATCTTCTCAATCTTCTCAAAAGTATTTCCACAGTCTTGGGAAAACAAGGAAGCCTTATTTTGAAAAGTGTGAGAGACCGGGAAAGTCATGTAAATTAATAAAATCTTAAATAAAACTCTATGAGCACTTTTATAACAAATGTATATTTTTCAAATTATGCCACACTTTAAAAACATTTGATATTTATATTGATAAATCCTTTATCTTTGGTTCTTATTAATTAATTAACAAATGACTGGAAAAGTCAAGGGGCCTTCAAATATTCTTGTGGACAATGGCGGGCCACGGAGGTTTCCCACCTCAGTGACAAGCTTTTTTTCTGAAAGTTTGTAAATTGATAAAACGTACACAATGAATACAATGCAAGTCGATTTGGATAAAGGTGTCTGCCAAAAGCACAACTGTAAATGCTCCTACATAACTAACAGTAGCAAAAAGTTGTGTTTAAAGGCCTTGTCAAAAATAAAAACGTAAAAAAAAACTAAAAAAAAAAACTTCTATATCAGCGTGCTTAAAGACTGAACAAACAGTAATCATCACTCAATGCAAGGCATGACTCTGCGTTTGTCCCATGCAACAAAAGCCAATCTCCTCATGAGGACCGTCCATTGACGCAAAATAGCCAACCTACTTAATTCTCTCCTCTCCCAGCCGAACAGTGTGGCAACGGCAACAGACAGCACTCATTTAAACAACAAAGCACATAGACTTCCATTCAGACTAAAGCTGTCCTCTTTCAAGCATGTATTCTAAAGCCACTTTCTGTTGCCCCCATCTCAGTTACCCCCTCAGTGGACAGAAACCGAGTCCACACAGAGTTGAGCAGTTCGTGTGAGGGAGTGAATAGGGTGGCCTCTCTCTCCCGATGAAAAAAAGGAAGAAGCAATCATTGAGCCCAGCACACCTGAGGGGTGCACCTTTCGTATTGTCTATGGTGGGCTGGGTGGAAAAATAGCCAGGCGGAGGAGGAGAAACATCAAACAGGTGCGGAATGGGCATTGTGGTGTTTATGAAAGATTCTTTGATAAGGATAAAGGTGCCGCTTGAACTAAAGTGATTTCAGATGAGCTCATTGTTACAGCTCTTCTAAGGTTCACTTTTAGCACCTCGCAGGCAAAGACTTGTGTTTCTTGAGCTGCTCCATTGACAAAACCGTACATGTGTTTGTTGTTAAAGGTAAGCCAAGCTGATTTACTTCTCTGGCTCGAGTGGTGCGCTTGACTTTGCCGTAGGTTGATGTGACAGGTGCGTTGGGCAAGTCGCAGACGATTTCGCATTAGGCAGATTTCTTGACGTGATTTTCCAGTAGAAGATGCCAGTTTGATTATGACATCTTGGAAACTTGAGCGAGAGAGATAAAAAATTATATTGTCACATTAGCTAATTTCTCCACTAGAATGTGTTATGTTGCAGATTGTGTCTAATTCTATCAAGTTGGGGTAAGAGTCACTTACTAATAAGACATAGATGTCTCAGGGCATCATGACATGCTTCTTCCATCATTTTACTTCATTTTAGCAGAACAATATGTGAGACACAGGCAGTTTCCATTTTTAAAATACTTTAAAAATGTATTATGAATAAATGTATAAATAAGTATAATGTGGATTGTTCATGGTGGTTATTAAGGACAGATGTGCACAAAGCTTTGAGATAAGACACTGATTCACAGATGATAATA
Source organism: Scardinius erythrophthalmus (assembly GCF_964197995.2). Classification (NCBI taxonomy): domain Eukaryota; kingdom Metazoa; phylum Chordata; class Actinopteri; order Cypriniformes; family Leuciscidae; genus Scardinius; species Scardinius erythrophthalmus. Next base: position 28,180,974 of record NC_138225.1, read on the forward strand.
TTTGAAATCCAGAATTTGAAAATATAGATCCACCTGTGAATGTATTGTACATGCCTTCTGATGTTATTGGATTTGGAGGAAGAGGCACTGGTTTTGTAACACTTCTAACCAATGCAATCTTCAGTTTGAAGCGAACGTTTACTAAGTAAATATTTTCATAAATTGTAATAGATTAATGTTGGAGCAGGCTTAATGAATGTTTACAATACAAAAACAAGCAGACAGAAACCGTTGCACAATGAAATACCTTGATTATCTGCTTCAGTCTGAAACATTTACACCCAAATCACTTTGATTTGGAAGTAAAGGTTGTTACTTAATTGATAAGGGACACCTGACTGAAAATGGCTGATGTACAAGCGGGATTAATAAAATAAATAAATAATAATAATATGCCGGTCTTGCAATCTAAGGATATCTTTCTATAATATGCTCTGGACAGGCTCAAGCACTCTAACTTATTAATTATACTTTGATTATTCACACAGTGGAAAGAAAATGGAAATAAAAGCTACATCCAATTGCTCACTGAACGGGTTATCAACATGTTCATTTCAATGTTTTTAACCATCTTTTAATAATCTAACAGGGTGGAATGTTTTAGAGACAAGCCAACTAATATCACAGAATTTATTAAAGACTTGCTCATGTTTGTGCTGTTGTTTTCCCACCAAAAATTACATCACTTCCTAGAGGATGATGTCATTCTTGCACTGGCTTTTGTTTCTTTTGAAATGAAGAGTGAAACCAAGACAAAATGAAAACCCAATAAAAATGATTACAAAGTAAAAACTAAATTCAAAAGAAAATATGTTCTGCTTACATTGTAGCTATAGAAAGGATAAAAGAGAAAAAAAGTCTTAATACATTTTTAGGAACATGACAAAAATGGCAACATCCGGTCAAATCCAAATAGTAAAAAAGTTTAAAATGTAACATATAATTGTGATTAAAAGTAAACTAATATATTTTACAAATTCAAATATTGTGAGTTTAATATTGTATCCAACATACAATTAAACACATAACAATAAAGAATGACCCATAGGCTACCTAAATACAAAATCAACACCTTAAAATAAATATTCAACTATTCAGCAACTACCTCTAGATGATATACAGCCCTGTATATATTTGCATTTACAAAATATTTCTTTTCTTTTTTTCCATTTCCCAGCTTAGTAAAGACAATGGCCTTATTTGTTGTTCATGAGCAAAATATCTATTAAAATCCTAATGAGAAATTTACAAACATAATTTACTAAGCCACCAGCAGTTATATGATATTGACATTCAGTTTACTTCAAACCCCCAGACATCGCTGAAATTTCATGGATGGCTATGTCACTGTCCTGGAACCTTCTCTCTCGATTCCACCGTCTACAGTAACCAGCATCTTTATGGCACTACAGATGCTCTATTTTCTACTACTGTCCTTCATTCCCAGACTGGACAGTAGTCAGTTTTATCACCTGGTTGGAGATAGAGGTGGAGTGATAACCAGTGAGTGGCAGATGATCAGCAGAAGCAGACATTAACCAGATGGCCATAGGTCAACTGACCACTATGGGAAAACAGCAAAGGTGATACCGCTCAGACAATACATTCGGGTCCCTGATTAAGAAAGGTGAAGGTCGCTGGAGGCGAACATTTTTCATTCTCACATCGGGGCTATTCTCCTACTTTCCACAGTGTATCAGAATACAGGATGTTCCATGAGTTGTGTTGTTTCACAACTGTCTCGTCCCCAATTCAAACCTCCTGTGGGTTACGAGGCTGATATACGGTTTCTCCCTCAGCCACCTGACCATGAAAAGAGTGTCTGACTATCAGGAGGGGGGGGGGGGGGTCACTGACACCAGCCAGGGGCACTAGCTGACAAACTGATGTTACTGAGTGAACCAAAGGCAGAAAAAATAAACTGGAAATAGAGGAAGACAAGAGAAATATGACATTGTGATAAGTTTTACCTGCTCTTCCACACAAAGTCCCCTCCTCCTGTTGACAAACAGATACATAGTTTCTCATAATAGCTTTCTGTGCAGTCTGTCTGTGCAAAGGTACTGGTGTGCAGTACAATGGAATGATGAATGGGAACTCGTAGTGCATTTAACAACATTTAACAAACACGCTCCATGTCAAGACTGCATTATGAGTTCAAAGGAACTCTCTGTATCCCATTACATTCACCATTGTCATGACTTTATGAGACAGGTTTTACAGACGGGCACAAAAAGAAGCTCATCAAATTATTGGCTATTTATCACAAACAGTAATTTGCGCAACAATGTAATGCCATTCACTCAATGACTAGCCCAGTATTGTGTATCCATGCTCATAATTAGCACTACAATTGTCAAATTGTCCTTGAGGGAACCTATTGTGCAGTTTTTTGTTTTGTTTTTTGCTGTAATATTACCTTATTAATAAGTATAGAGGTATATTTTCATATTGTTAAACTAATTAGACTCATTAAACTTTGGTTCATATTACCGCAGGTTTAAATGAGGAACTTTTTGGAGTGTACCAAAAAATAATTAGGCTATTAATAAAGTTTACTATTGTAAAATTGTCACTGAAGGAATATAGCCTACTTTTAGCCATTTTTTTTTTATTATTAATCTATATAGAAAACTATATTTGATACAGACATATTACCACAAGTTTAAAATGAACTACCTTGAATTAATGTATAATATTTTTTTAATTATTAATTTATATTAAAATTATGTTTATTTTATATTTGATACAGGCATATTACTACAAGTTTGAAATTAGCTTCCTTGAATTAAGGTGTAGCCTATTCAAATTCACTGAATTTAAATTTATTTTAAAAATGTATTGTATCATATTAAAACGTCACTATTGTCTCGTTTCACAATTATGAAGTACCACAAAGCATATTATAGTCAACAGAAATCAACACTTTCTTTTATTTCACTGCAGAAGCTTTCCCATGTTAGTTGAGGGGTATCCGAAGACATGCACCTGCCCAAATTATGAGATAAATGGCAATGTTTTAATACACTACAAGTCTAAGCCTTGTAAGCTAATATGCTTGTAGTATTAAAGCAGTATGACGATCATCACACTATGAATTCATCACTCAAGCTCTTCTTTCCCACACCTTTGTGCTCCACCCAACCCCATCCTGTACATTGCTTTAAACTTGATATGTTGGAGGTGAACAGAGAGATGCGCCCATAAGAACAGATATTCAACAAAAGGCCAGCTCATCTGAGGCTGATACTACAATGTGAAACAAAAAATCCTACACCAGAAGCCTATTTTGAATAAAAAGCAGCTAAAAAATTAGTACAGCCTGGCCCACATTCAGTACTATACAGTAAAGTCAGCTTCTGAAGCACATCAGTATAGGTTTTGGGTTGCAGACGAGACTGGTATTGAAATTTCATTTCACCTCACAGTGCTGCCATTAATTGCTTGAGGAGACACACAGAGGTTTCTCTTACAAACTGGTTACACATCTTATACCCCTATCCTCTCCATTTTTTATGATGAGGTTTAAGCAGGGTAAACTGCTGGACACGTCTCTTTTTTCTTTAGAAATATTTGCCCCATTCTGTGTACTGTACCACATTACATACTGATTTACTGTATGTCTACGCACATCTTGTGAAGCTGCTTTAAGATATCCGTATGAATTTCCTAAACCGATAAGCTACACTGTAACAGAATATACAGAGTCTGGAAATAGTTCATATTACTCAAGGTCAAGGATTATTTTAATTGCAGTTAAGGTCAACTAGCCAATGTAACATTTTCAGATATCTGCAATTCAATTCATAAACGTTTATATATACAAAAAATACTATATTGTTTATTTGATGTTTGTGATGACAGAGATTAGGGAAATTACAATAAACCATCAGAAATTCAAAGTGCAGAGTGAGCCGGTGATTAATCTAGATTTCGCCTTTTTCATTTCAGTAAGCGGTTTACGTGAACATTAATCATGTTTCACACATTCATCTGTTTGATCCGTTGGCTGCGGGTGCTGTTCCTCGCTGTGATTAACCAGAGTAAAAAAAAAACTGGCCTAGATTTCCTTATGACCTGAAATCTACTACCGGATGACTCATAATTTAAGAGATATATTTCTGTAACTGATAAGGTCAGTCTTCATTATGTATAGCTGAGTTAGGATTGGAGGCAATAATGTATTTGCAAACGAAGGTCACAAACAGTTTTGTAATAGCTAATTTAAGAAACCCGTGCAATATCCACTTGAGTCTGTATGCCTAACTTGGTTCTGTTGCACTGATGGTTCATTGAATACTGGTTTACAAACAGCATAGGCTAGTCCTTTAAAGGGATACTCCACCCAAAAATTCTGTCATCATTTACTCACCCTCATTTACATTTACATTTAATCACATAGCAGACGCTTTTATCCAAAGCGACTTATAAATTAGGAGAGCAATATAAGCAATTAAACTTACAACAGGACAATATGCAAGTGCTGTGACCCTTCCTAGTTTAGTCTAAGTGTATGTATTTTTTATTTTTTTTTTAAATAGATATAGAATAGAAGAGAAAAAAGAAAATGTAGTTCCAAATATGTATGATAATAGTTCTTGAACTTGGTTTCTTCTGCATAAATCAAAATAAGTTTTTTTTCAAGATTTTCAAAGTAAATGCTGTTTTGCACCTCATTATTCGTCAAAATATCTTATGTTATGCAAAAGAAAGAAAATGAAACAGATTTGGAATGACAAAGATGAACTATCACTTTAAGTTTCTCTGCAACACGAAAAGGCAAATTCACAATCAAAATAAGCGTAAGCCCCCCCCCCCCCCCCCCAAAAAAATGATATCAAATTGATACAGAATATATAATAAGGTGAATAAATTGTGTAAATGAACTGAATTCAAAGATTTTTCATACTTTTTTGTAAATTTTTGCTCATCTTATAGTGGTGAAATAAAATCAATAAATCTCAGTACATTTTAATACATCAAATACTAATAACTGTAATAGAATGTAAATTGTTTCGTGGGCATCAACTGATGACAATGTCTTATAATACAGGATTTTTTTCCTGGGTCAAAAATGGTCATGTGTGGTGGCGAACGAACATGGTCATCCACACACGGAGTATAAAGTACCCTACCCATGTAAACTGCGAGCCCAGTACTGACAAAAAAAATCCAAAATAAATGCAAAGAAATAGTTTGTAATATTAACATCTTTTTTTTTTTCATGAAATAAAAAATAATTACTGTCTGTCATAAGACAAAGTGATTGAAACTATTTTATATTTAAAAAGTCACTAGCTGCGTTTACATGGACCCAAATAGACTAGCACAGTCGGAATGCAACCATGAACGTCAATCGGAATGAATTGGCCAAATCCGATAAAAATTTAATTCGGATAGTAAGGGGTGGTTTAAACATTTTCTAATACGATCGAGAGGACAAGTAAACACTTGATCGAATTGAAAACCAAATTGACTGTGCATGCGCAATGACATGACACAAGCTGCTGTCCTTTACTATCTAAATGTGTGTGGAACAAAAGCTTACCTCTACAAACACTGCACAAAATATAAAACTAAGACTTTTATAGTGTTTATATGGTACTTTTAACTACAGTCATACCAGGCAATAATAGACCAGATTTTGCTATAACAGAAAGCTCTAAGAAAAGACTGGCCTTTAGAATTCACTCATCTAAAAATCATCACATTTTATCGTATAAATTACTAATGTATTGAGTTACATCCCTCAAACCAAAGAAGAAATATGCCAACACTGTGCTTATGCAATGCTATGCGTTTCCATAAGGTATGACTAAGGACCAGTCACATCACAAAGATACAGTAGTTAACCTTGCTCCATATAGGCCGATCTCCTATGCAGATCAAGAATATTGCACAAAAAAAAAAAAGTTCTTCATTAAATAGACATTTACAACAGTACACCTAACCCTGTCATAAAGTAATTGACCTGCAACTTGTGCCAAGTACATGTGCTTTACGGTAGTGACTACACTTGGTGCCTGAGGGGTATAAATCCCATTCAATTTTAATTGTTTGTTGATTAAACACGATGCTGTCGATGAGATGAGATGAGATAGCATTCTCTTCCCTGCCATTGTATGCAGATGTGTGACAGGGTTTCATCTGCCTAGAAGTCGATCCCATGCCCCGGCTTATGTGTCTCATCACGGCTGTGAGTATCTCTTTCTTTTATCTGTCACTTTGAGTTGAAGAACGACTGGATATCATTAAGCACTGCGGCTACACTTGCTTCCTTGCGGTCTTGACACACTTTCTCTGGCTTTACTGCATCAATGAAATCAGAGTGTGACAATCTTATACTTTATAAAACACATATAAAAATCCTTTCTTTTTTTCCCCCCGCTTTGTCACAAGGTTGAAAATTATTCAAAGCTGAAGTAAAAGAAGACCTCTTTAAGTTTACCCCAAAGTGAACTGTCTGAAAAGAAGATCCCAGTTCTCATTGCATTTGCATTGCACCTGGACATATTGATTATCATTTTAAAATGTTAGCAATAGTTAGCAATTACTTTTAGAAATTCTTTACAATATGAAAACACTCTATGCCTGTGAATAATTTGTCTACGTCTGAATTATTCGAGTTTGTTGATAAATCTTAGGAGAACAGTGTTTGAAAAGAAACGTGGCTTCTAGACAGTAATATAATTCAGGTGCAGTCAGTGTGGCAAAGTTGAGCAAAAACGGACATGGTATATATGTAAAAATACAAAAATTAAAAATTAAGATTTCTAAATGTTTCTACGGGCTTGATCTAGGGTAGATTTAACACTAGTTTGTCTAGTGTGCCCATTTCATCTTGCATCTTACAAAAAAAACCAAAAACAAATAAATAAATAAATAAACTTGTGAGCCTTCCAGGTTACCACATACAATCCAGGAAATCCGCCCATTACTATCACTGAAAGTTCCTAATATTCCCCTACCAATCTACAAGTTGCACAGAAAACCATTTGTAAAACAGTGCTTGAGTCTGGTAGTACTTCATATACCATTTTCAACAGACACATTTCAAGTGTTGTCAGAATATATTAGATTAACTTTTTGTGCTTAGTTGAACTCGCTCTCTATTCATACAGGAAATTGTTGCTTCAATAAAAGCTATCTATTTCCATTAAAAAGTAGGCAGTCAAATTTCAGGTAATACACAGTGTAATTGACAGCTACAATAACAAGAATTATTTCAGACCTAAGGGCACTGTTGTGGCTGATGCCTATATGTTAAAAATACAAGTAGGCTAATTTTGTGGCGAGCAGAGGTAAGCAGAGTGGACACCTGTAAATGCGACTGGAACAAAGCATTTTGTTCAAGGAGAGATGCAATAAACATGGGGAACACATTGAGTATGTGCATGATTTTTATCACTGCAGGTGCACTTTATAAAAACGATGTCATAACAATTTTCTCTAGAAAACGCTGTAGGATTTTTTGAATTTGCCTTCTAAACCCTATGTCGAGTTTTTACAAACCATAATTTAGTGCAGTGCTTCACCCTAAAATAATATGGAGCTATTCAATTAAATTTAAATACAAAATTATTACATGAATTAAGGACAGGATGTGCTTTAAAATGTATGTAGATTATATGTATATAAAAAATAAACTTTTAAGAAATGTTTCCTCAGATTTGTACAGTTATGGGTTTAAAATGTTACATTTGAACTATTTCAATTAAGTAGACCTGGGGAGGTGACTTCATTATTTTAAAGAGCAATTATATATGACATATTTACATCATACATACTGTAAATGTGCATACATGTTTGGCATGCGTTATGCATATTTATACAGGGACAATGTGAATGAGAAAGTATAATTTTTTCTATAGACTTATAGGTCATGTGCACCCTTCACTCTCAAAGAGGATGAGTTCATTCTTAACACATTTTTTTCTGTTATGACTATTTTAACAAGTTTTGGTCATTTTGTGTGTGTCCAACACAATATATGTTTATAATCATCCAATCACATCGCTGCCTTGTGAGGCGTTATTCTTCTCACAAGCAAGTTTCCTCTCGCTGAAACTTTTCATCATTGGTGGTTATCTTTGTGGAGGTAAGAAAAATGTCTGTATTTGGCATAAGAGGATTTCAAAATGTCTGTTGTAATAATTTGAAGGGCATTTAACACATATGTATGCAGTAGCCGGAAAATTGCTTCACGAATGGTGGCTATAATGAATATAAAAGGCTAGCTAACATTAGCCAGCTATATTAGTTATAAATAACAAATGTGTCTTTATTTGCACTCTTGCAGCTTTGAATGCAAGTTGCCCCTGATACGCAAGAGGCTTCATCTCACCAACCCTCACCATCACTTGTATGCTCTGCACTTGAACAAATGTGTAAATAAAAAAGATTAATGCTTAACTTTATTAACACTTCAGGAACTTTTCACACAAGCAACATTGTTAATGTTTAAAGTACTATATTTTGATTGTTGACTATTTTTTATGTAAATGAAGCAGGATTAATAAATTCTAGAAACTACATGCAAGTTTGTTGTTTTTATTGCATAGAAGTTTTGTTCAATTGGATCAAAAATAACACATAACTATAACACATTAATATGTAAAAAAAGAACGAAAAAAATTACAAGTTTCTGTGTTAAGAGGAATAACATTGGTTAAGTCTAAAGTAACACAAAATATGTTGTCCTTATCTAGACACAAAGGTGTGTAAAGAAACAACACAGGTTGTCATTTATGAGAGTGTTGGGTCCAGACTCTTTTCTTCTGATTTTAATCAATACCCTGACAGTGTGGCTTTTGTGCTCTGTCATCTATTCAAATGTGTCCCACCCTTCCTGCATAAAACTGTTGAGAGTTTCATGAAAACAAATGACGGGGAAAAAACTGCCACTGTGCACTAAAGTCTGCCATACTGTGAATGAGAATAATACAGTATATGAATAAAGGTCTCGTGGACTTTCTGGATGGTAAAAAAAGAAAAGAAATGAAAAGCTTACCGTAACCTAACAACTAATACAATGCACAGTATTTATTAGTGTAAAACTGATGAAGTCTTTAACCGATCGTTACAGACAGTCAAGATGCACTGCATTCAATAGAAAGGGCCTGTGTGTTTTTTATGAAAGCTGAGCTCAATGCATCCATAGAGGAATACACAGAGAGAAAGAAAGGATTATCTCAAGAGGAGACAGAAGAGAACAAACACAGGATTTTAGGTGGTCTTCTAACAAGAATGCCACAGTGAAAAGCCAGGGGCTGAAAATAGCATGTTAACAGCTCATGTCAGTCAGTTGTTGACAAGAGGCCTGCAATCTCTCAGTGTAGTGCCTATCAATATTCTAAACACAGCTCCTTCAGTAGAGCAGCTCAAGACAAGACCCTAACATATGTACAAGAGTCCCCTCTCCACAATAAGTAGACCACCGGCTGTCTGCTTCTGAGTGCTTGGCCTTTAAAACTTTGAAGAAGTTAAGGGACTTCAGTCTACTAGTCAAGATGCAAACAAGTTTGCCCCGACAAGAACACCACATTATGAGGAAACTTGCTGGCAAAAACGACCCAGACAAAGTTGCTTGTAAATTACAATCATAACCGTACAGGCTATAAAACTTCTTGGAAAATCCAATGCTTTGTTTCTAGTTTTAGACATATTTTGCAGTGGCAACAGAAGTTGTGTGGTGACGATTACTACTAGCATCTTTGAATACGGTCTGCACATTTTATGACCAGAGACAGAGAGAGCCAAAGTATCTTATTTTACTTCAACCTGAGTCACTGCGCTCCTTAATGTCAGACCAATAGAGGACGGCATTTATGTCTCAGCAGGCAAATCTTTATCTCTATTAACACAGCTGCAATTTTTTGACCATTTTGACCGAGCGCTGAGAATGTCTGTTGTAGCCCTGCGTCTTTGTAGCCAGTTTACTTTTTGACATTTAGCCTAAATGAAAATCTGCATCAAATGTTAAAGCTGTTTCCCTGTTACACTCGAGGCATTGAGATGTTTTTGCTTTAAAATAGTCATGCTAAGATAAGATTTGTTGAATGTCATGTTGACAGTGACTGACGTAAGCACAAGGTGTAATTTTTATGTCAATGGGGTCTGATCAGGATTTACCACTTGTCATCAACCAAAACGGAGCATGTATCTTTAAAATGACAGTGCTCATTACCTTGTTCAAACAAAGAACAAGTTGCTGCATTTTCTATAAGGAACTTGTTATTTAGAGCTGGTTGTCTCTTCAGCTTTGAGTGATGAGAAACTCTCCAACATTTCATTATCTCTGACAGGGTATATCCAATATCTACCAACCTATTTAGGTGATATCATCTCTACTACTGTCTTCTGAACACCATAATTATCTCAAAGAAGATGGAGGGCTGTCTTCAATGAAAACTGAGTCTAATTGTAAAAGCACACGTACTTTCATGTCAAGAAACCTTCGCTTGCAAATTTCTTTCTCTACTAATTTCCACAAACAACAAGAGACACACCATTTTATTGACTTCATTTCATCTATCTCAAGGGGGGGGCTACCACGTTACTTAAAGTTCCCCTGTAGTCAATAATTATATTCCTGAAAACTAATTTTTAATCACCAAAATTACATTTATACGTTTTATTTTCCTGTGAATTTTTTTATTCATGCCTTAAAATAATATGCAACTACATCAAATACATCTTGCTTCATTTAATATGCGTGGATCCATGAATAATTAGCCCCACCTCCACTCACTCACGCCAGCTCACAGATTCACTCGGCCAACCATCCAATAAAAACTGGATTTTGGGTGTGGTGGATGGGTATAGTGGGTAGGGATGATGTGACATGCTGTGACACGGAGTGACATGACATACTGCTTGGCTAAAGCTATAGGACTTCCGCGATCCGATCACGTTGCGATTATAACGCAGGGTTTTCCAACGTAATTTGAAAATTCAACCAATAAAAACTAGATCTTGGGTGTTGTGGGTGAATATAGTCGTATTAGGGACTATGTGCAGAGACCAGTCAGAAACTGTTTTACAGCTGGAGCGCACTTGGATTGGTTAGATCGCTCAGATTGACAGGTTTTGATTTACAACTTGGTCATATATCATAATTCATATACAGGTGGGTGATGCGCCATAGAATATTTGACCAACCAGGATCTTATTACTTGCTGACTTTTCTAGTTTCTACTTTTATTGTGGCATTTACACAAGTAAGTATTTCTCATGTTCAGTAAAAACACTTGTTTGGAGGGTTTTTTGGACCCTTGGTTAATTATGTTTAAAAATAAACGGCTATCCTACCTAATCCATTGCATGTAGCAGGGGTGCTCCGATTGATCGGCTTCAGAACGCTATCGGCCGATAATCGCTTAACCGATCTCAAGCACACTAAGAGAGAGGTATGGCATGACATGCAGCAGTGCCGTCTCAATCTCTAGCCGGAACAGGTAAAATAATTATAATGCTAAAGGTGAGGTACAATTCATATTTCTTTATTAAATAACTTACAAAGTAATTAGAAAACTTTCTGTGAAACGTAATTTCACAAACAGCGTGAGTGAATCACCGCACACTATCTGTCTTTCCCTCTCAAAATGCGCAAATGGCTTCACATCACATCTGAACAAAGAGCTTGCACAGTTGACACAGGAATTGTCACTTGCACAATCGAGGCAGTGTCACAACCTCACTAAAGTTTATAATTTACATTTCTTTTTAAGTCTTGCCAGTTTAAACCACAGCACACGCACACTCTCTGAGAGACGGTGCGCTCATGCACACACATAAGGCCGCCTCAGAAACAGCTTGCGAGTACCAAATTGGGCTTAAATGGTCAAATGCACACAAATGTATGAAAAAATATTGACGAGTAGGCACGTAAACAGTCGGTTTTGTCTTAACAGTGTATTGGATCCATGCAGCTCTTAAAGTGACAGCAGCCTAATAATCCTGCTGGTGTCTCTGATTCTTTTCATTGTCTTTTGTTGTTTGATTAACATTAATGACACTCTTGAATGACTAATTGTTGTAACCTTAATTGTAAGGATTAAGCTGCATTTAATTTATTCAGGGAAGACCATCCAGTTTATTTTACATTTGATTTCTGTTTACTTGTCTATTTTGTGAATTCAATTCAGAGTTTGAAATCAGGCTTGTGATGTGTGCAAGCTATTGTGCAACAATTGCCCCATTGTAAAAACAAAAAAATGCACTGCATGATCAAACATTGAGGTGAGATAATTATATAATTTTTGAAAAATGTCTAAAAAATTACCTCCCCTCAAATAAAAAAATCCCCCCACAAGTCCTCCCATTTTCAAAAATGCCTGATTGGAGCATCCCTATAAATAATTCTACATCAGACATCCCAAGTCTCCCGGAAGTTTTGGGAGTCTCCCGCATGTCGATAGCGGCTCCCTGATGCCCGCAAATCAGTTAAAATCTCCCGGAATCTAGAACGAGCGAGCTAGAGCGAGCGAGCGAGCAAGAGCGTGCGCACGGCAGAGAGAGGGACCGAGAGACCTTGCGTGTGTGTGCTAGTGCGCCTCACGAAGCGCATGTAAGGACCTAACCAATCAATTGTCAGTGCGGGCGGGCTTTTATCAACACAGTATTTTTCACACAATTTACTTATCTGTATACCGCTGTTTTCACTGTCCTAAGAACGGGCTGATGACTTCCTTGTTCTATGAAGTCCCTCCTTCGGAAATACGTAACGAGTTCTAAATTTTGCCAGCGGTTCCTGTGTTGTGATTCGACAGCAGCTTAGTGCACGTTGCCCGGAAAGGTCACGCCTCTTACCATAACGTGGAGATGCATGCGCTCAGGGAAGACCAAACAAAGGTGATTTGACTCCGGGATGAAAATAACAGCGTCTCGACGACATGGCGACAAACACACTCAACAAACGCAACTCTTCCTCTTCTCCGAGGGAGCGCAACAAGACCACGCCCCCTTTTTTGTGTATTCCTGTGGGCGGAGGTTAGTCAAAAAACTTCTAGTGACGTCATTAAAGAAGGAAGTAGAGGGATGTAGTCCAAACGGGCCGTTCGATGTAGGCGACTTCTGTTAAATAAAATATCTCGCTTGGCATTGAACTTTGAGCTTTATAATTTTACAGATATTATTTATACTCTAACAGCAACATTACACACTAACTAAAGTTTGAAACATGGGATCACGAAGAACGGGACCTTTAATATATTTAGAATATGCAACAATGGCGAGCTTGCTTAATTTTTCCTTGTGTGCCTGCCGCACCTGTTTTGCGCATGAGCCTCAAACCTTAATGATGACCTTGCTTAATTAAGATTTATCGATAATATCGATTTTTATCAATTTTTATCGATTATCGATAATAAATTATTAATGACAATTAATCAAACACCGATTAATGTGATAAAATAAGGGAGGTTATCATCCCTAGTTGAGGATCAAGCTCATCTAAATTGATTCAACAATGTATATAATACCCAGTATAAAAAAAACTGAACACTTACCTGCTGAGTACAGCTTATGTAGTTTGAGTAAACTACTTGAAAATGCAAATGAATAGATCATAGAATATTTTAAGCTATTCAATAATGGGCAAAGGCGACTAGGTGAGTGACTGTATAACACTTAACACTGTCTGACACTGAGCCTAATGCAAAAAGTGGGAAAACTTTAAATGGAGAACTGCCATGTAATATTGAAATCATATTGATATCATCTGAAATCTAATTGCTATCGTTTTAAAATGTTGTAGACCAATATTTATATTGGTGATAATATTTTATCACAGTAAACCTGTGTTGTTCACTCAGCTGTGCATAATAGCACCAAATTAATAAAAAAAATATTGACTTGTGTTCTGTTTTCTATTATGCGCCGTGCACGTTTGCGATGACATAAGATGCACGCAAACGCACCAGGGTTCGGTAGAATCAAGTTCAGTGTGAAATAGACCAACAATCGCGCTCGGGCTCGGACTGCAGCAAAGGAGCCCAGTGTGAAAGCCCTATTATTTTACATCTTGTGAAAAGGGCATTATACCACCCCTTTAACTCAATATTTTAACTAATTGCAAAAGCTGAATAATCAATCAAAGCTTACTGATTAATTACTGAAATTGCAGACGATTTGTCACATATAGTCACCGGCATGAAGATGTGCAAAAGCCACTAAAAACGGCAACTTCCTCACTCAAATGAAAAGGTTTAGTAAAAAAAAAAAAAAAAGGCTATTAGAATTAAATTAAAATGAATCTATGTGATTACAATCATTTGATAAAATGAAGGGAGCCCAAATCATTCTTGTCAGTTATTGGCTGGAACACTGTTTGTTATGTTTCATGGTCCAGGCTGGGCCAGTTTGTTTTTCTTTCCATTTGTGGAGCCTGGGCTGTTTTTTTTTTTTTTTTTTTTTTTTTACAGTGTGTTAAGGGGACAGGTAGCTAGCAGATGGTGAGGAGATGTTTGCTGTATTTGACAAAAAATGTTTTGGCCTAACAGACGCGTGACATCGCTTAGAGCACCTTTAAGCCTACACAGTCTTGTGCCTTTGTCTGATTTTCAAATACTTTACTTCAAATCAAAGTTTGTAGTGTTCTGATTCACCTCGTAGTTGATTGGTTTGGTTCATGGCTACGAAGATTTTTTTTAATCCCTATGGAGAAAATACTTTCGGAATCAAGTAACGTTATCAACGCCGCAGAAGAAGTGGGCGTCCACTGTTACACTAGCAGCTAGCAGGTGGCTAATGGTTGATCGACCTAAAACTTTATATTAAATGTAATGATTAACTTTTATGAATTAATATCATGATAAAACCTACCCCGATAAAAAGCATTCTAACGGAAACAAAGCGCACGATTTACACAACAGAACAGTTACCAAAACAAAGCGGCCTACCGTTAGCTAGCACTTCTCTGCCCCACAGCCCAAGCCTAAATTAGTCCTGTCATAAATTAAATATGGCGCTACCCTGACTAAGGTCTATATTAATATCAAATATATAAGTTCGCTTTAACAACTCAAACAGGAAAAAACAAAATCTTATTATAATTTTTGGTGTTTTCTCTTACCTTTTGACCAACAGGTCTAGCAGCTCCTAGAAGCTCTTCACTCGACGCAAATTGGCGGCTGCGCAGTGACGTAAACGCGGGTTCCTCGTAGTTTAGCTTTGATAAAATTGGCGTTAAATCTTTGTATTTGGAAATTGTAACGTTACATTGATTTAATGTTTCTTACGTTGGGCGATTTCCTTCTGTAGTTCTAGATAGGAACTTAATTTATTTAACCTCCACGCACATTTTACCAGTGAACACGCGCCATGACCTGTTCCAGGACAAGGTATTAGATTTGTATGAATGTAACAATAATTGATTTTTAAATACAGTAATGTCTTGTCTTCAGTGTTTTTATCACAAACAATGATACAGTTAAAAATATCTATCTGACTATCTGATGATTGAATGCTGTCGTATGCAACAACCTGATGGATTTGTTCTAATGTCATACGCTTCTTTCATAAAGGATGAAAGGATAAAAACAAGGCATTTAAAAAGCAATAAAACAAGACTGGATAGTCACACACATATTTATATTTTAATGATTTGCATTGAATCTGTCCTGTGAAGATAGTTTGGGGGAAAGTAGCCTAATAAAATAATGAGTAATATTGGCTGGAATGTACCCAATAATTTGGGGGCATACTGAAATGTAAGAAAAGCAAGCTATTCAAAGACTGTTAATGGTTGTGTAGTCTTAATAACAGCCATTGTAGCATATCGGATAGTATAGAACACAGGCCTGTTTCACAGACAGGGCTTAGATTAAACCAGGATTATACCTTAGTTCAGTTATGGCATTTAATTGCCTTTTATAAATATGCCTTAGAAAAAGAAAAAAAAAAACATTAGGCTACTGGTGTAAATCTTGAGACAAAACAATGGCCATGACATATTTTGAGATCAATATCAATATATCAGTTATACAAGTTTTCATCAAGACAGCTCAAACATGCATTTTAGTCTGGGACTAGGTTGTCTGTAAAACCGGGGGAAAGTCTTGTGTAACCAGACCAAGATCCGCTAGAGTTATACTTGTGGACACTTGTTTACTTACTATTTCATGCCTCAAGCATTTAAAGCCACTAATCTACACACTTAATTTTTTCCTAAAGTACTTGCATCATCAGCTCAGTATTTTGAAAGCACATCTTTGTTTCCAGGTGGACTGAGGAACCCTGACTGTCGGAAATTGATTTTTGGAGGCTGAGACTAGATAAAACATGCTGTACATGAGAGATAAAAGGTATGGTGTAAAACACTGTTATTTTGTTATCCAATAAGGAAAATGAGAAATTATTTGCTTGTTATGTTTTTGTATGTAAATAGTTGTTTAAAGATCATTTGCATTTACATGCATGTGTGGCTTACCATATTTGTAGACAGTGCTGCTAAATACTCTCATAAACATATAGATTTTTAAGCACAACAAACACCATGTTTGTTGTAGTACAGGAGCTTGTCCTGATTATATGCGTCATACTCTGATTAGTTCTCCAGTGCGACGGCTCGGCCTCGGACCGACAGCTCTTCAGTATCCCAGGAGAGCCTCACCTAGTTAAGGAGGCTTATTAGATTTGTCCTATGAGAGGAACGGAGAGTAGCTGAAGAGAAACACGGCATATGGACATAGACTTGTGTCCTGCCTAATTACAGGCATTATCTCATTTGCTATTGTAAGGTACTGTTGTGCCATCTTCCATTTATTTAATTATGCTTTTCACATATTGGCATGGGGGCCATTTGGACAAAATTTCCACGCGGAGGGGGTTTTACACGGTTTTAAAAAAATCTGTCTTTTCAGGAGTGTGCTGCAATTTGTCAAGCAATTAGCTACACTAATTAAATTTTTGTACCTCTAATCAAACGAATATGCTAAAACATTCTTGCTGCTGCCAGTCCGATGTCTGTTCACATTTAACTTGATGGTTTAAAAGAGGCTCCTACTCTGGCTCCCCTCTCCACTTAATCACCTCATTTGCATTTTATATTGGTAAATCAAATTAAGCACCCGTAGCTTTTAACTTGATTGACTGTGGCCA
This sequence comes from Scardinius erythrophthalmus, assembly GCF_964197995.2. NCBI lineage: Eukaryota > Metazoa > Chordata > Actinopteri > Cypriniformes > Leuciscidae > Scardinius > Scardinius erythrophthalmus. Next base: position 28,198,074 of record NC_138225.1, read on the forward strand.
GGTCCACTCAGATGGGACTTTTTGCAGAAAATTAGACCAATTTTAATGTGTGCAGAGCCTAGTTCCCCGCATTCAGCAAATCACATTCACTCAGCTAATTAAAATGATTTTGCCCCCTTTATGTGTGTACGCTCGCATGTGAGTTTGCCAGGGGTTTTGATAGATTTGCCCACCTGGTGTTGTCTGTATCCTTTTCATGATTTTATAACAGAGAGTTGTCTTTTCATCTCCCAAAGGAAGGGGCCCAGGCATCAAATGCAAAAAATAAAATAAATAAATAAATAAGTCGTGGCACTCCACCGGCTTGCTGTGACTGCATTTCTATTATTTTAGGAATCAACAGTGAATGATCTAATCACTATTGGGAATTTTTATTCAGATAGAACATAATGTTGCTTTAGAACATATGGATTCAAAGGCACAAACAAAAACTCATGAAGATGTAGTACATTTAAAATTAAATTGAATTAAATCAATACGATTGTTTTTTTTTGCATACAAATATTGCGTATTATTTTCTTGAAATCACAACATTAATAAAAAATAAAAAACATCACATATTTGTACATGGCCACTACAAAAATCATGATGAAGGCTGTAATAAAAGAACAGGGAAAACGAGGAGAAGAGAAAGAGAGAGGGGGGTTGGAAAAATGATGTGTTGAGGGAATAATCCTGGGCAGGCGCAATGGATGCAGCTCTCGAGGACGAGGCCTTGTGCTGCTGCCCGCGTGCTCCCCGTGATGTGACAGTCAGCTTAATTGCAGCTTTTAGGATCATTACTGCTAGAATGTGAATGTCAAAATGGACAAGGCTCTCAGCCCCTTTGACAAACAAGCGCCTTCCATTTTGCAACTTGAGCAACCAAAGATATAGAATAAGAAAAAAACCAGAATTCAATAATGTTTCTAGCCTGAGCAATCTAAAAATTTATATTTTGTTCATGCACAAAAAAAAAAAAACACACTGGTGGAAGTATTCATTTTCATTGGATGGATTAAGACAAAAAAATTTACTAGATGTTTAGGCTAGTCCACAAGCTTTTTGTTTGTATGTTTTATTTTTATTTTGTTGATGCATGGGATTTATATGTCTGACATTGTTGACTAAAGGGATTTTAAGGTTTTAAGAAGGCTCTTATAAGCTAATTAGTTCATATGTTGTAATATTTGACCTTTATACATTAGTCTACCAGAATTATCTTGAATCACTAATTGATTTATTTTTATATTAATTTTAAAAAATGATTTCCTCTTTAATTAATATGGCTCATAAACCACATTTTGTAGCTTTTTATTGCCAACATACTATTACAATAATAGAGAAATCATTTGCATTGAAGTACAAAAGCAGTCCTGTCAAACTAAAGTCTCTGAAATAATGTATAGCACATATACTGTTGAATAGACGGTGTGCAAGGTTGTTTTTCAGATGTTTTCAGAATTTTTTTAAAATGTAGAAATTCAGATGAGAAACAAATACGAGTGAGTGATTCAGTGTTTAGCCCATGCATATCAGAGAACCCACTGCCCTCTACCCATCACATAAACTGAAGAGGGCCGGAATCAGTGTCTCTTGGTAATATGCATAATCGCTGAGGTGCCCGTTCAGTGGTTTTCAGTCAAGCTTGTTTTTGTTTTTTTGTATGTTTGCAGAGTGTTTTTGACAGCAACTCATATCGAAACTGCATGTGACAAAGGTCAATGTTCTCTAGATTTCTACAAGCTGGAGAGCACAAAGGCCAAGTGTGTATTTGTATTGTGTTGTATGAGAGCAGCTATGATAGTCATAAACAAATCAAAAATGAATGCGTGGATGAGGTTGCAAATTGTTTTGTGTGTGCGTGTGTTTGCATAGAGTTGGACTGTTCACAAGTAGATCTTGCATTTTAAAAAGATGCATCAACAACAGCTTTTTTCACCATTATTTACTGAAGGCCGGAATACACGTCATGACTTAAAATCAGAACAGATTTTGAAACGCTAGGCTTCACTTGGCGACTTTGTGAATAGTTACAGAGGGAAAACTGAGCATCATACGCTAAACGACTGAGGATCACACTCTGCCAGACTTTCAAGTCGTTCCAAACACAACAAACTCGTGCAGACACGTGTCTCATGGCTAGGAGACGCATGGCAATTGAAAATATGACATCCTCTGACTGGATGGATTCTTAAATTTTTTTATTTATTTCGATCTCCATTAGCTGCACACAAGCAACTACTCTTCCTGGAGTCGATAACATAGTTATCGGACTGGATGGATTCATAGTCTGAAGCTAAAAATGTAAAGTCTTCGCCCATCGTACACTACTCGATATTTCTGTGAAAAATGCCAACTCCATCTGGCCAAATTCTGCAAACTGACTCTGTCGTTCAGTAACTAGTTTTGACCCGTCCAGACTGCAAATCAGGGCAAAAGATCTGTTGTGTAGTGTATTCCAGGCTGTGTACTGCGAGAGGCCCTTCAGCCCTTCATTTCAAGAGCATTTACCAAACATTTCACAACACTTTCTTAGTCAGATTACTGAAACATACTACTCCCCAGGAACTAGCCTTATAAAATGTGGGCTTAATCTTTTTTAGTGCGCTATCAAGGAACTGAACTGCTCAATTCCCCAAGCAGGGCTTCTGGATTGCAACGGTGCAATGATTCAGAGGCAATGTGCAGCTGAAGGGGTGTAGGTTAAAAGGAGGTGTCTTTTGGTTGGGTCTAAATGGTCCATATGTAAAGCTGTTTGCGATGTTAAGTTGCCTTTTGTGTGGGCGTCTGCAAAGCAAATAAATAACGTCCCATAATTTGCAGCATGGCAACACGTCGCGCGGGGAATGTGCAGGTGAATAATTTGCATTCGAGATGCCCGTCCGACGTAGTCGTTAATCTCTTTCATGTGCACTCGTAAAAGTGCCAGTGTGATGGAGTCAAGGCAGAGCGGCTTATTGGTGGACAGGTTAAATACTAGGACACCCATGACATGCCTGCTTTCCCACACAGGACCTTGAACGGGGCCGTCTTACAGATTCTCCACGTCATTATTAGGAAGCACATAATCATGTCACAGGGAAAGCAGTTTGTCCTATTAGTGCCTTAATTAGTTGTGGCATCTCTGTTTAGATGTCTGGAATGTGTAGCTCTAAATTTGTTCATTTCACCCACAATGGTTAGAGTTTACCGATTAAGTTAACCCCCACTGTGTTAAACAAGCAGGTCTGCTATTCATTATGATGGGTGTATGCACTGGTTAAATCATTTTGTGTTGATTGCTATTGGTAAACAATGATGTATATGCAAATAATGGCTCTTTTGTATGTTGACACGGTAAGACTTTTCTGATGCATGCTCTGGTATTGTTTAGCTCTAAATGCTTCTTTTGTGACATTGCCCTTGTTGCCTAACAGAAATATTGATGGGATGATTATTTGGGTTAATTTAGATCCTCCAGGAAGATGAGGGGTTGTATTCTGTTATTGAGTCACATTTTCTCTATCATTGGACAATTATCCTTCATTGAAAAATCTGTCTCTGCACTTTTGCCTTGTAGCCTAATATTTTTTGGTCCTTTTCCTCCCAGGGAGAATCAGTATTAGATTCAATATAAACACTCATAATGGGGGTAGTAGAGGATAGTGCAATCTTCAACATAATGCTGGTGTGCGAGACCCCTCACACTCTGACAGCTTGAGAAGCCTCGTGGAAATATTTCTTTTGAAGATAAATTACGGCAAACGCCTCCAGAATATCTCGCATCTGAACCCTATAGTCTTTACAAGCTAATATGTCTCGTATTCTCTTAAAGATATTGAAAACATAGTGTATCAAGTCAGTCCTGCACATCATGTAACCATTAATTGACAATTAATTGAACTTGCAATATGTTGTTCAGGTATTGAAATATTAATGTAAAACTCAGGGGGTACACAAAGAAAATAGTTTAGATCAAGGTGACAAAAACGTTGGCCGATCCTTAAATTAGTGTTATGAGTTGAGACAGTTATTCAACCTATGCATATCTAACACAATGTTGAAAATATAGATAGGTAGACAGATAAAACCATTGATTGAATGATTGATTGAAGGGTTTTCTCCCTGAGAAATGATGCATCAATGCTTATGAAAGCAAAAGGCAGCAAATTATATATGCAGTATTTTAATTAGTTGTCTTAAAAGAAAGACAACAATGCAGCTTTTGTAAGGAAGTGAGTCATTAAATATACATCGCGTCTGTATATAAATTATGCTCTCGCTGGAAAGACTGTAAGGTTAGAAGACACGGTTATTTCAGTTTTAAAACGGCACCCTCAAAGCGGCCACCTCCACGAGACACTGTCGCCCTGCATCATATTCTGATTATTCTCAAGCGGGTGAGGCAGGATAGCAACTGACGGAACTGAGAGTAAAACAGGGCATCGGACAGTACGTGAAGAGATAAGACTGATTGTGTGTTTTCAGACATCCTCACCTGTGAGGCCCAGGGGCCCCTCTCTTCTATTGAGAGTCACTCATAGACCTTTCTCTCCTCTTGGGGCCTCCTGATCAGTATAAGCATAATAATCAGACTCAAATTGGCTGTGAGGGGGAAAAAAGGGAGACTATTGAGTCACAAAGCATTAGTGCATGGCTGTCCCAGTCGACTGCTTCCATGAACAAATGATTAAGGTGTACTCTTTATACATTTTTTATAAGTGCTATCTCTGCTGGATATCAGCCAAGCAGGTCCAAGTAGAATTGGGTCTTTCCACTGCTTTTAAAACAGACGTTATATAGTCGACTTATAGGCCTCGAATTACTCATGTGATTTTTTTTTTCTTTTTTTTTTCTGAAAAGCCATCCCATTGGATTTCTAAGGAAGCATAGTGTTTTGTCTCCTGTTAAAGAGACTGACACCGGAGCAACGTGACTCTTGTCATTGTGGGCTTTATCGGTGATCTTCCTCTGGATGTGAAGGGCTTTGCCCTGCCACCTGTTCAGGCCTTCAACTTCTCCGAAGCTGCATATCATGATTTCTCATCAAAACTGCTTCCAGACATGAGATTTATAATGCCGTGGTATCATTTCTCCTAATGATTTATGACTTGCATACAGTTATTTGTAGAATTCAAGTAAAATATCAAGTGGATAGATCTGATAATACTGTAGGTTTATATTGATCATTTGTTTGTTGTGCATGTTTTATTTAAGTGGCCATTTTATTTAAGATAATGCTTAGTGTGTCATTTTTATTTTCCTACAACTACTATTAAAATCAAAGAAAGCAGAACGCTACTTGCTGGAAGGACCTTGTGAAGTAATCCCAGAAGGTGTTCTTTGGTTGAGTTTCAAACACATACTTTATAACAGAATTCAAGGCATTTCTCCCGGCCCCAAAAAAGAAAAAAGCCTTTATTCACATCATGCCTAATCAGAATAGAAACATCAAAAATAGCTACAACACTGCAGTGCACACTGATGCATTTCGGCCTTCAGCCTTCAGCCAAAAGAACCATAACAGAGGGACCTATAATTTAATATACCATTATAATATAATATACCATTACGGGGGGAACAATAATATTGTTACCCATTATAAAGAATAATAATAATATTAAAACTAGTATTAATATTAATTCATATTTATAATATTATATTGTACTTTATAATGGGTAACAATATTATAGGTCCCCCTGTAATGGTTCTTTGGTTTCTCCCAACACTACAGAGTAACTAATTACATCTAACTGCGACTCATTTTGTACCTGACACACTCTGAGGAAGGCTGAAGGCCGAAATGCATCAGTGTGCAATGTTTTAGCTGTTTTTGATGTTTCTATTGTGATTAGCCATGATGTTAGTAAAGGCTTTTTAACTTTTTTCAACCAAAAAAAGTGCCTTGGAATCTGTTCTAAAGTAATTGTCTATAAATCTTCACTAAATAGAAACTCGCAGTCAAGAGGGGTGCCGGTACTGATTGAAATAGTACTGATTTCACCCAAAAATAAAAATGTGGCCATTTGCTCACCCTCATATCTTTCCAGGCCTGTATGACTTTCTTTCTTCTGCGGAACACAAAAGATGTTTTGACGAATGTTCGGAACCAAAAAAACATTGGAGCACTTCCATTGTATTTTTTTTTTTTTTTTTTTTTCTCAAAATGTCTTAGAAAAAATAATAAAGTCATACGGTTTTGGAACAACATGAGGGTGAGTAAATGACCAAATTTTTATTTTTGGATGAACTATCACTTTATTATTCTAGCACAATAAATGAAAAAATGTAAACAGAATAAATCATCAAGGTGTGTGTTATGTCATGATTTTGCAATTACTGTATATTCACTGGTAGCGCACAAAACATACACATGACATTTAGTCCGATAGTTGACATAAGGAGAGTCAGGTGTTTTTTAGAGCTATTTGATGATTTAGTTGATGCCTAGAGAGGATTTGCGTTGCCTTGGTTTCTAAGATGGTATCAGGCTTGTGGGCTGTTTAATGCATTGTAAGCTCAGCGCTTGAGTTGCCATGACAAGAGTTACATGTGAATTTATATAAGGTTATAAGTCTGTGTGATCTCATTTCTGATAAGAGGTGTGTAATGGATATTCTACTCTGCAGAAACTAATATGTTCACGTAAAGTAGAATTAAGTATATTATGACAACTATATAGTTTGATATGAAATAGATTTTGTGTATTAATGATTTGTCATTTGAGAATGACACTTGCCAGGTCATCACATACTAATGCATCATTGTTTGTGTGACATAGTAAATAAGTCTTCGTTCTTTGACCATTTTTTCATAGTCAGAGATCAAATCAGAGTAGCAAATATGTTTTGTCTTGTTTCTTAACCACATCATATAACTTTTTTTGCTGTGTATAAAATATAACTCTCTCAGTCTATCACTGTTCAAAAACACTATTGCACTTTTTTCACTGAATTTTTTTTTGCTGTGTATTAAATATATCTCTTTGAGTCTATTTTTTTTTTTTTTCAATTTGTGGTAAGATGGCATCCTCAGTTTCTATTATTATATGTTTTCTTCAGTTAGTCTGTAACCCCATGATCTATAAGTTCTCATCAAGACAAGACAATTACAGGAGTCCTGTAAAGTTGTTTGAACCAGAACATAAAGAAATCATGAGGTGTCCTCATAAACCATAGATGTGAGACTTAGGTGCTTATCTTCGTAGATTAATCATGTGCCCCTTGACCTATTATAGACAGTTCTATTTCCCCATCTCTTTTATGATTTTAAATAGTTTTGGTAAAAATCTGTCGGCATCTAAAAGGGACTTCCATCACAGTTAGTTGTAAGAAGCCTGCTTCCTAAATAAGTGTGTGCCATATCCCTATATAAAGTGTAATATACCGTGAGCAGATGTAGAGCTGAGAAATAGAATTGAAGTGGGAGAAATTTCATTGTCAGATTTCAGATCTGAACTTAATGTTATCTGTTTACACTAAAAATAAAACCTGAGTGTGTTGATGTGTAACACATTGATTGAGCTGAATGAATTATCACTATCAGAGTAGAAGTTGTTTAAGGTTTCCCTAAATTTTTAGTTTGTGACATTTAATTTAGTTCCCATATATTGTCTGCTGACTTGCTATATGGAATGCTCAAAACTGTAAACTCTTTTAATCAATACATTTTTGTTTTGGTTACAAAAAAAACCCTTCATGAACACTGCACCAAACTTAGCATGAAACCTCTTGCTGTTGTCATGAAACGTGTAAACCAAACTCGACACCACCAAGTTTCCTTCTCTGTATGTCAATGTCATTTTATGCCATCATACTCCCAATGAGGCTGGGTTGACGGCTTCTGCCCCTGGAAAAGAATGACAAGTCGGCCCAGGGGGCTGCTGTGAAGAGACTTGGGCTTTTCTGGGCCTCTTTTCAGCCCTGAGCGTGATTGCCCTGTGGATCTGTAAAGCTCAATTCACAGGACGACGTACCTCTTAGCATCCTTTTTTCACACGTGCCATGCTGACAAGTAACACTTGGAGTGTCCTCTTCATCGACACATTCCAAAGAGGATCGGGCTTAAGCAGCACCTCTCTCTCTCCCTCTCACTCTCTCTCTCTAGATCTGCTGACAGATTCTGAAAGTCTCCAGAACAGCCAATGTTGAAAATGCCAGCTTTCCTCAGACATTCTGTCCATCCAAACTCTTAAAGGAATAGTTCACCCAAAAATGTCAATATTTTACCCTCATGTGGTTCCAAAACTGTATGACTTTCTTTCTTCTGTGAAACATAAAAGATTTTTTTTTTTTTTTTTTTTGTCCAACTGAACCCTTCTTCAAAATATCTTCTTTTGTGTTCGTACAGGTTTGGAATGACATGAGAGTTTTTTTGAGAGGGGTTTTAGGTTGGTGGTGGTTGAGAATCCCTATAAGCAAAAACTCAGTTGCTATCAAAATCAAGCCAATAGTGCAGCTCTTGATAAGACTGATCAACTTTTCATCCATAGATAATTTTCCACCTGTTGTTTCAGGTTAGGAACATGTACTGTTCATACATGTTATCTATTCTGGTATGGACTTATAAATGGCCAAGTAGCACAGCCTCCTTGACCAACACTTGAGCAAGAGATTAAAAAAAGATACTGTTCCTCTGCTTTCATATAGGATTCCTTGTTAAAAAATAAAGGATAGTTTACCCAAAAATTAAAATTCTGTCATCATTACCTTGACTTTGTTTTTATTTTTGTGTGTGTCTGGGCTGTCAATGAATGTCAGTTAGCTTCGATGTTGTTTGTATCCCAATGCTCTTTAAAATATCTTCCTTTGTGTGTCGCAAATAAAGTCATACAGGTTTGGAACAACATGCGAGTGAGTAAATTAATTTTCATTTTTGTTTTTTAATAATGTTACTTTTAAGTCTCATTCTTCTAATATACAGTAATATTCGTATAAAATTACAGCAAAGTTCCGTCAACCATCTGCCATTGGTTGCCACCGCTGAACAATTGTGGGTTGAGCTCACCAGCCTCCCTGGTGTTGTGACTCTGTGGTCAGGCTTTGGACCTTGGGGAGGGATTGCTTGCCCGGTTCACAATGCAATCGGGTCTCATCCAGGAGACTGTGATTGTTCCATGGAGCCTCCTCCAGGTACAGTGCTGCTTTTGTTCCAGTAAGTCAGCAATCTGAATGCAGTCCGGGAGGCTCGACCAGCTTTGGGAACTATTCTATCAGGAGGCTTTGTGCTACCCAACGGCCTTCTAGCTGTGGAGGACTAGAGAAAAGAGCTGACATTTTAAACAGGGGATCGGTGCTTCGCAGAGGTTCGATGCCATTTAATGCGTTGCTCAACAAATGACCTAAACAGTGAAGCATCACAAATTTGGCTGTGTTACGCTAGATATTACTATTTCCTATTTGCTTTCATTTTTCTTCAATCATGGTCACATTCACAGCTTTTCTGACTCACCAACATGTGACTCTGAATCCCAATGTGCAACGAGCCACAGTTCCAGCTGAATGGACCTGGCTGTCATAGGGGTTGTGCTAAAAGGCTACACTTTTATCGACAACTACAAACAGTACCATGAAAGAATTTTCACATTATCAAAACAAACCGAAAAAAAGGGGGAAAAATATAGGCCTATATTTATAAAAAAAAAAAAAAAAAATGTTGATTACTTAAAAAAAAAAAAATTAAAATGAATTAACATTAAAAGGCTAAATGTGCTAATGGTCATCTTGTTTTTAAGGAATTTGTTTTAATAATGATAAAAACTTAATGAAAATAAAAACTATTTACTTGCTTGACATGACAAAATTACTTTTTTAGAGTTATGTAATAATAGGAAATGATTATAGACATTCATAAATGAGTAAAGCTTTGCATGTTTAGATTTGTCTTATAAGGACTATCATCTAATATTGCCTAATGTAATGTTGACATTGTTATAGTATTGTGCTTAACTGAAAGGCTAATTCAATTTGCCTTTACTTTTAATTGGAATGCAAATAGAAAATGCAAAAATAGCTATCTTAGTTTGGTAAAACCACCCCTCTTGACAGTCTTTTTACCTTTAAGTAAAAAAAAAAATGTATTTGCTAGAAGAATGTACAGTATATAATAATACAGGTATACAATAATAAAAGATTAACGCAAAGATAATTTATATTATTACAGATAAGCCTGTTAAGCATCCAAATTACCTCGATTTTCAGCAACTGTCTGCACAAAGGAAAAAGCTCAGTGGAATTATGCCCAGAGTCATGGGCCTGTAAAGAGGCATTGTCAAGGTCATTGTACCGGCAATTGGCATGAAAGTCAGTAGAGTTGTATATTGATGTTTAATTCTGTTACTTAATTGTTTGTAGCCTACTTTAGCAAGCTCGCTGCAGATCAACATGCATATGAATAACATGGTGATTCTCCAGTGTAGTCACTGTTAATCTAAGTGGTGAAACACGCCATCTGCTGAGGTTGATTTTCTCCTCTTTCTCAATGCTATGTATTCAAAGACCACTGAGTGATTAACTAGTACAGAATTTTCATTTTTGGGTGAACTGTCCCTTTAAGGGTGCTTTAGCGTGCAGTGCTGTTAATCACATTATATGATAAAACGAGCATCTTGCCTCTGTTTGTGCGATATATTATTATAATAGCAAACCTCAAATTGACATGCGAGAAACAGGCTACAAAATGGTCACATTTAAGAAACCGCCACGTGTCCGACCGTTTACTTACAGTACACGTCAAATGTTTATTGATCAAATATTCCTGAAGATAACTCTACATATGGCGTTGTTCTTACATCAGTCTTTGATCAAACGACAGGACACGTCAATTATGATAGATCATTCGGAGTCGACAATATTCTTTTCTCCCTTTTTACTTCTTCAGCAAGTAAAAGTACACAAAAGTGGCATGTCTTTCGACAATAAATAATAAAATATTTTGTAATACAGGAACAAAACGAAACCTCCAGAGCTAATCAGTCATATTTAACTTAACTTAAACCTATACACATCTTTGGGAAAGAAAAAAGTTCTTGGACGGACACAAACACATGAAATTCCCACACAGCTTGTGGCAAAATAGAGGTAGCCTATACCTTGTTGCAATGCTTTAGTTCTTGAAAAGAGACCATATAACAAAACTAATCGCAGTAGACCTCGGCTGCCATACTACCCTCTTTTTGTCCATTTCGATCTTTTTATAGAAACAGAATAAACAGTCTTGGTTTCATTATAGACTAGCCTACTCACGTTGCGCACACAAGTAGGCTATGAATGTATATATTAGACTACGTTCTCTTGCGTCTTATATCCGTAGAGGTCCATTGATTTGTCATAAAAGTGAAAAAAATGTAGAGGGATTTTTGGCAAAAGTGTAGCCGACCAGGTCCACCCGGCCGCGGAGCACTGCAATGATCATGTCAAGTTCGGTGTGTAAATACGTGCGCCGGTTGGATCCACTTTCGCTGGAGTTTAAATGGTCTTTTCGCAACACTCGTTGGACTTGCTAGGTTGGAGTGTGTTTAAATCCCATGATTGTCATCACAGTGTATAAATACAACCAGGGGTTGTTTCGATATAGAGGCCTCGTGCAGTTGGTAAACGGGTTTTTATTCAGGAGCGGCCCGAAATGACAGGGATGGAAGAAACTTCTCGAGCCTCTCTCTGAGATTGCTTCCCGGACACGTCCTTTCCCAAACTTCAGGTGCAGGAGATAATCCACTCGCCTAGGCCTCTATAGGACTTGCTACCATGCTGTTTGGTGTATCTGGCAGTTGCGAGGACATTGACGCGACCTCGCTCCCTGTGGAGTTCGAGCCTGGCCCTCCTTCAGAAAAATTCACCTAAAACGGAAGAGTTAAAGAGTACGCTATTATTATTGTTTGATCAATTATTATTATTACAATTATTATTCATTTTATTAGCGGTGGTTTTAATACGGCTACTGGTAGGCTATTATATCTTTACGCACAGTTTTGCGCACTCACCAGTTGCTGGAAAGCAGGCTGGTCGATGTCACTCTGCAGTGCGAAGTCACTCAGGACTTTCCAAGGCGGTTGGTAACTCTGCACCTCCACTTGGTTTGCCTGCAAACCACCGTCATGTCTCTCTGGACTAGTCGCCACCATTGGAGTCCCCGTCATCCCCTGGATGTTCTGCAGATGACCACGAATAATTTATAGAAGTTCGATGTTCTGAGACCATAACTGAAATCGCCATAACTACAAGACAAGACCTTAAGGTTCTGAATATACATACAAACTTTATTAAAAAAAATATATATAAAGTTATAAATATGGTAAACAAAATATCATCTTTTATGTTTCACAGAAGAAAGAAAGTCATACAGTTTTGGAACGACATGATATAAAGAAATTAAAGACCTATGCAATACGGAGTTAGGCTATAGGCTATTTTATTGTATGGCTATAGCTTAACAATATTTATAGCCTCTAATCTTACCGTTTTGTCGTTGGGTTGCTGCTGCTGGAGTTGTTTCATCAGTATGCTCCTCTTTTTGTCCTTGCAGCGCTTGTTTTGAAACCAAACCCTGATGACTCTCGGGCTGAGACCCGTCATCTCAACGAGCTGCTCTTTCATGAGGGCGTCGGGTCGAGGGTTGGCATTGTAACAAGTCCTCAAGGTATGGAGCTGTTTTTCGTTTAGGACTGTCCGGACGCGGGTTGTTTTCTCAGGTTGCTTGTGCACGTGAGGTCGAAGCGCAGGCTGACGTGCCGAAATGGGCTCTGCTGCAAGAAAAACGAAACGAAATGAATAATTGTTGAATGCAAAGTGATTTTATATAATGTCCTGAATGTGTGAAGACTGCGAATCCAGCGGTCAGCTGTCCAGCGGTCAAACAAGTAATTTAAACGAATATGTCGGAAGTACCCGAGGGCCATCTAAGGTGGATGTAGGCTAAATATGTGAAATAATAATAATAATAACAACAATACATTTAAAAAATCACTGAAAGACGGAGTGTTAGTTATCTCATATTTTCTATATATTTGATGGTCTTTTTTCGAGACCGGGGTCGAGAGGAAATCTCTCCATAAGCGTACAAATAAGTTTTAGACATTTCTTTCCGTAGAAATGTGTTTCTTGCTAGATGCAATTTTTATGCGTGTATTGGCGAAGAGAGTTTCCTTTTAATGAACTTGAAATGCAGCCATGGTTGCAATCCCTTTTCTGGCAATTATGTTCCTGCTGAATGCAATAAATTTGGAGGGCGAGTATGACTCGGATAGATAGGTTTACGACACTTAATTAAACCAATGTGCATACCTCTGAATTTTAAATAATCAGGTGCGCGCGCTGTGCAGCCCAAGACATGACTTGAAAACAAGTATCAATAAACCTGCATTAACAACTGATTTTGTGGTGGTTTACATGATTTTAAATAAGGTGGATTATTGCAGTGAATATTGAACAGCAATAGATTTGCGAGTTAAACGCGTATAAGACTTATTTTAGGGGGCCTTTAAATGTGGAGTATCAACAACTCTGATTTGTAATATCAGTTTAATTTAATAAACAGTTATTTAGAACATCTGCCAAATGCTCTTACAGTAGCTAATCACATACACACATGATACATTATTATCGTACTATTATATTTCTATAGCATAACAACATTTAAGATTAAATGACATTTTCTATTTGTGAAAAGATCTCCTTTATTTCTCAAGTACATGTAGCCTACAAGCTGACGCGTGGTTGAACTCTAATCAGCAGAGAATATGTATTTCATGTATGAATAGCCTAGCTTAAAAACGGACAAACAGGAATAAAACCAGTAGCCTAATGCTGTCAAACCATCACACTCTTGTGGTTGGCTTGTTAATAACATAATTCGCGGATGGTTATGGCACAACATTTATTAATCATAAGTTTTAATTTCTTAAAATATAATGCCATTATTTTTTTATTTTTTTGTCTTGAACGAGTTTTTTTTTTTTTTTAAAGGTTCATAAACTTTGTGTCTTGGCTATATAAATTCCCTCAGACAAATAGCCAAATCCCCCGAGTCCTTGAGCAAACAACGCTTTGTAAGTTGTAGAATAGTATGCCTACCTGCCATTTGTAAAGGTCTCGCCGGATGTAATGGGCTTAATGGGTCACCAGCACCCATTGTTGCCCGTTCCACCACGTCATGGTCGGCCCTGCAGAAGAGCCCGTCTTCCCGCAGAGCGAACTCATCTCCCGGGATGAGCTGCCGACTACACGCCACACATCTGAAACACTCAATATGATACACCTTCGAGCGTGCTCTCATCACGAAGTCATTCTTGCTGAAACCAATGTTGCATTTAGCACATTTGATCCCGTATAACCTGAAAAAAGAGAAACACAAGTAGGCTACATTATAATGTGTAATGTGTTTGGGTAAAAATAAACGGCCACTAACGATTTCAACAGCTAGCCTACTCGACATGAGAACAATATAAAAATACTGAATATATGATTGCCTAACCGAAATTATAATTGTAAGAACAACAAATGCAAAGGTTTAAAAAAGACAACCACACTAGAATTTAGCCTACTTAATTATTAAGTCGGTCAATGATTTAGTAAATATCAAAATCCTTGTGTAATTATTGTTAGCCTATTATTATTATTATTATTATTATTATTATTATTATTATTAATAGGCCTAATAAATTACAGCATTAATAATAATTAATAATAATAAAAGTAATAGGCTAATGACACTTCTCTTTGGCGTATTTTTAAACAGTGGTGTTTGTCCCTCACGCATGGCCTCTTAAAATAATGCTACATTCATACTGTCAAAAATGTTATATCAATATTGCGATGAAATTTTGTAGAGTTAAGCTACATGCGGCAACACTACACATGAACAAAGCCCCACAATAATTGTGGAGTAATTGCACTGCAGACTCATTTAAGACCAGAGATTAGCATATAGGTGCTGTCCAGTACAAAAAAAAAAAAAAATGAATGACAGCATGCTGCCGTAATGCACCAGTGAATAATGAGAGGTTACTGTCATTCAGACATCCACACTCGAAAACTAAAACATGACCTAAATGATCAGCGTTACCTGATGTAGTCCCGTTTACAGTAAGTTTTTCCTTCTCGGACAAAACATGTACAGGATTCGTCCAGATACTGGTTACATTCTGCACATTTCAAACACGCCGCGTGCCACTCCAGATCCGGGGACACGCGCAGAATATATTGGTCATGGATTTGATTCCCACAGCCGACACACAACGAGATTAGACGCTTTTCTGATTGAAAGAGAAAGCATAGGAAATTTAAATTATGTAGGCTATATATATATATATATATATTTAATTATAGGCACTATACAATCTTCTTGTATGTTTTGAATCGCCCAAAAAAAAAAAAAAAGTTTTTAATCGCCTTAATTTCCCAGTGATATCTACTATAAATTTGTGGGTAGAAAAAAAGATATTATGACATTGTTTAAAAACGATACTGGATGCTAAAAACGATACTGGATTTTGAAAACTGTATGACTGAAAAGTGACCGAAATAGAATGTTACATTAGAACCGACATAGGCTATAGGCTGGCCTAATCGTTCTTATTCCTAATGATAATAATAATAACAATACATTAAATATTAAATGGCTTGGAAAAGGCCCCGTTTGTAGTGATTTAAACTGAGGAAGAGTGGTATTAGCCCATATGAGGATCTTGTCACGATCCCCTCGGTCTGTTGACAACTTTGAAACAAACTTCTAAAGTCATGCATTGATCGGCAAACAGGCATGGTTCATTGTAAATCGCCAATTTTAGCAGTAAGTGTCATCAGACACATATATAGATATTAAGGCATAACTTACTTTTTGGTGGATCCCCCATGTCTCCCATGTCAAGAAAGTAAGGCGGTGTTAGGTCCACTTTAAAACCGGACAGAAGGCCCTTAGTGCCCGTGTTTTGATCTGTGAAGGTGGGAAAGTGGACGAGGGTTCGAGGTGTTGCAGGACTTCCCGGAATCGAGATGCTTGCGATTAGAGTTAGGGGTGTGTGTTGAGCTCCTGTGCTTGGTCACAGCATTGATGGGCCACTCTTGTCCCTATCTCTCTCTCCCTCTCTCAAACTCCGTCAGCTTCGGCTCTTCTCTCTCTCTATTGGTCTGACGTAGGACACTCATACGTCACCTTTATGAGAAGCTGATTGGTTATGGAAAGACGACCAGCTGTTCGGAGCCCAGGCCGATGAGTTGTTGCATTTTACTTTACTTATTTCATTCATACATTTTTTCTAATTTCTGTCGTTTTTGAGGAATTAAATCGACCCGAAAAATGTTGAGAGACAAATAATAATTAAATAAAACATTGTTCATAGCATTGCATGTTTAAAGTCTATAGCCTACTTTAATGTTTATCTAAACCAGTATGCTAATTTGAAGCAAGTGTTTTCAGTCATGAGAATTTTTAAAACTTTCTTCAAAATAACACAAATAGGCTATAGTAGGCTATACCTATTATTTCAACAATATTCACGGCAACTGAAATAGGCATATTCGCACAAATCTTTTAAAGTGAAACCTCTTGTAGGATATTTTATATCCAGTCGTTATGATAAATAATGCATTATATGAAGTAGGCTAGGCTAAATGATGTAAAGATGTAGCCTATCTCTGTTTTGACTGGCGGACATGTGAAGTGGATCTCCGTCGACCAGTGGCTACAGATTTTCGCAGGGAAAGGCGCAAATCCATAGGCTATAGGCTATGTTTAAGCAGCTGCACACATGCAGAGGTGCATAACACGATTGAAATCGATGGCACATTTCAGGGTTGTCGCTATTCAAACTAAAACGCAATTACATCACATAATTGCAGATTATGACCGTTTTAAACTGCGCGAGGCACGTGGTAGACTAATATAATCTCAATGTAAGGGATGGATTGGTTGAACAATATAGCACATAGTTGCCAAATATCCTGAACCTTTTACGACATGGCAAGTTTTACTGAATTTTTTTATTTTATTTTTGTACTGGTGTTAAACTATGAGCTGTCACTTCAACCCAAATCATTTAGATTAACATTGTATTTAGGCTAACTGTATTTTGGTGGTTTGTTTAAAAAAAAAAAAAAAACTTTATATATGTCTTTTGAATCGTTATAAATGTCTTTTAAATTGACAAAAAAAAAAAAAAAAATTAAAGTCCATCTTAACGTATCTGTAAGTCTCCAATTGACAGTGATGTACAAGACAAACCAAGTGGCCGAAATATGACAGCAGGGTTGCAGTCAGCAGAGCGTCGCTATAACAGACACAAACACGCCCTCTTGTGTTAGCAACATGACCCAAAGCAAACCCACCAAACAAAGACATATGGAAACATGGGCGAGAGCTTGCATTGTTAATTCTCTAATCTGCTCAAATATTAATAATAATACGTGTTAATAATTAATTGATCATTAATACACGTTAAATGGTTCGTGCATCATCGAATAGCCTATTTGAGAATTAAAAACTCATTTGAAAGAATAAACATTTCAAATGATGGAAGGCATTGTTTCTGCTACAATAGGTTATACTCATCGTGTTTCTGTCTTGTGATTACCAGATATATCAGATGTAAGATCACAGTTACACAGCTGTATGGTTACATTTGGGGAAAAACTATGTTCACTGGTCCTGTTAGTATAGTGACAATACCAACATTTTGCTTAAACCCCAGCATGGTACTCCCCTATTTGAGCAGGAGAACGAGATCTCAGCGAGACCGATTTGAAACGTGTGTGTGCATGTGTGTGGCCTGGTAAACCCTACATTAATGGGCCAAAATGTCCCCACAAAGATGGCAATATCTGAAATCCTTGTCCTTGTAAATCATAGGCTACTAAGTGATGTTTTTTGAAAATGTAAAAATGCAGAAAGTTTTCTTTGATGGGTAGGTTTAATGTAAGGGGATAACATATACAGTCTGTACAGTATAAAAATCAATGGAAAGTCCCCATAAAACGTGTGTGTGTGTGTGTGTGTGTGTGTGTGTGTGTGTGTGTGTGTGTGTGTGTGTGTGTGTGTGTGTGTGTGTGTGTGTGTGTGTGTGTGTGTAATAGTGATGGGTGATTTATAGCAGCTTGCATTTGTATTGCTGTACAATACAATGTGACCACAATTCATCAAATCCTTAAACCATTGTTTGAATGAATCCTTATATACACTGTGTATTCAGTTCAACATCAAAAAGTGCATCAAAAAGAATTACATAACAAGAGAATAAAACCAGTTGTGAAGGTATATTCTTCAGCAACATTCATTTAATTCATTTTAAACATTTCCAATAAGCAAGATTTTTTATATTTTGCTAACTGGTTGACAGATGTTTTTTTACCCGTTATGATCAATTACTATAAAAGAGGGACAATGTATTCATTATGTCATGATGGTAAGTTTTTTTTATGTGGGTGCTGGGATATACTGTTTTCTTGTAAGCAATGCTCCACCCAAATCATCAAATTTCAAATGTATAATTACGAACAGCCTAATCCCAACCCAAATCTAGGATGTTCAGTCTTACTATGTTGAAACAAACACTCTGATTAATTGCTTACGATGGAATGTCTCCGATCATAATGTGACAGCTTTACTTGTGCATGTTGATTTCAAACCTACGAAGATCCATCAATGATCTCAAAACAATGATTATTTGCTTTAAGGCTTAAAGTATTCATGTTACTCTGTGTCATACTCTTAACGAGAATACCTACAATCCTTACTGTATGATAATCACTGGATAACAGCTCGGGGAGGAGCCAAACAAGACACATTTGTGGATTTGTTTTTATTTATTTAATTGGTAACACTTTACAATAAGCCCTCGTTTGTTAACATTGTTAACACACACATTTGTTTAAGTATTTATTCATCTTTGTGAATGTTATTTAATAAAAATACTGTCATTGTTTGTTCATTCATGTTCATTCACAGTAATGTTAACAAATACAACTTTTACGATTTTTTACGATAAAATCAATGATTTTAACAATGTATTAGTAAACGTTGAAATTAACATTAACTAAGATTAACAAATGCTGTAGAATTATTGTTCTTTCTTAGTTCACGTTAACTGATAATGAAACCTTATTGTAAAGTGTTACCAATTTGGTAATATATATTAACTCTTTCTGTCGTTTTTTTTATTAAGTTTCTAATTGTGCTAATAATAACGAGGCCGATAAATTAAGATGATGTTAGAGCTATCTTAAGAATTCAGGTTTTTAGTATACCATTGCATGCCGTCTGAATAGAAGTATGAACCTTATCATGACCTCATTAACCTCCAGTTTCATTGATCACCTTCACCAGCTTGGCTGAATTTGGAAATGCCTCTGAGGGGTAATGGAGGATATAGGGCATAACCTGAAGGATGTGTGCTATTGACAAAATACAGTTTATGTAATGTCATTCAGTTCAATAGAATGCATTAGTTCCCTAGGTATGGAGAGAGAGAGAGAAAGATAGAGAAGAAGCAAATCTATTTTGTGATGGGTTGCTTTGAACAACCTCTCGGCCTCTCAGACTGAAGAGCTTGGATGCATGTATTCTCTTGGAAAGGTGCCTGTATATGTGTGACATTACTATAGGGTACCAGTTATAGATTTCTTTAATGAGTTGTTTATATGGTTGCAGTGTTTTGTTCTCAAAGACCGCAGCGGCGTGTGCTCTCCCAGCCATTTTCAGGAGAAGAAGTCTCAAGTGTGCTCTCCCAGCCATTTTCAGGAGGAGAAGTCTCAATGTGCTTGTAAATTTAGGTGGTTAGATTTGATGCATAAGTCTCCCTCAGCCACAGTCGGTTCTTACAGCTCAGCAGGAGTCCTTCGAGATGAATGGCAGGAGCAGCGTTTCAGCCACTTTGTGTGTGTATGCGCGCGTGTCATCATTTCTTTAGACCTAATGCTTTCTTTTCTAGCTGAGATCTCTTCACACTAAGCAACTGTGTGTTTGCGTTTCAGTGAGTGCGAGTGTGTCCACGCTAGATTTTCTCTGTCTTTAAAAATGACTCGTTGTGATTACAGTTTAGCATGTTCTGAGGAAGAGTGCTAAAAACACACATTTCAGCAAGAAAATCATAGAGCTTTAAAAAGAGGCTTCTGCCCCCTCACAATGACAGAGACATCAGTGATTTTGTCATTGTTAGGTGCCGTATCCAGTGTCTTCGGATCACATTTTCTTTCCATTTATGGAATTTTTTAGAGGAACACTATAGAGGACAGCTGCAGGATTACACAAGGTAGGCACCTAAAGGGCGGCACCTAAAGAGTACATATTAGTACCTTAAAGGTACATATCGGTACCAAAAGTGTAGGCTACATATCAGTACCTAAATGGTACTAGAACCTTTTTAAAGGGTATCATCCTAGTGACAGCTTTTGTACCATTTTTTGTGTGTATGCACCTTTTTTGGAACATTGTGCTTTGTATTTTTATTATTAAAATATTAATTTTGAAGAATGAATATTATTACTTCTTCATTGAAATGGGTGAGTTTATGTTTTGCACTTCCATCTTTTTTTCACTTATCTTGCAAATAAATATCACAAAAGTTTTACTTGGTATAATGTGTCATTTTAGGCTTCTGCTTTTGTTTATTTGTCTATTACATTTCATGCATCGCTGCAGAAAAATGATAGACCTTTTGCTTCTCTAATTAACCTCCTCAGTCAGATGAGCCATACGGGTATCAGATTGTTCAGTATCTTTGGCTGATACTAATCAGTTCACTTTAATTAACTCAAACAGCTACAGGCTAGAGTCTGTCACTGGTTTGTTTATGATACTCAATTGACCGTATGAGATGGGTTTTTTTCTGTGCTTTCACTTTAAAAAAATAAAGGGGGTTTTGGCAACCATGGTTCCATTCAGAACCTTTAACATCCAGGGGAACATTTTCCATTGCATAAAAGGTTCTTCATAGTGGAAAATATTAGATTATGATAATATATCATTACACACACACACAAAAAAAAAACCCTGTGTACTGCAAGGTTCTTAGGGGAACCCAAACTAGTTCTTCTATGGCATTACTGCAAAAACCCAAATTTGGAAACTTTATTTCCTTTTATTTTATTTTAGTGTTCCATTAAAATCAGCAGTTTTTATCTTATACATGCATCAGAAGCTCCAACGTTCTGCACTTTGTGGATAGCAATAATATTCACACTATCTCAGAGTACCTGCAATGTACTGGCAGTCGGCCATATTTATATCCGAGCCGGAAAGAAATGAAAGCTGTTTCACTCACTGCCCACCATGAAGACCTTGGCTTTAGGTCATTTTTATTTGTTACTCAAGGTAAAAATGTTTTAATGAATGTAATTAAGACCAGGCAAACTCTTTAGGCAGAAATGTGTCCTGTGTTTTGGCCATTTTACTGCGAATAACTAATTATCATTAACAGAAGTGCTATTGATGCATTATTTGTACTGAAAACCTCTCAGCTTTGAATATGGTGTCAGTGATACTTTTCTTCAAGGGCTTAATCTGCTCCTCTTTTGTTTAAGACGTCTCCAGACGGCCTTATCAAGGTCTTGTGTTTCTATTTAATTTCGCCTGAATTTAAATTCAGAATTAACGGCTCACACATGAGTCTGCTGTCCACTCCGTGTCATCATTGAGAAGCCAGAGGGGTGAAGATCTCATCTGGGTCACTGTGGTCACACAGAGCCACAGACCATATGGTTGCCTTACTCGTGGCGTACCTGAAGCAGCAATGCTAATCACTGAAGACAAGTGCCACTTGACACCAGAGTGACAGATGGTGTTCCTGGGTCTGTGCTCAGGACTACTGCCTAAACTCAGCACCAGCACCACAAACCTTTTCGCCTCGGCTTCGGTCGGAATGAGAGGCACCATGAAGGTGATGATGTGTCATAGACGATTAGATGTGATGCTTCCCACCTCCTCTTGTTTTGTCCCCTTGCTGGATCTTTGCCCATGGCTATGGCCGACAGCAATTTTCAACGGAGTAATGACGTACACAATTTCGTACACAACAGCATGGAAGAGCAAGTTCGGTGCACCAACAGTGAGGATGTTCAGATGTCTGTAATAAGTTTATTATTTGAACAGTGTCGATTATTAATAGTGATTGATAAATGGATTCAAAATTAGATTTAAGTTAGTTACTATATATGCCAAGGCTCTTCTTTGGCACAGTGGTTTTAGATTTTATAGTACCACCAATGGGTATGGATGCATGAAGTTTATTTTTACTAGAGCTGTTTGTTTGTTTGTTTGTTCCATGTCTCCATGAGCCATGCAGAAATACTATATAAGTAAACTTACAATGAGTAGTTGAGTAGTAGTAAGTACTCATACTACTACTCAACTACTCATTGTAAGTTTACTTATATTAAGTAACATTGACATTGGTATTAGCATTATTAGTAACCAGACAAGGCTAGTCGTGTGATCTCAACATGGCAGCTCCTGGCAACCTGCTTTACATAGAATTAAACAGCCTTTTTAGGCTACTGAGTCTCATGGGGACAAACATAATTGTAGTTATATTTGTCAAAAATGTGTAAAACCTTTTAGAGGAATTGGAATTATGAGGGAATGAGGAATTACTCACTTTTAACTCAAGCTATATTGTATGATCCGAAATAGATAATCCAAGGCACAAGTCAAATTCAAGTAGTTAAAAAGCTTTTATTAAAGTGCCTATTTTTGAAAAAGGAAAACATTTTAAAAAGGAAAACACATAATGGGCTGCACACCCACATGTTTTGGCAAAGAATGCCTTCTTCAGGGTACCATTATTTGTTTTCTTTTTTAAATGTTTCTACTATGGAACAGAACAGCCAGTTTAATGAAGGTTTTTATAACTATGTGAACTGGAAGTGTGCCTTGAATTATCTATTAGAATTTGGGAGCATACTGGATTTGTTTTTTTGAGATCATTTCTTAAGTGTCATTGTAATATAATAGCTTCTTTTTTAATGATGGCCAAATTGCACGTATTGTTCTTCCTTCCTCTTTATTGCTGAATTATTGTGCTGTGTTTGTCTCTGTCATTAGAAGTACAATTTTGATGTAAAGCATTTATTCATTCAGCCCTCGAACATTACAGCATTGATGCTGTCACACCGTGAAAATGAAACATGACTTAATGAATATTCATAACACATTATCGATGCAAATTTCAGCTGTATTGATAAAACCATATAAAATGATGTCCTTAATACATATTCATATCTCAGTTTAATGACTCCTGAATATTCAGTTATCATCTAGACCACTGATTTGTCTATCACTTTCTTGTTTTTTTTCCACCATAACTCTTGCACTGTCATAAACATGACACGTTCATTCAACCTTCTCAGAGCCGTCTCTAATTTTGTACCAAATGCTGAATCAAACTGATATGTTACATCAAATGAAAAAGCAAATCTTCTTTCTTCATCAGATTAGCGGGGATTTGTGGGTGTAGTAAATGGGGGTTTTGCTGTCCTCTGACAGACAGGGAGGAGCAGTAAGAGTGCAGCCGGCTGATGTATCAGGCTGAGGGAGTGGTTTGTTTGTTGTGTGGCGCCGAGATCTTCTCAAAAGCTCTCTCGGTTTGAGTGCCTGTCTAGGCATTACGGGATGATCTTCCTGCAAGGTGATCATTCTCTGCTAGATGCTGAAGAGACCACCCCTCCTTGTCCAGTGTGTGCTGGACATAATGATAGAAATTCAAAGGTCGTTTGCTATAATGTTTCATTAATAGGTGTACTTGGAGATGCATTGATACTTAAAAATTCTGGCTGATACAAATGAGCCTACTTATTTTCTTGTTATGGACAATAACCACTAAATAGCCAATATTAAAAATCCTACTATTTTGTCTAAATACATTAAAATACACTAAAAATCAGTTGTTTTAAATTGTGCGAGTGAATTTAGGCATTACAAAATTATAGTATATGCATATGATGAATTGATATTCTATGCATGTAATGGATAAATGTCCTGTATCCATCTAGAACAGTGGTTCTCAACCACTGGAGCCAGGAATCCCCGTTGTCCACAACAACATTCGAAGGCGCCATGACTTTTCCAATTGTTCTGGAACTGATTGATTTCTAAATGATGAAATATTTTAGGGCTTCGCAGAGCTGGAAAATGTATAAAAATTCCCATCAAGTGATATTTTACTAATTTAGGCTATATGACTTTTCCAGGTCTTGAGAGGGTGGATTAAAATAAGAAATATCTTGGTATTAGCTTATTTTGTTTTGATTTAAAATCATTTTACGTCATCTTGAGGCCCCCTAGTGGGCCCCAGCTCCCTGGTTGAGAACCTCTGATCTAGAAAGTAAAGTTGAACTGCGATCATTACCAAACTGGCAGACTAAAGTCCTGAAAAACAACTAAAAGTCATCAGATGCTTACCAAAGAATTAGATGAATATATTCATAGATGCTCTGTGACTTTTAACCCTTAATCAGTGTTTGAAAAGGACGACACTTAAGGTGTTTGGGGTCATTTTGACCCCAAACTTTTAAAGAGCGATTGCATAAGGAAATATACATTTTTATATGGAAAACTATATATCATTTTTTTTATTTACTTCTCAACTATACATTTATGCTGTGTTTTTGTGGAAATTTTGAAGTTTTTTACCTATTTACTGCACAATTACATAACTAGGCCATAAATTGGCTCATGAAAAATGATTTTTTAAAGAAAAAATCACTTAAATAATGATATTAATTCAATATAAATGGTTTTTGGGCATTGCTCTATGTGTTAGGGATGGAATACTGCCATCTAAAGGTTAGTCGAAAAAACTTATTTCTTATGGGAAAGGAATTAAAGTGCAATGGCCAAATGTATCCAATAGAGGGCCATAGAGAACCATTCATTCACTCATTTTCACTTCTCCTCACAAATTTGATATATATATACATATATATATGTGAATATTTATTTAAACATTTTGAAATGCATAAAAAATCTAATTATTATTATTATCAAATTAATTATTATAATTATATAATATTAATTATATAATTATTATCAAATTATTATATACATTTGCAGAACCATTACAAGTCACCACTATGACATGATTGTGTGTGTGTGTGTGTGTTGGTGTGTGTGTGTGTGTGTGTGTGTGTGTGTGTGTGTGTGTGTGTGTGTGTGTGTGTGTGTGTGTGTGTGTGTGTGTGTGTGTGTGGGAACAAGCTTGTTCCATGTTGCTTATGTGACATTTTTCAGATTTATGCCAGTTTAGTTGATTTTATTTGCCAATTTCTATACAAATGCTCTCTGTTGCAGTGACATACATGTGTGTGTTTGTGTGTGTGTGTGTGTATGAGATAGAAAGTTCGTTCCACTTTGGGTTTATGCTCTAGGACCAGACCTTGATTTAAATGTAATTTTTTTTAGATTTATGCCAGTTTTGTTTATTTTATTTGCCAATTTCTATAAAAATGCTCTCTGTTACAGTGACATACATGTGTGTGTTTGTGTGTGTTTGTGTGTGTTTGTGTATGAGATAGAAAGTTCGTTCCACTTTGGGTTTATGCTCTAGGACCAGACCTTGATTTAAATGTAATTTTTTTTTATATTTATGCCAGTTTTGTTTATTTTATTTGCCAATTTCTATAAAAATGCTCTGTTGCAGTGACATACATGTGTGTGTTTGTGTGTGTTTGTGTGTGTTTGTGTATGAGATAGAAAGTTTGTTCCACTTTGGGTTTATGCTCTAGGACCAGACCTTGATTTAAATGTAAATTTTTTTTAGATTTATGCCAGTTTTATTTATTTTATTTGCCAATTTCTATAAAAATGCTCTCTGTTGCAGTGACATACATGTGTGTGTTTGTGTGTGTTTGTGTGTGTGTGTGTATGAGATAGAAAGTTTGTTCCACTTTGGGTTTATGCTCTAGGACCAGACCTTGATTTAAATGTAAATTTTTTTTAGATTTATGCCAGTTTTATTTATTTTATTTGCCAATTTCTATAAAAATGCTTTCTGTTGCAGTGACATACATGTGTGTGTTTGTGTGTGTTTGTGTGTGTTTGTGTGCGTTTGTGTGTATGTGTGTATGAGATAGAAAGTTCGTTCCACTTTGGGTTTATGCTCTAGGACCAGACCTTGATTTAAATGTAAATTTTTTTTAGATTTATGCCAGTTTTGTTTATTTTATTTGCCAAATTCTGTAAAAATGCTCTCTGTTGCAAAAACATACATTTGTTTGTTTGTTTATGTGTTTGTGTGTGTCTGTGTGTGTGTGTGTATGAGATAGAAAGTTTGATCTACTTTTTATTTATGCTCTAGGACCAGACCTTGGTTTATATGTAGAAATTTTCAGATTTATAATGGATTTAATTTGATTTTTTTGACAAACAAAATAAAAAAAAGTCATTTTTTTCATTTTCCCATTCATTTTCAATGTGGGGTCATTTTGACCCCAAACACCTTAAAAGGTAAATTTTTTTTTACACACCTTTAGAACAACCAAATCAAGCCCAGTTTTTTTGTGCATGTTTAGATAGGTTATTTAGGAAAAGTCCCAGAGTTTCATGCCCCTGAGATGAAGGTAACATTTTTAAAAAATGAAAGAAAAGTCCAGTGGGGTCATAATGACCCCAAACACTGATTAAGGGTTAACTAACTTCTTATGTGAAACATCTTTATTGTTAAATGGCTTTCAGCAGTCCCATTTTTAAAGTGCCAAATGCCACTTTTAAGAGACCCTTAAAGTGACAGCAGTTAAAAAGATTTTTCCAGGGCCTTTCCCCCTCTCATTTTCTTACCTACCACAAAGTGCATATACCTGCAGGTGATCTGAAGGCATGTAGTGTGGCAGGGCACTGAGGAGGAACTACAAGCTGAGAAATGAAAACATTTAGCTACATGAGAGCCCGGAGCAGTACATTAACATGACAGGCCATCTCTTGTCACGTGTCAGGAATAGTCAGGCTGGCCTTCCACTTCTGTGGAAGAGAGCATGTGAGTGTATGAGGGAGCTAGAGAAGAATAAGAAAGGGCTTATCCCTTGCAGCGTTCCTCCCAGCCAACAGCATGCCTCTTTCATGCTCCATGTAACCTTGGTGAAACTGACACCTCTTTTCGTCCTATACCTGCCCTAGGCTGTGGCTATCTTGTCTTCTTTTCTTTTGTTTGGCCAAAGCAAAAGATACTGACAGAGGGTTTGTGTTCAGTTCTCTGATAAGTAATACATTTTCCATGGTCAAGACTTGTGGTTGCCTATTTGTATTTCACATTTCAACATTTCACTAATGTGTTTCGGTAGGCTTAGGTTTGTAGGCTGGATTATCCATGTGCAAAAGTTCCAAAACATAAAAGAAGATATTTTGGAAAAAAATTCTCATTCAGTTGTATTTTTAGACAGCACTGACTTTAGCTAAAACATTCTTCAAAAAACGTCTATTGTGTACCACAGAATAAAGAACGTCATAAAGTTCTGGAACAACATGAGGGTGAGTAAATGATGGCAGAATTTTTGGGTGAACTATTCTTTTAATTACACACAGCTAAAAGAATCCAATTTCACATTGTGAATAAGACTGAAACCTCATTGACTGGTTTTCATAACCCACACAGAGAACAATTCTGTAATGAGTGTCATGTTTCGTGCTAAATACGCATCAGACTAAACTGTAACCTAATAGTTACATTTTGGCTTTTTCCCTGGCGACAGCAGGCCCACAGCACACAACAAAAAATACATACCTGGCATTCCAGCCTTGTCTCCACTTTTCCTAAGTGGATTGGAACATATCCTATCCCAACATTCTGCCATTGTAACCAAGTGTGAAGTTGGCCCTGCAATGCCCAATTACATCCATGAGGTTTTGCCGCAACCTTTGTCATGGTACAGTGGTGGTACAAAGAACATCTTTAAGAAGGATGACCATGCTGGAGATGTCAGCAGCATGAGAGATGAGATCTATGAGAACTCTTCCACCACCTCCTTGTGAGTGGTTACCTACCCTTATTTGAAAAACACAAGAGGCCAAAGATCAAGCAAGGTATCGAAAGGCACAAAGTGATGCAAAACATCCATACCCTCTTAGAGGAGCAATGAACCCTGAAAGCATTTCTGTACAAGTACAACTGCCATTTAAAAGTTTAGGGTCGGTAAGATTTCTTAATGTATTTGAGTCTAAGTCTCTTATGCTCTCCAAGGCTGCATTTATTTGATAAAAAAAAAAAAAAAAAAAGTTATTTTAAATTGTATATTTAAAATATAAACAGTGAAGAGTGAAACAGTAAAAGCTACATTTTCTGAATCATTACTCCGTCTTCAGTGTCGCATAATCCTTCAGAAATCATTCTAATTAGCTGATTTGGTGCTCGAGAAATATTTCTTATTACTATCAATGTTGAAAACAGTTGTGCTGCTATTTTATTCAGAATTCTTAAAAAAAAAAAGTAAATTCAAAAGAACAACATTTATTAGAAAAATTATTTTCTTTTAAAAAAAAAATCTTACTGACCCTAAACATTTCGTTTACACGAAAATGATGTACTAAAAACTGGAAAAGTTTTTCCTTTGCGTTTGTGAAAAGATCTGCGAAAATGACAAAAAATGCTGTATTATGCATGCAAGGTCACTATGTAAAGCAAACAAAAGAGGCCTATAGACTGAACACGTAATATATGCATGTACACGACATCATCGTTTTCACAAACTCGATAATGGTATCATTTTCAGAAACTTGCACTTTGAAATGCATTTTCAAAAGTTTGCATTTTCACTACCACAAAACATTGTTGTCATGTAAATGAAAGGCCAAAACGCATAATTTTTTTTTTAGTTTTCAGTTGAAAACGGTGTTGTGTAAATGGCCCCTTAGTCTAGAACTCTAGAAGTTATAGGAATAGTTCACTAAAAAAGAGATTTTCTTTCATTACTTAAACTTGTGTAGATCGAATTCAAATTACATTTTATTCCCATGAAGACCAGAGATTAATTTTTATTTATGATTCATTATGGCCCCTTTATATATATAAAGTGAATGAAGTCTGGGGCTGACAAACTTCAAAATTATAAAATAAAAAAATAAAAAGTGGTCCATATGACCCATAAAATATATTCCAAGTAGCCTGAAGTCATGTGATAGCTTACTGTGAGGAATGGACCAACATTTAAGCCGTTATTCAATATTGCAATGATAATTGATATGAGAGTGAGTTAATGATTACAGAATTTTCAAATGTTTCATGCAAAGCCGCATATTACCAGGTTTAGCTGTAAACATATTTTAATCTAATATATCTGTGTTTTTGAAAAACTCTTTACATGTCATATAGCACATAAATAGCAAAAAATTATTGCCATGCCATAGCAAGTCATAAGTGTGTCATATACGCTCCAGACATATAGTTGTAAGAAGAATACTGTAAATTGCCCTCTAAATAAAATGTTCGTGACAATTATGAAGAATCAAGCAGTGGAAATTACTCTTATGAGTGGAAAGGTAGATGTGAGCACTGCAGTACTCCATAGGGAGGCAGGCAGAATGATCCTGTTTTCATATGCTAGAGTCATTCCCCTGCAATTATCTTAGTGAATGGGGCCCACGGAAGGTAATTGCTTTGTTTTTCAATTATTTGCTGAGGCTCTGGTAATTTACTTCATTCTATGAAATATGCCAATTAGACATTTTAATTACAGTTTTCACTGTATCACTTCTCCCTGTCTCTGAAAGGATGTAATACTGCTATTAGCTAGACACGGAGGAAAAAATTACTCGCATTTCTCAAGCAGATTCAAATTGGAGAGATTGGCTTGTTGCAGAGGTTTTTTTTTTTTTTTTGCCCACATCATCCCAGCTCAGACAGACAACAGAATTCTAGACAAAAGAATTTTAATTTACCTCTATTTTTATTAGATTGAAAGACCCTGCAGTATTAATGGTTTAGCGCAGAACTGCAGACAATAATGATAACAAGCGAAAGACCGGTTTGTGTTAAATGTATGTGCATTTTATCTATGTATTTTATAAAACACTGAAACATTTGTGTTTAAGAGTGTTACATACAGGTGATCTGCATATGCATTTGCATTTATTGCATATAATATTATATTTATATGTACACAGAATATTTAGGAAACATATTCCTTTATTTTGCCTGACTTACTCGAAATGAGAAAAGGTCATAAGGTGTGTCCGTAAACCCTGTTCCATTGAGTACATGAAATCTCCCACTCATTACTGTGTATTCATTTGTCCTTGACTTAATTTCTAAGATAAGTCCACAATTCTGTTCCCCCTCCCACTTGCTCTCCCACCAGTTGGATTGTGTGTGTGTGTGTGTGTGTGTGTGTGTGTGTGTGTGTGTGTGTTGTCCTTATAGGAGCACTTAGGCGTCTAAGAAACAGGCATCTGTCTTGAATATGGCCCTCTCTGCCAACCCGCAAGGGCAGTGGAGAGCATCATATGTCTTGAGGAAGATCTACAGAACTCTTTGTCTATTCCTTTGGTAACACGGACTGATGAATGATTCTGATCGCTGGCTCTGAGTAATATATAAAGTCATCCTACAATGTACCTTTGCACTAAATTACGCTCGCACAATAAGGTTTGACAGGTGCGGGTACTTCACTAGGCTCTTTTTATATCTCTCAAGCATCAGATGGCCTCCATTTATCAGTAGCCAACCAGCCAGAGATTTCTTTCTCTCTTTTTTCCTCCTTTTGTATTTCCTCCATCTACACAAAATGCTGGTGTCACGGAATTGTGAGGCGTAGATGTCTTTGCCAATGTAAATAAAAAGACTGTTCCAGCCATGTAGTAAAAAAGGAAAAGAATATTTGAATGAACACTGATTTTCTGTTAGCATTGCACGCTAACAGGGAAGTAATTGTGTGTCTATTTGTAGCTGTTTGGCACTAAGCTAAAGGGCCTTGCTAGCGGGGGTGTTATGTTATTGTCAGTGATCCATTAGCGGAAATTCAGGATTAATGAACATGTAAATATTTTGGTAATCTTTGGACTGAGGTGATGGGCTGAATAAATGTAGACCTTTTAGAGCCGCACTCTCTGATAACATCTCCGACTGGAGTATGAAAGCCAGTTCAGTTTTGACAATTTAACGTAAGTTTTACAGTATGGAAACACTTCTAAGCATGCTATGTAATTTCTTTTGTTTGATAGCTAATCTTCTAAAGAGACATTTTGGGACAAGTAAATATAAATTGTCTTACAGACACATTTTTTTCTTCCAGACAAATTCCAAACTTTTTGCTTGTTAAAATGAGAGATGTCTTGTTGATGCACGACATAAACAATGTGTTTCAAGAAACATTTCTTATTTCTAAATATCAATGTTGAATAAAGTTGTGCTATTTTTTATCAATTTTCTTTCCCTTACATTTATCAATTCCAAAATTAAAAAAATAAAAGCTACATGTATCAGCAGTGCCTCTAAGAACAAAAATGACAGTTGACTTCTGGTTGTGTGACGGGTGAGAATCTGCAGGTTACACTCAATGGCCCCTTCTTGAAAAAACTGTCCTTAGGGCTTCAATTAATCATCATAGTCATTAGACTTGCCTGTCAAGCTGCGAGGCCCTGTGTGCTCAGTCAAAGGGATTTGCTTTTAAGCTAAACAAATGTTAGCATTATGTATGTTGAGCTAACAACCTGTCTAAGAAAATAAATGTAGCTTTAGCTTTTAAATTTTAGTGCAGATATCACGCTTACTTAAGGCGAGCGGACAGATTGTGTAAGATATCTGTCAGTGCAGCTGTGAACAAAGCGAAGTAGAGTTGCTGCTTTTCATTCTCTTCATATTACTGATAGAGTGCTAAAGCTACACAGCCAATACTATGATGTCATCTAAAAAAGACAATATAATTGCTTTTGTTGTTTAAATTTGAATAATGATTTGAGAATACATTACCACTTGTTTTCATTAATTAATTCATTAATTAATTCATTCATTAATTAATTCATTCATTCATTCTTTCATTCTTTCAGTCAGTCAGTCAGTCAGTCTGAGACAAACATCGTATGTATCCTGAGACAATGTTTATGCACTAGGTGAAGGTCCAGTAGTTGTTGTGTAAGAGCCACTCACGGCCCTTCAGGGAGATTCACTACAGGAGGTTGTAGAAGGTCTTAACACACATTCTGCCCTTTACTTTTCCCTTGGCCCTGCACTAATGTCTTGTTTTAACCAGGCCTAATGGCCAAGAAAGGTTTTTTTTTTTTTGGTTACTCTTACTGTTGTTGCTATGATGAGAATTTTTTTTTTGTCTAATGTAGAGGTGTTGAGATGGAATCCTATATCATTTATATTCCTTGTTGTTATTATTCATATTTAAATATATTTTCCTAACCTATCACATTATCTCTTTCTCATAGATGTTGTTGAATTTTAAACTCAACCCATTACAGAAGGAAAAAAACCACGTTTTGCTTGATTTTGCCATTTTTTAGTATTCATTTGAATTTTATGATTGCACAAATTCTCAGTGTATGTCTATGAATATGAATATAAATGAATGTGGGGGTAAATGGTTTGGCCTGGAATTCACTTTTCAGGTGGGTTTTGATCTCAATTAAATATGGGTCAGCATATGTTAATCAGCTTACATCACTTGGTATTAAAAATAATAATGAAAAAAACAAACATAACGTATATCCACCTTCCACATTGTCTGGCCACCTCATATGGAGTAGATACAACACAAACCTGCTGTATCATTGTATTCTTTCATTCTTTCATCTCATTGTATCTTTTTCTCATTTCCCCTCACTGCTGCTGTCTGTATATGTTCATTTGCTTGGTTGTTGGTTCTTACCCTTCCACATCTGTCTTTGGGGAGCAATATGTTCATATACATACATACTACACTACCGTTAAAGTGTTTTGGGTCGGTGAGATAAAAAAAAAAAAAATGTATTTGATCAAAATAGAGTATTTTAATTTGGAATTTACATTTTTAAAATAACTTTTTTCAATGTGAATAGATTTTAAAATGTAATGTATTCTTGTGTTGGCAAAGCTGAATTTTTAGCATCATTACTCCAGTCTTCAGTGTCACATGATCCTTCAGAAATAATATTAATACGATGATTTGGTACTTGAGAAACATTTCTTATTATTATCAGTGTTGAAAGCAGTTGTGCTGCTTAACATTCTTGTGGAAACCATGATACATTTTTATGATTATTTGATGAATAAAAAGTTCAAAAGAACAGCATTAGTTTGAAATAGAAATAACATTATACATGTCTTTACTGTCACATTTAATCAATTAAACCTGACCTTGCTGAAAAAAGTATCAATTCTTTTTTATTTCCCCTTTAAGTAAATTTAATGTACATCAGCTTTTTGTTAGCAACTTGTATTGTAGTTTATAACAGTTGCTTTAACTGTAGCTCAACTGTTTCAATTTACAATTAGCCATGGCAAGCTTAAAGTAGCTACAACACTGGCCACATATTTTAATGCAAATTCTTGTCAGTGTAAATTATGCCATTAAACACCGCATCCATTCCATTATGTGTACAGAGACAGAATGTATGAGGATAAAGCAATATCAGTACCTTAAATTAAGTCAGGGGTTATGCCCCATATCTAATTGAGCGTTGTAAAACAAAGTCCAGGCTGGCAGAGTGGTAGAGTGCTGTAGGCCGCAGGCGGACATTTGCAGCAGTGTATGTAGCCGAGGTGCAGCCCTATAACTTACTGACTGGGAGGTACTTACTATATAATGCAATATTCCTGCACTGCAGCGTGCCATTTGTCATTTGAAGCGGGACACAGATTATGGCTTAGGGCAGTGCATCTGTCCTGCAAGTAGCTAAAAGCCTCCCCAGCTGAGCCTGCTGATTTAGCCGCTGGAGCAGAGGTCAACGCCCCCCCATTACTCCTCTCCACATACTCTCTCTCTCTCTCTCTCTCTCTCTCTCTCTCTCTCTCTCTCTCTTTATCTCCC
Organism: Scardinius erythrophthalmus; assembly: GCF_964197995.2. NCBI lineage: Eukaryota > Metazoa > Chordata > Actinopteri > Cypriniformes > Leuciscidae > Scardinius > Scardinius erythrophthalmus. Next base: position 28,231,955 of record NC_138225.1, read on the forward strand.
ACCCACTTCCACACCCTAACCCACTGCTAGTCTGTATCTACATTCAAAGTGCTGCTCTGTTTGTTAATGTACACTCCCTAGCTTAGCACCCACTTAGCAACGTCCCCTGATTTCCTGTGACAGTCCCTGCTAGCTAAGCCCTGTGTCTTAGTGGGTGACTAAATGAAACATATTGACGTCCCACTGGGCTCAGCCCTTGTTGTTTTGACAAATCCTCCTTTGGTGTTGATCAATCAGGGCTTCTCAATGGGGAGTGGAACGCTCCCAATATTTCATTCCCTAGCGTGCTCGCACACGGGGCTGCGGGGTGAGCGGGCGTATTCAATTTGGGCTTGTAAGAGCTGCCCGTTCAGTCTGTCCCCGTAATGCACACATGTCTTGGGATGAAAAGGAAAGATCATCAGCCCCCCTCCCACAATGCTGACATAAGTTACAAGCGAAAATTTTAATTAGTGGGGCGGCGCACTGTGATAATTCACTGGCTCTTCTGTCTGTTTGCTTGTTTGTCATTATGAACTTCTATTCATTGCATCTGGCATCTGCATGCCCTGCGAGGAGAGAGAGGTGGCAACACAACCAGCATTTAAACTCCAGGGAAAAGAAGAATTTATCTCGACTGTTCAGTGATTCAGGATTACAGACCAGGACCAATAAACAGTAGACTAATAATACAGACACTTTCTTTTTTAGTTATTGGTTTTATAGTGCTTTATTTTGTTTCTGTTTTTATGTTTAAGATTGTTTTCTGTGTGTGTGTGTGTGTGTGTGTGTGTGTGTGTGTGTGTGTGTGTGTGTGTGGTCCAGGTATACCCCACGTAATGAGGACAAAATGTCTACACAAAGATGGCAATATCCGAAATCCTTGTCCGTGTGTGGACATTTTTTGGTCCCCATGAGGAAAGCTGCTTAAAAATCAGGCTAAATTATGTTTTTTGAAAACGTAAAAATGCAGAAAGTTTTGTGTGATTGGTAGGTTTAGGGTTATGGTTAGTGTAAGGGGAGAGAATATACAGTTTGTACAGTATTAAATCATGATATCTATGGAAAGTCTGTGTGTGTGTGTGTGTGTGTGTGTGTGTGTGTGTGTGTGTGTGTGTGTGTGTTTTGTCATTAAACCCATTTTCACATGTTAAGAGGGTGTAACCGTATTGTGCGGTCAAAAAATAAATATTTAAGGTCAGTTTAAAAAAAAAAAAATTTGTTTGCTTTCCCTCATGCTTTCCCAAATGCATTTGACTTGCTTTCTTTAGATGAACACAAACAAATTTCTTAGTCCATATAATGCGATTATAACAGACTTCCAGTGTTGCCAATTCAAAAACCACCCAAAACGAACACAATGGGAAACCATACAATTCCAGCTGATGAATCACTCTCTTCTAAGTAAAAAGATAGGTGCGTGTAAGAAAAAAAAAAAAAAAAAATATATATATATATATATATATATATATATATATATATATAATATATATATATATATATGAAACTTTTTCTGACTATAAACCATTGCTTTAAGCGTTAACTCATTAACCAACATATGACCGTTAATCGGAAGTGATGGTTTATAGTTAAAAAAGTTTAAAATATTAGTATGTTTATAATCTGGGGTTGTATGGATTACAGTTGTTCGCTTTGTGTGTTTTTTCAAGTGTCAGCTTTGGAGGTCAATTGATTATTTTTAGAGATGGATTGCTTTAAAAAAAATATTTTTTTATATTCATCTGTGGTAAGTAAATGATGAGAGAAATCAAGTGTAGCTTCAGTTCTGGCAGGTCATGTTAGTCATGCTCGCATCAGTTGACCCTCAGCTGATCCACGTCTACCTATAGGAATACGACGCCTATCACTGTATACATATATAAGCTCCTTCAGTATTATCAGCAGCTATCGCATTTCTCAGGAGCTAATTACCCGCCTCCATCCCCAGCTCCTCCTCTCCAGTCCAGTCTAGTCGGGATTTGGTATTCTGATTCCCTTTGAATTTTGAATCAGACTAAATTCTTGAATTATGTTGTACATTAAAATATTGATTTAATGATATCTGCAATACATTCATGTTGGTTCTGTTCTGTTTACCCTAAAGGGGGTTATTGCTGCTCTTATCCATGCTAGGCTGCATGGATACAGGGAGTTCTTGCCCAGAACAGAACCATACCGCCAATCCAAACTGTATGCTCTCGAGTCAAACCTTTAATGTTATGAAAGAGAGCGCTATTTCCAGATCTCACTGTTCAGCGAAATTTTGTGTTATATATCTTATTACCAAGTTGTCTCAGAGCCGATTATGAAAAATTCGCAGGAGCTGGTGTCACGTCGACAGGAAGTAATCAGGACTATAAATATTTCACTTGGAAGAGTGTGTTATCCCAGTATTGCCCGAACTAGAGTACTGTTCTGTGTATCCCCTGCTACTCTTCATTATTTATTTACCTACAGTCTGTTTGCAAGAGCCCCATATTTCTGCAGCACTTGAAAGGATGGGACTAAGGAGCCGTAGCACAGGGGAACAGTTGTAGGGGGCTGTAATCAAAGACGTGCATCCCCCCATCACGACCACCCCTATCGTTCCTTCCCAGAATGTTAATAATGTCAATCTCCACCTCCCAATCTGGTCTATACCTCAAGAGTCTGAGCGATGACTTGTGCCTTGTCCCAGACCACCTCAGGCCCCTTTCTGGCCTTTGCTCTCTCTCATTGTCCTCCTACATGTCAGGCGGGTATGCAGTGACATGCCATCTAGCTTGTTAGCGACCCATGAGTTCAAACTGTTGCCATCTGGCAGTCTCTGCTGGATGTTAAGGGTTTTTTTTTTTTCTAAAAGACTGAGCGTGGAGCTCACACAGAGATATGCTTGAAAGGGATTTGGTTTGGAGTAAACTTTTTGTTACTGTTGTTATTTCCATAAAACCTTTTTACACAGTATACTGAATAATCAGTGAATGACAAGATTGTGTTTTTGCTGTTTTTAAATATGCATTAAGCATTAGGGAAACAATTTTACCTGTTACTGTTGCTTCACTAAACTGTTTTCTGTGCTGTTTAGCATGTTCTCTGACACATTGATGTCACATGGGCATCCTTGTATGGTCGTAATTTTGCGGCTAATATTTGCAGCATATGCAAGTTCAGTCCAGACCGTTGCATCGACAGTATTTCCATAAATTTGCGTAATGCAACAATTTTACGTTAACAAAAGATAATTTAGAAGTCATATTGTTGTGTTTTTACCTTTCATCATGCTGTGCTGATTTTCATATAAATGTATTTTCTAAGGCACTCAGGTTTGTGCCGAGCATTATGTTAGCACAGAGAGAGAGAGGGAAGGGCTTTAGTGGATATTCATTTATGGCCTGCATTTTAGGGAGGGGGGGGGGGGGGGGGGGTTTGGAAAACAATGAAATATTTATCATGGAAAGATGAATGGCACAGACAGGGAGAGGGCACTAAATTATAAAGGAAAGGTTAGGATCTAATTGAATTAGGATGTGTGGAGAGCACGAGCTAGCTAACTGCAGGGGTTCACAGTGGCTGCCACAAGTCTCGTCTGCCTCACTGACTCTCCTCTCTAATAAGAGTTAATGCATAGTAATAAATCACATTACAAATTATTAAACATTTATTTGTTACAAATGGAAAGATTTTAGCAGGGAGCATTTGTACAATGTACATTAATTTAAAAGATGCTGCAATAAAGAATGACCGATTTTGAGCTGAGATTATGGATACAGAGAGACAGGATTAACCATTTTAGCAGTTCTAATATCATTTAAAAAAAATTTTTTTTTTTGAGACCAAACCAGAAATGCGTTCCTTAGAGGTTCACAACTCACAAATCAAAACTGTTTCATGGAGTTTTTGTCTAGTAAATTATTATTATTTATTTTTTTTGCTTTAGATGCTTTAGCCCACTCTACTACTATTCATCACAGCCTTGTTTTAAATATGTGTCAAAAATGAAATATGTCTGCCCTGACTAAGGTCTATTGGCAATGATTTTTTCTTTTTTCCAAAAAGCAACTCTCGGTGCAGATTAATCAGTCAATCTCTTATAGTAACTATGTGAAAGTTATTTTGCAATTCTATTTAATGAGAAAATCATCAGAGGATAGTCTTTTTGTACAAACGGCATGCATTATTTTGTTTTCATTCATTAAAAAGGATTATAGAATTAAAATGAGCTATTTTAATATATAAACTAATTGTCATTTGTGTATTAAGGATTTAGCCAAACAAAATACCCGCAGAACCTGCTTAGGTGCCCCTGGCATCCATGTTCCGCTGGTTGGGAATCGATGATTTAGAATATTACATTTTCCAATAGAATTTTCAGGCTCAGTAAACAGAGGCATACAAAACAAGATGGCACCACTTTGTATTTTTTAGAAGAACATATTTTCAATTCTGTCCATCCCTCCCTCCCTTCCTCAGGAATAACCTCATTAGAATTGAGGGAATCTGATTGTGTATTCCCGTGAGATTAACATTTTACTGGTTAATTTAATTTGAGGGGCTGGCAGAGCAGAGTTGCGTTCAGAGGGGAAGAAAGAAAGAGAAGAGTGCATCTATCTAACAGGTGGCTGAATCGACCTCAGCTGGTGCCACCTCGGCCTCTGACACTGACCTTGCTCAGAACAAGCTTAGCTTATTCTCTCTCTCTTCTCCTCCTCCTCCTCCTCCTGTTTTTCCCTGTCTTTCTCTCACTCCACTCGTCTCTCTCTCTCTAAACAAATAACACTTCTGCTTTCAAGGGGGAGAAGATAGAAAGACACTAAAAGGGAAATATGTTACAGTACTTGCGGTGGCGGAAAGCATTTGAGGATGAATAATTTCTCCCTGTCTCTGGAGAGATGTCGTTGTATTTCTTTCTCTTTTTTTTCTTTTAAGGAGAGGGCGGATTTACATAAAAGGAGCAGCGACCACAGCGGTCTGAAAGAGCCTCTAACTGGTGGGAGGATTAAGTGTATCACTGAATGGAATTATGTTGTAAATGACAGGGAGGGGTAAGGACCCCCTGGGCCTCCTCTCTCCCTCCTCGGTGTCGTGGTCCCATCTGGTCCTTTAAAGAATACCTAGCGGTAATTACCCCCAGATGGCTTAGGGGCTTTGCACAGGCCGCCCGACCAGGTGCCAGCAAGTCCTGCTGGGTCGCCGTATTCACTGCCAATCCAAAGCAGCACCGCAAAGTGGACCAGGGCTCACTGAGGCTGCTTTTTTTCTTCTTTTTTTTTTTTGAGCAAATAGTAGCCAAAAACTACGGGATAGGACAGGACATCAGAGAGAGAGGGGAAAGGTGATGGATTGGACAATAAGATGTTATTTTGTATGTTTCTTTTTGGACAATGGGTTGGACAATATGATGTTCTTTTTTTTTAGAAGGCCAAAAGGCTACACAGCAGGTTTATTTTGAGCAGAGGAGATGTATGAATTTCATCAGTTCTCGTGCATGTATTGCCACTGCAGACTCATTTGTAAAGCAAAGTGTGTCTAAATACTGAAAAGCAGCCATATTGCATTGATCTGTTTTGACTGACCAAAAACTAAGATAAAGAGAGGCAAGCAAACTGAAACCCATATTGATCACTCCGCTATTTTCCGTCAGGCTCAAATACTGTACCTGAAGGCATCTGTGTTTGCCAACAAGTCTGTATGAATGGTCTCAAGTCACTGTAACACAATTCCATGAACAAGTACAACGCATGAGGCATTTATGCCTTTGGTATGCTGAAACAGGACTTTCAGTTATTTTATTAAAGCAATAAGTCACAAGAAGCCTTGCGATATGGACTTGAGTGGAGTTTTGCTTTTACGAAATTATAAAAGACAAGCATTTGATTAAAACTTAAAACTTTATAAAAATGCATAAAATATATAATAATAGTACAGTATATATGTTACCGGCAAAGTGTGTAATCCGGCATTCTATAGAATGCCTATAATGTATAGAATTAGGTAATGTATTTTTGCCAAAAACCATCAGGCATTCTATACATTGCCTAGGCATTCTATACAATACCGGGATTTCACACTTTGCCGGTAACATATACAATACAATATATATTATATTATATAAATCTATTAAAAACTATAAATTGGGGATGCACCGATATGAAAATTTTGGCCTATACCATAACCGATAATTCTTAAAGTTTGAAAGCTGATAACCAATATATTGGCTGACAAATCTTTTTTTTTTTTTTTTTACTTTTTATATAATTTTTGAGAGCCTGATTACAAAAACAAAAGTCTCATCATTAAAAGCCATGTCCCAAGCATAGAATTATAATGTTCTCATTATAATTTTATGTAGCCTATATGACAGACTGCACATGTTGTAGGCTACTTAACTGTATTTTCCTTTTTGAAGTGATTTCAATCATTCAATCATTTCATAGAATTCAAAATTATAATGGCGGACAGTGTCTCAACTGAAGGAAATAATGCATTATTTATTGGTTTTAATATATCAGCCCAATTTTTTTATTGAACAACATTGAACAAAATTAACATATATCGGCCAATACCGATATGGTGGCCGATATATAGTGCATCCCTACTATAAATAATATTAAATGTATTTAAACCATTTATTATTAATATTTATCAGAATATAGTTAATTATAACTCAGGACTTTTTTTAGTTAACTAGCAACAAAGTAACTTAGTATAGAATGTGTGTTTATAATCATTTTACAAATGATTTTAATGCGGCTCATGATGAGGCTCATCCAATCGATTTAGAGTCAGAATAATGTGATATCTACAATAGCTGATCTGCCACTCACTCATGTTCAGAAGAGAGTGATAGTGACACTGAGTAGAATTGATTAAGTCTCTTTTGCCATCACTTTGACTCTGACCTTTGGGCCAATTTAGTCCTCTATCACAAAATGAGTTTCCTCCTTTCTAGTAAAAATTCAAAGTCCTTAAAGGGGTTGATCACCCAAAACTGAAAAGTCTGTCATTAATTACTCACTCTCATGTCGTTCCAAACCCATAAGACCTTTGTTCATCTTCGGAACACAAATTCAAATATTTTTGATGAAATCTGAGAGCTTTCTGACACCCTATAGTCTGCAACATTATTACCACTTGCAAGGCCCAGAAGTCCATGTGACTACAGTGGTTCAACCTCAATGTTATGAAGAGACGAGAATACTTTTTGTGTGCAAAAAAAAAACAAAATACCGACTTTATTCAACAATTTCTTCTCTTTTGTGTCAGTCTCTGATGCTATTCGCGTAGTAAACACAGTACAGCACTTCCGGATTCTACACCAGATCGTGACTCCATATTGACATCACTGGCATGTGTCATGGTGCTCACACGAACAGCGTCAGAGACTCATATAAAGTCGTTATATTTGTTTTTGTTATTTTGCTCACAAAAAGTATTCTTGTCGCTTCATAACATTAAGGTCGAACCACTGTAGTCACATGGACTATTTTAATGATGTCTTTACTACCTTTCTGGTGCTTGAAAGTGGAAATAACGTTGCTGTATGTGGAGGTACAGAAACCTCTCAGATTTCATCAAAATTATCTTAATTTGTTAATTTTGGAATGACATTAGGTTTTTTTCCTTTAATTGCAGTCTCACAGTAAACACTCTACAAATGGCAACTTTGTTGTTGATTAAAGACCCACATATGAGTGTTTCATCAATGCAAACTGTAGGCAAAGCTGGTAAGATAAATGTTGAACCAACCATATTAACAAATAAAAGTGTGATATTGGTGAATTGTTCATCATTTAGCTTGAGATGCATTTTTCATTATCAACAAGATTTTTAATAGAATAAGGTAACTGCACACTGAAATGTTCCTCCATAATTAATTTAACAGTGTGACTATTTGACGTATTTAACATGAACTGTTTAAGTTCACACTTATTGTATTTAACATCACAATCACTCAATAGACATAACGAGCCTGTAACATCATTATGATTCTTCATATAAAAATGCACGCATACAGACTTTATTAATATAATCTGACCTGCTTTATTATCGGATCTCTCAATGACTCTCTAAATTGGCTGCTCTGCTTTTGTCTACAGCCGTGTGTGCTGGAGTATATTTTATGCAGGGTCCCTCCTCTAACAGCAAATGCTATTCAGCCTGCTGGTCGCAAGTGAATGCTGCTCCTCTTTCTGTAAACAATAGACGCTTGACCCCTGCCACAGGCTCACATAAAACTCCAGTGCCTCTCTTCAACAGTCTGCTGCTTTTAACGTTATTCATAGAGAGAGAGAGGGTCGTAACAAAGGTATGATTTAGATGCCTTGTTTTGAGATTCACTCGTGCAGGACAGTCATGTTGCTGTCGGATACAGTTTAATGTCTGTTTCATTTTGTTTGCAGAAGCATGTGATTTAATTGAGCAAATATAGCAAATACAGATTAGTGTGGTAACCCTGATTGATTATATTTATTTACACAACAAAATTAGTACCATTGCCAGTCTATGACTTTTTTTTTACATAGTATATACTTTATTTTTTATTTGTATTTTTTTATTGTTTTTATGGGAACTTGAATATCCCTGTGGGTTTACTTTCCATTTCTTCATTATTTGTTTTTCCTACTTTTGATATAAATGTTGTTGTTGTCCAGGTTCAGACTTTCAATGCTAAACTATGAAATTGTGTTATAAACACACTTGTATATATTGGACATTTTAAATTAGACAAATGAAATAAACTGGTGAGACTGTGAAAGTGTGTTTTAAGAGAGTCCACAGGGCCAAAAGTGCCCATAGTTTGCATTTCTCTAAGATGGAAACGGCCATTCAAACCAGTCTTGACAATAAACCAACTGCTGTGTTTTAATTCTGCTCTTTACAAATATTTCTCAAAAGTCATTTTCTCAATGTACCTTACGTGGACCAGCTACCATGTGGACTAGACGTTCAGTCATTAAGCCATTTGCTCAAGATGCATGCAACACTTTGCTATTGCAGGTCAGCAGAAATGATACCAAGGCACCTTTTATGCTAGCACTCTCCTGTACGGCTGCAGCAAGGCCGGAGGGGGATTTGAAGGAGGCAGACTCCATCATTGCTCTAGAGTGCTATTGATTCTTTATTAAGCCAGTGAGCAGTTCATAGGGGGATCTTTGGGTCCCCTTCACGCAGTCATCCTTGAGAGGAGAGTGCCGTTTATCTGTTTTGACAAAGTGCTGGCTGGACTGGAAAGATTTTTGTTCAATGGTGCCCCTTAGAAAACCTCAAGCACCATTGTAATTGCAGAGTGTTGCAAAAATTATTATTATCTCTATATTTTTACATTTATAATTGGAAACATCTTACGTTAAGGTGTAATATTATTTTAAGTAAGTAGGCATTTTATTTGAATATTAATGTAAATGTTTGAAACCGAGACATTAATAAAACTGAAAGAAGTCCTGGCCCTTTAAAGGGAAAGAGTGTGTTGTTTTTTCCCCCTCTAATCTATGATGGATGCCCTAATACCATAATACCTTGGCATGCTGTTGTTATTTTTCGAAATATTTTGCAGCACCAGAGGTAGAAGGAGGTAATCTCATGTTGGAAACAAGGGATTGCAGGAATTAAAAGCCAATCATAACAAAAAAATACACATGTATTTTACTATTACTATCACTCAACGAAATACACTCGAAAGTGTAATACTTTTCAAGGATTAACCTTTCGTATAATACACGAAGGAACTGAGCAGTTCACAGCCTTGCTGCTGTATTTCATGCCTGAGGAAACGTCAAGAGAAAATCCTTTTTGTATTATGCATCATAGCTTCTGGAAGAGAAAGGGTTCTAAGTGTATTCAAGCAGACTGATTAACTTAGATTGCAGAGTGTGGTGTCATCTGGAACAGCGCAGTCAAGACTCGCCCACCCTCAGACTCCATTTAGTGTCAGCAGAGGCTGGTGAACCAGTGACTGGTCCTGTGGTGTCTGACATATGCTAGACCAGACACCAGCAGACATCCCCAATGGCCTTGCCCTGATTATTGAATATTGGAAGATTTTTTCCCCCTGCTTTGAAATAGTAGATGACAGAATGGGAGGAGCGACATGTCATAAAACAAGTGTGTCCTCTCTGCATACGTGTCATTGTGCTTCTGAAACAAGCTATCAGTGTTCATTTGTTTTTGTTTTCATTTTCTCTTTTCCATATATATTGTGTCCACACATTTATAGCCATCTATATACAGTATACATTCCGCATTATATGCATCGTGCATTGTCAATGAAATGTGTTTTTAAATTAAAATTAAAAGTATCATTAAAAAAATATATTTATATATATATATATAAGATTTATATATTTTTTAATAATAATTTTAATTTTAAAATAAATATATATGTATATATATGAATATGTATATGTGTGTGTTTGTTAATAACATATAAGATAAATCTATTTTTTAATGATGACTTAAAAAAATACAAATAAAACATCCTTAAGATCTGCAGTTGAAACTTTGCTGTTGTTGATGTAAATGGGGGCATTTTGAAAATGTGGGTTAATTAGTCTTGAAACGTTTTCCCTGCTGCAACAGCTGTGGCATAATTGATAGAGTGCTATTTACTTCACAGAGTAAAATTATGCATGCAACACACTTAAAATATACAATTATAGCTGTGTAGTAATGTTGAAAAGGTTGTGTCAGTTACATTTGCGTGATGTAATTAATGCTACCTAGACTTGGGAGGGGATCAGCTTGGCATGACCATGGCACAATAGATGGGAGTGGAGAAAAGGGGATAAGCACACACACAATTAACGCTGGAAATGGACGACTATGATTTTGGAGGGTTATTCTGTCCATAAAAAATGTAAATGCATTTGATGTGTGCTTGTTTCAGGTGAACCTGTTCAGCATTTTCACTGAGCTTAGTTTTGGATGTGCCAGTCATACTGGAATGAGTGCAACTGATATCTGGTTTTATGTGGGCTTGTGATCTCACAGTTTTGCTGGTAAAGGATTGCATTAGTAGAACTTGGTGTTAAAGGAGTCATGAAAGAGCCATGCTTTCACATCTGGAGTTTAGCCAAAAATGAAACAAGTTGTGTATTCTGCAGTTCTAAAACAAAATCAAAAATATTTGAATGACAGTAAAAACACACACACACGATGTGTAAGAATTTTTTTCTTTTTTGTTTCAGTCTCACATTGCCTGATCCCTCAGTTGGTTCTACCATGTGTATCCATTAACAAACCTCTCACTCCCTTAACATCTAAGACACAGAAGACCTTTTTTTCTTCTTCTTGCAACTGTTTTTCCCCCACCGTTTCAATTTGAACTTCATGCCAGAGCTTCAGGAAGGTGAAAGCAAGGTGGGAGTCTTACAAACGCAAGGTGCAAGCCAGAAAAAAGGGAAGAAGAAAAAGAAAACCACACACGCCATCCATTGGTCTTTGTATTGATTCACAGGGGTGTTGAAAAGGTCTTTGGTCATGCCCTTACCAAAGCATACTAATTTGCTCGATCAAGTCTGTCAGAATATCGACTGGGAGGAGGTACAGCGCCCGCCATTGTGTTTTCTTCAGCGGGGAGCCGGTCTGTGAAACAGGATTACCAGAGGTCATGCAGGCAGTGAAAGGATGTCCATCACTTTCTGTCTGCTAATACAAAGGGGCGGGAACTGGGACGTGATTGAGATGTTGAAGACAAGAGGAATGGCAGTTTCAAAAAAGAAAAAAAGAGAAAAACATCTCTTGCATGCAAATGTCTCACTGTTAATGTATTCATAGCCATCTCACGGAGTTTTAATCACAGGAGATGGCTGGCTTACCGTTTCCTGTTGTATTTCAGGCTCAGAAACAGAAGGTTGAAATTAAACACCGCTGCCGTGTTTGCCGTAGCAAAAAAAAAAAAAAAAAAAAAACTTTATTTCAGCTTTATTGTAACATTTCATAAATTTGACCTTGACAGTGACAATGAGTCAGTTTTACATAATTAATTCCTTAAAATCATTGGCTAAAAAATGCAATTTATAGTCTAAATGTTTTAAATTACAGGAAAACAGAATGACCTCACTTTAACATTGCTGAGTGCTACAGCAAGATGAAAAATCTCTAATTATAAATGAGTGTAATGATTCTGACGTGAAACATATTTGATGTAAAAGTTGCATGAAAGGTCTAAATTTCAACAACAAAATGTTTTCATTTCTTTTCATTTAATTCATTTTCGCCACCACTTTCATGAGTTACTAAATTTATTGTATTCATTTTCAATTGGCTTGTACATTTGATGCTTAGGAGAAACTCGTCAGAACTGCGAAGAAAGCTTTTAGGTTGTGAGGGTTATTTGCAATTTAATTGAAAAAATCTTCTGCATTATTGACATTTGAGATGACAAAAAAATTAAATAATTATTTCTCTAAGACAAACATCCAAATTTCAACATGATGTATACTATAGATAAATGTTTCACAGTCACTTTGCCTAACTATATGTTCCCCATGAACGTCGGGCTCTATAAATAACCCATTGTGTCTGGACTCCTAATGTTTCCTAATCTCTGCGCTCTGCTGAAATTCTACGCCACATCATCCAACAAGCCTCTTTGCTTAACAGTGGTTTTTATTATACCCATTATTATAACAAATATCCAATTATCTATTATCTTGTAGATCTGATTGTATACCTCTTTGTGGCGGTAAGGTCAAATACTCGTACCTCTATACGTGGAACATCTGCCTGTGCTTCCTGTCTCATCTGCAGCCCTCGTGGCCGGCAGCCCTTTTAACCTGATCACATAGGTATTTTGCTTTCATTCCCCCCCTGCGTTTTGTTTGTTTGATTGGCTGAGCAGGTGTTTTATAACCATTAGAGACTTCATTGCGACCCTGTCTCTGAGCAGTAAGCAAATAGAACAAGCAGACAACCAAGTCATGCAAGTGATTTCTTTCCCTCAATGGAACCATCTGGTGACTGAGCGAAAGAAAAAAAAGGAAGCATAGGTCCTCAGTGTGGTTGTTTACCTTTGGCTACATAATTGTGTTTCGAGGAAAGCGTGATGTCATGGGGGAGGCTGACAGTCGGTTCGGCAGGTTTCGAGGGCTTCATCTGTGTCCTTGTTTGCAGCGATTTCTTGTGTAGGATTTAATTATTGATAATGTTATCATACTGAATGTTGTAGTCTAAAAATTGGACTTGATGTTTTAATCATTTATTTTGAAATTGAAATAAATATATTTATTTTTTTATGCCATTTCTATCCGAAGATACGTTTGTTTGTTTGTTTGTTTGTTTGTTTATTTATTTATGTGCTCTCTCTTTCCTTTGTTAGACGAGTGTCCATCAGTCAATTAATGTTGTCCCCCAAGAGTCATCACAGCTATTGTTGTAACTAAAGCAACTGTGACTCCAGCAGCCTCCTGCTCTGAGTGTTGACAGTGGAAAGATTGAAATGTTTGCTTTGAGTTTTTTCAGTGGTGTCAATAAACATGCACATTCATCCCTCCTTGTACTGGGCAGACCATTACGCCACACTACTACATGTAATTATGAAATTGATGATAATTACTGAGTGACTCGTTAATCTCTCATTAGGCCATTGTGTATAAACTCAATGACATGCAAATCAGTTTAACGAGAACAGAAGAAGGGGATAAATACTTGAATACTTGGGAAGACATACAATATTAGCACGAGTAAGACACATCTGAGCAAGAGAAAAGCATTTACAGTCAAATGAATTTTGTAAGAAAAACAGTTATTAGTTTAGCTTTGAATGTTAATTTAAAATGCAGATTTCAATTATTATTATTTTTTTTTGGACACTTAATTATTTACAAAATTTAAATTAAAAATAAGATGCCAAAGCAAATGGCGTCTGCAAATAGATGAGGCTAGAGCTTTTCTCAAAACTAACTTCACTTTTCCTTTATTTTTTTATTTTTTAACTGGTGTCAAGGTGATTTTTAGGGGATATATAAAACCAGATCCCCTCGAGCGTAATGTTGTTCATCACATTAGCTATAGACAAGACCAACGTTTGAAAACCACAAACTGCTTAAATACTTAATTTGGAAAAGTATGTAGTTTTATATTAAAAAAAAATAACATACTTGCTACTATACAGTACTAATACACATTACCTTGTAAATTCTGAATATTGTAGAATATTATATAAAGATCTTAATAGGCGAGTGTATACAAAGCACATTTTCTTCATGCATGTTGGAGGTGTCGTTTTATGGTTGAAATATTGAGCAATGAACCCAGCATTATGCTTTTACAGATGTATTATATGTGTTGAGTTGCACCTGAACAGGAATGTTTACCTGAACACTGCTTGCCTGAATCCGTAAGCCCTCAGATGTGTGTGTGCGACAACAATTCTGATAAAAGCTTGACTCTCATGGCCTAATTGATTTATTTACAGTGATCCGGTCTTAGTGGGAAGCCCCTTTCATGTTGATTGATCACCGCAACATGCAGCAGATTTAACAGCACAACAAACCTTTTTGTACTAATGACCCAGGAGCATTAAAGCTCTGGGGCAATGTCTCCATTCACGCAAAAGTGTGGATTTGCAGCTCAAGTGAGAGAGGGGACTTGGTTTATGTGTTCTTAAGAAGCTGCCCATAATGAACAATTTCTCCTAATGGCAAATTATCCCTGTTTCTCTTTCCTGAAGCCGAGGCCCCTCTAAATTGATGTATCTGTCCTCTGAGGGTTTCACCGTCACATTACGGCATTTTAAAATATTAATATGAGAGTGCATTTAGCCAGGAGTAGCGAGGCACAGCTACACTCCCTTTGCTTTCATTTAGGTCACAAGAGACTGACTCCCTCTCTCTCTGTCTGTTTTTGTCTGTCTGTTTCATTTTGTCTCTTTCTCCATTCTCTCTCTCTCTCTTTTTATCCAGCTAATTCAAATGTTCCCCCCATTTACAATAGTGCGTGTGTGTATGTGTGTGTGTGTGTGTGTGTGTGTGTTTTGTTTGTTTGTTTTGCATTACTATTTTGATTTCCTTCCATTACAGTCATTCTTCCATTGGCATTCAGTAAGCAATGGTGGCGGTGCCCTCTTCCCAGCCGTGGCCATCTTGCCAGTTCAAACGCTGATTAAAGCAGACTACGTGTCACATCCTGTTACAATATGAGCCAGAATGTGGAATCCTGGGAGATTTGAATAAAGAATACGGCCAGATTTTCTCTCCACTAGAGTCTGAGTGGATAAATGTTTTACATGCCAGTGTTGACCGTTGCCATTGTAATGAGAACTGTGAAGGACACACAGGGATTCACATATAATGTTACAATTAATGATGATATGCTTCAGAAGTGTTGTCATTTTAATTGTTATTTAATGTTCTATTAGGCAGTTTTTTATTTTTTTATGAAATGGGGTTTTCAATGTAAACGGCAACAGATACTGTAAAAGATTTAAATCTGAGTGGCTATTACTTGAACAAACCCATAAAAACTTTTGTTTGTAGCCTAATTTAAACATATATACTATTTTTGACTTGAATAAACCCAGTTATTTTAGAGTATTATTTCACCATATTTTTTCACATGCAGCATTTATTTAGTCTATATTGTATACGTTAAGAGCTTGGATTGATATATTTTTTAAAAAGACAATAAATTAAACAAATGTATTAATTTAAGCCTTTGTCTTTGCATAGACTGACATGTTCAATATTTACTTCAAGGTCAAAGATTCTCCATATGGCAAAGGATCAGAGATGTCATAAAGAGGGAATATGTCAGGGGTTGTAGTTTATTGTGAATCACTGTTGACAGAATTGCTGGGGCAGCATGATTAAAAATTGATAAGGAAACATTCATGCGTTGTGATCTTCCCTCACCATTTTAGGGAGATAGAAATACAGCACATATGATGCTTTGTCTCTGGATGGAGGTTTTTAAAAAGTAAGAGTGGTAATATCTCAATATGTGTTTTGATAAACACATGTAACATTTGCGAGCTTTGAAAGCAACTCAAACTTGCTAGAAGCTAAGCAGAAGAGGATTTTCTCCCCCGTGAGCTCAAACGGGGCTGATTCAAATCTCGCACAAAGACACACACAACGATAGTCTCATAATCATGAGTACATCGTGTGAAAGCCACCGTTCAAAAATCACACTAAAAACAATATGGTAAATATAAAAATAACTATAACGATAAATATATAGTGTCCACTATGCGCGCGTCTGCCGCTTTAAATGCTCAAGATCATTAAAGGGATAGTTCACCCAAAAATGTAAAAAAATTCTGTCAATAATCACTCACCCTCATGTTGTTCCAACCCCGTAAGACTTTTCGTTCATCTTCGGAACACAAAGTAAGATATTTTTGATGAAATCTGAGAGCTGGATCATAGGCTTCTAAGGGATAGAAACTCTTTCCGGCCCAGAAAAGTTAGTAAAGACATTGTTAAAATAGTCCAAGTGACTACAGTAACTCAACCATAAGTTTATCAAGCGACGAGAATACTTTTTGAGTGCAAAAAACAACAAAAATAACAACTTTTATTCAACTATTCATTTTCGTCTGTGTGGGCCTGAATGAATTCACGTAGTGTAACACCACAGCGCTTCTGTGTTGTACGTAACCACCAGATGCGCTGCGCTGTTACACTACGTGAATTCATTCAGGCCCACAATAAGTCGTTATTTTTTGCTTTGTTTTGCGCACAAAAAGAATTCTCGTCGTTTGATAAACTTATGGTTGAGTTACTGTAGTAACTTTTCTGGGCCGGCAAGTTTCGATCCCATAGAAGCCTATGAAGGGTGATCCAGCTCTCAGACTTCATCAAGAATATCTTAATTTGTGTTCCGAAGATGAACGAAAGCCTTACGGGCTTGGAACAACATGAGGGTGAGTAATTACTGACAGAATTTTCATTTTTGGGTGTACTATCCCTTTAAGGCCCCGGCGTTCACACCAAGGACGTCAACTATAACAATAACGGCACAGATAAACAATATTTTTGGAATCAGAACGATTTTGTTCCAGCTGATGAACGATAAAAACAATGACAGTATAACGTTATCTTTGGCTGGTCTGGACGCTAATATAGATGTTATAGTTATCCTGAATGGACATTTAAAGTCTGATGGATTCTGATTGGGTGTCATTGTTTTTAACGTTCATCAGCTGGAAAAAAAAAATCATTCTTAATGTGATTGCAACATAATCATTTATCTGTGCCGTTATCATTATAGTTGTTGTGTGTGGCCTCTGCTATACTTTAATATTTTAGAACCATTTTTAAAACTATATCTCTACTGTTATCGTTATAGTTATCATCCTGGCTGTAAACCAGAAGAGCTGCAAATTACTACAAACTATTTGTTTACTTTTAAAATGTAATGCTTGAATCTTGACATTTACTCAGTGGTTTCGATGTAATTAGAAAACACACGAGAAGTGTATGATAAAGTTTCAAAATTGTCATATTGGAAAATATGAGTCCACACCACAACTATAACAATATTATAATATTATTTGTATTAGTTTCTCTCTGTCTCATATACAGACTGGTTAACACTACATGTACAAACACGGTTGTTGGGTTTTGTTGGATCAGTGTGTTATTAGCATTTCGTGTTGGCTGTTGGATTTCAAATGTTGGGTAACTGTCATTTTCACGCTGCCTCAATAAACACCAACAAGGGTAACACACCGATTCAACACAACCTAACAATTGGTATGAGTTTGTGTTTGTTGGGGCAGTTTGAACTAGCCTTGAAACATACAACACATGCATAAACAACACTAATAAATCATTCTCATCATCCATTGTATTCCTTTTGCGTTCCATTCTCATTCAATACTACTAGTAGTCCTTTGTGTACAATGCTGTGTTGTTTCTCTGTCATGTAAAGGCAGTTTAGTGTTTGCTTTTATGAGGTACACGTGGCAAAGTGCATGCAAACAGAAGAGTGTAATATGGTAATCAAATTAGCACAACACATCAAAGGTCCTGGCTTTTTACAGCGCCATTTTCAGATCACAATTCACAACGGCAAGAGCCAATACAATAAAGGGCTTGGCAGCGTAAGCGATGATCCTGGCAGAGGACTTTAGAGTGGAGCAGTGTTCAGTGAAAAACATCATATCACTCTAAATCCACTTTCACGTTAAGAACATCTTCTATGAATATTTATTTGGGAATACTGATGAGATGTCAAAAGCAACCATAACACCTTTGGTGATGATGTGGATTTTATATTAAGATGCAGTTCCCTTTGCAAATTAAACTTGATCATAACCATAAAGGTTCAAAGGTTTAGGAAAGAAATTCGAGTGAATCATTTCAAATTGGCTGCGGTTGTCCGTAACACTATCAATACCTTTTAATAATGATCTTTACAAAAATGATACATTAAAAAAAGATTGGTAGCAAATAGACATTCAAATAGTTTGATACTTCACATTCATATGTGTACATAAACTGAGCATGTAAAGATAATTTTAAAATGATTTCTAACTTTATAACAATAGTTGTTAGAATATTTTTAATAGTGTTGAACAGCACAGTCAAATGGTTTGATATCAAATATATATACATGCAATTAATTGATCAAAAGTGACAGTAAAGGCATTTCTATTTCAAATAGATGGTGTTCTTTTGAACTTTGTATTCAAAGAATCCTGAAGAAAAATCACACTCTAAAAATGCTGGTTTGTTTTAACCCAACTTTGGGTCAAATATGGACAAACCCAAATGTTGGGTTAAAAATGTAATGTAAAAATTTAACCCAATGGCTGGGTTTGTCCATATTTGACCCAAAGTTGGGTTAAAACAACCCAGCATTTTTTAGAGTGCACGATTTCCACAAGAATATTAAGCAGCGCAACTGTTTTCGACAAAATAATTAGATCAGAAATATTAGACTGATTTCTGAAGGATCATGTGACACTGAAGACGACACATAATGATAATGAAAATTCAGCTTTAACGTCAAAGGAATAACATCAATGGTTACTCAAAGTATTACGAGAGATTATGAGATCAAAGAGAGATACTGTATGTTTTATTTTTGTTGTTGAACTACATTGATGTGTTCATTTCCTCAGAATTTACATACATTTCATAATCACATTGAAAAGGTTGTAAACAAATTTGTAAACAATTTGGTTGGTGAAGTCCAGTATGTTCATTATTATATCTTTTCAGCCACTAGAATCTAACAGTGTGATAAACATCCTTGGCTGTATCTCGGTGAGATGGACATGGAAGCATGGATGTGAATCTGACAGCGGCCCCGCCGTACTAAATAATTGAGTGGGCACTCAGCTGGCTGGGAAAACTTATTAACAGGGGAAAGGAAGCAGATGGCATGAAACTTGTCATTTGGCAAAACAGTACAGAAAAAGTAAGAGAAATTAACTCAAGCAGTCATCACTCCCTATGTCTTGAGTGTTTCGTACAACACTCGCAGGAGGTGGGATTACTGTCCGTATCACGGAGGTATTCCCTGTTCACATCTGGACAACTCGTTCCTCGTGTCACCATTAAAGTTTCAGGCGGCGCGTGGCTGAAGAATCCGAGGCGGTTGTTCTACATGCTGGGATCCCTGAAGAAGCACTGCTGGAAGGCAGCCATGGGCAACAGCGTGTCACAAACGGAGTCTCCAGGTGCTGCCCTGGAAAAGACTCGTGTTCAGTTAGCACCTTGAGGGACTCGGAGCGTGTTCACTTTCTTCCTGCATGAAACAAATTGATCGCGTTACAAGAAGATTCGTGTTTCTGTGAAGCACTTCTAATAGTCGAGGCACCTGCATAATGATATTATAATACATTTTACGCATGGCTATTGTGCCAGCGGAAGAACTACAACACTGATTTAAGGCCTTCCTTTTAAATGCAGTTCAGATCATGGCAACAGTTCATCTAAAGTGCTGGTCTGAAAAGAAAGCCAGCCATGATGCTGACCCCCCTGTGCTACACCTAACCTTTACAGTAATTGCACCGCACTCACTCAAGCACAGTTTGGTTTACACCCATCCACAATGGTGCTTATGGAAATATCTCAATGTGTGGCACACATAATATCTCTTAATTAAAGAATAATTTCAAATGTCCACAACACTGCTTTTCACGCAGACATGAAATGGCTCTTCTTGTCCCGAGAGACTTGAAGTGGTGTTTTTATCTGACTCTGGCAAAAGTGAGCGTGTGCTTTCATTATGTAGTGGGCCACAAGGTTGCTAATGGATTTAGAATTTTGATTGGCATGACTGTTTGCTGCATCTATACAGTTTTAGTTGCTTTGAAAGCATGTCATTCGCCTACTTTGCTGTTAATTATGAATTCAAAAATCATAAATTAAAAAACATGATCTTTTATGAGGTTATTCTGTTATATGCTCTGTTGAGTTTATTTCATCTCTACATAAAATATAACCTAAAAAGGTACAGTTTGTCACTATGCAGTTTTTCCAAAAACAGTAACTGTTATAGAGATTTTATACGATTTATTTACAATCGACCTCATCAATTCATGTATACATCCTCCTGGAAATAACATTGTAGCTGTATGAATGATCAGAGTCTGAGTCTTTGAGTTTGTGCTGATGAGACCTGACAAACAAATGTGACCCTGGACCACAAAACCAGTCTTAAGTGTATTTTTTTTTAAATTGAGATTAATACATCATCTGAAAGCTGAATACATAATCTTTCCATTGATGTATGGTTTGTTAGGATTTGACAATATTTGGCCGAGATACAACTATTTGAATATCTGGAATTTGAGGGTACAGAAAAATCGAAATATTGAGAAAATCGCCTTTAAAGTTGTCCATTTCTATTGGCGATAGTGCTGCATCCATTCACAAAAATAAATGTTTTATATATTTAAGGTGGGAAATTTACAAAATATCTTCATGGAACATGATCTTTTCTTAATATCCTAATGATTTTTGGCATAAAAGAAAAATTTATAATTTTGACCCATACAATGTTTTGTTGGCTATTGCCACAAATATACCCGTGCAACATAAGACTGGTTTTGTGATCCAGGGTCACAAATGTCTCTGCATGGCAGGAAGCCGCTTATGAAAAAACAACAGCATCAGCTGCAGTAACTCTTCGACTGCACCTCTTAAAGCATATCCCTTTTGGCAGGACTAAGGGTTTTTTTTTTTTTTTGTCAAGGTCATGCATGCATTTGTCCAGTATTGTGTTTTTTTTAATACCAGCCATTGTTAGAAAGTATTTCATTTTTACATACATACAGTCTCCCTGATGTAATGTCTCTTGCATCCCAAGCAGAAGACATTCTTCTTACAGTATATAAGCTACCTGTGAAAAGAATTATACACAACTGTTTGTTGGGGAAAAGCCTCTGCAATATACTAACACTTTGTAATTTTTAATAATTCAGTAGCAGAAAGGACGTATTAAGAAAAGATGTGCAGTTTCTTGTAGAAAATGCTTTAAAATTCTCATCTTCGTCAATTGAAAATGTGAGCTGCAAACATTCAAGAATTACTTTCAAGAATTTTTTCAATCTACAACACCAAAAAATAAAGGGGGGGGGGGGGGGGTACTAGGTTAAGGTTAGCCCCAAAAGAAAAAAACAAAACAAAAGAAAACATGAAAAGCTTTTTTATGTCTCTATCCACAGTTCCGTATTATCCATATTGTTGTCCATGTCAGAGACTTAAACACTCTGGCATCCTACATGTTCTCATAAGCCATTTTATAAACCACTGCAGAGAGAATGTCAAAAGTTTCCCAAGACAAGACTTCCTGTGCTGGTTGTCATGTATTTTGTCCACTTTAAAAGCATAAAGAGAGGAAGAGGCCCCAGTAATCTTTCATTCTTTTCAGGTGTTTAATTTGTGGAAGTTACTATAGAGACTATCTGCAGTCTTACTGATCTAGCCTTTACTTAAAAGCTGTCATCAGGGGAAAGTCCATTTGTAAACGTGTCTCCAGCATACTCAGAGGGACATGTACAGCTCCCCTCACAGACTGTCTTAACTATTAGTCTAAACATAACATTTGTCAGCATGTCATTTCAGCACCTTAAAGCAATTGCTTTAAGTTTTTCTTAACATGGCATTAGAAGCCAAGGGTGAGGATCAAGTCCTTTTTCCCCAACAGGAGGATGTCTGTTCTTTATCAGGCTGTGCTCAGATATATAGGCTATATATAATATATATAAAAGGAACCATTTACCAGGAACTAAGTTGGATAAAACTTTGACAGATCTCTCAGGATTTTATTGTCTTTTAAAAGGATAGTTCACCCGATATCCTGGTCGTTTTTAAGCTAACTATGTCTGGAAAACTATGTGTGTGTGTGTGTGTGTGTGTGTGTGTGTGTGTGTGTGTGTGTGTGTGTGTGTGTGTGTGTGTGTGTGTGTGTGTGTGTGTGTGTGTGTGTGTGTGTGTGTGTGTGTGTGCGCAGTAAAATGTATTAAAAACAAGAAAATATTTTTGAAAAAAGAAGGATGTCCAGTTGTAGACCACCTCTAAACCCTCACAAGCCATAAGAGAGGATCAAGACAGTGTTCATTCCCACCGCTCCTCTGATAGCCAGTTGTTATGTCTCACATCCAGCTGTTGCCTTCATCTGTTCGTTGACATGGCTGTGAGACTAGACAGCAACATACACGAATGACTTAATGTTTTGCCATCCATTAATCTAATATAACCTTAATACTGTTGTTTGTTATAGATATATAAGACATATAAAGCATACATATGTTATTTAGTAAACAAATGACCTTTGCCGCTGGGTGGCATTTCTGTAATGCAGTCCGCTCAAACAAACATTTGTCTTTATTTTTAAAAGAGCAATGCAAAATGTTAAAGCATTTCGTTAAATTATAAGTACACTGTTTAAAGTGAATATAATATAATATAATATAATATAATATAATATAATATAATATAATATAATATAATATAATATAATATAATATAATATAATATAATATAATATAATATAATATAATATAATTAGGGCTGTCAAAAGATTAATCGCGATTAATCGCATCCAAAATAAAAGTTTGTGTTTAAATAATATATGTGTGTGTACTGTGTATAATTAAATTTGTATATATAAATACACACACATGCTTGTATATATTTAAGAAAAATTTTTAATTTATATATAAAAAAAATATATTTATATATAATATAAATTATATATAAATATATACAGTATATGTATGCAAATATTTCTTAAATATATACATGCATGTGTGTGTATTTATATATACAAAATAATTATACAGAGTACACACACATATATTATGTAAACACAAACTTTTATTTTGGATACGATTAATCGCGATTAATCTTTTGACAGCCCTAAATATAATATAATATAATATAATATAATATAATATAATATAATATAATATAATATAATATAATATAATATAATATAATATAATATAATATAATATAATATAATATAATATAATATAATATAATATAATATAATATAATAATAGTTTATAAATATGTACATTATAATATAATTATGTAAATTATAAGAAAATGTATGTAAAATATTCTATATCAATTGTAAATTATCTTGATAAACAGCGATTTCATCCACTATGGTCTTTTATTGATGTGATGATATAGATATAAAAGACAGTTGAGAGTAGAAGTGTAAGATATTAAGAACATATCAGTAAAAGCCCTGCACTATCATCCAGTTTTCCATTTGACATTTCAGATTCAACAGTTCTGTGCACACATACATAATTAGTCCAGCAGTAATAGTTGTTCTGCATGAACCAGACACCATTTCCAGCGGCATCAGCCATTTTCACTTTCAATTTTCTACTTAGTCTGATGGGCTGATTTTGAATCAAACGAGAGAAACACTCTCGACAAATGCAAATGAATATAAGATTAAAGCTCACCGGACACCCGAGGACGATAACCTTTTAGTGTTATAAAAGTTAGTGTCATATTTTGAGTTTTGAATGAGCTCATTTGAGCAAAATTTTAAAGAACATGCATAAGTTTGCTGAACTTGATGTTCACATAAGTTCATTTCGATTTAATGCAAATTTTTTTAAAGTGTAGATTTATTTGTGTTAATATATACTGTTAATATACTAATGAATAATGCACTGTAAAACCCAACAAGTTAACTCAACTCAAATCGATTGAGGAAACTGATTGCGGCAAACCATTTAAGTTTAAAAATAAATACATATGAGTATTGTGAATTTATATATATTGTATTGATGACTCAATATATATAAGTTCACAATACTCATCTGTATTTATTTTTAAACTTAAATGGTTTGCCGCAATCAGTTTCCTCAATCGATTTGAGTTGAGTTAACTTGTTGGGTTTTACAGTGTGGTTAATGTTTAAATAAAAGTCTTTGCATAATCTGAGCCATAATGATTGTCTAATTATATTGGAACTAACACATAGCTTTCATAATGAATAATAATTAAGTCAACTAACTACCCAGATAAGAATGATTAGCCTTCCTCTGACACTTAACAGTCATGTCCACTCAAGTCTGCTTAATCAATATCCCAAACTTCCTTAGATGAAATGGCTATGGTCACTACTGCTCATTAAGTAATATTGATCTTTTGTTTATCATGTAGCAGATCTTTTTATTTACCAAAGTAAAAAAAAAAAAAAAAAATTTTGATTTTTAAAATCTTTAAATTTGTGCATACGTCCTCTTATTACAATATACATCACTGTGCTGTCTCTCTTTCCATTTCCTTTTACTTATTGAAAGGAGTTTATTTTGGGTAATATGTGGCATCATTCAGTGTTGACCTCCCTGGCATTCATATTTTGTTAAGGCCCATTGTGTGAGATGTTTTGATGGCTGTAGGTGGAAGCTAGAAATAGCATGTGGTTCCTCTGAAGACCCATGACATCATGCAAAACAAACCTCACGGGTCATTCTCAGGTGATTCACAATCCAAACCACTGCCATGTTTCTCTCTCTTTTCCACGCACATGCATCTTCTATCATATCCGCTTTAAGGAACTGTCACTATTGGCTTTGTAATTTGACACATAAAGGAGGAGGTTGAAAATGTAAGATGGTGTTTCAAGTATGGAAATCATGGGAATCTTCCACATTTCATCGTTGGGGATCAAATCATATAAGAGAGAGAGATAGCAACGCTAACCCTGACAGTCACATTACAGGTTGACAGTGAAAACTGTTCCTTCGTGGTATGTCTCCTGTCACGTAACAATGTTTCAAGCCATTCCCAAGGTAACAATCATAAAGATGGATTTGCCTAAACTCAAGGCTACTTCTCTTAGATTTAATAGGCTTTGGATCTCCTCCTTAGTTTACTGAAGTATCCGGCTCAGTTTAATATATGGGATTCAGATGATCCTTAGATGTTTGCCTCGTTTGTATTTACATTAAGCAGCTCTTAAAAAGCGCACGCAACATTTTGAGTCCTCATCGGCTTAAACATAATCTATACACTCCTCACAGCTTTGATCTGAATGTAAACGTGAAACATTTGGACAAATGGCATGTTATTCAGCAATGCAAATTAGTGTGTGTTTTTAATACAAATATATGTAAAGTCTATTATTGTCTCTTAAGAAAAAAAGGAAAACAAAAAGCAAGCGTGTTTTTTCCATACATTTTAATCATCACAAAACAGGAATCTGTTGTGCTTCAAAAACAGTTGTCTTTAAGTAACTGAATTATTAAGTGTTTATGATAATTAATAAAATGTTCAAAAGATGCACAATAATAAGCCAGTCATGCTAAACAAGTCTGATAGCACTGTCCAAAACATGACAATTAATGGATTTTTTTGATCAGCGTAGGAGTAACAATAGCTTCTTTAATAACAGAGCATGTTTATGGGGCGTATTTGGCTGACTTCAGAAAGAAAACCAAAAACACATAAATATGTATACTTATCTCAAGGGGGGGACAGCAAGGCAAAACAACAACATAATTAAGCCCCCCCCCCCATCCCCCATCCATCCCCACAGCACTGCCCCTGTCATATTTAGATCAGATTAGCTGTCCCTCTTTGCTGTCTGTTGTCTATCCTGCTTATAGTGTCCATTGTCTGACACCAATATTTATTCTGGTGTGACATCAGGAGGTCATCATGGACTTTGTGTAGAAAAATATTGTTATGTGCAAAAATCAAAACTTATTTCTGACAGCAAATTTAGTTTCTGAGTCTTCTATTTCATATTATAGTGCAATAAATAAATCAAATAAATACAAATAGATCAAATCATATCCCATCAAATCCTAGTTTACATTTTTAATATTTGACTATGCATGCATGGAAAGTAACTTTATTTTGATGCCATTTATGCACAGAAAATGCTTTAGAGGTATAGACGACGGACTCCCAGTCCGTGATAACATCTAGGCTGGGTTGTGAATATCACACAGAAGGGCATCTTGATCTGTGCCCCTTTTGTCATATGCATTGTGGCGGCCTGGAAGCCTTCAAGCAACCGAGTTTTCGTGATCAGATTATGAATTGTACTTAATCCTCCCCGATCTGCCGACGTCTTTCTTGGTTCAATATTACTAATGTACATTCTATTGGCTGCTTTTGACAGATGTCTAGATCTCCCTCAATCCGATTCCACATAATACTTTCACTGCCATTAAATCCACACGGGTGGCCTCTTTGGGATCCGTGCTATCTGAGGACTTGTTCTGTCGGGCTGGATGTGCTTGGACTGGGGCAATGCTTGATCTTTTCCGCAGTGATGCATGCGTTTGCAGACACAGTGTCTTGCTTTTAGCAACGCTTTGATTTCCAGCATTTTGCGCAAATCGATATGAGGGAGACATAAATCTGCCAGCGTGTCAAGACGAATGTAAATAATGGTTCAAATAGAACAGAACATGTTCCTTTTCTCATGCGGATATTTCGTATATTCTACCGTAGAACCTGCTAGAGACATAATAATTGTTAATAAATAACATAGGCTACCATTAGCATATTATTATTACAATTGTTGTTGTTTAATCAAGTTTATTATTTAATATAATTTAAATAAATAAAAATGTAGCTAGTATTCAAGATTAAAACTCGAATTATTTTTATATATAAAGATTAATGATTAATAATAATTAAAAAAACTCAAAATACAATAATTGGCTATTCACATTTTATTTGATAATCATTTTAATAGCTATTAATTCTAATAATATGAACCTTATTATTAAGTATCCTTTAACTCTTAACGTATAAATATATTAGGCTATTAATTAGCCCTTATAGACCTATTATTATTTAACATATTCCACAAAAATATTATGCGCGCTCAATAACGCCGTGCGCCCTATTTTACCGTATGCTGTTTTATTTTGATATGTTCAAAGTGAATACAAACGAAATAATTTCTGGATATTTTCTGGAACTCCTATTATTAAATAGCCTACTGATATATGTTTAAATAATGAGAAACGTGCCTTGTCAAAATATAGCTAGGCTATATCACTGTTAGAGTGCGGGGAAAATAAACAACATTAGGCTATTTCATTTTTTTCACAGCATAGTCAAACTTTTTTTTTTTTTCTTAAACAAATTTTGTCGCAAAATTAAGTCCAATTAAGTACAAAAATATTAAGTCGCTTTAATTTAAACAGTTTCGTGCCTATTGTGAAATTAACTGCGGTTAAAAACAGCCTAACTAAAAGCGCTTCCTAACTAAAACTTAGAAACATTATAAGCGAGCAAAATCTCGAAGATGAATGCAAGATGAAGAGATGAAGCTATCCCCGACTCAGAAGCAAAATCTCTACTTTCTCTAGAGGCAGGCATACATACTGTGATGAACGGGAGCCCCGTTTGGCTGCTGTCCTCCTGTTTTCACAAATGTCCCAAACAGTCGTTGACAAGTCGTCTTGTACGGACACATAATTTGTGTCATGTGCAGGTGGCCGATTGTGTGATATCCGACTGGAGAATTTCAATGGTGAAGCCTCACTCCAATTAGGGTCCCCTTTAAGAAATTCATGTTAGCCAGAGTAAAAAAAAAAAAAAAAAAAAAAACTTAAACGCATAGAAATAAATATTTTTCCGCCCATTTACAGCCTTTAAGTTTAATGCAAATAAACCCAAAGAGCAGATGACAGTGCAGAAGAAATGTGGGTTTGGGGTGACAGTTGTGTCTGCGTGTGAGGAGCCTGTGTCATGTAGTAGCCCACCTAAGAGCTACATTTCCCCCTGGTTAGAAAAGCAAAACATTAAAAGAAGGTGTTGTAACAATCGATTTGGGAATGAATTTGCTTGATGCGAGTTGTCGAAATGAAAGTCTACCTGCAACCTTTTTTTTTTTTTTTTTACAAAAAAGCAGATCGGGTGTTATTGGTTTGTCACAAGCGCGAACTCTTCTGCCATCTAGCGATCAAGCACAAAGAGGATGCTTTGTTCGTTAAGTTATTTTAAATTACTCTACTGCCATCTAGTGTAATTATGTAGAACATCGTCTGGTGCACGTCTGAAAGTGTGCATCTCTAGCCTGCTAATGTGAACTTCACAAGCCTATTCTCTGGATTTTTTTAACAATCAGTTTAATTCTGAATTTTAGTCTTTATATTTAAAAGGCCTGGTTATTTAGGTACAGCAGTGTTTGGTGTTGTTTAGGGGTAGGCACTGGGCAGAGGTTCTGGTGGTGTTCTTGTACATGCAGGTGGACTCCAGTGATGCTGGTGGGCCTCTCTGATGATGTTTCACTGGAAACGGGGGTCCCTAATGATATCTTGGAGGGGGAAGGGTTTTCGGCAATATGGGCTTCTGCTGAATGTGTGGTGGTAGTAGTGCGGTTAAAGGGTTTAGCTGCTGTCCTGTTTTCAATATTATGTATCGGCATCATGCGTACATCTTTCAGTGTTTTTCAGTGTACAATAGCACTGACTAAGTATTTGTTTGTGGATAGAGAGTGAAGTTCACCTTTAACTGATTTGCTCAACCTGAAGGAACAATTTTTTTACATCTTTTTAATGGAGCAGAACTGGAGTAGAATAAAAAAAAAAAAAAAAAAAAGGAAATATCATGGCTGAGAAGCAAGCGGGAAGGAAGTCGACCGGAAGTTGAAGCCGGCCGCGTGCCACCATCTTGTAGCAGAACTTCACCTGCTGTTAGCATTCCATTGACTCACTTGGCGTCACTTTGACAGCGAATAACTTCACATCTGAGGCGTTTGAAGACTCCATTTGTCCATTATTTATTTCTAAAGAAACACGACAATGTATAAAAGGCTCCATTACCTTGTAGCTTATGTTATGGCCACGTAGAAGCAGTTTTTGTAAAAGTAGGCAAACGATTGCGTCATAACCACGCGACTCTCTGTTGCACAGTAGAGAGATTACCGTATGGACGGGACGAGAAGCTCGCGGGCAATCGGGGAGACGTGGAGGCAAAGTGACAAAATAATTAAAGTCCCCATGAAATCAAAATTGACCATATTTACTTTGTTTGCCTAAATTGATCGTTTTGTGGTGAACAATTCATCCATGCAAGTCAATCCACACAAAAAAATTTTTTGGCTTTGTAATCTTTAATCAAAATCTGAAAATGCCCCTCCCCTCTGCATTGGAGGACCTTCTCTGATGACGTAGGTTTGAGGAATTGGTTTGGGAAACGCTTAACCACTCCCCTCAAATCGTTAGTCTGTTATGAGCTGAGATGGAGAGGAGGAGCGCTAGAGTAAAATCCTGCCCTCTGTTCAATATTCCGTTTCACTGGGAAATGCGTCACAACACTGGAGAAAAGTCGTTTGCAACTTCCGGTTCACGCGGACTTTAATCAGAATACCTAGCAAAAGTTTCTCCTGCTCCAAGCTCATGGACACCTCCTACTCACACTCTCCGTCTCTGCAAGTTTCGGAAGGGAATGATTCAGATTTCTCATGCCACAGCCACTAGAAGACAGAAGGGTTGCTCATGTCACATCTACGTCGTCAAGCTCTGTTTGAGTCGGTTTGAGTCTGCGCGTCAGGAACGGAAGTCCTAAAAAATCGCTAAAAATGGGCTTCACTTGTCTCAATTGAGTTCCAATGAGATGGCTCTGTCCACTTCTTATACTGTCTATGCTGAGAAGATGATCAGTGCAGCCATCATTGTTTTGCATCAAAATGGCCTCATGCAGGGAAACTGCTGCAAAGAATATTGCACCTGAAAGAACCATTTACCAGATCATCAAGAACTTCAAGGAGAGACTTCAGGATGTCCCAGAGTGTCCAGCAAGTATCAGAACAGTGTCTTCCAGCTACTGAATCGTGAAACCACCAGAGCAGAGCTGCTCAATACTGGCAGCAGTTGGTGTGAGTTCATCAGTGAGGCAAAGACTTTTGGACCACAGCCTGGAGTCAAGAAGCCACTTTTCTCCTAGAAAAACATCAAGGACAGACTGAAATTCTGCAGGAAGTATAAGTATTAGACAGCAGAAGACTGGTGCCTGCATATACAGCCAATTGACACTTGTCGCCAGGATGTATCTCCTCCAAAGGATGGTATCAAAACGTCCTGCAAGAGTAACTTCTCCTAATGATTCAGGAGCAATTTGGTGATGATCTGTGTATTTTCCAGCATAATGGAGCACCGTGTCACAAGGCAAGATTGATAATGAAGTGGCTTGGAGATCATTACATTGAAATTTTGGATCCGTGGCCAGGATCTTAATCCCATTGAGAACCTGTGATCAATCCTCAAAAGGCCAGTGGACAAGCATATATCCACAAATTGTCAGTCAGGATTTGGCCCAGAAGAGTGAATTGCAGAGGTTATGAAGAAGAAGGGTCAACACTGTAAGACTCTTTGCATGAATTCTTTTTGTTCTTCTGCCAATAAAAGCCTTTAAAACTTATGAAATGCTTACTGTTATTTTCCAGTATACCATAAAACATGTGAAAAATAACCTACAAATACTGCAATATATCAGTGCCAATAGTTTTGGCTACGGCTGTACATTCATTTGTAAGAGATCCATAACATACACTCTCTTGTCTGTCTGTTTTAGTTTTTGTTGTTAGCCTATGTTTTTGTGTCATTTTAAAATAAAGCTAATTAAAATTGAGCTAAATTTCCATCCATCCTCCAAACCGCTTGTCCTCTGTCCTCCTCGCAGAGAGCCTATCCCAGCATCTCGGGTCACGGATGTTGGACACCCTGGACAGATGGCCAGTCCATCACAGGTGAGATAAATTTGTCAGGGAAAATTATTCTCAGGTCAGCATATGGTAATCTCGCTTGTCAGATGATGACATAAATTTACTTGGACAGTCTAGACTCTAGGGAAAGATCTCAGGGAAGGAGAGTAAAATCATATTGAGTTGGCGGTCTTCGTAACTAAATGAGCCTCTAACTCCCTCTTGTGGTGTGTAGAACATGGTGCTCTGTAAATGTTTTTCCAATTAGTTTACTGAATGAGGAATGCATTTTCACTGTAACTGGTTGCAGGTTACTTTTGGTACTATAACAATCAGGATGGATTATTTAGGCTTTATGATTTATAAATGACTCTCATTTGCAGCATTTTGTTTAACTTCTTCCTCAGTAGCCTAAGCATTAAAGTGTAATCAAAGAAAAATCTGTCATTTTCACAAATGAATTTATTTCCCTGATATATAGAACATGTATTTTTTAATTTGTTACAAAATACTTCCATTGCACAATCCCTTTCAAGGGACATGCAATATGCACTGCAATAACACTGACTTCTGAATAAAAAACCTATTGTGTGATTTTGATTCTAAACATCTGGCAGCATGTGTAGTTCATTTGTAATTTACTCCCACTTTATGCACACAGCATTGACGCCATTGACTTTCAAGACCAGTATCACCGATAACAATACCAATACCTAACTGATCTTTTCAATTATTTGTAAGAACAAAATAGGTAATTCTAGCCACTTAACATTATAGATTTGAAAGCCATGTTTTTCTAAAAACATTAAATAGGTCTAACTGCGAATTATTAGATTGTTTTTGTTTACACTCAGAAGAACTGTGGTAAAATTGTACCCTTGCTTCTCACTGGGGCAGTAACCTCAAAGGAAGGAACCATGGTTTCCTGCACACTTGGGCTATTTTGAAAATGGTTGCAGATTTTTGGGTACTTTTTTAATGTACTGTGGTCACCGAAAAGCTTATTTTTAGACAAATAAAAATGAAAGTAGATCCTTTTACTAATGTGCATCGATCCTTGGAATGAACTCTGGCAACCTGGAAAACATTGAAACAGTGAAACACTGAAACATCGGGAATTTTAAGGGAGGTTAATTGAGTTTGGCATTGTAGAGTTATTGCACATTGAATCTTGTTTAGACAAAATAAGATTTAATGTGGAGAGAAGGAGAGTGAATGAAGACAAAAGTGTGTAGCCTATTAATAATGGTCTTGCAAATTTGGGGTGGGGAAGTGAAAGGACAATACGTATTTTATGGCAAAATACTATAGCCTACAGATATAGTATTCTATGGATAGCTATATGTCAGCTATGTCACTGACAATGTTATTCATGTTTAGGCCAACAGACCTTCATCAACTAGCACCATTAATTTCTGACAAGAATTAAAAAGAGGCTGTGAGGGATATAATTACAGTCTGTTCAATGGATTGTGTTGTTTAACTGACAAAGTTCACAAAGTTCAGCTGACAAAATTACAGAAAAAAAAACCTCACATTTGACAAAAACTCCATAAAACAAGTTGTGAGTTGTGAAAATTACATGATGTAGGACCTTTTATACAGTGCGTGCCAATCAGACTAAGTTTATTGACTCGTTAGGTATCATACTGTAGCTTTGAGTTGGCCCACTGTCTTTGACTTTGAAAACCCCTAAATAGTTTTGAGTTGGCATTATGCTGGACATTTTTCTGGGATCTGGCAACCCTGAACATACCCTGCTGAGCCTATTACTGCGCATGAGTTCCTGCCTCAAAACTGAAACTAAAGCGCAGTGTTTACGTTCAAAAAGTGATAACATTGTTCTGAGTGACACTGTGATATTGGGCCAAAAGTAACACTCTTTATATTGTGCTTGTCTTTTGAAAAGAAGGTAGCCTATACTTTTTTCTTGAAACACGTTTCTTGACGGTTACGATATCGAGGCTCGCTTTTTGCATACTGGATGCGGTTGATTTCCCTGACAACTGAAAGACGCCATCGGCAGATAAAAAGATATGGCGAGCCCGCTAAAGGTAAGTTTGTTAACAGTCATGCAAAAACCCATTTAACTGTATTTTTCTTTATTATTTATGGCCTTAATTTCAGGGCAGTAAGTTTCAGGTAAAAACAAACAAACAACAACAAAAAAAACGTTCATACTTTGACTCTGCGCATATAGGTGTAGGCTGTTATGAGGTTCTTAAAGCTTGTTTAGTAGTCTTTTGACCCAGTTTGATAAATTTAAGGTGTTAAAAAATCTTACATTTGATAGTCTGCACCCTGTTTATAAGTCAACTATGATTATTACTTTCAAATTCATTGCAGATATTTACTGAAGTGAGACTTAAGATTGATCCAGCCGCCATTCCGACAAATTCAGTTTCAAGCATTCTTCATGGCAAGACAGTGACACTTAAACGTGAAGGTGCATATACAGTTGCCATCGGGTCATTCCAAGATATTGAAGATATCCATAGAAAGTGTATAACTACACGATCAACATATGATGGAAGTAGTAATCTAAAACAAGAGGAGATGCGTCCGAGGGACCACACTGCAGCAGGTCTGGGACAAGCTCAAAGTTACTCTTTAGTAGTTCAGCCAGTTCAGGTTGATGAAGTTGTAATGCGTTACATTCAAGAAAAGAAATCTAAGGAACTTCACATAATAGAAAATAGGAATGCAGTTTCCATAAATCAGAACAAAAGTCATGTGACTTTTACGTCCAAGACTGGTAAGAACATACAAGCTCAATTCGCACGAGAACAGTTTATAACATTATATCAAAAGACTGCAACCGGGCTGCAAACTAGGACATACGCTTACAGTCCAAATATTACTGCACTTTGCAGTGCAGAGTTTCCAGAGCTCTTAATCAATACAGATCAAAAGGGTCTGGAACTGACCGGCAGCTTCATCATCCTTGAAAGATTAGACACATTTTTGAATGGGAGTGCACAGCATAGAATGGGAAGAATGTATCCACAGCACCAAACCCCAAGAAAAGCAAAAGACGATGACATACCTAACAAGCAACCTGTGAAACAAGAGAAATCAACAGACCCAGCCAAAGATGAGACATGTCCAATTTGTTTGGATTCAATCAAGACACCTGATTACACAGTTTTAAGTAAATGCAAGCACAAATTTTGTAAAGACTGTTTGGCTAGGGCTTTCCAGTTGAAACCAGCCTGTCCGATATGTGGAGAGATATACGGCGATCTTACAGGGACGCAACCAAAAGGAGGAACCATGACTGTCTCAAGGGACAGCTCTTCTTTACCTGGATACAGAAAATATGGAACGATCGTAATTGCCTACTATATACCAAGTGGACGTCAGGGGGTGAGTATGAATGCAATGAAGTGTAAGACATTCTTCTGCTTTGAGCAGTTCAATATGACAACAATCAGTTACACGTCGGAGTCAGAGTCTTTTGATTACCTCATACTCTGCAGAATGAACACCCAAACCCAGGCATGGCGTACATGGGTGCGTCCCGCATAGCTTACCTCCCTGACTCAACAGAGGGGAACAACGTACTGAAGCTTCTGCAGAGGGCGTTTGACCAGCGACTCACTTTCACCATTGGATGTTCATCTACCACTGGAAAGAACGATGTGGTGACCTGGAATGACATTCACCATAAGACGTCTCGTGATGGAGGGCCAACGCAGTAAGTAAACCGTTTGGGTGTTCTCAACATTTTCTGGTGGTTACCTCATCTCAGACAAGCCCTATTAATTATCAGCATTGTTTAATCTTAAATTATAGCCATAAGTGTTGTAACTATGCTTTTGTCTTTGTAGTTATGGTTACCCAGATCCAGACTACCTGAAACGAGTACAAGATGAACTGAAAGCAAAAGGAATTTACTGATTTTAAGATCTTAACTTTGTAATCAATAAAAACACTAATAAAAAAGTAAGGTTATATTGCAGTCTCATGATGACCAGCCAATTACAGGCTTTTTTTTATTTTATTTTTATTTTTTTATTATACAGCCACTTTATATGTTTAACACAGTTTAGGATGTACTGTATAAATTGCCATGTTTTAGTTTGTAACATTGTTTCTCTCATGCTGCTTTATGGGATTAAAGAGTAGGAGAAGCAGTCACATTCTGCTTTAACTGTAAACCTTATAGTCAATACAATAAAGGATCACATCTACAGAAATTAGATTTTAAAGGCACAGTATGTAAGTTTTGCTGCTAGAGGTCACTTAATCAAAACAATAACAAAGGTGCAGTTTGATGATGCCGTGAAAGAGTGTGGAAAGCAATCAGTTGATGAAGCAAATGCTAATGAGAGACACACGCGTGATGAAATGAAATAGCCGCAAGTGCTGAATTTGACAAATTAAAACTGGGGGGTAAGGCAGCACTGTTTTACTTGGTCAAAACAATCATACGAAAATACATCTGAGTAAGTTATGTTATTACTCTACTACATTGCAGTAAGCTAGCTAGATCGATATTAGAATATCATAGATGAAAACTGGATGAATTGTGTTGCTAAAAGGAAAAAAATATTGTATGATAGAGAAAATGCTGCATTACAAATAAAGCTCTTATTTTGCTGTTAGCCACTTGACAGGATAGCATTGTCTCTGAGGCCCCGTTTACACGAAGGGAAGACGCAGATATTTCCCTGTGGTTTGGCCTCTCATTTACACGAAAACCCCGTTTTTATCTCAGAAAACGATTATTTCGAAAAACTCCGGCCAAAGTGGAGATTTCTGAGAACGCCGGTTATGTGTTGCTGTGTCAACTGGGAGAAACGGGGTTTTAGGTTCTCAAACGTCACATTATGCGCCAGAAAATGCTTAACGTCATGTGAACGCCCTAGGAAGTCGCTCGTGTTATTCATTGTTGTCGGTTATGAGGATTCAGATTGGCTTGCATGGCTTTATCCTTCTCCCTACACTGCCGCCCATAGGTTTGGCATAGTTATGATGGTGCTCGACGATGTATTTATGGGGGTTGATGTAAGGCCGTGTGTCCACCAAAGCGTTTTTTCACATAGCTGGCGTGTTTTTGTTGGGCATTGAATTGTTTTCAATGGGAGCGCCGCGTTTTTAAAACGCCATGAGCGTAGCGAGGCGCTGAACGTTTTTTTCACGCTGAAGCGCAGAGAGTTGAAGAATGTTCAACTTTGGGTAAAATGCTGCGCTCATCACTGTCACTTTTTACCCAACCGACCAATCACAGTGGAGGAGGGGCGGGACAAATACCACACCGACCAACTGTCACAAATTCTTTCTGTACAATGACATCAACCAGCAGAGCTAACCGAACAAAATGGATGAAAAATACATTTTTAGTATGAAACAAATTATCTGCGTACAAGTAAACTGTGCTGCGGATATTCTGTATCATAGCAACGAAGCGTCTCAACTGAAAAAAAAAAAAAACGCTCTCAAGCACCCACAGCTAGGCGGTTTCAGCAGAGCATCTAGCGTTTTCAGCTGGCTAAAAACACTTTGGTGGACACACGGCCTAAGTGACACCTTTTTTGAAAATGATGTTGTGTGCACGATGTTATTATTGAAAACGGAGGGGGGGGATATTTGTTTCTCTAAATACTCGGCTATGTGTAAATGTGGCCTTAAACCTGTACAAGTTTCTTTCTTCTGTTGAACACTAAACAGGAGTGTCACGATTTGGTTATGTTTCATGTTCGTTTCATGTCTGTCATGTGATCCCCTGTTCAAGTCATGTGATCCTGCCATGTGTTCCCTTGTCCGATGTGTCATGTTGTCATTGGTTCATTGTTCACAGGTGTCCCTTGTCTTGTCATTGGTCTTGTGTGTATTTAAGCCCTCATGTTTGCCATGAGTCTTTGGCAAGTTTTGATTCACTGTAACCACAGTTGGTAAGTGTCATGTCAATGTTTCATGTTTTTGAGTCCATGCCATGCCCTCAAAAACATGAACATTGACGTGACACTTACCAACTGTGGTTACAGTGAAACAAAACTTGCCAACGACACATGGCAAGCATGCCATGCCTTTGTTTTATGTTTGATCTTGTTATGTTCGTAAATAAACTGCACTTGGGTTCTCTCTACAACTTGCCCTTCAGTGGAACACTTTACACTGAGGCACATAAATCAAGAAAATGAGATTCAAACAATTAAGACGAACTGTTTTGAACTATATAACAAACAATTCGTTTTCTGTTGATAAAAGCATCCAAACAGTTGCTCGCCTGTCTAATAAAACACATTAGAGCGTCTTTGGTGTTTCCATGGATTCTACGGAAGTAAATCGAGGGTAACGCTGATGTGACGTCATTGACAGGCAACGCAATGGCCCGTTACACTGGTTAAAATTGCAGATTTCACTTTGCAAGTGCATGTCAACTTATTCTACCAACCCTAACTCCTTATTCTACTACCCATAACAGTCTACTAATACTCTGAGAGTTAGTTGAATGTAGGTGCAATGTTACTTAATCAACAGAATGTTTAAAGGTGAACATCAAAGTAAAGTCTAACTGACTTTCCTGTGCCAAATGTCCTGGCTTTCAGCCAGTTCAAGTCAATGATTGACCTTTCCTAACACTGATTTGCAGAGATATGGCTTAATTAGTAACATATATGATTTTGTGAGAGAAACAACCATAGGAACACTTGGAATAATTTTTATTTTGTGCTTCAGAGGACAGACACTTGAAATAAAATTCCTCTCTGTTCCACAACTTTATGCTAAATTATTGTCATGCACCGGTTCTTTCAGGCACTTTATGGTAGTAAAAAATGAACATCTGCATTGCGTTTGGAAACTGATCAAAGGTAAGTGGGGCTAGGTGGCACACTTCTGTGTATGAACATCTGATTTCAGTTATAAGGAAAAAAAGACAAAAATGTGTAAATTATAGGCAAATTTGAATTTAATGAACATAAACAGATACATAAGCTACTATTTCCATAACTTGTAAAAAGCCAAAAAGCTCGATCTGTTCGCAAAATAAGGAAAAAGTAAAAACGTACTACAGAAAATATTTGGCCTCCTGTGTTGCTGTGGCATTATTTACAATATATACAGTATTTTCACATATGACAGTATTGTCAATTTTGCCATTAAATCCTTATCTATCTATAAGGCACCAAATGCTAATAGCATGATCTCTCTTTTTTTACCAATTTGTGCAGAAAATGTACAAAACTATACAAACAGAACTATAACGAACAGTCCATAACAATGAAGGTAAAGTAACAAAAAAAAGTTGAAACAATTATGATATAGTTATGTGTACATGCATGTAAGAACTAACCCCTATTTTAATCCTTTAAAGAGATATTTTTTTATAGCTGATCAGATTGTGGATTTGATGGAATACTCATTGTAATAAATCTGATTTACATCCCTTTTTTAGTAATGACAAACTTGACAATGCGTGACAATGATTATGTAAACTTTCACTTTAGATTAAATGTAATATTGAGCAATCAATTGAATCTACAATGGAATATATTGCAAGTGAATATCATGTGGATTTACCAGTATTTCAGAGTCCCATGGAAAAATACAAAAGACTTTTCTGCACACAAAATGATCAATACTACATATTTGACGTGCCCATTTTTTAATAAAACCCATAATTCTGCCCATAAGTGAGAAGTGTTGTGGTGCTACATCTCGACTATGTAAAAGTTGCATTTCCTCAAATAATATTTTTTAAACAATTTAATGAATTTTAATCAAATGTGTTACCTTTATGCACAGGTTCTAATTTCTATGTTGGGTGATCGTTCTCAAAAATGATTTAAACGACTGAAAGTAAAGTTAACAACCACACAGGTGTCTAAACATCACTATAAATAATTGCAAAACTTGAACAGAACACTCACACATTTGAACCTTCTGTTAATACATTACAATGTAAAAACAACAAGCAGCAAACACGTATTCTGCCTTAAAATCACCTTACAAAAAAGATTTATATTGAAAAGACAATTTACAATTGGGTGTCGATTTTGTCCATTATCAAAAAAGTCTGTAACCATACCAAGGAAAACAAGTTGTTTGAAAACGTCAGGAAAGCAGCATGCATTTTATGTTTAGTTGTTGCTGCCGAATATATAAAGTGTTTCATTTTTTTACGTTTTAATCTTTTTTATATAGTTGGTATAGTCACTCACCAAATGTTACAGCAATACTGTATATTTAAAATGATCAAGTTAATGAAGTGGCAGGTTCGGTAAATCTGGGCAAATTCTAAACTGAGGCCTTTAGAAATTGTAAACTGACAGCTACTTTTAAGTAGCATGACATATAAGCTGTAGCACAGGGATTTTGTTTTACACTACATTTGTCAAAGCTCTTCGTCAGCTGTAAATGCAGTCAAAATCAGGAGTTGCTCGCTCGTGTTCAGCACAGTCAAACAATAAATACATCTGTCTTTGAAAGGCATTTAAGATTATATGGAAGTTTGAAACTATCATACATTAAGAAAAATAAAGTGCATATACAGTAGACACCTTTTGTATACACAAATTAATGTACTTTAACAAGTACAGCTCTTAGTAAACAAGGTCAGATGGTGCATATCCACACAGGAATATTGTATTTTCTCCAAGAAAGTCTCAAAATACTGTACTTCTTCAAAGTGCTTTCATTTTTTGTATCTTTACAAAAAATAAGTAGTCCATCAGTTGAACTGAGAGACATACCATGCTCTTTCAAAATGTACCTTGTATTTATAAACTTAGCAAAATGCTAATAGTTTGAATAGCCAGTGTAAATATGCATGTATCCCAGGGGAACAGTATAAATAGTGTATTTTGAAGATTGTGAATATCCTTTTTGTTGTATGTCTGTGTGTTCTGTGGTTACCAAAAAATACATGGAATTGGCCTCCTACGCTCAAATGTCCAGCTTTGGGAAAGAGGTCAAGGCAGCGGTATTGTGTTCAAAATCTTTCATCCAGTAGCCGTTTGATTGCCGATGACTCGCAGGATCTCCCTATGAATACCAGGGTCCTGTGTGTTTATACTTGTGTCACCTACCTGTCCGTCCTCATAACTAGTTGACACAGAGAAAAAGGAGAGTTTCGGTTCAATTTCAGTTCAGTTCTTCAGCTAATAACAAACTCATCAGATGTGCTGCTTTCTATGTTCTGATTGTCAGTTTGGGAGATACAGACTCAACGTTTTTACAGATACACATTTAGCAACACAGATATATATATATATATATATATGCTGAGATAGATTTAAATGTACTTACACAAAGAAAAAACGTGTGCAGACATGATCTGTATTTGGAACTACCCAGATGTCACCATGCTTGTGCAGGTCAGGAGATGTAATAGCTGTTATATAAAAGAGAGAATATTACCTTTTTGTTTTTTTAAAGATTACAGATGAAGATGTAAATCTGTGTAAAGGCAGTAAGGTCAAACATGAACCTTCACATAAGGCTATGCATTTCAGGTTGCGGCTCTGCAGAAACTGGGGGTTCTGGCCTTTCTTCTGTGACTGAAAGCAAAAGAAATGTTGTGGACCAACAGGTTTCAGATACCAAGTATGTTTGATAAAGGTCTTGAAGAAGAAAGTCATTCAACTTATGATTTTGTGTCAGGTGCTTAAAAAAACGAAATACATTCAATACCTGCAAATTAATATTGGTCTTGTTGGCAGCAGTTTCATCTTTTGAAGCAACTTTCTGCTGTTTTTTATTCATCCCTATGTGGAAAAGCCACAGTATGAATAAAAACAGCATATTCACATGTAACAAGTTTTTAAAAATATATGTATAATACTTTTTTTGTTTTATTGTGCATATAGTCAAGTACAGGACACATCAGTATCAAACATCTTGGAAGAAGATTTTAAGACCTGAGTAGCCAAAGGATATGCTTGATAATGGACTGAGATAGATTCCACTCCCATAGATAGCGCCATGGAGCTGCAAATAAAACAATGATTTAGTATGCAAACCATGTTTTACTTTTTCTCAAAAGGTGAAGTGTGTCTGCTTAACTAACCAGAAACTTCATACGGTTTCTATACACCACACCACACACCGCTCTGCACATTTTGTATGTCTTTCTTTTCTGTCACACTTACTGTCTCAATCAGCACC
The DNA here is from genome assembly GCF_964197995.2 of Scardinius erythrophthalmus. Lineage (NCBI taxonomy): Eukaryota > Metazoa > Chordata > Actinopteri > Cypriniformes > Leuciscidae > Scardinius > Scardinius erythrophthalmus. Next base: position 28,273,127 of record NC_138225.1, read on the forward strand.
CTAAATTCAAAGGTCGTGAACAAGTATATCATGTACATTAATTCGGGCACTGATAAGGACAGTAAAGGACGCTGGCTCACAACACATTTGGGACACCGATGACTCTATTTCCAGCGACATGACAATGTTTTCATTGCACAACATCACAACTGGTATTTTTGAACAACAGCAGAACTTTTTAATGTTATTTAAAGCTTGTTACATACTGTATGTGTGAAAGCAAGATTATGTTCTCTGTCTAACGATGCATGTTTATGCAGACAAAAAATTAAATAATGGTTTGTATTTTAAAAAATATCTATTGCGTGTCATTGAGTTCCCTAGTGGAAAATAAATATACTAAAATGTATTTGAAATACATTTATTTTATGCTAAGTATATTACAGATACATTTACATATTTATGTACTTAATATAAATACCCTGCAATTGTACTGTTGGTATACTAAATTGATATACTTAAAGTCTGCTAAACTGTAACAACTAATTTTGTACATAATGCACTTTAGTTATCCAGAAATAGTGCTGAGGTCCAACTAAAGATATACTTAAGTATATGTGATTGTGCTAAAATGGAACTATTGCAAAATATACTTTCGGTACACTTTAAGGGCCCTATTTTAACAATCTAAGCGCATGGTCTAAAGTGCACGACGCAAGTGCACTTAGGGCGTGTCCGAATCCCCTTTTGCTATGGTTTAAAAGGGTTGTCCCTATTCTCTTAATGAGTAATGGGTGTGTTTTGGGCATAACATGCAATAAACCAATCAGAGTCTCATCTCCCGCTCCCTTTAAAAGTCAGCTGCGCATGCGCCATGGCGGATTAGCTAATTACATGGCGGAATTTGCAAGCAGAAAGACTGAACGCTTCTTCGGAGAGGAAATGGATCTGCTCGTGCACAAGGCTAAAGCACACAAGCCGACCATCTACGGGACAAGCCGGATTCCACCATATCTTTATGTACACTATAATAATCTTTTACATTGTAATACATTTTAATATTTGGCATGTTTGTGTGCTGCTGCGCATCCCTGTGTGTGTAATGCACATGCGTTGTGCATCCGCCTATAGGCGCATATTACTAATGCGCTCTTTAAATAACAAAAAAAAATAACTTACTTTACTTTATTGTTTATTTTTACAGGGACAATGCACAATTAAGAGTAATTGCACCAGAGTTAGCTAACAGCTAGTATATTGCGCCATTGACTTTAGACCAGGTTTCAGTTGGTCAATGGCACAGTCTATTACAGTTGCCATAAAATAGCAACGCGCCAACAATGCGCCTGAACACACCTCGTTTTCAGACCATCACGCCCATGGGTGAACAGATGGGCGCAAATGCATTTGCTATTTAAACAATGTGGCGCAGGACGTGAAAATGATAACTGCTTCAGGCTGAAACTAGCAAAAAAAACACTTGCGTCGTGGCTGGCGCTGCATTGTGCCGGGTGTATGATCATAGGGCCCTAAATATCTTACATTTAAAAGAGTTCATACTGTCCTTACTAATAGTGATATTAAACACCTTTTAGACTTGATATTAAGAAATGTGCATTGTGCAATAAAGAAGAACTCCAAATAAAGTTTAATCATAATATTTATATCAGTAAGTCTAAAATGATATGTCAATAAATATGTTAATGGATTTGTAGTATACTTCGTATGAAATAAATGTATTTTGGTATAGGTTTTTTTCACTAGGGTCGGCTTGTGATTTATGTTCTGTGCTTTAGAACTTCTGTTAAGGGAGCATAGTGAGCATCAATGCTCGCTGGTTTTTACAGTGCATTGCAGGACTTTTTAGGGAGCAGCGTTTCAGTGCACTGGAAGGATTTTGCGACAGAGAAATCTCTTAAAATGGCTGACACCCTGATCAGTACCCTGATAACTGAACTAGGGAGCTGATTGAGACATACCCTTGGTTCAGTTCATGGAACTCACACCTAGTGAGCTGATGATCTAAATCAGGTGTTCAATAAGGAATTGAAAATGAAATATGAAAATACATTTTCATACAAAATGTGCAGAGCAGTGGCTCCCCAGAACCAGTTTTGAAAAACATCGTCGTACACAACTGACATTGCAGATCGTTTTTTCTTCTAATAATAAATAAACCTCTAACAGTGTTCAGAAAATTCACTATTAAATTATTAAACTACTAAAATTTCAACTATTAAAGGGATAGTTTTGTCATATTTACTCAACCTCAAGTTGTTCCAAACCTGTACGGGTTTCTTTCTTCTGTTGGACACAAAAATAGATATTTTAAGGTAACCAGACAGTTGACGGTAGCCATGGAAATCCATAGTAGGAAAAAAAATTACTATGGAAGTCAATGGCTACCGTCAACTGTCTGGTTACCTTAAAATATCTCTTTTTGTGTTCAACAGAAGAAAGAAACCCGTACAGGTTTGGAACAATTTGAGGGTAAGTGAGGGTTTCATTTTTGGGTAAATTGGACTGCATTTATATAACGCTTTCACAGACCCTTCATTAAAAAGATCATCATTTGTGTTCCGAAGATGAACGAAAGTCCTTGGAACGACATGAAGGTGAGTAATTAATGACAGAAGTTTATTTTTGGGTGAACTATCACTTTAAGATGTTTACATAATGCATTATGCATAAATATACTATCACATCATATTTCCACAATAAAACCACTGGCTTCGTCCAAACTTCATCCCAGTTTTATTACATTAAAAACTGTATCTGTATCACAATTAGAAATAAGTACCTGAAGCCTTGTGTTTGATGCCACAACCAAACCATTCCTCAAAATGGAGTGCCAGTTTTCTATGTGTGATCCACTGAAAGTGATAGAAAGAGAGATAGAGAGCCAGTCAGTTTGTCTTTTTTTAAACTGAAAAATTAACAACTACTGTTCTCAAGTCAGCAAGAAACTTCACACCTGTACAGTTGTGGTTTTAATTAAATTTGTGCAAAAGACAGATTTGAAACCTATTCTATGACTCAAACAATCTATGGGGCTGTTATATGCTTGAATCTTATTGGTTGACGAACGTTCTAAGCCAGGTGTGCAATCATTTTCAGGGAAAAGCAAGGCTGATGTATTTACATGTCCTTGTACATGTACATGTCCTGTTCTTGAAGCAGATAAACTTACAGTTTCGCTATTAGTAGAGACGCTGGTGCCGAACACTGTTGAGAGACGTACAGACTCAGGTAATTCACACACGCTTAATTCTCTCTCTGCTATCAATGGCTCAAGCCTCCATTACTAGCTCTAAAATTTCGTTTTGGAAGGCGTGGGATGAGATGAGTAAGAAATTAGTCCTACACACGAGCGTTTTAAGGATGAAAACCTGACAAATGTCTTGAAATACAACATCTGAACAATGTCTTGAGGTGTGGTAACCGCACTGTGGTAACGCCGAATAACTGACTCCGGTTCACTGAATTATTCGAAAATAAATAACGCATAACTCCTTTCTCGTCGTGGCCGCATTACCACCTCGGGTGTGCATTATTTTAGAATAATTCAATGTCCCGTCGTCAATTATTCCTTACATATAGTTTGCTGCACAGCTGAATCGCAACTGAACTGGTTACGACAGCTGGAACCGACTTCCTCTTATTGCGACAGTGAAATGCACTGCAGATTTAGTATATTTAATATTAGAGGACAATCACAAAGCCATGAAGAATATAAAGTGAGAAAATGTCTTTTCTGATACAGTAGGTCTTACAGTGCAAACCTGGCTTGTGGCTACAACATTTGTTCAGCACACCCACAGACCATTCAGACTGCCTGATTCACATTGCACACAAAACTGCCAAGAGCTCCAGCAAGACAGATATTATAATATACTTTGGGAACAGCTAAAAAATATTTTACTTATGCCCTGTTGTACCCCAATCACGAATTTATGAATTAGTAATGCTGTGGGTCAAATTTGATTTAAGGATACAAAAAGCTCAGTTTCTTAGGTGTTTAAAATGGAACTTACTGAAAAGCAAAGGTACTCCCAAAGAGGCCTTTGGCAGTTCTAAAGTTGGATTCTTTGGCTGGCGGACTGCTGAGCAGGAGGAACTGATGGGGTGTGTGCATGAACTTCAGTTGCTGTTGTGGTAGAAACAAGATATAAGAGCATATACTTGAGACGCTAAGCCTAAATCATTTTCTCTGCTTAAAACTTTGAAAAGTTTCACAGTGCCTGTGAATTTAAAACTCTCTTCAAAAATACAGAAGAACTGAAAGATGGCTTCTAAAAGAGTCATGGTTCTCTCTTAGGGAGGTAATGCCAGCAATTCAATGAAAGATTAATCATTATGCGTCTAACTCAGATGATCTTAACCTAGATCAGAGACATTTTCACATTCTTGTGGCATTTGCAGAAACATTTATGGAAATCATAACAAATGCTTAAGATAGATACAAGACTTACTCTAGTAACAGGAAGCTTCACTATGTGTGATCTGTTACTGGATATCACCCTGTAAAAAAAATGGATTTATCAACCAGATACTCCATTAGGTTTGAAACCCTCCGCTGCAGGACTGTAGATGCATTTAAATACTGTATATGCGTGATTGTATGTCACATGATCATACTGACTGTCCAAGGTACAACAAAGATGGATGCACACACTCTCCATGACTATGTAATTAGAGCTATTATGAGAGCTGACTGTCACATTTACACATCATTAAAATGCAGGAGCGGAGTAGATAATGATTGAAGTGTCATTCAGTCATACCACTGCAGTAGAGGGTGAGCCAAAGGATCGTGCTTGTCCATTTGTCTCTTTATCTCCAGATATGGAGCCTGTGCAGAAAAAAACAGCAACAATTAAAATGTCTAAATGCTCCTCCATTAGGAATCAAAGCACCGGCTGATTACTCTGAAGACTTATGCTATAAAAGATACAGGGATTGTGATTTGAACAACTAGGGCTATCAATTCAATCTGTTAAATATAATATTTTGCAGAACATTTGTTTTTACTGTTACCATAAAAAGTATATAAATACTTTTATATACAGTATACATTTATAAAATGTTATAGTATATAAAAAAAAGGGTAGTGTAGTGTGGCTACACTTTATTTTAAGGTTTTGTAATTATACATTTAAGTACTGAGTAATATTAATTAACTACATGTACAGTAATTACTTTAGGGCTAGGGTTTGGTTTAGGGTTAGTTGCATGTAATAATCATGCATAATTTATAGTTATTGCTATAGCAACTACATGTAATGTGAAACAAGGACACTGTAAAATAAAGTGGTAACAAATGAGTATATTAAATTATTATAAAAATACATTCATTATTTATAACATAGCATACATAACATTCTATATATTATATATTTTATGTCATTAAAATAGTTAGATTTTAATTGATTGACAGACTTAAAAACAATGTAACAACCTTAGAACAAACATTCTCCTGTTGTAAATGTCTGGTCGATACCTGGGTCATTTCTCTGATAGAGGTGATACTGTCAAGTGCTCTCATCACTCGGTCATAGTCCTTTTTCTAAAGAAGAACCCAAACACTCAATGTAATATTCCTTCATGAGTAGCAGCATTACACAAAAAAGACGGGGTAAAAGCTAAACGCTCTAAGTGTTTTAAGTACCCTAGGGTTGAAGGCAAGTGCTTGTGAGTCATTGGGATCCACCACAGAGGGATATGGCTCAAAAATGACAACTTTTCTCGGAGACTCCAGTGCAGATCGGCACATGGAGACCAGTAGGTCTACAACCTGTTGCCACAAACAGAGATTGTTAAGCCATTTGGTTAGAAGGTTCTGTACAGAATGACTGCATGAATTTTGTGTTTGATTGTTTACCTGAGCACCAGTGGCAATCTCATCAGCAGCCTCATTCATGACCCCTAGAGTTTGGAAGGCGAATACACACAACTCTCTCTCACACACTGTGGGCTGCAGGACACATGTAAACAAGCTCATTAGAACAGTAAATTATAGTATCAATCCTGGATTAATATAATCACATGTAACATAAATTGGCTCACTTTTAGTTTGACAACTATCCGCAAAATAATATGGCACAAAAATATGAAAAAAAAAGAAAAGAAAAACATCTTTGATTGTGACATGAAGGCATAATATGGTATGAGGATCATTTCTAAATCTTTTCAAGCTAAAATAATCTCTTTCTATTTTAAACATAAACAGAGGCTGTCTAATATGAAATATAGAAAAGAACACAGGCTGTGTTCAAGTTCAAGTTGGCTTTTTTTGAAAGAATTAAGACTTTAACTCTGCAAGGATGCATTAAATTGATCAAAAGTGACAGCGAAGACATTTATTATGTTACAAAAGATTTCCATTTCAAATAAAATATTATAATAAAACTGTTTTTAGCCTGTCTTGGAAAACTTTGGAAAACATTGGAAAATCTTACCAACCCCAAATTTCTGAAAGGAAGTGTATACTTTTAAATACTCGGGTATAAATATAAGAGAAATCGCAGGTGCCTTAAATGATTCATTCACACCATTAACCAATCCAAGATTGCTTGTAGAGCAAACAGACTTACTCTGAGCATTGGTCCATTTTGGAACACATGAGGTTCATCGCAGACCACACAGAACTCATTCAGTACAGGGATACGCTGTTCTGCATACTCCATAGTCTGCAATTGTAAGTCAAGTAAACACATGTAGCAACCATTCAGTGCATTTGCCTCCTCTATAACAGTATGACAGCATTAGTGGCTACCACAAGAGCTCTACCCAAACAAGCAGGACAGTTCATCCAAAATTAAAATATTTTCATCATGTTTGGAACATTTGATTCAGTCTTGTTCACAAGAATACTAATGACTAAAAAATGTCAACTACCTCAACCAACCACATGCCCTCAAGCTCAGGTTGCTTCAGAAAGAGGATGTTGCATATATTTGCAAGTAAAAGACTGTTAGACTGTAAAATACTGTTTGATTAATGAAATAAGGCAGAGGGGGAAGTGAAGAAATTTATTTTTACCTGAACAAGGAAGCCTCTGTCTCTGACTGGAATGGATTTGGCTCCGTTGTTTGGCTACTCAAGAAGACACAGAAAAAGAGTCTCTCAAAATTTTGTTAGCTAAACACACAAAGTTGTTTTCACCGTCTCAAGTCAAACATTCCATTGTGGGACAAAATGTCTCAAATATTAAATTTATCTCTCTGCAAGATTTTTTTTTTATAGATCTCTCTCCTTGGCCTGTAAAATTCACTCATCTCTGCCTGGTTGGAGCAATTCACTGTGAATTTGTGTTCACTCTTATTTTTGCTGTATATATATATTCTGTTATATACTCTCGTATCTCTGACCAAAGCCGAACCGAACAGGCAATCAAATTAGGCAAATCCTAAATATGTTACCTCAAGGAAGTATGTTCATAAGATGCAATCCCAAGCATCATTACCTGAGGTGTGGAAGATAGTGATGGGGCCAGGATGCCGATTAGCCCTGAGGTAAGGGAGAGGCGTCTGCTCTCGGTGACAGGCTCTTTAAAGATGTCGCTTTTCTTGTCGCCCATCTTGGTGCTGCTGGAGTAGGACCTGCTGAGCAGACGGTGGTGGTGCTTCAGGCCGTCCAGCTCTTCAGTCCGCACACTGCCCGAGCAGGAGCGGCCCAGGAGCCGGTGAGGCTTTAAAGCACCGCCATCGCTACTGCCAGCAGCATGTTCGCAGCGAGGCTCGGCCACGCTCGACCGCGGCGACAGTTTATGAGGCCGCAGTGGCGGGCAGTCCTCTGGTTTCACAGCGGTCGAGCAGGGCCTTGGCAGGAGCCGGTGGGGCTGCTTGAGGGGCTGATGTTGCTCCATCCGCGGGTCACTGGAAAGGGAGTGACCCAAAAGCTTGTGCGACTTGCCGACACAGCCGTCCATTTCTGGCTTCACTGTGCTGGAGCATGTTCGCCGTAACAGACGGTGGGATTTTGACACGCCATCCTGCTCGGGTTTGAGCTTCTTTTTGCTCTTCACACAGCCAGGAGGAGGGTAGCTGGGGGATCTGAGTTTGCACAAGCACAGCACATTAATCACACTACAGGAATTATGGAACAAAAAAGATGTTGTGCAATTATGCTTGTGCAAATCCTGCACATTTCAGAATGCTTTATTGGCTGATTCACAACAGTTTTATTTTTCATGTTGAGGTCTGCATACTGTAGTTCGCAAAGGGAATGCGCATTTCTTCTGCTAATGAACTATAGTAGGTCATGCCTCAGTTAATGAGATACAAAGAATTAGGCAATGCTGACAAATTGCTTTTCAGTTTTCTGCATCATCTTGATTTTCATTTTATTATTCATAAAAAATACACAGGTAGTAAGGCATTCAGGTAAGATATCCTCTTTATGACAAGCAATATTTGCGAATCCATTGCCACATTCTCAAAATCTATTTTCTCAACATTATAGTCCAGTTCAAACCTGCTTGCCACCTTGGAGTCTTTCCAGTTCAATGAAACATTTGTGTGAATTAATTGTTCCTACAGTTCTGGGTTTAAAAGCGCTTCAAAGAGGGATAATAATCTCAGGATTGTCCAGTATCGGTGTAGCTGAGTGACTTTTTTTTCTTACCTGCGTAGCGTTGAAAAAATGTGCAGGGGAGACTTCACCTTCTTCTCTGTTTGCTTTTTGCCGTGTGGGTTGATGAGTTTATCTTTGCTCTGACACTTCCACTGCTGTGTGACAAAGGTTTGCATTATTCTGCCAAGAGAAAGCACACTCACGTTAAACGGACCAAGAAAACCCGATATTACATAAAAAAAAAATCTAGTATTTTCTTACTTTTTCAACTGATGTCCAAGTCCAAATCTGTCTTTTGAAGAAACTTGAAACACATCAACAGTGGGAACTGGAAAAGGGACATGAAGTTCAAATCAAATAGTATTGCAAAACAAAGTACCACATAATGTAACCGTTTGCTACAGACGTTTGATTTAGCCATCAAAGTATTTGAGAGGTTTTTAAAAACACTGGAACAGAAGGTCACTCTGAAATGAGCCACTTATGATGAGTAATATCTTGGCAGGAGAACAAGAGCAGGCATTACAGCCATGTCCAAGTAACTTTTTTCTCTTTCTCTTGCAATCTGAACTGAAGTAGCCATGTTCTTGAGTCAAGCAATTTTAAACAACTCTACAATCAACAGAGACGTAAGGGCACTCTCACCAAAAAGAACAATTCATAGTATTTATGCAAAAGAAACAACAAAAACCCAATCTAACAAGGTAAGTGTGCCAAACAAGTCTGTGTTAACGGAATCTCATCTGATTGTATAGTCTTAAATTCAGGCTTACCACAGGGATGTGTATTATCACCTCTGCTTTTCTTTGTTTATATAAATGAACTTCAATGCAACAAGGATGATCTCACTTCAATCAAATAAGCTGATGACTTGGTTTTCTTGCCAAACGGACACAAATTCAACACGTGTTTAACTAATTTTGAGTATATTAAAAGTCTTTTACAATGGTTTGATCACAGTCATCTACAATTGAACATTGAGAAGACAAAGGAATTATGCTGTGGGAATCAAAATAGGACAGGTACAGCTAGCATTTTATATGAACAAGTTATTATAAAAGGTGTAAAGGTAGAGCAAGTTCCAAATTCTTATTCCAGGAAAATGTGGACCATATACATAAGAAAACAAGACAGCGTTTTAAGTCTACTCAGACATTTTAGTAACGATAGGAGGGTCCTAACCATTGTTTGGTTCGATGATCGAAAGTATTTTAACATATAACATTGTTTCGTGATATGGCAATTTAGTAATGAGACAGAAAAATGAAGTAATACAAGTAATTTACAAAGCAAATAAGATCACCGGCCAGAAACAAAGTACGTTGCCAGAGCTGTTTTCACACTTTATGGAAAAAAAGGCAATTCAGACCAAACCCATCCCCTCCACTCCTGTTTTGAGGCCCTCCCTTCATAAAGGCCCTTTCACACTGGACGCGATTTTTACGCACGAATAATTCGCGCGATGATTTTATTTTTTGATCAGCTGTTTGTGTAATGAGTGCTTTCACACCGAACGCGAATGTGCTGCGGCGAAAAAACGACTTTTTTTTTTCGTTTCGATGTCGATTTTTTTTTTTCCTTTTGCGGCGACAGAAAAGACTTCAGCCAATCATATACTACAAGGACAATGATTGTGTGGCGTAGCATTGCCAACCAACTCGGTTATCACGACTGTGAGTATGTTGTGTGATAGTTTTAGTTGTTGTATAGTCCTGTGCTGTGTTGGCTAGAAGGCTAAACTACATTTGGGATAGAAAGCTAATCGTCAAAGATAGAGATAGAGACCGTGTTTACGTGGCTCATGTGATGGGTTTTGACGCGAACTATTCGCACACGAACTATTCGCTTTTTCGTTACGCATCCGGTGTGAAAGGGCCTTAAGATTTATTTTTTTTATGCAAGTGTCAAAGATTAATTTCTGTCCAGGAAATCTGAACAGACAACAAAGTCAAACAAACAAACTTGTCTAATGTTGTTAACAGCACAATGATTTGCATCAAGTTGTTAACTGCATTTATGGTTAGGGTAAATTCAATTAAGTGTTTCTCACCATTTCTTTACCCTCCCAGCCCTATCTGTAAGGCTCAAGTACCCCTTTATTTTCTTTATAGAATAAGGAATATCCGAATAGAAGAAAGTTTTGAAATGTCAAAGTCTAATCACTGTTGCCAAAAATCTACCTCTATTTGGTGTCTTTCTACATATATGTGCAAATATAATGTAATTCACACAAATTGAAAAAGTACAAACATTTTCTTCTTTACTAAGTAAAGTAACTGAATGTGCTATCCTATTAATAAAAAACCTCAAGATTAACTCATTTTACTCATTCTAATTTTAACAGCATTTTTTATTTTATAAAACATGACTTTTATAAGTTTAACTATGTTAAATCTAAATCTAAGTACCCCTGGTTGGGAATCAAAGCAGTAGATGTTTATAAGATAACTTTATAACAAAGTTTGGTTGCTATTTTGTGTATATGTGTGTGTGTGTGTGTGTGTGTGTGTGTGTGTGTGTGTGTGTGTGTGTGTGTTCCAGTATTTCCATACATTATCAAACTAAATTATGTTTTTGTTTTGTTTTTGGTAAGGGTTAGGTTCAGGGGTAGGGTTAGGATTTGGAAATAGAATGTGAAGTTTGCACAGTATAAAAAGCATTGAAGCGTCCAACTCTGCCCAACTCGGTGTGTGTGTGTGTGTGTGTTCTAACCTGGTCCATTCAGATATTGTGTGAGGGAGCAGTGAAGCCGCACAATAACAGGTTCACTCCGGATCACATCCCAGGCAAGTGCAATCTCCTCCTATGAACAAATGCTGCATTTCAGTTTCACATAGTACAACAGACACACACAAAAATAAATATATAAATAAAAACTATATGGTCATCGTCAGACACTGAACACTTACATCGAGGAAAGTGACATCAATGTGTAGGTCGATGTCCACATCATCAATTGCACCATATTCCCTATATTTTGAAGGGGAAAAAATATAATTCCTAATTTCATCTTGGACAAAATCATTTCTGATAGTAAGATTATAATCTTTGTTTACAGCAGCTTTTATAGTACATATTCATTAAGACTAGAAAATTACAAGAATATATCACTCAGCCAAATATGTTGTTGACAAAGCTTTTAGGGATTTGAAGGGAATTCACAACAAATTTAGACATGATGAAGCAGTTCTCTTTGTTTATACAGACGGCTTACAAAACATTTTACTGGAAAAATTTACACAAACTGTCATTTGCACACTGTTTTAAATAGGTTGGGACAAATAAAGACATGACTCTTTTTTATCAAGGAGGTTGAATGCAAATTTTCGAACACAATTTCTAAGCAATTTGGCTACTGGTCATCATCCAATACCCTGTGACAAAGTGGAAAAAGGAAAGTCATCTCAGATGAAGAGCAAGTAATTACATTTGATTAAAAATAACTGTTTTCTTGGGAGAAAAGCATGTTGTTATCGTTCATTAAATTTTTATTTAATATTAGAAAAATTATTACAAAATTTATTAAGAAAGATTGCAGAATAAAATATAAAACCAGGTGAAATTATTTCTTAAATGAGTACGCAGGTACACTTGATGTTGAAGGGATGCAGCTTGATGCTCCAGCTCTGCTGCTCCACTTCTCTCAAAGCATTTATTTCTCATAAAAGCATTGTGATGAGTTTGTAGCGTTGCTCTGGGCTAACTGTTACCATGGTTACACCTCACTCCCAAATGCAGCCGCTGTGCCTCAAAAGCAAGAGGTTTGAGAAAAGAATAATCCTCTTTGATCTGTCTATGCAACAGCTTGCATACAGCATATAAACACACACTCATGCTCCGACACATGTAAACACACAAAATTACACAATTACTAAGGTAAAAAAAATTCAGAGGAACATTAAGGAGTCATTTAAGAAGTGTTTTACCAAACACGTTATACAATGACCATTAAAGCAGTTTTGCATTTTCAATTAATTCTACTTCAACGAATAGGCAAAAGCATTTAGTGGGATGTGTCCTGGAATTATTAAAAGGGGCCTCACTGAACCCACTCATTGCTGCGGCAAAAACGGCCCAGGTCATTTTTCAAGCAGAACACTGAATAAATACTCAAAATGGTTTTCTGTCCATGACTCAGGGCAAATGCATCCCAAGGATCACACACTAGACAGGATATAAAACGCGCACTTCTGCTGCTATGAATAGAGTCTTTTATGTTGTTCTTTCATTTGACGGTCTGCTGTTATCAAAAGCAGCTTGACAAGATAAACTTTCAAGGACGAAGCTTTTAATAGCTGTCGCCGCATGAAACACCATTCAGATTGGCAGATTTTGCGGGGTGGATCACGTTCGTGTTGGCAATCTGTCATGAGTTATTTTTTCATCCGAGATATTAAGCACAAACACGAGCATGTGCATGTTTTGCTGTTGTCCACAGCATTCTTAACAGCACCAGTTTCAAATGTGTTACATCTTGCTATAAATTTGCTGATTGCAGAGCAGATTAGGTAAACGCAAGCCTCTACGTCAGGATAAACACCACAGCAATAATTACATCATTACAGCCCTGTAATCAAACAGAATCCACTCAGACTCTCACAGACCGTCCTTCAGTTTATCACAGAGCATTTCCCAAATGACAGATTGGAGAAATGGCCACCTGAGGGTTATGGGACCTGGCTCAGGCAGAGGACGTCCTTGAGTGGGTTAACTGTGCCAGAAAACTAAAGAACGATTGCTCAAGGTGTTGTTTCCCATAAAACACTTCACTGGTGGTGGAGGAGAGTTCAGGAAGGAAGTCACAATTCCAATACTTTTTTCTGAGCTGATGACATGTTTGCACATTTACTGACATAATGCTACTTCACATTGATTTTTTTTTTATTACCCTCAAGTTTCTAATTTGCAAAAGTTTTAAGTTCTCACATCAACATCAAGAAAAAAAAATGAATGGCCAGTTACCTGAGAGATACTGCATGATGGCCATATAAGTCCCTCACGGCTGCCAAATCAGCCTCCAGCTGGGGGTGTTTGTGAAGCTCTCCATCATAATTTACCTGCCCACATAAACACACAGGTCAAAGGGTGATACACAGAGCCCAGGGTTACAGACAGCAGCACCTGAGTATTTATTCAAAAATGTACAAACAGCACTTCTCCACTCATGATTGTTTCTACCTTGAGGCGAGTGAGTTTTTAATCAGTATAAGATCCAGAACACTTCAAACAAGCTTCTAGACATCAATCACTGTTGATGACTGTGGCTCTGCACTCTCTTAGCAATCAATACACATCATACACTTAGCTTACTCTATTATAAGATCAGTCTCTTTAGACTGTGTCCTAAATCAACTGTCTGGATTTCTTGTGAAAGAAAATGACTTTAGACTATTTGATTTTTATCTCTGATTAGTTTTATTTTCCATCATCCTTTTTCTAATGCATCACTGAACTGATTAAAAGACCCTATATCTCAAGAGATCCAAGGGTAATCATAATATTTATTCAAACCTAGTTGGTGGATATGCTGCACAAAGTTAACAGGATTAACAGGAATGTGATTCTGAACAGGCAATATATGAATGACAGGTTTAGAATAACTGCCCTTAACTACTAAGTATCTTAAAAGTGGAATATTTTTTATGTTTTCTTTGAATATCTAAAAAGTATTGATCTGCTTGTTTGAGCATCGACTTGCCCATCACAGTAACACTAACTCAACCAATGGTGTGTGAGATTGGGGGCAGGACTATCTGTTTGTCCAACCAATGGAAGACAAATGTAAATTCTGTAGGGAAACCTGCCATTATTAAGCCTGAAACATATGAGTCTTTACATAAAAATGAAAGAAATATGGCCAATATTATGTACATTGATCATGCTTTAGTTTGGTGGATATAAATGATTAATGACATTTAGTCTTTTTAGATATTCTGCACAACAGAGATCAAGTAAATTCACCGGCTGTTCTGAAGTTCAGAGAGAATATGCCAGCATGTGGCATGGAAGAGTCTCCCGAAGGCTTTGAGATCATCAGAACAGCAAAGGATTGCAAAATTGCCACATTACAGTGAGCAAGAGCCAGCGAGCATTCACTGCCCGACACAGGCAATAGTGCATGAATCTTCATCACCTCTGGACTGGTCCTCACAGGGCACAAAGCTCACTCACTCACTGACTCCAGCTTTATGGATTTGCTCCAGTGGATGGTCATTGGTCACATGATTAATTTAAGCACAAGTGTGTGTGCAAAGTAACATTCATTCTCATGATGGAAACATTCTCAGAAGAGTGAGGGACTAATCATTAACAGTTAAAGAGAGTCAAAAAGTTTTTTATATGAGCTGCAAACTACTTTAAGCAAATTTACCATGAAATGAAAAGTCTTAAGCCCCAGGTGCTGCAGGTTTGAAGCTCGTTTTAAAGCTGTAAGACCTTAGGAAGTTTAGTTGCAGTGACCACGTGAAGTTGAGGTTCACATGGGAAACAGGAACTTGTTTATCTGAAACTTAAAAACTTACTCTGAAATTTTGCCTTTTGATGGCAACAAAAATTGTGAAATATTATTACAATTTAAAATAACTTCTCTATTTTAATATTTTATAAACATGTAACTGGCTCAGTTCCTTTATCTCAAGCAAGAGCAAACCAAGGCTGAAATTCAACTACAAACTACAACTACCAGGGTCGATGGGAGGACTGGATTTGCCTAATATTAAGCTATACCAATGGTCTGCACATCAAAGATATGTTTGTAATTGGGTTGCTCTTGATAACTCTTATACGTGGTCAGATCTTGAACAATCATTCTGAAATATTTGGAAATATGCTAAATATATTTCGGTATGTAATCGTGCCAAGGCTATAAAGTTCAAACCTGTCCATATGCATTTAACAATACCCTTTCACCTCTATGCCTTAAGTGCAAAACACAGATTGGTACTCTCTCTCGCTGTCTTTGGTCATGCAGTCAGTTACAAATATATTGGGCCAAGACAGTTTCTGAAATGAAACTGAAACTTAATTCAATATAATTAATAATTATATTGAATAATTCAATATCTTTGATAAGGAGTTGGTAATGGATCCTTTATTTTTGATCCTTGGTGAGTCTGATACAGCTTTGATTTTATCAAAAGAAAAAAACATTGTATAATCTTCTTACTTTTGCAGCTAGGAAAACCATATTACTGTGACAAGACTCCGACTATATCGGGTTGGCACAAGATTTTGATGAAACTAATTCTGCTGGAATATTTAACTTATCTAGGTAATGGTCAGCCAAACCAGTTTTATAGTGTGTGGAAGCCCTATATCAATAATCTAGAGACTGAATTGTCAACTATTCTGTGGAAGGGATTTTCCATTCATGTGCCTTAAGTGAGTACATAATGGTTTTGGAAATGTAAAGTACTGCAGTTATAGATATCATGTTTTTATAACATTTTTACTTGATTACCTTATATTTAAATGCATTTATTTACCTTGATTACCTTTTTTACCCTTTAAGTGGCCTAGGATAAATGGCCCCATTTTTGTTGTGCATTCTGCTAAAGTTGGAAAATGTTCAATAAATATATTTGGAAATAAAATAAATAATAATAATAATAAAGTAATTTATTCTTTAAATTAAAGTAATTCTGAGATGGCAAAGCTGAATTGTGGGTGGTTAGTGGATAAGACCACACATAATACACAGATAGAAATGTTATGTACATAAAATGTAGTGACTCAGCTGAACTTACCTGTCCAACATAGTAGAACTCCTCAGAATCATTGTCACCCTCTGAATCCTCCTCTATAGCATAATGGCACTGGAGAGATTTCAAAAGCATAAGTCACAATACAAGCGATTCATTGTTGTTCCTGACATTTGAAATTAAAACATATTTTATAATAAAGGTAAAAAAAATACAGTCTTACCGAGTTTTTTTCAGCTTGAAGTTTTGATTTAATAGACAGACAGCTGGTGCCATCATTATTTATGCGTATTTCTAAAGTAAATGCACAGATGTGTGAGTATGACATGATATTGTGAACTAAGAATGTCAGATGGAACAATAAACAATCTTCAGTTTTTATGAAAAAGACCATTAATGGCGTCATTTCTGTGACAGGCCTGATCATGTCCAGAATATCCAACCAGCACACTCATCTAACTTCCTAACCTGTTTTGTGCAGATCATATGATGTGCATGGTGACAGCAAAACAATTCTTTCAACTAAATTACTGTAGATCTTACTACAAGGCTAGTTGTTTTTGTTAATTTCACTACAATTCCAAACCACAAAAACCTACGATTTTAGAAGTATCACTGCTCAGAATCACAAATCTGCAAAAGCTGGGATAACATACTGCCTAAAATACTGTTAAAACAACCGTGAGGTCTTGACCACTGTAGTGGTACTTGAATTTCCTTATGACTCTGAGTAAAAATGTATTGTTTATGCAGTGGTCTGAGTCAGAAAACATTTTAAAACTGACAAAGTGTGCAGAGATTAGCAGAATGTACAGGCTCATTAGTTGTAATAACTGTGTCAGAAGATGTCAAGACTTAAAGGTTTGGACTGGAAAAATATAAGGTGTGCAAGATAAGCTTCTATTAAGCATCTAACTAACTGCTGGAGGAAATCAGTGAAGACTGCTGCTGTTTTGCCACTTTGTTTTGGCACATATGTCTTGGTCGGTCCTAAAAATAGGAGCAGAAGACATGCAGTACAACTCCAGGATAATTTATTTCCAGGATTACTGCCAGTGTAATCAAAGAGCTCTAAAAACAGAGAGGGACTGGCTAACACTATGTGAATACTGAAATAATAGGATGATTATCCTTAAAAACAAAAATGTTCCACTGCATTACAAATGTTTTTTTTTTTTTTTTTTTTTTTTGACATACACTATGTTCAACAGTTTAGAGTTAATATATTTTTCTATATAAATACTGTCAAAAATGTATTCAGCAAGGAAGCATTCAATTATTAAAAATAGAAATATATTTTTAAAAATGGAGATTAAAGCTGTTAAAAACAACTATTTTAAATATGTAATATATTTCAAAATAGTACTGTTTTTACTGTATTTCTTATCAAAATCAAATACATGCAGCATGAGCATCAGAAACTTCTTTCAAAAACATAAAATTATACAGATCCCACACTTTTGAACAGTAGAGTTAGTGTATACCATGGCTATTATCTGAAGTGGCTTTGAGTCCAATGTAAATGCCATATGGTGATCATTCAGTACCATATTATCAAAGTATCATGGTGCTACCATCTGACACCATCACTGTATATGCTACTGCCACAGTACTTTTTTTGTAATGATCGGTCTACTGACCCTCATTATTGACAGACATAAAGGATCAAACTCTTAGCTAACTCTAAAAAATCTGATCATGTAGTAGGTGGTGGAATCATGGCATGGGCGCTAGTTCAGGGTTGGAGCAAAAATATTCAGCCAAAACGGCCTTGACCAAAGTTGAAAACCACTGAAATATTTCTGTGAAGTACACTCTGAATCTAGAAGGCTGCTGGTTTCCTTTCCCCTTAGGCGTGTCTTTAAAATGTCTGTTTGTTCAACTTTTTCATTGGTTTTCACTAGCTGCAGCTGTTTTATGATTCACTATTAGATGATAAGATATCTTACCTGTTGCAATTCTATTGAAAATTACTGGTATTGGATCCCTGGTGACTAACACTTCATCATCGTTTTCAGAGTTAGACACATATGTGTTATCTGAAATGACAAAAACAAACAGGTGGGTAAAACTTTACAATAAGGTTTCATTTGTTAACATTAGTTAATGTAATAACTAACATGAACTAACAATGAGCAATATATTTGTAACTGTATTTATTCATCTTTGTTAATGTTAGTTAATAAAAATCCAGCTGTTCATTGTTTGTTCATGATAATTCACAATGTTTCAACTAATGTTAACAAATACAACATTTGATTTCCATAATATGAGTAAATGTTTGAACATGTATTAACATTAACTAATATTAATAAATGCTGTAGAAGTACTGTTCATTTTTAGTTCATGTTAACTAAAGTAGCTAGTTAATTAATGTTAACTAATGAAACCTTACTGTAAAGTGTTACCAGCAGGTGCTATTGAAACACCAAGAATACTGAAGACCTGAAGAAGAACTAACAATGTAATCAACCTACCAATGAGTGGTAAAAACTCATTGCTTATACATAATTAATAGAAAAGCTCCAAATGAGAGTGAATTGAGCTATGTGCTTATTCTACAGTTTCTGGACAATCCACTATTTTCAGGTTGACACTTCCCATGGCATTTTTTGGCAATGTTGCCTAAAATTGTGCCAAGCAAATTCCTCATTCTTATGCAAAGCTGACTCTCTGCCACTATGCTGTGAATCAGGCTAGACTAAGTCCTTCAAAAAGGAGGTCTGCATCTTTTAGGTTTTAGATTTTGGGGACAACTCTTGTGTGTTGTATCAAAACATCAAATGTCAATCTTAGACTTAGAGCAATGCCACAGCTTCACAACAAAATGAAATTAGTAGGCTAAGTCAAACTGAATATAGATTGCACTAGGCAACTGCTCAAAACCAGCTACCTAAAAGTAAAAATCCATTGCAATCACTATACCCATATAACCCACTGTGCTTTAACATTGTGCTGTGTTATTACGGATGATAAGATAATGAAAACAAACAGTTGCTCACTTGAATGTACTGTGCCATTATAATTATGTGATGGAAAAGAGACAATGGGAAAAGTCTTAGGAGTACAAAGCAGCTACGGTAGAGCACTTCATCACACTGAAGCTGAGAATGATGCAGTTCAGCTGGTTTATTTTTATCAGTGGTATCAGTTCCCAGCACAGAGTAGATCCAGTGTCATCTTTCCTTTTAGACCAGTCATATACCGAGTATACGAAATGTGAACAAATTTTTTATATTTTAACAGAAAAGTGGACTGCCACAGTGTTGTGGGTGCTTGGCAGGGTGTTGTTATAATGTTCTATTAGGGTGTCCTGAATGGTTCCAAACTGGTCCACATAAAGTCCACCCACAAGTCTCTATTGTCCAGTTGATCGGATCACAAGTGGACGAATCTAAATACACGTGTAAACGGGGTCTAAAACGATTTGGGCTTGTCCACTTTCGACCACTTCTAGAGGTAGTCGAAAACGAATTCGACAGGATTGCTTACGTAGTGTAGACGCTCAGACCGCCTGCTCTACGCCTACTGACCAAGCCTAATGCATAAACATTATGTGAAACCTGCAAGTTTAAACTTTGTCAAGTTTGGTTTGAAGATGAAAAATATACCAAGCACAATATTCTTGCACCATTCCTGATTCTAACACACTCACCGCATTCGTCATGATCTTTTGCGGAAATTATAGCAAAAACGAAAGCTGCTCTCTGCTCTCTGTATGTTTTTCCGTCGTCTCCAGTCGATAGGGGTGGGAATCTCTAGGCACCTCACGATTCGATTCGATTACGATTCAGAGGGCTGCGATGCAATGATAAAGTGGATGCATCTTTTTTTTCTCACTGTGTACTTGGTACTTTTAAAAGAAAGTATTTGTAATGATCCATAATGAATTTACTTCCAATATATTTGATTAATTAAACAAATGGAAGTGATTTGGCAATAAATGTAGCGTTTGTAATTCGCTTTGCCTTTTCCGAGTTGGGTGAAAGCTTTTAAGGTTGTCCTGGTTTCCACGTCAGCGCTATTTGATCTGACGTGTGGTTTATAACAGAATTCTGCGCTGAATTTGAATGCTTCCAATTAGATCTTGTTGCAATATTATTAATTCTGCAGTGAATTCAAACACTTTCTCTTCACTTTCACTAGATCTCCCAGCGCTGTGTAATAACAGTGTCGCGTGATTGAGATCGGCCCACAAGTAAACCTGTTCTGAGCTCGCGTTAAGCTAAACAGTACGCGCAGCGCAGCTCAAGCGAATAGCGCAGTTTCGCTTCACTTTTGTTTAGTTTGCCGTTTGCTGTTTCTCGTACGTAACAGAAGTTGCAGCTCTTATCAATTGGACAGCATGGTGGTCACACCAGTGCAACCTCTTGTCGCCCATTTGGTCGCAGTCTGGAGCCCTACTGGCATAAAGTGTAGCTCTTATACAGGTCCTTTTTCCCTTCAACTTCATAAAGCCAAAGCCTTCATTACGCTAAATTTTAATGCAGAGGGTTCCGGTCGGATTTCTCGCTCAACCATCATGCATCTCTGTTATGCGCACAGCTGCACGCCACTGAATGTCCAGGGCAGGCGCCTTTTGCGTTCCGTCAACATTAAATTATCAATTAACATTTAGAAAATCGATTTTTGACATTTGTGATTTGATTCAGAATCGTCCACGTCCGCATCACAATGCATCTAAGTTTCACCCACCCCTACCAGTCACGTTCATATGTAAACTGCACAAGCTTATTTTGTCCATTAGGTCGAAAGATCTGAAAAAGCCCATACATTTACCCACCCATAGAACCTTTCCTCGAGGAAATCAGGACAGAAGTGGTCGAAAGTGGACAAAAGAGACTGATTAAAACACCAGGTGTAAACGCGTATGTGTCTGCCTCATCTACTTTTGATACGATCTAACGAAACGCATCTTAATACCAGGTGTAAACAGGGCCTATGATATTCTGGTCCCTAGATATGGCCTATGTCCATCCTTCATTAAAAGTCTATGGCATTTCTCGGAACAATCTGTCCAATTCGAAGAATCATTTGTCTAAAGCACTGATGTTCCAGCATGAGTTACAAGGCAAATTTGAATATCCCTAGGGTTAGGAATTTTTCAAAATCCCAAGCAAGCAGTAGTAATAGTGTTTATTATTGTGTTATGATGTTAGTGTTAGTAATAGGTCCTTATTGTAACAGATATAAAATCACTTTTATTCACAGAATAAAAATCTCAATGGTATGGGATGACTGGTGAGAGTTTGGGGGTATCATTTATCCATTTATCAAATAATCCATTACTTTGTTTGTGCAATACCTGGATAATCATCAGAGACATGAACGGAGTAGGACACCCTGCAAAAAAAAAAAAAAAAACACAAATATTAACATTAGACAGAATATGTAATACTGTAGTTCATTATACTGGTTCTCAGACACATTCATGCACATACCGTATGGTAGCTGACACATCACACTGAATCAACATGCAGAAACAGTTTGAATATAAAGTTCACACATATTGTGAAAGACACCTACTGGAGCTACACTAGTACTCTTAAGTACACCGTTTCGATCTCAGAGTAATAAAGCCATCATTTCATTTATTTTACTTGACTCAGCAATACTGCCACAGACTCTGCAAATAACTGAAAAGAACAAAGTCTGAACAAACACTTCTCATTTTTTATATACAGAGTCAAAAATTCATTGGAGACCACCAGCGAAAATGCAAATTTTGGGCATTTTCTATTTTGAAATTTATTTAATAAATTGTTTTGTTACAAATTATATTATTAGCATGTAAAATTAATATTCATTTACCACACAAATTTAACAGGCGAAATCTACCCGAACGGGAATTTCACGAGAGGATGAAAAATATCCCCACACAGGTTTTGCAATGGGTCTAAGTTTGTCATGAGGATTTGCTGTGTTCTCCAATAGAATGCTGCTTGGTATGAAAGTGACTTCTGTATTGAGCAGTGTTTTATACGTACATGACTACACTGTTGACAAATGGACAATAGACTTTAAAGGGTTAGTTCACCCAAAAATGAGAATTATGTCAGTAATTACTCACCCTCATGTTGTTCCAACCCCGTAAGACATTAGTTCATCTTCAGAACACAAATTAAGATATTTTTGATGAAATCTGAGAGCTGGCTCACTCCTTCATAGGCTGCTAGGTAATTGATATCTGCCATCCCAGAAAAGTTAGTAAAGACATTGTTAAAATAGTCAAAGTGACTACAGTGGCTCAACCTTAAGTTTATCAAGTGACGAGAATACTTTTTGTGCGCAAAAACAAAACAAAAATAACAACTTTATTCAATTATTCACTTCTGTGTGGGCATCTGAGTGAGTTCACGTAGTGTAACAGCGAAGCGCTTCTGGGTTGTACGTCAGAACGTAGGCTCACTATTGGCCAGCATCACACGCATCACACACATTACCAGCATCGGCCAATAGTGAGCCTACGTTCTGATGTACAACCCAGAAGCACTGCGCTGTTACACTATGTTATTTTATTTCTTTTATTTTTGTCTATGAAGGAGTGAGACAGCCCTCAGATTTCATCAGAAATATCTTAAATTGTGTTCCGAAGATGAACTAAAGTCTTATGGGGTTGGAACAACATGAGGGTGACTAATTATTACTGACAGATTTTTAATTTTTGGGTGATCAAACCCTTTAATGACAGCAGCACTCAACCTGAATGAACTCCACAAGCTTTAAAATTTTACGAAATTTTGGGATCCAACTGCACCTGTCCATCGCTCACAGAAACCCAAATCTAATACCCCCCGTCTATTTGATAGCTCACAATCTAAACTGTTCACATAAAGGCTTATGAAAATATTTTAATAAATGGTCAGCTACAAAAATATATATATATATATATTTTATGTTTTGGTGCAGTGCAGAAATGTAATGCTGTGAAGACAGAAAACCCATCTAGTGTTGACACCGGAAACTTTAAATAGAAGCAAAACTGCAATTTAAAAAAAAGGCTCAAAAAATCCTCTCACAGTCACACAAAGGTGCCTGACAGAAATGAGCAGATGGAATATATAAATTCCAAGTGACAAAAGAGATTTTGCAAATGAAGAGACTATCACTTCCCAGAAGGGTGCTGCCCACGTGTCTTGAATACAGCTAATCTAAACACTTAAGTAAGAGGTAATTAAGGATAGTGTAGTCTCCATTTCATGCAATCAAGTAAATAAGGTTGCAAAGAACAGTGTTGACAACAGGACACTCTCTCCTGTGAAGCACCTTGAATTAATGTGAAGATAAAGTGGCTTGCTAAAAAGCCTTATAGTGATCAGCCTGAAACTACCAAAATCATATTAATTACTTAGATATAGGCTGATCTGGCAACTGTGAAAATATAATATGCAGGTGACCTTTATGTGCTTATGTTTTTTCGCTCCATTGCACAATGTGAGAAAATATATTACAGAATTAATTGAGTCAATGACCTTATACCATTAAAAATCATGGTAAATAACTTAATACTGTATGTAGATTCTGACTACTACTGGCACAGAAAGCGGTTCCCGTAAGGAATTATGTGATGGCAACACAGAGAAGAGAGATTGATTCAGAGGAAGTGAAACCCCTCCTGAGGTCTCACACAGGATGGTGCCACTCACAGAAAACATTATCACAATGACACCTGGTATTGTTTAAAAATGACTTGGATTGTGTTATGCATGATGCATTTCTTTTCTTTGGTCACATGAACACATTTTTCTCAAGCAGAAACCAACCATCTGCAAAATGCCAATGACTATGCAAAAAAAATGCATTCGTTCAATTTGGGTACATGAGGTTCATGCTTATGCTCCATCACACAAAGCCTTCTTAATATTCACAGGCCTATTACACAGGATATTACATTTACGTAAAAGAATATTACATTTATTATTGCATGTTTCACAGTCATACAGTATGTCCAGTGAATTGCGCTAAAGGAGTGTTCAGTTTTATCCGAAACAGATGAACATGAATCTGGCAAAGTCTTAAGTTCATTGTTGTATGCATCGCAGCAGTTCAGAAATTAAATTTTTTCCATACATATGGAGCAAACATCTTTTTTTTTTGCACTATGGTAAAAGTATTTCGAGGTCATATCATAGTATTGTGCAAGTAACCATGCAAAAATAAGTCTTTATGAATCGATAATTTGCCCCGGTTATCATAATTTTTTGAAAAGTGACAAAAGTTGTTGGTGTTTTATTTACCACTGGTGTTTATTTCAGCTAGAAACTGCAGTGAATTGTTTGTAATAGGTATGTTTTTGGAGTTCTGCAAACATGTACTGTAGGTAGAGGCACGTTTTTCCAATGAGCCTAGGTAGGAAACAACCTAAGTACTCTGGGTTAGTAGCCTGGATAACGTCAGACCTCTTTCTCATTGAGACGTGGTCTGGGAACCACATGTTTATTTTCTGGTATTTGAGGCGTGGTTTACGAATGCCTAGCGCCGTTTATTGGGCGCTACGAATGTCTATCAAATGCGCCTGCACGTAGTTCCTAGCCAATCGTTTCAATTATACCAGATGACGTATGTAGAGTGACAGAAATTCGACGAGGAAGAAACTAAACTAGAACACTATCTAAGGCTGCATCGAAAGGTAACTTCGCGTCTGATGCCATGTTGGATCCATAGATATAAACAAACTGCTTCGGTGTGTCGCATAGACGTCGTCATCGTCTTGCTGCTCCCTCCCCGTTCTGTGGTTGGTTCCCTTTTTGAGGGGAAAATCTGGTCCATGGTGTCCAGGCTGCCTAGCAGCGTGAATAAAATCGCGCTGCGCTCAAGGCAGCATGAGGAAACCCAGGCTATTGGGTTACACCAATGAAAGTAATTTTTAAGGGTCCAAATAGTGTTTTAAGGTAGTAAGTGTCCATTTCTAATGTCAAATGTACAGATTTTCAGGGAACAGACCACCAGTTATCTAAATCCAAAATGACAAGGTAATTAGGCTACATCTGGTATCTCCTGTCCTGGTTGGCATGATTCTGGGGTAAAGAAAGATGAAAGAACAGCGTTATAAATCGCTGACAAATGGGGTCGCATGCCAAGACAGAAGCTTCTACACCTGAAACTTGTTCTCCAAGAGAGAAACAAAGCATTACTGTGTATATGAATTGCATTGATTTCAGTGAAAGCAAACAACCTTTACATGTGGATGGCCCAACATAGGAGAGCAAAACCCAACGGGCAGGTCTCAGCAGTGCATCTATAATCATTTTTCAACTGCCTGTCACACTGAGAGACTCTTTCCCTTGTGGTTTGCATAGAGCTCATATGCAAGTAGTATTGCCACAAGATAATAAATGCAACTAGACATATATGTAATGATATCAGGGTTCATGATGCTATGATTGTCCTGTTGACATATAGTTCAAAGGTGTCACCAGTAGCCTAACAGCACACACCTACAGAAAAGAAAGCCAAAAGTTTGGCAGCAAATGGTAGAGAGAGGCATGTAAGCATCAGTTTCATACAATTTAATGAAACTATTTAGTACTACTATATCCACATAAGCACCTACCTCTTATGCATTATATATGGTTGACCTAATATACATAAACACCCACACAGACATTTTGTAAGCAAATATTAACGTATCTGGCTTAGTTTGTAACTGTGAAGTGAAATCTGCACTTAGACAGATGCTGTTATTTATATAACCTTAAACTGACATAAAAACCATTACAAAAACTCAACGTAGTGTGAGCATGGCAAACTATCTCTGCTTTTGATGCTTTCACTTTCTGCAATACAGAACACCATGCTAGTCAGATTAATGAACTTCCTCATCTCTTCCCTGAATTAATGGTTTACATCTTTTTGATGTAGTATGCCAAATCACTCAAAGTTTATTTCCAGTGGTCAGCCAGTATCCGCATCTAATGCAACAACATTTGTTTGAATTAGAGCTTGTCACAATTTAGCCCTCATGGTAATTATGCAAATTCAGTTATACCAAGATGATGAAATTCAAACATAATTTGTGTTGATCTCGGCTATGATGGATTATTCATGAGAAACTACTGCATCTCTAGGATTATGGGCTTGTCTGTTCTTTTCACAGTGTGAAGTATCTTATACCTATTTAGTAGTTTGGTAACATCAAACAAAAGTGATCGGAGTGCAAATATCCATCTTTGAATAGTTTGTTGTATCACATATCGGGGTTATCTGGCATATCAGATATTAGAGCTACCTTGTTTTCTGTGAAGAAAATACAAAAAAGGTGCAAAATATGAGGCAATATGAGGTCTACATTACAAGGAAACGTGGATCCATCAGTGAAAGATGTTGAGCGCAGGTTGCAGCTCTACAAACAGGAAATGCTACTTCCTCTATAAGGCAATGTGCAATGATTTTTCATAGAGAGCCTGTTAGTTCATTTCCTGCTTGTAATACAAAGCACCTCCTCTAAGAACAAGAGTGACATTTGCAAACAAGTTCAAACATAAAAATGACAAGGAACTCCCTGTTTTAAGTTCAGGACACCTAAATGGATTACAGTGAGCAGTGTTACAAATTTACTGCATGTGCACAAATAAATAAATACAGATGAACGTATGTGATAAAAGCAGTAAAAAATAAATCATATTTTGAATAATTGACAAATACATGTACATTAAACGTTTGCATTTGGTATTGTAAAACACATGAAAAAAATAACAAATCAGTAATAACTATAATACAACCAACCACTTTCAACCAACAGTTATTGAAACTTGAAGACTTTATTTAAAGGCAACTATTGAGAAGACGAGATCCATTCGGCTTTCATAAATCTTTCGAGGACCTTCTTATCGGTACTGGTAATGCTTCAGTGAGCCAAAAGTGCTTTCCTGGACAACTCATTTTTTAATTAGCATATTTATCATAACATTTGCATGACTATAGGGAGGGAAGCACTATACCAGTGCTCGTTTCTACTAAGGTCTGGTAGCTTTGGAGATATTGCTCATCATATGGCCTCGAGCTAAAATTTCAGTCTGGTATCTCATCTGACTTCTTTGTTAAATGAGGTTGCAACTCAAGCCTCATTTTGCCAAAGAAAAACTGCTGTCCTTCTCTCATTTCAATCTGGTGGAAAAGTCTAAATAATATGTTGGTATAGTTGAGGGTTTAACTATAGTAAAAAGGTCAATAGTTTGGAAAGACTGCCCTTTCAAGAACTAGGCCTAGAACAATGGTGTTCTTCTCATGTTTGTGCATTGTGATTAGACACTAGAATGGGTAAGACGAAACGTGCACTGCCCACTTGACGTCAAACTTTCACAGACATACCCAAAACCACCCCTAACTGAAAGTATCATGAACTTCCGCAAACTGATTCTTAACTACAAGAAAATAAAAGAGATAAACTTTTGTTCTGTTCGTCAATACCAGTTAAGATCATTAAGATCATGACATTCTACAACACATAATCAGTTCTATATAGTTGTCCAAACAAGACAGCAAGATGCATATCAAAGACCATCTACCAAATCTTCACAGCCTTCAGCTAAATCATTACACAAAAAAAGTGTGAGCCCTGGAGAGTGACATGTAAATATAAACCAACCACACTTGAACACACTGGCATTTGTGATCAATGGAGCGATGAGAATATTGTATATTCAGATTCTTAGTGTTTTCCTTTTAAAGGGCATTGTGAACAAAAAAAGAAAGTTTCTTTGTGCTCCAGGTTGATTTCTAGCATAAAATAGTGAGTTTCTTATTTTTATATGAGGAAGAGCAGCTAAAAATAGCTGCCTATTCATCACTGTAAAAGTGATTCGTCAATGTCTAATATGCCAATGACAGAGTACAGGGTAATTAATTATATGTAAATACAATCTATTGTTAATCACAGTGCAGCTAAGACTGCATGCTAAGTAAAGGTAGTACATATTTATCAATGCACAGGATTTCACAAGCACTGCTGACCACTATAAAAGTGAGCAGAGACCATGGAAATTAGGTTATTGTCCTTATTGACGGGGTATAAGGTGAAAAGAGAACATATATTGTATACATGAACCTCAACTGAACTGACTACAACATGCTCAGTCCAATTTAGACCTTGCTCATCACGACCGAGACACCTATTAAAGGGATAGTTCACCCAAAAATGAAAATTCTGTCATCATTTACTAACCCTCAAGTTGTTCCAAACCTGTATGAGTTTCTTTCTTCTGTTGAACACAAAGGAAGACATTTTGAAGAATGTTAGTAACCAGACAGTTGTCGGTAGCCATTGACTGAAAAAAATACTATGGAAGTCAATGGTTACCGTCAACTGTCTGGTTGAACCAACATTCTTCAAAATATCTTTTTTTGTGTTCAACAGAAGAAAGAAACTCATACAGGTTTGGAACAACTTGAGTAAACGATGACAGAATTTTCATTTTTGGGTGAACTATCCCTTTAAAGGCTTATTTCAATCCCCCCCCCCCCAAAAAATGAAAGTTGTCATCGTTTTCTCACCCTCATGTTGTTCTAAACCTGTACAACTTTCTCCAGTATAGCACAACTGAGATATTAGGCAGGATGACAGCTTCACTCTCCTTTCACTTTCATAGCATTTTTTTAGTTTTATTTTTCAAAAAATGAAAGTGAATGGATATTGAGTTATTTCGCCTAACAGCTTCTTTTGTTTTCCACAGAAACAACAAAGTCAGGATCTGGACAACACAAGGGTGATAAAATGATGACGGGATGCATTTTTGTAAACAGAGTACTGACAAAAAATATATACTCATAATAAACAAACAACTAAAACATAAACCCAGCAGGCGTGTGAGTGTACAGCAGTTGCTTACATTGATAGTAGCTGCCTGTGTTATATTTACCTTTTATGTCCTTTTATGTAGGTGAACGTGAAGGTGGAGTCGGAGAATCTAAAGTCTGAAACAAAGAGACAATTAAGATGACACAAACTTGGGGTGTGTGAACAATAAAACACACTGGACCACAAAAAAAGTCCCTTTCAACAAGTGTAACGTTAGTCTCCATAGCAACATCGACGGGGAATGTCCACTGACAATGAATAGCCTATATACCAGAATCAAATTGATACCTAATAAATGTGTGTTGGTCTACAATATTAACGCGTGGGCTAATTGAAAAATCATTCACATCACAAAGCAACACCTGACAGGCATGTTAATGCTTTTATTATGATGATGATAAAAGCAGAATAGCTCACGTTTTTGCTAGGCCCTCGGTTGCAGTTGATTATTGCATAATTTATAATGTCCAGGAAAGATTAAATTGCGGACGCTGGAGCACATTAGCCACATAAGTTACGTGTTTTTGAACATATCGGGCTTTTGTGTGAAGGGGGATATAAAGCCATCAGCGGTGAGGCTGACAGCCTGTCAATTGTGTAGAGCAAATCTATAGCAATTGTTTAAGACGGCACTCTTAATAAGAGACAATGGAAACTCACCAGAAAACAGGCAGTCTTTCTCTGCCTTACACCTTTGAATTACGATGTCGACGTCTTTTTGAATCCTCTCTTGCCTTGAACACATCCCCATGAAATAACACACACTAGAATGGCTTCTCTAACTAATGTTCGGCGAAACAAACGAATCCTTTCCGCTTGCAGACACGATGGATGTGAGGTAACGTTAGAAATACGTGCTTGGAGGTCTGCTGTAACAATCCCAGGTGTGTCACGCCAACCGACACCGTTTCATCTCGTCTAACAATAGCCTTGATCGCATGAGCACAGCGGACAGCCCTTCCTCGCGACAGCTTTCATAAAGATATCACTTTTACACCGGAAGCATCTCTCAGCCGTCCTTCTCATAACTCTGCTGAACCCAACAATGGCGATGTCGAAAGCCAAGCCGAGGAGCGTAAAAAGATATCGCAAGTCTTAAAGTAAAACCAACGCGGGCGTGAGCAGCATCAGACCGTTACCGAAGAACTGAAGTTGCACACGGGGGAAATCAGTGTGGGAATCCTGTGACTGCATCCACGAGATGAACCCGGTGGGATATCGGGAATCACAACAAGGCGGATGATGTCATGGACGTGTTTTTCTCCCCACGCGCCCACTCTGCTAGCCTACTGTCCTGCCCTCTGCATCTGCTCAGCATTACAGGCTACAGATTGAGAAGAAACGCGGTATTTAGCCGTGGAATAAAAAGCCGTTATTTAAGAATAAGCAATTAATAAGGATATGCTACTGATTTCTGAGCAATATCACACGAGCAACACTGTTGTAGCAACACCGTTCTGATTCAAAATATGGTAACAGGTCAATAAACATTAGCCTACTAAAAATCAAGTAGGCTAACTTATGCATCAGACTTTGTATGCCACCACATAGTGTTGCACACAATCTGATAGGTAGCCCATTATTTGGCAGAACATCAGAGTATCCTGAGAACCAGAAAAAAAGTTTTGTAAATTTAGTATTCTTTTTTTTTTTTTTGTATTATCCTCTGTAGTGGACACCAGTGGCTAATCAGTTGTTTAAAAACAAATGAAAAAAAGACATGAAATTACATGTATAGGCAAAGCCAATGGGATTTTTTTTCTTTTTATTCACTAATACATTTTTTTAGGTTTCAGGATTTTGTATAAAGAGGATTCTCAACTGTTATATAAGATGTAACGGAATTAATTGATATACCATTTTACTTTATTCAATATGTAATTGTATTTTTACAGTATGCCGAAGAGTTGGAACTAAGCTGGACTCCAGGCAGCGAAAGATGGATTTGCAGTTATCATTTTGTGTCAATGTGCTGAATTTAGGGTTTATTGCTATATATTGTATTGACAACTTAAATATTTACCATCGTAATTTTGCATAAGTGGATGTTTTTAAATAAACACTGACAAAAAAAAACAAGTTTTAGGGCTGGACAATATGATGATATGTATAACATTGACATAAGTGATATCGGATTAATACCTACCCATATTGTATTTATATAAAGCGAAAAGAGAAGAAAATAGCAGTTAAGATTTTTAACCTATGTCTAAAGTTTCATCTGATGATAGTGTTCGTGTGAGGTGTAGGATACTGTCCTCAGTTGCCTCTTCATTTTTAGAATGTTGTATAAATACGGGGGGGGGGGGGGGGGGTCACACTATAGTTTAGGGTCCAATACTCATTATTAACTAACTATTAACTACGACTTTTGCCTCAAACTCCTAGCAAAGGTAGTTGTTAAGTTTAGGTATTGGTAGGATTAAGGGAGAATATGGTCATGCAGAATAAGGCATTAATATGTGCTTTATAAGTAATAAACAGCCAATATCCTAGTCATATGCAGGCTAATAAGCAACTAGTTAATTGTGAGAATTGGACCCTAAACTAAAGTGGTGATTGGCTGCCGTGGCTGGAGAGTACACTTTGTTTGTTATTGCTTTTTGAAGCAGGAGTGATTCCCAAAGTGGCAAATATTCTGCTGAATGATTAAGTCCTGAAGACAAACTTGAGTTTCAACATACATATCCATCCATCCCAAAACCTTTGATTACATCCAGCCTCTTAAACACTATATCTATAGCATGCAGACCTCCTAATAAAGAGTGCATAGAGTATGTACTCTCACAGTTATCAACTGTTTGACTCACTGTGAAATTAGGATTAATGAACTGATCATGAGTTCAGCAAGGAGTGAACTCAAATGATGTGGGTCTCCCCACAAAAACAGGAAATACTGCTCTCGTCTCTATCCGCCTGCTTCATTCGTCCATTCTTTCAAATTCTCCCCTTATCTTCAGTCAGCTGGCAGTAAACACTCATACACTTATCTCATATATACAGTATGTTTATTTTAACACAGTGCTTCCTGAGCCCCGATTCCCCTCCAAAATATGTTGCATTGAAATTCACCAGGGCTCTTTTAGCACCCACATAATGGTGAAATCATCGAGGAGCACTGAATGATGTGTTGATGACGGTGCAGAGAGAATCATTTGAAGAGAGAAACATCAGCAGCGTTGATTCCATCAACATTGCATTGAGATGAGGTGCCATTTAGGTGAAAGAGAAAATGATGAGTGTGTTTGTGTTTGTATTCATCAGAACACGCACTAAATCCTCAATCACACAGTGTATGTAGAAGGGGGAAATACATTTGAGGCTCAATGCAGGAAGATGTATTTTCCTGCCACTGCAGTCATCAGGCGAGGCATTGCCTGCTTCAGCACAGCTGGGCTAGTGGGGTCTCCTTGGAGCAGCTCCAGACTGGTGAGCCACCAGCCAAAGTCCGGATGGAGCTGTTAATCAAAGTGCCGCTAACACAGCCATCCATCTTCTGGCTGGACGGGCTTCTGTGGCCTAAACAGTGCCCCTCAGCTTTTCCTCTCTGGTGTGAACAGAATCTCAGTCTCACAAATGCATATGCTTGATGCTAATAAAAAAATAAAAAAAATAAAAAAAATTTTATTATTGTTCATAATTGAAGGTTTGTTACAATTTCAATCAGCTGTGATCAATGATCAATAAAAACGATAGTATTGCTGTAAATCAATGTAAATCTGCAGTTTCCCTTACAAAAAAAAGGGTAATTTCCCTTTTTGAACATTCTGTTGACTATAAGTAACTTTGCAACTACATGTCAACTAACTCTCATTAGAGTATTAGTAGACTGTCTACTTAATGTCTGCTAACTCTTTATTGTGATGCTCCAACAGACATTCTACTGACTGTGACTTTGCAACATGTCAACTTATTCAAACCCTACCAGTCTACTAATACTCTAATAACACTCGAATGAGCATTAGTAGACCTGTAGGTGCAACGTTATTTATTGTCAACAGAATGTGTTAAAGGGACCATCAAAATAAAGTGAAACCCAAAAAAGTACTGTGGCACTACCATGGTACAGTAATGGCATCAGACTATTATACTATCATATTCATGTAACATGTTATTTCTACCTCAGTATACATGTACTTAAGTAACATGCTATTACCGCAACACCATGTTTTCTGCATGAGAGAAAGAAACGTATATGCAGTCTGGAATGGAACTGTTCAGCGTTCATAATGTCAATTGAGAAGAATGATTGGAGTAACCACAGCGAGAGAAGGGTGATGAAGTGTGTTGTGATCTGTTCATATTGATTGCATGACCCATTCCACATAGTGTGTAAGAGCTTTGTTGCTCTATAGAAACAATGCAATGTTTAAACAGTGTGTTTCAGGTGTATGTCAGATTGATTGTGGACAATGTGGATACAGCTCGTCACATAATAAACCGATGGCTTGTTTGCTAATATTCAACATGACTTTTATATTTATTTTAGTTATCTGCTAAATGAAGATGTTCAGTTGATGTTCAGAAGTATGTGGGTCTCCCCCCAAATATATGATCTGCTATCAAATAAAGCTGTTTTATACATCATGCTGTAGAATCACAGGAGGACTATTACAATCAATAAGGTGAAATCTATAACAACCTCACCTTCGTAATCAGCGGATTAGGCCACTAGATGTTGATAAGGCCAACATCAATACACAACTATCAACACCTGATCATATCTTTCCTTGGCTTTCAATGCCATAACAAATTTGTCTTAGTAAGATATGGTTATAGCAGAAGGAGAAAAACTAATGTTAAATAAATTAAGAGTCAAGAGCCCACCTGAAGTACACACTGATCACGATCATGGTAACTTCAAATGAAATATTTTTAATAAATCATCAACATCTAAACCTCTGTTACTTCTCAATAAGTCTGATTATGACAGAAAAGTTGTAATACCGGTAATGCTGTTTGTGGATTGTTTAATCCTCTGCTGACTGTTTACAGTAAGATCTCGCAGTCAAATTTACTACACAAAAAAGTAAAATTCTGGGAATTACTTTATGTACTTTATTTTTGCACATAATGATATAGTGGAGATCTGTTGTGTTTAATGTTCTGTTGGGATTTAAAGCGTTTTTCTTTTGAGTTTTGTGGGTCACCATTGTGCTGAAGAGTAGAGCCTGTGCTTCAGTCCAGGATGAGCAGAGAAACACTGATGTTATGCTGCATGTTGCTTTATTTAAAGGCAGGGACTGTGTAGTTGCTGATGCATTGATGATCTTTTTTGTTAAGTTCTTCGTCTCATGCATGTGTGCTGTTGGTAACTAGTAGGATTTAGTTAAATTGATGTTTCTAGGTAACTCATTTAAGTCTTTTTCTTAGTGGACTCAAATGAAGTATTTAATGGCAACTGACAAATCAATTTCCTCAAATGAAATGAGTTGTCTCAGGTTTTAATTTAGTGCATTATTAATAACAGTGACATACTGTAAATATTACGTTAAAGAACTGTAAATTCACAGCTGCTCTTGTTTTGCCGCTTTTACATGTGTGCTGTATAATTTTAATTGTAGTTTATGATTTACAGTACTCTTTTAAATTTACTGGCTGACTGGCAACCAAAATTGCCAGTAAGTTGCTGTAAATGTTACAGTAGGATAGGATTTTACAATTTGTAACAGTAGGATTCACTTAAGAAACAGCACATTCAATTCAGAATCTGCAAATGAGACTGTTAAAAGCCTTGAAAGCGTTTGGTATGATCAAAGCCATTATGATTGTTTTAAGAGGCACATGTGATTTAAGTTGACAAGTTGGCTTTCTCCAATGATACAAATATGCTAAGGTTGCCATTTCTCAAGTTTGTCTTCAGGACTTAATCATTCAGCAGACTTTGGGAGTCACTCTTGCTTAAAAAAAACCTGCTTGCCTAATACATTTATATTTGACACATATTTAATGTATTCGCCCTTATCAACAGCACCCAGGAAATTGGCTTTTTGAAATTACTGTCATCTTTTCCTTTAATAACTGTTTTTTTTTGTGTGTGTGTGTCTGTGTGTGTGTGTGTGTGTGCTTGCATATATGGTTCATGAGGACACAAATCTGTCTAATGATGACATGGGTAACGTATATGGTTTACAAATAATGTTTTATTAGCAATAGTCGGGAGGAGCACATTTAGAAAATTAACCTAAAACCTAACCCTAAAACTGGAGGAGAACATTCAGTTAATCAACTCAATTAGCTAGATAAGAGGTATATATACAGCAGACTTGCCTCTGTTCCATGACAGTTTTCCAGCATCCCTTTACCACCCCATCTCCTCACTTCTAACTACTCCTATCCCAACCTGGTTTGGGGGGGGGGGTACTCTGGGTTTAGGCGAAATACCAAACTCGAAGCCCTCCCCTCGGACTGCACGCCAAATATGCATAACCTTTACTCTATATAGGTTAGCGTGAATTGTCTTAAAAACATACTAAACCGTTTTTATTTTTTAAAGCACATTAGCAATTTGGGATTTGATGTCTCACAAAATTAAGAGTCTAAGGGTGAGGAGATCGGTGCAAAATTGTCACCCTTTATCCAAAACCAATATGTTGAAAGAGCGTTTAGATCCCCAGATGTGCAATGATGTCACAGTTAGGTGGAGAAAGAGCCACTCCTTACCCAGTGGGTATGTGTGTGTATAACGTGAAAGAGATTCATTTATTTGCTCGAGATGGTCTCATTTCCCTTCCCTCCCTCCCTGCAGAGTGACTCTGGAATGAGACCAGCATTCCAAATATCCATGACTGCAAGTGACATAATCCATTAGCTTAGCTTGCAGGAACGACCAATCTGTGGCACACAGGACGATTCCTGATGGAGTTTGTGATACAATATAAGCTGTAAATGACTCCTAAATGACTCATCTCATTATTTTGACTTTCCTGCTACTTTCCCTGCATGTCAACCTCAAGAAAGTCTTGATTCACATTTAAAGTTCATGATCATCTATAAATCAGCTTGACCTTTTAGAAGAAGCCTTCATTGTTTTGTTTTAGCGAAAGGTATATTGATATTTCTGTTCATTTCCAAGTTCAAATAACAACAATCAGACAGCTTTGGACAGTCCATGCTATTTTGTACAAATGCGTCTGTCTCTTGGTAATATGGCAAATACTAATAGTGTGTGGTCAATTGGCTGTTTTAGGCAAGTAAATCATCCTTTATGCTTTTACAAAATTGTCCATTTTCCTATTTAACCTATGATGTTAATAATTTTGCACATTGTTGGGCCTATGCATTTCAAGGTAATAGTTCAATTCCAATGTTTGCTTTTTTGTTCATACTTTGTATGCTAAACAATTTTACTATCACTATTTTTGGTCACCATTATCAATTGGCCATGAAAACCAGTTGAAAACCACTGCCCTAGAAACCTTCTTTTATAGTGTTACTGATATAACAAACAAAACATTCACACAAAGTATTTGAGTGACATGGCCTACATATAAAACACCTTAAAAGTTCACAATTCAATTTTGCTAAACTAAAGTTAAAGCGAATGAATTACAGAAATGTAAAAAAAAAAAAAAAAAAAAAAGCATAGCATCCCAGCTAACAATTTAACGTTCTGGGAACGTTCTGGGAACGTTAGTTTTTGGTTCCCAGAACGTTCCCAAGAACGTTCCCTATTGGTTAGCCAGGAAAGTTTTCTTTACGTTAATAGAACGTTCCCTATAGGTTAGGGGAACGTTCCCGGAACGTTGCCGAAAGGTTCCCAGAACGTTCCCGCAAGGTTCTCGTAACGTTCCCGGAAGGTTAGGGGAACGTTCCCGGAACGTTGCCGAAAGGTTCCCAGAACGTTCCCGGAAGGTTCTCGGAACGTTCTCCTAACGTCTACACATCCTGATATGCCTGTACACAAATTATAGGTCTACAAACATATTCTACATTGTTTATTGTTCAAACACTTAAGAATCCTATGAATATATTATTACAATAAATTGAATTTACAGAAACTATCATTAATAAGTAAATCAATCAGTTTGTATTAAATAAATAAATCAGCACACAATCCATGTTTTTGTTGATTCATTGTTTAATTATCAACCTAAAATAAGTCATTAAAAACAGCGTTAGCAAAATGTATTCAGGAACAGTAATTTACATTTAATATTTCAAACATGAAAATATTTCAATAAATAAAACTGCACAAACATTTTAATTAAAACTATCTTTTGCAAACTGTAGCATATAACTTTGGCTAAAAAGTTGAAAAAGTATTTATTTATATACAATATACATGAATGTGCCAATCTTCACACCGCTCAAAACATTTAAACTCCCAACACCATCTGCAAATTTAACAAGAAAATAAAAAGACAACGTGTTACATGGACACACAATCCCATGCCAAAATTCAAGCCCGGTAATGGCATTAATATTCATCCGGAGCAAATGAAAAGAGTGAGGTGGGATTGTGTGTCACAAGCTGTAGGAGATATGAGAGCACGAGCGCTGCTGGTATCATGTATTTATTCAGATATTTCAGCATCAATGTGTATAGAAAAATTTATATATTTCAAAACACTACATTGCATTTATTTATATTGCACTATTTATTATTTCAGACTACAAATCAAAAAAGGAATGTTTTATATAGGGGTAAGGATACCCATATTAAGCCTCTCTCTCTGAAGTCAAATAAAAAACAGAGAAAATAATATTTAAGTCTAGTGAACTCTGACCTGCGAATTCGCTTTACCTTTTATGTATAAGTCTCACCTCCAATGAAGAATTTGAAAACCTGTAACTGCTGTGTTGTTTATGAGAAAGAAAGTGAAAAAAAGTTTGAAACTGCTATCAATTTTTTTTTTTTAATCTCTGTGACTTTACACCTACAAATTCCACTGTCACAGGTGCTCAGTTTTGCTATAATGAAACCCTCACAGAACATGGTAATAATCAGCCATCCATGCAAAAGCAAAGGTCGGTGTAGTTTACAGGTGCATCTGTCCAGGCCAACGTCTGATGCCTTGATGCCTTCCGCTGGAACCTGAAATAAAAAAAATAGTACAGTTCAAAATCTATCATACATACATCTCATCTGGTATCACAAATTATCATTCCAGGTTCACTTTAAAGGGGTGGTTCGGGATTTTTGACATCGGACCTCAATGTTAAGTCAGCCTGGTTGTTATTCATCAGTGGAGACATTTTT
Source organism: Scardinius erythrophthalmus (assembly GCF_964197995.2). NCBI lineage: Eukaryota > Metazoa > Chordata > Actinopteri > Cypriniformes > Leuciscidae > Scardinius > Scardinius erythrophthalmus. The sequence goes on from NC_138225.1 coordinate 28,311,339, forward strand.
TTAAAAAAATTATCCAGTCCTTATATTTGGATAGTTAGCCGATGCTAGGCTAGCGCGAGTCAATGGTAGATGCGTTAGCCAGCCATTAAAAACAGTTTTACCCACTCCACAGTGCACCAAACGCAAATCAATTATAACACCAAACTATCGATGCAAATGTTCGTTGAGAGAATAATGTTAGAAATCAAACTTACCTTTCATCTCAATGATCCCAAAGGAACTAGTTTCTCAGCAGCTGCGGAATTTTACTTTGCTCCAGTTAGTAATGCGGCGAAAAGTAAACACAGAACAGACGCGCACTACAGTGTGTGTAGTACATGTGTGTACCGGCTCACTCGGTTGCCTAGGTAATCAATATCACTCCGCTGCTGCTGTAGACAAGGCTTATGATTACAGGGAACAAATTATAACTAATGCAATGTGATGAAAGGTAAGTTTGATTTCTAACATTATTCTCTCAACGGACATATACATCGATAGTCTAGTGATATAATTGATTTGCTTTTGGTGCACTGTGAAGTGGGTAAAACGGTTTTTAATGGCTGGCTAACATCTACCATTAACTCGCGCTAGCCTAGCATCGGCTAACTATCCAAATATAAGGACTGGATAATTTAAAAAAAAAAATGTCTCCACTGATGAATAACAACCAGGCTGACTTAAAAATGAGGTCCGATGTCAAAAATCCCGAACCACCCCTTTAAGATATGCTCAATATTAGTGCTGCACGATATTGAAAAATTTAGAGTTTATTTAGAGATATCAGCCGTATGGTTTAGTGCATGCGCTAACGGCTCCAGGTTTGTATCTGGTAAATTACCCCACTAATAATGCCCAGAATGGTACCAAACTACTACAGTAGTACAAATAGGTTCTGTACTCATTAAACGAGGCATTGGAAAGTTTGTAAGTACATCAGGAGTTTATTTAAATAACACTTGCCTGACGGCGAATGCTACTGCTGATGTTGACGTCACTTTATGAGTACAGAACCTATTTGTACTACTCATTTTCCCCAACATAGAGCAGACCGGCACACAACAAAAACTGCTGTTCGGATGTTCCCTTTTCTGATATTTTAGCCTTTGTGACATTTTAATTAAAACAGAAGTAAGAATTTTAGTGTAATAAGCAAAAATTAACAGTAAACTCAGAGATCACCTACCGCTGCAGATGTGTACGGAAGTGAAAAGCGGAAATGCTTAGACCTCTTTCCGGTTCAACCGCTGGGCGCTCCGCATAACCCCTATTGGGGGGATTTTGTAGAGGAGTGAACCTGCATAGAAAATTACAATAGATAACAAGCATAGATAAATACAATAGAAGAAAAACACAGTTGAAATAAGCAGTGCATTATGTTTTTCAGTTAAATCTAACTTATCAGGTACAGAAATTGATTTATCAAAATGTAAAATAAGTCTTCAGTGTAAAAATAAAATAACTATAAAATTAATGTATCTTTGCTAAAGCTACAAGTCATTCTCTCTTTTGATGTTTGATCACCATTGGCGACACAAACAGCTGCGGGTACATTAGGCTGCTGTCCCTTTAAGACAAATGCGCAGAACTAATATAAATGACACGCATCCGTTTTCTTTCTGTTTAAAACACAAGACAAGAGGAAACTCGCCATTTTGACTTCATTTTGCGTGCACGTGTCTGTAAAAAAAAAGTGAAAGAGAACTTAATTCGGCTAAACTCACCTTCTTCATCTACTGACTGTGGATGGCATCAAGGTCTTGTCCTGAAGAATACAGGGCCAAACAATAGGGATTTTATCTCATCTGGTAACAAGAGCAAAGCCATAACTTTAAGAACTCTACTGATATATTTACCCCCTGATATTGCATTGGGGATATCAATTCAAACATTTTTAAAGGCTAAGAGTATGAGCCACAGCTGCCCAAGATATCAAGGGGTTGCAAATTAGTCATGGCTATAAACCTGTATGCATGGCATCTACTTTGTATTTTTTATAAAGCAATGTTCTATGCATTTGTCCCTGTCAAATAAACATTAAATAAATAAATCTGTGAAAAATAACTGCCTAAAGTTGTCGACCCCCTGAACCGCATTTAAAAGTACAAAGAATTTCAGTATTGATCAATAAAAAAAATACATAAATACCTTTGAGTTGGACAGTATGGTGTCAGTCTCATTGGCCAACATAATTCAAAACAGACCTAAAGAAATAAAATAAAATATAGTAATCATCAGGATATCATGTTATCATAATAGTTAAATGAATTATTATAACTATGACCATTATAATATTGTATTAGTCGCCTATTATTTAGCTGATTATTTAGCTTACAGGCTTCTCAAGGACAATCTCACTGAAAAAACTTGGGGTTAATGATTTTAAAATGTGAGACTTATTTCAAAAGCATAAATCTTACAGACCCCAAACCTTTGAACAGCAGTGCACTGTATGTTTGAGGTGGTTTTGCTTACTAGTCATATGGTTCATAGAGATTTTCTTGGACAGGGAGTGCAGCAGGCCATCACAGCATGATGATCTAGGAACATAACATGCTGTTTGTCACAGAGCCAAAAATATTACATGTGATAGGTTTATTACAAGGAACCAAGCTAGAACAGAGGTGAAATGCATAAAAGATAAATACAAATCTTAAGATAATATATTGTGAAATAAATGCATATGGAATTATCATCATGATTAAACAATAACTCACCCCTTGTTGTAGAGTTTTATTTTTTCTCTCGCTATTCTGAAATCACATTTTAGCAATATTGGTAAGTGACGTCACTGATTAAGTTAACAATACAGTGCATTATTTTAGGTTAGCCTAAATAAATTAGCTTACTTCCCATTGACAAATTACCAGCAAAACTATCAAAAACTGTTATCTACACTAAATATGTGTTTAAAAACCCAAACTTTCATAAATAAGACCTCAACTTAACGTAACTTAGGCCTAACGTTGTCTTTTGAAAACGGTTAGCTAGCATAGATGCTAACGGACTTTTTCAAAGACATAAAACCATTTTTTTTAAATAAATATTTAACAGAAGCGTGTCAATTACACGTAAGAAATGTGTCAGGGGCGTTTGTGTGTATTATTTGTGAGATTTTGTTGTCTAAACTTACCTGAAAGCAGTGAAACCAACAGCGAGAGACGGGAGTTTTGTTGTTTGTCAGTTGTCGATGACGTTTCCATCTGCTCTCGCGCAGCGCACGTGCTCCAGTGTTTGATCACGCGCATGCGCATTAAAACACTTCAAAGTCACGCAGCATTTAACATATAGAATTAAAATATATAACATAATTTAAAATGTCATTAATAAAAAGTTATTGCGAATAGATCTGAACGTTGTTGGTTGTCTTATAACCTTAGGGGACCGTACTGACGACTTGTCAGTTGAATCTGCCTGTTAATAGTAAGTGATATTAAAATAATAACCTGCAGAGAACGTTCTCAGAACGTTCTCTTTAGGTTATAAAAATAAAACCTAAAACCTGCAAGGAAACGTTCTGGGAAGGTTCTCTTTAGGTTATAAAAATTAAACCTAAAGATAACCTACAGGGAACGTTCTGGGAAGGTTCTCTTTAGGTTATAAAAATTAAACCTAAAAATAACCTACAGGGAACGTTCTGGGAAGGTTCTCTTTAGGTTATAAAAAATAAACCTAAAAATAACCCACAGGGAACGTTCTGGGAAGGTTCTCTTTAGGTTATAAAAATAAAACCTAAAAATAACCTGCAGGAAACGTTCTGGGAAGGTTCTCTTTAGGTTATAAAAATTAAACCTAAAAATAACCTGCAGGGAACGTTCTGGGAAGGTTCTCTTTAGGTTATAAAAATTAAACCAAAAAATAACCTGCAGGGAACGTTCTGGGAAGGTTCTCTTTAGGTTATTAAATAACAACCTGCAGGGAACGTTCCCAGAACGTTCTCTTTAGGTTATAAATTTAGACCTAAAAATAACCTACAGGGAACGTTCTGGGAACGTTCCCTTAATGTTATAAACATAGATCCTAAAAATAACCTACAGGGAACGTTCCCAGAACGTTCTTGTTTGGTTCCCAAAAAAATAACCAAATGGGAACCAAAAGGGAACGTTAGGGGAACGTTCTGTGTTTGCTGGGATTGTATTTTGACTAAAAAAACCTTCCTTCACTTGCACCTTGTAACTAGGTTAAAATCTGAATATAAAAACGGGCTCCATTTGAGGTTCTGAGGACCAAAGAGGGCACGCATCAAGGAAGAGCAAGAGATTTTAAGGAAAGTTAATTTGCTGAATGACAGAAAAGTCTTTCTTTGAAAAAGGAACAAAGGAGATTGAGTAGGGGCACAGGACTCCCAAGGGGGAGGCATGAAGTCAACTTCACATGCTAGATTACTTAAAAGCGTGAGACAGCAAGATGAAAAATTTCAAGGGCTGTTTCCCTCTGGACTATTTCGTGCTTAGCAGAGAAACATGTTGGTAATACAGGTAATACTGTGCATAAGCAATACTTCTTTAGTTTGTTTCTGCTTCTTCTTCGCCTGTGTTTAAAAAACCCGAGATTCTGTTCTCTTTCAGAAGATGTGTCATAGCCATAACCCTACTGTATAACAGTCAAAACATGGATTGCCAGAAATTTCATGAATAGTGGTTTCATGAGTGGTGCAGGTATGACATCACTTTGAAGGCCAAAAGGCTTAAGCGAGTTTTTTGCTCTTCCAGTTCCATCATCCCGATGTCAATGGGTTTTTTGAATGATGTTTTGGCTAAATGGCTGAAATAAGGTCTGTGGTGAACACAAGCTCAAGACACTTTCACGTTTTATTCTACGACATAAAACAGATCACTATTACCCCACTCGCGATTTTTTGAAGCAGTTAGGCTACGTGTCTTGAAAAAGGTGGTAGCTAACAAGTGGCTAAATGGGCACTACAGAGGCTGTCGAGGAGATTAAACGCCATTGTGCCGAACAGATAAGCTCAGTCCGCTTTTACAGCCTCATTATGCTTATAAGTGTGCTCTTATAAACTATTCTAACATTCTGGGAAAATGTTTTTAGATAAAAACTGAAAGAGTTTAAGCTTAGTGGTAGTGACATTGAATTTGTGGGGCCGTGGTGTAGTCCGTGTTATAGTCTATCTTTAGCCTTTTACTTCTGGCGACTGCATAGGCTTCAAAATTCCTAAAAGTTGTGTTCTAGTACGATGCATCGTTGAAGAAATCAGCTAGTCACGACTGTTTCCCGAAACTGTTTTGTCGCAAATTTTCAGTTATTTTGCTTAATTTCCAGATTCAATCATAGGCTCGTTCTTACAGGCTAGTGCACGTTCGCACATGTGCTCTCTTCAAAAACGGTGCTTTAAATCTCTTGATAAACTAAAAGACGTAAATTACTACATTTGTATACATTCTAAATAAAAGACACAGGTTGTAGCCTACTGAATGTCAGCTTGCTTATTTTGCTCAAGATAAGAATTTATTAAGTCCACATGCTTCTAACCACAGGTCGAGACCTGTTGTTCCAACTACACAACTTTGCGATGCTGTTTTCGAATGTTCGTCCCCATGTGATTCTGATGACGCATGAAATTCAGATGGAGGACACAGAGTGAAAATCAGAATGAGATCATGGAGGAAATACTGTGCTGGTTTAGAAAGGTATTAACAGAAAATCAAAACATTTGTTGCACGTGATCCTTATGTTATGAAGAGGAGCGATTTTTCTACTGAAGTGAAATAGCCTACTTGCCTGCCATCGAGGCGGAAGATATAGAGAATGTGAAGCTATTGTAACGCTTTGTTGAGTTCTGGTCTGGTTTGTTTATCGCGCTGCCTTTCTGCTAGACAGTGAGTTTAGGATTCGGATTTTCTTTCATGATTGTGAAAAATTTGGCCATTGTAGGTCATTCATGCTGCTTTGAGAATTGCCATAGAAACTCATCGTTCAGGGAGAAAACATTTTTCGCCTTTTCTACATTTTCTACGTAAATTTTATAAGAAAAAGAAAATTTAAGTAAATTCCTATGTAGGCTACACTGTGGACTAGCCTACACAAAAATGAATTATCTGTTTTCTTTAGAAATCAATATTTTCAAACAATGTATAAGACAGTATGTAAAACTAAAAGTATTTTAGTTTTATATATTTTATGTGAAAAAAGTATTTAATTGCACTCAATCAAAAGAGTAAACACGCCTACAAGCCAAGCATACTTCGAATACTTTTAGCATATCTCTATAAAGATTGAGAACATATAGGCTTATAGGCCAAATTTACTTTTCTGTCAGTATGTCAAGCATACTTAAGTGTAATTTTAAGTAGCCTACATACAAAGTAGACTGAAAGTATACTTTAGTATTTTATAGTTTAAAAGAAGTATACTAATAGCACACTTGAATAGACGTCTTTTTTTGTAAGTGTTGGAATGCTAAAAACAAGTCAACCACACAAAAAAAGAAAAAAAGAAAAAAAAAACATACAAGCAACATCTATCTTTCTTTCTTTCTTTCTTTCTTTCTTTCTTTCTTTCTTTCTTTCTTTCTTTCTTTCTTTCTTTCTTTCTTTCTTTCTATTTGTGTCACATTGATAACATTCATTGTTCAAACACTGTTATATGTGGAAACATTTTTGTACATTAGGAGGACATATTTAGAAACCAATATATAAATAATTTAATATCTAATATCTTTAATATCTACTTTGGTGTCAAAAAGTCTAAGATTGCATTGAAAATCTGGGGTTTCAAATCTAATTCAGACTTAAAAATAAACAGAAAGCTTTAGGATTAAAGATTTAAAGATTACTATCCTCATAAACATAACCACAATACAATAAAATATTGTATTAAAAATAGCATTTTGTCTGGTGGTCTTTTTGACCCCACTCAGCGATTATAAGCCTACTCACTTTTTCCATTCTTGGGGTCCTGTCAAAGAGTTTGTACCCACCCACACATCTTCCATTACATTTTTTTTTTGTCTGATGCGTGTAAACATCACATCCAAAAGTTATTTATCTGAGGTTTCACCGCAGTCTTGTCAAAAATGCAAACATTTTAAGTTGTGCACAAACAAAATATTGTATATTTTTTTATTGGATTTTGTTGCCTAGGCATGATGCGTCACACTCTCCTCTGCTGACTGGTATTTCACACTGGTTTTGTGGCTTTTGATCACATGATTGTTAAATGGAGAACAGGAAATGGGCGAGAACTGAAACTTGTGACATTTCAACAAGTGTCAGCTCATTTGTAAATGACAGTTGAACCCATGTAGCCTTAGCCTATGCAAATCATCCAATAGTTTTTCCACCGTACACTCTTAAATGTTACCGTTGTCCCAAATTAAAAAAAATTAACATATTGGCTGTTACTTCTTTTTCTCTCAGGACTGTAGTGTCTTTGACAAAGTTTGAAGAAAATGTGTTTTGTGTTTATAGAAAATGTTTTCAATAGTTACATCAGCCTATGTATTGTGATAGCCAGCATATTCTGTCTGCTGGCAAACCGGCTACAACTCAAGATGGTCACAACAGCTAGTTTCATGTTCAGATCATTTTGCAATAGCTGAATCATAGAAAGACACTTACAGAACAGAGGTGTTTTGTGAGGAGATTGATGCCTGCCAGCGATAACTGAACTCTTGGCAGGTAGACTGAGGTGACAGCAGTTCCCAGGAGACTGTGGCCACCATCTGGACTGGAAAGAGATGCAAACAATCCCCCCTTCACAGAGTCCCTGTGTGCTGCTGTGCCGGTCTTACATTAAGAAGTAGAAGTTAAGTGGAACTGAAAAATGATAATGTGGCGAACGTTCCAATTAGGCTTACTCAGGCTGATGAAAATAATGTTGAGTACTGTCCTCCACCAAAATGACATCTCGTCATTACATTCTCTTTTTTTCTCAAAATCAAAAACATCTTAACAGCCCCCAAACTTTTAAACTGTAATGTAAATTTTTTCATTGTGTAATGGTGAAATATCTGTGGAAATATTGTATGGAATCTATGGCTCAAATGCCATGATCAGCAAACAATAACAACACAGTTACCAAATGATCTGCATAGAACAAATAGAAACAAAGATGAAAAAACTGCTAGTTCACCCCAAATAGGTTGGTTAACCCTTTCATGCATGAATTATCAGTCAGGATTTTTTCCTATGGGGTTTTATTGCTCTAAGGGCATGAAAAACTAGATTTGAAATGTTTTTGTTTTGTTGTTTTTTTAAACACATTTTTCAGATGTCCACTTGAGTGGATAGCATGCATTTATGGTTTAAACTGAAGAGATACTGTATTAAACATAATACAGTAATAACACAGCAATATTGTGTGCATTTAACAAACCAATCAATAAAATTATATAAAATCATGTGAAAAGTAAAAAATATAGAAAACATAGAAATGCGAAATATTGCAAAGGTAATTGAACTCCATACAAGTTGAACTTCGCGAATTTTTGATATCAAAACACGAGGATGTGATTCCATCAGAAATCTCTACAGCCTGTCAAGATACAACTGTGGAAACACAACTCAGATGCTCCATCACCAGAGTATGTCAATTTACCCTTATTAGATGATAATTCTGATTATGTTCAAGATGGACACATTTCTACCATAGATGTCCTCTGAGAAAACCTAGCGATCAGGTGTTTTCAATCTCGTTTGAAATGAGTAGTGTTGGGGGTAAGTTAACGCATTACAAGTAACATGCATAACACAATCAGATTACTTTTTGATGTTACGAGTAAAGTAATGCTTTACAAGTAACGTGCATCAAGTAATCAGATTTTTTTAATGTTACGAGTAGTGTATTACAAGTAACATGCATTACGTAATCAGATTACTTTTTGATCGATCAAGTAATTCATTACAAGTAATGTGCTAAATGTAATCAGATTACTTTTTGATGTTACGAGTAAAGTAACGCATTACAAGTAATGTGCATTACATAATCAGATTACGTTTTGATCTAACGAGTTATGCATTACAAGCAACATGCATTACGTAATCAGATTACTTTTTGATCTAACAAGTAATGCATTACAAGTAACATGCATTACGTAATCAGATTACTTTTTGATGTTACGAGTAAATTAATGCGTTAAAAGTAATGTGCATTACGTAATCAGATTACTTTTTTTGATGTAATGAGTAAAGTAATGCATTGCAAGTCACATACATTATGTACTCACAACAAAAAAGTCACTGCAGATTAAGTATTTTCAAAAACAACAGTCACAGTAATAGCATGAATTGTAGCTGAAATGATGCATGAGGTCCGCTATAGTGGTAAGATGATTAATCAGAAATTTCTCAATCTAAAATCAATACTTGGAAAATTTACCTGTGATAAGACCCATTAGATATTGGTTGGTGCATTTTTTTTTTTTTTTACCAGCAAGAGTCTCCTAGGATAGATGGAATGGATGGATATTTCGGAGCAACTTGCCATTTCTGACTGGCCAGGGGAAAAAACAATCGACACACAACGGCTTGCCATTTGGTGGCAATGAATAGGATGATGCACCAGGGTTCAATATAGAGGTTGATGTGCAACTATGCCATCAAAACTCATGCAAATGCAAGAAAATGCTTTCTTAATAGCTGTCCACTGTAGACCACTATGCATGAAAGGGATCATATAAAATAAGATCAGTAGCCCTGACAGACAATTTATGGTGCATGAGTAAAATGAATATCATATTTACAAAATATCTGATGTCTTTATTCACAAGGGCAGAAAGTCTGACAACAGAAAAATTCATGATTGCTTTTTTCATATACACTTTAGTAAATACACTTGTGCTTAATTCTCAGTGAAATTAAATTACAATAATATCAGTGGGAACCTCAATATTTACACAGACAATTCAAGTAAAATATAATAACAGCACTAATACATGTTATCAAAGAGGCAACTTTTTTGAAATTCTCAGATGTGAGTTAACATGAAAATATTCACAGCTGAAAGAATATGATTAAACATAACCGGAAGACCTGAAATGTCATGATGTTAACAATCTGCATTTCAGTCAAATTAAAGTGTGCTAATGTGGTGGTGTTTTTTCATTATATGATTGTATTTTGAATTAACAGATTTGTGAATTAGTAATTCAAGTATTTACTGTGAAGTCTCTGTCAAAACAGCTACTTTTGCCACGTCAACTTGTGCTTTAACCAATGGCGTTTTGGGAGAAGGGACTTCCTGTTTTCTGTACAATGCCTGGCAGATGGGGGTGATAGGAGTTTTTGTGAAACCTGTTTGGATTTTTTGCAAATCTATTTCCTAGTAGCACTGAAATTACACCCTTTACATTCACCTAGATAAATTAATAAATCAATAATTGATTTAGGAAAAAAAAAAAAATTCCACAAATAGCTTTTAAGTCACAAACCAATTCAAAGAAAAGCTCACTTTATGATTGTGATATACATGTTGACTTATTCCATCAGATTAGGCAGAGTGAACAAACTCTTTAGTGGTTTGCATTATCACCATATAATCATAGCTGTAAGTATAAAACTATTTTCGCAATATTGGAATCAAAATATATTATATAAGGGATGCAGTTATTAACATAATTCTTACAATTAGGCTTTAAATGTCTTTAAAAAGTCATAAGCACAAAGTTTGTGAGATAAAAAGTTCAAAGACATACTAAAAATACCCTAAGTCCACACAAGTCCACGGCAAATCTGCAGAAGCCTTGGTTTGTATAAAAATCAATGTGCAACAAATTCTTCATCATAGAGATCCTGTATCAAACACATATAAAAGCAATGCAAAGTCTATGTACAATTAGAGTCCGCCACAGTTTGGCATCTCACAAACGTGCAACACGTGCAGACAGATCAAACGTCATACTGAAGTCCGCGGTTTTCTGATGACTAACTGAACAGGACCCTCAGAGACCGTTTTAATGATGTTCCAGGCATCATAGTGCATAAGGCCTTGCAAAGACCTGCCGTTGATGGCTAAAAGTTCATCTCCGACATCAATGACCCGGGACTGCTCAGCAGCTCCTCCTGTGTGGTGACAGAGAACACACACTTTTCATTTATTGTGCTCGGTGATGGGCTAAGTGATGCACAGATTACACCTTCTGTCTCCCCCTGGTGGACATCTTTAAATGTTTGAGTAAAGCACTCACCACAAAAAATGCGTTTTATGTAGAGAGGTCGATCTCCATGGGCAGATGCTTTGCCTCCATCTAGACTGAACCCTAGACCAGCTGTGGTCTTCTGTAACTCCACACTCAAAGCCCCGTCTGGCCCCACTTCCACACCTACAACACACCAAGCAGCCAATTAGGAACAGAAAAGGTTATTTTTCTGGAGATTGTTGAATTATAAAATTCACAAAACCACAGCCAACAAGTTAGAGATTGACAACGAGTTCATCTTTGCCATGAGAGTGATAATGATGACTCCAGACACTCACTTGTTTTATGTTCCCTGATGCTGACTCTGTGGCCAGGAGAAGGACAGACGACAGTCTGAAGAGGAAGTTCTTGTCTAGTTGATGTTGGTTCAGTGTTCTTGTCTTTCTGGATGATCACTAATGCTTGTCTCGGCAGTCTGGTCTGATGAAGGCAGGACAGCGCCTCTCCGTGTGTGATCCCACTCAAGCTGGTCCCGTTTATTGACAAAACCCTATCTCCTCTGTGAATGGTACCTTCCACACCTGCCACCCCTCGAGTGAACACCCGATGGACCTGTGAAAAAATAAAAATATATATATATTTTTTAGTCTAACTTAGTTTAGACGGTGAATTAGTTTAATAATCTTAGTTGATTCTATACAATACTACTGGTTCATTTAAATACCACAAGGGGGTGACAATGTGTAATTGAAAATGCTACTGAAAATGGCTACTGAATTTTCCATTTATTTATTATTTTTAAACAAATAAAAGGTTTTGCTTACAGTAATAGATTTCTGTTCGAGATCTACTCCTCCAGCGATGCTGAAACCCAGTCCAGATCCCTGCTCTTTGGTTAAGATCACAAAGTAAATGTCATCTTTAACCTAGATAAAAAGATCAATGACAGACTGGTTAACCTTTTTGAAATTAAAAGAAATATATGAAGCTATGAATAGGGCCCATAAAAATAATGACTAAAAATACACTGACAAAATAAAGTAAAATAAGAGTAAAAAGTGACAGTTAAGTAAACAACAAAAGCATTTCTGTAATTGCTTGAGCTACACCTGAAGGCAAAATCTTCCTCATCCCTTAAAAAGAAACTTTTAAAGAAACCTTAAAATATTATCTTTTTAAACTGAAATGAAGCCTGAAGACCTGATAAATTACCTCTGAAAGAGTTTTTGTTTCCTGTATGAGACTGGTCACATTCACTTTGGTTGTGAGGGAACACAGAAGATCTTGCACTTTATTTTGGTCCAAAGGAGAAGATTCAAGGTCTTTCAAACTGTCACAGGAGACAAACCGATATCAGCTGTAAATGTTTGTCCTAGCCAGGAATGTATCTAAACGTTATCAACTAATGGTTGTTAAAAATATTGATTGTGGTTTTTATGAGGAACATTTATGCAGAAATCAATGACGGTGTCATACAACACAACACTGAAATAATTACTATGATATGTGCTGAAATACATAACCACGACACTAAAAATATAAAAACAAAATGAGAAAAATAAATACAAAACTAGACAACATCTATTTGTTTGTTGAGGACACGTAAAACATTGTAATCCATCTACTATCAACTTTACACATATTCTTTTCATTGCACATTATAACCAGGTCTTTACTCACCTTATAGACCAGCATGATAACCCTGTGACCTGGCCTTCATGTTGCTCTCCATTACCGGTTGAACCAAGATCCCCAGTGTCAACACTGCTCACCCTGGTCATCATTGAGCACTGCAGGCTGTGTGGTGCTGTGTCTATGGATCTGCAAGGGTGGATTTCCAGCTCCGTCTTAAAGATCACATTTCCAGGGTCACTGGTCAAATCCTCAGAACACAACTTGTCCAGTTCAGGCATGCTCAGTGCCCTTATCTCTCTCAATTTGGAGCGTGACAGGCCTCCATGGGCACGGGCATTGCGGGAGCGCAGTACTGGTGGCATGTTTACGGTGGCCTGGTTCTGAGAGGACTTATTTCTTACCTTCTCTTTTATAACGGCTTCTGTGGTTTGGTTCAAAGGAGTGGATTCAGAGTTGGTGGAACTAGAAGACAAATTCTGTGGATATGGTAAACTGTCTACACATGAGCTGAAACTCCTCCTCAAAGAATGACTGTCACTGGATTGACTGCTAACAGATCCAGCATACCCAGAAAACCTCCGGTTTAGAGGTGACTTGGAATTAATAGCATAAAACGGAATGTCTATACACCTTACGACAGATCGATCAAAGCTGGCCAGATTCTCAAAGGACTGGATTCTTTGACGAACTGAGAAGGGGTTTGGGTCAAGAGACCCACTGGTGTCTGTAGAGCAGCTCCTGCGTTCTAGTCCCCTTAGGTACAGTTTGGATTTGTTTGACTTAAGACTAGAAGCAGCATCTTTATTATCTGAGTTCCTAAAGAGACTTTCTTCCTGGCCATTGCAATGCATTTTCTCAGCAGTTTCATTTGCCTTATTAGCACCACTATGCTGTGGACAACTAGATGAAGTATTGGTTGATTCTAATGGGATTGTGTGACTTCCAAGAGAGGGGTCAGAATTTGATACCTCCCAGTCGACTTGATCAACTGGTACTGAGGCCAAGCTTAAATGATTTGCATTCACAACTTCCTTGCGCATGAGCACAGGTGTAGACGATGAAGAGGATGAAAGTCGTACCTCAATGAACGTTCTTTGAGTGCTGGCAACAGTGACCTCCGATTTCAAGACTTGCTCCTTTAGATCCAAGACTTGTTCCTTCTTGGAAGGCTTCAGTTCTTCTTTGGTTGTGTTGATGGGATTTGCCTTCAAGATACTGGACACAGTTGGCTGACTTTGGTCAGTTTTACAAGAAGAAACCCTGATCTTCTCAGAAGGTCTTGTTAATTTAGGGCTACCAGTTGGTGTGGTTCTTTTGGAGTGGAGTTTAGGAGACTGACTTGGGGATCTGAGAGCTTTTTTCTGTACTGGACTTTCAGCCCTGGGCGATCTAGTGACAGCCTGTTCTTGGTCTTTGGATTTACTTTTAATACTTAGACCCTTGAGTTTAGAAGAGGTGTTTGACTTTTTATCATCAACTTTGAGTCTACTTCTCAGCAGGGGCGAGACAGGAGTGTCATTTGGGGTCTTTGTTCCTAAAGATCTGACACAACACGTGGTGGATTTACTCTGGTTCTGGGAGAGGGATGATTTCAAGTCAAGTATGGGAGGAACTGTCTCTCTCTCCTTGTCTTTTGGAGCAAGCGTAGAGGAGACCTGCTCACTAGTTTTGCCACTGGTATAATTTGATGCTTTGGGCTCTGACACAGTCGACCTCAGTGGCACTTGTTCAGCGTTAAGTTTCTCTGAGAATCGGGATGCATCTGAGAGCAACTTAGCAGTCCTCTCTTGACTTTTCGGGGTGACGTGGCAGTTGCGTTGAGTAACAGGGGAACAAGTGACACCTGGTGTCTGGCAGATTTGAACATGCTTTAAAATGGTTTCACATTTTTCATCAGTGTTGCAGTTTGATAGTATTCTCTGAGATGCACACATTGCCTCCTGTTGTGTGGGAGCGTGTCCACTATCCCCATTTAAAAGAACATCATCTAAAACTTGAGGGCAAAGCGTGTCAGGTAACTTAAGGAGTGAATGATTGTTCTCTTGTGAATCCTTGTCTTGCACTGAGGGTGATGGAGAATTGTGGCTAACCATACTAGCAAATGTCTTGTCAACAGTATGGCTACTGTCAATGCTATTTCTTTCTTGCAGAGTACTGCCCTCTGATTGGCTGAATGCGGGCTGACTGACAGTGCTGATACAGAGCTCAACCTCCTCTTCATCCGAGTCAGTGTCCTGAGGACCCTCACAGTGACCTTGAGACATCTCTATTTTGACAGCACTGCCTGCAGAGTCGCTCTCAGAGTCACTATCCTCCACCAGACTGTACATACTTGGTTTCTCTCCATGGTCTTTCTCTAGAGGGACAACATCCTCTCCCAAATTACTAAAGTTTCTTGAGTAACTATTTAAAAATGTCTTTCCTACAGGGAAATGGCAAGCGTTGTTCCCCACATCTAGTGCAGAGAAATCCAGAAGGTTTGGTTGTGATGACGCTGCAGTCTCTCTGTCATCTACTTTACTGCACTCTTCTGTTGCAATTGTGTCTGTATTACCCAATACATTTTGGTCTTTTTCTTGGCTTTCTGATGAGTTCAGTTCAGCTATTACATCATCAATATTAGTGACAGGCATGCTGTTGTTGTGGATTGCTAATGCAGGTTTTGCATTTGTTTCTGATGATGGACTTTCTTGAGCCACAACTGAAGTTTTGTCCATATGATTCCTTTCCTCTGGAGGAGGTCTAGGTGCCTCTAATTTTGATGAGCCCTCGCAGCCAGAAGACATAATCAAGCTAGAAAGTCGATCTACAGCTGCAAATGTGGAGAAAAGAAATATATATATATATATTCAATCACTAAAAATGTACAGGTCAGTTAATCAACACTGGTTATCACATATGACAATTCCAACTTCAAATCAATAATACGTGGTTAAAAACCTTGGCATAACAGTAAAAGAGAATCACTGGATATGACTCTACATCAAGATAAGTCCTACCATATAAGTGCACCACAGAGGTCTGAAAGACAAACTACAAATTGCCTGTTTTATAAATCAACATTCCACTGGAAAATATTCATACTAACCCTTTCCAGTCTCCTTAAAATATGCGTACATAATTACATTAAAAGAAAAGCATAGCAATATCCTTGCAATTCATTCCATAGTCTGATATTTCACAGATTCAAAACCTGTTCTGATTCTGTTGTTCATTAGTGCTGTTCAGCAAAACAGAACCAAACCCCGTGGAAAACTTTGGACTACTATGAAACAATTTCTCTGAGAAAAAAGGTGAGTCTCACTCTGAACATACCCAGGGATTGATGGGATACAAAGACAATCTGCAGAGAATTTTTTTAATTGTTTCCAATGATGTAACACTGGCATCCTGGAGGCACATTTCCCAAGACTTTATTAAGTTTTACCTGAAGCAGACACCTCTGAATATTCCATTCACAATTTCCTGAAATATTTCATGCATTCAAAAGGTATTTCACTGGACATAACTGAAAAACATAGACCTTATAGTGCACTCAACATGTGTATGTTATTCTAAATATTACACACACAACTGATAAATGCTCATGCTTACATAAATGTATATGAGCATATGCTATATATGATGAACATGATCAATCATATATAAACATGAGATGACGGCAGGTTTAGACAGACAATGACAGACGCATGACATTAATTCACTATATTTCACTTGTTCCTTGAGGCTATTGCTCTGCATAATGAGATTCAAAAGTAGTAAGAGTAGGAAATATTTTGACAAAAATGAAATTTTGTGTCAGTCAGAGCAATAACACCAAATCTAGATACTAATTGACTAATAGCCTCTAGAAAGCATTAGCGCTGTTACTCTACACATCTACAGTGGCTACGGTAGTAAAGTAATCAATAGTCACCATTGACAAATAGCCAGCAGCCTGCAGTTCCCTTTGAGCTGGAGAAGGGTACTGCCAGAAAGGGGAGGCCTGTAGCACTCCTATCTCTTTAAAGCAGCATGGGAAAAGACAGACTGATCTCTTTATTGCAGAGGCAAATCTACCTATCCTAATGGTCTTTTGTGAAGGATATACAAGACCTGTTTATCCAGCTAAATTGAAATATATCGTTTAGGAATCAGCTTCGATTCTGCTATAGCACCATAGTCTGCAGCAAGGGAGGAGGGGATATGGACAATATTTTAACAAGCCATCTAGAGCTTTATGACACTATATATAACACAGTACTGACTACTATTCTTGATGATAGCAAAATCATAGGTTGGTTTTTAGATTGGTTATGTAAATTGGGACCTGTGTGAGTATATTTTGCCAATGTAGTGTACAGAAGATGTTTGATCAGATTAGGGAAAATAGCTTGTGAGTATATAAGTTATGTTTTAAGGAGCTGTTTATTAAAAAATGAAATCCCTCATGCTGATTCAAACCCCTTATGACTTTTCTTTTTTTCCACAGAACAAAAAAACAAGAATTTTTGAAGACTAATTTATATTCAATTACAAAGAACAGAGTCAACAAGGATGCAAAGCATCATAAAAGCAGTCCATACAACCTGTGCACTATTATTTGTGAGTAATCATATTGGACCAGTTTTATGGTGCTGTTATGGTTAATTTGTGTTCTTTTTAAGATTTAAACGTCAGTCGCCATTCATTGTAACTGCATGGAAAAATGCAGTTACAGTTCTCCTTGTGTGTTCCACTAAAAAAAGAAAACCATGTGGGTTTGGGACAACATAAGGGCGAGTGAATGATGAGAGTTTTCATTTTGGGGTAAACTATCCATTTGAAGGGATCACCCTTCTTTTGGAAAATTTAAATGAGCAGACATACATTGAAAAAAAAAAAAATCACCAAAGCTATAATAGACTTATCATCAGTTGACTTCAAGAAGCAATAGATACGCTGGCAACTCACCTGAGACTGGCTTCTTAATCTCTAAGATCAATGTGATTGGCAGGTTGTGCATGAGGTTGCAGATCTCCTGATAGGTGGATGTACACACAGAGGTGTCACCAATTGTTACAATCTCATCACCAACACTCATCTTCCCTGAGGCTTCCTGAAGGAATAGATAGGAAAGAAATGGGTGAAATACATTCATCAGATTTAAGCTTCAAGCACAGATTCAAGCACAAACATCTGTGTGCATTTGGACACCTCCCTGGCACCAAGTATCATGTAAACAGTAGGTATGGGAATTGTAAAGCATTTAAAGGGCCCCAATTATGCTATTTTAAAGTTTCCTAATGTTGTTGTGGAGTCTCCTACAACATGTTTACATGCATCAAAGGTTAAAAAAAAAGTGTTTAATTTCCTCATAATATACATTTGCACATCATCACATTTTCAATGATTCTCAAACGACTTGTGAGATGAATCAATCTCTCTAAATCCCTCCTTTCTGCGAGCTACTCTGCTCTGATTGGCCAGACAGCTCAGTCTGTTGTGATTGGCCTACCGTGTACAGCACGTCGGAGCTGTCCTGAGGCTTCCTACACTGTAAACTAAACACAGTAACGAACAATGACGTCTATTTGACCATATCAATGCGAGCGCGAGTCCTATGATGAAACATTGGAAGAACTAGTTATTCAACCCGAACCTCCATCACAAGGACGACTTAAGCAGGACTCAGTGTTTCTCAGTGATACACTACTCAGTTTGAGGTACATTGTATGAGATGTTGCAACTGTATTTCCTCACCATCAGCATTAACAAGTGTATGTCCATCAACAAACCTATTATTTTACTTGTACTAATTTATTTACAGAGTATTTTTCTAATATATTGCAGTGAACACGTGGAAACTGTATCAATAATAGTGCATGTATGCAATGTATACATTAGCAGAGCTCTAGAGTGAATGATCTGATGTAACATAAACGTTGGTAAAACAAATATTTCCTCAAAGTAGTGAGAATGACAGATAATCTGCATTAATAGACACAGTTATAGGTAATAGTGGTCCACAACTGATTAGCAGAAGTATTTCAGTAAGACAGTGATAACGTGAGTTAGCCAGTTAGCAGGAGACCTACACAATCTAAAAATTCAAAACTACGTTTTTTGAACACCATCTTTCAAGAGTAAAAACGGTTTGTG
The DNA here is from genome assembly GCF_964197995.2 of Scardinius erythrophthalmus. Lineage (NCBI taxonomy): Eukaryota > Metazoa > Chordata > Actinopteri > Cypriniformes > Leuciscidae > Scardinius > Scardinius erythrophthalmus. The sequence goes on from NC_138225.1 coordinate 28,330,168, forward strand.
AATCCTGCAGTGAACTAGAGTAAAAACGGTTTGGGAATCCTGCATTGATCGAGATTTGTGAAGCAGTCGTCAGTGAAATAAAGGGAACACAGCAAAAGTTTAGGATTATACTGCTGTGATATCGTGGTAAAGATGAATTTTTAACCACTGATTCTTCACATGCTCGTCCTTGGGCAGTGAAAAAAAAAAACTGGTTTTACCTTCACATTATAGAACACTGCGCCATCTTCTCGACATGATGCTATCCAGTATCCACAGGAATCAGCTGCCGGTTTGAGGTTCAAGTTTTCCCTGGTGTCTGTGCGCGCAATAAGTGGGCGGGCAATATACTAATGTTTCGTCTTGACGTCACAACGAAACGGCTTATGACTCGTTTGAAAAACGATTCATTTAATTGACTCAGAGTCAACTCTTACTTTTGAAAGACAATAACTTTATATACGGTGCACTTTCAGATTTAAAACTTTGCAGGATGTTTTCATTCACTTAGAGCAATGTTACACACTACATGAAAGGTCATTTTCAAAAATCCATAATAGGGGCTCTTTACTGGTTATATTGAATAACAAACTAATAAAAACAAATGAATGCTATTTACTTTCCAAAATTATGTGATCATTTCAATGGTAAATTGGCATTTTTCTTTTAAAAAGTGTCTTTCTTGGATGCAGCATCTGTTAAATGTTAAAAAGCATCACAATCAATCAAAAAATCACAATTTCCAACCTACCCTTTCCGCAACACCTCCCGGTCTCAGCCCTGTGATCAGCACCTTGAGTGGAGTGGACTTAATCTCCAGATCCAGACCAAAAGACTCGGTCTCACCACGCTGGAGCACTATTGTCTCAATGGTGCAGACCCCTGCTAGCTCGCTGAATTCACCCTTCTTGCAGTGCAGCACCCTGCATGGCGGCCGTGTGCTATTCTGTGTAACCTGGACAGGGATTGCTGGGAGTAAAGGTGGTTCTTCACCCTTGGCCTTTTGTGGAGGGCTGGGGCACTCAATGCTCATCATGCTCTTGACACGAGTCACGGCTTTGTGCTCCAGCTTGGGTGAGCGTTTAACCTCCAGCCCTTCTCGATGGGGCTCTTTCTTGATGCCCAGGTTTGTTCCTCCGGCTGCTTCCACACAGCGAATGGGCATGAAGGGAGATTCGGCACCAGGAGGGCCGCTAGGTCCTTCTTCAGATTCAAGCGAGCTGCCGTAGATCGGAGTGGCTGGCTCGCTGCCGATCTGTCTGTGGCTCTCGCTGCTATCCTGGCTTTCGTCATCGACTTCAAGAGATGATGTGGCTATGACAATACCAGAGTCGTCCTCCTGGTGGTGATGGTGGCCGGCCTCTGAGACCCCACGGAGACGGCGACGGAAGGGGCCACTGTCTTCTTCAAGACCGGTCTCGTCGTCACTGGGCTCATCCTCATAGCATATGACCCGGCGCTGACGGAGAAGTGGGCTACGTACAGAACTCGGGCTGCTTCCCACGCTGGCCTGTTGGGCCGTGTCTACAGTGCGACCAGCCCTGCCAGAAGCTTTACAACATTCTGGGGTAGTGGGACTACTATCTGAACCTCTAGTGGAACCATCCCGAAAGACTGTTATGATAAGAGGACAGAAAAACATACTGTTTTAGTGACAAACTGTGACTGATCTTTTTATCAGCATGACACTTTAGATTCAGTGGTGATACCTTGCGACTGAGGTGCTGCTGATTCCTCCATGGACGTAATACAGCTCCTGCTGCAGTGCAGCATGTCGTCATCACTGGATCCCATCGCCATGGTCTCAGAGAGGGAAGATTGGCTGGGTACATCGTGAACTGAGAAATACTGAGAGAGCTCTGCCTCTGAACTCAATGAGCCTTGCTGTCAGGGTCAGATGAAGTCATAAAATCAAATCTTTCTGAAGATCAACAACATTTAGAAGTGTGCAATCAATGGCCCCAAAAAAGTATTCGGACACTTAAATCAAACTTAAAAATGTCTGACTGCCACTGCATTAGATATAAAATGCTTTTCTCAGAAGTAACTTCTGAGCCATTTTTAATTATCAACACAAGGTGATTTTTAGGTGGATGTAAAAAGTCAGTGGTCTTAATTTTGAACGCATCTTGCTTTGTCATTTGAAATCTAGCAAGAAATGTGTTTTTGTGGAATGTTTTACTTTAAAATAAATGCCATGTGGTTTGGTATTTTGTTATATAACACAAACACATTTTCATCAAATTTCAAGTAAATAAAGAAAAGTTTTATCATCTCTGACAAGTTGAGTCCTCGGTAGACTAAAGCTTCTAGTTTACCCTGCTGGCTGGCTCTAGGAATCTCTTCATGGTCCAGCTGAGAGCAGGATTACCCTCACCCTGCTTGACTTTAACCGTGGGAGATGGACTCTTGGACGGCAGACCTGCAAAAGAGAGCACAAAGAAAAATGTATTGTACTACAAATCACTGTTTTCCAGTTACTAATCAGAGACTACAACTGAATCAGAATTTCAAAACAAATATTTGGAAACTTAATATGAAGTACAAAATTTCATAAATCAAAGCCAAAACCGAGCTTTTCAGAATTTGACTAGTTTTTTTTAAACTAAAAATCAAGTCAAGTCACCTTAATTTAGATAGCGTTATTTACAATTCAGATTGTTTCAAAGCAGCTTAACAGTTATAATAGAAAATGAATGCAACAAAGATTGTTTTGGCTGTACAGCAGCTCTAGAAGAAAGACAATGTTTAACTAAAAATCATTAGTTATTAACTTAGGGGCCGTTTACACGACACCGTTTTCAACTGAAAACAAAAGAGTTTTAATGCGTTCTGGACGTTTATTTACACGACAGTGGCGTTTTGGTGGCCTAAGAACGCAAACTTTGAAGTAGGTTTCAAAGTGCAAGTTTAAGCTATAAACTAAAGCATGTGGCTTTTAAAGCCCTGAGAAGCACAACCAATAGTGGCTGCAGTCAGGCCAGGACAAAGGCACTTTACCAAGTGTGTGGGAAGAATGACTATCTCTGTGCGTGGAGCGAGTGATCACTTCATCCATCTCCTGTTCAGACACCTGAGGGTGAGAGATGAGAGCCACTGAATCTCATGGACCATTAAAAAACATTGCTATATCCTGATCTTAAGTCTTGATTAAATATAAAATATAATGTCTTGATCTGATATTTACCTTAAAATGAGGCAAATGACAAAATAACATTTCTGACCACCAGGCGGCACTGTGATTTAAGCAATACAAACTGCCTAAATCTGCTTCATAATTCTGCTTTATTAAACTAAATGTATTAACTGTAACCATACTTTGTAAGGTAATGTTGGCATGGACATGACTATCAATGTAGAATAATAGAAAAACAAATTATTATAAATTCAGACATAAAAAAAAACCCACACATTGAGAAATTTATGATACCGTTTCTAGCATTTCAATTACAGTTAAATAATGAAAACCATTTAGCCTAGATGTTTTGATACTACACTTTTAAGCACTCTGCTTAAAGAAGATCCCTATTTGTCTTTATACAACTCTGCTAGAAAAGGCCTAACTGACTCGAGATGAGATCAGGTTTTGCCAGATCTATTTCAGTTGACTTTTATTGTTGACTTCAATACAATACTTCTTTCTCAATTCAACAAAACCGATTAAATGTGACATAATAAAACCGCAAACATAAAACCCATCTGTACATACAGGCTACATGCAGACAGATACTTAAAACATGTCAGAGTTAAGTAATTAATGACCTTTGTGAGAAAGGCTTCTGACCTCGTGTCACACACAATATGTGTTAAGCTAGTCCTAACACTGCTCCGCTCACGCTGACTCATTTATCAGGTCGAGTGAACAGTCAGCATATTCTAACCACCAAAATCTCCCGCTGTACCCCACCCCCGCGCACTTTTCTCAACATCTTGATTCATTAGGTGGATGAAAACCAAGTCTCACTAGCAGAAGGGGGAGAGGAATGTTGTTTACTTTTTGTCGGGCTTCAATGATTCATACTAGGAGCATATTACAGCTTAACAGGTGTATGGTGCTTTTGATTTCCACTTGCAGCAGTCTGGCAGAGGAAGAGGCCCTTGTGACTGAAGGTATGTGACCACATTGCCAAACTGATGTTTGAGGTTTATTTATTCATAAATTAAACCAGGTTCTGAAAACCTAGTTTTTTTCTTTATTAATATCTCTATGGATATAAGATATTTATTTAAATTTTGTTTTTCATTGAGCATCGATCCTAATGAAGTTGCACCCTCTGAACTAAACTATTAACTACAGTGGTTTTGCAATCTCAGTTGTTAATGAGATGATGGTTAATAAATACAGCAATTTCTATATTGATGCTTAATAAGATACCATTGGTGGGGCTCCACATATGCGTCTGTGTTTGACTCTTACTTTGGGGTTTGGATGTCGGCTAATGATGAGGCTGACCGGGCCGGGTCCACATTCACTCAGGATAGCATAGGCTTCACTCAACGCAGCGTGTCTCAGGCTCACAGAATCCACCTCCAGAAGCTGGTCTCCTCGACTGATACACAAATTAGACATTATAATCAAGGATTGGATAGAAAATATATGTGTTTTTAAGAGAAGTAATATTTCCCCAAAACAGTATTTTCCATAGGGAAAAGGATTTCCACTAAAATATTAAGCAGCACAACTGTTTTCAACATTGATAATAATAAGAAATGTTTCTTAAGCACCAAATCATCAAAATTAGAATGATTTCTGAAAGATCATGTGACACTGAAGACTGGAATAATGATGCTTAAAACTCAGGAATAAATTATATTTTAAAATATATTAAAATTGTTGTTTTAAATTGTAATAATATTTCACAATATTACTGTTTTTACTGTATTTTTGATCAAATAAATACAGCCTTGGTGAGCATAAAATACATTACATAAAAATAAAATAAAATAAAAACATTAATGAAATCTTACCAACCTAAATTGGCTAATTTAACATCCATCTGGATTGAAAATACCGCAGGGAACATCTGAACATCTGATAACATCTGAAAACCATAGCTGGTTCCAGCTGTGGGTGGCATAATAACTTAACGCTGTCTCACCATGTTTGGAGTGAACCCTAGGTATTTTGAGCCGACTCAATCCATATGATTTAAGAGATTTATTAGGTTTATATTCAATAATCACATCCAAAACATATTTGGTTCCTAGACCATTGAGCGAGAGAGTATAATACACCATATGATAACGGAGATTACTGTTGATGTATGCGGTCAAAAGGTATTTTAAGTGTCAACCTAACTGCATTTGTTGTAAAAATAGACATGTCTGAAAGTGTATTACAGCCTTATCTTTCCCTTCAGACAGCTGCAACCACTTTCACAACTAGATCCAACATTCAAGACCACAATCTCTTGCCATAAAGACCCCCATTCATGGGTTTCTGGCTCTCATTGCACATTCTTTTTTTTTTTTTTTTTAGTCTGTGAGGTGTTTCATCTAAACAGGAGTGAGCGCGCACACACACACACACACACACACACACACACACTCACAAACTCTAGCGAATCACAAACAAACATGCAGACAACAAAAGCCCAAATGAGGATTACTGGATGTTTTACACATTAGAAAAAAATAATCTGCTGCAAACACGTGTACAGACACATCATGGGCTCTGTAGGGAAAATAAAGATCTATGCGATTGTTTTCCCTAGTGGGGTCTCATTCCTGCCGCTCCCTTCCTTAATTAACTGTAAGTTAAGAATTTAAGATGATTGCTCAAAGGGGTCCAGTGTCTGCTAACTCAGACAAACCAGCACCAATCACTCTTTTAACTACATGGAAAGTTTAGGACATTTCACTGCATTAGCCATGGAGGAATCTTTTTATAATTTATTCTTAGAAATGTATTCTTTTTTTCTTAGAAAAGTACCTGAACTAAAAAGGTACATTTTCTTTCCGAGCCAATTTTTCCACTGATTAACCACAGTTAAACATTGACAAACTGAGACTTTAATAAAAAATGATGTATTTTAATTTGACCATTGAGCACATGTACATGAGACTTGGATTTGGGTGGGAACTGAACGATATATAACCAAAAGACTACCTGAGTCTGCCATCCATTTTGGCAACAGAACCTGGCGCCAAGCTGTGGATGTAGATCCCAGGAGCACTGTTTTCCAGTGTTAGACAGCAGGCACCGATACCCAGCCCCACACCTGGCTCTAAAACACACAAAACAACATGGCTAAATTCTTTAGTTCACTTCATGCAGGATTTCTGAGTCTTATTTCTATCGTTTATCCTAGTTAAAAATTATTATAGACATTTTGACATAACAGGTGGGAAAGTGTTAATGGTTTCTAAGATAGATCCAAAAACTGCTGAGGTAAAATTACCCACTGAACCTAAAGGAAATCAAGCCCAGTGTCTTTAATTTAAAAGACTTATATTTGCCTACAAACTGCAATAATATAATTCATGTCAGAGAAATATGTGGTGTCCCTGAACTGAATAAGTTAACAGAACTCAAATAATGAGAAAGACGCTTGGAGGGTCTATTTATTAGCATGATGATCCAAGAATAAGAGTTTTTTGGCAGGACGGTTTATTTGGACACATTATGAGCCCTTGACTTATACACACATTCATACTGATGCACAGGTGCGTGTCTATTCGAATAAAAATATTTTTTAAATAATTCCATTTTCTTGGAATAAAAAAATATTATGTGTCAATTTCAATAGGCAAGGAGTGTTGGAAGAACTTTTTCCTATCAGCTTCAATGTTTTCTTCTCAAGATGAATAAAATGTAAAAATACAAAATTTACAAAAATGTTATATACACTACCAGTCTAGAGTCTGGGGTCAGAAAGATTTTTTTATGGTTTTGAAAAGGAGGCTGCATTTAAGAAAATTTGCAATAACTGTTTTCTATTTTCATATATTTAAAAATTAATTTAATAAAATTTCATTTAATGTCATTTAATTTCATACATGTTTTAATTCAAATCTGAATTTTCAGCATCATTACTTCAGTCTTCAGTGTCACATGATCCTTCAGAAATAATTCTAATATGATAACTTGGTGCTCAAGAAACATTTATCATCAGTGTTGAAAATAGTTTGTTGAAAAAAAAGTATTATATTCTTTCCAGAAAAAAATCTTTGACCCGAAACTTTTGAAACTGCAACTCACTGCATTTGTTTTTATCAAAAAGACATGATTGTACCTTTGTTTAATGTAACCTCCATGATAATGCGATCCTTGGGACCAGGACCCCTACGAGAGTCCCCCTCTTCAAAGCTAGTAGGGACTGGAGTCCCACCACTGGCATTTGAGTTTGGAGAGCTGGATCTGCTGAGCAGGGTTGGCGTGGGACAGGGTGTAAGACTGGGGCTTCTCAGACGGGTCCTCACCGTCAGGGTAACTACCCCCTTCTTCAGTTGCTGAAAAGGAGGGAAAAGCCATCCATTAATGCTGGATGGGAAATCCAGAAATCCTAGGAATTTCCTTTTTCCAATGATGGTAAAAATGATTCAAAGAAATGGGCCTGAGATTAACAGTCTGGAAATAATTCTTCTCTGAAGATTCATGCACTGCTACAGGTGTTTCTGAGGATGACTGAGCAGTTTACCTTGAAGGTCTGAATGGCCTGCTGGTGCGTGAGGCCTTGGAGAGACTCTCCATTGACCTCCAATATCTCATCACCTGAAAAGTGGAGAAAGAAATGTCACCAGCAAAAAAACGAAAAACCTCATCCTCAAAATCCTCATGCCATAACCACATGGCACCTGAGTTCCACCTGCTTCGATGACAATTGTTCCAAGAGCATTAGAGCTACTGTTTCATGATCAGGAGTGTCCGTCTACCTTCTTTCAGCCTCCCGTCTGCTGCAGCTGCTCCACTGGGGAAAATGGTCTTGACGAATATACCCATCCTCCCCCGCGCTGAATCCTGCCCACCGACAATACTGAAGCCGAGACCCTAGACACATTCAAACACACATCTCGATGAGTCTGGATTCACAATAGTACAGGTGGTGACGTATCTGGTAAATGAAATGGTCCTTGCACAGAGGTTTCATTGTCCACCTCAATATCCCATTCATTTCAATTCAAATAACAGAGTGAATCACCCCTAAATAAATAAAGACCAACAGGATCAAAGCAGTTTATATGTAAAATGCTACATATGTGAACCCTCATGGTGACTGCATGTGTTGTCCTGGGTGCAGGGCCTCCCTCACCTTGCCCTGTCCTTTCATCAGGACAATGTTGGAGATTATGGATGGCTGTGCCAGTCGCCATGGAGACTCCACTTGAACAGTGCTCAGGGACCGGGCCGATTTCTTCACGATTTGATATTCCTGAAGAGGATGATAAAAGAGGTTATGAATAAACAATGAGATGATAAAATAAGCTTTATTTTTATTGTGTTTAACTGTGAGAGAAAAAAGCAGCTACCGCCAGTAATCCGTTCCTATGAAATGCTTTGTTAAGGTTTTTCCTCATTTGTAAGTCACTTTGGATAAAAGCAACAGCTAAGAGAATGTACATGCTATTGTGCTAATGTTATTGTAAAGAAAAACAAACAAACTGAGACTATTATATTAGATAAACTATACTATATTTAGGTTTATTACAGGGCTCTCTGGAATACTTTATTCTGATTGGTCAAGAGAGGCATTCTGTGAATTATTATATACACACACACACACTTTTCAATAATAACGCTAAATTGTATATTTGACTGTTGTCCCTGGTTCCTCCCTCCCCACCCACCTAATTTATGATATATAATTAATTAGATTTTACACAATATCTGATCATCCTATTAGGGTTTATTTTGCACAAATTTAATGAAAAATGAAAATGTACTTTGTCCCTTTACTTGTGTAAAGGACGAGACAACATAGTACCAATATAACAAAACATTAAAGGAGAACTCGGCAACTCTAGCGAACTCTTGTCACTTCTTGGGGGGGGGGGGGGGGCGTATATTTCACAACACGGTCGTAAAAAACTCACTTGCGGCGGCCTCCTCCCCCTCTCTACCGCTGCTCATGTGCGTTTGTTTTGATCGGAGCAAGCCAACTGTATCGTGTGGAGCTTTGTCTACCGAGGTGGGTAACTATGGGTAATACATCATACATGTGTTTGTGTTTATGTCGAATTGCCGTAAAGCAATTCGTGTTTCGCGCTCGTTCTCGTTCTCGCTTCTCACGAGACTTCCAATTTCTATCTTGCCGGGACGGTAGTCCCCAAGTTGCAAGGTTGGGTTTCCGCCTGGGAACGCTGGGGGGAGCGGGGAAAAGTCACCAATATCACCAGAACAGGTTGTTTAACCATCCAAATGATTTCTAGACAGTTTTATTAAGTTAAAAAAGTTACCAAGTTCTCCTTTAAGCTCTGATGTAAGGTTTAAACTATTCACACATCTTTCAATTTACTTTTGACAAGCATTGTAATTAGCACAGCTAAGGGAAACCTTCCACCCACATGTAAAGACTGGATGAGCTGTATTTGAAGTGGCCATGCAACATAATAATTTTAGTTTTGGGGCATCACAGAACATGGAACTGGAACCATGTACCGTAGACTGTGACGCATTCCAAGATTCCAAGAATAACGGTTTGAATAAGGCAATAATTCAAAACAAACGTGCTGAATGCTTCAGCTACCTGTCGGATTCCAACTGTATCCAGCTGCTGTGGGAGGGAATGTTTGCGTCCTCCTCGCGCTGGCTTTTCTGCCACGTCACTTCCTGTATCACCATTTTCCACGATAAGCTCATCATCTTCGCCAACAGACTCCAGGCGGCTCCCTCCACCTAAACATAACGACATCAAGACATTAACTTGAAATGTAAACACACTTAATTCAGTCATTTATATTCACAGTGGGAGAAACTGATCTCCATGTCTGAATGTCTCTGCTGATTAACGAGCATAATTTAAAAAAATCTATGTGAACAATTTCAGTACACCCTGATCTGGTACCAGAATCTATCAATCATAGTGTGGGCGATTTGACGATTTTATATTGTGATCGATTTTGAAGATGTCCACAAACTACTTTTCAAGCGAATCATACAATTTGTGACCTTTTATGTCCTCGTAATAATGTTAAACTGCAGCTATGATCTGAGTACTAGATGTCTGTGCTGACTAGCCAAATTATATCATATGTCTCTATCATGTGTCTTTCAACATTTCAACAGCTGTAGGGCTGTGCCATGAATTTGGGCTTCCAACGATTATTAAAGCTTGATAATTTACTTTTCCACATGCTTTTCCCTTCCTTTAAAATGGTGTGCTTTCGCCCCTCCTTAAACTTAACTTACAAACCAGTCAAATTATGTAACGGGACTGTCGTAAGATGCAGTCTACTGCGGGTCATATTAAAAGCGCATTTAACTGCGAAAGAGACTGACCCCCATGCGATTTCTGTGTGACTGAGCAGAACGCGGATGAGCAAAGCATACCTGGGGTTTTAAACGCGCACCTAAACTGTCAAATAAAAACAAAAATGTGCCAAAATGTCTGTCTTGGTGAGTATTTACATAAAGACAGTCAGTTGTGTTTTAAGTGAATAAACAGTTGGGAAAGAAATCAGATGGGTGTCATTACATTAGATCCATGCATTCGTCTTAAATCCTAATGCAAATACCTGCTGCTGTGTCATTAATGTTATAACTGATGAATAACTTTAGCACAATCAATGTATATTTTAATTCATAGGGTGAAGACTATGCAGTGTTTTAAAGGGAAGTGTTTAATGACTATTTTGACAATTGACTGTTTAATGCAACACTGTGTTTTAAATTGTGCAAATAGATTAATCCATAGGCTTATTCCAGTCTGGATATTCTCGATAGTACATCTCAAAATTGGGAAGATCGCCCACCCCTAATCTATCATAAAGAAATTAGAATTGGTGGATCCACCCTTGGCCATAATCCAATACAGTTTAATCTCATTACAAAGTTTTCATGCTCAGCACAGCAGTGTTGAGACTTGATTCAACTGGACATGTTCGAACCTTGGGATCTGCTACGGAACTTCATCGGTGTGGGGCTTCGGCATCCTTTGGTACCCTCAATCCTGCCATGTTCCTCCAGTCTGTCAAGATCTGCAAACTTAAAAACAGGAGGCAGAGGGAATTAGGGAACATGCCTTGAACAGAGAGAGAGACCGAATATATTAAACTGCCTCTAAATGAGAAACAGTGGAGAAAGCAAATGGAGTAAAAATTCCTGTTTCATGTGACATGTCCTCTTTAAATGGTAAGCCATAAACTTTTGATTGTCCTTCACTGTGCAGGACTGTAGGGAATGTTGCACACTCAGGCTGGTGAACGCTCTCTTATTTTCACAGAGGGAGATCAAATCTCACGTGTACATGAAAGCCAATGTATTCATGGAGACTTCTTGGAGGTGTGGAATGGAAATGTGCCTTTGCTCAAGTGATCCACTATGAACCAAGTACTGTGTTTACCCTAAACAGTATAGATTTGCAAAACTTGAATTATTTTTTATTGCTTTTGATTTCTGCTTGTAGTTTCTCCAAAGTTTAATAATAATAAAAGAGTTTCCCTACACTCCCATTCAAAAGTTTGGGGTCATTAAAGCTACGTCTACATTAATCCGAATAGATTTGAAAACGGAGATTTCGTTTCAAAACGCTCTCCGTCCACACTAGTTTTTTCAAAGCGTTTTCCAAAAGTTTCTCATCCACACTTTAACGTCTGAAAAAACTAAACTCACCATTCATTCATTGCGCATGTGTAAACCCTCATAGAAGTTCCTAAATGCTGTCATCTTTGAAGGACTGTGATATGAAGAGTGTGCAAAGTGACATATTTTAGCAACAATGTGAAAGTGAAAAGCACAAAACAGGCACAATACCGGTATAAACATGAATATCTATGGGTTCAATATGCGTCACATGACTAAACTTACATCATCATTTTTAAACACCTCCGTTTGCACAGTCCACTACAACGTGAAAACGGCATTTTCAAATGTATCCACTTTGGAGAGTGTTTTCAAAAAGCTTCATTTTCATTGCTAACACAGTCTCGGTGTGGACAGAAGGCCACAACAGAGAGAAAAAGATGCATTTTCAAGTGTGGACAAGGCCTAAGACTATTACTAAACATTTGAATTTATCACATAAAAATACTTATAATGTTACAAACGATTACCATTTTATCTAAATGCCATTTAGATTAAACTTTCTATTCAAGGAATCCTGATGATAAATGTATGATAATACATCCTGATAATATCCTGATGATAATAATAAATGTTTCTTGAGCAGCAAATCATCATATTAGATTGATTTCTGAAGGATCATGTGACACTAAAGACTAGAGTAAAAATACTGAAAATTCAGCTTTGCCATCACACCAATAAATGACATTTTTAAATATACGAAAATAGAAAACAGTTATTTAAAATTATAATAATATTTCACAATATTACTGTTTTTACAGTACAGCCTTAATGAATAAAATATTTTTATTTGACCAACCCCAAACTTTTGAACGGCAGTGCACATTGATGTTTTTGGCTGCCCAACATGTGCAAATTTAATAATAATTGATGCTATTTTTTTTAATTAGCATGGGACTATTGTGTCTATCTCTGGTTTTATATTGTAACCACTAAATATGCAAAGCACTTTGCAGTAGAAAATTCTGGGTCAAATTCAAAAGGTTCTGCATGCTTAAATGATCACTAATAACTATAAACATGAAATGCAATTAAGTCATTGTGTTAATTAACAGCAATTATATAGTTAACATTCCATGTTCAGAAGTCTTTGTTAGCTATGACTGCAGACATTTAGCCCAGGAAAAATTCTGCATAATATAAGGTTGATTATATTGATTATGGCTGTTGTGAAAACCTAAACTAAAGTGTTTTCCAACCCTTCCAAACATCTTAGCTTGAAGAATGAGTTTCGGTTTATCACACAGCTCCTGTGTCCTGAAACGAATTTGAACAGCAACATATAGGGGAAGATTCAGTGCTCTCTTTTCAGGCATACAGACAGAAAGCCCTTCCCTCCGTTGTCAGAAATGAGATCTGTCTCCTGCATGAACAAGCTAGACTGCGCTGTTGCAGGTGAGCCTGTGGGCTTCCTCAAACCCCACACCTCCGTGCCTCACAGGACTCAACGTGACAGTCACAGCTGCGTTCTTCTTCCAGATCCTTCCCTTTCCTATTTTTGATGAAAATGTTTTTTCCCTCCCTCCCTTTGTCTCATCAAAACCACAGAGCCTGACACTTCAGAACAGATCTGGAGACACACCTAATACTGTCAGCACAGGACGCCCACATAATAGCAACCGCTCATCGCCCTCTTCTGCTATGGCAGCTTGCTGAAAGGGAGTGTGAGAACAGTTTGGACAGGTGTTTGGATTCGAAAAGGAAAACTGAAAGGGGAAAGCAAACATATGGCAAACTGAAAAATTTATTGGCCTAATTACACTCCCCGTTTTATTTTCTGCCTTATAACTTAATGATAGGGCTCTCACACTTTTAGATCAATGAATTTCCATTGCTTTGCCTTTTCCAGGCATACATTATTATTGAATAAGGATTTCTAAAAACCCATTTATCAAGATCACACTCACAAAAAAGCCATTTCTGGATGGTGAATTATTTGAAAGCAGGCCATACTGAGGGGGAAATAATTTGCTGATCACTGATGCATAGTTGTTCTTGCATAATGCAACCAACAGCTATGAGTGAAAGCCATACACGTGTGAATGCTGCTGAGCTCTAGCACAATCCTGCAAAAGACGAGCAGTGTATTCAATTTATGGATATTCTATTTGATCTGTCAGCTTGTTACTGAATGCAAAAGATGCACTTTGTTATTAAATCAAGCTAAAAAAAAAAAAAAAAAGTGTAATTTACTTCCCAAAAAAGCAACACGCAGTCACTACAATAACAAAAACAACAAAAGTTTGTTTTAGTGTGGATGTTGTACTGTAGTTGCTGTACTTTTCACAATCAGAATTTCTCATGACTTTTCCAGGTCTGGAAATGATAATCACAATTTTTCTTCTACATTTTCCAACGTGATAACTCAATAGAAAGCCACAATGTAGCACTTCAAAATCATAGGACCTATGAAAAACAACATCTGCAAAGTTATAATAAAAACAAACATAGCACATGACAGGAAGTCCTTCTGACAAGTACCAGGTCAATAAATCATGGGAAACTATACACATGTATCATGGGTGTGCACAAGGGTCCACCAGCGTTTACATTTTCTACGGAGATTGCGATTGTTTGGAGTGAGCGGTAATATCATGTTAATTTTTTATAAAGCAACGATTGAGTCTGTTTTAAGGTATGGAATTATTGTTTGGTTCGGAAGTCTAACAGTAAAATTGAGAGCCCAAATAAATAATGTGTTGAGAGTGGCAGGAAAAATCATGGGGACACAGACAATTAGCTCGTTACAGGATATTTTTGAGCGTTGTATCACCCAGCAGGCCAACAAGATTTTATTAGACCCTTCGCATGTGTTGTATCCTGAGTATACGCTGATGAACTCTGGTCGGAGATACAGGGTTGCATTATGCAAGTATAACCGATATAAATATTCATTTTTACCGTTGTCTATTAAATTAATTAATGAGCAACTGCAGGAAGATAAATAATGGTAATAGAGGGTACAAGAGGCAGGAACTGAGAGCTGTGTTGTGTTATGATATATGATATGTATTGTTTTTATGATGTAGGATTTTGGGACTGGAATGTGTTTTACTATTATTGTATTTTATATGTTGTATGTTATGTGTTATGTCTTGATGTGGCAGCAATTTCTCTAATCTAAAACAAATCTCTCCTAAGGGAGACAATAAATGCTACCTTGACCTTGACCTTGACCTATACTGTTTATTCCTCCTTCAGTCCCAATCACTCTTTAAGAGCTCCCACTCGGTCATTCATTAGAGACTAAAGCCTGGAGGGAGAGAACAGCTCACTGGAGACTAGAGAATACAGGATGAGAGGAAACTAAAGGCTCCTTAAACCTCATCATCATGTCCCATAAGCCTTTATTTACAAGTATTCATCTTTTCAGCGGCGAAGGGAATCCTATTGATGTTTAACTAGGCTAAGATGGTCTTTGTCTAGCGACACAAAGATTCTCAGTGGGGCTGGGCGAAGTGGACAAAAAAAATGTATCTCTGTATTTTCTGGATTCGAATTTCATATCCTGCTAAATGTTGTCCAACAAACAATGTTCATATTGAAGGCGATGAAAACAAATACAGTGAATGTAACCATGTAGGCTATGTTATACATTATGTGCAATAAAAGAAGTTAAAACTGCATTACATTCTAACGTTGCAACAACATTACAATCTACAAACAAAAACAATGATTTTTAAAGTAGAAGTTAAATTCACAAAACTGAAAATGAAAATAAAAAAGAGGAACATACATTCCCTCATCTGAGCTAATTAATTAATTAATTATAATTATACTAGCCTACATTTGATTACCCCATTACAATGGTTGCTTTACAGTTACTGCTATGCTATCATAAAAATACACTTTGTAGATGGCACATTTAATGTCCAACAAGAAATATTTTAGCGAAATGTATATTTTAGTCAGAATTATTCCACTCCGTCTGTTTGGCGTGTACGCGCCCAGCGGCGCTCGTTGACTAAAGTCTGTGAAGTTTTGCGTAGACTCACTTGCATAAGGCTCATCCACTCCTGACAACAAAATGGAAATATTTGCATGACTTTCTAACATTTACAAATGGAGATTATACCTGTTAAATGGAAGTTATGCACTAAGGAAAGCACTAACGCATTAAACAGTACAAGTATCCGTCAGAGGATCTGACAGATCAAGCCGCTTTAATCTATACGCATTAACTATATCTATCTGCCTGCCCATCTACAAATCCATCCATCCATCTACCTATCTACCCATCAAGTCATGCACATTTAGTGCTATAAATGGAACTATATACAGTATCTGTTACTGTGTTGTTTGCTATTTTTAAGTTTAAAAATTGTCACTATAAGTAAATTACTAATAGGCACTAGAACATCATAAAATAATTATGCCCCAGATTCACGGCTATGTTCAGCAGGAGCCGTGGAATGCTAATGCAATTAGACAGCAGGCGGGACGGTTGCTCTTTTTCATTTTTTGATTCCGAAAGCAAGATATGCAGTATAGACGCAGTGGGGGGCGGTGGTGAATGACCCACTTTACTCTGCACCGCAAAACATCTCAACCAGAGCACCATGGGCGCTGCTCTACAAAACAGCCGCTCAAGAGTTTAACCCTAATACGTTGAGTTGTGTGGTCCTGTCAGTGTGCCACTGAAACGGTTAATGGCCGGCATTAGCCTTGTTGTCATCACTGATCACCAAACCAGCGCAACGTCTCATTTTGTATTGATTAAACATTAACGCTGTGTGGCATTAGTGATTTGATGCACGCCTGCTTGCGCAGAACAAATGAATAATTTGTGACGAATCAAACAAATGCTGATCCAATGGCTGCTTGGGTAAGCAGTGGCACTAATATTTTTCTGGCAAAACAACAGATAAAACCTCAAGAACATAAAATGGGGCCCTGGCACACAGATCAAAAGAAGCAAACAGATAAAGCAACTGTGCTACCTTTAAAGCTGTATTTTAAAATCACAACGTGCTGCGGGTATTTCGATTTTCCTAAAAAATATATGGAAAAGCTTGTTCTTCTCAGACAAAACATGGAAGTGCATTCGCTTTTTATCAAACACCTCAACAAGGTGGCAGTGAAAGTTTAACGGAGAGCGACTACACATACTCACACTAACTAACAGATTATTATAAAGCACTGAACATTTATCCACAAAGCAAACTTTTAATCATAAACACTCGTCTACCAAAAACAGAAAACAAAAACTGTTCTAGCTCGTTCTGAGGGCAGCACCAGATGAAAGTGGCAGATAATCAGGCTGATAGGCGGCAAGCATACGTACCAAGTCCTGGGTGGGCAGTGAAAGACTGCTGGCCCTCACGTCCTCCATGTCCGGCTCCATATTCTCCTTCTCCTCCCCGGGGGAGGGAGAGGCGTCCGGGCCAGAGCACGTGCTCACTAGGTCGGGCAAGCTGGTGGAAGGATACTTGTGGAAGTCCACTTCGGATTCATCCTGGGAAAGGAAGGAAGAGCAGCTGAAGAGAAGAGAGATGTTGTGTGCCGTCGAGCAGCCAGTGAGTATTTTTAACTTTATCTCAGAAAGCCGAGCGGCAAGCCCATCAGCGCTTCACTCTTCAATTTTTTAGCTGCTACAAGCATCTGCCTGTGACATCTTTATGTGCTTGAACGGCTGACACACTTTATACGAAGAACACATCAAGAACAGCTCATGATTTGTGTGTGAAGGCACTTCCCCCGTGCAGTGACACACACTTATTGATATACTGTAGTATAAGGCCAAACTCACCCTGCTGGCCACCACCAACTGCACGAGTCCAGCAGTGGAGCGCAGGATGGCTACAGCCTCCTGGTGTGAGAGTCCAACAAGGGAGTGACCGTTTATCATAAGTAACTCATCGCCAGCCTTCAGACGGCCATCTCTGAAAAAAAAGAAGAAGCAGAAGCAGAGAAACATGATCAGGACATTCCCTTACTGTATCTAAAAAAAGAACAAGCAGCATACACTCCTCATGTCACGTCAGCTATTTAAGTGAAATGTTAATTGGATGTTGATCAGGAATTGATTGGATCACTATAAGCGGTTACTATATGACAGGTAGCTTGATGACAACCAGAGAAAATGACAACCTGTGATTATTACGGATGAAAGGCAGGGGTTTTCAAACTGGAGTCTGTTGTTATTGTTGATTAAAACAATAAAATAAAAAAAATACTGAAATAAAGCTGAAAAAATATATAAATATTAAATGAAAAGCAAGAAAAAATAACTGAAAGTTTTAGCACTAAAATGACTAAAACTGAAGTGAAAATAAATAAGAGCTAAATATAATATAAGAAAAAAAAAAACCTAAATATTAAAACCAGATACAAGTAGTTGTTTGAAATGTTTGGGGAAAAAAACACTTCTCTAATGAATCAATCACAACAAGTCCAGGAATGTGTATTAAGAAAGTAAATACCTAAATGTATTTGAACCAAAAGAATACAGAACATAATTCAAACTAATTTTATACTTAGCATCCTTGAAGCCCGTTTGTCATGGGAGGAGAGCAGGAATAATCTACTCTTAGAGCTTCAAAACTTTCTAAAATAATTTCTGGATCATCCACATGCAATTTAACTATTTATTTGTCTACAATGTGCAAATATCTAAATGATGCAATAGCTATTGTGTTCAGGGTGAAATGAAACCAGTTTCATCATGCTTTATCAAGAAAAAGCACAAAGCGGTATTCATTTCGTTGATGAATAATTCGTTTTTGTCAACAACATTTTGAAAACGATATGATAACTAATAAAAAACAGTTTTTGATGACAAAAACTATAATGGCAATCTATTGACCTTAAGAACAAGATGAAAATGTTAGGGAGGGACTCTTTGCGTGGTAGGAAGGTTAGATGCGCACATGCGGTGGGTTAATAGGATACAATTGCTGCATGACTTGAAAAATGTCAACATCTGTGAAAAAGAGAAAAACAGACATGCGGATAAATTTCCCATTTGATGTCAGGAAAACAAGACCATTTGTAAACTGGTTACAGTTCTGGTTATATCTTAAGTGAAAGTAAACAGTTGGGAGAAAATCGGATGTGTATCAGTGGAGCTGTGCATTAGTTCTTAAAGTGACAGTACAGTTTCCTTATAAACCTGCTGCCGTCCCTAATGTTAATTCAAACGACAAAACACAAAGAGAAAATCACTCACTGCTCTTGACTGAGTAACTTTAGTAGCTTTAATAAGGATTTATACAAGGAAGAATATGCACTATTTTACATTTGATTATTTTATTCAATTTCTGTAATATTTCTTACCTGAATACTGCTGTTAGACCTACTTGACAAACTTAAAGCACAATTTATTTATTTTATATCTTCGTTCAAATGTATTTATTTGTTTCTTATCTAATGTAGATATGCTATCTTATGACATTTAGTCGACTAAAACTAGACTAACAATTCAGATTACTAAAATATGACAAAAACTAATGGCATTTTAGTCAAAAGACTATGGCTCTGTCAAAATTAACAGTGCCATAAAGACAGCTCTGCCTCTGCTACATTCTTCCATTTCCAAATGTCTTCAGACAGTTTCGATTCTTCCAGCCTGACCACTCAACTGAGGCTTATTACGATGAACAGTGTGCAGTGAAGAGAGAAAGATTCAAAATCTGAAAGCCTCTCACTGGTCAAAATCCTCTGGGCTTCAGTCACAGATGAAGGAATCTGAGGTTATCTCAGAGTTAGTTGTTATATAAGAGCAGGAAACTTCATAACAACCCACATCATGCTGCACTGATGGCCCTGAATCTGACCACCTCTTGCGCCACGCTAAAAAGAAAGATTTGGAAAGCAGCCAGTTTGACCAATATGCATGATTCACGTCTATAGGTTTCTCAGAAATGGCCCCCATTAAAACTATGTGGGAGGAAATGTAGAACTGCTAAATTATAACAATAAACTCTAGTGCTGGTCATACCAAAAATAGCCTGCTCTGACTGTAAGCACTGTGGGGGAGCTGCGTATGTATTTTCCAACAACTCATGAATTTGTATATCCTGTAATCAATTAATTTTTTTGGGTCCCAAGGCAAAGCCACAGGGGCTCATTTTCCCTAAACACATTTATTTAATTTAGCACATCATCTAGGGGGAGTAATTCAGTTTTTTTAGATAGCAAGGGTTTATTTTAGCTTTTGGCTCATTACCATCAGGTTGTTGTGTTTCCCTTTAAACTTCGCCAAAGTGTGCATTAATGAATCACAAAGGGAAGCAAGTCAGCAAATTCTCCAACATGTTACAGCTTAAAACACAGTTTAAGGGCCAATTCACATGTAGACGGAGAGGGAAATATTTCTGCAGTATTAAAAAAGACCTCACAATTGTTATTGTGTGTTTGTAGAAATTGAAGGGATATACAGTATCATGTTAGAATCCTATGCTGGCTGTCTAGCTTTGCTAAATGACAGCTATTTGCTTACATACCCCTGCAAAGCACTAGAGGTGGAAATCTCAGCGATATTTCACCGATACCTGGGTCATGATATGATATCCTAAATTTAGTTTAGTGTAGATTTATTCAAAATTCTAAATTTCCCTCTCAAAATATAATAAAATAAAAATCTAAACCACAGATTTGCCAATATTGTTAAAATATCATTATTACTGATGTGATACCAATATTTATTTTTAGTTTAACGGTGTCTGTAAATATTGAATATTTTATTGTGCATGCTCATTTCACTTGCTTTTAGATTACCTACGTCATCATCTATTCTAACCCTTATAACATTAATCATTAAAACACCAATAATTTAATAACACCGTTAAAAATTGATATCAGCAAATGATCCATTATCGGCCATAACATGAAAATAATTATCAGCTTATTGTATTGGCCAGATTTTTAATATTGCCACATCCGTAATTATATAACATTATATTTTAATTTATTCTGTATTTTGGATTAGGGTAGGTTGGGACTTTGCTTGAGTAAAACAATCAAGTGTACATTGACTTAATACATTGTAAATGTACTTACAGTAGCTATGTTTCCATCCAAAGTTGATCTTATGTGCAAAACTGGAATATCGCATAAAACATTTGCGAATAAAGCAAATGTTTCCATCGAGTGAGCTGAAGATCTGAATTCGTCACTTCCTAATAAACTGGCACTTAATATCACTTAGTAGAAGAAACCAATGTATATAATAATTTTGTATAATAAATTGATAAAACTTGCGTCTCAGAGCGCGCTGACGAAACGCAATAAAGTTATCTTGCTTTCGGAGGCAGACGCTGCTGTTTGGGAATGCAGCCATGTAAGACAGTTCAGTCAGGTAATTATACCAAACCACTTTTGCTCAGGCATTTCAGAACAACCAAAACAGCATTTCAGATGCTGTGCAATGAGATCGGTCCGCTCCGCTGGTTAGTCCAGTTATGCCGTTCCATCTCAAAGTCACAAGGCTTTTTTTTATGAGCATCGAGGAATTTATTTGATAAATGTGTTTTCATCACAGTTTATGTCTGTTTTCTTATCGTATAAAAAGTTTTTTAGAATTTATGCACATTTTATCGTTTCCATCCAGAGTTTTTTTAATGAAATATCCAAAAATGTGCATAAAAATAGGTGGGTGTAAACAGAGCTATTGACTCATTATTTCCAAAAACATTCATGTAAATAATATTACTAAAAGTGATGATTCTTTGGCATGTGAATATCACAGTATCGCGATGTAAAATGCTCTGAAATAATATTTTTCACTATCCCTACACATTGTTAAATTAGACAATAGACATAATGTCAACAGGACAGCAAACGCTAGCAGTACAGAGCATTATGACTACAACTACTGAAGCTTCTGATACCTTGTGAACTGGTCATTATCCTACATATGACTGGATATTTTCTGTGCATCCATATAAGGGTGTCACAATGCCTTTGAAGATGAATGAATATCGCAGAGGGCACTCAAGACTTTCTGACGCTTGCATATGTATGAGATGTTGATTGAGAAGTATCACCACGGCACCTACTGTTGCCAAGGCAGCAGCTGAAAACCTTTGCTAATGAAAGCCTTTTACCTCTGTGCAGCTCCTCCCTCCTCCACGTGGGCCACGATGATCCCGTGAGGAGAGCGTTTGGACCCTCGCCCGCCCGTGATCTGGATTCCCAGTCCGTCTTGACCCTTCACCATGTGCATCTTCCAGATCTGGCTGCCCTCACAGGGCTGTAGATGAGAAGAGGGGAACAATCAGTAGTGTGCTTTTTTAAATAACACTAGATAATCCAAAACTCCTGTAGCAGCTGTTTTGTGGCTTTAACTTCGATTACAGTTCTCAAACTGTTTCCCATTTTATACTGCATTTCATGCAAAACAAACAACAACAACTAATAATCTTTGAACAGATCATTCAGCAAATTAAGACACATTATTGTTTATATAATTCCAGTAAATGTACAGCCTATTTCCCTAAGATAAGAAAAAAAGGCTTTGTAAAGTTAAGCGCAAGAACTTAAGCATTTTCCATGATTTACTTTTTCTTTTTTAATCCAGGCTTACTTCTTCCTTTGGAAAGGACATTTATCAGAAGAAGGGAAACTTGAAGGGCACGTTTCTGACAGTTTCAAGAGTCATTTCTCTCACTGTCTGAGCTGCACTTCATCACTCACTATTACTGTTCATTAATGATGAATTCAAAAATGAATTCAGATTCATTAAATAACAGAACCGAATTTTAAGTGACAATGTTTTGGATTAGGTGGGTTAAAGCTAACAAATATTTATAATAGATTATGCACTTTGTTCTCACATCCTGTCTCTTCTTGCATTCATTTTTTGTGATTTTTGCCTATTATGATGGCTAAACAACTAAAAAAGCAGGTTATTATTCTCTGCTTTTGAATGAAAATCAAAATAAGTGACAGTTTTATTATGAGGTTAAATGGACCCGATCCTGTTTCTCAACTCCAGTTGTAGAAAAAAACAGACTTCTTCCTAACTGTACTTCATATGTACAATATGGTTTAAAAGTCCATTACATACAATAATGTCATGACATTCAGAGTGTTTTTCCCCAGTCAGGCTTCAAATGCATGAATTAATTTCAGCCACTGAGCCATTTATATCTATTGTGCCTGACATCAAAGCTCTTCTAATAGTAACACTAAGACAAAAGCCCATAAATGTTCAAACACCATTTTCATGAAATCAGCCTAATTTTTTTTTTATATATATATATTCAGAAATAAAGTATTACCTTTAGCATACTTAGTTTGATCTTACATAACCTTTCATATTGTTAACTCTCAGTCAAAAAAGATGGAGTGTGTAGCTTTTTATTTCTTAAACAACCATGTTGGAACTTGGAAGACACATCATGGCCATATTCCAGATGACAACGACAAGATTCATCAGGCTCAAATTGTGAAAGAATGGTTGGGAGGGAGCATGGTAATCATTTTCACACATGAATTAGCACCTTTGAGTTCAGACCTTAAATTCATTGAAAGTCTTTGGGATGTGCTGGAGTTGACTTTATAGAGGACTTGACTCTTGCATTGTTAAAGAGGCTACATGCGATTTTCTGAAATTTAAACTCGCGACTGACACCTGTGGCCAAAAAACGGAACTGCTCTTCCTTTCTGCTCGCTCTCGTACGTGCACACTTCACAAATCATCCGCTGCAAAGAAGTCAACATTATGTTTACAGAGGTAAGAACAGTCAAATACATATATTGTTTGAGAAACTAAGTTTGTTTGCTGACTAGCGGTGGTGGCAGAGTGATCTGAAACGTTTAACATGAACGCGCTTGACGTCACATCCGCAGACAGCGCGCGAAAAATCCGACCCGACAGAAAATAAGAAAAATAGGATACAGGCTTATAGGTGCACCCACTGTGAGCTGACAAGGTGTCAGTATCCTCATCAGGAGATGTTTGAGTCATAAATGGTCAAATAAAAAGGCTATTGTTACGTTTATTTTGGGGAAAAAGTTGCATGTAGCCTCTTTAATACGAGATCTTGACCAAAAATGTATGCACCTCTTGATGGAAATAACATCAAAACATTTATTTCCATCAATTTTTGGTCAATATCTTGTATCCTACATGGTTTTTTTTTTTTAAGAAATTAAAAGCTACTCACTCCATCAATTAGGGTTAGAAGAACTGTTGCCAAACATATTACCGGGTACATACTAGAAACATAACAATTCCAGCAATAATTATCCAATCACAGACATATGCATTTGCCTATTTAAATGTTTTTTTTGTCCGGGCAGTGTATATTAAAATAGAAAACAGTTGTTTTAGTTGTGTTAAATAATATTTCTCAATATTACTGTTTTTCACTGTATTTTTGATCAAATAAATGCAGCCTTGCTGAGCATAAGAGACTTCTTTTAAGAACATAAAACGTACTGACCCAAAACTTTTGAAGAGTAGTGTATGTCTGATTATATAGCCTAGATGGAGGGTGCTGGAGGTTGAGTAACCTGCTTGGAAAAACTCATTATTTTTGCAATTCCGCTTGGTGCCTCTTGTGACGCAGATGCACACTTCACCTTTAACACTTCTTCCTAAAATGACAGTTGGGTTTGCACACACCTCTGGACTACAAACATGCTGCAACTTGTTCACATTTCCTTTGAAATCTGTCTAGGAGAGGGGCATGTTCTCAAGGAAAGCCTGTCGGCGGGGTGAATCACCGACACGGGATATCTCACGGAGATGGTCTGCTGCTTCTCTTCTCACGTTCTCACGCTTTTCCTGTTCACTGTCAAAATAAGCTTACACATCCTCCCTCTGACATGTTCACAACACGCTTGCACAGACACATTAATGCTACTAATTACTCGCATGGTAATCTCACTGTATGTCTAGGAAACTTATTTTATCACAATTTGGAAAAGAGTACTTGAGAGGGAACATGCCTACAAACTGTAATTAATGTTACACGTAGATTATGTTTCCTGTCAACTGGGCTGTGAAGTCAGTCATAACCGATTAGTCATCAGTGTGTACACATCTACAAAGGTTCTTCAGATAAAAACACTATGACTTGTTCTTTGATATTGTGGTTGGTGAGCTGCAACACAACGGTGACATACACATTATGGATGAGATATTGCATTGCTCCAAGATAATGTGACTATTTTCAGTGGCTCGAGGAGTTAGTCGTCAAATTTAAAATGATTTTTGATTTGCTTGTAAAACTGCCATTATGTAACATGATTTTAACTATTTAGATAATCCATTGAAAATGGTAAAAATGAGCAGATTTTCTCTTAAAAAGCTATTTCTACCTAAATTAACCTTGAAAAGTAACTTTTGTTTATGTAGCCTAATGAAATCTGGTTGATTTAGTCATATTAAATTAAATGTTTTACTTTGATAGTAAGGATGCACCGGTATTCTGGCAAATACTGATAAATGGCCACTAATAACGTTCTTGTACCATTTTGTCAAAAAAAAAAAAAAAGCGAAAAAAAAAAAAAACACTAATATCTAAAATTTGCCATATATTTAGTCCTTATAACATACTAAAGTATGTAAAAAAAAAAGTCAAGTAAAAAACAGATATTCATTTTGAGATCACATTGTTATTATTTAAAAAAAAAAAAAAAGATTTAGAAAGGTACAGGCTAAACATAAAAATAGCAGAAGTTAATATGCACAAATATCCAATAACAGCCAAAAAAAAAAACACTATAATATTCGGCCAAAACCAATATGGCACCAATATACATCCCTATTA
Organism: Scardinius erythrophthalmus; assembly: GCF_964197995.2. Lineage (NCBI taxonomy): Eukaryota > Metazoa > Chordata > Actinopteri > Cypriniformes > Leuciscidae > Scardinius > Scardinius erythrophthalmus. The sequence goes on from NC_138225.1 coordinate 28,355,608, forward strand.
AAAATATAACCTGGGGTTATATCTATATCTGGGGCCCCTTTCTTAGGTATCTTTTTAAGAGTTGTAAATTGGATTGAGCACTTATGTAATATGGATAACTTTATTCTTTTATACGTTTTCTCCGTTTTCAATGTTTTACTGAAGTTGCCCGGGATTAAGTATGGTTTTTGTTTAATTCTTTATTGTATATGGCTTTGTTTAACGTGTATATATTTTTATTTATCTGGTGCGTGTTAGGGGAGGTGTGGGGTGTTTGAGGTGTCCTTTTTGTGTATGTTTATGTATACTATACTTTGTGTATATCTGTTATAAACTGTTATAAATTGTATGTATGTATATATATATATATATATATATAAGCATGTATTTGGTAAATCTCAATGGGAAAACTTTTTTTTAAATATCATTTTAAATGGAAGTTAAGGGCACAGTTATACAATTAAGCATATTGATTCAGTCTGTTGTCCTTTCATGTGGCTTTCCGAAAATGGCTTGTTACAGAGTCCCATGGAAACCGCACCTTGTCGGTCTTTGAAATCCTGTGTGATTGTTCAAAATCAGACGCATACAGCTTTTTTGGGATGATCCCTCCAAGCAGTTCTTCCAACCACTGGCATATGGATACATCTAGAAGAACCCCTATGGTTATTTTGAGTGAGCCACTCAGTTTAAGGTCACAAGACTTACTAGACTTGCTCCAAGCAACACTAGCAGTCCCAATGGAGAATCAAATCGGAAACATATGCAGTTAGCCGCACTGTGGGGTCCAAACTTCTAATTACATGATGAGCATCAACAAACCACTCTTTCATCCTCAAAGCAAAGTCAATGGCAAATGTTTGAATCTGTGGACTTAAAGGGCACTTCCAAAGATTTTAAAGTGTCCTCTTTTCTGTTTGTTTGCTTGTTTATTTAGCACATTTTTTTGCACCATATTCTGTGTAACTTTCCTTCAGACACAACAGACTTCAGACAGCTTGACTTTGTAATATAGAATGTATTATAATACTTACCATTTTATAACAGAGACAATTTTGTGATATATAATATGGCTTTATAATATCAAATATATATTTATGTATTTTAGTCTAATATTTTTATATACATTTATAAATTGTAATATTTTTCATATTTCATAATATATCACTTTTTTAAAAGCCTTAATGGATTCATGCATTCATTCAATTCAGGACTTAATGTTATTTGAATATCCAATTCTAACAACTTCTATTAAAACAACAGTTTTCTTGCGGTTATATTTCTTACCTGACTGGAAGGTTCACTGCTTATTGACTCAGTTTTGTATCTTTCAGACAGGCGTGAGTGGGATCGGCTGGGTAGGGTGGCCGTGCTCCCCACCTTCAAGCGATTGGAAATCACCTCTGAGGAGCCAATGACCGGACAGTCATCGGTCGGTGTGTCCTGAGGGGTGCTGCTCTCTGGGGATGTGACCTCTGCCTCCATGGAGCTGTAGCCATTCTCATGCTCAAAGTCCCGGCTGTCTTTACTGTCTTTGCTGTCGCGAGTGAACGAGGAGCGGGAAATAACGCCAAATTTGCGGGTTCGTTTTCCGTTTTGCCCATTCTGTGTGGGGCTGCCAACAGGCTCGTCGGAGACATTGCGCCGGTGCTCTTTAGAGACGTCCACGCAGTTGCCCCCATTGTTGCCATTGCATGGAGGGAGAGGAGCTTTGCGTTTGATTCTTCGCAACATGATCAGGTAGATGCAGCCTCCATTCCAGCACTGGTCCGCTAAGTAACTGTGGGAAAAAAAAAGAAAACAGACTGCTAAAACACATGATCACAATGTAAATCAACCCGTTTGGTAACAAAATAAACACATTTTCTCTGTCCATCAAATCAAGCATTTACACATTAAATACACTAGTCAAATAGGTGTATGAGTTTACGGATCACACCCAAATGACCCATTTTTTTTTGTGAAACACCAAAGGGGAATTTGTTTTTTATATTTGTCCACTCTTTTACATGTAATGAAAGCAAATGAAGACTGGGACTGCAAAGCTAAAATAATAATAATAATAATTAAAAAGTTGTCAAAAAAACTTTGCACTTTATTCCAAATCTTCAAAAGCCTTTATTTAGAAATGTTGACATCCACTGTAGCTCTTCTTGGCGCACTGCCTGGTGCAAGACAATAGTAATGGCTGCTGAACATTCAGCTTTTTTCCAGCACGGGAATTTATTACATTTTCAAATATATTCAGATAGAAAACGGTTCTTTTAAATTTTTGTTAAAATTCTTTCAAAAACAAAAACATAAAAATCTTACCAACCCGAACATTTTGAACGATAGGGTATTTCACCTTTTGTCTTTTATAAAAGGTCATATAACAAAATCATGTGAGTTTAGAACAACATGAGGGAGAGTAAATGAATGTTATTTTTGTGTGTGTGTGAACTATGCCTTTAAACTGCATAATTCAGAGAGCAAACAAAGGAGCTTCTAAATGTCATAATTAATGGTTATGGATTATCTGGGAATTTTTTAAATAAGGAAGGGCACTGATACAAAAAATAAATGCAGAGCATGTTTTACACCATGTCTAGACAAGTCCAAAGACAGATATATGACAGAAGAAACTGATATTTGGCACCTCAGGGACGTGAGATCACTCTGCATTAGCGGATGCAAATTAGAAGTTTAACTGCTAGCTGCAGAAAACACTTTCACAGGTTTATCATATATGACCTACATTTTAGCTCTTCTCTCCAATGATTCTCATAAAGAGTGCTTGGATTGACATATTTAGCTGTAAACTGAACATTTTTGACAATCTCAGCTGGTTGTGACCTGAAATGTCATTATTCATTAACAAGTAAAAATGATCATAGTTAATCATTTCTGCTTCTTGTTTTGCAAAGTTTGGTTTTAATGATGTCATATAAAAGGTGACCTCAAAGCACAAAGCATGAAGGATCTTGATTTTGGCTTTTTTTAATCAAATTGATCTTATCCTGATATCCTTAAAGGGAAAATTCTCGCAAAAAAGAAAATTCTGCCATCATTTACTCACCCTCATGTTGTTCCAAACCTGTGTGACTTTCGATCTTCTGTGAAGAACAAAAGAAGACATTTTAAGAAATGTCCATAAAATGGAAATCTTCTTTTGTGTTCCACAGAAGAAAGTGATACAGATTTGGAATGACATGGTGGTGAATAAATGACAGAATTACATTTTTGGGTGAACTATCCCTTTAATGCATTAAAACAGGCCAAATAGACAAACTTCAGAACAACCATCTACTCATAAGAAATGTAATATTAGGTCAAAAGAGCACACACACCTTGAGTGTAACTGACTTCAGGGTCCCAGGGTCAAATAAATGAACAATGTCCTTCAATATTACGGAAACACTACATCCAGTGGCGCTCACAGGTCTAATTAACTGTGGCTGAGTGATATGTTTCCCCAGTTTTCCTTGCTTCCAGCTGTACAAAGGCATGGGGGAGTGGACTTTCTATGACAATGTGCCTCTGACTAGCCATACTGACAGTGCTGATGTAACACTCCAACAAAGCATTTGCTTACATCCCCTAAACAGCAAGCCAGACAATGTAGGATATACTAATGAAAGAGAGGTGTTTTAGAGAGAAAGAGAGTGATTAAATGTGTCATGAATGGAATATCATAAATATATGCTAGTTTTTTTTTTATTTTACCAACTATCATCAACAGCAGTAGGCCTATATTCAGTCTCAACACCCTTACAAGTTATAGAGAACATCACAAAAATGTGTCTAATGACAGTCTTTATTCACGTGTGGTTGTTTGATGGTTGGCATCTTTATCCAGTGCCATGCCATCAGTAAAATACCATGCTACAGTATATGCTACAGTTAATCACCCCTTTAAAGAATGTATATTTCATGACATACCTCACTTAAAGTGGTAGTCATGTATATTGAGTTTCAGCTCAAATCATCTGTCATAATGATGCATTCTGCACTCTGGCCAGCTGCTAATGACAGAGCGAGGTCAACAGAGTCTGTTGTTTAGATGATCACAGAGCCTGCATGTGCAGGCATACCATATAAATTCACCATCACGATTAGCAAGAGCTGTTTTCAAATAAACAAAATGCATGAAAGCTTTAGCTCTGCTCCTCTCTGGAGATCAGGATCAATGAGGTATGCAAATTCACTCACGTTAGATCTCCTGGAACTAAAACATGCTGAAAGTACAGAAAGGACTGAAAACTGGCAAGTTAAAAATACAACAAAGTGAGGAATGTTCAGGAAATGGCAAGTCGATGAAGATAAATTCCCCAAAGAAGATCGAGGCAGAGTATTTATGCAGTATCTGACAGCGTGCTTGCTTGTAAGATTCAGACGTATTTAGGTAAGAAAGCATATCTGTGGAATTTGTTGGTTTGACAGCAGCTGTGGTCTCATTTTTGATCAATGGGAGAGAATGGACTTTCGGCCTCTAGTGTTCCTTTTTTGTGGCGTTTCTTTCCCTCAGTCATCTAGCTGATAATGAAAAGTGTCTGACCTATTTCTGTCATGATCCGCTTTCTTTGAGCTTTCCTTTTCGATAAGAACAAAGTTTGCAATGGTGTGGAACTCGAGACAAAAATCGTCCCACATGAAAATCAACGGAAAAAAGGAGAAAATATTTCAACATTACTCAACTGAATCTATCTTGGCACAAATCTGCTTTCCTAGATTCTGGTGATAGTCCCAATCTCAATGGCAGACTGGAAAAGTTACACTGCATTCCAAATGATGCAGACAGATGACACTTCGTCTGGCTCGGCTGCGTAAAAAACCCATTGTGTGCTGCAACGCCACTATCTTAGCCCATAAAACCTTTAAAATACTTCTGATGATTTCTTTCCAGATAACATTTGGACAACTGCCGTGCATGTCCCAACAATTACATTTTGCCAACAGAGGGGAAAAAGATGAAAATATTTGAGGATTTGTTTTGTCTTTAGAATATTTAAAGTCATGATAAAAATGGGCGTAGTGACACTGACATTAACAAAAGTTAACAATGAGATCAATAACATGCATTTAGAAAATAGACATGGTGAATTTTCATTTAATGCAGACTTACAATTCACCTAAAAATTAAAATCCCATCATCGTTTAGTCACCCTCACGTAATTCCAAAGGACCAGACTGAAAAATAGGTGTGAAGAAAATAAACCTGATATGTCATGATATTTGATATGCGAGCTACAGCTGAGACATTTTCAGTAAATAACAACCTAAAATTAGTCTTTATTGTATGGCTTCAGAAGACATACAGACCATGTTTATAAATCTCTAAATTATGGTACTTTTTTTCATAATTTCTGATCTTGACTTTCATTAGATAGAAAAACAACCAAGATATTATTCAAAATGTCACACTTAGTGTTTCACGGAAGAACGTGAAAGGGGTTTGGAGCAACATGAGGGTAAATGATGACACAATTTTCATTTTTGGGTGAACTTCCCCTATAATGAAAGGGAAAATGAGTGTCTTAAGTCTGCAGTGAGTGAGTCTGAACCTACATCATGACATCACATACATAAATCACGTTTTAGAACCACAGTTCATGTCATTACTTAATCTTGCTAGACTGTTCAACTCATGCTTTGCCAACCCACACATGCGGGATCATGAGCAGAGGGCAACATAAACATTACATTACCACACAATAAAGTGATATAACAAGACACTGTAATGACGCTCATCAACCTCATATCAATCAAAAGCCATAAACTCCTTTCATTCAGACCACTGATCAAACATTTAGCCAACTACCATCTGCATCTCTGAGCCAGAGTGATGGATGTAAACCACAGAGCAAACTGCAGGGAACGAAAAAGTTATCAGTGGAGGTAACGAAGGATAGAAGGAACATGGAGATGCAGATGAATGGTTGAAAAAAAACTGGTTCAGCTCTGTAGCCGTGGTTTGCTATCTCAGCAGGTGTGTGCCATGCACTAATGGAACGCTGTCAGACGATCGCCCACATCAGTGTCCCACCGACGCAGACACGTTCATCATTACACCCGAGAGAAACAACTTAGGTGATAAATGAGATAAAAACCTGCCATTATAATGACCTGTCATGCTAATTATGACCTTTTTTATCAAATCAGCATTTGATAAAAGACCAAATAAGAAGGAAAAAAAAAGCCATGATCTCAGCTCTGGCACAACAACACGGAATTTAAGCTGCTGTAAAAGCTAATGGGTCTCAGAGAAACCCAGCAACAGGCCTCCATTGCCTCTTTCAGACTAAACCACAGCTGCAGTAGGGAAATCCATCTATTCCAGCCAAACACAATTTAAGCAGAATGGTGACCAACACGGATTGGCTGAAACGGTCTCGAAACGGTGTTCTCTAAACAATGTGGAGTGATTTGTTGTCGTGGAGTGGAGGACGCCCAAGACCGTTCCCATATAGCGCTGGCTAAATAATTCAGAACAATGTCTCACTCCATGTCTCACTCCAAAGCACTACATTTGCTTTTTAGTCCAGGCGTTTTAAGCCAAAATGGGGGTCAACCGTGAACAAATTGCAACAGAATCAAACTCAACTGATTTTGTATCCTCAATATGTCCTGAGTAAGGAAAGCCCCGAAGAATCCCATTAGGGGAAAGTTTCGAAAAACACCCAAATACATCCTATTCATTATTTTTCTCTCATGAATAGGGTAAAAAAATGTAACCTTTAAATATCACCATGAAAATTACTGAGTTGATTACTTATATCAAGACAAACAAAAAATGTATTACAAGTTTTTTGAAATTATTTGATAACATGGACAAAGGTGCATAATCTAATTACGTATGTGCTAATTTGCATAAATACCACAACAGATCTAAACATTGGATATAGCCAGGTGAAAATATCTTGTTGAATCTTGTTGACACATAACAGTGAAATACTTAATGTTAAGGTCTGAATGGAACCCATTTAGGCTACCCATGAGCATTAATACATAGAGTCAGGAAGAAGTACTTTAGAAACCAGCCTTTATTCATTTTTAAGAGATGGGGTTTGGGCCTGGGTCTGTGTGGCTTTTTTTTCCTTACTCAGGACATATGGAGGATACAAAATCAGTTGAGTTTGATTCTGTTGCAATTTGTTCACCCTTTTTTCCTTAATCGCCTGGACTATTTCTGCAATCTTGGATTTAGCAGACTCCTCAGAGTGGCGCGTATGCGCAGACGTCAGGTTTGGTAGATGCTCATTTAAATGCACTGCTGAAACCTCCAGAAAAGTCTTTTCCCATGGCTGTGAGCCAAGCGACTACAGATGTGAATAAAAGTTTGCACCTGGAAAGCATATGTTGCAACGGATCCTGCATACTCACAAGAATAAACTGATACTGTGACAGGCCAAGTAAGGAAATCCCATTTCTTGGGTTGGATTTAGATACTTTTCCACCTTATTTGCCATAACCATAATGACAGAAATACCATTGAGAGTTTGACTAGACTTAGGATAGTTTGTCACATTATGCCATTGGATTACAGGGGGACAAGAGGAATGCAAAGAACCCTAATCAGATTCAGAAGCACAAAGAGCTGTATTGCCAGGTGTGCTTGCACAAAGGAACTTTTTTTGGTAATGAAGCTTTCAGTGCACACATATTAACAAATAAATAACAACAACAACAAGACACAGGATAATACAATTTTGAATAAATTATAGCTGCAAGCAGTGATGACAGGACCAAGCCCTGGCACCACCGCCACCCCGGTGGGCTTTATGGCAACTGTGCTTGGTGGGCAATATGCAATTAGCAATTAGCTTGGTGAGATTTAAAGGTACATCGATCGTATCTGTGGCGCGTTTACTGAGCTTGATGACTGATGATCCAAAAATAAGCTGACTTAAAAAGAACAGCTGAACATTAGTTCACAAATAAAATATATTGCTTAAATTGTTACTGTCTTTAGTTATTATTATTATTATTTATTATAAATGTAAAACTGCTTTAAAACACTAAACTTATTTATATTATTATTATATTAATATAGATTATATTATTTATACTTGGGTTTAATAAATAGAACATTAATTCCAATGTTAATGTAAAAATACAAAATAGAATTGTATTTGCTTTCTTATGTAATGTAATGTTTATTTAACCAGGAAAATATGACAACCTTAAGTGTAACAGGGACATGAATTTACCATACACGCACGCACGCACGCACGCACGCACGCACGCACGCACGCACGCACGCACGCACGCACGCACGCACGCACGCACGCACGCACGCACGCACGCACGCACGCACGCACGCACGCACGCACGCACGCACGCACGCACGCACGCACGCACGCACGCACGCACGCACGCACGCACGCACGCACGCACGCACGCACGCACGCACGCACGCACGCACGCACGCACGCACGCACGCACGCACGCACGCACGCACGCACGCACGCACGCACGCACGCACGCACGCACACACACACACACACACACACACACACACACACACACACACACACACACACACACACACACACACACACACACACACACACACACACACACACACACACACAAAATAAGAGATCACATATGGCAATAAAAAAATAGATATTAGGTGGCCTCATAAAAAGTGAAGAATAATGTAGGAATAAATGTATATGAACTGATTTCTGGTTTATTGACTTTATTGACACTCTGTTTCAGATTATTTTTATGTATTTGTAGGGTCTGATAAAGGTCAGGGTCCAGACAAAACTTTGATTTATGTATCTGAAATCTATATTTAATCCTAAAAACTTTTCAAGTAGGCCCAAACACATTAGAAACAATCTATGATCAGAAAGGTCGGATTCAGCACATACTCAAGAACAAAACATTTCTCCAAATACTATTTTAAAAATATCTGGCCAACCGCATCAGTGGCTCTGGATGTACAAAACAGAAACTGTCAGAGCATCACATGATTAACTTGAAGAGAACAACATGTGAATGAACAGTCACATTAATAACAAGCACTAGAAAAATAGGATTAAGATTAGGCTCATGCCCTGCATTTGCTGCAAAAAAAAAATATATGCCACAAAAAGTATAAAAACTAAATAATAATAATAAAAAATATTAGATTAGCAAACAACAAATCTTATTCTACAAGCATAGATGTGTGTAAAGACTCAAGAAGACGTTTATGCGGTATCACTCAATTCATGCAATCACATTAGGTAATTTAGGGGCCATAGAATTATTTGGACACTCAAATCACTCTTAAGATTTGTCTGAATGCATTAATTTATAACAAAAACTCAAACCTTAAAAAATGATGCAAGAGAACTAACTTTTATGAGACTGGTCTAATGGAGATTTTTTTTGTGGATTTATGAACTTCTCAAGTTCACACATGACACACAGGTGTCCTAGCAGACGTATTGTTTTAAAAAGAAAACCTGCACAGACATCTAAGTGGTTTAAGAGTCCAAATACTTAGTGGTTATTGTATAAAAAGTCTAAATGCAACTTTAAATTGTTTATTTGAAGAGCATGACCCCAAAGTTTGATGCATCCACAATAATCTTTTAAATACTGTGTGAAATTTCTTGCCTCATCCGGGTTACTGAAAAAAAGGTCTTTACTAAGAATCCAAAAGCCAATGCTGGCCAGGAAATGAGGAAAATCTCTCACTAGGCTGATTAACTAATGATTTGGAAGAATCAAAAAGAGCTCAAAATGAGACCAACTTGTGAGGAAAGACCAAGGGAATAGAAACATTTGCGAGTCTAAACGGACTGAAGAGTTAAGACACACAAATGTTATCAAATTCTTTCAAATATTCACAATACACTCTGTTAATAAGCCAAAGGGCTACTGAGATGACCCAAGCAAGGGTGAGGATATGCCTCATCAATTGGGATTCAAACCATGGACATTTACACTTCCATTTCGTAATGCATTTGAAACAGTTATGCATTCTGTAATGAAGAAGAGAGGCTACTGAGCATATAGTGAGGAAAATAAGTATTTGAACACCCTGCTATTTTGCAAGTTCTCCCACTTAGAAATCATGGAGGGGTCTGAAATTGTCATCGTAAGTGCATGTCCACTGTGAGAGACATAATCTAAAAAAAAAAAATCCAGAAATCACAATGTATGATTTTTTAACTATTTATTTGTATGATACAGCTGCAAATAAGTATTTGAACAACTGAGAAAATCAATGTTAATATTTGATACAGTAGCCTTTGTTTGCAATTACAGAGGTCAAACGTTTCCTGTAGTTTTTCACCAGGTTTGCACACACTGCAGGAGGGATTTTGGCCCACTACTCCACACAGATCTTCTCTAGATCAGTCAGGTTTCTGGGCTGTCGCTGAGAAACACGGAGTTTGAGCTCCCTCCAAAGATTCACTATTGGGTTTAGGTCTGGAGACTGGCTAGGCCACGCCAGAACCTTGATATGCTTCTTACAGAGCCACTCCTTGGTTATCCTGGCTGTGTGCTTCGGGTCATTGTCATGTTGGAAGACCCAGCCTCGACGCATCTTCAATGCTTTAACTGAGGGAAGGAGGTTGTTCCCCAAAATCTCGCAATACATGGCCCCGGTCATCCTCTCCTTAATACAGTGCAGTCGCCCTGTCCCATGTGCAGAAAAACACCCCCAAAGCATGATGCTGCCACCCCCATGCTTCACAGTAGGGATGGTGTTCTTGGGATGGTACTCATCATTCTTCTTCTTCCAAACACGTTTAGTGGAATTATGACCAAAAAGTTCTATTTTGGTCTCATCTGACCACATGACTTTCTCCCATGACTCCTCTGGATCATCCAAATGGTCATTGGCAAACTTAAGACGGGCCTTGACATGTGCTGGTTTAAGCAGGGGAACCTTCCGTGCCATGCATGATTTCAAACCATGACGTCTTAGTGTATTACCAACAGTAACCTTGGAAACGGTGGTCCCAGCTCTTTTCAGGTCATTGACCAGCTCCTCCCGTGAAGTTCTGGGCTGATTTCTCACCTTTCTTAGGATCATTGAGACCCCACGAGGTGAGATCTTGCATGGAGCCCCAGTCCGAGGGAGATTGACAGTCATGTTTAGCTTCTTCCATTTTCTAATGATTGCTCCAACAGTAGGGCTGTACTGCCCTAGTCGATTAGTCGATTAGTTGGTCGATACGTTCTGGTTCGACCAAAATTCTGATTGGTCGATTTTCTGCCGCGTTTATTTCATCAGTTTTGCCGCGCTGAGGCGCGCTCATTTCATCAGGTGGAAAGCACTAACTGCTAATGGGGGTGTTTTCAGAGTACCCTTGTTTCACTGTAACAGTCTGTCTTCAAAACACCCCCCTTGTTTTCACCTTTTTTGGATTAGTCCAACCCAAGAGAGAGCGTCGAGCATAGAAGGTTTGATGCTGAATATTATTTATTTAATTGTGAGAGCGTTTAATAGTCAGTCCTCTTCTAACATGTCAACAACAAAGAAATCGACAGTGTGGCAGCATTTTGTTAAAATTGATAACATGAAAAAGGTCGAATGCAAAGTTTGCAAGCAACAGTTTTCCACAGCTTGACGACAAACATGACATATCATCTAAAAGTGGTAACGTTAAGCTCACTTGTCTGCGTTAGCTTGCCCTGTCTGTTTTGAGTAGGCTATATGAACATATTAGAATTTGCATATTTCAATGTTTTAGTGTGATAACCTAACTTTTTTATTTTTTATTTGGAGCCTAATGCGCAATTGTGCTGTGCTGTTGGTGTGTTAGTTTTGAGCCTAGGATGCTTTTTATTTCGCACTTTATTTCGTTTCTGCTCTTGATCTGGTTTGTTTAATAAATATTATTTTTTTATTAAAGTGGACGTGCCTTTTGTGTTTATTAAGAGTAAAAGCTTTAATTTAATATTAATAGTCTATTCGTGTCTCAGCTGCGACGCTGAGCTCATGTTCAGCCTCGCTCGGTGCGAGGACATGCACGGTGAAATGATAGCGTCTGACAGTTATAACTTATTATAACATATGACAAAAATAATTGTCTAAATTATGTTGCATATTCCTCAACAGTTCTTGTGATGATATCACTAGTTGACAACATAGTACTATTTTCGGAAATCATAAGCTATGATATTGCGCAGGTGCACGTGATGCAGCGCCGTCAGAGCTGACAAACTCGAGTGTCAGACTCATTTCAGTGCAAAATAATTAGGTCAAAAACGATTTAATATACTGCAAATAGCCTACTAGTTGTTTATGTTTATTTATAATTCATTTAGGCGGACAACAAGGCTACCAAGTCCTGCGCACAGTGCGCATCTAATTAATTTAACGGGGTTTTTTTCTAACGTCATTTTTAGTCGATTTTAGTCGATTTCTAGTCGAAAATTTCAGGACTTCGGTCGACCAAGATTTTCTTTGGTTGAGTACAGCCCTATCCAACAGTGGACCTTTTTTCACCAAGCTGCTTGGCAATTTCCCCGTAGCCCTTTCCAGCCTTGTGGAGGTGTACAATTTTGTCTCTAGTGTCTTTGGACAGCTCTTTGGTCTTGGCCATGTTAGTAGTTGGATTCTTACTGATATGGGGTGGACAGGTGTCTTTATGCAGCTAACGACCTCAAACAGGTGCATCTAATTTAGGATAATAAATGGAGTGGAGGTGGACATTTTAAAGGCAGACTAACAGGTCTTTGAGGGTCAGAATTCTAGCTGATAGACAGGTGTTCAAATACTTATTTGCAGCTTTATCATACAAATAAATAGTTAAAAAATCATATATTGTGATTTCTGGATTTTTTTTTTTAGATTATGTCTCTCACAGTGGACATGCACCTACGATGATAATTTCAGACCCCTCCATGATTGTGAAGTGGGAGAACTTGCAAAATAGCAGGGTGTTCAAATACTTATTTTCCTCACTGTATATTCACAAACTCAAAACTTATACTCAAGTATAAATCAGATAGCTATCCGATCTGAGATAACGCATGAAGTGGCCAGGTATAAACAGCCCCTATATTCCCAAGGAATCCTGATTTGAGCATGCACCTGTTGATGTCATATTTTATGTTTCCACATTAAAAGTAATACAATTCGTGATTCAATGTAAACCTAGGGCTAACTCATTTCCCAGGTTACAAATGGAGGCAATACGTCAGAATTTCGCAGATACTGTAAAGACATTCCACAATGCGGTGGAGAGCTAAAGTTATAACCTCAGTCAGCAATCTCCCCATGAACAAGCCTACAGAGGGGAAACAGAGCCCACCACAAGCGGCTCTGTATTTGAACACTCTCAGATGGAGAGACAGATGTCAGGACAACACAGAGCTTCTCATTTCTTCTGTGTGCAGTGTTGCATTTTTGTGAGTGTGTGTGTTTTAGTTTGTGGGTAGACCGGTTTACAAAATAGTTTATACTGGTAGCTCTGAAATACGGTTTCTGTTCAATGACCGAAACAGACGTTTAAGTAGCGTTTCTCAGATGGCACGTTTTGACTGTGTTCAGCGTCTATTTCGTACACACAACGTGAATAATCTTAAACGGTTAAACATGTCAGCTGTGTGGACATTTAACGTTAATGTCACTTAGAGTTACATTTACCTCAAGAAAGCTATTCAATGGCCATAATCTCATTAGTTAGCTAGAAAAAAGAAAAACTCTAGAGAAGAGCATTTTGCTAAATATAAGCACTGTATTACATATTCACTATATTTTTTACTTAATCTGTTAGTGACGTCTCCATTATTTATGTATAAATAAATCTGTCATGAAAACAAGTCATTACAGTTAATTGTCGTTTAAATGTTTATTTCACCAACAAACTGGAGTAGTAACAATAATATTAAAAAGTTGATATAAAAACTGCTTTATGTGGAATTTAAATGTACAACTTGAGTGTTGATTATTAAATAAGTCTGAAAAATGTATTGATTATTTATTTATAAGAAAACTGAATTTTTTAAATATAAATATTTTACATCTTAAATATATTTTAATGTCACTTTTGGTCAATTGAATGTATCAATGGTGAATAAAATAATATTAATTTCTTTAAAAAAAATTGTACTGAGTGACCCCAAACTTTTAAACGGTAGTTATTACCAGACACTGAAACAGGGAACCGTATCCCCTCACTAAGATTAGAGAGAAAGATAGCCATCCACCTCTAAACCAGTTAGCATTGTGGAAGCCACAACAAAATTGTTTGTTTGGGACAGAGACAGCAGTCAAACAACCCAAACATGACCCGTTGCTTTAAATAGAGCTTAGCTACCAAAAAAACTGTTCCAATTGGCTGCTCAAATCTATTACTCCCTTTGGGGGCTCAAAAGAATTTGGGAATACACTCATCTCCAAATCCTGACAATGTTCTCTGAAAGCATTGGGATTCCGCTTTTCAATGCAGTGCGAAAATAACTCATAAAGAATGTCAAAAGAGAATAAAAGCATTATTATTACACAAAATATGACATGTACAACCCCATTCCATTCTGTAAATATTACTGAAGTCTCAGGATGCAGAATTGCAGTAATACATTTTGTGGAGGGAATATTCAGTGCAAAAAGTTGACCAAAGCACTTTCTGTTCATTCATAAATTCGAGTCTGTGTCAAGCCAGTTTCAGATAGCAATTTAAGCCATGTGAGGACATAGAGTATGCCTCTTTATGCAGTGCTGGAGGGGAGCTTATGTGACTCAGAGATAAGTAGATTTATAGTCCCTATTTACCCAGCGCTTCCTCAGAAATAGAACACTTCCATTTACAGAGCAACACTTGCGATAGCCGAAGCTCTCCCTTTGGTTTCATCTACTATGAGTTCAGACAAGACCAACAGGCTACAGTGAAACAAATATAATGGTGAACAATTAACAACAGGGATTAGGAAACATATTAACACACAGCTTCAACGGTGTCATTAAGCGCCATTTAAACCAAAGTCAAATCTTATTCATTATTAAGAAATATGTATTGTTACTTTCTGCCAGTAATGAGATGTATAGGATCTGGGTAATGAATGAATGCTATTGGCATGTTTAACCTGCATGTCCATTTCTGCAACAAACATGGGAGGACATGGTGTCATACCAGGGAATCCCAGATATTTGTCAAAACAAGAAGCATGAAAAGCTGTTAAATGTTGTTGAGAACTGATATTCACCCATTAAATGTCATTACAGCAATAATTATGTTACCTGTCAGCCTATGCAACAAAAAGTGAACTAATATGTCAAGATCATAATATATTATGCCACTTATTCCTCCAAGAAGCTGTAAATATCATGTTTCACGTCACTAACAGCAAGCACAATACAGTCATGCCTATGAAAATGCGTATAACGTTACCTGAAACGTTCACTTCCACCCCTTCATCATCATCGTTTTTGCGGTGAGGTCAGTTCCCGACAGCTGGCACGCGCTGTTTGGGCTCCTGTGAGTTCAATAATCATAGCAATCATCCGTATAAAGTCCCTGAGCGACTTCGCTGTATGTTCATGGAAATGTTTCTAACAGCTCGAGCGACTCGCCCCTTTCATGTGATCTACTCAGAGCTTGATTAAAGTCCATGGCTGCTTTTTTTCCACAGGACAGCCTGTCGATACGGACAGTATCCGTGCCTCTGAGATTGTCAAATGAAAATACAGCTCGGTTCGGCGCTCGCAAACTTTGCACGAGCGTCAGCAGGGATCCATTATCCAGCGCGTTGCATCTCAGCGGGTGTGAGATTGTTTGGATCGTCCCGCCCCTTCTTCAAACTCCAACAGAAGACGCTCACGGTGAATCTCAGATACTGACACCAGAAGGAATAGCCTTCTACAGTGGCGGTGTTTTAAATCCTAGTGAACTGCCTTCTTCCTAACTGTAGCGTAGCCTACTTCTTCTCATTACGGTTCCGATTCCGTAAACATTATTTTATTAGAACATTAATAGGTCGATCAATTCATTCATTCATTTTTATAAATGATCACTGACTACAACAAAACTCATTAACATCCTCGTGTCGGAGACGGTTCGTAACCGCTTCGAATGATTCAGAAGTGTTTGTCATTCACTAAAAAGAACCGGTTTATAATAAGCAGGCTCGG
Organism: Scardinius erythrophthalmus; assembly: GCF_964197995.2. NCBI lineage: Eukaryota > Metazoa > Chordata > Actinopteri > Cypriniformes > Leuciscidae > Scardinius > Scardinius erythrophthalmus. The sequence goes on from NC_138225.1 coordinate 28,371,656, forward strand.
CTCCAGCTTTGAGATCATGCAAGGTGGGCCAAATGATATTTGGTGTTCCTTTACTTACTAGATGCATTTTTCAACATATCAATAATTTAAATTTGACTTTAAATGTTTATATATATATATATATATATATATATAAATTTATAACAAATCTTGTATCAATTTTGTAATTTCAGATTTTATATGAAAAGGGGCAGGTTTTTGAAAGTGACTATTAGTAACACTGATCCTGTTTTTAGAAGCATAAATAACTTGTTTTATGCCTCTATTTAGCTAATTATATAAAATTCTGTCACAATGATGCATTTTCCTTTAACGCCTCAAAATGAATATCACATGTCTATTATTAACACTTAATTCATAAATATATGCTATTATAGGCTCTCTGTTGGGGGCAGAGATTTAAATGATTTAAAGAACAAAAAACCCTCTTTTTTGCAGAATGTAATAAAAAAAAGTTTTATGTCTTACTAGTAAGTGAAAAACTTATTTATTTTTTTTATCTGTAAAATGTTCAGTTATTACTGGTTTCTGATAACAAGTGACTGAAAAGCATGATCTTCCTCAAAATCTGGAGCCGAATTGAACATCGCACCAATTTTGTGATTGGTTGTTATTTGATGTGGGGCACCCTGGTGAGCCAGGTGGGCCGGTGAGGGCCCAGGGTGGGCCAAGCTCCTGATTAGGTGGAGCCAGGCCTGTTATAACAGTCTTTCATTATGAAATCGGAGTGGTCCCACTGTAGATTCAGTAACAGTGATTACAGCAGTAGTTTAGTACAACAGTATGGTGATGCATTACTAGATGCGAGAACCAAGTCACCATAAAAACAAAACTGACCATTCGTTTTGTGGAATATTACAGTATTTATTATAAATGATTTATCCATGCACATCATTATGTTTTTGAAAATGAATATGCCCTCATAATCTTTAATCAAAATAACGTCCCCTGCCTCTTGCAACAGCATCTCTTCTCTTCAGATGACATTTTTTCTTGTTCGAGAAGCCATTTCACTCAGATATACATCACAATCGGGAAGAAAAACAAAATTTCCGCTTCATGCTGACTTTAAAGGAACCTAATGTAATAAAAATCATTCAGTTCTGAAGGAGAACCTCTTCATGGTTCTGAAACAAATAAATGTTGCACGCGATTATGATGACCAAATTGGGACATAGCATGCGGCCGAGAGAGCTCAACGCACTGCAACTGAAGAAAACACATGCAAATTGAAAAAACACCAATAATCATCAGTTTGACAACACATGTGCTGCAAATACTCACAACGCAACCAAATACAGAAATGCTCTGCAAATAGCACAGACCGCAAAGGAAATGTTTCAAGGGGACGCCAACACGTGCTGACTGGCTGGGACATGCTTATTGTTCAATGTCTACTCGTCAGTGGTGTTGTCGATGACCTGAAAGGTGAGTTTTTTGTTTATTTTAACATCCTGATCATATGAGTTGTGAGTATTTACAGCGCGTTTCTGTATTTGGTTGCGTTGTGAGTATTTGCAGCACATGTGTTGTCAAACTGATAAAGAACTTAATTTGCTGGTGTTTTTTTCTATTTGCATGTATTTCCTTCAGTTGCAGCGCGTTGAGCTTTCCGTACCTATCTATAGCCTAGCCGACTCGTACCTATGAAGATAGGTCAGCTGGGCCCTGACATACAATGCCCTTTGGGTTGCTGGTCACTTAAAAACATGATTGCAAAGTTGAGATTCTCTGATCATGTTAAAAAGGATAAATGAATGAGATTACAGTTGCATTTTACTTTTATTTTGGAGTGTCATTTGGAAATAACATGTAGTGCAGTAGACTTTCACTTGGCCTGTGCAATGCTGTATAGTTTACTGATACGGAAAGTATTTAACAAAGGATTTGGGTTTTGTGTAGTTGTAATATCATAGCTCATAAGGGAAAAACTGGTTTGTTTGACTGATGTGACCTTGCGCGGTGTCAGTCATGCTGAAAGTGAGCATTTATCTTGAAGCTACTTCATGATTAAGTCACTACTTTTAATCATCCATTAAGACAGATTTCAGACAGAAAAGCACACAGCCTCACTGTGCTGTCCGCCCTCCTGGCAGGATTATAATATTCCAACGAAACAGATAAAAAATACACTTGATCCCTGTATCATTTACTGCTGAAGGGAAAGGGTGTCTCCACTAGGTTATGAATAAATAAAACAAACAAATAAATACCATAAATCGTAACAGACTGCACCTGAGTCTGCACTGCCTGTGCGTCTCCTTCTAAAGCCTGTTTTCATTATGAAAGACATCCGGCGGCAGGCAGCAGTCTGGCACACATTCTTTACATAACTCTGAGGGGTTTGTGGGGAACTGTCCCAAAGACAGTAGCATCATTCACTGCACCCTAGCCTTCCACAATATTCACAGACTTGAAATGGACACGTCGTATCTTCTGCTGTTGCTGTTCTGACCCTAGTAAATTAGGTATATGATACACAAAAAGTAAAATTAGGAAAAAGGTGACTTTTTTATCTCTCACAATCATAGTCATACAAATGTCAAATATCTGGATGCTACCTAGTGCTCAATTTTACTTAAAATAGTTCAATACAATTTTGTTCATCACATTTCGTGGTGTTTATTTCAATAGTGCAAGTAAAAGGATTTTTGTTTGAAATAACTAGAAAGTTGTTTACTACTGCCCTCTAGTGGACAAAGCCACAACTGTACAGCCTTTTTTGTCTCCACAAATAAATGTCTCACAGATATCACTGCATGTCTCCTGAGAAATCATACCTTGACTCAGTAAACAGCAATAAAAGAAGTCTACCCTAATAAGCCAATCTGAAAACTAACCAATCAGAAACACTCCAGAAATCAGTGCTAAAATTCAAATTGAAAAGGGTTTTATATAATATTAAAACATGAAAGAGTTTGAAGAACAGAAACCCTGTGTTTTACCTTAAAATGGACATGTGTGACTTTTCTAATATATTCACTTACTTACAATTCAATTTTGTAATTCCACAGACAGAGCTAGGATCTTAAAATTGTAAAGAGGCACTGTCATGTGCGAGCACATGGCCTAGATCAACCTTGCTCAATAAACCATCACTTTCCACAAAACAACCACAATGGGCATGGTTGAAAATCACAGAGCCAGACATGGTGGAATGTAATTTGTGGGGCTTTAAAATGGTTGGTTCCACAAACCAGACAGTATTACCTGAATATCCGGATTGAACAGAGCTAATCCTCCACCCCATCTGTGACCAGAGAAATGGGGGTTCCATGAGACTTTGTCTTATTCTTATGGCACAGGCTTTATGCACAGCAGATGAATGATTTGATTTTGAACCCATGTCATAAAAGCATTTTTCCAATGAAGCAAGTGCAATTGGGAATTTGAGACTGATAAAATTCTTAATTACATGTGCTGAAGTTATAACTATATTCTGTCCATAACATTAGGCTGACTTACTGAAAAATTATGATTTCTGAGCAGTATTATCTTTCATCTCAAGATTGAACAATTTTACACCGTAAAAATGTTGGTAATGTTAACAGAAAAAAAAAATACTGTAAAAATGCAACAGTTAAAACCTAATAATTGGTTAACAGTATTTTACCTTACATTATACATTGGAAATGGTTTAACATCACATTATTTATGGGGGTTTTATGGTTATAGTTATATATTTATGGTTTCTGAAAGCAAAACTATGAATTACCATGTCAATTAAAGGGCAACCACAGATATTAATCTAAAATATTAATATATTTAATATTTTACATTTTAACATAATGAATGGCCATTTGATTCATCCAAACGTCTGACCAAATTCCTGTCCTTGGGATTTTAAACCATACCAATGCATATTTTATTTACACCCTCACAATCTTGGAAGTCCTATGGTTATAATTAAGAAAATGAATTAAAACAAATCATTTAATCTGATGATTACAAGCTATTTTCAATCACGGAATATTCTTGTACTGTTTTAACTAGACCACAGTGCCTGATTTGAGGTTCTCATATCCATTTCTGTGGGAAAATGGCACCAATCTCTTCACTAAAGACGAAAGAGTCAAAGCTTTCTTTTGCTTAAGAGAAAAGTGCAAACTCAGACATAGTTAATGCCAGGGAAAAGATGGCAGTCTTTCTCTCATTCATCCAAGCAGCAAGTTAACAACCACAAAGAGCTGGCGTGCCAATTCAGGACTCTGAGAATCAATTTAAAGCAAACAGACTAAAAGGCTTTGATCTTTATACTGACAGGAACTAGGCAGACTTACAAGCTGAAATGTGTAATGTTTCATCGTGGTTTTGATAGGACATATGGAGATTCTAATACAGTTAATCACTTTGACACAGTATATGTCTGTAAAAACAGTTGTGCAGGGAAAACGTACGGTTCATAATTCACTCTGTGCGGTCCTTTATTTCTTCACACCTCTGTTTTAGACTCCTAAATACTTGTGGCTTCTGGATCCCAAAATCTTTGGAAAAATTCTTTAAATTAATTTTAGATTAAAATGGAAGTGCCAATCAGCTGATTCTAGCTTTCTAGGCAAACAGGTATTTTCTTTGTTGCGGTAAATCTAAGTAAAGTGTATCGTTCTTAACCTTGTTTTCCCCAATACTCTCTCATTGAGCACGCGGAGAACACTTTGCATGGGCTGGTTGGAGCAGTGCCACTGATCTATTTTCCAAGCTCCCCACAGACAGATGCTGGTCCAGGCTGTTAAAGGGGGGGGAAGGAAAAGAGCGGGACCAAAATTACAAGAAGACACATTAAACCAACAAGGCTTTTTGTGGAGAGCTGCATTCAGGCCCAGAAATTTTGCATTGAAATCATTAACATGAAAAGCACTTGATGAAAAATAAAGTTTCCATCATGTGTCTCTTTTTTTTGTGTGTGTTTGAAGGCTTTGGTCCATTGCTTTTTGAACCGTGTCCAACCCTCATCTCTCCACTCACACCAAACCTTCTACTCCAACAGTTCTCAGTGTTTGCATCCTTACAGATTCAGGCCTTACCTGAGAGAGGAAATAAGGGTAATGCAGTAATGAGCGAACATAACCCTGAGGCAGACTCATAAAACTCACTTGAACTGAAATGTAATCAAAGGTTTGTGTGAGTAAAGGAAGGAAACAGCTAATGGATGGCTTGACCTCTAAAAAAATAGTCTGTGGTGTCTTCAGTAAAGATCAAGTTGGTTAATGCAAGATTGTGCTGGTCAAGTAAGTTTAGAAGCCTAGTGGGAACACAAGCAAAGGAATCAACATGCACCGCCATTCAAAAGTTTGGGGTCAGCACTTTCTTTTGTTTAAAGAAATTACTTTTATTTAGCAAGGATGGAATAAACTGATTAAAAATACCTTTATAATGTGACAAAAGATTTCTATTTCAAATAAATGCTGTTATTACTATTTTTGTTACTTACTATCATCAGAGAATCCTACATTTTTTTATCATGGTGTGGCAAGCAGGGCGGGGCCGAGAGCTGTGGGAACGGAGCGAGGCCGGTGACGTGAGTGCTAATGAGCGTCACCTGCGTGCCACACCAGTCTCGTGTCCCACGGAGGAGCTCCGGAAGGATAAAAAGAGGACACTCGACAGTGATGGATGAGAGAGAACCAGGCCTGGACCATTTTGTAGTTTATTTATTTTTCTATAAATTTTTATGTTGAATGTTCACCGGTGTCCGCCTAATTCTTCCCTGAACTTTGAACATTGCCACTCATGGTTTTCACAAAAATATTCAGCAGCATAACTGTTTTCAACAGAAATCAGATTTCAAATCAGATCATATTATAATGATTTCTAAAGGATCATGTGAAGGACACTGAAGACTGGAGTAATGGATAGTGAAAATTCAGCTTTGCCATCACAGGGATAAATTACATTTTCAAAATACTATATATTAAAACAGAAATCAGATATTTTAAATTGTAATAATATTTCACAATATTATTGTTTTTACTTTATTTTTGATCAAATAAATGCAGCCTTGGCATAAGAGACAAGAAATCGTAGGGGGAAAAAAATAAAAAAATCGAAGAAAATAAAATTGTACTGACCCCCAACTTTTGAACAGTATATGTATGTTGATTACTAGCTATATTAGATATACAGTGGTCAACATTTGAAGTGGATCAAAACCTTTCATCAAAGTTATACATGAATTTTGAACAATGCCCGTTCTTGTCTTAGGACAACTTTGATGAACTTTTTTGATCCACTTTAAATGTTGACTACTGTATTATAAAATAACTGCTTCTGCTCTTGTAGAGGTGCAATTTAGAATTTAGACATCTCTATTGTCATCTAGTTGAAACATACGATTTTAATTTCTTCATTTTTAACTCAGTTGTGCTTGCTATAAAGCATATACATTTGAAAAATTTCATCCCAACTATCACCATACATGACATAAGCATGCAAGCAAAAGTGACGTAAATCAAAAATTTCCTGCTAAATCCACAGATTTCTTAGTATAAGAAGCTTATACCAACAGGAAGCTTATACCAACAGGAAGCTTATACCAACAGGAAACAGACTGTATCAGAATAACAACAAGAAATACAGCCGTTGTTTCTCTTCCAGAGACGTCTTGACACGAACAGCTTTTCTTTAGCTTGAGAAAATAATACGTCTGTTCTTGGTCAAAACCACGTGCCACTCCCAGGAACCTCCTCCCTTTCTGTATCCTGCTGTCCATCCGTACAGGAATCATTTATCCCAAACCAGATTCTGTGTGAACACTGCAAAACTTCCTATCATTTATCAGTCACACAATACAACCCCTAATTATAGAGCTGAAGTTACAAGGATTGAGCCTGACAGACCACAACATTCACATGACACTCAAAGGAAGTAGTATTCAACTTGGGTATATATAGGACTGTATAGGATATGAGACAGTGATATAAACACTCTAGAAATAAGAAGACTATGCTAATGCATTTTTTTGTTTTTTTGTTTTGGACGTAGCCAATTGGGCAAATTTATGCATGCACTATTTTAGTTTCCAGTTAAACCAGTTAAAATCTTTATGCCAGTTCTTTTGGTCTCATTTCCCCCCCAAATCCCTAAGATGTAGTTACAGAGCCTTAAGGGGATAGTTCACCCAAAAATGAAAATTAGCCCATGATTTACTCACCCTGAAACCATCCTAGGTGCATATGACATTCTTCTTTCAGACGAATACAATCAGAGTTATATTAAAAAATGTCCTGGCTCTTCTAAGCTTTATAATGGGAGTCAATGGGTATATTTTTTTGGCAGTCCATCAAAGTGCATCCATCCATGATAAAAGTGCTCCACACGGCTCTGGCAGGTCTTCTGAAGTGAAGTGTAAGAAAAATAGTATGTCATACATCGTCAAGTGTTACTCTTTTGGCGTAAGTCAAATTACACACAGCCATCTGCCGGAAGCTAGTTTTTTTAGTCGATAAAGTTTTAAATATGGATATTTTTCTTACATGAATGCATCGCTTTACTTCCGAAGACCTTTATAAACCCCCCATAGCGGTTTCGAGCACTTTTATCATGGATGGATGCACTTGATGGACTTGATGAACCAAAAAAATATACCCATTGACTCCCATTATAAAGCTTGGAAGAGTCAGGACATTTTTTAATATAACTCCGATTGTATTCGTCTGAAAGAAGAATGTCATATACACATAGGATGGCTTCAGGGTGAGTATATCATGGGCTAATTTTCATTTTTGGGTGAACTATTCCTTTAAGCTTTAAAGGGATAGTTCAAGCAAAAATGAAAATTCTGTCATGTTTACTCACCCATAGCTACAAACCTGTATGACTGTCTTTATCCTCTGCAGAACACACACACAAAAATATATATTTTTAGAAACTATCTTAGTTCTATTTTTATTTTTTGTCCATACAATGGAAATCAGTGGTCACCAAACATGGTAGCCAACATTCTAATTTCAAACTATCTTCTTTTATGTTCCACAGAAGAAAGTCTATACAGGTTTGGAGCGACAATAAAATTGCACTGTATGGTCATTTAGAAGTCTTTTGCATGTACATTTACTTCTGCCTGATCAAAATCAAAAAGATTTTATCATGGTTGGACAGAAAAAAATATTTAGCTGCAATGTTACTATTGTAATGGGTGGCTGTATGTATAAATCACAACGATGGAGATTACCAAAGAAAAAGCTTTAATTTCAATTAAACTAGGAAAACACTGGAGATCGCAAAGAAACAAAACAAAAAATCAAAAGAGTCCATAATTGTGACAATTATATTCTCATTCTGAACAAAAAGGTTTGCAAACTGAATTACAAATCTGGAAATAACAATATTAACAGCTAAAATAGCTCTTCTTAGAAAATCATAGTGCTTTTGAAAATGAAGAAAAATGGTGCAAAACATTCCAACATGATTTTTTAAAGTCACTGGCGACCTGGGGCACACAAGTACTGGTAATGTGACACATTTTCCAAGGTTCTGTTTGCCAAGAAAGGAAAAGGCAAAAAAAAAGAAAAGAAAAAAGAATGGCACTGCAACATGGTTAACTTCACAGTGCAGGTCCATCCTTTGTTTTAGTTAGACACAGACATTTGGCGGTCTAAGTGAAAGCTGAGCGTGTCAGCCGGTCCAGATGGAGGCCAAACAAGGACAGACACGAGACTGTCCACACCACTGACACATGCAGCCGTCTGTCAGAGCTGTCAACATGAGGAAACAAATAAGGAAAAGACCCACTGGCCCTGATCCAAGTACCATGCTCTGGGGCAAAACTAGTCAACCCCGGGACATGCTGACACGATGTATATAGACACATGAACACTAACAGGAGGCCCTGTTCTCTCTGACCAGCTGTGAATCACCCTGATTCCTAAATAAGAAGCTGCCACCCAGTCGAATGAGTAGCTATTCAGAAAATGGTGTGATCTATACCATCACTAATGTGAAATCCCACTCACTCAACTTGTAGAATGTAGATATATTTTCAAAAATGTCTACCCATTTTAACTCCCTGTGACCTTTCTTGGCTGTTTGTTCTTTATTCTCGAATAAATGGACGGCTGCCTTTTCTTTCTCTATTTGCAGACCAGTGACATCAGTGCCAAATGGGATTCCCAAACTTTTTTGTCAGCTTTAGGTCTCCTTTGACCTAAAATATTTTATTATTATTTAAAAAAAAAAAAAACATTCTCAAAAAAAAAAAAAATGTTTTTAACAGTTCTCTGATGTTGGTTAATATTCACAGGACATGCAGTTTTATTTGAATTTTTTTCATTTTTCATTTTAATTTTACATTATCCCTGCATTTAAATCACGAACCGTAGTATGGGAAACCCTGATTTAAACTGACATTTTTTCTTTTTTTTGTTTGCTAAGCCCTATTCAGACAGTATTAGCTTAACATGGAGAGGTGGGGTAATGTAATTATTACCAGAGCTTCTCAGTGATTTAGTCCATAGACATTAACAACTTGATGTCAACTCTTCAGCAAAAAACTTCATGACATTCCCCACAGATTTAAATTTGGCAATGTACGATGCTATCACTGTCACCAAGTCTTTCACACAAAGTTCAGTACCAAACGATTACAATGGAACTATAGCAGGCCCATTTCCCATTGGTTTTTACAGATTGAGGGGAAATCTTAAATAATGAGGGTATTCCACATACTGTCAATGGATTCCAGCACACTCAAATTACTTTACAAGAGGAATGCTTTCAGTGCACACCTTTTCCCAATTAATGACATACAGAGAGATTCAAAGCTAAGACAAACTCATTAAATCAACAGCATGGGCTTGAATATCTGAGAAATTCAGCTCTATGCTTACTTATTTTGTTAACCAAACTAATTAACGAAATAAAGCACAACATATTATATGCTGATTGTAAACAAATTCAGACATCTTACCTGGCTCCAGTGACGTCGACCCCAACCATCAGCTGTCCATTTAGTGACAGCAGCTCATCTCGCAGCTTAATATCTCCACAGTGGGCCGCTGGACTGTTCTTTTTCACTTCAGTCACCCAAATACACCCGACATCCAACACAGGGCCTTTATCGCCCTTCCTGCGCCTCCTCCTGACCCCTTTCTTCTTCCCCTCGGGGTCTCCAAAAATGGGAATATTTCCAAAGCTGAGCCCGAACTCCGGTCCATCTTCCTCAGACTTGTTCAGGTAGACCGCCTTCACTTCAGCATCAGTTTCCTCTCTAAATGGGCTACTACTGTACAAAGGACTCTCAACTTCAGCAAAGTTTAGCTGGATGTATTCCACAAGCTTGCAGATGGCAGCCTGGCAAACACCACCTGCGCTCATCCGAGACTCATCGCCCTCGTCTTGGTCCTTTTCTCGAGCCCTGAGCCAGTTCTCCAGGAGGGGGAGATGGTTCAGGGCATTTTCTTGGGTGATAGGCATCCTAGCTGCTGCTGCTGGGCCTGCCTGGGCCGCCCCTGCATGTTGAGTCAAGGCTCTTCAGTGGTGGCTGTAACCAGACGCATTAAAATGGCTTCACATTCCTCTCAAAATGACACACTGACCTCACAGACTTCAGATCCAGAACGCTGGCGTCCACTTGTGATACTCTTAGACCACAGAGGTCCATGATGTCATCCGCAGAAACAAAAGGAAAGCACGGGGACTGAGGAAGAAGGGCACGTTTATTCTTCGAGGGGTAACAAGAGAACGTGTGCCATTAGCTGGTCGTCTTGGTGCGTGCCAAATCTGATTTCCAATACCATTAAAGTGGAAAATAGCAGATCGTTGGGAGTCGAGATCTATCCTGACTCACAGGCGCCACAGACGTCCACCTAATCAGAAAGAAAATAAATAGAATTGCCATTACAAAGAAAGTCAGCAGGCATGAACTCATGTTAAAGCGCTGCAGTCATGGCTCATTTGCTGCTCAACCTCAGTACGCACAAGAACAGAAATTGGCGTAAGTATGACAACAAAGAAAGCTTCCTATATACCAGCCGTTTCATTTGACTGACAGAATTCATGAACTGGAAAAGGTTCCAATAATAGTCTTATGGGCTTTTTTACAGATGTGTCATTTGGCTGTTTATACAGACATTCAGTAGGGGTAGAATCAATGTGGTTGACATTATTCAATGAACAGTGAGCAGACAGAAAGGAAAAGCAAACTTCCTTTCAGTTCTTTTTCACCTTAACCTCGTGGAATGTAACCTGACAATAAATGTTGAAACTGCCAGCCAGATGTTGTGATCGTGTAGCTCGAACTCTTGGACTGGCAGACCACATTTCTGGCATTTTTAAGTATATGCTGTAGACAAAGACCACAATCAAATTGCTACTCTGGGGTTTTGCTCAAAATAACACGGCGTTGGCCTCTGTGAGCATCACACAAACTACTAGAGCTCTCTCATGAGAGCAAAATCCTTCTGTGATAAAAGATAATGGAGCATTTATGTGTAACAACATATCAACTTTGCATTAATGTCCATTACTAGGAAAAAAAACACAGATTAAACTGTGAGAAGATTACTTAGGACAGCTATATAAACAAGAGGGGGATGTATATCCAACTGTCAGCTGAAGTCTTATAGAGCAGACCAGAAAAGTAAAGTGACAGCTAATACCAGAGGACAAACCCCTTTCAAGAGTTTAACCTCAATAAGTCATATGCAGTTTATAAATGGCAATTCTAAAACATTTCTATCAACAACTAGGCATGCAATATGCAATCATGTCATTGATAATATGAGAAATGAAAGAAACTGTATTACATATGAAAACCTGCTTACAGTGAAGCTTTGTCTTTCCACAGGATGTGACGTACTTGTCTGTTAAGAGATTATTATACACACAACAGTTCCCCACAATTTACATTACATTACATTAAAAATAAACCCAAAAAGTTATAGCCCCTTAAAACACATTTATCACCATCTTCCTCCTACCTTTTAAAAATTTTGAGATTTTGTTCCTTACTCCATTCAAGCACATATATAAGCACTAGACCTCTCACCGCGTAGCGCTGTCACAGGGACACAGAAGGTCTGCAGACCCCAGACTCACCCTCCGAAAAGACCCACATGCAATAGGATTAGTCTCACCCCTCCCCTGTGCCACTTACACACACAATGACCTCCCATTTTCTCTTTGGTTGAGTTGCTGAATGGCCAGTTTAAGTGTTTATATTTCTGTCATCATGTCATTCATGATTATTGATGTTTTAGTTCCTCAAATAAGAGCGACTCATTTAACAAAGCAAATGCAGATTAGGAGAAAAAACACTGGCACACATTATAAAAGATTTTAGCAGGGAAAAGCTTTAAGGATTAGTTTACCAAATATGAAAATGCTATCATTAAATTCTGTAAAAACAATTTAAAATAACTATTTTCTATTTTAATATAGGCTACTTTAAAATATAATTTATTCCAGTGATGGTATAAGCTGAATTTTCATTAGTTTGGTGTTCAAAAAAAACATTCTTATTATTATTTAGTGCTGCTAAATATATTTTGCGGAATACTTTTTTCAGGATTCTTTGATTCAACATTTATTAAAAAAAAATAAATATATATATATATAAAGTATAAATGTTTTTACTGCCACTTTTAATAAATTGAATGTCACCTTGCTGAACACAATTTTTTTTTTAAAACATAAAATGCAGAAAGTTTTCTGTGATGGGTAGATTTAGGGCTAAGGTTAGGGTATATAATATACAGTTTGTACAGTATAAAATTATATAAGTATATAAAAAAAACTGTTCCTTTGAAATGAATGGTATGGTAATCATCCGGAGCTACTTCCTCTGGTCCAGCGACATAAAGTGTCTGCAAACATTCTTAAGCCAGTGACACTGAGAAGAGCTTCTGCCAACGACAACATTCCCATGAACAGCCTCATGATCAAGAAAGCTATTGTTTCCCATTGAATTGACCCATATTGAAAGCCCAAGAAAGGGGATTAAAGCTAAAGAGGACACTTTTTTGATATTCATTACATGGACATTATGCACTCTGCTTTATCCACTGCAGAAACACAATAGTAAATGCACTGCATTTGATAGTGTGACTAGGAAATCATTTGTCACTAGTAAAAACCAAAACAAGACATGATCAATGCTGGCTGTAAAACCATGAACTCCACATGGTTGGAATAAATAAGCCTTTCATACTAAAACAAACAAGACTTAGTATTATGAAAATCTGTCAAGCATTGCTTTTAAAAAGAACAATGAAAAAGGATTAATGGTCATTATTAGCCATATAGGACATATTTAATGTCTGTGCTTTGGTCTTTCAGATTAATTAAAAAGTTACGTTTTTTGTTTCGATTATACTAGAACAATACACTTCTCCAGCTTAGCCAAACAATGACATAATGGAAGCTGAACCGCCTGAGCTCAGAGCTCTGTAAATACATTTAAAAGAAAAAGAAAAAAATGAGAGAATATTTCAAAGAGAAATACCAATCCAGCACTGAACTCTGGAGTCCAACAGCATTTGTCACTCTGTTAGGGTGGTCTTTCAACTCCTCTTTGTTTTATTCATTAGGATCACATTACAGAGCTCTCTCGTCATTTAATAGAACCGTTTATCATGGACGTGGATGTTTTCATCCTTCACTTCGCATACACACATTTGACATACAAATCAAGCAAGCTCACGCTGTTAAGTGATTCTTGAAAAAAGAGGAGTATTTCGAAAAATGAACGCTGTGGTCGGAGAACACTGACTGACAAATAATAAAGTTGGATGCCAATTGTGGAAACATGAATTAAGTTGAGTTTTCCAAAGAAGGGCCGTACTGCCACTAATCACAGAGGTCTTGCTGAGAGCAACCGTAAACGGGTTCTGCCCTCAGGCCCACGTCAGTGCTTTATGATCTACAGCCATCGATTATGGGGTGGACTTCATCTCTTCTTTGATCTGACAAATGTGATTCTTTACGACTTAAGTGATGGGTTTCATTATTGACCAAAAACATTTTAGTTGCCAAAATAAATAGCTTTTGCTCAACAACATGAATCTATTCATGAGATTGAGCTATTTGTAATGTTAAATAGTATTTTTATTTAGTTAATGAGGCACTAGAAGTACAGGATACAGTGTAGTTGTGTGATTGTACCCTAGTTCACACACGCCACTGTCAGATTGCCAACAAAGACTGGTTAGTAGAGCAACAAATCGCAGCTTCAAAGTGGCTACAAGAAACTGGGTCAGCAACCAGCGGCATCAGACCATATTTAAACCACTCATATTAATAGTCCTTATTTGAGAAGACGTTCACTGACTGAGAACCATGTTGAGTCCAGAGGAACACTTTTCTAATCAGTTAGGTACATTAGGATTTTATGTTACATTTAATGTTATTAATGTTTATTGCATTTTTAAAATTTCATGTGTGTTACCATGATGGTGTTTAGAGTTTGTGTGAATGACACTGTGCAGATTCTTAATATTAGCTTTCTCAGCATGTGGGAACGCTGCTTGTGATGAGCTTTGATTCATCATGTGATTCTTATCACGACTGTGATTGGTTGTCAGTGTATTACAATGGTATAAAACAGATATTAGTATTTCAATAACTCAGTAAATTAACATTATATCAGATAATGAAATACGGTTTTACACTGTAAATTTCTGGCCATGACAGCTGCCAGTTTTTTACCATAGATTTTGATTTTTTTGTGTGTGTGTGTGTGTGTGTGTGTGTGTGCGTGTATATATGAGATATAAAAAGGCATAGTTGATTCTTGATCCTGATCAAGGTTTGTGGACTACATTAGAGTTGCAGATCACTTTCCATTTTTCTTATAGACACTTTTGACCATGAAGATTATAGAATAGCTGAATGCAGCTTTAATGGCTTCATGCAACTCTATCACAATGTCACACACAGAAGGGAACAGACAGACGGTAAGGTGAAATGTTTTATTCAAGTAAAAGCAGAGTGATGGGACAACAGCGGGAACCAGACGATGGTGAAAGGATGGTGACTTGATAGGTGATGAAGACTTAGCTGGCGATGACTTAAGTGGAAACTCTGTGCAGGTGAAGGATGAACACGATGACTGGAGATCGGAATGACGGACAGGGGACAGGGGACTTGACAGGACGATCTCAGGTGAGTGTTCAGGTAAGGAGTCAGACACTGATGTGAGGGTGATGCAGGTTGATATAGGCTGTGTTGATGAGGGAGTGCAGGTGCAGGGAATCAGTATCTGGTGATGATCAGCAGCAGGTGTGGTGATGGCTGAGTGCAGGTGGGGACCAGAAGGGATGCTGGGAAGTGTAGTGCAGACAGGATACATAGTTGGTGACTGAGCTGGGGCCTCATTTATAAAATTTGCGTAGAATTTGCGTCAGAAGTGGCGTACGCACAGAAATATTCGGATTTATAAAACCGTGCGCATGCACATCCTATGCAGTTTTCCCTTAATAAATGTAGCGCAGCTTTTGAGGCATCATGTCACGCCCATAGTTGCCCATAAATAGTCTGTGAAACGCCCACAAGTTAATATTCATCGATTGCAAAATCATGGCAAACACAGAGAGGAAAACCAAGAAACGTAACTTCACTCAATGTGAAGTAGAAATTATCGTTGGCGAGGTGGAAAAGAGGAGTAAAATGCCTTCCATTTGCCACATCTTCTAAGAGCACAAGATCAGCCATTGTGCGTCATTACGCATTGTGATGGCATCATGGCATTTTATTACCATCCATTTGATTGCATCTGACAAGCTACAGATGTGTTATGAGGATGAATTGCATAACATGCCAATATTATTGCAGAACATATTTCACTTTTCTTTTTGCAAATATGTGTTAATTTGCATTTCTGTTGTAACCTTCGTTTGATTTTGTTTGTTTTACACCGCAGATCGATCAAACGGATGTTCGTGTAGGCTGTTAATTGTAAGACTTGCTTTGTGAAGTCTTCATGTTATTTATGAGAGGCAGTATTGCCATTTCTTTTACACAACAGTCTAGTTTCACACACTTTCACGTGTTTCTTCCATCTGCCGACGGTGTCGCCATTTCTCATTTCACTCGTTTTTGTGCGTATGCCTGGGTCAGAGTTTGCGTGAAGGACCGCACATTTTCCCGTCAAGTTTGCTTTTTATAAATACCAATTATTGCGTAGAGAGCGGCGTATGCCTTCTTTTGTGCGTACGCAACGTTTATAAATGAGGCCCCTGGTGACTGTGACACACAACTAGTGAACATTAAATTATTTGTTTTCTTCAGCAGCCAACTGCATCCCAACAGCTTTTCTCAATTATATTTCAATTCCTCCAGCAATACAATGTACAGTAACAAAGAGAGCCATACAAAGTTACAGAGAAAGAGAAAGACCAGTTTCCTATACAAATAGACTTTCAGTCTGTTCAATTACATTTTTCAAACTGAATGTGGTAGTTGCAGGAAATATCATCTGATTTATTTATTCTCATTGAATCAGTAATGGAAACCATATGCGATATGGCAAAAATAACATATAACAATTTTTTTCAGGAAAATCACGATTCACAATTTTATCACGATTCTCTTTCATGTTGGTTTTACTATTTTGCAAGTGACTGAGCATTACAGCGAAAAAAATTTCCCTATTTTAAAAACAAAGCCTTACAATGTAAAAAAAAAAAAAAGAATGGCTGACAATTAGGCCAAAGTGGCGCAAATAAAAATAGGCTACACAACATAATATACAAATGAAATAAACATTGCTTTATTTTTTCAGCTACAGTAGGTGTATTTAACAGTAGCATTCAAGAAAGAAATGAAATGAACAAATATAAAAATAAAACACTATATAGACATCACTGTATAAATTATACATTCATTCTTATTAAAGCAAATTTTAAAGTTCTCACTTCTCAGTCAAGAGCAGTGAGTGATTTTCTCTTTGTTTTTTGTTGTTTTATTAACATTAAAGGATTAGTTTCCCCCAAAATTACAATTGTCACAATTTACTCTCTCAAGTTGTTTTAAACCTGAATAAGTTTCTTTCTTTTGTTGAAAATAAAAGTTATTTTGAAGAATGTGGGTAACCAAACAGTTGCTTTTTTTTGTGTTCAGCACAAGAAAGAAATGAATACAGGTTTGGAACAACATTAGAGTGAGCAAATAATGACAGCTTTAAAGGATTAGTTCACTTTCAAAAAAATGTTTGCTGATAATTTACTCACCCCAATGTCATCCAAGATATCCATGTCTTTCTTTCTTCAGTCGAAAAGAAATTAAGGTTCTCTTACGAGAGTACTCTCGTGTTGCGTAAGCTAGCTTACGCTACGGGAAAATCCCTTTTCTCGAGAATAATTTAAAACGCATTGCTGCATGAGCAGACCTAGGCGAGGCAGCTCACGCGCCTATTGGTTGCTCTGCAGCAACTGCTGCAAACTATCGAGGGACTGCCCGTGACGTAAGCACCAATGAGGGCGCGGGCGCCCGTGCACGTCACGTCCCGCCAGAAGGGGCGTGGCTTAAGACTATATAAGCAGACTCCAGATAGGTTGTTCTTTGATTTTTCATCTCTTCAGCGAAGTGGTCACACCTCGCTGTTCTCCGGAGAAGCCTGCGCCGTCGAAGAGCCTTCAGCGGGACGAGCCTTCTCAGAAGCCGGCCATCTCTCGCCGCTTCAGCCGCCGTTCCTGCTGCGCTATCCGGCGCCGATATCCTTACATTGCACGCGTGTTACGTTACACACGCTTTTCTAAAAGAGCGAGGCGTTGTTGCAAATGCCTCTCTTCACCAAGTGCGGCTCTTGCCGAGCCACCCTCAGCGACGGGGACCGCCACATCCTGTGCGTTTTCTGCCTGGGACGAAGTCATGCGGACCACGCGCTTTCCCAGGGCGACTGCCCGGAATGCGAGGAGATGTCTATGTCGACCCTGCCGGCTCGTCTAGCATCTTTCGACGTGGACCCCGCCCCTCCGCTTCTCTCTTCTGGGCCGCACCGTAAAAAGCTCCGTCCACAGAGAATGCTGGAGGCCACCACTGCGAGCGCTTGCATGCCGGATATCTCATCTCCCTCGCCGGATATCTCACTGTCACCGAGAGACACTTGTGGTTAACCTTGTCTGACATGAAAGAGTCCGACAGAGCCACTTCGACACTTCTTACCGAAGCGCTCTAGTTCCGCTACGGGTCGCTCAAAGCAGCCGCCCAGCCGGAAATCAGCGCCGCCGCCAGCTTCACAGCGCCGTCAACCGAGAGAGTCTCAGCAGCGCTCGCGTTCTTCAAGCCGCCACAGGCCGCCTCCCCCCCGGGGACCCAGGCCCAAGATAGTGCTGAAACCTGAGCCCTCAAAGTCTTCCTGACTACACTAGGAAGACGGAGATGGTCGAGTCTCGCGGCCGGACCGCCATCAAAATCAGCACGCTTCGCTCTCTCAGTTCCCTCAACAGAGGCGACTGGAGATGTGTATTTCACAGCCAACGAGCCCGTTACACAACATGCTCGCCTGTACCCAAAGGCCGTTTACAGGATTTCGGTCTCCAAATCAACTGGATCAAGAGCTCGCTGTCTCCCAGCCAGAAAATTTCCTTTCTGGGGACAGACTAAGGCTGAATCCCAATTCTCTGTCTTACCCCTTCCCCTTACCCCTTCCCTTTAGTTTTGCACGTTCACGTGAGAGTAAGGGCTATCCCAATTCTCATTTTGATCAAAGGGTAGGGCTAAGGGGAAGGGGTAGATACCCCTTAAAACCAAGAATTTTCGCGAGCTTACTTGAAATCAAGGGGTACCCAGAATGCACTGCGCAACCGGCAACAAAGGCGGGCATACCATCAAGAAAGTCTCATTTTCGGCTTAAATGATTGATTGAAAAATTATGACAGTCGTGTTTTGTGCTCTACACAGTCATGTACATATATCTTTGCAACCATGTTGTTAACTGAAACGTTTTTAAAAATCGCTGGTCTGCTACGCTAAGCTATGCTAACGATACATTGCTGCTTTGCACAATCAGTCTCACATTTCTCTGACTAATGTCCGGGATTCGGCTTTTGTTTTCTACAGTCGCCATTCATTATGTGTAACGTTTGATTATTTGACACTGACACGTATGTGCCAGCTTTGCAGATCATGTATTCAGCTTCAAACGGATCCCGACTGATACGAAAACACAGGAATTTAAGCAATGCTAAAACGCACATAAACCGATCACTTGTTTCACTTGTTTAGCGTTCATGTACGTTAAACACTACATTCAGCTTCACCAATTTGAATGAATTCAGTCCGATTGAAACAACACTGTGCATAATGAATAGCGACGGCAGAAAACAATAAGCCAAATCCCGGACATTTTGGGTGATCCTGAAATCCAGGCGACATGTCCAGGAAAAAGATACGTGCTTTACATATTGTAACGCGTTGTGTTAGGAGGGAAACAAAATAAGGATAGCTCGCAGCTGAAGTATTAGGCCAGACAGACTCACGGAGGCGATTCACTCGCAATTTATTGACAAATCAAACTCCTGCAACTGTCTGCCACACGCTCCACCTTGCCTTCCACTGCGTCACTCAATAAAACAAAGCAAAAATAATGAGCATCAACAAAGAAATGACCCACATACATGGGGTTGTTCGAGTCGCACGGCACAATACCATTACAGCCCGTTCAACAGAGAGCGCGCAGCTCTTAAAGGGGCCATACTTATTTCCACTCGTTACAATATACTGTCCAGTATCACACAGGGACGCCGGAGTATGATGTATGATGACGTAACCAAGTGGCGTCTCATTTCATAGGGGTATGTTTTCAACCCTAACGCTTACCACTCGGTTTCGAGGGACAAGGGCTAGGGGTAAGACGAAGGGGTAGGGGTAGGGGAAGGGGTAAGACAGAGAATTGGGATTCAGCCTCAGACTCTGTGTCAATGACAGCGCGGCTGACGTCACAGCGCACGCTGCAAATTCAGCGCTCGGTAGCGTCTTTCAAGGTCGGCAACATCTCTCCTCTCAAGTGCTTCCAGAGTATGCTGGGTCTTATGGCTTCGGCCTGGGCAGTGCTTCGACTGGGCCTGCTTTTCATGTGCCCTCTCCAGCACTGGCTGAAAACGCGGGTCCCGCTTCGAGCATGGACCTCCAGCCGCGTTCGCCTCAGGGTGACTCAGAACTGTATTACAGCACTGGATCCCTGGAAGGTGAAAGACTGGTATCAGTCAGGCATGGATCTGGGAATGGTCTCGAAACGAAAAGTAATCTCGACAGACGCCTCCAACTCAGGTTCACTAGCCTGGTTAAAACCAGACCATTCTCAGTAGTAACTGAGTTATGGTCTGGCAAAGCTTCATTAATAACTCATTTCCAAAGGGGCGTCACCAACGGACGTCGCTCAAATGTCTCTGGGCGCAATTGGATAGCCCTAAAACCAATCAGAGAGATCGCCATCGTGTAAAGCCATATGCTGCGTCCCGATTTGCCTAAGTTACACTACGCCATAAAAGTATGTACTCTTTTTGTGAAGAAAAGGTATTTACTTTTGAATGTGTAGCAAAAAAGTAGGCAAGCTTTGGGACATACTACTTCATCATCTTTATCGGACGGATCTGTCGCGTGCATCCTGTCACATAAACTGCCCTGTCAATCATCTTGTTACAGTTAAAATCCTCTATTAAATCTAATTTAATTTCCTACGTTTCTGAGAGAAATGTAGTAGCACGTTCATCTGCCAGTGGGTCTTTCATGGAGACTGTCCTCATGTGTTTGCAATTTGAATATAATAATGCATTTAAAAGTTGGTGCGCTTCACCAATGGACATCGCTCAAATGCCTCTGGGAGCAATTGGATAGACTTAAAACCAATCAGAGCGATCGTCGTTGTGTAAAGCCCGCCCCAACGTTTCTGATTGGTGCCGCGATTTCGACGGATTAGAAATGGGCTTGAATGAGCTCTTTGCCAGACTACTTGCAGAGCAAATCTAAATTTGCCGGAAGTTGTCTGGGTTTTCCCAGGCTAACTGTTCACTTGAAAAAGTGAATGAAAATGAGTGAGCGAATTCGGACAGCCGTTGAGCGTACAGCAATTGTACACTCGTTATTGCAGTGCAATGTGGGATTGAATAAGTGCACTCAATAATGTCAGACACTTTCTGCTTCCCGTAGTGACCACTCACGTGGTGTTTGCATAGTTTACCACAGCTGAAGTGAAATAAATGATACGTTTCCATTTAATACTTTATGTACAGCTTAATACAGAGTCTGCTTGAACAAGATTAAAGTTCAACTAACATAAGCCTATACTATTTAAATATCAATGTAGTGGGGTCTACGTTTTTTAAAAATCAGTTTTATTTTGATAAACATGACACAATATAACATCGCGGCTACATGAAAAGAGCTTTTACTGTTATTAAAAAACAGATTTGTGAACATTAGTGGAACTGAAGGTGTTCGAATAACCACGAAACACACGTGATGGTTGTCATGCGGTGGATTTGGCCAATCATGGAACAGTTGTGTCGTCATCAGAGCTCGTGCAGCCACTCTGGAGAAGCTGCGCCGAATGAATCAGCCGGCTGCTCTCGAATCGCTCTTGCGGTACTTATATGCCATACGTCACAGTCAACTTCATACAGCATTGGGAAAAAAACATTAAGACATTTCCAAGAAAAAAAAGTTAGTGATAGGTCTATTCATTCTCTGTTAAGCAGAATGTGATGTTTTTAAAATCAAGAATACCTTTCCTTAATGAAACTAAATGAATTTCCCTTTTGTTTTCCTGAGAAGAAAGTCATACAGGTTTTTAGGGCTGCACGATTAATCGCAATAAAATTTGGCAAAGATCTGGCAAAGGCCGTGATTATTTTATGCGCAGCTTGTCAGTGCAGCACGGCTGATCGGTAGTAAATGCTGCTCCATCTGAACTCCAGAGGGCGCTCTCATGCAGACACACCAAATATGCCCCACTCCATCAATTAAAGGAACACTCCGACTTTTTGGGACTTTAGCTTATTCACAGTATCCCCCAGAGTTAGATAAGTCCATACATACCTTTTTCATTTCTGTGCGTTCTGTAAGTGTTATTTGACGCACCCACCGCTAGCCTAGCTTAGCACAAAGACTGGATGTAAATGGATAATGGTAGCATACTAATCCTAATAAGTGACAAAATAATGCA
This sequence comes from Scardinius erythrophthalmus, assembly GCF_964197995.2. NCBI lineage: Eukaryota > Metazoa > Chordata > Actinopteri > Cypriniformes > Leuciscidae > Scardinius > Scardinius erythrophthalmus. The sequence continues at coordinate 28,393,752 of NC_138225.1, forward strand.
AACATTTTCCTATTTACATGTTGTGATCTGTATAGTCACAGCGTGTACAAATAACAAGGCTATATGAGACAGAGACCATTTTTAATCGTATAAATACTGGGAACTATATTCTCACTAGGCGTAGGAGCACAGCTACTTGGGCGGAGTGGCTACTTGGGCGGAGTGATTAGCGCAGCACACGAGACGCCCTGACTGTTGATGGTTCCGTAAACAAAACAAACGTGACAGACTAGCTAGTAGCGAACGCGACCCGTGATCATGGCTGACTTTGAGGAATTGTCAGAGGAATTTTACTGTGTATCAAACCAAGATCCAGAACCATATAGTTTTGAGCCAGAATACACAGACGAGGAGTTACAAACTTTGGAAGCTGTAAGACAAGATGCCGAACAGATTGATGTCGAAGGCAGAATCAGAACGAACACGGACTGGTGGTGTAAATGTGGAACATGCCAACCTATGCCGACAGAAACCGAGTGCCTTTGTTGTAATGAATGGGACCGGGTATTGCCATCAATGTCAAGGATTGATGAATGATGACAATCAAAATATTTGCGTCACTACCACGGAAGATCAACTGGAAGAAACGCCCCATGCCGAGTGAACCTAATGGTCAGTTGTCCACCAAGTAAGTGATTTTGTTATAATGATCATTCATAGTACAGTGATAATAACAATAAAGGGGATACACGGAGCCTCTATTCACGTAATAGTCACTAAGGATACATTACATTAGCATGGCACTGTTACAGTATGGCTAATGTTAGTCATCTCAAAACATAACGGAACACTTACCGCAGCAACAGGTGATTCAATTTGTCCTGTCTTTATTATCGATGGGATGGCTGTATCCTTTAGCACACGTTTCATGGTCCGTGTGGCAACTTGCATTTTTTCAAAATAGTCGTCTATAGTAAAATGTTCAGAGCAAACGAAATACTTATTGATGCTGTTTACAGGTGTGTTTGGATAAGTAGCCATCGATTCATCAGGTCAGCGTTTTTGGTTGGAATTCTATGAAACATCATAGTATTACCTGGTCTCCCCTGTTTATTGTCGCAGCTCTTTACAATACAGCGAACACCCATGATTGTAAACTATAAATTTACTATCTAGTAATTGCTGACTCTATTACTCCAACTCTGAGCGAACTCTCTGCTCCTCACCACAGGGCGTCTCGTGTGCTGCGCTAATCACTCCGCCCAAGTAGCTGTGCTCCTACGCCTAGTGAGAATATAGTTCCCAGTATTTATACGATTAAAAATGGTCTCTGTCTCATATAGCCTTGTTATTTGTACACGCTGTGACTATACAGATCACAACATGTAAATAGGAAAATGTTTGCATTATTTTGTCACTTATTGGGATTAGTATGCTACCATTATCCATTTACATCCAGTCTTTGTGCTAAGCTAGGCTAGCGGTGGGTGCGTCAAATAACACTTACAGAACGCACAGAAATGAAAAAGGTATGTATGGACTTATCTAACTCTGGGGGATACTGTGAATAAGCTAAAGTCCCAAAAAGTCGGAGTGTTCCTTTAAAACAATATGGAGTTCTAAGTACTAACTGTTGTTATTTGCCACTTCAATGACCACTGTAAAAAAACAAATGCTGTTGCACCTGAATAAAGTTATGCATGAGGAATGTCAGAGATAATGCTGTTCATTAGTTATACTTATTGGTTTAACATGAGGTAGCAGCCTCTGCAGCCGTGCAGTCTGGAAACTTCCACACACCTGCCAGCTTATTCAGTCCTGTCAGCGGACACATGGAGAAAGCCTGCTACAAAATAAGGCATGTTCTTCACATCTCACCAGTCAACAAGCACTTTGTGGTTTATATCCCAAAATAGCCCTTCAACCTCACTAACACAAACATCTTTGGATTTTTCCAGAAAGACTATTACAGGTGTTTTCAAAACGAGTCTTTGGCAATCGTTTAGAAGGGTACGATTACATTAACTTACAGAAAATCTGAGCTGTTCAAGGAAAGAGTTTGACTTTGAGAAGTTCGTAATATTCTATTGCAATGCTTCAGTAACTGGAATGTTTTATCTGCTTGCCCAAATAAAAATTTTAGTTGCTACAAAAAAAGCAAAAACTGTATAGCACCCGAACAGTCCAATATTATATTGAAAACGGTGGCATCCCTAGTTCCCACGGCTCTCAGCCCCGCCCTAATTGCCCCAACAACCATATGGTCAGATAGACTACAAATATGCCTCTATGGTTTATATGCGGTTATAAATTGCATTTTTTTCTTCTTTTCGGTTTTCCAATGTTTTACACGTGTCGCCTACTCAAATGGAAACACTTCCAACATGACTGCACATTTGCGGCGCCATCACCCAGCGATATCACTGTCTGAAAGCTGGATAGCAGAGCAGGTAATACAGTCACATCCAAAAAGCAACAGTCCCTGGCTGATTCCTTCCAGCACCAGAATACTCAACTGGTTAAATAACAAAGGCAGTGGGGATGTTCATTGCCAAAGATTTGCAGCCGTTTTCTGTGATTGGAGGTGAATGAAAGCACTAAACCAAAAGCGCTTGATCCGCATTACAGACTACCGTCTCGCACTTTTTTCAGCGCCGAGGTAATTCCCGACCTCTATGACAAGACACGCAACAGTGTTGTAATTTTTATATATATGTATTTAATATAATACAATACACTAGGAATGTGTACAAGTGGATTTTTTTTTTTTTTTGCTTTTAAGTAAAATAAAGAAAGAGTATTGCAATAAAAATAGTACGTTTTCTTATTGTTCCTGTCGCCTAAGCATACAGGATAACAAAAAAACTGATGTGCCAAGCCATCAGAACCGAACCGAAAACTGTGGTTAAAAAACAGAGGCATTTATTAAACCGTGGGTTAACTGTATTGTTGTATCCCTAATTGGAACATAGCGAGGCAGGTGGAGTGAGTGCTAATAAATTATGAGCGTCACCTGCACGCCACACCAGTTTCGAGTCCTACGGAGGAGCTCCGGAAGGATAAGAGGAGTGAGTGACAACAGTGCAAGATGAGAGAGGACCAGGCCTAGGACATTTATGTTGTGTTTTATGTTTATGCAGCAGTTATCCGTTAGGGGCTGCCACTTTACTCTCGTTTTGTTGTTTGTTTCACCTCCTTCTTCCCTTATCAACAAACCTTCGTTAAAGTGGTGCCAAAACAAGGGAGGAAAGAGGATCGCGATGTCAAAGAGCACTCGTCACTATGGGAAATCCAAGGTGCCATTGAGCATCCATGGTGGCAGACTCTGCTCACCACTGCTTGCCACAGTTGTCAAGGTTTAGTGTCACCTCTGGGGAATGATTCTCTAAGCGAAATTCAAACAAAGTTAAACAGTTTTTTAGCATTCAAAGACTTGAAGCATTAGCACAATCAAACCTGCCAATTCAAATGTTGTGAAACACTTACAGTGCAAAAGAAGTGAAAGAACTGAAACCCAAGGGGAATTTTCCAGCTGAATGTGTGAGAAGGCCGTGGGGGCTGGGAAGAGTGTCAGTGTAATATACGCAGATGTCAGAGGTGACACACTGTAGGAGTGAGACCCCCTCATTCAGATTCATTCATGCACTCTCCGCTCTCATTGAGGACAATGAATTGCACTTACAGGGGGCTCTCATATGTAAATGAAACCCTACACAGGGTACAATTCTTCAAGTACCCATACTTGCCATAAAGACCAATATAGTGATGGCCATCCACAAATGAATGGTTGTTTTCAACATGATTTATAATGATGCCAAAACGGACTGAAATAGGGCAGTAATGAATGGAAGGATTTTCAATGGAAGCTTTAAATCTGATTATTTTTGGGCCCTTCATTTTTTTTTTTTTTCAGTGAGTTAGTTTAATATTGTTTCTTAGGCTTCAGTTTTTATTTTCAAATACTTATATATAATCGACTCATGAATAATGAGTTAAACACAGCATACACAGCATTTGAAAGCTATAAGCTGTGTTTCTCCCAAGTGAGCTCTGTTGTAAATGTCTAAAAGTCAAGGGGTGAATGAAGTCTAGACAAGACAAAGTAAGGGTCATCACCATGCTTTCCAGAGAGGTTAGGGAAGCCCTAAAGTAAAGTAGAGTCAAGTAACATACCTTGGAAAAGTAGCCTATTAGTGGGTGCACTTACACAAGATGTGACACAATAATGATGCAAAACTCTTCTGATGTCAGCAGAAGTCAACAGGATAAACCCTTTAGATTTGTGTACACAAACATGAACGTACAGTAGTATGCTATATTATTAAATCAAAAATGTGTTTTGCCATTTTTCCTGGTTATTAAAATGTTAATCCTGAAATTAAATTTTGCACAATGGTCTGTGAACTAAAACAAAAGTGACTACACTGTAAATCATGTTTTTTAGAAGTTGTGAATAAAATAAGATTATTTTAGTATGTTATAATAATAATTTCTTTATGCCTTAAAATACTTGAATGTAGGGAAGCTTGTTTCCATCATGGAATACAAAATAAAAAAGGTAATTGTGACTTTTTATCTCAAAATTCTGCCTTTTTTCTCGGAATTGTGTGATATAGTGGCAATTGCGTGTTATGAAGTCAGAATTGTCAGTTATAAAGTCAGAATTGAGATGTAAACTTGCAGTTCAGATTTTTTTTTTCAGATTGGTGTGATATAGTCGCAATTGCGAGTTATAAAGTCAGAATTGTGAGATGTAAACTCACAAGTGTGAGAAAAAAAAAGTCTGAATTGTTTGAACTCTTGCTTCATTTAGAATACGAGGAACCATGAATATGCAAATTATTCCCCACCGCCACTCAATCACACCAGCTCAGAATACCCGATCCACTTGTTCAAATGTATTAAACACTGCAAAATGGCAAGTGGAAATATTTATTTAATTCAGCCATATATGTTTAAACCAGAAGAAGAAGAAGAGGAAGACAAATTGATGTATCAAAAGGGTAATGCATTTTTATGTATCGCTCTCTAAAATTTCAGACACATAATGGTAATTATTTGATTAGCCTTCGGCTTGACTATGTTATCAAACAGCTAATAATGAGTTACTAATGTTACATAATGTAACCATGTTCCCGTTCGCCATCTCAGAGTCAGACTACAGCATCCAGCATCCTTAGAAACGCTTTGAACAGGGATTGTTTACATGTTTGTGACAGTAGAAAACGAGCGGTTTCAAACCACGTTTATGAGACTGTTAGTTGCACTGCATTTTTAAGAAGAAAATACTCAGCAATGGTGTTGACTAAAGAATTTGCACTTGGTCTTAAAGCATATTAAAACACCTCGAATAGACAAATAAACAACATTAAAAATTTGATTTTCACAACAGGGGGACTTTAAAATATATTCTGATTAATACATGCAAAAGTTAGGTGTTTTATTAGATTCTTGAAACCACATTTTGATTTAATCTGGATATGGTAATCAGATTAATGCGTTTACATGATTAACATAATTGGGAAATAGGCCTACCCAATAATAACAGAATGTTACTGTGCTTGTAAAGACAGTCAATTATCTCAAATGGTGAATAGGCTACTTCTGTTTACCAAATGCAAGGAAACACTTTGCCACTTTTAAGGGTGAAAGTTTAGTAGATGTTCAGACTAGAAATTCTAGTTAGAAATAACTAGAAATTCACAAACATGCTGAAAGAAAAAAGATGTTAGCAATGCCAGTACTGCTGTATTTGTTCAACTTTGTGCAAAACACATCCCTGGAAACGTTAATGGTCCACTGTATTTTCATATACACATATCTGACATTTTTTTGTCAGTTTATTGCACCCAATCACCCAGACCCATGCACCACAAGAGACAGATAAATATTTAAATTTCAAACCAGCAAGGATCCATTCAAATGTGACTCCATTAATCTCTGAACTTCGACCATCCTTAACAACTCGTTAGCTTCATTAAACAGATAACCACTCTAGCAAAATATATGTAAAGCACCTAATATCAACCATACAAAACCCAATTTTTTTTTATGAAACTGGCCATCCTTCCTTACTCTTTGCCTAACGGTGCAGCATGAGATGTAGAGATGTAATCCCCCAGATGAGAATTTGATCTAGAGGGGGGTGGGTTGGTTCAGTCCTGTGGTCTCCCCTCTGGATGAGCCATGCATTGCTGTCGGGCGGGGTGCCAGATACTGTCCAGCTTAACCCAAAAACAACAACTGTACCACAACCCACTGACACTCCCCTGCTCTAAGTCTCACCATTCTCTCTAGATGCACCATTATGGTCTCTTATTTTAGACTACACACTGCTGTTCATTTTTTCCAGGACACACTCTCCACTTCAGTGCTGTAACACTAAAGGTTGTTGCTGGTGGGTTCATGCAAGAGAAGCATTAAAGGGGTCATATAATGGTACATGCACTTTTACAAGTTGATTGTACTGAAATGTGTGTTGGCAAACCTCTCTGAAATCAAGCCGTTCGACCGTGTGACGTCACACGGTCGGACGCCCCTCCCACGATTGTGATTGACAGCTGCAGCGTTTCAACACACACCCGCCCTCGCTCATGAGCGAGCTGTCAATCATAGTCTGCGCGTCATTGTTGATACCCTCACTGGAGCGCTGTCTATGAGCATAATGGCGTCTGCGATTGTTCTTCGGTGTAATAAGGAACACAGCAGTCATTTGAATGTTCCTAAATCTGAGCCATTGAAGATGCAGTGGCTGAGTTTTGTTTTTGAAGCGATATGCCCAAAGGATTGACGCGGGGATTCCCTCACGGGGATTCCCCACGATCGTCTGTGCTTTCCTGTTTGCGTGAATCATTTCACATCAGACAGCGTTACAAACGAGAAAAAACGGATCGGTACCAACGTGTTACTGCTGAACCTCCAGAAGATGTGAGTGTAATGTTTTATTAACCTTTATATTAGTATTTATATTAATCTTTGCAAGTTTGCAAACCTTGCTGCACGCTTCATGATGAATGCATCTAAGGTTTACACTCCGGGTACATTACGGCATGTTTTCTATGTACGACGTTCTCAATATAATTCATAATCCCACGTTTATAATGAACAACGCGTGGTTATTGTGTTAGAATTGGTGTACGCACAGAACAGAGGGGCGGGGTGAGCAAAGCTCATTATCATTTAAAGCTGTATGCACTGAAACGGCGTGCTGAAAACAGAGCTGTTTTTGAGCAGGTAAAATTAGTGTTTTCTTACTAATGAGAATTTTTAATTAAAGTATATTACAAACTTTTAATTTAGACCCTAAAGAATCATATTAGCTTGTACAAAAATGGCATTATATGACCCCTTTAAGACCTGGTATTTTTATGATCTGTATAGTTATCATGAAGCGATCAAATGGAGAAACCAAGCAGGAGTGCATTTCACAAAAGCATGATGGAACTTGCGACCATAGTTGGTTTTGGGAAACGAAACCCAGGTCAACAGAATTCTGATGAGGTGTGAAATATATATAGTGTATTTAGTGTATATACACAACTATATTTAGTGTGTACACAGTGCACAAAATAATTACTGTCATGTGAATTTAAAACTATACAAATAAAAAAGGATCACATGTCAGTGAAATATGACCTTTAAGATGGGTGATGAATAAATGGCTTCAAATGTCATATTGCAGATTGGTAATGATAGTTGAGACTTTTGGCTTGGAATTATATCGCTTTCCATATGACTCGTACAATGGATCAGAACATGACTGGGAATTTGGGAATATGACATGAAAATATAAACATGTGTTGACAATCAGCTAACAAGTTACAGCAAAGTAATCAATCTGGCCAATGAGTGCAATGGTTCAATCTGGCTCAGAAGATTAGTCATCATAATCAGCTTACTTCTTGTTTCTTACCTTATATGGTACTTCTGAAAGTGCATATTGCATCTAATATATACACAATGACAGACCGGTCATTGTGTACATTAGATCATTGGATATTTATTCTTTTCGGGATAGGAACAACGGTGCAATGGTAATGGGAGGTCTAAATGCTGACTGCCATAACTGAAAAAAGTGTGTAATTCTCCCACCAAAGCAGAAACAGACACAAAGAAAAGGAGGGGACTAAAAGCCCATTCACACCAAGAACGATTCTACGAAAACTATTATTGATAAATATATTAGCGTCCACACCAGTACACATTATTGTTCTGTTTATTGTAAGCACGTGCTGTATGCCACTTTAAATGCTCATGCTCTCTAAAGCAGAATGGATTCAGATTGGCTGTCAACTAAGCTTGACGTTAAAGGATTAGTTCACCCAAAAATGAAAAATTAATTCCTCACCCTCATGTTGTTCCAAAGCTGTAAGGCTTTCGTTCATCTTCAGAAAACAAATTAAGATCATTTTGATGAAATCTGAGAGCTTTCTGTCCCTCCATTGACAGCTATGTAACTCCCATTTTGATGCTTCAAAAAGTTCATAAAGTGATCTAAAATTAGTAAAACTAATCCATATTAATTGAGCGATTTAGTCCAAATTTTCTTAAGAGACTCAAACGCTTTATATGATGAACCGATTTACTTTAGTTTTTTATTCAACATTGATCAGCGTACATATACAGAAGCTCAACCGAACCTGCTTGACACTCAAGAACAAACCTTTTGAAAAGCTGCATAACACAAGAATGAACCTCATTGGTTCTTGCACATCGATCGAATATGTTTGAGCTTCCGTTTACCACAATTGATGTGTGAGTTGATAAAAGTTTATATGTGAATAAAAGCCTAAATTCAATCAGTTCATCAGCGATCATGTCTCTTCAGAACATTTGGACTAAACCTGTCAATTCATATGGATTAGTTTTACGATTTCTTTATGAGTTTTTTGAAGAGTCAAAGTGGTAGTTGCATTGGACAGTGACGGTTCGTGGGTTTTAAAATGGAGGCACACTAAAGTGTAATGTCTGGGGATCCCCTGCCGAGGATGATGATGATGATGACGATGATGATTATTATTATTATTTGCCTGACTGCTTTAAATGGCTTTTTGATCACTTTTAGACAGAAAATTAGACAGCAATATATAATACAAATATAATTTCACTCACCTAGCCTATTGAAGCAAACATCCATCCCTTCTTAAATGTCCGTGTTAAAAGAGCGCGTTTGGCCGTTTAGTGAAGCTGACTGCTGTAGCCTATATATCCAGCTTAGGCATGGAGTCTTCCTTCGTTTTTAATTTGTAGATACTGTTCATTTAAAATTTGTTGGCAATCAAATATTCAATATCGCTACTCTCCATAATTAATGTACTTGGTGGTATTATTTATCAGCGCAGCAGTTCAAACTAATATCAAGTAATTTCTCGTCTCTTCGATGATTAGTTGAAATACTAAGGGAGGATAGCCTCCCCTGCTATGTAATTTTCCTCAACACTCCTAAGCGCTGAAAGTGAAACACTTGATGGTGATTGGCTATTTTTTTTACCAACTGAGGCCCAAGAGCCGATTTGCCTCCCCCTCCCCTTCTCTATCCCTTAGCATTTTTAATTACATCGGCAGATTTGATACGTACGTCGTGAAAGAAAAGCGATGCTTTAGATTTCATTCGATTGGTGTTACAGCGGGGAAATTACAAAGAAACTTCTCCCATTTTCACCTCAAAATCTTGGGTAGGCTGTGCCTCCCTTGATGAGCCGCCACTGGCGTTGGAGTCTATGTGGGGTCAGAAAGCTCTCAGATTTAATCAAAAAGATCTTCATTTGTGTTCCAAAGATGAGCGCAAGTCATGAGGGGCCTAATTAATGACAGAACTTTCATTTTTGGGTGAACTATGCATTTAACACCCGCGGGTGGAATTCAGCAGTTGCATGTATCACAGTTATTCCCACTAGCTACTTTGGCGGGTTGAATTTTATATTCACTTAAATAAATATATGCACAGCAGGTTTCAGAGTGAAGCACGACACTTCAATAATTTACATGCGTGCAGGTTACGCGTCACTTCCAGCGGCTCAGAGCGGCTCTATTCACAGTAAATGCTGCTCAACATGAACTCAGTCTCTGCATACATGCACATGTGCTGTTATTTTGGGTTTCAAATAATGTGCATTTGGAAATGCATATAAAGTCAGACATGCTTTGTGTTTCAAGTGTTGTGCTGTTATCATTTAAATGCGTGCAGTATGTCTCCAGTTAACAAACTCCATCTCTGCATGTGCTGAGTTTGGGTTGCATTGCATATAATGTTCGTCTGGGAATGCAACGTGCGGCATTTCACCAGATTTGTACCGTAAAATCATTTATAAACTAACACCAACACAGGAGAATACATCAACGTTTCTAAATTATGTGAATTGTTGTTCATCACGATTTCAAAATAAAAGTTGAAACCCTCGCTCTGAGATTGCATGTTTTGAATGTCCACATATTCTTGTTAAAGAAATTACAGTGGCTGTGGCATTTCTATTGTAAAGAAGTGGCCAAGCATTAAAGATTAAGTAAACATCTGAATTAAATGTTGTTTGCCCAATATTAAACAAGGATTTGGTCATGCTGCAACAACAACAGGTCGTTGGCACCCTCTGCAGGCATTTGTTATAATACGTAATGTACATAAGTTGATTATGTTTATATTATGTATTGCATTATTTATTTTAACAGTGTTGTTCAAAGCCAAATGATTACTTGCTGTACTTTCATCGTTGTGAAAGTGATTCCAACAATATTGTTTCTCTGTGCTATTATCATTATAGTTGTTGTGTGGACTCTGCAATGTTTTTTTGTTTAATCACAGAATTATTAAACAATTCGTATCACTAAGTTCAACTGCATGATGAAAATTACTGGTCATGTGATGTCAACATGGTGGCACACATGGGGTGCGACCCACGCAGAATAAAACCCTTTTTTCCTAGAAGACAGACTGTTATGTCATTTCATGTAATTATACATAATTTTAACATTATTTATCAAGCGCAAAACTTTTTATTTAGCTAAAAAAAATAAATACATAAATAAATAAAAATACAGAGTGCACAAATTAGCGAAGTGCTCAGACTATTCCATTGCTGAAAACTGACTCTTTTTAAAAGTTGGCATATTCACAAATGTAAATTACTTGGTTGAGGCTAAAAAAAAGTGATTCTTTCATCATAATAATAGATACATTCATTTGCTCTTATTTGGTAGTAATAACTCAGTGTGAATAAATCAGGATGGATAGATACTAACCGTTAGTCAACATTTTTTTCTTCATTGATGTCTTAGCACAACCAGCCACAAGACAAAAATTCGACAGAAGTTCAGTGAAGGGAGACACGGGGAGTTCAGAGAAGCTTATAAACTATATAAAATAAAACTTACCATCCGTGAAACTGCATTAAAAAGTGTTAGCAGACTGTATTTCCGTGACCAGAGGGAATGTTAATCCAAATCAATGAAATTAGCTGCATTCACAAGTCGAGTCCTCGTGAAACGCCTATAGTGATCTGAGAAAAGTATCGCATGTACATTTAACAGCTGAGCTGTTTTCGTCTGGGTGTTATTGTAAAAAATAAAATAAAATCGCCTCTCTTTTGGTCAACTTTGACAACTCTTTCACAAAGGATGCAGCAGTAACAGTAAAGGCTCAGTTTTAACACATGCACGCGATTCGCCGTGAGGAGTGACGCAGGGAGTGGGCGGAGCGACATCGCTGATGCTGCTGGATCTGTCTGTAAACACAGAGCAGTTGTAAAAATGCCTTGTGGGAGATTTATCTTTTTATAGCAGTTTTAAGCTTTAAAAGATTTCAAGTGGAATTGAAACCGTCAAACTGAGAGCCCATACAGATGTGCCTCTTTTTTACATTAACCCCCGAATAAAATGCATGTTTGAGCTGTTTTAACTGAAAGCAACTTTCACTGACATAGGCTATCTTAGTGCCAATGTTTTGTCTCAAGATGCACACCAGTAATGTTTTTTTCTAAGAAAAATGTAAAAAATCTACTTAAATGTCCTAATTAAGATAAGGTTTAATCCTGGCTTAATCTAAGCCCTGTCTGTGCAGGCCTAAATGTCTGAATTGTGTGCTGTTAAAGACTTAATGATTTTGTTCTAACAGTCGATATTCGACTATAATGTAAATCTGTCTTATTCTGTTTTATAATTAACAGCAACAGTTGGAATCAGATTAGTTTTTTCTAACTGATTCTGTTCAAGTAAAAACGTACTTATTAGTGAGTGCATTTTGGCGCTATAGTTAAAGAACCATAACCTCTGGGAATCCCCAGCTGAGTTTTGTCTGGGCATGGCAAATCAGATCATGCAAGTCTTTATTGAAAGGCTTAGGACTCTTAACTCCTTTTCAGATCAGACTTGCCCTGCTTTTAACAATCTCATTCAGTATCACATTCCTATAAACTTAAATACACAATATACCTTTTTAAATGCGGCACTTTTGTGAGGAACTGTTAAATGTATGGAGTGATTTCTAAGGCTTAAAGGAATTTCACTGTTTGTTTCAAACAGGAACGCGAACAAAATGTCTCAGAACAAAAACTTGCCAATATTTTCATTTGCTTTCAAACACAATTGCATGTGAACATTTTTAATTATGATTCAAATGGTGATTAGAAATATTATGATTAACACAGGGCTGTTGATTTGTTAGCTTTGATTCTGCTTGACTACAATTGTTTCATATCACCCCAAAATGAACACTTGCTTATTTATTCACCTGCATTTTTATTTATTTATTTATTAATTTTGCTCCTGCAAGAAAGTAGGTAAGTCATACATTTGTGATTTTGAGTCCCCAATAAGGCACTTAATACAACTGATGGAGATGGAGCTAAAAAAAATGTGCTCAAACCTTGGCTTCTATTTTACTTTTTTTTTTACTATTAATAGTTCACTATTTTACTACTATTCAAAAGGCTGTTCGGCAGATGAAGTATTGCACTCTTCAACTGCAGAAGTCTATAGAAACAATGGACTCACAGGCATTCTTGGGCCCAGGTGGTTTTGATTTGGGAGGCGCTTATGTGCCTTTAGGTCATTTATTATTTCAAGGGAAGTGAAATTAACCATGAAGACAATGTTGCACTTTGCTGGACTGCTGGACACCCACAGATTGACCACTGGTCCTGCCAAGTTAAGGACAGACGTTTTAGCACGCGAGGAATACATTTCATCATAAAGGAAAATTATTGAAATGGAATAGACATTAATCGAAAACTGAACAGGCAATGCATTTGGAGTACTCGCCCCTTGATTTTATTTCTGCATTTTGTTATACTTCCAAATTTTAGCATGTTGAATAAACAATAAATTCAACACAAAGCAATCACCCCCTATAAATTCATGCTGTGCACATATTCCTCTAGTAGCATCTACATGAGTCGTCTTAGTTATGTCTGCATGAGCTTTCCACATCTCAATTCTTCAACACAAATTAACTCCATCTCTGCCAAATTAGAAAGTGTTGGCTTGCAGCAATGTTCAGGTCATACCTAAAAATATTAAATTGGATTAATGTCTCAGCTCATTCGGAACCATTCCAAAATTATAAGTGTATTTAAACCATTCAATCATACTTTTTTTCGGAGTGCTTTATCATCCTGCTGGAACATTAATTTTTAATCAAATCCAGAATATGTTGCTGCCACCATCAAGTCTGATAGAGATGTATGGTTTTACCAGGGTGTTTGTGGTTAACATGTGCTTTGCTTAGACTCTTCTTTAATCTATTGATCAGACCAGTTTTCTTCCCAAACTTTTTTCCCTTCGGGATTTTGTTGCATGCTTTCTAGTAACTTCTACACATGATTAAAGGTTTGCTGTTCAACACACTTTAACAAAGATGCCCAAACTCTGAAGTGCTAAAAAGACAAATGGACATCTTTGCCCATTCTGTCCCTTGATATTTTTTAACTAAGAAACTTTTATACAAATAACCATCATCACCAAGTTTTTTTTTGTTTGTTTATTTATTGCATTAATGATTGTAAATAATGTTCAGTGTCTTTGTAACAACATGTCGTGTTAAAGGGCCCCTATTATGGATTTTTGAAAATGACCTTTCATGTAGTGTGTAACATACTGTAGCTCTAAGTGAATGAAAACATCCTGCAAAGTTTTAAAGTCCACATGAAATCAAAATTGACCATATTTACTTTGTTTGCCTAAATTGATCGTTTTGTGGTGAACAATTCATCCATGCAAGTCAATCCACACAAAAAATTTTTTTGGCTTCGTAATCTTTAATCAAAATCTGAAAATGCCCCTCCCCTCTGCATTGGAGGACCTTCTCTGATGACGTAGGTTTGAGGACTTGGTTTGGGCAACGCTTAACCACTCCCCTCAAACCGTTAGTCTGTTATGAGCAGAGATGGAGAGGAGGAGCGCTAGAGTAAAACCCTGCCCTCTGTTCAATATTCCGTTTCACTAGGAAATACGTCACAACACTGGAGAAAAGTTGTTTGCAACTTCCGGTTCACGCGGACTTTAAATCTAAGTGCACCGTATATAAAGTTATTGTCTTTCAAAAGTAAGAATTGACTCTGAGTCAATTAAATGAATCGTTTTTCAAACAAGTCATAAGCCGTTTCGTTGTGACGTCAAGACGAAACATTAGCATATTGCCCGCCACTTATTGCACGCACAGACACCAGGGAAAACTTGAACCTCAAACCGGCAGCTGATTCCTGTGGATACTGGATAGCATCACGTCGAGAAGACGCTGTGCTCTACAATGTGAAGGTAAAGCCAGTTTTTTTTTTTTTTTTTCACTGCCCAAGGACGAGCTTGTGAAGAATCAGTGGTTAAAATTCATCTTTACCACTATACCACAGCAGTATAGTCCAAACCTTTGCTGTGTTCCCTTTATTTTAAATACGACTGCTTCTCAAATCTCGGAGTTCAATGCAGGATTCCCAAACCGCTTGCTCTTGAAAGATGGTGTTCGAAATACTTAGTTTTGAGTTTTAGATTGTGTAGGTCTCCTGCTAACTGGCTAACTCACATTATCACTGTCTTACTGAAATACTTCTGCTAATCAGTTGTGGACCACTATTACCTAAAACCTTGTCTATTAATGCAGATTGTCTTTCGTTCTCACTACTTTGAGTGAAGTTTAAGCATGAGGCAAGATTTGTTTTTACCAACGTTTATGTTACATCAGTCATTCAAGCTAGAGCTCGGCTAATGTATGCACAGGAGCATGTCTATGTTCCCACAGCCCTATGTTCCCACAAACGGCCTACCCCTGACCCCACCCCTAAACCTACACGTAACTGGGGTTTAGACAAAACGTAAAAAAAAAAAAAAATCTTAGAAATGTGGGAACATAGGGCAGTGGGAACATAGGGTTGTGGGAACATAGGGCTGACATGCACTGTTATTGATACAGTTTCCACATGTTCACCCCAATAAATTAGAAAAATACTCGGTAAATAAATAAGTACAAGTAAAATAATCGGTTTGTTGATGGATATGCACTTGTTAATGCTGATGGTGAGGAATTACAGTTGCAACATCTCATAATGTACCTCAAACTGAGTAGCGTATCACGTCCTGCTCAAGTCTCTTGTGATGGAGGTTCGGGTTGAATAACTAGTTCTTCCAGTGTTTCATCATCGGACTCGAGCTCGGATTGATATGGTAAAATCGACGTCATTGTTCGGTACTGTGTTTAGTTTACAGTGTAGAAAAGCCTCATCAGGACAAGCAGAGCTGACGTTGTTTTGGCTATGGGTGTTTTTGTTTTAGCCGCGCGCCGCGCAGTACGCACTACGCAGTAAACCAATCACAACAGACTGAGCTGTCTGGCCAATCAGAGCAGAGTAGCGAAAAGGAGAGAGATTGATTCATTTGACGAGTCGTTTGAGAAACATTGAAAATTTGGTGATGTGCAAATATATAATGAGAAAATGAAAAAATGAAACCGTTTTTTTTTTTTTTTTTACCTTTGAGGCATGTAAAACTGTTGTAGGAGACTCCAAAATAACATTAGGAAACTTTAAAATAGCATAATAGGGGCACTTTAAATTGTCACTTAATTTTGTTTAATTTAAGGTACTATACGGTTATGCGGACCACACGTGACCACACGTAAATCTACGATTAACCTAACCCTAACCCTACCCACCCTACCCAAATAGGTGTGGTCCGGATAACCGTATAGTTCCTAATTTAATTTTTATTTTGTATTTTATTTATTCTTATAAATCACTATCATTTTTCAATGGTTTTGAAACTTATGTATTTATTTATTGCATGATTAAATAAATTAGTGTTCAGTGTCTTGGTTTAAAACATGCAGTTTTAAAATAAATTTCTGGGAGACTATAAAGTATATTCTGCTCTGTTTATGAAACTCTCAGTGATGAGTCAGTGAGATTAATTGTGCAATCAAGCAGTTGAACAGAAAAGTATAAGGTCTTCATAAGAGCTTTGCCAAAACAGATACTGATTTATAAATATTTCTTGTGTTGGTAGGTTACAGCAGATAAGAGATTACAGTGAATCTAATCCTTACAACAGATATTTTACAACATTGCCTACATCCTTATCTCTCTGGGACTCTGAGATGCAAACAGGAGCCAGTATCACATTTGCACTTACTTCTGCATTGGTTTTAAGCAATTCTTGCAAGTCTGTATATCAGATTGACCACATTATCATGCTATGAATCAATTTTCTGAGAAAGTTACAAAGCATAACAGAATCCTGTCAGCTAAAAGGGTGAGCTGTGTGTGTGTGTGTTATATATATATAGAGAGAGAGAGAGAGAGAGAGAGAGAGAGAGAGAGAGAGAGAGAGAGAGAGAGAGAGAGAGAGAGAGAGAGAGAGAGAGAGAGAGAGAGAGAGAGAGAGAGAGAGAGAGAGAGAGAGAGAGAGAGAGAGAGAGAGAGAGAGAGAGAGAGAGAGAGAGAGAGAAGAGACTGTTTTTTAATCACTGGATAAATCAACAAAATCACACACTTCCAAGTCTCAACATTTCCAAGTGAGTTTATGCATGTCAAGCGCTTTCCCTTTAAGGAAAAGACAGAATTTTACATAACTATGAGTCATCATTGACAATGCCAGAGAAACATGTTTCAACCATATTGAAGGATGAAGGTGTTATGCTCGCTTCTGACCCTGCTGAGCATTTTGTTTCAGCGTTAAGAGATGAGCTCAGCTGAGATGTTAATGCAGTGAGGCTATTGCGTAGGCAGACACGGCACAACCTTCCACCACAGCTGGCCAAACGTCTGCAGAAACCAGACATCACACCAGGCCAGGCACAAGAATAGACCAGACTCAACAACACTATATAGTTTGTAAACAAACATCCACTGCTATGGGAAAAATACCACTCAAAGACTAATTGAAAAATGACCAAATGAGAAGTGTGTGTCAATACAAGAACCCTGACATAAGAGAAACCCTACTCACAAAATACAGTGGAATAAATCTGTTTACTCTCAACAGGGTAAACACAAACTCATTCTCAATAAGCGTTTCAGCTTTGTTTTTCAAGTTCAAGTTTATTTTTCTAGTATCATAGCAATGATTTTCTTCATGCTATGGAATGAAATGAAATAAAACTGTCAGCAAGCCAACATACCTCAACTTAAATAGCTGAAATACTCATTAGTGGTTGTATAAAGTAGTTATATAAAGAGTGTTACTCAACGGTATAACTAACAAGTTTCAAATGCTTAACTTTAAGAGTAAATGCATATGTCCTTCAGAGAATATGCACAATGCAGAGGCCAACTGTAGCCTGACATAGATGAAGGTGAGCTGCAATCATGTCCCCACTACCGTTCAAAAGTTTGGGGTCAGATTTTAAAGAAATTTATATTTTTATTCAGTGAGGGTGCAATAACTTTCTATTCATCAGTGAAAAAAATGTATCATGGTATAATCATGGCTTTTTGTCTCCTATATGTGAGAAATAAAACAAAAACGCCATGGCATGTAACTAATCTGATGCATCAAAAGCAGCACTTACTTTTTCACAAAATGAATAACAGATGATGTTTGAGGCACTTTCAAGACCATAGTTTATTTCATTGTAATAAGAAAGTATATACATTGGGGTCCCTTTATATTGAGTCCTAAAGCTACACACGATCTTAATTGTCTTTTACTCCGAGACACTTTTCAGACAGGTGAAAATCCCATAGGTCGACTCTTCCAAACAATTGGTGGATTTCCCAGACCATCGCTACATACAATTAACTATTGTGAAGCAAGCATTTAGCATCATTGTGAAGAAAACAAAGAACAAAACAAAAGCATGTTGATTTAAATTATTGCTATAAAACTGAATAAAAATCAGCATAATGAAAAAAAAAAAACATTAGAATATGGTGATTGAATGAAGGCTTTCTCAAAAGATTTTCATAGCGTAAAAACAAAATTAAGACATGCTTGTGTAAGCTTTTACATGCCAGGCAAAATGAACAGGTTTGATACAGAGTTTGCTCATGTGGTAAGCAGCATGATTACATAAGAAACTATATACAGATTTAACTAGATTGTGACAGAATGCAATGTCAATCAGCAAATGATAATAAAATACTATCAAAAATATACTGACTCGAGAAAATGGTGGAATCTGCTCTTACATACAAAAGTCACATTATAAAGTCTATATATATATATCTTTTTTTTTAATCCTATGTTTGTTTAGAAGTGTGAGTACATGAATTAAATCTTTTGACATTCAAAACCATTTCCATAAAACATCTCTTAAAACCTTGAAGACTTGCCCTTACCTCTACATAAATCAATAGAAAAATATTAAAAGAAAATTAAGCTGTATGCCATACAGATGTTTTTTATTTGCAGGGAGGACACAGATTCCTTTATTAAACTCTTGTGGTTCTCAAATTAGTTTCTGGTAGGCATATACAAAAGGTATGAAGACTACTGAGCAACCGAGTAACAAACGCTTTCTGAATCTAGCTCCATTAATGCCACGTCACAAAGAGCTACAGTACATCCTTCACCTTGAGAGCTATGCATCCTATAACCAATCTCAGGCACATAAAAGTATTTGAAATTCATAAGTAACACAAGAGAAAGCTAATGAGGAGTCACAACAATAAATGTGTGAAGAGGTAGAGTTTGAAGCATTCGTGAGGTGTTTATGGACCAAACGGAAGGAATAGCAATGGTAGAGCTCTCATAAAAGATTGCTGATAATCCACCCAGTAAATATACTTGACAGGTCCTCTAACAGCCTGAACTTCGTCACTCCTCTCTAAAAACACTGTTTTTTTTTGTTTTGTTTCAGTAGTGTGTTTTGTTTGTTTCAGTAGTGTGAATGTGAAGCTGCTAGCGCTAGCACACTTGCCACAAACCACTAAAATGTTATCACATCAGGATTTAGTCCTTGATTACCTTTCTTTTCAGGAAAGGTAATGGTTTCTTTTCAGGCCCCATTATTAGTATGAAAACAAATTTTGACAACAAATTGAAATTAAAAATGTGATACACGGTAGTGTACTTTATTTTCTTAAGTATCTGTTGTGTCTTACCATACGCAGATACTGCTTTGACGTAGCCTACACAGCTTATGTCACAATGAATCAATTCCAATTAAATGTATGAAAATGATGACAAAACATTGTAAGATCTGTTAGGTACCCATCACGGATGTCCAGGCAAGGAAACAATGAAAAACAGGCCGTTTTATGCAGCAATGCAAAATGTAAATGTTCCAACAGTCTATGGTGAGAAAGTACCCAAATGCATTCAAATGAACAAACGATTAAAGGAGGACAAAATACACCGGTCAAACAAAAGAGAGAAACCCAATGACAGATCTTGCAGAGAGAGAGTAGGGAGGAAGGGAGATATCTACAAGGAAAGAAAACCAAGACTCCATTTTGATGCACCAGGTCAACCACTTCTCAAACCTGATTTAACCAGTCCAACCGTTTTATTTCCCATTGCTTCATTTGGTGAAGGCGGCCACCACAGCCCACAGCAGCTCATTGGTGTTGTTCTTCATGCTCTCGCCCTCAGGCTCCAGGTCCAGCAGCTGCCGTACTCTCTTCATGGCCAGATCGTACTGGTCATCCAAAAGCGGGGCAAACGCGTTCTCTAGTACATCAGAGGAATGGGCTAGGAATATAAGGGCCAGAATGCGTTTGTCCATTCGATGAGGGTCGTTCACCCACTTGTCCAGCACGGCCTCCTGCACCTTCTTAATAAGGCGCTGCTTAATATTATTATTGGTAAGGGGGTGTGTAGTCATGTCGAACAAAAGGAAGTTTTGTTTCTCTGTTGTCAGGACGCCCTTCTCTACAAGATTCTTGGCCAGGCGCTCTCGAACGTTACGCAGCTGATAGTGAAGCTTCAGCGGGTTCCACGTCTCGCCTGCAAAAGACAAGCACTTTCAGCACCAGACATCAACTAACATTCACTTTATTTAACAAGGACAGAGATCCTTTTTTTATTTTTTTTTATTGCCCTGGCCCCCGACTGAGCCTGGGTTCTCCCAAGGTTTTTTTTTCTCCATTAGGTCACCTGATGGAGTTTTTTCGGTTCCTTGCCACTGTTGCCTTTGGCTTGCTCAGTTGGGGATATTTTGGGAATATTTAATTTAATTTTATCAATCAATAAATTTCACTAGAAACAAACCTTGTTGTATTATTTTAATTTAATACTGTGAAACTGCTTTGATACAACCTGTATTGTGAAAAGCACTATACAAATATACTTGAAATTGCTATAGCTACAACTTACAATACCAAAAAGTGTCACGAAAATAATAAAAACTGACAGAAAAGGCACTGTGGCAGCCATTAAAAAGTCTGGCGTAAGAGGTACAGCTCCCATAAGGCTTGTATATTTGAGACATTTCATTGTGAAGGACAGAAATGGAACAAATCAGGCCTGTTTGCACCTTGTGCAGTTGCTGCCAAAATGTATTACATTTATTTTAGGAATTAGGAGTTTTTAGCAATGTATTAAAACAGAAATGCAAATAAAGATGATTTCATCACTCCTTTGACAACAGCAGCACAAGGTGAGTTCAGAAGAAAGATATGAGTGCGTTACTTGAATGGACTTCACTGTTCTTAAAGGTGCCATTGCATGGATTATTTTATTATTTTAGAATGTTTCCTGGGGTGCCCTTATAATGTTAGTATGTTTTTTAGATCAAAAGTTGTTATAATCTCTGTTTGAAGGGGCGTGTCTGCTGTGAGACTTCAGTGTAAACACCCACTGCTGTGATTGGCTGACATGCTTGCATATGAAATATCTAGCATTACATGTGGAACTCTCTCGAAAACTTTTACTATTACAGTTAATATACGTTTTTACTATTACAGCTATCGGGATTAACGAATCGTGAGAAGTTTAAGTATTTAGATCTATTCCCATCACATAAAAGGTTGCAGTGATGAGCATTGAGCAGATGACAGACTGCGTGAATAAAGATCTTATTGCAACGCAGTTTCTGCACTCTCACTAATGATTTCACCAATGCAAACATGAGGTAAGTACAGAAAGAGCTTCGTTGTGCAGTGTAACAGCGTCATTGATTTCATAGCGAGTTTTGGCAAGTGTCCAGATAAACTCGCGCTGTGTGATTGACAGCTTGGTCGATTGGAAAGGGATTATTCTTTGATCGCTTTCTGTATATATACATTAATCACAGTTTAAGTAAGATTATTTTCATCCTACTAAGAGAAACGACGTGAAGTTGATAGTTTAGTCACTGGCTTGATTTACTGATGCATAAACAGTATTGAACGACTTTGAGAGAAAGATTATCTGTCTGAACTTGAATATTACACATCAGAAATTCACATAACCCACTGGTTCTTCAGAGGCTCGGATGAAGGAACTAAAAAAATACTTTTTTGTTCATTTGTACATCCAAACACTGAGCAACTGCCATGCTTCGCTCGTTTGCAAGCCATGATGTCTCTCGAGGAAAAACCGATATCGCGCTGGCGCAGCTCATTTTCTCATGGGCGGGCCAAATTCTCTTTGCGGGCAAAGAAGAGAAAGGGGAGGTAACCTTTCCCCTTATGACAACATAAGGGGAAGATTTCTAGATTCGCCCATCTGAGCTTTCATTTTCTCAAAAATACCCAGGGCTTGGTTTACACCCATCAAAACGTCTAGCCACTGGGGGACCATAGGCAGGCTAGGGGAACTCATATTAAGGTTGAAAAACCTCATAAAGTTACATTTTCATGCAATGGGACCTTTAAAAATGCTATTTTCTATTCCGTTTATTGGCACAGCTGTTAGACATAAGTCTATAATTTACTTATAATTACTATTATAAATGAAGGGTTGCACCATAATTCTAATTCTAGTCAATATCAGTAAGCTGTTATTTATTTTATTAGGGCCAATAAACGGTTAATATAATAATTCTACATTATGCATAATTAAATAAAATAAACATTAAGAAAAAAAAGGTATTTAAATGCAAGTGTATTTTAGGCAATATTAAATGTACTGTATGAAAAAAAGGACATTCATTTTGTCATTAAATTTATTAGTGCTTTTATTGATTAACTTAAATTTAATGGAGCATTAGATGACAGCAAAGGTAATCTAAATGTAAAAACAGGGATACATGAGCATGCACAATTATAGGGACACAAAAGAAGATATTTTGAAGAATGTTGGTAACCAGACAGTTGATGGTATAGTCATAGAAGTCAATGGCTACCGTCGACTGTCTGGTTACCTAAAAATATCTTCTTTTGTGTTCAACAGAGGAAAGAAACTCTTACAGGTTTGGAACAACTTGAGGTTGGTAAATGATGACAGAATTTTAAGTTTTTGGGTGAACTATCCCTTTAGATATCTAATATCAACCAATACCTATATAAAAAACTACTACCACTACATTTTTTTTTTTAATCACTGCTATATTGTGCATCCCTATTCTAGTTTCGGGTAAACACTTTTTTTCAAGAGTATAATCCCATTTATTGACAGCTGCTCCTACAGGCTCATTACATTATTAATAGTTTTAATATGTTTTTGTCTAGATTTCCGCCGTTTTAAGTCTTTCACAAGTTTCAGACTGGAATTTTGAATGCAGAAGTCATGCTAGAGTCCCTTGAGCGAGTACCACCAGCTCAGTTGGTCAGCTCCTGTGCTGAAGCAGAGAAGCACAGACAGCACAGGATCAAAGCAGGCTGTGCTCAAGCATTTGCTAGTCATCAGGCTGCAGTAATTTATGGCTCTGATCTAATTCGGAGCACATTTTTATACACTATCTAAACGAGGATGGCAGCTCCTTCACTCAGGCGCTTTGATCTCACCCTTTGACCCTTCAGCTCTCCATACTGAGACATTTCCAACTGAGCTCATAGCCACAGTAGGTCCCAGAAATCTCTCTCAATCATTGGACCAAAGTGAGTCTGGATCCAGATGTTTTATGCGCACCAGGCAAAGTATATTTAGCAGGTAGCAATGGTTAAAATGGTTCAATTTAATACAATTTGGTTACACTTTATTTTAAAGTGTCATTGTTACAGTGTAATTATATATTTAAGTACTGAGTAATATTTAGCAACTACATGTACTTTAGGGTTAGGGTAGGATTAGGATTTGGTTGAGAGTTAGTTGCATGTAATTATGCATAATGTACTGTTATTACTATGGTACATGTAACCTATGTAACAAGGACACTGTAAAATAAAGTGTTACCCAATTTTACACTATTGTTCAAAAGACTTGTAATACTTTTATTCAGAAAGCATGCATTAAATTAATCCAAGCTGACAGTAAAGACTTTTATAATGTTACAAAAGGTTTCTATTTTAAATAAATGCTTTTCTTTTGAACTTTCTATTCATCAACATTGATAATAATAAGAAATGTTTCTCGAGCACCAGATCACTATATGATATATATATATATATATCATCAGTATATTAGAATGATTTCTGAAGGATCATGTGACATTGATAACTCTAATAATGGTTGCTGAAAATTCAGCTTTGCCATCTCAAGAATAAATTGCACTTTTAAAATATATTTAAATAGCAAATAGTTATTTTAAATTGTAATGGTAGTTCACAATATTACAGTTTTACTGTATTTTTTTATCAAACAAATGCAGCCATAGTGAGCTTTAGAGACTTCTTTCAAAAACATTAATAAACACTTTTGGACAGCAGTACAATATAATAAAAAAATAACCATTAAATAATAATTAAATAAGAGTTTCAGCTTTTACATAGTAATATTTATGCTGTTCTCTAAAGCCTTGGAATGGTATTGCTGAAGTAATTAGGGGAAAAAATTCAGATCTCAAATGATACTCACCACTGAGCAACTCTATCCAGCTCTGCACGGTTTCGGGCGGTTGAGTGTCTTTTATGTGTTTTAGAGCCTCGTCCAACAGCACGTCCCCAGTTGGAGCATCAGACTTACATATAATCTAAGAAAAAGGAGAAGAGAAACGTCACTGAACACATTAAAACATTATACTGCACAAAAGCACCACTGACATCAAGGCAGAGAATCATGAGGGTAAAATCATGTGAAGGAGATGAACTACTTCAACTGAAGACCAAAGAGTTTTAACTCATGTATTAAATCTAATGCATTTTCCAGGGATACATCTGAGCCCAGTTTAATAATAAAAGTTCTCACTTCCAACAGCCAACACCAACCGCAAAAAGTGACCTCCTGACACACAATTAATATCAAAGTGCTCCCTCTTGTGGTAGAAAGTGTCCAACACAACTGGAAATGTAATGACACCAGAGTGCTGAATTCTACAAGCACATAAAGAATATATCATCTGAATTTGTTCAGTCCAGCTGTGTTTGTAGAAACCTCTGCAACTGAACCTTTACCATCAGTATAGCCTAATACATCTGAACTGTTTAAATGACGTTCTGGGAGGATATTTTTAAAAACACGGCTCTATTTTCTTTTTAGTCCATACAATGAAAGTCAATGGAATCCCGACATTCTTCAAAATATCTTCTTGTAAAAAGTCACACAAGTTTGGAACAACATGTGGGTGAGTAAAAGATGACAGCGTTTTTGTTTTGGGCTGAACTAACCCTTTAAATGTGTGTGGCAAGTGAACACAGCTGAAGGAAGCATCCAAAACAGGAAGCCTCTCCCTATCGTATGATCATTTCCAGCGTGCTGAACAGTGTGTCTTACCTTCCGTGTGAGCAGGCTTTTCCTCCTCATGCCACAGGCCTCCAGCTGCAGTCTCCCTCGTAAGGCCAGCTCAATGAGCATGCAGCCCCGCAGGCCTGATGAAATGCAGTCATTCCAGAAGGAGGTGTAGCCCTTGCACATAAACAAAACCAAGAAAGTCAGTACAAATGCCCCATCAAGGTTCGGAGCTTCAGTGCAGCTATACAACTTCCATCCAAATGGTTTGTGAACAAAGAAAACTTTTCTAAACAGTTTACAGATGACTCAAAATGATAAACACTGCTAATATGGACTCCAGTTGTTTTGTGTGAAGACCCATCATTCACACAAGGATCTAATTTATGCCTGCACAAATAAGACACAAATCCTAAAAATAGCTTTATTGTAATTTGTGAAAAAAGAACTGTAATTCAAATATGAATTTAACAAAGAATTGCAGTCTTAACATGTATTCCCATAAACGTTATCAGACAAAATATGGGGAAGATTGATAAAGTTGTATATTAATAATCAAAGTTTGAAAAGTCACCTATAGAAATCTGTATGTAATTATACTTAAAAATTAAAATGTCACCATCAAATCTCCCAAAATATCCCCAATTTTTGTCACCATTTATTTTTAGGGTGACAAAACGAATACGACTAAAAACACTGTGTTATGCTGCCAAGTCCAGTAGTTGGCGATGTTACTTTGTAAAGAAAACCTACATGCCTATAAACTGAACACGTAATACGCATATGCATATGCATGATGTCACCGTTTTCATAAATTCAGGTTTTTGTAGTTTACACTGAGAAAATAACGGTATCATTTTCATAAACTTGCACTTTGAAACCCATTTTCAAAAGTTTGCATTTCAGGCTGCCAAAATATCATTGACGTGTAAATGAATGGCCAAAATGCATAAACAGTTTTCCTTTTTTAGTTAAAAATGGTGTTGTGAAAAACAGCTCCTTAGAGTTATCTGAAAACATAGTGAACATTTTGTGGTGCTGTGTGGTAAAATGGAAGAGGTAAAAACAATGCCTGTTATTTTCACTTTGTCTAATCAGCTGAAATGAAAATGTATACTAGTACATACCAGAAAAAAAAGGTCAAAATAGTAATGATCACACAACTTGTTGGAGTAATATATTTGTGTAACTATTGCATTTCTTTGAATTGCAATTCAGTAAATTTCTCCTGTTGTCATGCCAGTTCAAAACCTGTGGGGTGTGGACAATGAAATTCAAATGTCAATACTTGAACTAAATTTTATGAAATAAAATGGGGAATTTTCTCCAACACTGAGGGATAGTTATGATGTTAGTTTTCATTTTTGCAGCTCCATCTGCTGCAGTGTCATGTTCAGCAGTGGATGAAGTGAGCGATGGATCCTTCCAGCACTAACAAGGCCTGCTTTGTGAAGGTCCAAGCCTCCCTATCCCAGAGGCCACAACCGGGAAACAACAGGCCTCTTTTAAGGCACATGCAAAACCCCAGAGTGATGCACAATGAGTAAATAATCAAGTCAATCATTTTGAATACATGATCAACAGGAATAATAACGTAATAAATCATTATATGTTGTAAGTTTGAAAAGTTCTAAAAACAGAAATCACATCTAACTTTTGTTGAAATGTCAGTTTCCACAAATAATTTGCTTTAAACTGAAAATTTAAGTTAAAATTTTCGACTGCCGAAAATTATCAGTCAAAAATGTCATTTTCGTTTTTTTTGGCGCCCTGCCCCTCCTCTCCGAGTTCAGCGATCAGGTTGCACTCGTGCAGCATGTTTTGTAACTTTGCAAGTGGCTGCGCTTCCAAAGATGCACAGCTTCGAAGCAACTGCTCAGTGTTCCGCTCTGTGTGTGCGGATGTGCTCTGCTCTCTACGTTCTGTATGTGCGCTGCGCACTCTGCTCAATGTTGCGCTCAGTGTGTACGCTCTTAAAGGCCCCCTGAAATCAAAATTTAAAGGAGAACTCCGGTCAATTTTAACATTAAGCTAATTTTTTTGTAAATTTGGAGTGCTGTCAATACAGAGAACAACAACAAAAATCGGTGTTGCCTACACCGTGTTATCCTCTTTTTAAAATTTGCACCCTGTTGACTTAAATGGGCCAAGTTTTAAACCAGCTTTTAGCCTCTTAACATCCTTGATGTGTCATTACAAGTGCACAGCCAATGTGAGTGATTCCTTCAAAGTGATCATGGCCCGGGTGAATCTGACTGCAGTAGATGTGAAAGATATTAATAAAAGTGATGTATTTCAGCCAGCACTCATACCTGTATTTACATCCTGTTTTCGGTCGAAGTCCATAGTAATCGATTGTCGAGTTCACACGCATAGGTTTAGTTACCTATGATCACGCGCGTGAACTCGACAATTGATTTAAAATCGACAATTTGCATTTACGGATTCGCTTCCATGATGCTGTCAAGTACGACTTGCAGTCTGTGAGGTAAACTAAATGCTATTGGCTATTTGAAAAGGGGGAGGAGCCATTCAATATGTCCTGCCTTAGCTTCCTGTTTCAGTGGAAATGACGTCAACGCCTCATACAAAGCTGCAAGTTCCACGGCACTTCAATGGGCCTTTAAGCCAGTGTTATACTTTCTGCGTGCGGAAGGATCCGCTAGGGTCCCCATGACGTAAAAAATCGTCATCTGAGGGTGTACGCAGAGGCTCTTTGGGGACATCTGCGTGCCTCCCATTTTTTGTGACGCACGTACTTCACTTAGGCTACAAAAGCACCAACTTCACTTGCGCTGGAAAAACAGCATGGACCCTCTACAATCTGACGTTAAAACAATATAAAGACAGCCAGATGTGCAATAATTCGCGGAGGGAAATTGCGTGTTTAAGTGTACACGCCGATCTACTGCGCATGGAACACGTCTGCCGAGCGGAGCCCAGAATACACTTTCAGTTGTATGAATACAAGTAGTCTGCGTCCGTGCTTTCCAAGCGCTCCACTTATGCAATCACGATCACCGCAAAAGCAAAGTCCGCTCAAACAACGCGCTGACATGAAATTTATCTGTTTGCAATAGCCCTCCTGTGGTGGGACATGGTTCACTGATCCACTCCCTGCTCTGCTCAAATGCTCTGATAATAATCTTTAATAAGACTATACATTATTTTGGTAACTGTCAAAAAAGAAATCTGTTAAATCGGATTCTGTTGCATAGAACTGAGTAAAGAATAATACAGTAGTCAACATTTGAAGTGGATCAAAAAAGTTCATCAAAGTTGTCCTAAGACAAGAACAGGTATTGTTCAAAGTTCATGCATAACTTTGATGAAAGGTTTTGATCCATTTCAAATGTTGGCTACTGTATACTGATTTTAATATATTGATATTTAATATTATTTTAATATAGGCCTATTTTCTGTCCATTTTTTGTGTTGTTTTTTTTTATTGTATTTTTTTTTATTCAGATTCAGTAACATTGTTGATTATTTAATTTAAAAGTCTAATAAAAAAATAAAAAAACCTATTTTAAAATGAGACATTAATAATTTGTGGGTGTGCCATGTGGGTGTGTAGTGATGACATACATCACGTTTTTTTTTTCGTTTTTTTTTCTAGTGGAACTTAAAAAGCATCATCAAATGTCAAAGCTGCTTTTTCATACAACAAAAGTGCATGAGGAACAAGTTCAGCTGAAACTGTGCTTGGTTTATTAAAAAATAGCTCATATTAAGAACTACTTTATACTTTAAAAACCTACTCTACTGTTCAAAAGTTTGTTTGTTTTATCTGAAAGAAATGAATACTTTCATTCAGCAAGGATGCATTAAATAAATGAAGTGACAGTAAAAAATTGCACATACACTGTCTTTTCTTCCCAATTGTGATGTATATCCGAGGAGAGAAACTAGAACTAACAAAAAGATATATAGGACAGGATTTTGTCCATTGGGAATTGATTGGATCACTGTGGTTTGCTTTTGCTCTGGCAGGTTAGACAACATTGCTTCTTTAAACAATACAGCACTCAAACTCAGGAAAGGTTGGTCATGGTTTTCTTGTTGACACTGTGCACAAGTCCTCTGTCCTGTGAGTACACTAGATGTACTTTGTGCTCTGACAACAACATAAAGCCAGAGTAAAGCCTGTTTTATACTTCTGTGTCGGACCTACGCCGAAGCCTGTACGCTGTAGGCAACGCGTTGGTTTTCATTTATACTTCTGCGTCGTTATCCGCGTCTACGCGCAATTACTCTTGCAGAGGGAGCATGTGAAACCCGAGGGAGGGGTTCTAGCAGACCAATCACAGCACTTGTGTCCGCGTAAAGTTGACGCGTTGTTACATTTTTGGAGAGGTGCACGTCAGGGTACGCGCGCTACACACAGCCTACGACGTAGCTACGGCGTTAGTTCGACGCAGAAGTATAAAACAGGCTTAAGAGCTGAGCTGAGACACAAGCAGACAGTCATGATAAAGGCTCAGTATGCAAAGGCACTTAAGGCAGCTGTATTTAAACATGGCTTAATTTTAATGTGTCTTTTACACAAATAGATATACTGTGTAAAATAAACAATATGGACATACTACAGGTTTAAGGTTTGGTTTAGTTTTAGTTGCTTGTTACTGTAGTAAATACAAGTAATGAGTAACAAAGAGACATTAAAAAAAATACGGAAATAAAATAATTAAAACCATTAAAGGTGGGATAAGCAATTTCAGAGAGTATAGCAATAGCAAGCTAGTTTTAAGAGTATCCCACCCTCCCTTCAGAGAGATCTCTCCAAAGCCATGCCTCTTTTAAAACACATGAAAGTGCAAAGCCAGAGCAGAGTCTGCAAAGCGTCACAAGAGACAGCGTTAAATTACCTCATGTGTCAAAGAACATAACATTAATATAATGAATGAAACAACCTGTACCACCCGACTGCTGCAGATTCATTTCGTCAATGATAGTGTTGTTGGCATAGAAACACATAATTCCGAGGACGTAAACAGCTCTGAGTAGAAGGTCACGGGTTGCCATCTCTTAAGGAAGGGTTAATGCCCGACGAGATGTCCATTGCCAGGTATTTATGGACGACGGCGAGGCGTGAACCGTCTGACGCGCAGCGGAGTCCATTAATACCTGACAATGGACACCTCGAAGGGCATTAACCCGCTTATACCATGGTCACTTGCCAAATAACACATTTTTAAAACATTAGTTTATATTTTAATTAGTTTTACAATCGAAATCTAAAGTTTTTACAAACAATAACTTGGTTTCCCTGGTTACGCCTGACGGTTTATTTAGCAACCGGAGATATTTATAGTCCGCTCAGCTCGTAGAACCCTTCAGTTTAGCTAACTTATGAGCCAGAAAGTTAAAGTTAAGAACTCCTTTACTAGGTGTCCTCCATCACTTTTTAATGGACACCCTGCAGCCAATCAGAATCAAGTATTCACCCAGACCATGGTATAATTAGTGATACACCAATCATGATTTACTGGTTGATAAAGCAGCAAATTTATTTGTTGTTTATTTGCTTTATAACAGGCAAACTGGCCTTAAATATCAGTAGCCATTTGAAATTAGAGGCAACCAACCACTGCATTTTGCTACACAACAAAGATGCTACACACGTAGCATGAGCAGTTGTTTTTGATTTGAATTAGATTGCATAATTTCAAGCAAAAACAGAATCGTCTGACTTTAGATTTGTGAAATAATGTTACATTAGACACCTGCACAAAACAAAAACAGCATACGGACTGAATGAAAATGTAAATTCACTCTCTGACAGTAGGTGGTGCTTATGGAACATCAGCAGTTTCTTTGGTAACAAAATGTTTATGAAAAACATTGGCTAACTTTAAGGTTTTCTTTTTCATGTCAAACACATTTCTCCCCCAAATTCACATTACTAAAATGCATTAGTGTAATACAATAATAGTAATGTGCATGATACTAAAAAATCTCAAAGGTTCAAATTTAATTTCTTTTCTTTCTTTTGACTTTGGGATGAAATATGACCCAGACATGTTTCAGACAAGTTCTGTGAGATTCTCCTAGAATCAAGCAACATAACCAATAGCCAGAATATATTAAAATTTTACAGATTTTTATTTGACAATGTTTCAACTTCTACATTTGTTGCCAACTGCCAACCATAAGCAAGAGCAAACTGTAGACCTGGAAGTTGGAACATGCTATGATAATACATTTATCCTTTCTCCAACTTTCCATACAGATAAGCAAATCTTAGTGAGGCCTCGACATGATATTCAATGTCTGAAAATGGCAGTAATCTAAAACCCAAAGGAGCTTTGTGAACAAGCGACAGGAATGCTACCTCTGGATTTAAAAACCTTCTGTGTTGCTCTTGGGCAAAACAGTGTACTGTTGTTAAAAACACAAGGAAGACTTCTGCAAAACTAATATACTGAACAAAATGTACAGTAGCATGACACTTCCAGGATCAATGTAAGATGTTGAACTGATCATAAACATCTTAACATGACACCAGGGAAAGACACTATATCCATCTAAAAGTCAATTTGTTAGAAATCTCTGTTGTGGAAAGATGACACAATGATTCCAGGTTTGAGAGGCCAAGATCATTTTTTTACAATTTGATTGCAGTGTGTTCTACACATGTATTGACAGTGTGTCGAGTAACCATTGATCAATCAAACCATTAAACTCCAAAACCTTATAGCCTATTTGACATGTAAAACAACCAGAAACCTGCTGTGTGAGGTTTGTGGACAAAGCAGGATCCAAGACATATTGCCTGAGTAAAACACTGGCCATTTTTCTATAAGCTACAATTAATTTTGAATAGTACCCAAAAGCCATTGCTGTTGAGAGCATAAAGTAGGCAGTAATTCGATATGAATGAGCTGTAAAGAGAGGTGTCTTCAGTAACACTGCCCTGTCAAATGCTTGCTCAACCAAAACCTAACTACAAAGGCCAGACAATGAGCTAGGTACAATTCACTACCTACTATAAACCTTAATTAAGGGTCGGTCAATACACCAAACTGGCTAATTTTAGGTGCTTTGCCTCTTTCCCTTTATTAAGAACAGTCATAATCAACATACTCATGACCTTCCCTCTTAAAATGAAGCATTCTACCTTTGTGGCATCTATGAGTGTAACAACCAATAAAACCCACATTTAGAAAGTTTTGCATTTGTTTGTTTGTTTGTTTATAGTTTAACGCCATGATGCCAGCTACCCCGGCTATATTCATGGCGAGAAAGAGATTACAAATTCTAAAACTAGATCTGGTCTTTCTTCACTTAAAAAAAAAAAAAAAATCACAAGACTCAACTGAAAATAAAGAATTCTTACAGAGTTGTGTGATAATGGATTAGAAAGTTCTACATAATTTTATGGAGTATGTTGGTGGCCTCCCTCCCAATGAATGGTTATGATCAGAAGTTGTACTAGCTTACAACTTACTAAATGCTAAACAGAACAGACTATTTACTTGCCTATTAGCAAGTAAAACAAAAGGAACTGGATGTTTAACTCCACGTTATTGCTTTAAAACAACTTTTTATCCATAACTACATACTACTAATTTAGAGCAAAAATGTCTTGACATTTGGCAGTCCAAACAAATGATTTGATGGATGGTTATCAACGGTTATCAACCCACTTTGGATGTTTTCCTTATTGTTGATTTGATTTATGTCAACTCAGTAGTAGAGGTTTCAAGTTTCAGATCTGCATCAAAAGGCAAACTATATGAAAAAAAAGTAGAAAAAACATGGATTTGTCCAAAACACTTCTTGTTGTGAGTTTGGATTTACATGCTTTGTTAGAATATGTAGGCTAGAACATGTGGGTGACTAGTGACACTAATCTCAGTGGGCGATGAAGGCATTTCAACTATATTAATTCGTCCTGCAATTATAAATCTTAATAATAATAAACAACTGCTTGACATGTTCACTGTATCTGAAACCATCATACTGAGCTTCAAGTGGATATGATAAGATAATGTCATAGCATCTTATTGTCACAATGGTTATCATTTACTATAGGAAACGGTGTATAATTGAAGTATTAGACAGTTAAAAGCATAACTCGGTATTTTAAACAATGTTCTTTACGCAATGTCGATGTGTTTCGACAGTCTGATGGGTCAGAGAGAGAACTTGTAACTGCAGTGGCAAGGCAAGCTAAAAGCTACATTGCATCACACAACATTTTGTTGTTTGCTTTTAACTCAAAACGTCATCAATTTAGAAAAGAAAAGGAGTTTTAAAAAACCCAGATTGTTTCCAGCTGCATCTTTCTTTAAAGAGCTCACATATTAACTATGAATCACGCGATCGTGGTGAGTGATGATGAGAGATAAGAACAGACAACTAACGTTAAGTTACTAAAAAAAAATAAAGCAAAAACAACAACAACCTCGCGATCTTTCAAGCCCAGCAGCAGTACTTCCTCCATCAGGGTCAGTCTGGTTTCCTTGGCATCGCCGCTGTCGTCGTCGTCCTGCTCATCTCCTCGGCGGGGCTCGTAGTCCTCGTCGCCGGATCCGCGCTCTCTGTCTGCGGCTGCAGCGCTGCGCGAAGCCTCGGTGCGCCTTTGCACCAGGCCGGAGCTCCGCTGGGTCAAATTACTCATCTCTCAAACACACTAAAACAAAACCTCCTTCCCAGACTCCTGTCTGAGAACAGACTGGATTATTCAGTCCGATGCATAAATGATTCCCGGGGTGAATAAAGGTGTGTTTAGGGATTTGTTTTGGAGAGGGGCTCCTCGCGATCCCAGCCGCGGACCGTCGCTGATTCCGTCGGGTTTAATATGGCGCCCTGACGAGTAGCTACAACAGTAGATGTGGCATCTCAACACTCAGGTTGTATCTGAGGAGGTGCACACCGAGACAGCATTTTCAGAAGGTAGCACCACCAGAGTTATTATAGTTAACTAAAGCCATTAAAAAACATTTTCGTCACTTAACCCTCTATAGGGGAACGTTTATAAATGACGCGAAGAAAATAGCTTTTTAAAATACAATAATAGTAAACAAAAAATAAAAAATACATTTTAGTAATATTCTGTATAACAAACTCTCCAGTCAATACAATTAAAATCTAGGTCTATGTGCTTGACTTCTTTCTTTTTTTTTTTGGCAAAAAGAAAGTAGAGATATTAGCATATATGTAAGGTCATATGCTGTCAAGGCACCATAGTGAGTTCATTTTAAACTAGAAAATGCATAAAAATTCCATTAATTTTTTATATATATATCATTGCAAATCCAAATGTTTTCTCTTAAGTTTTTTGTTCATTTTTAATGTACATTTTGTAAGAACGAAAACTCAAAAGACCAAAATAATAATAATAATAATAATAGCATCTCTGCCTGTTTTAGGTTGATATTAGTAAGTTTTATAGAAGACAGCGAGGAAAAGCTGTACCTTTCCCAGAAATTACTGTAGTGACGGCAGTGTATTAGAAATTGAAGTCATAGTGTATTAAGACAGGAAGACATTGAGGATCAAGGAGGATAGAAGCTGTCAGAGATGAAGAATATAAGTCATAGATTGTTGTGGAACTCAGGCATTTGGTACATTATCCTATGCCAGTTTGGAAAGTTTCTCCAAAATGACTAAACAGGTCAAAATCGAGTCGTGTGGAAAGTGAGTCTAGTTGATTTTCACTTGTGTTACAATCATTGATTTGGAATCCCAAGAAAGAAACAATGTTAAAGAATCTTTAATGCTTTTTGAAACACTCTAAGAAATGGTTTCATACTCTTCAGGTAGTGAAGTTGCATTTGAATTTAAGTCAAGTTTTTGACATTTATACGCAAGTTTCAAACGAATATTGAAGCACAAGTTGAAATGGAATGATAATAAAGCTTTTTAATGTTTTTTGAAACACTAAGAACTTTTCACTTCTTTTCAGATAGCAGAGATTCATTTGAATGTGTGTGAAGTTTCAGACAATTTGCCAAAAATAATTTACCCTATAGGACAAAGTCAGTTATAAATGACAGCACCCTAAAAAAAGGTAAAAGGTCTGATGTAGAAAACTATTTTTGGAAAATGATTTTAGTCTTAAATATGTGTATAAAAAAAAATCATTTTTTTTTCTAGTTGTAATTTCACAATTAGACCCATAGTACAAAAATAAACGTGAAAAAATTCAGCTGGGTGCCCAGGCAACATTTCTCATTTTCATTCATTTTAACTTAAAATAAAATAAAAACTATATAGACATATTTATATATATATATATATATATATATATATATATATATATATATATATATATATATATATATATATATATATAAAAAACTGTTAAATGAAACAAAAACGGAAAATATAAAACGAATACGAATAAATATAAACTATAATAATATCTCAATAACACTGGTACCACACTGTTTTGAGACAGACTTAAACTGGTACCATTAATATAATTTAAATATTTTGTTTTTAATTATATAAACATTTTTTAGGTGACTTTCCAAGTTGTACTTTCCAGCCTATTTTGTTTTTCTATATTTATAAATGTGCACTTTCAAGAGAATCAAGAGACCACAGAATAACAATCATATAAAAATCCCAAAAAAGAAAGAAAAAACATTTGTCAGAACCATTTGCATTAAAAGTTACTTTTTACAAGAACTGATCATGATCACAAATCACTGATCTAATCTTTTATTTCAAACATATTCTGTGGACAAAAAGAGCAAGTTACATACTCCCATGTGCATACATAAAAGTATTGAATGCTACTTTTACATGAAAATTATAATTTGAAGTAAATAGTCCAAAATAAGCCAAACTCTGATAATGTGAACTCTAAAGTTGGTTACAGAAAAATACAAAACAATTATACAGTAATAAGTTTCTTATCCAGCACGCCTCACTTGTCATACACAAGAGCAGTGCTGAACTGAAGTGAACAGAATCAGATTAACAGCTGACTGACTGTTCAAGTAACAGTGAATTACTGGCAAAGGAGCAGTAGTGCAAAACAAGGGTGAAAGGGTTGTAGGAATCTGCTTTCTCCACACCTAACAAATAACAACTCAGTGCAATGCTTACATCAGTTTCATTACATTACAATTATTATGGGGTGGAGGGGAAGGGCAACAGACATCGAACAGCACAATTTAGTGCCTGTTGATTTGTGGCAGTAGTTCTGCAGGCACCAGTGAAAAGAAAATAAGAAGAATGTGCACAAACGCAGATACAGTATGAAAATAGCTTATGCCTTAATATTTGCAAAGGCTTGCAGTCTACTATGAGGATTTACTCTTCAATTTGTCAGTTGAATCTTGCTGTGTATGTGCTGATGGAAACTTTTTCACATCCTGTGGTAATGTCTATTTGCATGATGCATTTGTCATCATAAGAAAAAACAGAGAAAAATCGTATATTAATATGATATTAATATTCAGCTTTGTGTCCTTTAAAAATGTCCCATACTACCAATTACAGCATCTAAGGTTCAATAAAACGAGTCAGCCGTTCATCGGACGGATAAGAGTCACACAGTGTACATCATACAATAAAGCACTGAAACTCTGAGACAGCTGATCTCATATATTGTCCTCTACTTCCTGTTTTCTTACAAAACAAAAGCCATGTACACATTAAACATTTATATACCCCAAAGGTTGACATGGTATCTGAAAAAAAAAGAAGAAATCACATTGGTCCATAGTAAGCATAGTCCAATCTTCAATAGATTTTAAATGCAACAGTAACAATAATACACTTGTAGATGGCTTCACACTTTTCATTTTCATTGCCTAACCTTTTTTAGACGCATCTCACTGCCATAGACAGCTGAAAACATGCTAGAGTGAACACTGCCCACTTTTAACCCCTGTGGCGGCATGTACAGACTGAGCTCTGAGTGCATGGATGTATCAGAAGTTATAATATGTGAGAGGTCAGAGAAGTCAAATGTATTTATAACTCTTATATTTGCTATTATTCGTTCATCCATAGATCATTGGAATGGAATACTGTATGTTACTTGGTAAAGATTTTATGTAACACTGTGCACTGGAAAGGCTGGAAGTTCAGGACTATATCCTGTTCCCGTTTTGTGACGAGCAAGAGGAAAATGCTAGGTGTTGTTCCATTAAGAACATCGAAAACAACAACAACAAAAACACTCAAATAAAAGAGCTTAAATCCAGTTTGAAGGCTCATATTATGTTTTCAATATAATAGGGCACAATTGGTTTGACAAAAGCCTATTTTCCTTCCCAAAAGGACCCGCTTTAGCGCCAAAGGCACTTTAAGCACCATCATCAGGATTTTAATCTGGATCTGATGAGGCCAATATAATCCTGATTTATATTATAATTATAATTTAATAATAAATGGACAAATATTTAACATATGGGTGAAAACAGATTCCCTGTTAAATCAAAAATAAACCTAACTGGCCTCATCCTCCTGACTAGCTAGGTTGTCAGTTACCATAAGGCTTTGCATTAGACCTGTAGGAATGATGGGCTTGAAAGATCGGTTGCGGCTGTAAGCGAAGGGGAACGAAGATGACAAGCGTCCTGAGGAGCCGAACGAGAGCAGCCGGTGCTGAAGGTGTGGACGGTGATCAAATTTAGCAGCTTGCGATGCATCTTTCTGCTCCAGCACACGTTTCAGATCCTGCACCTGACTTAGAAGTTCCATAAACTTGGTCATGACGGCCATGGAGCCTCCGCCCTGGATGTGCACCTCAGGTATCCAGCGCACATAGCGCTGCATCCAGACGTGGACAGCCGGTCCATCCAGATTGGGGAGCAGGAGGCCGTGATAGTCCAGAGGACGCTGTTGCCAGGACTCGTAGAACTCACGGGTGGCGGCCACAGGGGAGTCAGGAGAGCCCATCCAGCGACTGATACGCTTCACTCGTAGCATCTTTTTAAGGCTGTCGGTCTCATCCTTAAAGAAACCTTTCTTGGGTGGGGTTTTGAAGGCTGAGCTGGGTAAGGATAACTGTCTTTGGTGCTGTACATTTTAAAATAAAAAAACTATTTAAATATTAGTCTGCAAACAATTTATGCACAGAACGAACTCAACTTAGATATTATTCAATATGAAGAGCAAAGTCAGAAAAACAAAATAAGCCAAAGACACAAAATTAGGGCAAAATTGGGTAAGATGCCCACCTCACCTTTCATTTTCCTCAATCAGCATTTGTGAGATTTATTCCATCTGATATAGATTTGTATGGTAACAAATAGTTTTTTTTTATTTTGAAGCAAAAGGTAAAAAAGTGAACAATTAGGTGTTTTTATTAATTAAAGTAAGTTTTCTTCTGAGTAAAAAAAAAAAACTAGGGCGGGAAAATCGTTTTATGTGTTTACTTGATTGTTTTTTTATATAAAAATATTAATTTCATGGATAAATATTTTATAAACACGGCAACAATCCATAAACAATACAAATTGTCAATTTTGATTTAATGGTGACTAATAATAATTATAATTCATTAATAACTCCATGTCTTATATGTAAATGTATTATTCATCATAAGGCATCACTTGATCTAAATTCATAGTTTCTTGCTATTATTATCTATCACTTTTTAAGAATTAAAACTATAATTTTTTAAAATGTTCAGTATTTTAGATTTTGTCTGCACATAATTCAGATTAAACAGTGCAATTCAGATGTCACTAAGTGAGATTCTGTTATTTGATTTCTCTATCATTATGCAATAATTCAAGTAATTCTAAAAATGTATTAACAAATATAGAATATTTAAATATTCAAATTAAAGTAATTTGAAAACATCAATCATTATGTTTTACATGATATCAGATGCATTTTTTTGGCGTTATTAAACCTTTATGTTATTAACTGTTATTTATCTTAATAATATATTGGATGATGCATCATCATCCTGTACATGTTGAACCTGTTTCTAAATATTACAATTTAGCAGTAAATGAACACTGTTCTTAATTGGGGGCGGGGCATCTTTCCCTACATTATTAAATTATGTAAGGGCCTGTTTACACCTGGTCAGATGGCGATCCGATCGTGAAAATACCAGGTGTAAATGTCCTCCGAAACGCTTTCGAGACCGATTTAAATCCGATCGCTCAAACCACTTCAGCAGATGATTAGAGATGCATTCCAGATCAAACTGGACAAGTGTAAATGCATCTGGTTGTTGAAACCACATTTGTAAATTTTACTCCTCTCAAAACGGTAAAAAATAAACGTGTGAGCGCGTGTTATAGGCTACAGTGCTATGCTAAGTTTCCATGAAGTAACTGACCTTTAAAAATAAAAATCTGCCTGCCTCTATGGGAATTTAACATAGGGGTGTCCAAACTTATGCACCCTGTATTTTAAGGAAGAACATTTATTTATTTATGTTTATACACCCATACTAAAGTTGACTAAAAAGAGGAATAAAAAATCATCTTTTGGAAATTGAACTTAATGCCTTAATTTAAGAAAAATAGGAAAAATCCAACCTTTAAGGACACCAATTTTCTTTGTGAATGAATAATGTATCATAAATAAATAAATGTTCTTCCTTAAAATACAGGGTGCATAAGTTTGGACACCCCTATGTTAAATTCCCATAGAGGCAGGCAGATTTTTATTTTTAAAGGCCCGTTACTTCATGGATCCAGGATACTATGCATCCTGATAAAGTTCCCTTGGCCTTTGGAATTAAAATAGCCCCACATCATCACATAGCCTTCACCATACCTAGAGATTGGCATGGAGTACTTTCCATAAGATCATCTCTCAATGCAAATCAAACTAGCTATTAGGCTAACTGAAATAAAACCATGCCAATCTCTAGGTATGGTGAAGGCTATGTGATGATGTGGGGCTATTTTAATTCCAAAGGCCAAGGGAACTTTATCAGGATGCATAGTATCCTGGATCCATGAAGTAACGGGCCTTTAAAAATAAAAATCTGCCTGCCTCTATGGGAATTAAACATAGGGGTTTCCACACTTATGCACCCTGTATTTTAAGGAAGAACATTTATTTATTTATGATACATTATTCATTCACAAAGAAAATTGGTGTCCTTAAAGGTTGGATTTTTCCTATTTTTTTAAATTAAGGCATTAAGTTCAGTTTCCAAAAGATGATTTTTTATTCCTCTTTTTAGTCAACTTTAGTATGGGTGTCTAAACTTATGCATAGCACTGTATATGACATGTTCTAGCCAGATATGACAGCGCTACTGCAACACGCATCGCTTCAGTATCTCTTCAGCAAGCTGACGTGCAAACTGCTGCAAATGAAAGTCGCAGACGTTCAACACACAATCATCTTTATTAAAAGTAGTGAGACTAAATTATCTTACCAGTCCTGACGGCGCTCTCTCTCCTATTGTGGTCTTTGATCTTGAAATTAGCTGATGATAAATAAAATGCAGCTCATATCTGTTACTTTCGTTGACGTGATTTCCGTTAAATTTGCATATAGCCCGGGAATTGTAGATCGGATTTATATTGGTTTTGCGGAGACAAATTTATGTGGCTAAGTGTAAATGGAACCGTTTTAAAGAATCAGATTTCAATCAGCAAAAACACAGGAAGTGACCAGGTGTAAACAGGCCCTAAAATGGGTAAGAGATAGTATAACATTTCATCCTCTCACCTTGGGCTTGTGAGGTTTGCGTACAGTCTTCTCATGTTTCACCTTCTCTGAATACAGTGGGTTAAAGAAGAAATTCTGGGCCTTGCTGTCAAACTGCACGGACCAGTCCCACACTGTAGGGCAGCTCAATGTGCCGCTTTGTGCAAGTGGTGACTCAGCCTGCCAAGACAAATCAAGCACAGGCAGTCAGCAGGAGGCGTGCCGACTGCATCAGGGAGGCAACGGTCACCAACTTAAGTACACGTAGACTAACGACAGCGTTACAGAGGGCTGACTGTTTTCTTTTGAGCCACTGTACTTCTATAGAGGCCTCTAATACTGTTCATCAGGCAGAATGGTGAATGCGGTCCTCAAAATGCAAAATAGTGTAGCAAACTGACTCTAAGCTGCAATCACAACATCAAAATAAAATATTTTAAAAACATAAAATACATAAGTTTTACCTTCATAACACTTTCTCTGTGGTGGGCAGAGTTGAACAGAAAGGTGCTGAAGACTGGCACATGAACACTGTCGGACAGCACAGTCAGGTAAGTCTCTGAGAACTGGAAAGCCGGGCTGTGCTGGTGAACAAGCTGCCACACACACTCCAGGAACAGGAGGAAGACTGGAGAATGACACTGTGCATTGAGAAACAAGAATCTAATTAAAAAGACAACGAGGATGAGAACAGATCATCAATCATTCATCATTAAATGAACGATCGTTGATCGCTAAATAAATCATAGTAGGGAGACCAAGATGGTCTCATTCTGAAGGGATTTATTTTGCCATTCATATTTTTCATGTTACGGCACATCCTTATCCACCTTATTTTGCGACACGGAAGGTCGGCGCAGTGCACGCCAGGGAGTACCTGAAGGCCGCCTCGGCGTGGGCCAGGCAGGCGGCGCAGTACTCTTAGGTGTAGGGCGGGTTGATGGGGCCCACACAAATCCTGCAAAGGTTAGCCATCGGATGCGAGGAAGAAAAGGTAACTAGTCCTCAGGTGCAACTTCAACGATGACAGCGTGAAGAAAGAGATTATGACGCAATTGTTGTGCCCATGCATTTTATACTGCCCGCGTGACATTTGGCCAGCTGTTCCAAGCTGGCGTTAGCCCATAAGATTTATGGAGACAAAAGTGGAGAAGGGAGGAGTTCCCGCTCTCGAAAGGGAACGCTTAACCATCTATTGTTTTGTTTTTTTTGAGAGGTGATCTAAATATCCGTGGCTTGAAACAGATGGAAAACTGACAGGCCTGTGCTGCAGTTTATCTGTTTTGCTCTCCAGGTCTCCTCGCGAGTAGCGTGACTAAAAACTATGAATAGTGACCGGTTGACTGTATATTATGTATATCACATGGTTACTTAGCAAACAGATATATAAAAGGACACTGATTTTAGTTTTTAGAAAAAGTCTGCAGGATGGAACAAAAAACATGATACTAGTGCAGGAGATCGGTTGAACGGGCAAATGTGAAATGCTAATATTTGAGGATTTGTTCAGTAATCTTCATACACGAGTCATTAGACATGACATGATTTTACAACCTCATAAAAGACATGTTTTCAGGAAAAAAAGCCTTCAGAGGTTAAGAATAATACAAATAGAAAAATCTAGAACAGTAACATTTCCACTAAGCCTCTGAAGAAACAACAGGCAAGAATGAGCATGCAATAATTACCTCCTTGTCTTTCTGATGGAGGTGATTACATCGATCCAGGAAGGCATGGCAACCAGCCACCCACTCCTTCTGCACCAGACTCTGGAAACCCATCAGTGTTCTGTAATAAGGGTCCAGCATTATCTGAGCCAGACTGGAGATCACACAGCACAGATCTGTTCCCTCTTCCTCTGCAATCAATCGATAACAACAAAAAACATCAGGGGATACAATCTCAAAGTCACAAAGATCGATACATCGAGGTTTAAAAGTACTTTATTTTTTAAAGGTGAGGTACTGTAGTTCTCTCAGACACTTTAACCACCTCCAAAAAAACAGGTGGTCCAATCCCAAACTCACACTATTAGCCAACATGTCAGATTGTTCAAACAATCAAAACAATGTATTGAAATCACAATACAAGTCAATATAGTTTAAACATGGTTGACTTACCTGTTATAAGGACATTTGTGTTGTCTTTATCAATACATTCAACAACCTCTACTGCTTTGTGGAGACATTGTCTGTTGAGGACATTAAATACAGTTTGTTAATAGTTTCATAGACTAATACTAGTAAATCACACAATCTAATATTTTATCAATGTAAGCTGACCTAATAATGTCTAGCCATCCTGAACTTTCAAGGGAAGAGAACCATTTCACATCTGACACCCAAAAATCGGTTGAATTATCTATAAGAGACAAAAAATTAAATGGAGTCATTATAAAGTGACTGCAAACAAAATACCCATCCTTTCAGTTAATATTTGAGGATTTGTTCACATTTCCTTATAAAAGAGATTTCAGTGTATTCTGTGACTCACCGATAAGAAAGAATTGTTTGAACTTGTTATATGACTGCTGGATGTCTAGGATCGTAGGAAGGGATTCTGAGAGGTCCTCTGTTTTTACGGAGTAGAGGTAATTATGTGCGACTGCATTTATCATTCTGCAAAAGAAGGGGGGAAAAAAAAACAGAATTTGTCAATGTGAAGGTACCAGTAACAGTGAAAATAAGACAATACTTTATTTATATTTTTTTATTTGCTGTGAACACCATGTTACATGACTATTTTTTTTTGCTGTGGACACCATGTTACATCACCAAAACACAAAAAGGTTATATTGGTTCATGCTGATGGTGTCTAGAGCACTACTAGATAACATGCATGTTGTTCTTTGATAAAGAACAGTGCCCTTGAGTGTCAGCACCTAAACACACAGAAACTCAGGGCACAAATAACCATATCACAGCAGTTTGGTTGATTCCAGAGGATAAATAGGAGTCAAAAACTGTAATCCATTACGTGTCCAAGTGCTTTTGGAAATCCACTTCTTCCTGTGTCATAGGTGGGAAAGATGCTTTGAAGAGAGCACAACCACTGTGATGAGACCAACACCAGATCTAAAGAGGAAAATAACAGGCAACTGACCTCAATTGCATTCAACAATACAAATGACAACTTGTATACAAATGCCAACATTACAATTACAATAACATTCCTAAAATTATTTAAATGTTTATATTCTCTTAAGATAAAACTCACTGGCAATCCCTTCCCTTGATAGCTGAATAAATCATCTATTGCTGATGGGATGACAAAGTACTTCGGTAACCTAAAGACAATGTCAGAGCAGTGTTTTTGTTAGATACTTTTATTTCACTTTAACATTTTCAACGTGTGACATGCTATAGATCACTGAAAACAATTTTGCAATTTTTTTTTTCATTTTGCATTTTATCCTATATTAATTGAGAGAATACATTGGATTTCTTTTGAAAATTCACATTTATTCACTGCAGGACTATTTAACTTCTAAAAACAGACTAAATAAGTTACATCACCTAAAACTATTTACAGTAGTTTTGAACTACCCAAATATAAACACTGTAGGATTGATCAAACAAAAATCTAGGTCAGTAGCACATAAA
This sequence comes from Scardinius erythrophthalmus, assembly GCF_964197995.2. Taxonomy (NCBI): domain Eukaryota; kingdom Metazoa; phylum Chordata; class Actinopteri; order Cypriniformes; family Leuciscidae; genus Scardinius; species Scardinius erythrophthalmus. The sequence continues at coordinate 28,437,995 of NC_138225.1, forward strand.
GACTATGATAGATTAGAGATCTTGTTAAACAATAATAAAATAAAAACAGTAGTAAGACTTTATCAGACACTTTATAGCCATCAGCAACAACATTAAGTACCTTTGAGAGAGCTCAAAGTTCTCATTTTCTGTCACTAATCTGCATTTCGCTTTGGTCCGTTTCATTTCCTGTGTCCAGTCCTCTGGTGACTCAAACATAATTGTCTCCCGTTTCCTTTGCATTTCTGCAAATACAAAAAGCATCTTGTGCTGTTCCAAAGTTGACTAATGAGAGTAAAGCTATTTAATAAAATGATCCTTCATTCTAAAACTAGTCTGATAGTCTAGGGGGCAAGTGTGAGAGAGTTTCGAATCAGTTGTTGGAATTCTCACTCTCTCTACCGACCAGTGCAGTGTTGTCACCAAATCTTAGCACCCGACATTAACACCCGCCAACCCGCCAAATGCGGGTGTATTTCAGCAGTGGCGTGTAACGCAGTCACTCCTACTAGCCACTTTGGCGGGTTGAATTTCATATATAATACATTTTTAATTGAAGTCTTTTGAAAAGCCATCTGAAATAATAAACTAAGTGCAATGTAGTGTTGTCAAAAATATGAATTTTTCGACAAACGGATACTGAAATATCTGAAACGCATCCAATACTCATTTTCCGCAGAATAGATACACGATACCAGCTGTGCTTTCTAGCTCTCACATCTCTCCGACAGCGAGTTGACACACAAACCCGCCTCCCCTCACTCACTCGTTTCATTTGCTCCGGATGGATATTGTTGGTGTTACAGGGCTTGAATTTCAGTGTGGGATTGCGCATAATTTTACTTATTCAGGCAGATTTTGTGCTCACACCCAAAGTGTGCACGCATAAAGCCGCCTCTCAGGACTATAGGGAGTTACTTTTCGCTGCCAACTGTGCTTCAACAGTCAAAATACACACAAAATAATGTCAAAATGCCGGTCTTGGCAAGTATTCACGTAAACGCAGTCAGTTGTTGAGAAAGAAAATGCATGTGTAACAGTATAATGGATCCATGCATCAGGTCTTAAAGTGACAGTCACAGCACCCATAATTTGGCAATATACATGTTGCCAAATTATGAGATAGCGTTAAAAATGTCTATATGGTAGTTTTTCCTCATGGTATCGATGTCAAAATTGTGGCCAGTGAAAATGCTGAGTGGCTAGTAACTTTGGAAAAAGTTAATGTCAAGCCCTGATCACATATATATGTTTTTCAACAAAGTTTGTCGTTAACTTTGCTATCTATCTGACAATGAAGACTTGGGATATTTTAAAAAGCATCAGTTCCAAATTAATAATGCCTTGTTTTTCTTCTCAAATGACTGCAAATTAAATACCAGGTCATTCTTGTAATTTAATGAAAAATATATATATATTTTCCTGATACATATAAATCCTTGTTGAGCCACTAAAATCCAGAAAGATGATCTGGAATATATAATGTCTATAAAGAGAAACTGACTGTTGTTCTTGCAACCATCTGTTGAATTCCAGTTGCACAGACTATGATCAGAATTTAGCAGCTGGTGCTAGAAGTCCAGTGCTGGATGCATGTCTGCATTTCAGATGTGTGCAAAGTTCATGTTCTGCATTAGTGTGACTTCAAGAACTTCTCATGGTGATGCTTTCCCTAATGTTGCATTAGTGGTTACATGTGCTTATTGGATTATAAGATAATTGATACACAGACAACAGCTGTATTTAACCAACAAGTGAAACTATGGAAAGTAACAATAATAACAAAATGAAAGCCTCTAATATGAGCTAAAATCTGTACCTGGGCTTGGTGTCCCAGCATAGGAAAAAGCAAAGATGCACTTTAGAGATTTCTCCTCCAAACAATGGTGAGCAATACCCTGAAAGATCTGAAAAAAAAAAAAAATTGCACAAGGAAATGTGTAACTCTTTTTAAAACGTACATACATTTCAGTCCTCACGTTAAACAAATTACCTTTTTGGTATCTTCCTCCTTGGTGTAAGTTAGGCAGAACTGAAAGACGCGTAGATCTTTACAGTGAATTATTATTTTGGATGGGTATTTGTTCTTCACAAGGCTTCCTGTTATCAGTTTCCTTTTTTCATCATAAACTTTAAAAGAAATGAAACATTTTTCCGAACTCAAACATTCAAATAAAACAAACTTTCCCTTTTAAAACATTAACAGCTCTATAATCATTAATGATAAAAAGTAAAAACGATTATTACCACCATAGATGTGATCCACACACATTAATGGAATGTCATTTTCTCCATAGAGTTTGTTCTTAAAGGTCTTGGACTGGAACAAAGGTGAGTGACACAACAGCCTCTTATTGAACTTTCACAAAGCAGACAATACCATAGTAAATAATGCTTGCGAAAGACAGTGATAAACAAATGCTCAGCCAGCTGTGAAAAGGTGCATTTTTATACAGCACACAGTAACTAACAGGAAAGGCAGATGCTGTTGCCGCCTTGTTCAGTGTGCTGCATTAAACTTTCACACAATATTTTATTTGGGAAATCACTTCCTGCTTAGCCACCTCCAAATAGAAATCTGAAAGTAGCCAATGAAATCTCTTGATACCAACCAACACTAACATCTGGCCAATAGCTTTCAGCAGCATTGTTTTGCAGCTTTTTTCGATTACTGATTAGATTAGTTATGTCCTCATATACCGATGTTGGTCAAAAAATGAACTGAAAACAAAAATACCTGGCACTACATGAATACCTGACCATTTGAGCCTGCTGTAAGCCACTGGTTTCCCACCAGAATTTCACTGCCAGTGAGTCAGACACTCAAGTTCCTGAAATGGCAGCTAAAGTGAGAGCACTCACAGCACAGTTCCTCATGCAAGGTCACCGAGCATGCTCTTAAGACACCCAGTGTTTCAACAAAGTGTGATTCACACTTTTTCTGTTTACTCGTTTAGCTGCTGCTTTTATCTAAACCTGACTTATAAATGGCCTATCATACAGGAGCCAACAATATAAGCCGATCCGCAGTGCTTAATTTATTTTGGCTATAAAACTTGAAGTAACAGAATCTTCCTGTACACTGTCATTAACCCAATCTCTCTATAATCTACCATTTAGGTCCAATCTTTCGGATGCACGTGAAATTGTTTTGGAATAGTATAGTATGGCAGTCAATTTAATTAGTTAATTTAGCACAATTATAAATAACAACAATAATATAATATAATAAACAATAAAAACTTTTATTAACACATTTAGTCATACCTTCTGACCTGTCTGCTACTCCTCACTTAACCTCATCTGCATAGATTTTTCATAAAAATGTTTAATTGATAAACACCTCTAATAAATAGCATCCTTATCATTAAGATTACCATTATCTATTCTAGTTCACATGTTATCTTTTCTTCAAACCACACTATGTACAAGAATGATCCAGTCTACATACAGGAAGTACATGATATTTTTTAAGCACTGTGGTTCTTTGTACGGTAAGCCTGAATTAGAAATTACACATTGTTGCTTAGGTGATAGCATTCTGCTATTCACTCAGTAGATGTGAATCAGCATTACATTAGACCTCTTTTTTCTGAATATATATGTTGATTAATTTTTTATACTATGAACAGGAAAACTCTCACTTCAATTTTTTTACGTTGTGGTGAATTTGCATGATCTCATTCGTATATTTTCATATGATTTGTTTATACCCCACTGAGGGTTAGGTTTAGGGGTGGGCCTTCATGCTTTTTTCTAAAAATCTTACTTTTTTTTGTACAAATCAAATTTTAAAATGAAATTGCCATTCATGAAACAGTAAAACTTTCTTGTGAAATCAGGTCTCGTTTTTACAGCCCTGACATGTGTCCTTACCTTCTCTTCCTGAGTCAGCTCATCACTTAAGAACGTAACACGAAAATTGGTGCAGAACAACGTGCCAAAGACGCCACGCTGGGAGAGGTCATCTTGAGTGTATTTGAGAATGGGGTTGGCGCTACAGAACACCACTTCACCTAAGATGCAACAGATCAGCAAAGTCATGTCACATAAGCCCTGTTCAGACTGTCAGTCCAAATCCAATTTTTATGCATATCCAGTGATGTGGTGTCTTCACTTCTTTCACTGTGCGGAAGAAACGGAAAAAAAGAAGCTCATGCTGGCCTCTGTTCCTGTCGCTACTTCATTACTTAATTTCACAACAATGAAATAGTTTTTTGTATCCCACGTTCTCAGACATTTACATAAAACAACAACATAAAAAAAGACAACAAAATAAACAAAAATAAATATAAAAATGTCAATATAGAAACGTTTAAAAAAAAGATACATCAGATAAAACAATTAGTACGGTAAAAAACACACAAACAACAACAACAACAGACTGTTTAAAGTGTGTAGTGCAATTACAAATATAATTTATAGATGGAAAACATTTAGGAAGTGTTCAATAGTTGAACAGTCTTGTGGTACGAGAGTAAATTGTCCTGTATCTCCTACCCGGAGGGAGGTAGTGTGCCTATGCAGGGTGAGTGGGATATCTGAAATTTTTTGAAGTTCTGCTCAGACAACTGGACAAATAAATGTCCTCAACAAATGGTAATATCTGCCGATGATATTTTGTGCCATTTTGGTCAAATCGTTGCAGAGCCCTCTGTTCCTCTCTTGTACAACTACCGTACCAAGATGTGATGCAATATGTTAGTACACTCTCCACTGCACATTGATAAAAGTTCACAAGAAGTTTCTGAGGCAATATCCTCAGAAAATAAAGACATTGTTGTGCTTTTCCAATGACAGTGGAGGTGTGTGTAGTCCAAGAAAAATCCTCTGTAATGTTCACCCCCAAGAATTTAAAACAGGGGACTATCTCCACAGCCACTCCATTTATGAACACAGGACCAGCAGTCCAGCGCTGCAGCTACACATTGTCATATTCTAAAACACAACATTGCAAACCCCTCCATGTTGTTTTCTGGCATAGTCCTTTCAATGCAACATCATTGCGATGGAAACCAACGCAGATATTCCAGAAAATGAAAGAGAGCCATGGGACACACAAATCAGATCTGAACAGTTACGATACACAGTGTGGACAGTCAATCATTTAGATCTGATTTTAGTCGTATACACAAATAATCGGATTTGGACAGACAGTGTGAATGAACAAGGCTTTAGACACAATAATACAATGTCAGACATAAACACAATGCCAATTACAGTCTTGTTTTGTGGTGTGCAGCGCTTTGAAGAAATGCTGTATCTGCTAAATTTACACTAAATGAGATCTCTGGAAGTTACAGTCTGGATTAAAGAACAATTATAAATCTGAATTGAAAATTACACCCAGTGTACCACTGACACAAAAATGTATTTTAGATTAACTGACAATAATACAAAGAAAAACCTGAGATAGCAGAACATTATGTGAGGGATTTAATGTTTTACCTGGTAGCAAATCAGGATGCTTCTCCTTCTTTGGCAGGTCTTTCTCCAATTTTATTTCCTAGAGAAAACAGGAGCAATACAATTATAATATAACTGTAAACTTGATTGATTATCTAATAAAATATCTTACTAAATGACATTTTCACAGTTACCATATTGCAATACAATGCCAAACACACCAGGTCACATTTCAAACAGTGCCAGACTCTAAGTACGTGAATAAATCTACAGGACATCTGCTCTGTAGCAAAAACTAAAACTTCTGCATGCACAGTACAGTATAAGAATATAATAGTATTATAAGAATATAAGAATGAGAAACCTGCACTGTCATACATTACATTAAAGGGATAGTTTACCAAAAAAAAAAAACAACATTATCTCATCATTTGCATGCCCTCACATTGTTTCAAACCTGTATGGCCTCTTTATTATATTTAAAACACAAAAGGAGATATTTTGAAGAATGTTGGTAACCAAACAATTTTGGTGACCACTGACTTCCACTGCATGGACAAAATAAATAAATTAATAAATAAATAAATAAATAAACACAGTGACATTTCTAAAAATATCTTCTTTTATGTTCCACAGAAGAAGAAAAAAATCATACAGGTTTGGAATGACATGAGGGAGAGTAAATTTTACCTTTAACATAATGACTTTAATGTTATATATGAGTAATATAATATAATGAGAACTGAGTCAAAATTGAACAGCATCAGCACTGTACAGCAACATCAGTACACTAAGACTGTCAAGCCATAATAATTTGATCTCTAGCACCATGAATTTTAGCAGCAGCCTTGTGATATCCGCAAGGCATGCTTTGCAACTTTAAAATTTAAACGAGGTAAAATCCTTTGTTATTGGTTAGAAGATATAAATGTGGCTGCAGATAACTGCAAAATCAAAAAACTAATGCCAGTGTGTGAAAAATAAATTGTACAAGTTCAGTCGAAATAAAAAGGATAAATAAAGGAAAGGAAGCCATCAAACATCCTGCTACCACGAAGCCAGCTGAAAACCTCAATGGGTAAAACTTCACAAACAGTCCCAAGCATCTGGGACACTCCTTTTCCTAAAGACTTCCTCAGGGTGAAAATAGTCTCCTAAAATTTGCTTTTGAAACCTGAGATGGTAAATACACATGGTCTTGCCATTCATGCAAATGTTGCACAACAAAAATGGAATACAGTGGGTCTTCATTAATATCCAGCCAACAAAACGGGGGAGAACGCTGTGAGATCTGACCAAGCCCCAATTTCTGATCTTCAGAAAGAGAATTAGTTAAACTCTTCACATAAGACCAGGGGCCATATATATAAAGCCGCTCAGAGAGAAAATATAAACGTATCAAAATTCTAAGAATGGTGCAATTTTAGTCTTATTCCTAAACTTAAGAATAAATGTGATTAATTAATGTTCCTGTGTTAAGAGCAGCTCCTAAATTATTTAAGAGTGCTGGAGAGGTATCCTAACCTTTTTAGGAGTAACAAGATGGCAGCAGAGAGGAGGAAACCACACACTTTACGAAAAAGATATAATGTATTGGAGTTATATGATGACAGGAAGTTGATAAAACGATACAAGCTTGATAGTCAAGGTATTCATTTTGTAACTGACCCTAGTAAGAAATTGAATAACTTCTCCCATTATACAATTCAATGCTCTAACTGCAGAAATCAAAGTATTAATGACATTTTTTGACACCTGGACAAATGCAGCAGTGCACCAGTGATGACTTGGGCTCATCAGTCCACAGTGAGAAGAAAATAGCACTATTGTGGCACTAACCACACGAAACATACAGTAGTGGCCAAAAGTGAAGTCTGGAGAGGATATTTGTTTTTAATGACCCTATAAGTTCGATTAATCAATCAAAATATGAGGATTTTTTTATTTTATTTTTATGTTTTTAAATATTTTAAATATCAGGGAAGAACAAAACTCTAAACTGGTTCAAGGTATTTATCTAACTAAATTATTTGGAAAAAAGGCAAACTACAGCTAAAGGTTTTATTATACTATGTTAAATTTCATTGTATTTTTTTTTTTTTTTTTGCAGTGTCTGAAACTGTCATTCTGCCTAAAGCGACAACATTTACATATGGCAGATGCGTTTTATCAAAAGTGACTTCCATTGCATTCAAGGTACACATTTAATCAGTTCAGGTATTCCCTTGGATTTGAACCCATGACCTTGGCGTTGCTAGCACCACACTGTACAGCTTGAGCTACACAAAATCTTCTCATGTTGTGCTCCAAAGAAAAGAGAAAGTCATACAGGGTCCGAACAACATGAGTAAATAATGACAGTTTTTATTTTTGAGTGAACTATCCTAGTCTACTACACCTTTAATACTTAATTATTTTATAGTATTTAATGCTTTCATTTACTAATCTCTCTAATACAATGGATGAAAAACATTGATAAAATAAGGGGTTTACCTTTCTATTGTTTCAATATGCAGTAAAACAATTCTTACCATCATGCTTTCATTAATGAACAACAAGAACTCTATTGTCCCTCAAGACAAAACCCATGACATCGGTTATAAAAGGACGTCCTGCTCGCTCTCGCTCTCTCTCTCTCTCTCTCTCTCTCTCTCTCTCTCTCTCTCACACACACACAGAGCAACTTTCTGAAAACATAATCAAGAAAGGACTTCAAACACAATCACATGTCAGAGGCAAGTGAAGACACTCGTGAGTTGTGTCAATAAACATAAAATCGTTCAATAACATGGATAAGGATAACTATCTCTAGGTAGACTGGATTGTAAAGTTGAGGACTTTTTTTGGTAAACTTTTTAAAAAAGTCCATAGAACTCAATTTTAGCCGTCAGTGCGAAGGCATTTAACAGTTACAGAAATGTAACTGAATGAAAATGTGGTGTTGTTCGTTCAATGCATTTTCCCATGTGAACGAAACGTTCACAAAAATGAGATTTCCCTATTTGTCTAAACTACTAGAACAAGTCAACATTGTCAACTTCAGCATGGCACACTAACCCCGCCCAGTGCACGACTGTCCGCTCTTTCAACTCGTTTTAGTCAAAACCAGTGTCTCCGGCTTCTTTTGAAAACAACGTAGCCTAAGTGTATCACTACTTGAAAGCTTTCGCTTACCTCGGGTGTAACATAAGACACAAACGACGGTTTAGAAGACTTCGCTCCTCCGCTCCCCAAACTCAACATTGTGCCACGGTATCCCGCTTCCCGAGCAGTCAGGTGGAAATCCGGGACAGTGCGAACACAACTTTCCTCCCTCTCTCTTTGCACAAGCAAGCGCGGATTTCCTTTGGTTGGAAAACAAACCTGCTCTGACAGCAAACCGCGCCCATTCGACGGCATTGGCTGTTTATGGACAAACGGTCCATCTTATACTCTGGTCAAGAACAAGCCGCTTTTTGCTCATTGGATGAAGAGGCTGTCAATCTTCTGCGCTTCCTCGTTGCTGACCAAATAAGCAGTCGTATTTAAAGTGGCCTACGCCCTGAAGTTAGAGGTTTATGCTTCAACATCTATTTTGTTTTGTTTTTTTTGCTTTGTGTTTGCACATCTAGTGTTTTTTTAATCATTTTCACTCAATTCATCAGTGCTCAGACTAAAGTAGTTCTTCATTAGCATAATTAACAGGAAAGATAACCAAGCACCTGTGTGGCAATCTAGAAGTAATACACAAAAATGATCTAGAGTTGAATCCTTTAATCTGTGAGTAACATTCTGAAATATCAAAGCAAACAAAACCAATAAAGATAAACCAAACTAAAACTTCTGGTTGAATATGACTCTACATGTATTTCAGTTATATTTCATAGAATGTATAATAATTTCAGAAATGTTTTTATTATAAGCATTGTAGTAGTACCTTGACAGTGAATGACAAGCATCAAAGGTTAAGTCTACATCAATCTGCAGTTACAACACGGATATTTCACTTTTGTTCCTCCCATCAACAAACTCGAACCAGAAATCAAAATTAACAGCAAGCAACTACACATCTATAAACCAGTAAAACAAAATCCATAAAAACAAAACATAAAAAACAACATTCCTGTGCTTTAAAACCATACAGGCATTTGTTTTGAAGATCTATTGCAAGATTAGATACAGGCTTTTTAAATGATCATATATTAGAGATCATACACTTATATGATCACATTTACAGATACATTTAGGGTTTACAATAATATGAACACAAAACACAGGCAGACCTGGGTCAATTACAAGATCGATAGGAAAAACAATGAAGTCTTCGACCTTAAAACACTCCAAATGATCACCGTTTGAATACTTCCTTGTGTGAATAACTAATCTGAAATGGGCCTGTAACTCAAGATTCCTTAAATTTTACAATTGGTAGATACTTCTGGTATTTGGCCCAGGTCTGATTTCAACGGTTGGTGTCTTGAGAAATGTGAGAGCTACACCACAGAGGCACAGCTATCAGCAAACTTACAGCCTAACTTTGGGACAAGTGCAGCTTTACATCACTTGCAAGCATATAGAAGGAATGAGGTCCTAGAGAGGTGTCAAGGACATTAGTTAGCCAATGACAAATTTACAAATGGTTAAAAGCCAACCCAGCCTTCAGAATGCACTAGCAATGGAAAATACATGCTTGTATAAATCCACGTCCAGTCAAAGTTATCACATTCATCACAACAGGACGAACCCGTTGCATAAATCAACCATCTTATCTTTGATCTTGCGTTTTTAAGAGGAATGTCTCTAAACAAAATAAATTACGAAAACACCTAAACAATTTATTGCAATGCCAAGGAAGCCATTGTCAAAGTTACTTTACATGTGTAACTGGAAGGATAAGATGGACTTTAAAGAATCTGTTCCACATGGACATAAGTGCGCAGCTCAAACTTCTAGAAATGCCTAGCCTGAAACTCATAAGAGATCCAAATATGGGGAAAGATCACATCCAATGTGCTAAAAGGAGCATGAACTTAGGCTCAACTTCTCTAGATTGTGCGCATCTCCAATCTTTAAACCAAGACACCAGACTAAACAACTGAGATGGGATAGAGTCTGTGTCAAGGAAATAAAGCCTGGCATTTCCCTAAGTGGCCATAATCGGGTCTTTACCAGTTCTAAAAAATATATAATCGGCATGCACAGAGAGAGAGATCAACAGAAATAGCATTTTGTATACCAGGAATAAACAGAATTTGAAACAGGTGCAGGGTGAACAGGGCTAGTTGTACTGTAGTGCACTTCAGAACCCCTCGTAGTCCTTCTTGTCCTTCTTTCCTTCTGCTTCAAATCCATCCGTGCCATCGCTGTTATCGCGACGCCTCTTGCGGTTATTTCGTACGTTGAAGCGCGAGTTCATCTGGGGCAGGGGGTCCATACCCAGAACCTTGTGAATCTGACGGAACGCCAGAAGCCTCAAGGCAAACTGTTGGAGAAAGCGGCTGGTCAATACACAAACTGAAAAAAAATTATGTACCTCTCGATTAATACGAGACCATAACTGCATGCATAACTATACAATAATTGTCAAAATACATTAAAATATTTTTAAGTCGAGTCAATGCATGACAAAGATATTCTTCAAAGCAGTTACTGTGTACTCCACCTGAGCGCTTGACGTTATGTCCTCTCTCTGCTGCTCTTCCATGCTAGCCAGTGTATCTGTTGGATTCTTCTCACAGGGGTCTATCAATCCTGGAGCACCTGCATTACAAGGAAAGGCATACAAGCCAGAGAGCATGTTAAATTAAGCACCTGGATTCTCAAGTTGATTTTTTATGCAACAATATAACTAAGCTGTCAGTAAATTAATGCATCCCACATTTTCATTTTATGCAATGGAAAAAAAAACTGATTACATAAAACGACTTATTTTCTGACTATCAACATAAAAGCTACAGATATTATCAGAGGGCCCTCTTACCAGACAGCAGAATGCCTGAGGAAATACATTCAAAGACTCGTCGCAGAGCATCTCCTGGGCTCATTGGTCCAGAGGCACTGCTGATGGCCTTCTCCACCAGCAACTCCATAGCCTTGGAAAAGTCAACAATCATTTAATAGAATCCACAATATCAAACACTTGCTCATAAAATGGCACATTAAGCAGCAGTTTACTCATAAGAGGAAGAAAGGAGAATGATCAAATTAAGTAGGACTGAAAAGTAGCATTGTGCTTTTACAACATCTATAGCAGGGGTGGTGAACGTCAGTCCTGGAGAGCCAGTCCCACAGAGTTTTGCTCCAACCCTGATAAAAGTTCACCTGCCTGTAGTATTCTAGTAACCCTTCAGACCTCGATTAGCTTGTTCAGGTGTGTTTGATGAGGGATGAAGCAAAACTCTGCAGTACTGTGGCTCTATAGCAACAGTCTTAGGGATGCTAAATTACAAGTAACAAAGCTACACCAAGGACAGTATAAAGGAAGGAATGAAATTGGGGAGAAACAATCCCTTAAAATATTCAGAACTTAACATGGTGGTTGTAGGAAAGGCCTCATACTACATGGGATAGCTTTCCAAGCTTGTTTTTCAGTAACATATGAAATCGTGAGTAATGTAGACAGGAACAGATCTATGCATTGTGTTAATGCCAGCGAAACAGGAGTCAACAGCAACTTAGCATTGTGATATGCTGTGTCCATCACTGGAAAAACTACACCATTTTAAAAACACCTGCGGTCATGTTAAAGTGTGGTCACATTCGTCATTAAAATTCATATGAATCCACACAATTTTTTGCATGAGGGTTAAAGATTACCACCTGCAGATTTCGTAACTGGTTCAAGTTGGTCACACAGATTCACAGACCTGCTTGGTTTGAAAGGAACTCGTTTACTACACTATTGACAATAGAAAAAAAGACCTTCTACCTGCAAAATTTCACAAATATGACCACACTTTTAAGCATCTAATCCCCAACACTGTGTAACTACAGTGGGGAGAACAAGTATTTGATACACTGCCAAATTTGCAGGTTTTCCCACTTACAAAGCATGTAGGAGTCTGTAATTTTTATCATAGGTACTCTTTAACTGTGAGTGACGGAATCTAAAAGGAAAATCACATTGTATGATTTAAGTAATTAATTTGCATTTTATTGCATGACATAAGTATTTGATCACCTACCAACCAGTAAGAATTCCGGCTCTCACAGACCTGTTAGGTTTTCTTTAAGAAGCCCTCCTGTTCTCCACTCATTACCTGTATTAAAGGTGGGGTAGGCAGGATTTTTCTAAAAAAACTTTTCAAAATTGGTTTAAACTGTCTTTATATATCAATACATAATTAAAATGCAAGTACTCTGAAAAAAAAAAAAGATTATAAAAATCGAGTGACTGTAGACCTTTTAATCTGCAATAAACAGCTCATTATTTCCATCTGGGACGAAACAAATGATTGGCTTAGGCGACTGTCACTCTCTCTCGCAACCATGGCTACCACCCCTGTTTTTACCGGATCTGCCCACATGCGCGCACCCGTTTGATTTGAGTTCAAGGCACGGAAGTTACCTAGGTAAGAGCAAAATAATGGCAGAGAAAGATCATTCAAATTTCACATTACCGGCATATATGCAGTTAGCGAAGGCAAACAAGGCAAAAAAAGACAGTACTAGAAAAGGCAAATAACAAAGTTTTCGGATAAACAAAGAAATAAAACTCGAGTTAATATTGGCGTGGCTTTCCAGCAATGGCGAATACTGAGGGACCTCAAGGGGCTGAAAAGTGACTCCTTGATGGCTTTATTTCTGCTGGACAGGTAATCTTTCTTTTTTCATTTTGATTATACTTTGTTTTGTTTGTTTTCAAGAAGCATGTATCACAAGCACACGTAGCTGCCTAATATAGCTAACATAACATTACTTTGCATAACTACAATGTTTTACACTTAGCGAGCCCTAGTAGAGACGATAAATAAACAATAGGCCTAGCTCAAGTTGATAGCTCTCGTGTTGAATTGTGCAAAATTTAACTTTAGATAACAAAATGCATGTGTAACAGCTAGTTGTCTCCGGAGTGTAGTCCTCAGAGTCAACAATGCTTTCATCAATGAAACTCTTATATGCAAAACACCATATGTTTTAAATCTTACACGAAATTCATCTTCATCACAGTGTAACTGATGGAAATGGAAAAATGTGCATCAATGCAACCTGTTTTTAGCTTTGCCTTATAAATATAACTAGCTCGGTAGCGAATCAAAGACAATATATTTTAAACTTTACCAATATCGATATGTTAGCTTGAGTACTAAAATACATCTTATTTGTTTATATTCATAATGATAAAGTAAGATTTTTTTATTACATGTGATTCTGACATGATGTCAATACATGCACTGTGCTCCTTCCTCTCCACTCGTTTCAGGTAAATAATGCATCTTCCAGCTCAGCGGTCGGCGTCGCACGTTCATGTGTTTTGGGGGCGTGGCTTTGGAAGGAGCCCAGAAGGGAGGGGGTGGAGTGAATGGAAATAATGATCTGTCTTTAAAACAGTCGTGAGAGGTCTACAGACACTCGATTTTTATACTTTCTTTTTCAGAGTACTTAAATTTTAATTATGTATTGATATATAAATAAAGTTTAAACAAATTTAGAATTAGTTTTTATTTGTTGAAAAATCCTACCTACCCTGCCTTTAACTGCACCTGTTTGAACTGGTTACCACTGGTTCCACACACTCAATCAAACAGACTCCAACCTCTCCACAATGGCCAAGACCAGAGAGCTGTGTAAGGACATCAGGGATAAAATTGTAGACCTGCACAAGGCTGGGATGGGCTACAGGACAATAGGCAAGCAGCTTGGTGAGAAGGCAACAACTGTTGCCGCAATTATTAGAAAATGGAAGAAGTTCAAGATGACGGTTAATCTCCCTCGGTCTGGGGCACCATGCAAGATCTCACCTCGTGGGGCATCAATGATCATGAGGAAGGTGAGGGATCAGCCCAGAACTACACGGCAGGACCTGGTCAATGACCTGAAGAGAGCTGTGACCACAGTCTCAAAGAAAACCATTAGTAACACAATATGCCATCATGGATTAAAATCCTGCAGCACACGCAAGGTCCCCCTGCTCAAGCCAGCGCATGTCCAGGCCTGTCTGAAGTTTGCCAATGACATCTGGATGATCCAGAGGAGGAATGGGAGAAGGTCATGTGGTCTGAGACAAAAATAGAGCTTTATGGTCTAAACTCCACTCGCCGTGTTTGGAGGAAGAAGGATGAGTACAACCCCAAGAACACCATCCCAACCGTGAAGCATGGAGGTGCAAACATCATTCTTTGGGGATGCTTTTCTGCAAAGAGGACAGGACGACTGCACCGTATTGAGGGGAGGATGGATAGGGCCATGTATCGCGAGATCTTGGCCAACAACCTCCTTCCCTCAGTAAGAGCATTGAAGATGGGTCGTGGCTGGGTCTTCCAGCATGACAATGACCCGAAACACACAGCCAGGGCAACTAAGGAGTGGCTCCGTAAGAAGAATCACAAGGTCCTGGAGTGGCCAAGCCAGTCTCCAGACCTGAACCCAATAGAAAGTCTTTGGAGGGAGCTGAAAGTCCGGATTGCCCAGCGACAGCCCCGAAACCTGAAGGATCTGGAGAAGGTCTGTATGGAGGAGTGGGCCAAAATCCCTGCTGCAGTGTGTGCAAACCTGGTCAAGAACTACAGGAAATGTAATTGCAAACAAAGGTTTCTGTACCAAATATTAAGCTCTGCTTTTCTGATGTATCAAATACTTATATCATGCAATAAAATGCAAATTAATTACTTAAAAATCATACAATGTGATTTTCTAGATTTTTGTTTTAGATTCCGTCACCCACAGTTGAAGAGTACCTATGATAAAAATTACAGACTTCTACATGCTTTGTAAGTGGGGAAAACCTGCAAAATCGGCAGTGTATCTAATACTTGTTCTCACTACTGTATGTATGAACGGAGAAAAATGTGCAAATGGTCAATGGCCAGGTATTTCTGTCTTTACTTACCCAGCTAGGAAAGGCAGACCAGGTGGGTACTCGCTGACACAGGTCACGCAGTATTCGAATGACAATGACACATGACTGGAGCCCATTAGCCCTAGCCTTCAGTGCAGTGAAGTGAAGTCAAGATTAGTTAATGCACAGGAGTAAAGACATACAACATGGCAGAGTTCAGAGAGAGGTGCAACACTACTGTTCAAAATGGAAGCTTTTAACTGGTTTAAAAACAGCTGGACCAATTGACTTTTTTTTAAGCTGCCATTCCCAGCAGTATTTTACCTCACCATTAGTACAAGAGTTCAAAGTTTGCAAGATTCACTTGGAATGACTCCTTGGTAATCTTGTAAACCTTGACCTCAATTGTCAAATACTTCACAAACATATACTTTCATTTTACAAAAGATCAGTTTGCAAGAGTAGTTGCATAGGAACTGAAGCAGTCAAGGAAATCTGCTTTACTTTGCCTGTGTATTTGCGGAGATGGCAACAACACAGTAAACTAATCAGATATTCCTTTCCTCTCAATCCCTATTCCCAAGAAAAAAAATCATTAACAAAAATAAAGAAAAGAAGAAAAATAAATAAATCACAAAAAAACAAAAAAAAACAAATGCTCAACATGAAAGCTCTTATCGATGACACTTTATGCAAAGGTATTCTGCAGCCTTATGGAATCATTTTACATGCTAAGTATTTAATATAAGACTTATGAATAAATGACATGTATGCAAGGATGCTTAATTTGTTAGGATCAAATCAGCTCATATATACAAAAACAAAATGGAAAAGATATAGTATCAAT
The DNA here is from genome assembly GCF_964197995.2 of Scardinius erythrophthalmus. Lineage (NCBI taxonomy): Eukaryota > Metazoa > Chordata > Actinopteri > Cypriniformes > Leuciscidae > Scardinius > Scardinius erythrophthalmus. The sequence goes on from NC_138225.1 coordinate 28,454,203, forward strand.
CACCAAATTTTATACTGCATCCTTGTATCACTTTTTCCTCCCAAAAAAATCAACTTTGAGGTTTAAAATTTAAAAACAAAAGACTAAACAACTTAAATGAACAAATAAAAAGGAATACATCTCATAAGGCTACAAGAAGAAAGTAAAATGATGTTCCGAACCTGGAACCACTTAGCGTGGCGTAGGGCAGCCAGAGCGTCAAGGCATTTTTGCCTGTCCAAGACGTCCGCTGGGTCTTTCACCATACTCGAGGTTACATCTAAAAATGGATCGAATTGTCAAATGGTGGTAAGGAATGGGTGTTTGACCAGGTCAGAGAGACTGCCAAAGAACACATTGCCACACATACCAGTCTGTTCCTGATCATATATCTTTCAAAATGTAAAAACCTGTATATGTATTTCACATTTCACCCCATATGCAGAATCTTTCAGATCTTTTCAACAACATTATGGATCAGCCACACTTGCCATTGGGTGCACTTCTATTTAGTCTGTGATGTGGTGTTGAAAGAAACAGGATAGGGACAGATGAGTCCTGAATTAAAAGGCCTTTTTCAGGGATAGAAGCGGGTGAGAAAACACTAGAGAATGTGGCATAGCGATGTAGGATTTTAATTAGAATAGGAAATGCACTCATGATTTTTTTTTTTGGTACTTTGCATTTAGTTAGCATGACACCTATAATTACTAGCAATATAAATCTCTTGATAAAGATCATATCAGTTATGGCTCATCAAATCAATGCTCTGCAATCCACCATTTGAAATTGATGGGAATATGACAATGCATGAGTTTCAAATGCTAAAATATAGTGAACTAGCCTAAAAGTCGTCATACTGATACAATCCGTAATTGCTACTAATAGCAGATTCACACATTAAAACATCCATCTTATGTAATTTTATATCATATCACATAGGTTTACAAACATTAATTTGGAAAATTCTTCAAATTGTGCCATTTTGCCAACTACGTACCATCCTGTTTATTCCTTATAGTAGAAAAAACCTTTAGAATACATTACTTTGTTGTTTTTTTAATGCTAATAAAATCCAAAAATTGGTTGCTCTAGATTTCTAGTATCAGATGTGTTGCATATGTAGAATTTTAAACCACAAGTCCAATTTGAATATATTCGGGAAGTGTACAATTCCCTTATCTCTTGCCATCTTTAACCAGCTGACTTAACAGTTGAGGCTAAAGTTCTTTTTTGCTATGGGCAACAACAAATTGTGGATTCCAATGTCTACATAAGTAAAGTTTGAAGTATAATGTTATGAAAAATGCTTTGAGGATTCCATTGAAAAACAAAGCCACTGTACTGATCCAGAAACATTGGAAAGATAATGGGCTACAAATGGTACCCGATGTGTAAATCATGATGATGTAAAAAACAGGGGTATCAAGGGAGATGTGTAATGTTAACAGCTGATGAGTATTTGTAGCAACCCACTACAGTAACATGGCAATGGTAGGTGTGGCAAAGTGTTTGAAGGTATTCAGGAGGGGGACCTTGGTCAAAAATCCTTCCGGAGCTGGTAGACGTAGCCTCAGATGGGAGACAATTTGCTGAAAATGCAAGGAGGCTTTGGGCTGGACTTGAAAAGCTTTGTATACATGAAGGCAGCAATGCGTGCTGGCAAGAAAATATGAAGCTCCCAGCAAGAGGATTAGGACATCACTGCATGCATACCTGTCAAGATTGGGTTTGGAGAACCCCCATTTCTCAATTTATACCGAAGGCTGTAAAACCCCAGGTCCAACCAAAGATTCCTCTATCAAAGCCTTCTTCCCAAAAGCTGACTGATACTCCCCTAAGGAGCCAAACAGGAATGGTGGCATGGCCACAAAGCCTGCATTTAAGACTTTCAGCGACTTCTTACCAACTAATACTCTTCATTGTAAGGATATAAAAAAGACAAACGGGTTATTGGTGGTTAATCTACTACTTGGGGAAATGTGGCATTTTGTTAAATCGTACTTTTTTTTTCATCTAATGGAGGAATTAAAGTAACACCTGTTTGAAAGCCAAATTTCACCATTTATCAAGCTCTATATTTGGATTGCTTCTCTCAGGGGAGCACTTTCATTTTGGAACAGGGGACCTTAGAATGGTGAACATTTTCACCACCAGACGAAAATAAGATTTGTTTCCTGTGGGGACATGGTACACATTCCATTTCTATTCAGGAACTAAATCAGGAATTAAGTTTTGTTTGCACAGAATATTACCCCTGAACAAACTCTATGACCCCCTGAGAAAGAAAATGATTTTGCATAGGACACAATCCCCTTGAACACAGGAAACAAAAATGAATCTTACCCGGGACTAACTAGACTTACACAATGCAAACACTTATCATGCTTGTTTTGGGTAGAGCTTCAAGAGCACTGGAAAAGGTGTTACAAAGAGGACCCGGAGCACCACTGCCGGCATCGGAGATGGTTGGGTAAAACCTGGCAGTGTTGAACTCGGCTCTAAAGCAACTTGAAGCCACTTCAACTGGCTTCAATCCTGTTATAGTATGAACATTACAGGCTTCAAATGAAATAAAGTATAAATAAAGAGAAAGAGGCACTTTACCTCAATGGGTTAATTTTTAAAAGGAAAACTGTAGGTCACTTATGTACGGCCAAGCTCAAGCACATACCAGGTTTAATATTTACTACTTTCAAACCTATTTTTTTATTTTTTATTAAATGCTCCAAGTCCAAAAGGTGCAAACATAATTGTGCCAGTATTAACATCTACTTCCATCTCCACAGTGCCAACAGATGGGCTCTTTAGGTTGTCAAAATCAGCATAAAAATATTAATCTGATAGGTAGTCGGTTAATGTGAGCAACGTCTTTTCCAACCTCCATCCCGGGGGTTCTCCTCTCGGATGACGGGTGAGGTGAGGGTGATGGTCACTTGCATCTTGGACTCAGTGCAGGAGGTAAGGATAATGGCAGCCTCTTGAACGGAGCCTTTTACCTCGTATTTCTCCGGTGTTACGATCTGAGAAACACATGGGTTAGCAGTGTTGAAAAAGGTCACAACCATCCATTTAAGATTGGGCAAACCTTGACCCACAATAACAGGTGGTGCAGTTACTCTACATCCTGAAAGGGTTAGTTAGTTCATAATCTTAATTTGTGTTCCATAGATGAACAAAAGGCCTTACGGGTTTGGAACGCCATGAGGGTGAGTAATGACATTAAATTTTTGGGTGAACTGACCCTTTGAAGCATTTGAAATAAATATTGCAGGTAAAAATCTACTATTTTGCGGTTTACACTGCATTGAGCCAGTACCGTGAGCTGTTTAGGGAGATGTTCCACAATGCGTGTGAGCAGATTCTTGGTTGGCTTCTCAGAACAAAGGAGGACCAGGTTGACATGCGTGTCTCCTCGCAGAAGCAGCCCCTTGGCAAGAACACCCACTCGCATCACTCCTTTCAGCACCCTGCAATGCACAAGAGGTCATGTATAGCTTTGGCCTTGTTTTTCCTCTCTGCTTTGAGAATCATTAGAGCACTCTTCTCCCACCTGTCTTTGGGAGGCTCTTTCTTTTCTTTGTCCTCTTCGTTGCCCTTTACAGTTGTATCTTGGTCAGTAATGATGTCAGAGACAAGCTTAAGTGCTCGCTCAGTGATTGATACAATCTTCTGGATGGCCTGGAGCTCATCCTCAGATGGGTAAATAGCTGCATGTTTGGTCATCACATAACGATCATCCGAAGAATCAGGGCGACGTGGAGGCTGCAACAAAAACATGTTATAAACCAAATAAATTTGACATTTCAGTAATAGATATATGTTTGCAAAATCTGATGTTTCTCTCTTGAAAAAACAGAAACAACTAAATATGCAACAAAACTAAATTCACTACAAAACTGATATACTAGTAAAAAATTAAGCTGTTTAATGCAACTTATTTTAGTCAAGAACTTCCTAATTTTTGATAGGAAAGGGCCATTTGACCATATAGATTGTTTTCAACCAACCAATCTGTTTGTGCAACAAAAAAAAGAATCTCATTTATCAGTCCCTTAAAGAAATTTGTGGAAATCTGTGTAGACCTTTTTGCAGCCAACTACACTAATACAGTCACACGATCCTTCAGAAATCAATTCTAAAATGCTGATTTGGTTCTCCATAAACTACTTATTTTCCACAAATATTGAGCAGCAAAACCATTTATAAAATTGATAAGATTAAGAATACTTTTTTTTCTTGGATTCTGAGCAGAAAGTTAAAAATGGTTTAGTATTTCTCTGTAAAGTAGAACAATGTTAGCAATGTCACATAATATTCTTTGAAACCATTTTCTGTTGTCACCTCCCTCTCCTCGGTATACCATTAAAATTAAATTAATATCACACACAACTAATGGCTTAATTTAAGGACTACTAGTAGACTAGAACTTTAGTCAGGGGCAGCCCTTAACTTGATAACTTTTATTCAGCAAGGAGGCATCAAATTGAATTCCTTAAAAAAAAAAAAAAAAAAAAAAACTTGCACCTTGTAGGTACAATATATCTTGTGTATCTCAAACACAAGCCACATGTTTTGGCAAATCCAGCACATTTCATCTCCATAGCAGTTTTCAGGACTTACCACTGGTCCTTGTGGTTGAGGAATGGGCATCCCAGGCCTCACTCCAAGAAGACCAGGAGGTCCAGGTGGACCCTGTGGATAACCGCCATCAGGCATTCTGCGTCTTTCATCCCAGTGGTGCTCTTCCTCCATACGCCGCCAATACATGTCCTCTTCATAGCGTCTGAGGACAAACACTATATTTAGGACCTCTTAAAATTCTCAAATGTAGATACTGACATTGAGGGAGAAAAAGCGTCACACCTCATCTCCATCCTCCAGCGCTCCTCTTCTTCACGCCTTCTCCAATACTCTTCCTTTTGCATCTGCTTCCTCATCTTTTCCTCTTGGATCTTCCTGGCTCGGATGCTAGGTTTCACTTCCACCTGGAGATCTGGGTTCACCTTTTTCTACAATGGTAAAAAACAAAACAAATCAGCTACACTGAAATATCACAACCATTTAGAGTTTTTTGCATTAATCAAAAGAATCACTGCAAACTAATCCCACTAAATCACCCACTAACCTTATACTGCAGTCGATGTCTCCTTCCTTTCAAATGCATTTCCTTGGCATTTGGGTCATTAAAACTGCATTCACACAGTTTGCAGTGGAACCGGATAACCTTTCCTTCATCATTCCTTACCTAAAAAACAAAAACAACAACCTTTGTTTGCACTTGGCTACATGACTTAATTACTTTCATTTCCACATAGGAACTTTTCCTTATAATACCTCCTCTACATAGTCATGTCCGACGGGCTGAACATCGCTCTGCAGGGCTGCAAGTGCTGACTGAGGTGACAGAGGGTCAAGCGTTTCATTCTTTCCATCTGGTGGTGGTGCAGACACAGCGGACTGTGCAGTTTTAGCTGCCTCAATCTTGGATTCATCATTTTTAACAGCAGTGGTCTGTAATTTGTTTCCACCTGTTTTGGTCATGCAAAGAAAAGAAAATAATTAAATAAAAACACTTATTTACAAAATAAAAAATAAATGTAAAAAAAAAAAAAGTACCATAGGATCAGTCAAAGAACAAATAACATTTGTTCAAGACATACCAACAAAGTTGATCTTGGGTGTGTTGACCTTCTTGACAGTGGTGCTGTTGACCGAGACACTGTTGGGCACTGGACTCTTGCCCTGTGCAGCTGAAGCCATATTGTTGACCATGCTGCCAGATTTTAAGTAAGAGGCAGAAACAGAGGAAGCAGAGAGGTTGGATGATGTGCTTGTGGAGCTGTTGATGTTGGAGCTGGTAGTCTTATTAGGAGCTGCGGTACTGGAGGTAGAGGACTGGGAAACAACACTGGGCTCGGTGGATGGTATTGGCTTTCCTAGCTTGGTATGCAATTTCACAACCTATAGAAACAGAATGCAATTAGATATTAGGTGGATTTAATAAACATCCCACCCACATTTTTAAAGAATCCAGTGCTATGAAGATTTTTACTCATTACAACTTGGCATTACATAATCTAGTATGCTTGTACTAATGCATCATTATTCCCCTTCAAAAAACGTTGTTTTGTATATTGTAACTGACAGACTCCCTAAGAGATCCTCTACAACGGAGAGCCAGAATTATACGTGTTCTAAAAAAGAGCTGCCAAAAACAGGCTAAAGCAGATTATTATGTGCTGAAATCAGAAAGTGAGTCATGTACCTTCTGGTGTTTGGCTCCTCTGATGTGTGCGGCGTAGGCATCTGCCCCAGTACAGGACACATCACAGAGCTCACAGCGTAGCTGATTCTGTGTGCCGCGGGCGGAGCTTCCGCCTCCACTGCTGCTACTGCTGCTCTGCGATACTTTCAGCGCGGCTTCTTTCTTTTTGTGCTTCTGACCCTCCAGATGCTCCTTATAGGTCTGAAAAATAGGCGATAAGACATATACAGAAGGTGTCACAATCCATGCAAGTATCTGACCTTTTGTTATGAGTGGTGCGGTTTTCACCTACTACAAACACTGTAAATCTGCTTTGAAACAATCTGTATTGTATAAAGCGCTATATAAATAAAAGGGACTTGACTTAATCACATGAAAGATGCTCATTGTGTTTTCGGTGCACTATACGAGGACATGACCATATGAACTTCACCTCTAGAGCTGCTCAGAGTCAACTCTGAGCATTTCATTTAAAAACTTGAAGAAATAATTATAATGAAGCTGTTAAGGAATCACAATTTTTCCTTCATGTTTCCTTTTTTAAAGTACACCTCTACTGTGTAGTTTGACAAAAAAATAAACAATTAACTTCGCACACCTGCAAGTACTTATGATAATTTTCAAATCCCAATGCAATAAACTAGAAAGACAGTTTATGCTTTTGATGACTGAAAGAAAATGAATTAAATTTGTCAATAAATTTATGGAACAACATGGAACAACAAAGAATTAAGGAAAAAATTAAAACCAATTTAAGGCACCTACACATTTTACACATGAAACAAGCTCAAACAGCAAAAAAAAATCATTCATTAATTATAATAAAATACCTGTGGTCCAGCACAACTGATCTTGCAGACATCACAGTAGTGTATCTGTGGTGGTTTAGGGGGCTGTTTCGGTTTGAGTGTTTTGTTCTGGAAAGGAGTTTTCTTTGTAAAAGTGCTGCCGGTCCATGCGGCAGTGGCTGCTGCAGCGACGGCCGCCTGTTTCTGCTGCTGTTGCTGCTGTTGATAGTAGGAGGAAGCAGCCGAATACACTGCAGCTTCATAGCCAGAGTATGACGTTCCTGAATATACAAAGAGTAACAATTATTGGCAACAGCACAACTGGAGATTGATAGGATTGCAATGTAATTTTGAAATTTAAATCTATAAAACTAGATACGGTGGCTCAACTGGTAGCGCATGACACTAGCAATACCAAGTTCAAGGGTTTGGGGTTGATACAGTATTAAAACATACGGACGGGGTGTGGAGAGGGAAGCCTCGTCAATGAACGCTACTCAAAATTAGGCTGGAATCAAATTTAAGAGGAGTATAACTGGAGAGCAAGATGCATGAAAAATTACTTATGCTTATACTTTAGAGTGTACTAGAAAGGCATTTTACTTCATTCAGTTGGATTTTAATCAAGCATTTGGCTGAACTACTCATCCTTTAAAGGGGTCCTATTATGCCCTTTTACAAAGTCTTGATTTTGTTTTTGGGGTGTACTAGAATGTTTTCATGCTTGATTGTTGAAAAAAAAAAAAAAACATTATTTTTCACATTTTACATTATTACATTATCACAATTTACACATAGCTCCTCTCCATCTCCAGTCTGGACGAACGCGTCGTTTTTGATGAAGCCTTCGAAAAACGAAATGTGATTGGTTAGCTGGCCCAGTATGTTGTGATTGGCATCGCTTAGCGCGTGTTTGACTGAGCATAAAAAAAGATCTGCAAGGTTACAAAGCTCAAACAGCAACATTACACACTAACTAAAGTTGAAAAAGTGAAAGCATAATAGGACCTCTTTAAATGAATAGGGCTGTCACGATTCCTCGATTTAATTGGAAGTACTCGTTTAAAAAAAAAATCCTCAATTGCAATTTACCTGTGCTGATAATCTGACAAAATACCAGAAGTGGCACATTCTATGGATGAGAATCCATGAATCTAATTATTAGACTTTTCCAAGGCTGTACGATATATTAAAATAGTGCATAACAGCGATATATTGTGAACTCCTAGGCTGTTGAACCCTCAGCGCGTGTTTAAGTGCATACAAAGGCTGTGACTAAATTAAATTACATGCATGCAGGTCACACGAGTCTCAGAGTTCACAGTAAATGCTGCCCACATAAACTCAGTCTCTATAGTATTGGGTTTGTTTGGGTTTCCAATAACATACATTTGGTAAAAAAAATAAAAAATTATATTATATTATATATATATATAATATATATATAGTCTGATGAGCTTTGGGCTTTACTGTTGTCATTTACATTTGTGGAGATTGTCTCAAACTTCATCTCTGCATGCTGCAAGTTTGGATTGCTTATAAATTCATCTGAGAACGCAACGTGCGGCATCTCAGATTTGTAATGCAAATCATTTATAAACCTACGCCAAAACAGGATAATACGTCAATATCCTTTTAAGCCGATGTCCTTTATGTATTTTAGCAGTGTTGTTCAATAAAACCATACGTTTACTTGCTTTTGATACTTTATTTGAACCAATTATTATAGTTTCATTGTTGTTATATGCATTTTAAAGGCTACTGTTCACCTTAGATTAGGGGTGTAATGGTTCACAAAATTCACAGTTCGGTACAATACAGCAAAAAGAAATGCCAGAGAAATTTCCTTGATTTAAAAAAAATATATATATATTTATTAAAACTAACATCATACAGTGTGATCTTTTTTTACTTGAACAATGATGGAGCTATACTTGAACAACATCTGGGGTGTCTTAGCAGCTTTTTTCAGAAAGATGAGAATGTCCACCAAATGCTGCAGGGATAGTTTGTAGTGTGTGTGTTTCTCCTTGTTTTCGTCTAGTTCCACTTATTGACACACTGGGGTGACGTCAGTGTAAATGAGTTGACATGTTTGAAGTATTACCACTGATGTAGACTATTGTCAAGTAAAGGACTCCAGACTTTTGAAAATTTTAGACGGACAAGCAGAAAATTTAGGGGCACACCTGAAATCAACCTGCAGTGCAGTTATTCACATTTTCCACCATTTTGACTATTACTGACAAATACCTTGGTAATAAATAGACTTAACTTACAGAAATGACAATGGGTAGTTTTATTTTTAAGTTTACAAGGCTCCAGATTATGAATAAAAATGCTGCCCTCAAATGTTAATGTTGAAATAATTCAAAAGCACAACAAAAAAAATATTTATTTAATTTATATTTATATATTTCATCCTTCAAAGATTACACCATTTATAAAACTACATTTAAATATGATAATATTTCAGTTTTGGAGTGATGGAAAAATGTGTGACGTACTTGAAAACATTTTACTATTCCTGCCAAACTTCCATGGTTACAGTTAGTGTTACGACATTAAATCCATGGTGAATGTTGCTGATCTGTGGACTTAAAGCCTACAACTAGTTCATTCATGGCACAATGTTTCTCCTGGTTTCCATGTCAGCACTGTTTGATCTATTAGAGATCTACGGTTAATAACGGAGAAAGTTGAATGCTTCTCACTAGATCTAACAGCGAAGTTATCATTTCTGTGGCCAATTCAAATGCCTTCTTTACTGGATCACTTAGCACGGTGTAGTAACAGTGTTGCTTGATCAAGATCGGCTCAATTTGCACTAACATTGGTCCAAACTGATAAACGGTCCGTTAAGCACAAATGAGTCGCGCAGTTTCGTTCTGCTTTCATTATGTTTGCCATTATGTCACACCAGCGCAACTGCTAACAAAATATTGGTCCGCACCAGCAGGAAAAAAAAATAAAATAAAAAAAATGGTCCAACGAATCATTCTACTTGTTAATTTGTTTTTAGAATTGCCATTGTGTTTATAATTTGTAGTTTTGTTTTTGGATTTGTTATTGTTTTCATTATTGCGATTTGTTTTGCACCTCTCGGCCACCGTATCGTTCGGTTTGTAATGCGTACCGAACGGTTCAATATGAATACGTGTATCGTTACACCCCTACCGTAGGTCTATTTTTAATAAAAAAACAAAAACAAAACACTATCCAATTACTCATCAAAATAATCAACCGATTACTCTATCACCAAAATAGTTGTTGGTGACAATCCTAAATGAGAAATTGGGTGTCTCCAGGGCTCAGTGTACATTTCATTATATCAGATCAACAACAACCCACAAATGCCTTTGAATTGAAGCATGATATTCTTACCAGAGTATGTGACTGCATTGGTGCTGTAGGTGGGACTCTGAGAATATGATGGGACTACAGAGGCAGCTGCAGCCGGCTGTACGGCAGAGGACACTGGGTAAATGGAGAAGGTTGAGGTGGCAGGGCTGGGGGTGGCTGGCTTTATAGTTGTAACCTGACGCGTTTGCTGGGTCTGGGTGTAAGGAGTGGCGCCTTGGCTGTATCCAGTTTTGGGTGCTAGAGGGAGGAGTAAAACAAAGTTGTAAAGGATATTTTCCAATACAGATCATTTAAAGGGTGACCTGAATAAGACTGATTTCATTCTGTGCCCTCAGATAGCATTGGAAAAATAATTATAAAATAAATTCAATGTTAAAGCTTTTATGGAACACGAAGGCTTTTCACATTTGGAAATAAACTGATAGGAGAGAATTTACAAAGATAAAAACAGAACTATGAAAATATTTCTTTCCATTTAAACGCCAAGATGTGTCCAGCGTACCGGTCTGATAGTAGGATTCGGCCACAGTCTGTTGTGGCTGGGCTGCTGCAGCAGCCACAGCCGGTGTAGCCACAGGTTGCTGGTAGTATTGTTTACTGTCATATGCTACAGCCGGAGCTGTGGAACGCACATATGAATAGGAGTCCTGCAACAGTAAAGGGACATGGACAAGTGTTTTTAAAAGTTATGCTCCACAAGGCTGCATTTATTTAATCAAATACAGTAAACTCATTTTAATTTAAATGACTTTATTTTAATTATATATATATTTTAAATTGTATTTTATTCCCGTTATGACACAGCTGAATTTTCAGCAGCCATTACTCCAGTCTTCAGTGTCAACAGTTGTGCTGCTGAATATTTTTTTGAAAACAGTGATACTTTCAAGATTCTTTGATGAATAGAATGTTCAAAAGAGCTATTTTTCAAAATGGAAATCTTTTGTAACATTGAAAGTGTCTTTACTGTCAATTTTGATCAATTTAATGCATCCTTTCCAGGATAAAACCAATAACAGATTTTATTTTTAATCTTGCTGACAAACTTTTGAACAGTAATGTACTAAAGTAGAACTAAAAGTAAAAAGCAAATTTGCTCCTTTCTTTTACCTGGTAGTTTTGTGAGGTGACAGGAGGTGGTGGTGGGGGTACCTCCTGCTGTCTCTGCGCATACCCATAATCCGTGGCAGCGTGGGCTGGCTGGTATCCTGCATAAGCAGCAGCAGTAGCCGCAGCTGCTACAGCGACTGGTGCAGGCCTAGCAACAGCAACCGTGGCGGCTGTAGGGGCGTATGCTGCCGCTACAGTGTGCGCCGCCACCGGTGCTTGATGCACAGTATAGCTGGCCACTGTAGTGGGATGGGTGTATGCTACCCCAGCGGCCGGCTGCTGACTGCAGAGAAGAGGACCAGAGTCTTAGATGACAACACTGACAGCTTATAGTCTGCCAACTTACCAACGTCTGTGCTAAACTAAAGCATGTGCAATTATTTAATATTAAATTAACAATTGCAATTAATATCTAGAAAACATAAGGGTAGCTGACAAAATACATTTGGGAAGTTGACATGAGATCTAAAATGCAAGGATTAATTATTTTACTTTATTTAAATGAAAAGAAAAACTTTAGAATTCTGAAGATATGATATTTTGAGATATTCACGTTAGCATGCAACTTGCTCCATAACATTTTCCCCCAGTTTCACAGAGAAGGCTTAAGTCTGGTCCTAGAGTAAAAAGCATTATTTGAGCGGTCTTAACTGAAAGCAACATGTCTGAAAAATTTTACATATCGTAAAATATGTCAGTACAATTGTTTTTTCTCAAGATGCACACCAGTAATGTTCTTTTTTCTAAGACACTTTTATAAAAGCTACTTAAATGCCCTAATTGAACTAAGGCCTGTCTGTGAAACCAGGCCATTATATTGGAGATTAATTTATAATAGCCTTTTCTGATAGCTGGACTTAATGCACCAAATCCATTGGCTTGACAGAAGATGCATGTAGAAGATCAAATCAGTGGATTAAATGATTTAGTGCAGCATTTTCTTGATAAAAAGGCAGACAAAATGTCATCCGAATACTAATTCTCTCTTGCTCTAATCGTCAATCGGTCTAAAAGCTGAAATCACACATCTCGAGCTATAACACACCATACACCAAAGGCATCTAAAATCTAGGCATCTAGAAGAGCTAAATTAATCAACTTGAACCACTATCCACCCAAGTATAAACTGCAACTATTTCCAAAATGTCAAGCCATCAAGCTCAATATAATAGCAAACACTAAGGCCTTGGAAAACTGGTCAGAAATATGATCCAGCTTATGAGAAATAATCAACACATGGAGCAGTGACAAAACACCTAAACAGGAATAGTATAATTACTCTTAAAAACAAGTAACTGAAAAATAAAAACTCAACCTAGGCCTACTAAACCCTTTAAAAAGTGGATCAGGACAGGAGTGACATTCAAAGGGTCCTTGAGGCGCAAGACATCGCCCTTCGGAAGCACACACACAACATTTATAATTTATTCGGTTAGATTTTAAATTTTAGTTTAACGACGATAAAGTGTCAAATCAGTTTTTGTAATAGCGTGGCGCGACCACATAAAATTGCCTGTCTGTCTTAAACACTTATGTGTATAGAAAAGCGCTGAGCTGTACGCGCATGCGCAGAGCTGCTCTAGTGCAGAGCTAGAGGAGAGATGACTGACAGCTGCAGTCTACTTCATTTTGGCTGCTCGGAGTAAACTCGGTTTATCTAAACAAGTGAATATCAGAATGAGTTCACAACAGTGTTAATATCCAAGAAACGTCGCGTGTTGCAGATAAACTCAAAGATAGGAGTCGTGTCTGTTCATGGTGCAAACTAGTCTGAAGGGATTAACGTAAACAAATAGTTATTTACTGAACCTCGGCCAAAAGTTTCAAACCAAAAATGTTACATTTATAACTAAAATGTACAGATATTATAAAACCTGTTTATTTTAAACTATGATCACCGGTTTAAATTTGTGCACCTGCTGGTCACAACACCGAATGTTAATATAAAAAAAATGCTTTAAATTATACAGCGGTATTATAACCTCTTATTTGTAGTTTGTCCAGTAATTACATTTTCCCTATAATGCTCCCCAGAATAAAACATTTAAACGCCTCTCCCTATAAAAATAAAAGACAAATATCACACTATCAAAAACATGGGTATGTAAAATGCGTGTGAGAATGCATTATTTTCTCTCCAGTCGTTTATCTCGAGGCATAAAGCATAGCCAATCGCCTCCCTCCCCTACCCCCACCTCCACCCAAATCCAGCAACAAAGGCAGCGGGGACAAATCCCACCATTACTGTACCATCACCACAATCCCCATTAAACATCGTGGACCTTACCTGTACTGGGCCGCCGCACCGTGGGTAAATCCAAAGTAGTTGCCGGTGGCCATTTTGGCATCTTCACCAAGCCGGCTGGGCACTGAAAAAGAGACAGATTCAAGGAGGGTAAGCGACTGTGTGAAATGGCAACCATGATGAAGAGCCGTATCATGCGGAGGAAGAAAACACGCAGGAAACTACGACGACAGAAAGCCGACGATCCCCGCACAACCGTAACATGATCCCAAACACATCCTCTCCCTTTTTGAAACGCGCACTGATATCTCAATGTGCTTTTAAAAACCCAATTTTACTCACCATAGGTGAAGGAGACTACTGGACATATGGGAATCATTGGTTTCCTATTCTCTAACGAACTCTGACTCGTAACCCTGCCTTTTTATATGAGAAGGTCGTACCAGGATATGGCGCTTACCGCTCATGCGCGTTGGGTCTTGCGATAGATGGGAAGTGTAGTTTTTCTTAAATCCAGTTTCAAGGTCGTTGACTACAATTTGTTATTCTGCCTTCACGTGCAAGCGGAAGTTTCCTACTTCCCACTTCTGAAGTCGTGAATCGTGATTACAAATTTTGACTTGAGAGGACGCAAACTAGTATTTACGATAATTCCGAGCACGTAAATGGCATTAAACAAAACATCTATATTATTTTGATTCGGAAGTGATAGGAAGCAAACGAAACGAAAATTGGGCCATTCTACAGAATTGGAGCAAACTGCTGTCCCACAACCAAAAAACACATTTAAAAAGCATTTAAGTATTCAAATCTTAGATGTTTACTAAGATCCTTTTATTATCTATTGAATCCCATAATTGATATAAATATAAATTGATATAAATTGGTAGGTGGCTGTCCCGAACCCTAACCCCTAAATTTCAACTTGTGAAAATGATATTGAAATGTTTATTTTTTTATTTTTTCCATTGTTGTGTTTAAAAATATCTTTTTTGATTTCTTTTAAAAAGTCAAGTAAAAATAATAATAATAATAATAATATTTTATTTTTAAATCATGAAACTTTAAGTAAAAAAAAATGTGTCCCGCATTTTCATGTCACTACCAAAACAGTGTGTGTTTTAGTACATTGGCTGAGACTGATTTTAACCACACCCCTACGTTTTTGATCAGGAAATAGTCTCTCATAGCCTCTCTTTCGTTGTAGATAGGTACCATCATTTTGAGGGAAATGTGTTAAAAGTCTGAAAATCTGTGTGTAACTTTAAGGAACATCACTACCAAACACCTTTTTGCAATTAAGCAAACTTTTTTGGATGTTATTCCATAAAATGTAATTTTCATGTGTGTACAACTGTTCAGAACTGTGCTAGTTAACTGCTGATTAGCATCTTTGAGCTATGCTCAAAATCTAAAATTGTCGCTACCGAAACAGTCATGACCGAAACATGTCATCATTGTTTTGGTAGTGACAAAAAGGAACACATAATCATTTATTTGGCGGAAATAAACAAAATTTTAGTACAGTTTAGTACAGTACATTAGTATATGTTTTAGTAGTGTTTTAGTATGTGAGTTAAAATTCTGTAATGTGATGTGGTCGCTACCAAAACATTACCGAAAATGTGCCATTACGACCGAAACATGGATGTTTTGTCAAAAATAAACTATATTGAATTATCAACTAAGATATATATATATATATATATATATATATATATATATATATATATATATATATATATATATATATATATATATATATATGTTTGGTTCAATGTATATTCAAACTAATGAATCCTTAACTTTGAAATCAGTATGATTAACTTAATGCCTTTTACATAGAAAGATTGAAATCAAAATACAACAAATCTTATAAATTACACTTGAAATATTGTTAAAATTGTAATTGTTATTGATTTACCTGTGAAAACTTTTTTTTTAAATAGCAAAAAAAATATTTACAAGGTAGATGTAAACAAAATATTAATAGGTCAATATAGGCCTTCTTATGAAATTTATTATTGTGTTTCGGTAATGACCAATTTGGGGAGAGGAAAAATATTCCAAAACTTTCTGAAATTACAATATGATAATTAACTGCACAATTACTAGAAACGTGTACCTTGGATATTATACAATTAGAAAACATACAAAATTTGGGGAAAAAGACGTTTCCAACTCTGAACTTTGAACAAATTCTGTAGAATGGCCCATATAGGCCTACGAAACAAACTTAAACACTAAATATGCTGAGTTTATTCAAATTAATTTGCCATAATGTATTCATTTTAGATCAATTAAAATTTGAATGTACACCATATTATCACTGTTATTTTGTTGTTTGATTCCTCTTAATGTCTCTGTTCTTTTGAATCTGTTCACTATAAAACATGTTTATTTGTTTCAGCATTACATTGGTATTTTGTGTTATTGTTATGAGTGAGTGATTAACTCAACCAATTATTTAAAAAAAATACTGAGCTGATAAAATATGAAAATTGCTCCCTCTGTAGACAGAATACGAAGGTAGCCAACAAAAAGGCTTGTTTTGCATGCATGTCAACAAACTCTGGAAAGAGTGTTTAAAGCATGAAACAGAAGTTGTGATAGTGTTTTCTTTCCTATTGTGATGTATATCCAAGTGAAATGGCTTAAACAAGAAAAAAAAATTGGGTGGCACTTGATTTTGTCCATTAGGAATTGATTAGATGGTTGTTGTTTGCTATTGCTGTGATCTCATGTGAGTGACAGGTTGTCCCGCCCTCACGCCAGTGAACACACCATCAGAGAAGAGATACTGCGTTCAGGAAAAGTCCCTTTCATGCAAGCCATTTCACTCTCCGGCCATCTTTGAAATGCCTTTCAGGGAGTTCAGTCATGCAAGTAAAGCTTCTCTTTGAATGGAGAAATATCAAATTCTCCAAAGCTGTTCACCAAGCTTACGATTAAATTTCATATTTGAAATCTGACAACAACAATATCATAAATCTGATTTCATTCAAATAGCGTTAAAAAGCTTATTTTTAAGGCTGGAGCAGCTAATGCGCATGTTCAGTCCTAAGCGCGCATCTGTTTTTATAGCATCCGGAACTTCTGACAGCAGCTGCAGTGACGCGATGACTTTATCAATTGGCGATTGGCTCTTTTATTTAAAAGGCGGGACTTATTCCGTCAAATTGTTGCACTTTCTCCCATTCAAAGGCTGTGTCCATTTTCGAGGCCGCTGGTCCAATGTGGCTACAGTGTAATGTATAAATTCGTTTTTAATTGATAATTAAATTGTACATACTTTCCATGACAGGGTTCAAGATAAATAATTTAATCTTACTACTGTAGCTGCCATTTTGCTAGGTTTTAAATAATTAAACAGCAAGCACAAACTATGCAAAAGCGGCAGCACTTTCCGGCACACCCAGTGTCCGAATTCACTCACTTGTTTTCATTCACTCTCTCAAGAGAACTTTATTAGTGGACTAATGTAGAGAATAGTGAATGAGGGTATGGGGGCGATTTCGGACACTCAAACCTTCGGACATTCAAATGGCTCCTCCAAATGCATCCTTCCTTCGTTAGGGCATAACAGATGGATCCTTCACGGCCTTGCCAGAATTCAATGCGCGCTAGTGACGAGAGGATGTTTTGAGAGAAAATGCCGAATTACACTTTTAAATATAAGTATTGGGTTTCAACTTACTCAAATATCTAATGATACAAATGTAAATAAAAAAAAATTAAAAAACAAGAACAATACTCTCTAGGCTAGACTGTCCCATTCCACAATGCTCGGTCCGACCTTCGTAGCCTTCGAAAGATGCAGCCTCTGAATTGGGGCACGGCTATAAAGTCTTTAGTTCAGGGCAGGCCATGTCGTAATTGCATTTTTACAAGAAGACAACACGTGACATTCTACTGTTCATGGCCTCAGACTCCTAATTATGCGTTTCTATGGCAACATCAAAGCCAATATGAAACTGCAGCAGTCAGGATATGCAGCAGTCATTCCCAGTTTACAAGTTGTAATTACGAGTTCTACGAGGACGTGAGCGCTTTTTACAATCTCATAATTATGACATGGTGTGAATGCATCTAGATGTCATTGCAAGCTGAAGGGGAAGATTACAAGGGCACGTGAATAAAAAAAAATGCACAGACAAATCATTTATAATAAATACTTATATCCATAAATATAATAATAATAAAAAAAGATTTAATGGTGACTTTAAGCATTGAAAGTGTATCCCCACACATAACATAAGAGTTATAAAACCCAGATTTGTTATTTTCCCACCATAATCCAACTTCTGGGTATGACTTAACAGCCGAACAATCATAGCAAAATAAATTATGAGTTTCATCAACAGCATTACTTTAAAACTCTCTCGCCTTCTTGTGAGAGACATTGACAAACGTCCAAGTGTGGTGAGAAATCGACCCCCCCCCCCCCCCAGGAATCGGGTCTCCTTTAGGATGCCCGAGTGATCCCATTGGTTCAACTGACTTTTGATGGTCTTTTATAGCAAAATAATAGTAGGCTATTTTTAGCACCTGATTACAATTCCTGCAGATTTACAATTAGACTATGATCTATATTGTTTGAAACGCGTTACCATGACCATTAATGTCTTTTAAATTACATGGTTTATATACAACAGAAGCTATAGGCTGTGAAATTAAGCATTTCTCGTTCTTACTGTTTTTTAGTTAGCTTATGTACTAGTCTATCATAGCATACCCGATTAGTCTGCTAGCTTAGCTTATATTAGGTATGTTTTTTGCTTCCAATTTAGTTCCCAATTACATGTTTCAAATGAATGATATTTGTGTGAAAAAGCATTATATATTTATTTAAAAAAATTATTATAGGCTAGTATTATTATATACTATACCACAACATTACAATTGTTGTGTAAAATTAATATTAAATTACTTAGTATTACATAGTACGTTCCAACAATCCTTATAAATCCTTATTCCAATATCCTATATAAATTGTTAGGCATGGTTCTTTTCTAGTTTGTTTTATTGTACAATACACAGGCATTCGTTTTATATTTCAAGCACGTTGTTTGTGCACTTAATGTAGCCTAATAAACATCATACAATAGTTAAATAGGTAATGATTAGGCTAGTCGAGACACCGTGACAACAACTTTTTTTCAGGCATACCGCCTGGGTCCTCAAGGAGACCCAATTCCTGGGGCGGGGGGGAGGACTCGATTTCTCATGACACCGGTCTGAAAGATCAATGAGAACTACATTTCCCACAATGCCCTCTAAGACGTTATTAGCCTTTTGGTTGGTTCTCGATTCCTCGACTTCCCGCCGCTAAGCGTGACTGACTGTTACAACCCACTGCACTACGTAAACGTAAGTCCTATTCAATTAATATAAAAGCGAATAGTAAACCGTCACTTTTAGATATGCACTTGATAAATGAACGCACAAACATGGACAATTATATAAAGACCAATCATACAAAAACGGAATGTGTCATTCAGGGCCTATTTTTCCACCTTAGATTTGGGATGCAAGGCCCTTGATCAGCCCCGCTATACTCGCCGGTGTTTGAACTACAGCAGTTAACGTAGTCTTGTTTGAACAAACCCAATAAATCAATTTGATGTCGTCCGTCCCCGTATGTGAAAGCAAATCGCTGAAGCGAAGGCATTATTGATCGGGGAAGCCTCAACTCTTGCTTCATCTTGGATCACCAAGATGACAATCCTCTCGTAATTACGCTGCGATCGGCGAAACGGAAGGGATGCGCAGCTCTAGTTCTGACAGCTTTTAAAAATCTATGCAAAATTCAAGTAACGTTAGGCTAGATTAAGAAACATTGAAAATCGTGTCTCTATGGCGCATGTTAGAGCTAGGAAATGTGTGTTGCATGTGGTTTTAGAATGTTTACTTAAGTACTTTTTAAGAACCAATATTGGTCGACTCGTTAAAATAAACCTCATATTCCCATAGTAATAATGCAAACCCTGGGAATATCAGTGAATCTTATGATTGGATTCCAGGTCAGAGAAGGTCTCGAAATTCAATAAAATCTTTAAAAATCTCATGAAACTGTTTACAGTGCCTGCCCTCAGATTTCACCCATTACAATATGATTATTAATAGTTAGTAGTTGAACCATTACTATTAATAAGTAAACATTTTAAATAATTTGGTGTCAGATAAGTTATTAGTTTGTTCTGAGTAATCACTTGTGATTTATTTTTTGCATAGAAGCAACATTGTGTAACACTTGTGCAGTGATGACAAATTATATAGATATATGGCATTTGTTGTTATTTCATGATTTTTGTATTATTTTAATGAACCTTTTTTCTAGCATTTCTTTACTTTACGTTTAAGTTAAATTTTGGTTGGAAGGTAATTAGAAGATAATTCCTTTAAGTTCTGTAATGTTAATATAGCAGGTAGTATAAAGCACATGTTTTCACACCACGGGCCCATTTGGTGAATAGAGATTATATATATTATAAAACAGGGTTTCTCACACCTTTGACTAATGAATTTACACAGATTCTTTAAATGTTTGTGACTGTTGGATAAGGATATACAAAATAATTATTTTGTTGAGATTGCTTTTCATTAAAGCTGATTATGCCTTGGAACATGTATATTGACAACAGAAATGTCTGTGGTTTTTAAGATGATTGTAAGGTTCTTTAAGTGGCCATATGGGGGCAGTGTTGAATAATGTTTACATAAAAATGATTCTTGTTTGTGTTCAGCAGCATGCCTAAGACTAAAGAAGTGCTGTCTTCCTCTTCTGGCAGTGATTCAGACAGTGATACAGAAACAAAGGTATGAACATGGATTTACACGAATGCATCACAATTAATGTAGCCTTTGCAGTTGGAAACCATATATAGTCATTTTTAGTTCTGATTTAGTTCTTAAATGTGTGTCCTTATTTTCACCAAAGGCCAAAAGAAAGAAGGCCAGCGCTCCTGAGAAGCCTGCAAAAAAGCAGAAAAGCGGAGAGACCTCCAAACCGAGCGGCTCTGCTAAGAGTGACAGAAACAGTGATGATAACATGTTCCAGGTTGAGATTTTTTATTATTATTATTTTATTAATATACTTGATCTCACTTATTACAAAACTACTTTGCAAGTATGGGTGTAAATCGTCACTGGTCTCATGATTGAATTTGATTATAATGATCAAGTCAATGATTCGATTCAATATCACGTTGTGTCAATATTGCAAGTAAATAAATACATGGGCATGTAATACTGATTTGACTTGAATTATCTTACTCCCGGTTAGCAATAGTGTAATACAATATAGAAATCTGTGCTAGCAAAAATATATATATTTTTACAAACAATTTATGTATTCTTGATCTGAAATGCAGACTTACTTTTTCTATGGACTAGTCAGCTAACATATTTAACTCTGGCATATCGTCTATTTTTAGTTTCTTTGTGTCTCTTATCAATTCTTTGTTGTTCCAGTTTATTTAAGGGCAAAAACTCCTACAGTATACACATAAAGGTTGAATATAGAGTATGCATAAAGGTTCTGAAGTAATTTTGCATTGGAACCAGCATTTTATACTGTTTTGATGTTCTTCAAATTCTTCAGTGTTTGACTGTAAGCAGTGTTATTGATCAATGATAAATCTGAAATGTACTGTTCTTCAAATTAATTGTCATTTGTGGCTCATTCATGTTCTGATACGTGTCAGATTGGGAAGCTGAGATACGTCAGCGTCAGGGATTTCAAAGGCAAGGTTTTGATTGACGTTCGAGAGTACTGGATGGACCAAGCTGGTGAAATGAAGCCTGGAAAAAAAGGTAACTATGCAGGCATATATATATATATATATATATATATATACATACACTGAACAAAATTATTAATGCAACACTTTTGTTTTTGCCCCCATTTTTCATGAGCTGAACTCAAAAATCAAAGACTTTTTCTATGTACTGTACTGTGCAAAAGTCTTAGGCATGTTAATAACCCCCCCCCCCCCAACTATTTCCAAACATTCTTTTTGCCATTAATTGTAATAATCCATTGAGATTTGTGTATGCACAAGGAGTCTGACAACAGCCAGGATGATCTGATCTCACCATCATCGAGTCCGTCTGTGATTACATGAAGAAACAGAAAAAACTCACACAGACTAAATCCAGAAGAACTGCGGGAATGTCTCCAAGATGCTTGAAGAAACCTTCCTGCAAAGCTACAGTACTGTGAAAAGTACTGGCACTTGTGTTAAAATGCTGTAAAGTGAGAATGCTTTTAAAAATAAAATCACACATTGAATTAATTTATGATTTAACTTCTATTAACTAATTCAAATCAATATATGGTGTACGACCCTTTGCATTTAAAACGGCTTTTGTCCAGGTACACTTGCGCATAGTTTTTCAGGTAGCTTTGCAGGAAGGTTTCTTCAAGCATCTTGTCAGCATCAAGCATCAGTCTCAGTTTTTTCTGTTTCTTTATGTAATCACAGACGGACTTGATGATGGTGAGATCAGATCATACTGGCTGTTGTCAGACTCCTTGTGCATACACAAATCTCACTGGATTATTACAATTAATGGCAAAAAGAATGTTTGGAAATGTAAACTGATATTCCCTACTGACACACTACAGCAAAAGATATAAATAACTGACTTAAAACCATTTTTTTTGGGGGGGGGGGATTAACATGCCTAAGACTTTTGCACAGTACTGTACAAAAAACACCTTATATTTTATATATATATATATATATATATATATATATATATATATATATATATATATATATTTTTTTTTTTTTTATATTGTATATATATATGTGTGTATGTGTATATATGTGTGTGTGTGTGTGTGTATATATTATCAGGTGTGCAGAATTATTAGGCACGTTTTCTTTTACAGATAAAATAAGCAAGAAAAAGATTTTACTCAGACTTAAAAGTAAAAAATTATTATATCTCCATAAGAAGAATGCAATACTACAGATTGCAGTTAAGGCATGACCATTGGAAAGTGAAATGTTCATTGGGTCAGCAGTAGGGTGGTCCTTATCAAGTCCAATTTTTTTTTTTTTTTTTCAGTTCTTAAACTGTTCCTTTTAACTTCAAAATTAGAAATATGCCAAAATGTTGACAAAAAAAAATGATATTTAGAGGTAGCTCAATCATGTGGAAGATTGCCTGGGTTAAGCTGTGCGGCGTTATTGTGATATGCAAGTAATATTAAAAGTTGTTGCAAATTAACTACATTTTATTGAAATCAGAGCAACACTGACGTAACAACAATGACAACAATCTCAAAAAGTGCAAAAAGTTTTCAACAATCCCTCATTTCTGATGCTCAGCAGCCAGTGTTGACTTTTTGCAGTCTGGATAGATCCGTCGGTGATCTTCCACCACATGAAGGAGAAACTGCAATTGTTCTTCAGAGTGTGTGAGATAGCCATTGTATTCTTGAATCAGAGCCACTCCTCTCTCGGCGTGATCATTGACTACTTTCATTGCATGGTTGCCTGCGCCTCCTGATAATCTGCTTGATTCGGCCAAAGTTTCGGGTCAATTTCAAGGAATGTAATGTAATTTTTTAAACCAAAAAATTTGCTCTAAACCCAAACAATAACCAAGGTGATCATCAATAGAAATATGTATTGATTCCACCAGGAAAGGTAAATCTGCTAAACCGGGTCATGGATGGATTAATTTGGATTTAGTTTCTACAATAAGTAAACTGAGATATGTATGTAAAATACATATTTAGGAATATATGGTGCATTAGATGCTTTTATGGAGATTTTTTTGGAATTTTGGTGGCGCTGGAGACTAAAGGGTTCTTGATGGTTTCACACTTAATTCTTCACCTTAATTCTTCATTCTTTTGCAGTTAACATGTGTCTTATCTTCTCCACCTGTATTTGTCTAACCCTGCTGACCCAATGAGCATTTCACTTTCCAATTAGTGTTGCTTTCATCAACGAAAATTCTGACGAAATATTGTCGTCAACGAACCGTTTTCACCTGACGAAAACGAGACGAGACGTAAATGCATGGTCATGTGACGATGACTAAAATACATGTATGATGCATTATCGTTGACGAATAAAAACGAGACTAAATGTGGCTTACAAAATAAAAACTATGCTAAAATGTCTCCTCATTTTCTTTGACCAAAACGAGACGAGAAGAAATGTTATAACGTCACGACGAATGAGAGAGTTGTGCGTGAACCCATAGCTTTGTCGGCTTTAAATTCTGGTTTGCGATCTGGTCACCCAATTATCAGCGAATTTAACAATATTATTCCATTAGTTTTTCTATTAAAATGTCTCATTGATATATTTGACACATTCATAATCATTACTTTTGCTGGTTCTTTGTGACAGCTGTTATGTGCGTTATGGCAGCGTCTCTGGTTACATGAACGCGTCATCGCATCAGCACCAGAACATGGAGATTTTATTTTAGAGAATTATCGCACAACCTATTCGATATTCTATAATTAAATAAACTAATCGAATATCCAAAAATCGTGACTCATCCCTGCATGGAATCTCTTGTTTCTTTTCCCAAATCTTCACTCACGTCTCACCCATTTTCTAAAGGGATTATACACGTTTCTTCATTGGTTCGCTTTTAATTAGGCCTATTATATTCGTATTCTTTACTGTGGTAAAGTATAGCATACATTTGTACTTGCATGTCAAATTCTTTTTAACACAGTTTGTGTTTCTTATATTAGACATAGGGCGCGTCAAGTTTAGTTGTAAAGCGCGTTTCACACGCGCGGGTGATTTTTAGTTTCACTTTCTCTGGCAGCGCAATCTCAAACATAGCCTAAATATTTTGCCCATGTGGAGGATAAAATTCGCTATTCAGACCAATTTAAGTAGAAAACACGAAGATTAGATATTATAAAGAGATCGATGGTCTCTTTTCTGCTCGTGTCCCACATGCGCAGAGTGGTTGGCTATATTCTGCTATATCAGGCGTCTTTGTGTGAAAATATAAAACGAGTTTTTATTTTTTTTAAATAACCCCCGAACCACCGCCGGTAGTTGGTCCATTACCGCGGTGGTAAAAAAACTGCCACCGCCACAGCCCTAAATATACTAAATAGGCTATAATAAGATAACCTTGTTTTGAAATTCTATATTGACTGGGTTAAATAGAATTGCATTCCTAAAAAGAGACTAAAATACAATTTTCATTGACTAAAACTAGACTAAAATGTCATCAGTTTTCGTCGACTAAAACTTGACTAGACTAAAAAGAGTATGAACGTGACTAAAACTAATAAAAACTAAAACGACAGCTTGACACAAAGACTAGACTAAAACTAAAATTAAAACCGGCCGCCAAAAACAACACTATTTCCAATGGTCATGCCTTAACTGCAATCTCTAGTATTGCATTAGTATCGCATCCTTCTCATGGGGATTTAATATTTTTTGACTTTTCAGTCTTAGTTAAATCTCTTTTTTGGCTTATTTTATCTGTAAAAGAAAACATGCCTAATAATTCTGCACACCTGAATTAAAGGCGTTTTTCATTTCCAGCCTTCATGAACAATTATATATCACTTATAAATGATTAAATACAAAATGAATAGTAGTTATTAAGATTAATATGGTTTGGAATTGGCAAAATGTTCCTGGGAATAAAATATGATCAGAAAATCAACGTGCCTAATAATTCTGCGCGCACTATATATAAATATAAATTAGTGCTGTCAAATCGAAATTTGATGTAAAATCCAATATTTCACCAAATCTGCAGACTTTTGAACTAAAAGCCCTGAGGGACGTTGTTTTGTCAAGCGCTTTCAAGACAGAGTTTTTTTTTTTTTTTTTTTTTAATTGGAGCAGCTGACGGTCATAATTCATATTAAAGGTATCGACTACTTTTTTCATTTTCATAACTCCTAAAAACAAATTAAGACATAACTGTTACTATAAGTTTCTCGGAATAAAATGGGTCAAATACTGAAGCTTGAGTCTTAGATCTTTTTAATGATGTATAGTTTGTCAAGTTAATTTCATTAAATCTAATATCACTTTGAACTAATTTAAACAAAGAACAATTTATTGTGTCGGCGTCCTCGTGAAGGTTAACAGGTTAAGTGCAGGTAAAACATTTCATTTAAAATATTTCTTTCATTTGATTACTGTCTTATAGCCTAGATGTTTTTGTTCCATCAATTGTATTGAATCACCCTCAGGCATCTCGTTGAATCCTGAGCAGTGGAATCAGCTGAAGGAACAAATGTCGGACATCGATGATGCAATTAAAAGACTGTAAGACCACTTTGTGCAGTGAATGGTTGACTGGTTCTTTTTAGAGTTCCATACTTTAGTACATGGGAACTTGCTGTTTGAACTTGTACTTAATGTATGCTGTTAAATTTCAAGATAATTATTTTGTTATGTTATTGTTTATTTCCAACAGTCTGCTGTTAAATTTTGATGTGTGTGCAATGCATAAGTCTTGACTGGGTGATTGTTATTTTAATAGTCTAATAGCTGCATTCTTCTCGTACTCTGCCTACACAATAAAGGCTTTTTTGGTTTGGAGTTTTCAGTGTGTCATTTTGAGTATGACTTAAATACAATGTGCTTACTAGCTATAAAAATTGAATCCATGTTATGATGTTTTGTTCCCTAAACCATGTTAAAATGCAGATTTTTAAACTCTAACTTGTTGTGATCCTGACAATAAACAGAGCAGTAATGGATGACCTAAAATGAAGGCGTTTGGCACTTTATGATACTTGTTGTGTCCAGTCCTGAGTGCTTGTGTGTAATTTGCTCGCCTTCGCGTGGGAGCAGGAATTATAATGGTCCGTACACCCACTCAAATATAGACCAGACTCCAGAATAAAAACAGCCCTTTCACTTGACTGTCCAGAAGAGCCATCTTGCATCAATTGCATTTGCTGTCTAAATTAAATCAATCTTAAATCATGGTAGCCACTGTATTGCCAGCATGTATTTGAGACAATATGGTTTATGGTGTTGCGTGCAAAGGAAGCATTATTCGGACGGTTACTGTAAGAGGAAACCACATTTCAGAGGTCCAATGTGAATAAACAATTATAAAGTTAATTTTATCTGTATATCTTTTTTCTTTTTTTTACTCTTCAGAACTGGTTGACTGAGCAAAATTCCTATTTCAGACATTTAGGGCAAAAATGGTCTATATATATATATATATATATATATATATATATATATATATATATATATATATATATATATATTAGGTGTGTAACATATCGTGTCAATATATAGCGATACAAAACTGCAACAATATGTATCGTGGATAGTGACAGTATGTATTGTGTAAAAAGTGGCCTACATTATTTTAAATGTATTTAGTCAGTGACAGTTCAAGCCCAATTCGTTTAAAATAATTGTGTATTTTCAGCTTCAGAATCATGAATATTTTTATTTTGGTGTCACCATTGTCCTGTTCTGAGGGGTTATCAGCACCAAGTCCAAGCCTTTTCATTTTCACCCACAATGTAATATCAAATGTAGCATTTTAATCAACAGTAAATCTTTTGTTAACCGGCTTTTACTTGATGTCTTGGACTTGGAGTATCTCAATAATATCATATTGTGAGTTCAGTATCTTGATATGTTTCGAATCGTGACATGAGGGTATCGTTACACCCCCATTTTATATATATATATATATATATATATATATATATATATATATATGTGTGTGTGTGTGTGTGTGTGTGTATATATATATATATATATATATATACATGTGTGTGTGTGTGTGTGTGTATATATATATATATATAATATATATATATACACACACACACACACACACACACACACACAGACTGCTTCATAAGTATCAAATGCATCTTAAGGTTTGAACATCAAGCTTTTTCGTTTCACTGGCTGCACTTCAGGTGGTGGTTACTATGGAGATCTAACCATAGAGGTTGATTTTAGTTCCTGAGAGGTAATCGTTTCATGTTTTGATTAAGATTGAACTTGCATTTCAGTCTTTTACCTTTTATTTCTTTGACCAAATGCTGGCACAATGCTAAACTATGAAATATCAAGCTAAAACCATCTTTCGACCTCCTGTGCACAACCAATATTGAGCGTAAAACGTGTGCAAAATTCCCACGATAAAAAGAGATCGAAACATTTTATTGGTGGACACGCTATATAAGTCTGAGTTTGGCATAGTGATAATCCAAACATCAGTTAATTGCCACATTGCTAAAATGTTCTGAGTTTAATACAGTAAAGTGCCTTAGATTAAAATGGACCATGCACATTCATTTATGCCAATTTGAAAATGTCTAATGTCATACAAAATAAAAACATCACTAGGTGGCACCAATGCTCTGTTGAAATGAAAAGTTCTCCTGCTAGTTTTTAGACACAATAAAGCCATACTCAACCTGTCAACGTTTTGAACAATGAAGTAAAGGTTTCTTTAAAATGACTGACAATTGTACAGTACACATTTCCATTTTATAAATTGAAGGTCTTTAGTTCTACTTCATAACTATCAATATAACAATTCTAATAACAGTGAGTCAGTGTGTTTGTGACTTGCTGATGCGAATTTCTTTCCATCACATGTTAGTTGTTGATAGGAAAGGAATTTGTTTCACAACTCTTGGCAGTGCATCAAACACTGTTAATGCATGAGAATTTCCTTTTCCATCAGTGTGTGATAGGTATTTCATATGAACACATTAAGTTGAGCAATGTGGATGTCATGAGGAGTCACATTCAGTTGTTCAATTAGAACGTGTTACAAGTTGTGCTTTGGTCTGCAATCATTTTAATGAAAGCACAAACACGACGCAAGATCTCTACCATCTGTCCACTAAACAGGAATCGGTGGAATGTCCCTGATAGCTGGAAGCGGTATTAATTGCCCATGCAACCTGAATTTTCTTTGATTTCTTGTACATCACTTTGATGGTTTTATGATGGATGGAGGAATATGAAGAACATCCTGCAAAGAGAAGCCAAACGGGTGTGTTGCACTAGTTTACCAGTGGAGCACTTTAGGTCACTGATGCCTCAAAAGTCCAACATCTGCTTCCATTTGAAGGGTCTGCTGTGAGCCTGCCGATTGAACATTGGTGTCTGTGGTTCTTGGACTGGTTCATGTGTCATTGAGTATTGCATCGCATATTTCAGCGCTTGAGTTTCAGGTTATGTTTACATCTGGACATGGGAATATGCTGGGGCGTGTAGCTCATCTTTGGGCTAATATCAAACCGGTGTGGATTTTACAGAAGAGAATAACGCATGAGGAAACCCTTTCAGCCCAGTTTTGATGGATGTCTCAGCCTCTGTTGTTTTACTCCATGGTGGCTAATATAACGGATACTGTTTCATGGAAGGAATTTGTTCTTCCATTGAGATGTGAAATGCATATTGATTACGGGGCGCCTTGAGTTTCCTGTCCGTGACAGGGATGGTATTGGCTGGAACCCGCTTTGGCTGTGAACTACGGTCGGTTATTGCCAATTTGTCTACAGTTGAATTATCTTTACAATGGACAAATTATATTAAGAAGTTTATAGGCCAGAATCCCTCCTCTTGATCCTCTGGCAAGGATAAAATCATTCATCACGAGCGCGTCAGATGAAAAACAAGTCCACTTAGACTTCACCCTGGCTCAAGTGTTCTTGCTCTCGTGCATTTCTGCCAAATGTACTGTCATTCTGTTTATAGCACTAATCATACAATTAAAAAGCAAAGAGTGTGTTGGTATTCTGGCTGGATTCATGGAATGTCCAGAGAGTGTCAGTATAATAATGGCTGCAGTTGTCTTTGGCATGGATACGTACTGCTTAGATGTGAGATCAGTTTTGGTGAAGCTGCCACAGAAGTGAAGATAGATCAAAACAGGCCCTTTGTCATGATTAATGAGTATAACCCCAAAGGTGGTCAAGGAATCAACCAAGGATGAGATGAAATACTGCTTTGCTGACTGTAATGATAAAATGGACATTTAGATGTTCCAGCTTGAAGAATCCATTTGATTGCGCTTTCATCTTCAGCTTTATGCATTCAAATCAAAGAAAAATTATTATACACATAGAACTCTACTTGTAAATGCTATCTTAGTTCATTAAATGAATATCTGACTTTTGGGACACCAAATTCATCTCTTAGTAAATATTTTTGTAGATTATTCATCTGAAAATACTTACAGATCTGTTACTACTCAGACTTTTGAATGGCAAATTCCATCAAAGAAATAAAAAACATCTGCAGTTAAAGAAAAATAAGCTTTTAGGAGCCTACTGTTAACTGTAAAATTCAAAAACCTGACTCAAGTGTCTTTTATTGTGTCCTGATCAAAGGTCTGTTGGCAGTATTTTGCTCAGACTCTGACTGGAGTGGAACACATGCTGAAGTGTATTTCATATTTCGTATTGGAAGTTTCATTCTTAGCACAGAGCTTAGATGCAGACATGGTTGCTCATGTTGGCTGGAGAACAGTGAGGAATGTAGTGGGCTCGTTGATAACTTATATCCTCTCAGCTGGGGCTTATACAGGCCCTTGCGCTGGCTGCGGGACGCTGAGCAGAACGTCCCTTAGGTTAACTGGAGGTGCCCTCGACCTGACTGTCCACACCGCCTCGTAAATCTGCCTGTCCTGGACCAACACTTTTTGTTCAGAATAAAGGTTGTTTGCCAGGATTAAGTTTCACCCTCAGACAAGTTGTTTGGGTAGTCAGTAGTGTTTAAATGTGCCTAAGGGTATTGGAATGTGTAAGCCATTATTTCACAGCTCTCTGGCATACTTGATTCTGATTGGTCAATCCATGGCAACAACGCGGTGCATGTCCACAGCAGTGTGCAACTCCACTTAGTGTCGCTCCAAACACTAGAATGCCTCTGCTTTACGATGTGTCTGTAGCGATTGTGTTTAAACTATGGTAGTTTTCAGTACACAGCCAGCATAATCATCATGTATATAAACAATTATAGTCGGAATGGTACACACTTTATTTTCAAATGTCTAAAATAAAATTTCTTACACACTTTTGTTAACCCAGCCAGATACTGAAAGCATCCAAATTGCTTTTGAAATCTGAATGCACTAAATTCAGCAGAAACTCCAGCACATTGTGCAGATTTTCAAAGGCCAATGATGTCACTGCCTGCATCTCGTAGCGATTGGCTGCTGCCTCATTTTTTTGGCCTGGTAATTGTATAAAGTAAAGTCAGCATGAAATCCAAATGGTTAATTCTTTTTATTTTATTTTTTATATTGTGGTATTATTATAAAATATTTATCCGTGCACATCATTATTTTTTTGCTTAATTCATGTGCCCTCTTAATCTCTAAAGGTGCAGTAAGCAATTTGTGAAAAACGCTATTGAAAGTGGATTGGACCGAGTACCACAACATACTTGTAGCTAGTCAGCAGTAGGGGTGTCAACTCCTACTGGGAGAGGAGAGAGAGTGAGTTGAGCAAGAGGGAGATTTGAAGAAAGACTTTAGAAAAAGACTAGAGATGGCTAAGAGACATTACAAAAGAGAAAAGGTCAGAGGAAAAAATCACTGGAAAAAGGAGGGTTATGATCAGACAAAAGCTTTAGGACCTGCATTAATTTTAGAAAAGCTTTCCAGCGCTGGAGAAATGTAAGCAGGAAGACGTGAAAACGGACACCAAGGTTCCATTGTTTCCACCCATACCCGAGTGTTGGTTTTATGTGTGTGCTGCTGACGACTAGAAACATGCTTGTGCAGTGGCTTGTGGAAGTGGTGAAAGAATTGAGAGTGCCCGAGTGCATCCAAAAGTTTATGCAAACAAGGAGATATTTGCAGTTGTTATATACATGCTAAATAATACAGTTTGGACATTGTGAATAAGATTATTGTGAATAGACTAGCTTACAAAAGTTTGATTTTCCAACAGTAGTTGTGTTTATATATGATAATTATAGTGGCCACATGCTGAAAAAAAATAAAAAAACATACATTAAACACTCGCTAGTACAGACCCCAAAGAAAAGGCGTTGTAGCATTTTGAGCGACACTGAGCGGAGCTGTGGCAGTGTATTGTACACGTACTGTCAATCCCACAATACCCCTTTTCTCGTATAAGAATAAATGGAAAACATCCACTCTACTAGGCTCACTCTGTGCCAGTGGACAGATATGCATTGTAAAAAAAAAAAAAAAAAAGGCACTACTTTCAAGTTTGTTTTTGCTCTGTTTTTCCTGTTCTGTTTATGTCTATGTTTCTAGGTTAACTTTCTGATTTGTTCATTAGTTCAGTTCTCCTCTGTTCCCTGCCTGTTTGGTGTCAGTTTGTTTGTGGTTACGTTTTCTCTGTGTCATTCTGTTTTGATTCTTGAATTAAAAGACCTATTTCAGTATCTCTTTAGTCCTGCGCTTCATTACAGCCACCGACTGTGTCAGAATGCAAGTCCTGATACAGATGGATTTAGCAGCAGCAGCCTTCATTGATCTTCACCACCGAGGACTTCCTCTCAGGGAATAGCCCCTTAAATTCTGTGAGTTGACTGAATTCTCAAATCTGGATGATACCAGCCTTAAGTCTACTGTATATATTGGGTTGATGCACAGGGTGACCAATCATTGGACTTACAAGAGATGAGAAAGTACTCATGGAGGGAATACGTTTGCCTCTGTATGTGTTCATTCCAAAATCCTGCTCCATTCTCAGATCCAGCTCCATTCCAAATTCCTGCTCCAACCCATGAGCCCACTCCAGAGTCCGCTCTCAAGTCTTTTCCAGTGTGTGATATCAAAGAGTCCATTCCAGCAAGTGATATCCAGTGGGTCCATTCCTGAAAGTGAAATTCCCAAGTCTGTTCCAATGAGTGAAATTCCAGAGTCTGTTCCAGAGAATGAAATTCCCGAGTCTGTTCCAGAGACTGAAATTCCCGAGTCTATTCCAGAGACTGAAATTCCCAAGTCCGTTCCAGAGTCTGAAAACCCACAGTCTGTTCCAGAGTCTGAAACCCCAGAGTCTGTTCCAGAGACTGAAATCCCAGAGTCCGTTCCAGAGTCTGAAATCCCAGAGTCTTTTTCAGAGTCTGTTCCAGAGTCTGAATTCCCAGAGTCTGTTCCAGAGTCTGAAACCCCAGAGTCTGTTCCAGAGACTGAAATCCCAGAGTCCGTTCCTGCTCCCTGGCTCCCAGTGAAGCTGGGCCCTCCCAGGATCCCCGAACTGCAGTGAGTGAAATTCGAGAGTCTGTTCCAGAGACTGAAATCCCCAAGTCCGTTCCAGAGACTGAAATCCCAGAGTCTGTTCCAGAGTCTGAAATCCCAGAGTCTGATCCAGAGTCTGAAATCCCTGAGTCCGTTCCTGCTCCCTGGCTCCCAGTGAAGCTGGGCCCTCCCAGGATCCCTGAACTGCAGTGAGTGAAATTCGAGAGTCTGTTCCAGAGACTGAAATTCCCGAGTCCGTTCCAGAGACTGAAATCCCCAAGTCCGTTCCAGAGACTTAAATCCCAGAGTCTGTTCCAGAGTCTGAAATCCCAGAGTCCGCTCCAGAGACTGAAATCCCTGAGTCTGATCCAGAGTCTAAAATCCCTGAGTCCGTTCCTGCTCCTTGGCTCCCAGTGAAGCTGGGCCCTCCCAGGATCCCCGAACTGCCGTCATCTCCCTGGCTCCCTGAGTTACCGGCACCTCCCTGGAGGCTTCCTCTCTTGCCTAAGCCACCCCTCATCAGCCTCCAGGGTGCCCACCCTCCCACCCCTGTGGACTTATATGGCGCTAGGACACACCTTCGGGGAGGGGGATGTAATGTCACGTTTTGAGTTTGTTTTTGCTGTTTTTCCTGTTCTGTTCATGTCTGTGTTTCTAGGTTAGCTTTCTAGTTTGTTTATTAGTTCAGTTCTCCTCCGTTCCCTGCCTGTTTGATGTCAGTGTGTTCATGGTTACGTTTCCTCCGTGTTTATTCTCCAGTTTAATGTTTTGATTCTTGGATTAAAGATTTGAGTATCTTCTTCGTCATGCGCTTCATTACAGGCACTGACCGTGACACATCTCTCATATCATACCACAGATTAGCTTCCTCTTTTTTCATACAAATACTTTAGATATACAATGACGATGCACTCATTTTACCATCAATGGGAGTAAGAGCAATACGCAATACGGCCAAAAATAAGTCTTGCCTTCTAAATAAAAGAGCCAGTTGCTGATTGGCAATGTTATCATGTCACTGCAGATGTAGCTCCGGTTGTTATAGAAACAGTCAGTGTTCTGAGACGTGCGCTTAGAGTCCAATTCACACTGCACCGACAGATGGCAACAGACACTTTGTAGTGTTTTGTCGGGTCTGTTGGCATCTGTCGGAGCTTGTTTTTGCTGACTGAATATGCTGAATTGAAATTAGAATGTCTGAGATGTGATGTGCTGTGCTGTAATCTGGTGACTGTCGGTTTTAGTCTGTCGGTGCTGTGTGAATTAACCTCTGGACTGCACTGTCTGAAAAAATATATTTTTTCATGATTTGAGCTTTTAGAAAGAAAATTTATGAGACAGTTGTTGTTAGATTTCTTTGGTGATTTCATATTTCAAATATGAAATCACCAAAGAAATCTAACAACAACTGTCTCATAAATTTTCTTTCTAAGGAGCTTCTATAGGAGCTGCACTTGCATGACTGAATTAGCTGCCTGAGAGGCGTTTCAAAGATGGCAGAGTGAAATGACTTGCCTCAAAGGGACTTTGTTTCATACAAGCGCAACTGACACCATCTCAGTTAACAATTGTTGTGAAAATGACCTTAGAAGACTTTGTCTAGTTACTTGGCCGATTGTTTTACATTACATTGTTATGGGCTATTTTTTCTTTAAGATAAAACACAGGTAAAAGTAAAAAGTAATTTCAACTCATTAGGCTGTTTCATGCCCACATATTTATTTATTTGGTAATTGTTTTGTATAATAAACAGTACATTATGCCTTACATAAGCCATATTTCCCTCACCTGCATGCTACACAGCAGGACAGAATGTTACATCGTGGGGAGGACTGATTCCGCCTGGGCGCCAATATGCTCCCTCGGTGTGCTGCAGCAAATGGCTGTGTGGCGAAGCATTATGCAATGCCATAACTCGAGCCATAGTTTAATTCCTGTGATTCCCCGCGGACACAATTAAGATAGTCATGGTTGTAATTTTGACGCAGCGGTCCAAATGTGCTCACAGGCGGAGAAATGTCTTGCCAAAGGGGGGAAATATAAGGAGTCATGTCTCATTTATCTCGTGTACACAACACAGTCTCTGCAGCAAATCATCTTGTTATTTGCCTGGGTGTATCAACAGTGGAATTTCTTATCGAGGATCAATCCAGATTGTGTTTTTAATAAACAAACTGTGCAGACTTCAGATAATGAAATCACACATCTCTCACTTAGTTTGGATTAATAGTGGAAAATACAATCAACTGAAAGACTCCAGGTAGAACTGGAGAAAAATTCACTGTGATTAATGGGGGAAAAAAGTTTTTGGAATAGTGCAGTCATTAAATATTCATGATTGTGCTTCCCGTGTTTGCGCTGGGTTATGTTAAATCACTTCGGGGATGAGGGTTTTCCACTTGACCTGTTCATATCCTGTTTTCCCCCTTTTTTCCAGCTTAAAGTCTTTAAGGACACAAAAAATTCTTTATTACACTAGGGGCCCCCCAGCTGTATTGTTTCATTACATAGCAGATAATGTGTGTATATGTATATATATATATATATATATATATATATATATATATATATATATATGTATATATATATACATATATTGTGTGTGTGTGTGTGTGTGTGTGTGTATATATATATATATATATATATATATATATATATATATACATATATATATATATACACACATATATATATACACACACATATATATATATATATACATATATATATACACACATATATATATATAGCCTATATATATACATATATATATATATATGTGCCATGCTTAATCCGATTTTCTTGACTTTAGGGATAGGGAGATCAAACAAAGCAGGTAACGTGGGAGGACAGGTGGGGCAAATTAATCAATAATCAGGTAACAAGATGGGCGGGGCAAGACAAATTGACAGGAGAGCACATGGCACAAGGAAACACATGACAAGCTATGTGCTCACACCAAACGAGACATGAACACGCAGCCAATGAGAACACTCATAAGCCACGCGTTCACACAAAACATGACAACATGAAAGCACACCTAGGCTTGAGGCAGAGACTAGCATTATTGGAAGTGTGATATTGCTTTTATATGCAAGAGGTTAATATTGAGTCACACTAAATTTTACTTATTAGTTTGTGTTTTTCTCAACAGAAATGGTTCCTTGTCATTTTCCATAATGTCCAATTCCATGCTCATTGATGAGAACCCATTTGAGGGCAGATGAATGTGGCCTAAATCTAATTTTCTGCTCAAATCCATTTTTTGTTCAGTGATGGATGTGCTGAGGATGTTCACATGACCTTTTAAATGTGGCCCATATCAGACACTTCTCTGAACAGGTGATGGCAAATGCAGCTGTCAAATAAACGCTTTTGTGGCTATTCATATTGAAGCTACTTTAGAAAAAAAAAATTTATTTCCACATATGAAAGAGCTGAAGGTCAGTTTTTAAACAATAAAATTAAATGCGTTTCAGTGGTGTTCACACCGTTATCCAATTAACGGATCTGTATCAGATGGGTCTGCAATTCCATTTACAGATATGCAGCTTGATTACTTTGGACATGATATACTTACTGATAATGTAAATACCACAATTGAGTAAATTACATCAGTTCTTTTTTTTTTCCAGACCTCACAACACTCCGTCTGCCCACTGACTCTTTTCTAGCATGGACAGAATGTAGACAGGACCAGACAATGGGAAGCAATAATACACCATTCAAATAAACAAAGATTTGCAGAAGAGGCAAAAAAAACAAAAACCAGAGAATCTCTTGACGTAAAAGCATACCGCACATGCAGTGTCAACATAAAGTGTTTCTCTTTGACCGTGGGACATCAGAGCATACCATTTGGAGGATGTTTAAACAGAGATCTGCTCGTCTCTTTACTCTTGCCTATCTGCTGCTCAGACCACAGGAATTCCAGGACAATCCCTGCTTGGACCGGTCTCCTCATTATACTGGGAAACCGTAACTCTGAATCCTTGCTTTTGGATGGGTTTATTCTCTAAAGTATCATTAGAAACATGGAATAAGGCTACATATACGTATTGTTGCATTACTGCTCCAAAATATAGCTGTACAATGAACTCAATGAAATCAAGCAGCAGTTTGCATTGAAGGAGCGAAAACAAGCAAAACAACACCCCAACTAACAATTTTATGTTCAAAGATGGTAACACTTCAGTTTAGGGTCCACTATTAACTATAGTTGCTTATTAGCATGCATATTACTCCTACCCAATACATAAACTTAACACTACCTCACTAACTATTGATAAGCAGTAATTAGGAGTTTGAGTTAACCCGTTAACGTAGTTAATACTGAGAATTGGACCCTAATCTAAAGTGTGAACATAATCTATCTATATAGAACATAACTTTGAAAGAACATTCTGGGAATGTTCCTTGTTAGCTTGGACCATCTTCATGTGAGATTGCCTAATCCACTAATACTAATTGCTGACTAATTCAGTTAGCAGTGGGAAGAAATGTAGTCAGTCACACTCTCATGCAGGGCCATTAAGTCATTCACTGCCCAGAGGCAAGCCTCACTACACTTAATTAAGTCACAAGCCCCATTTATAACATTATTCTACACTTCACATTTCCATCTCTTTTAAAAGCTTTAATAAATGGAATATTTTGGATTTCAACAAACCCCTAACGACTTGGAGGGATTTTTAATGTGTCCTCCTGGGGAAAGGAGGCTGTGTCTGCTCTTCGGAGGTGAAAGGAAGTTTAGTGGAATGTCTGCAGCACAATTTGAAGTAATGGACTTGGGTTGTGTTATTATTTTGTTCCGAAAATCATTACTTTTACGATGTCACATTCTTTATTTTATTTGGACTCAAGTGGACTTATATTTCTCTATACTCCTGGTTGGGGCCTATTCGGTTACTGATTTGCACATAGTTGACAGATACAAATGCTGAAGGGAAACAATTTTGTTTGCTTTGTATAAAAATCACCATATGTTTTACACGTCTATTATGATTGAATTTTATAGAGTCTCATTCAGCTGCTTTAAAAACATCTCTAACGCTTACTAGGTGTCCGTATCTTGGGTTTAGTTACTAAAATCAAATGCCTGCCCGTATGAGCCATAAGTGAATGCTGGACTGTGGACTACTTGACTTCCAGACTTGAGGGCACAGTGCCTCTTCTAATCCCTATGAGGACTGTGGGTCATATTAACCTGTCCCTGAGAGTTTGTTTTTACATGCATAGCCTATGTGTTCACTGCCATGGCCTCTTTTAAAAGGAAACAGGAATTTTGCCAAATGTGTTACCCCATACTGTAGATTGCTCTGAGAGGAAGAGGAACGAAACAACAGGGGGTGTCTGCTCTACAACAAGGCCAAACATCCAGCGCTGTAAGGGGCCGGATTGAAGAATGCACTCTGTATGCATTAAATATTTTCAAAACATGAAACTCAACTCTTTAAAACATTGCTCACGCCGTCTCCCGGGTACCTGTCTTTGAATATTTGCATTCCAGGCACATCAGGGAATGAGTGTGAAAGTGAAATGTTGCTACGTGTGTTCACATATTTTGATGACACTTGCACCTCTGGTGTGCTGTGCACTAAATTACATTGCTCATTATTCTCAGGACCTTAATTCAAGTAATTTCTGAAAGTTTACAAATAGATAAATCTGCAATATAATTTTTTTGTTCCTACAAAAACAACTCTTAAAGAGTTTTTATTTAAATTGTACATTTTCATATTGGTGGTGGTTGAGGATGCTATATAAATGTAACAATATTATTATATTACTCAGATCAATCCCTGTCCCCGTCCATCCATAAAAGGTTTAAAATATAGATTTTATAAAATAGCTTTTTAAAATCTGCTATAAAAACCACATGATATATCACTAACTAACTAGGGTCATTCATTCAGCTGGATCTCTCATGAACATCATAGTATTTTAAGGCTCAGTCATACATAATAAAGTGGACTTTTATACATTTTCTGACAAAATGTCTGAGAATCAGAATCCCTCAGGAGTCAACATCATGTTTAAAGTGTATATAGTCCATTCAGTTCCTGTTAAAGTGGATCTTTAGTTGTGTATGTTACGTGACAAAGGGATGAATTTCCCACTTAATGTGGCATAAGACATTTGGTTGAACTCAGATAGCAGCACAAGCTAAAAAGAGCAGCGTATCCAATCAGAACAGGTGCCTCTCCTTCTCTTATCCTGCATGTTATGCTGAGCTAAAACTCCTAAGTGATTCTGTCACATTCATTTTTTTTCTACTGAATAAGGGTACTTTGATAAGCACCAAGTATTGTTTGCAACTTTAACACAAAGTCAGATGTGTTTGCTGTTGTCTCAAGCAGTCTGAGCATGCACTTTGAATTATTCAAGCTATATGCGTCCATAACATCTGAATTAGTCATGCAGTGAGACTGAAGCAATCTCATTTGTAACTTACAAATTCACAGTTACATAAAATTTTCTTATCTGTGAAGTACAACCCCAAGTACAAGTTTACATTTTGGGACATTTTGTGGAATGCAATAAAATCAAGAATCTGTGATTTGTTAATTCTGAGACAAAAACATCATGGGTGACTTGCATATGTGTAAAAGTACCATTGATGTGGAGCCTTATATTGAGACTGCCATCAAGATGACATCTTTCCTGGGAAGCAATACAATGCCAGGCTTCATTCTGCACGTGCTACAACAGAGGGGTTTCTTAGATACTCTACAGTAGAAAGGATGTGCTTGACTGTCCTGCCAGCAGTTCATCTGTCTCTTATTGAAAATGTATGGCCCTTCAGGAGAATCAGACTACAATGACCATGGACTGTTGAACAGCTGTCTTGTATCAGATGAGATTGGGCAAAAATTCCACTTGAAAAACTGTATCCTCAATTCCTAAAGTATTAAAAAGTGTAATTGAAAGGAAAGATGATGTGACAGTGATAAACATACCTCTGTCCCAACTTGTTTGGAGTGTGTTGGAACCATCAAAATCAAAATTTGTTTATATTTACAAAATGCAATTAAGTTGGTCAGTGAAAACATTGGAAAACTTTTCTTTGTACTTTTGTTAGTTAAATAAAGGTTAAAGATAATTAACACATCACAGATTCTTGATTTGATTGCATTTTACAAAATGTCCCAACTTCTGGAAATTGGGTTGAACATTATATGGAATAAGTATGTGCTACAACAAGTGAATTTAGGCATACAATTAAAAATGTACATTAAAGTTTAGTTCACCCAAAAAATTAAAATTATTCCATAATTTAATCACTCTTAAGCCATCCTAGGTGTATATGACTTTCTTCAGCCAAACACAATCAGAGTTATATTAAAAGTATCTTGGCTCCTCACAGTTTTATAATGGGAGTGAATAGTTACTGAGATTTTGAAGCCCAAAAAAGCGCATCCATCCATCATAAAAGTAATCCATATGGCTCCAGGGGGTTAATAAAAGTTTTCTGAAGCGAAGGTCAGAGGTCACTCTTCCGCCGGAACTCAACTTCCGTAGGCTCGTTACCGGAAATCAGTGATTATAATTAATAAAGTTATAAATATGAATATTTTTTATTACAAAACCACATCGCTTCACTTCAGAAGGCCTTTATTAAAGGGATAGTTCACTTTGAAATTAAATTTTGGTATGTTTTAGCTTACCTCAAGGGCATCCAAGATGTAGGTGTCTTTTTTTCCGCAGTAGTTTCAATTTTGATATTTTTAGGTCAAACCGTTATTGTCTGTCAGTTATATAATGCAGGCCTATGGTCACGGTCTCAAAGAGCATGCACAGAGTCCAAATTAAAACAATTCCCCATCATCCAAATTAAACAATTCCCCATCGTAAGTACACATTGATGGCCTAAGACATGAAACAAGCGGTTTGTGTGAGAAAACGAACAGTATTTATATCGTTTTTACCTCTTGTAACACAGCCACGTCCAAGTGATCTGAGGCGCGAGCGCATCCTGGTGTGTAACGTGTGCGCAGACTGGTGCATAGATATATATACACTAGATGTCGCCTTGTCTACGGCAGTTCATTGGAACGAATGTCTTTAATGCGACATCTAGTGTATATATATCTATGCACCAGTCTGCGCACACGTCACACAGCAGGAAGCGCCCGCGCCCTCAGATCACTTGGACGTGGCTGTGTTACAAGAGGTAAAAACGATATAAATACTGTTCGTTTTCTCACACAAACCGCTCGTTTCGTTTCTTAGGCCATCAATGTGTACTTACGATGGGGAATTGTTTAATTTGGACGATGGGGAATTGTTTAAATTTGGACTCTGTGCATGCTCTTTGAGGGGGTGACCATAGACCTGCATTATATGACTGTCAGACAAGAACAGTTTGACCTAAAAATATCAAAATTGAAACTACTGCGGAAAAAAAGACACCTACATCTTGGATGCCCTTGAGGTAAGCTAAAACATACCAAAATTTAATTTCAAAGTGAACTATCCCTTTTAACCTCCTGGGGCCAAATGGATTACTTTTATGCTGTATGGATGCGCTTTTTTGGGCTTCAAAATATAATTTACCATTCACTCCCATTATAAAGCTTGGAAGAGCCAGGATATTTTTTAATATAACTCCGATTGTATTTGTCTGAAAGAAGAAAGTCATACACACCTAGATGGCTTGAGGATGAGAAACTTATGGGATAATTTTCATTTTTGGATGAAGCCTTTAATTCTAAGATATGTTGAAGGTTACATTTTCAACAGTTGTATTAAATAATTAGTTATTAAATATTTTAAGTAACTTTGAGTGAGATTTAGATAACCCAGAGGTAATCTAAATGTAAAAACAGAGGAAACTTAAATGAGAGTGTGTACTTAAAGGATAATTCCGGTATTTAGCACTTTGAGTCACTTTTCTGGTTTGTTTTGGATGAACTAGAGTGGTGGACACAGAAATTTTGACAATGGGTCCTGTCTCGACTTTTTGACTCGTTTAGAATCGCCTTTGACCGCTTCAGAGTGGCTGGCTATGGGCATGCACAAACATGTCCTTAAAACAACCCTTAACGCCTTAATAAAACTCTGCAACTCACAAAGTGGTAAGTGATGTTCGTTGATGTTCCAAAACAAGTAGCGTAGCGAAATACAGTTTCTGTCGTGTTTTATTTGGCATTTTGTAAAATCCCATTGATTTCTGATTGGAGGATTCATTGCTCGTTGATATTACTGCGCTACCAGAAACGGAAAAGACGCTTCAGACTCAAATATCGAGCAGAAGTTTATACGCGGTTGTGAGGTATCTGAAAAAATAGTTCCACTATAGCAAATAACACGGATTGAAATCATACATTGCGCCAATATATTTGTTTTTAATCATCAACGAACACCACTAACCACTCGGAGAGTTGCACAGTTTTGAAAACGAACGTTAAGGGTTGACATGTTTGTGAATGCCCGTTGCCAGCCACTCTGAAGCGGTCAAAGGCGATTCTAAACGAGTCAAAAAGTCAAGACAGGACCCATCGTCAAAATTTCTGTGTCCACCACTCTAGTTCATCCAAAACAAACCAGAAAAGAGACTCAAAGTGCTAAATACCTTATCCTCATACATTATCCTTTAAGTGTACTTAAATGAGGAAAAATCAAAGATAATGTCAGCAAATTATGGAGTGCAGCAAGGATCTGTGTTAGGCCCTCTACTATTTTCAATATATATGCTGCCACTTGGTAATATTATAAGAAAACATGGAATTAATTTCAACTGGTATGCCGATACTCAGTTATATATTTCATCACGACCAGATGAATTCTATAAATTGTCTAAGTTAACAGAATGTGTTAAAGATATAAAATATTGGATGACCTGTAATTTTCTTCTATTAAATTCAGCTAAGACTGAGGTATTACTTATTGGACCAAAACCCTGTACACAGAATCTCTGAGAATACAATTTGCATTTGGAAGGATATAGCCTACTGTAACTCCATCCTCTACAGTTGAAGGCGTTATATTAGACAGCAACTTATCTTTCGAAAATCATATTTCAAATGTTACAAAAACAGCCTTTTTCCACCTCAGAAACATCGCTAAGCTCTGGAATATGCTATCTGTTTCTGATGCAGAAAAGCTAGTTCATGTTTTCATGACCTCTAGACTAGATTACTGTAATGCATTACTAGCTGGTTGTCCTGCATCCTCAATAAAAAAGCCACAATTAGTCCAAAATGCAGCTGCTAGAGTTCTTACTAGGTCAAGAAAATATGATCATATAACACCAATTTTATTATCCCTATCTCACTGGTTATCTATTAAGTTCTGAATCAGTTACAAAGTATTGCTACTGACCTTTAAGGCCCTAAACGGTTTAGCTCCTGTGTATTTAACTAATCTTCTATCGCCTTACAATCCATCATGCTCTTTGAGGTCACAAAACTCTGGTCTTTTGATAGTACCTAGGATATCTAAGTCCACTAAAGGAGGGAGAGCGTTTTCACATTTGGCTCTAAAACTATGGAATAGTCTTCCTGGTAATGTTCGGGGCTCAGACTCAGTCTCCAAGTTTAAATCAAGATTAAAGATGCATCTCTTTAGCCTATCTCCCTTATACTGTTATATCAAATGCACATGATTATTCTTGCTTGATGTTATGAACAGCAGCTACGTTAATTATTTTCTATTTGCTTCTCTGTTTTATCTTGGGATGCCCATCCTGAGGTAACTAGAGAGTATGTCAGTGTCACGGTATATAGATTCACTGTCTCCTCTCTCGTCTTGTTGTTGAGTGTGTGTGTACGGGCGGAGCTGCTGATCACTGTCGCTGATCAGTTTCCAGCTGCAGCTGATCAGCGCGCCAGCTGCAGCCGATTTACACACCCTATTTAGTCTCTCTGTTGTCACCTTGTCTTTGTCAGAGTGTTGTTGGATGTTCGGTGTGTTCCTGCCTGTTCCCGTGTTATCCTGCCT
The DNA here is from genome assembly GCF_964197995.2 of Scardinius erythrophthalmus. Classification (NCBI taxonomy): domain Eukaryota; kingdom Metazoa; phylum Chordata; class Actinopteri; order Cypriniformes; family Leuciscidae; genus Scardinius; species Scardinius erythrophthalmus. Next base: position 28,498,079 of record NC_138225.1, read on the forward strand.
GTTCCCGTGTTATCCTGCCTGTTTCCCGTGTGTTCCTGCCATCGTCTTAGCCTATGTATTCGTCATCATCGTCATCGTCCTGCACTCTGATCACCTGCGCCATTTCCTGGTTTCCGGTTTGTGTTCGTCATCCTCATCAACATATTTCACCACCGGAGTTCCGGGCTGTCCCCAGCGTCCCTGTGCTGCCAAGTGTTATCATCTCTGGACATTATATCATTCATCACTCACACCATCTCTGACCTGCTCTTCTTAATAAATATCTGTTTGCACTTGCAATTGAATCTCTTCATCATTTCATCACAGAACGCTTTGACCAAGAATGGATTTAGCAAGTAGACCTGCACCTGATCTCAACGAGTTTTTGTCACGTAGCATTTCAAGAATGGACCAACAGGAGGAGAATCTGGCTGTCACAGGACGAGCAGTACAGACCTTGGTAGCACAGGTGTCCGAGCTGACCCAACAGATTCAACAACTCTCTCCTCCCACTGCGCCCAGCCCACCGCCGATTTCCCATCAAGGTGATCGCTCGGTTTCTGATTACTCTATTGACTTCCGAACCTTAGCCGCCGAGTGCCACTGGAACGAGGAGCCGCAGTGGGACATGTTCCTGCATGGGCTGGCTGACTGCATCCAGAAGGAGATTTTTACCCTGGACCTGCCCGCTAAACTGGATGGACTTATTGAGCTGGCTTTGAGGGTGGACGCTCGCCTTAGCCGCCTGGGACAACGGTCCAGGATGGTCCCTCATCCTGGGAGCGTCGAATGCCTTCAGGCCAGCGGCGGTGATGCGGTCAGCCCCGTCTTCGATCCCGAGCCCATGCAGGTGGGTCGAGCTCGGCTTTCCCGGGAGAAGAGAGAGAGAAAGAGATTCCGGGGGCTTTGCCTCTACTGTGGCGGAGCTAGACACTTCCTCAACAACTGCCCAGTAAAAGACCCGGCAGTAAAGAGGAGGCTACTGTCGGGCGGGATCTCCGTGGATAAGACCTCATCCTCTACTCTCCTTCCGGTAAGACTGCTGTGGGCAGCCCGATCCCACGTCTGCCAAGCACTTTTGGATTCTGGGGTGGAAGGTAACTTTATGGACTTGTCACTCGCTCAGACACTCAACATACCCATCACTTCACTTAAGGACACCATTTCTGTCAGTGCACTAAACGGCCAGGAACTCCCCGCCATCACTCTTACTACCAATCCTCTGACACTCATCACATCTGGCAATCACACCGAACAGATTTCATTTTTGCTCCTGGACTCACCCCTGGCTCCCATCGTCCTCGGTCACCCTTGGCTGGTTCAGCATAGCCCAAGGGTTGACTGGGGACACAATTCTGTCTCGTCATGGAGTATTCAATGTCATGAGTCTTGTCTTGTGTCTGCCTGTTCGTCTGTGTCTTGTTCTGTTTTTCAGAAGGAGGCTGTGAATTTATCTAACGTGCCCTCAGAGTACCTCGACCTGAAAGAAGTGTTCAGTAAGTCCCGTGCTGCTTCTCTCCCTCCACATCATCCCTATGACTGTGCTATAGACTTACTCCCAGGTAAGTCTCCGCCTAAGGGCAAGCTTTACTCGCTTTCTATTCCAGAAAGGGAGGCCATGGAGAAATATATTTCTGATTCTCTAGCCTCCGGATTCATCCGCCCTTCCTCTTCTCCTGCGGTTCTTTTTTGTGGGAAAGAAGGATGGTTCTCTGCGACCTTGTATTGATTACCGAGGGCTGAACAACATCACGGTAAAACATACTTATCCTTTGCCGTTGATATCTTCAGCTTTCGAGAGGTTGCAGGGAACATCTGTCTTCACAAAATTGGATTTAAGTAACGCCTATCATTTGGTTCGCATCAGGAAGGGGGATGAGTGGAAAACCGCATTTAACACCCCCAGGGGCCATTTTGAATACTTGGTTATGCCCTTCGGGCTATCCAACTCCCCAGCGGTTTTCCAAGCACTCGTCAATGATGTGTTGAGAGACATGGTTGATCAGTTCATATATGTCTACCTGGATGACATATTTTTTTTGTCCTGGACATGATTTTTTCTTCGTCTCTCCAGGAACACGTTCAACACGTCAGATGAGTGCTTCAGAGGTTGCTAGAGAATGGGCTTTTTGTCAAGGCGGAGAAATGTGCTTTTCATGCATAGTCTGTTCCTTTCCTAGGTTACATCGTCTCTTCTGAGGGAGTGCGTATGGATCCTGACAAGGTTAAGGCTGTGGTAGATTGGCCAAGTCCAGATTCCCGTAAGGCCCTACAGAGGTTTCTGGGGTTCGCCAACTTCTATCGGTGGTTCATTCGCAACTTCAGCCAACTAGCCGCACCTCTGACTGCCTTGACCTCCCCCAGAACAACGTCCAGGTGGTCCGATACAGCTGAGGCTGTATTCTCCAACCTCAAAAGTCACTTTGTTTCGGCTCCCATCTTAGTCGCCCCTGATTCCTCACGTCAGTTCGTGGTGAAGGTCGATGTGTCAGAGGTGGGGGTAGGTGCAGTTCTATCCCAACGTTCTTCCTCAGACGACAAGATGCACCCTTGCGCGTTTTTGTCCCATCGTTTATCACCTGCCGAACGTAATTATGACATTGGTAACAGAGAGTTGTTGGCCGTCAAGTTAGCGTTGGAGGAGTGGCGTCATTGGTTAGAAGGGTCGGGGGTACCTTTTATCGTTTGGACCGATCATAAGAACCTTGAATATATTAGATCTGCTAAAAGACTCAACTCCAGGCAGGCTCGATGGGCACTTTTTTTCGGACGTTTTGACTTTTCTCTATCGTAACGCCCCGGGTCCAAAAACATCAAACCCGATTCCTTATCTCGCATTTTTGATCCATCCAAACGCCCGGTTACTCCCGAGTGCATTTTGCCTGAGAAGATAGTTATCTCCACACTCACATGGGAGGTCGAGTCGAAGGTCAAGTCGGCCTTAGAAGGGGTAACGCCTCCGCCTGGTTTCCCACCGAGTCGATTGTTTGTGCCGGAGGAGTTACGGTCCGAAGTTATTCGATGGGGTCATTGCTCCAACATTGCTTGTCATCCAGGAGTAAACCACACTAGCTGTTTAGTAAAGCAACGATTCTGGTGGCCATGAATGGCTCGCGACATTCACAGTTTTGTTTTGGCTTGCTCAGTTTGTGCCATTGGTAAGACGTCTAACTGACCTCCTGATGGGTTACTCCATCCGCTGTCTGTCCCTTCGAGACCCTGGTCCCACATAACGCTAGATTTTGTCACCGCCCTCCCCCCCTCTAATGGCATGAGGGTTGTTTTAACCGTAGTGGACCGGTTCTCGAAGGCGGCACATTTTATTCCCTTGCCCAAATTACCTTCAGCCAAGGAGACAGCAGTGACTGTTGTAGACCACATCTTTTGTTTACATGGCCTCCCGATGGACGTGGTCTCTGACAGGGGGTCCCAATTTGTGTCCAAATTTTGGAAAGAGTTCTGTAAATTACTAGGGGCTACAGTCAGTCTGTCTTCGGGTTACCATCCCCAGAGCAATAGTCAGACCGAGCGAGCCAACCAAGATTTGGAGAGAGTGTTGCCATGTTTGGTATCCAAGAATCCTTCATCCTGGAGCCAACAACTTTCTATGGTTGAGTACGCACATAACTCGTTACCAGTGTCATCCACGGGCCTCTCTCCGTTTGAGTGTAGTCTAGGGTACCAGCCACCAATTTTTTCGAGTCTGGATTCCGAAGTCGCGGACCCCTCCGCTCACGCCTTCGTCCAGAGGTGTCACCGCACATGGACCAGAGCCCGTGAGACTCTGCTTCAGGTGGGGGCGCGCACTAAGGCTAAGGCCGATCACCACCGGTCAAAGCCTCCCGTATACATCGTGGGTCAAAAAGTGTGGCTTTCTACCAAGAACATTCCGCTCCGCTCCGTGTATAATAAGCTAGCTCCCAAATTCATCGGCCCGTTCACTGTCATCATGATCATTAGTCCGGTGACAGTCAGCCTCAAACTTCCTCCGGCGTACAGGAGAATTCACCCCGCCTTTCATGTCTCCAAATTGAAGCCTGTTTTTTGTTCTCACCTTAATCCGCCAGCCCCGGTTCCCCCACCGTCGCGACTCATAGACGGGGAACCTACATATTCGGTCAATCGTATTCTGCACTCGAGACGGAGGGGACGCGGATTTCAATACCTGGTGGACTGGGAGGGTTACGGTCCAGAGAAGAGAAGTTGGGTTCCTGCTAGGGACATTCTGGATCACTCCCTTATTGATGATTATAATCAACGGGTAAGTTCTCCTGAGAGCGCCAGAAGGCGCTCCTAGGGGGAGGGGTACTGTCACGGTATATAGATTCGCTGTCTCCTCTCCCGACTTGTTGTTGAGTGTGTGTGTATGGGCGGAGATGCTGATCACTGCCGCTAATCAGTTTCCAGCTGCAGCCGATTTACACACCCTATTTAGTCTCTCTGTTGTCACCTTGTCAGAGCGTTGTTGGATGTTCGGTGTGTTCCTGCCTGTTCCCGTGTTATCCTGCCTGTTTCCCGTGTGTTCCTGCCATCGTCTGAGCCTGTGTATTCGTCATCATCGTCATCGTCCTGCACTCTAATCACCCGCGCCATTTCCTGGTTTCCGGTTTGTGTTCGTCATCCTCATCACCATCTTTCACCACCGGAGTTCCGGGCTGTCCCCAGCGTCCCTGTGCTGCCAAGTGTTATCATCTCTGGACATTATATCATTCATCACTCACACCATCTCTGACCTGCTCTTCTTAATAAATATCTGTTTGCACTTGCAATTGAATCTCTCAGTTTGGATCCAGCCTATTATGAAGACTTCAGATGCCCGACACCTATGAAGAAAGGGGCCAACTCCTGCGAAGATTTCAGATGAAGTAAACACTGAATCAGTATGCACCAATGCTATATTTTCTAAATGTCATAATCATTTGTTAACAAACAAGTATTCATTACTTCAATGAGCTCATTGTTTCATGCATTAAATTATTACATTGTTTAAATTAATACATTTTTAGCTAACTGTGACTTTGTATATGTACATTTCTGAAATACTTAACTTAGGCAGTTACCTCTGATAACAGAACACTCTAAATTGTAATATGGACTCATGCACTTTCTGTAAAGCTGCTTTTGAAATGATGTGTATTGTGAAAAGGGCTATACAAATAAATGTGAATTGAATGTGTCTTCTCTGATTTGTGATGCTTCATGAGGAGTGTAAATGAACCAGAGAAAGCAGCTCCAGTCAACTCAATCCAGCTCAAACAAAGTCTAATGATGAGGGCAGTCTGGCTGTGTGGAGAGGGGCTTGTCCAGACACATAAAACACACTTATTAAGATATTTCACAGGGACACTGACACATATTTTGACCAAGAGAACAATCACTGTTACTTTCTGTCCTGAACACCAGCTAATGTGGTTCAATCCAGTAAAAAACAGATTACTTTGGTACGAGAAATCACAAGTATCAATTTCCATGGTGTTTTAAAGGTAATTTAAGTTCATTTAGGCTAGTACAGGGAGAAAATGAAACATCTTTAAATTATGTGAAAATGTGGTTCGAAAATGAATGATTTTATGTATATTACTGACCTTTTTTGTTTTCCAGTTTCCTCAGCAAATGTTTCATTGTGCTCATTCATGACACAATGACTGGGTGTGAAAATGAATAATGCAGCCAAATGATGTTAAATGTCATCATGAACACTTGGCTTCAAGCAAAGATGTCAAGATATCATGGCAACCCATTGTTTGTTTGACCCATATGTGAAAATGATCCTACCAGCTTTGGCTGAAACATTTTTAAGTTGATCCTTATTGCAGTTAACCAAGCAAACAAATCAAATTCTTGTTTCACATGCAATGTCATTTGATCTTATGTTACCAGAGTATTCAAGCTATTAAATGTGAGAGAGGGGTGCTATTTGCTGTCATGACCTCCTGATTTCCCATAATTCTGTTGAAACACACATCTGCACATTATTCTCCATTATTTCATCTCATAACACTCTTCGATATGAATAAAATAAACCGTAAGCTTCAACAAAATCTTAACAAGCATCACAACAGACTTTTGCTAGGTCAGGACTTCAACCAGAACAACTTTTGTAATGGAATTTATGACTTTCAGAAAAGTGGTTGTCTCTTGTTGTGCAAAGGTCCTGCATTTCAAATGAAAGGCACTGAAAGTGTGACACTGGCACCTTCAATTAAAATGCTTGGAAACATCACTGTAGTGGTGGCCTTTCCAGTAACTATTGAGAGGTCTAGCGTTTGTTGACATTTCCCAGACTCTCGCTTTGTGGTGAATGTCTGTATACAGTATGTGCTCACCAATGTGTGTCCAACAAAGTTCCTGAAAACAAGACAAAACACTTAACCTTCTCTGCATCTCATTTTATTACAGGCTTACTTGGTTTACTCTTAAATGGCAGAAAAACAAAGGTGTTTTTAATGTGGTAAACTTGAATCTACAAAATACTAAAGGGAAATTTATTGCACAGAGCAACACAGCTGAACATCATATTCCCAGAGGTATCATTTGGTTAGTTATCAACATAACTGTGGCTCAAAAATGAACAACAAGGGGCACAAACTGAAAGATGGAATGACACTTTCAGGCAGCCATAATCATGAACACTGTGTCAGGCTTGAATGATTTGTTAAAGGGGTATTTCACTGCTGACAAAATTGGCTTTCAAAAAAACAAAAACAAAAAACACATTGAAATCGGTGCTACAGTACCTGTCCTGGCTAGAGAAAACAGAGAAAAAAGGCTGTTGTCTTCCCTTTTGACAGATAAGGGAAAAAACTTCAACACCCATTATGCACTGGGCATTTTGCCTTCCAAGGCCACTCCCCCCAGTCTGCTATGGATACGGTTCACAAGAGTCAAATACCGGATTGCTTTAGTAGGAAACAATTCTTAGCAAACTTTTATTTGTAATGGTGCCGACTTGTAGGTGCAAAATTTTAAAGACTAAACATTTAGCGGGAGTGAGTTATTTTCTTTTTCCAGTGAAGTATCCACCGAAAGAATAGTAAATACGGAGAGAACGTTGTTTGTAGTGAAAATTTTAAAATGGATTACCACAAATACAACTGAAAGAAACTGCCATTAGGTCAGTTCTGCCCAACCTCCCAAAGAAAAATGCCGTCACATACAGGTAAAAGAAAGCTGTTGCCATAGAGTTCCATTTTTTCAGTGATAAACCTACCATTACAATAACTGTTTTGCTTCACATGCTATTGAGATTTCCTACTTCCCACTTCTGAAGTGATTTCGAGCTTGTCGCATTCAAGTGCTTTGTTGTCGGAAAGAACAGGAATCATGGAGGACGCCAGGTTTATTCTTGCCTATTTGATGGGAAACTCTTATTAAAGCCAAAATGATATTTAGCATCCCACTCATTGACAACCACAAACATCACCAGGCTAGATAGTCATCTTGCTGACAATTTTGGAATTTCGGTCAAATACAGGCTTTTTTTGCTGTGCATAAAACATACAATACGCTTCAAAATGATTAGGCTATTCATATAAGTAAAAATGCACCTCTTTAACGACAAGACAAGGCGATATAGCTGTTGTAAAAAAAAAAAAAAAAAAAAACGAATAAAGAATACCAGTCACAGCAGCAATCTTTATTAGAATTTCATAATTATCCCCAAGCTCCCCAGTGGTAAATACGATTTGAGAGGGCATTCATGTTAAATTTTTAATGAGAAAACTCCTGTCCATGGGTGCGGATACAAAAATGCGTAAGTATGATCTTTAGGGTGATTCTCAAGGCTGCATATCTCGGCTGCCATGCGCCATCTCAATTTGAAGGATCCTTTGAAGGCAGCCTTCGTTTCCCGTCCTTCATTCCAGCCTGTTTTGAAGGATGCATCAAGTGTACCCTTCGCGTCCTCCAAACACCCACAATACTTTTCACACATTCCGACTCAAAAAATAAAAATCTGCACTGAGCTTGTCCAATTTCATTATGTAATGCAAGAAAAAAAAAATATTTTAGAGGTAAAAACATTGTTTTCTGTTGTTTTGTTGTAAATTAATCGCATAATGCAAATTAATCACATAATGATAAACTGTGCGCAATGTAAGCCACAGGGAGACCACAGATGCCATTACCTATACTACATTAATAGAAAAGCAGTTAACAAAGGTTTTTAATATAAAGTTGTTGTTTTTTTAATTGTAATTGTAATACTATTTTCACGCCATGACCGCGGGGGCAGAAACATTCATAACGTAGCCATGCGCAATTACTCATTCTAGCGTTTAATGGCGGGTTGAAAATCGGCAAAGTTACACTTTAAGGGCAAATCTCCAAAATATTATTAAAATATTGTGATGTTGATGCATTAGTTATGCTAAGATACTTAAACTTGTTTTTACTTTGGATGCTACCAAATTTGGACTACATGGTGGCGTTCCTGAGTGAATCAATGTTTATTAACAAATTGTTTAAAAGAGTAATTCAATGACTTGCTCATTAAAGACAGCATTTGTTCCTGAAAGAAACAGTGGTTTTGAACAAATCTATTGAATCATTGACTTAATTATAAACAAAGTCACTTATTGTTGCCCCCTACTGGCATGTCAACGTAACCCGAAGAAAAATCCTAAACACAGTCAAGAAGTGATCCAAATAGTGAAAAGTCCCAGTGCTGTTGAACTGTATATGGACACTGTTGAAACGCTTCTCGACCAAGGACTAATAGTTGTATAATGCACAATTTCTTCTTTACTCACATCAGAAAACACAATATACTGCAGTTATGGTGAGTATTCTTAATCACTATTATTATACAGGCCCTTCGAATGACAATATTGCCAAAGATGACTCTATCAACCCATCTAGGACAGCTAAACAAATAAGATGATTCTGTTCTGGAGAGGTCCGATTTCAAACAAATCTGACAAACAAACAGCCATTAAAGGCTTCTGTGATTCACTATATTCACAAAATTTCTCAAGGAAAACAAACATACTGAACCCATGGACAGTGTCTTCTGCAGTGGGAAGCTGGGAATGTGTCTGATAAGCGTTCTCTCTCTGTCTCTCACCAACAATCTCAAGGCCCTCAGCCCCTGTGGAGTACCAGCATCCCCCACACAGAAGAGTCTGAACATGTCGAGTGATTTAAAGCATGTACCTCTATTTAAATAGGCCAGAGAGCAGAGTGGCTTTGGCTTTTAACCCTCAATATCAGCGTGAGTTAGAGAAAAATTTGTTTTTCTTTAGTATTTTTTAAATTCAGATAAATTATATACATTCAACAATAAATCACATGCACATCTGCCTAAATCTATCAAATCAAAAACTTACTTCAAAATAATACACAGCCTGCACATTCATTTCCAGTAGACTGGAAAAATCAAGCCAACCCAAATCAATATTAATGTGTTTTTAGTCCTAGTAGTAGTATTTCAATTTAATAGAGCTCTTTCTGAAAAGGATGTTGCATCTAATAATGCTTCCCTTGAGAATATTTGTTCATAGTAGCTCATGCCAAGACTGGGATACTACAGCTTCATTGCTTGTATTAAATAGTTCCTTGTTAACAAAGCCACAGAACATTGTTGATGTGGACCCTTAAAATTTATGTAAAAAAAAAAAAAAAACATTACAAACATAATAAAAAAACCCATAAGGCATCATGTTGAGTATTCATTTGATTGCAAAGCAATGCAGCGAATAGCCTCAGTCTCAAGAATTTTGCACAGAGCAGATTGTCTCACTTAGCTTTTAGTGTGAGTGACGCAACATAGGGCAGCGAACATCTTGCCCTGATTATGAATATTGTTATTATTTCCTCTCAAAGTGCTTTTAATAAAAGTCAGATGTGCCCCTCAAAACAGGTACTGCCATTATTTAGGCCTTTTCATTGTATTTGCTTTATTTCCCCTGATGATCTCACAAACTGCTGGCACTCAATAGATGCGCTCAGACTGGCCAAACCATTTAGCACCTGTATTGTTACTTGATCTCATTCGAATGTCATTCAGTGCCAAATGATTATGGGGTGTAACTGACTACTCAGCCCTCTACATGTAGTTAAATACATTGAATGCCTTACAGTCATTTTAAGAAAAGACAGTTTGCTTCTGTATACTTGGGTGATCTCCCTGCTTTGAAATCACTGAATCAATGTTTACTAGGTTCAAATGCAACTTAGACATTTCATTTTAAATATAAAGAAATTATGAATGTCACTGCATTTAAAGGGTCATGAAACCCCAAAGCACATTTTTTGAGATGTGAACAGATATGTACGTCACTGAAAACACTAAAAGCACTAATACATTTAATCAACAAGTGGAAATTGGTTATTTTTGCAATTTTCTGAGCAATTTTGTTCTTCCGAATTGAAAAGCAAAGTTGAAGCAACATCACGGAATCTGACGCAGAAGTGTGCATCAGGTGTCTGTGATTGGCTGCCGAAGATGGAGAGCATGACTCTACGTCATCCAGTTTTGAGCGCTTCTCTGCATTTATTCATGAGAATAAATTATTTTTTACCCAATCACTGCGCTGTATTATGCATGAGATCGCATTACAGTGGAGAACATATAACAACATGGTCTCAAGGTGATTCAATGGATGTATGAAATTTGTTCCCCTAAGTGTCCTAGTAGAGTAACCACAGGTGAAGGTCATTAACAACCAGGACGCCAAGTGCCAAAGCTTTTTGTGAAGCCTGTTTGATCTAGGCCTGTATATATATATATATATATATATATATATATATATATATATATATATATATATATATGAGAGCGGGTCACAACCTAATGCTTTTTGACTTTCTCAGTTTGTTTTAACCTACTTAGGGTTCAGAGTATTTATTTTTTCCCACATTAATTTCACACGTCTAGTACAATTATGTGGCTTTGTCTCATTAAT